>NC_132789.1:76368849-78768849 GCF_048418805.1 Vulpes vulpes
AAATGAGTCTCCTGTAGATAGCATATCAATGTGTCTTATTTTTTTAATCCAATATGATACCTGTGTCTTTTGATTGGGGCATTTAGCCCATTTACATTCAGAATGACTACTAAAAGATATGAATTTAGTTCCATTGTATTAACTTTAAAGTCATTGTTTCTTTTTTTTTAAGATTTTATTTTTATTTATTCATGAGAGACATAGGGAGAGAGAGGTAGAGACATAGGCAGAGGGAGAAGCAGGCTCCATGCAGGGAGCCTAATGTGGGACTTGATCCCGAGAACCCAGGATCACTCCTTGGGCTGAAGACAGGCGCTAAACCACTGAACCACCCAGGTGTCCCATCATTGTTTCTTTATATTGTCTCTGTCCCTTTCTGGTCTTTGTTATTTGGGGATTCTCTCTTTGCTTAACTGATCCCTTTGAATATTTCTTGCACGACTGGTTTAGTGATTGCTTTGTCATTTAGTTTCTGTTTGTCCTGGAAGATTTTTATCTCTCCTTCTATTTTGAATGACAGTCACTGGATAAAGTATTCTTGGCTGCATATTTTTCTCATTTAGCACCTTGAATGTATCATGCCTGTCCTTTCTCACCTGCCAGGTCTTGGTGAACAGGTCTGCCGCCAGCCTTATATTTCTAGCCTGGTAGGTTAAGGATCTCTTAGGATTTTTTTTCTTTCTTTCTTTCTTTCTTTCTTTCTTTCTTTCTTTCTTTCTTTCTTTCATCTCTGAAATTTGCAATCTTTACTATTATATGTCAAGGTGTTGACCTATTTTTATTGATTTTGAGGGGGGCGTTCTCTGTGCCTTCTGGACTTGAAAGGCTGTTTCTTTAGATTAGGGAAGTTCTCAGTTATAATTTGTTCAAATAAACCTTCTGCTCCTCTCTCTTTCCTCTTCCTTTGGGACCCAATTCTAATATTCTAATCCCATATTGCTTTATGGTTTTTTCAATCTCTTGAATCCTCCTCTCATGATCCAGTAGTTGCTTATCTCTTTTTCTCAGCTTCCTTATTCTCCATCATTTTGTTCTATAATTCACTGACTCTCTCTTTTGCCTCATTTATCTTAGCAGTTAGAGCCTCCATTTTTTATTGCATCTCATTAAGAGCCTTTTTAAAAAAAATTTTGACCTGATTAAATTTTAGTTCTTTTATTTCTCCGGTAACAGATTCTCTGGTGTCTTCTATGCTTTCTTCAAGCCTAGCTAGTGTCTTTAGAATCATTTTGAATTCTAGCTCTGACATCTTACTTATATCCCTGGAAGTGAGTACTGCCTGTTGTTCTCTTTTTTGGGGGGTGAATTATTTCATCTAGTCATTATGTCCAGTAAAGAATAGATGAAAGAGAGAGAAAATACAAAAATAGCAACTATGATACCAGAAAAATATACATTACATAAATCAGAAGAGAACAGAAACCAAAAGGAAAAGAAAAAAATGAGAATAAAGTCAAACAAGAAATTGAACAGAACAAAACAATAAATTAGTTCCTGGTCTGTTTGTTAGAAGAAGCTAGATCCCAAAATAGGAAAGAAAGAAAAACTTACATATATGCAAAAATACACTTGAATACAATGAGGTAGCCTAAAATGAAAAATATTTACAAAAAAACATAAGGATGAAAATTTAAAAAAATTAATAAAATAAGAAAATAGCTGAAAAGGAAAATAAGATATAAAACCAAAGGACTAAAAAAACTGTAAGAAAAACCATGAATGCTATATACTTCTTTCTCCAAGAGCTGGAGTTTTGCAGCTCTATATGATCAGTAAACTTGGTATTAGACTGAAGTTTCTGCTGGCTCAGTGTACCTGGCTCTGGAGCCTTTGTGGGGGACGAAAATGGTGGCAGCAGGATCTCTAGCCCCGGAGCTGAAAGTTCCCACCACCCCCACTCTTCAGTGAGCCCTCACAGAAAAGCAGTCAATCACTCTTATCTTCCGGGTTTCTATTTACCCAGCCTGTGACCAAGTGTTTTTATCTCAAGCATGTGACCAAGTTTCAAGTGTCCAAACTTTACAGATTCCTGTGGTGCACACCCAGGACACTCCTCCCAGGGGAAGTAGGTGAGTCTTGATGAGGTTCTGCCTCTTGCTGAGCCCCTGCTTGAAAAGTGGTCACCAGACACAACAGCGGTTCAGGACCAGATGAAATTAGGGTCCCCTATTTCTCCTCCACCTTAACTCCGCTCCCCTGGTTGCATGCCTTTATAATATTGACTTATCAGAAAGAGAAATTAAAATAATCCTGTTTATGATTGCATGAAAGAAAAATAACTAGGAATAAATTTGAGTAAGGAATGAAAGACCTGTACTTTGAAACTTAAAGCTAAAACATAGTGATAAAACAAATCAAAGATAATGGATAATGGAAATAAATGGAAAACTATACCATGTTCATGGATCAGAGGAATTAATATTGTTAAAATGGTTTGATATCCAAAATATAAGAGCTTATAAAACTTATTACCAAAAAAATAAGCAATCTGATTAAGAAATGGGTAGAGGTCTTGAATAGATATTTTTCTAAAGAAGACATATAAGTGGCCAAGACACATAAGAAGATGCTGAAAACCACTAATCATCAGGAAAATGCATATCAAAACCACCATGAGATATCACCTCACACCAGTCAGAATGGCTATTACCCAAAAGACAAAAAATAACAAGCACTGTGAAGCTGTGGAGAAAAGAGAACTCTTGTGGACTATTGATGGAAATGTCAATTGGTGCAACTACTATGGAAAATAGTACAGAATTCTTCAAAAAATTAAACAATTCTACTTCAGGGTATCTATCCAAAGAAAATGAAAATACCAATTCAAATGGATATATGCACCCCTATGTTCATTTTAGCATTATTTATAATAGCCAGGATATGAAGACAATCTAAGTGCCCATCTATTGATAAACTGATAAAAACATGTATATATACATAATATAATGAAAATTAATGAAAAATATGAAATCAGCCATGAAAAATAATGCCATGAAAAATAATGAAATCTTGCCATTTACAGCACTTGGATGGACCTAGAGGATATTATGCACTGAAATAAGTCAGACACAGAAAGATAAATATTATTTCATTTCACTTAAATGGAATACAAAAAAAAAAAACAACAACAAAAGAACAAGCAAAAAAGAAACAGAAGCAGACTCATAAATACAGAGAATGAACAGGGAAGTTGCCAGAAGGGAAGGGTGTGAGGGGATAAGCAAAATAGGTGAAGGGGATTAAGAGGTACACACTTCCAGTTATAAAATAAATAAGGAGGGTGATAAAAAGTATAGCATAAGAAATATAGTCAATCACATTGTGATAATGCTCTACGGTAACTACAGTTATTGCAAACATTATTGAATAAACAATAGAATTGTCAAATTACCATGTTGCACACCCGAAACAAATATACCATTGCTTGTCATCTATAGTTTGATTTTAAAAAAAGTTTAAAAAATAGTGCTGCACAAAGATAAACTCAAAATGGATGAAAGATCTAAATGTGAGACAAGATTCCATCAAAATCCTAGAGGAGAACACAGGCAACACCCTTTTTGAACTTGGCCACAGTAACTTCTTGCAAGATACATCCACGAAGGCAAGAGAAACAAAAGCAAAAATGAACTATTGGGACTTCATCAAGATAAGAAGCTTTTGCACAGCAAAGGATACAGTCAACAAAACTAAAAGACAACCTACAGAATGGGAGAAGATATTTGCAAATGATGTACCAGATAAAGGACCAGTATCCAAGATCTATAAAGAACTTATTAAACTCAACAGCAAAGAAACAAACAATCCAATCATGCAATGGGCAAAAGACATGAACAGAAATCTCACAGAGGAAGACATAGACATGGCCAACAAGCACATGAGAAAATGCTCCGTATCACTTGCCATCAGGGAAATACAAATCAAAACCACAATGAGATACCACCTCACACCAGTGAGAATGGCAAAAATTAACAAGGTAGGAAACCACAAATGTTGGAGAGGATGTGGAGAAAGGGGAACCCTCTTGCACTGTTGGTGGGAATGTGACCTGGTGCAGCCACTCTGGAAAACTGTGTGGAGGTTCCTCAAAGAGTTAAAAATAGACCTGCCCTACGACCCAGCAATTGCATGCTGGGGATTTACCCCAAAGATACAGATGCAATGAAACACTGGGACACCTGCACCCCGATGTTTCTAGCAGCAATGTCCACAATAGCCAAACTGTGGAAGGAGCCTCGGTGTCCATCGAAAGATGAATGGATAAAGAAGATGTGGTCTATGTATACATTGGAATATTCCTCAGCCATTAGAAACGACAAATACCCACCATTTGCTTCGACATGGATGGAACTGGAGGGTATTATGCTGAGTGAAATAAGTCAATTGGAGAAGGACAAACATTACATGTTCTCATTCATTTGGGGAATATAAAACATAGTGAAAGGGAATAAAGGGGAGAGGAGAGAAAATGGGTAGGAAATATCAGAAAGAGAGACAGAACATGAGAGACTCCTAACTCTGGGAAACGAACTAGGGGTGGTGGAAGGGGAGGTGGGCGGGGGTGGGGGTTACTGGGTGATGGGTACTGAGGGGGGCACTTGATGGGATGAGTACTGGGTGTAAGAGGAATTTTATAGACTAGTTAGGGATCATTTTCAATTTCTGCTTTTTATAAAGAGTAATACAATTAATATGCTTTCCATAAAATTTTATCATCTTTTTGATGCATAGACTTTTACAATATCCATATAAAAATAATATAGAAGCATACATAAAATGCTTAAGGTACACAGTGGAAGGACTAGAAACACTTATATCTAACCATCTACTTCCCATCTACAAGTATTTCCTTACCTCAAATTTTATGTAGCCAAAACACAACTTTGACTCTTGCTCCCCATTCCCAGCAACACCAAAACAAAACATACAAAAACCCCTAGGTTTCACCATTTTAGTAAATGTCATAATTCTTACAGCCATAAACCTTGACAGGCTTGATTTATATCCTATATCCTCTGAATTCAACTCAACAGTAAGTAGCACAGGTTCTGCTTTGAAAATGTGTCTCAAAACCATCCACTTCTCTATACCTTCACTTTACCACCCTGATCCAAACAACTGCACTCTCTCTCCTAGGCAACCACAAAACTCTAATTATTTCCCCTGCTTTTGATTGCTCTACATAAAGTATTCTCTAGTCAGAGTATCTTTTTAAAATGTAAATCAAATCACGTCACATCCTTGTTTAAAACTCTTCACTGGCCTCTAGTTGCACATGGAGTAAAATCTACAATTCATACTGAGATCTGCTTGGTTCCCCATCTTCCCCAGCCTCATCTTAGAGCACTTTCCCCTAACATATCAGCATAATGTATACATTCTTTGCTCTTTCATAGCAAAATCATCCTGCAGATTGCCAGTGATGGGGTAGATGTGTGTTTAATTTAGGGGCAAAGTTATAGCAAGCACACTTGGCGACATATCTAGAATCACACTATCCAATCAGTTCTATCAGCAATAATAAAAAATTATGACATTTGATTTTAATCTGCCCAACTTCTGCAATCATTTCTCACTTGGTTCTGAATGTGGGAGAGAAAGAAAGAAGTGTAGTTAATTTGTCACCTGAAATCTACTATGTAAACTTTTTTATACTTCATAGTACCCACATAATGATTGAAACAAATTTTCTGACTCGAATTCAATCAATGTAAAATAGAATTATGTTAAAATAATACTGTATTTTAGAATGAATGAAAATATAGATCCTTCTATATTGAAAAATATAGTGAAAAATATAGATCCTTCTAATTACTTGTTTTTCAGTCATTTAACACCATTGATTTAAAACTCATTTTTTCAACACAGTACAATATACAGGGTACTAACTTTACTTTTCCTCATACATGAAATAGGAATCAAAATGGTCCTATCATTTCACATGGTTGCTCAGAGGATTAAGTAGAGTGTATAGGTATCACTCTGATCACGCTAAATGAAGGACACATATTTATTGCTGAGTCAGCATGTTCCCTTTCTCAACAGTATGAACTTGTGCAGAATGAGTGGAAAAATCTAACTAAAATGGAATTGCTAGGGTCAGTTGTAAAGAAGTATATCCAATGACCTAGATCATGTTTCCCAAATTGTGTTTTGTGGATCACTAGTTGTGAAAAATATCAATGGGTTTCTAGGGTGGCTGTAGGGAAAAGCTATAAAGAATCTTTCAGTGAAGAAAAGTATTTAACCCTGTACTCCCTCAACATATTTGACCATGGAAACTTCTCTTATCCCCCAGGTTATTATTCAGAATGAGTACTCCAGAGAGATTAGGACATGACGATTATGGGGAAGGGGGTAAAACATCTGGTGGGGACTTTTTGATTTATTATAATATCTAGTGAATTTGGCATAGTATTAAGTAAAAAACATTATAGGGACACCGGGGTGGCTCAGCAATTGAGCATCTGCCTTTGGCTCAGGTCATGATCCTGGGGTCCTTGGATCAAGTCCCACATTGGGCTCCCTGCATGGAGCCTGCTTTTCCCTCTGCCTGTGTCTCTGCCTCTCTCTCTGTGTCCCTCATGAAAAAATAAATAAAATATTTTTTAAGTAAAAAAATTATAAATGCCTTGTTCCTCCTATCCTTATCCCTGGACTGTATATCTACCATTTCATTTAACAAATTCCTATTCAAATATAAGTTTGATTTGAGTACCCTCTTCCTAAAATAGTTTTCACTGCCCTTTACCCAACCACACTCACTTAATTTATTCAGATATATCTGTTGACCACCAATTACATACCAGGTGCTGTTCTAGGTGCTGGGATTGAGCACTGAATTAATCATCATCATAATACAACAACATGGAACATCCATTCAAATGGGGAAGAAGACACTGAACAACCAACACACAAATACTAATTCAGGGGAGAAAAATGCTATAAAGGAGACAGAAAGTAAAGTTATGGCTACTTTACTATATTCAGTGCTCAGAGAAGGTCTCTCTGATAAGGTGGCATCTGAAAGACCTGAACAAAGAAAGATAATGAGCCACGAAGTCTCCGGGAGAAACACATTCCAGACAAGTGAATGATGAGAACAAAATTCCTAAGGCAGGAACTGTTTGGCTTATCCAAGGTAATGCAGGCAAGATGGGAAGGCTGGCAAAAATGAAGTAGGTAGAGAATAGCAGAAGATAGGTCAGAAGATAAAATAAAGTTATTTAAGGTACTGTACACCTTTACACTGAGTGAGGGGAGGAGACATTGTAAGGTCGGCCAGGTGAATTAACATGATCTGATTTATAAAAGTCTATCTGCTAATTTGCAAAAGCACAATAAGGGTACAATAGTCAATGCCAGGAATAGGGTAAGAGACTTTTTCAAAAATTCAGGCAAGAGATGTTAATGGTTTATAGGAAAGTGACAGAGAACAGATGGTAAGAGGGTCCCAAGTCAAGAAATATTTTGAAAGGGAAATCAGAGGGCAAATTTTAAACTTTGATCTCAGGACACTTTCACACCTTTAAAAATTATTGAGAATACTAAAAAGTTTTTGTTCATGAGGGTCATATCTGTAAATATTTAATACATTAAAAACTAAACCCGAGATACTTTTAAAACCTAAGAATATAAAAGTACACATTTCATTAGACATCAGAGCCGTGATGCCACTGCATGTCATGGTGCAACAATGGAAAACTCCATGGAGCACTCACTTACAAATAAGAGTGAAAAAAGCAAAATGTCTCTGTATTATTATGAAGATAGTTTTGACCTCATAGAACTTCTGAAAGGGTCTGGGAAACTGCCAGGGGTCCTGTGCCACACTTTAGGAATAGGTCTAGAGGGTTTTCTGTTGGATTGGATATGGGGATGTGAGAGAAAGAAAAGAATCAAGGTTGGAGTCAATTCTTTTAGCCCGGACTGCCATTAAGTGAAATGCAAAGTTTAATGCTACACATGCTAAGCTTAAAATATTCTTTAATCAACTAAGATTTAGAGTAGCTGGCTGGATATGGGCCAAGAGTTCAGGAAAGTGGTTGAGGCTGGAGATAGAAATTTAGGAGTCATCCACATATAGATAGTATTTAAAGCTCTGGAACTGGATGTGGGTACATAGAGAGTGGGAGTAGACTGAGAAGAGAAAAGGTCGGAGAATGAGCCCCAGGAGCATTCAGTGAATTCCAAACATTATCTGTTTAGAATACAGTCTCCCTCAATTGATTCACCATTCCTTTACATCATTTTCATATTCAAATCTCCACTTATGACATTCAGCATACAGTAAGCACTCAACTATATCTATTAAATTAATGAATAAATAAAGCAACAAAGTACTCTGTGGTGCCTTCATAGCTAAATTTCACAATATTAGAAAACACCAGGTTAGGAATTTGAAGTGATCAGCTTCAGTTGTATACATTAGATATACTATTCATTATGTGGTCACATAGGTTTCCATGAATTTAAAGGCAGAGGTAACTGGGGGCTTTTAACTTTACCCAGGGCAAGTCAATAACAGAAGACCTAATAGGAGAGATGAGACTAGATTTCAAATTCTAGTCTGCTATTTAAGACATTTAAGGCAGTTATACCAATGCTACTATCTGGTAGATATTTTATTTTTTAAGGAAATTTTCCCCAGAGAATATATTTCATCCATGCATTCCTATCCCGACTGCCTACCCCAAATCTCAGGAGTTTCTACTTTCTATGGCTCTCTTATGCAGAACTCTAAAAAATGAAATGCTCGAGGTAGTGATCACCCCATATTTAGCCAGCATCATCCTAGGTAGATTCAAATGATTTGGGAAACTTTAAAAGGCTCTCACATACATGTGTTGAAACCAAGGTTGCTATCATCAGACCTACTTGTAAATGAGACCATAGGAGTAGGAAGATTGTCCCTCAAAGGTTGTATTTCAAATGTGGGCAAATATGATTTAATCACCACTATGATAACAAAATGGGTCACCCTATAGCTTTACAATTTACACCACACTACGGCACATTTTATCTGCTTTGAGTTTTACTAGGTAGCCATGTAAGGCAAATACCACTCTCACTTAACTGACAAATTGAAGGTCATAAAGGTTACACAGAGGGTAGGTCTATGACATAGGTTTGACTAGAATTTAATCCCCAGAAAAAGTCACCTACAAGCAAAATTTTGCATATGATTCCATGAGTTTCATGGACCGTCTATAGCCTATACAAGAATACCGGATTAAAAAATATTTGCCTCTAGAGTTATTGATTTAATTGCTTCTGAGGTTAGGCCTAGACTTTTTATTTATTTATTTTTTTAAAGCTTCCCAGGAAATTCTAATTTGTCAAGGGCTACTGGTCAATTGTCAGGGCCACAGACTTCTCTCTTAATCTCTTCCCCCTTTCCAAATTGTTCTTTGTTTCATCTAAGATTATGTTCTTTCTTATATTTGTACTTTTAACCTTTATTCACTTGCCTTTGGTGGCAAGACTCCAAATTATTGAATATAGTCTTCTTTGCTTCCCAATTTTGGGGTACAAACTGTTGCCATCTATGTTTCTGCTCTTCTTCCTTTTTCCAATCTATTATTCTCGTCCTAAACTTCATAAACCCCTTGGAATATCAATATTTCACCTTGATTATTTTCTCCCCAATGAGCTAGTTAACATTAACAGGCTACTGGAGTGAGGAGACCAGAGCTCTTCCAGTCGCTGGCTATGTAACCCTGCGAATTATTCAACCTTCTAAGTCTCAGCCCCAATCAGTGAAACAAAGAAAACAGTACCTACCTTGCAGGGCTTTTAGAAGAAATAAATGAACACAGACTCACTAATGAAAATAAATGGCTCAATACTCAATAATAAAAAATATATTTTGAAAAGATTATCTCTTTGAAGATCTCTTTATTCCTTATCTATTTTTGCGGCAACCCAATACAATGTTTTGTACTCTTTCTGAGTTACATGCCTCTGCTCTTTACATACCCACTCTCATTTCTAATTTTAAAATTTAGCATATGTATTCTATAACCCTACAGTGCCCAGTAAAATGTTATTCTAGATTTGGCAAGATTTTTATGCAATCCCATAATTGAAGAGAGATAGCATGGTTTATCATTAACTTATTATTAGCTCATTAAGCCCACACAAAATCCAGAAGAATATCCAAAATATTTATTTTCTTCAGTTGAATTATCACCTGATCTAAACAGGGTCCATCATGGGTAGGAACTCAGAAACAGTTCATCTTTTTCAAATCTATCTTCCTCAGTCTCGTTAGAATAACTGGCCCCAAAAGACATGAACAGAAATCTCATAGAGGAAGACATAGACATGGCCAATAAGCACATGAGAGAATGCTCTGCATCACTTGTCATCAGGGAAATACAAATCAAAACCACAATGAGATACCACCTCACACCAGTGAGAATGGCAAAAATTAACAAGGCAGGAAACCACAAATGTTGGAGAGGATGCAGAGAAAAGGGAACCCTCTTACACTGTTGGTGGGAATGTGACCTGCCCTATGACCCAGCAATTGCACCGTTGGGGATTTACCCCAAAGATACAGATGCAATGAAACACCGGGACACCTGCACCCCGATGTTTCTAGCAGCAATGTTCACAATAGCTAAACTGTGGAAGGAGCCTTGGTGTCCATTGAAAGATGAATGGATAAAGAAGATGTGGTTTATGTATACAATGGAATATTACTCAGCCATTAGAAATGACAAATACCCACCATTTGCTTCGACGTGGATGGAACTGGAGGGTATTATGCTGAGTGAAATAAGTCAATCAGAGAAGGACAAACATTATATATTCTCATTCATTTGGGGAATATAAATAATAGTGAAAGGAAATATAAGGGAAGGGAGAAGAAATGTGTGGGAAATATCAGAAAGGGAGACAGAACATGGATGACTTCTAACTCTGGGAGTCTTCTCAGGGGTGGTGGAGGGGGAGGAGGGCGGGAGGTGAGGGCGAATGGGTGACGGGCACTGAGGGGGGCGCTTGACGGGATGAGCACTGGGTGTTATTCTGTATGTTGCCAAATTGAACACCAATAAAAAATAAATTTATTATTAAAAAAAAAAGAATAACTGGCCCCTTGACTTTTTCTTTTCTTTACCTCTATGGCCTGTTTGCTTCTTTTTGATAGGGTCCCTCACTAGCTGCAAAAGAATGCACCCTGTAGTCATTTCATTGTGTTGAATTCCACTTAGGATGGAATTTAAAGTATGAGGGATAGAATTTAAAGTATGAGGTAAGATCTGGATAGTACCAGGGACACTTCAAGATATCATAACTTTCCTATTTTTCAGGTTGACTTCCTGTTAACATCTACTTACCTTCACTAAAATGTTATTATAATGTTCAATATTAAGTATATGTTTTGAGGGTTTCTAATATTGTGCTAACAATAGACTCTTTCTCTGCCTTCACCTAGGGCCATTTCCTGAACACTCTCTTTTGTTATTTTACACTTGATATGTGTCATAAAACAGAAGAAAGAAGCGGGAAAAAATCATCTGACTAAAATCACCACCAAGAGCACAGCTCAAGAATCCAGTGCTCTAACAACTAATGCTTTACCCAAAGTATCTCCTGTGTCCAGTAATGCCAAGAATATTTGAAGTTTGAAGCTAATTGCATGTAGTCACACCTCCTATTATAAAATTTAATATTTCAGTCCTCATCACTCCTATCTCTCCAATTAACTTTGTTTCCTCTTTCCCATTTTCTACAACCAAGTTTAATTTCCTGCATCCAAAATAAAAGAAAAACTCTTTCCTCAACTTTGCCTTTCCTTCAACACACTGCCATATTACTTTCTTTCCTTTTACCACCAGACTATTCAAAAGAATAATCTGCAATCAATGCATTGCTTTTCCCCAACTCTTCAACAATCCCTATTTTAAGCTTCTACCTTTTCTGCATTCTCGATGGCCTTTGCCCTCAAAACCACCAAATAAAGTGACATTTCAATCTGTCTTTTACATCATCACTCTATGATTTTTGACAATTTGACTAATCTCTTCTTCAACTTTCTTTTTTCCCTTTATATTCATGGTAATGTTTTGTCTTTTTTATATCTCTCAGTGCTCCTTCTCTCTTGCTAAGGCCTTCCTGAAGTATATGTGAAGTTATTAAACTTCTCCCTTCTCAATTTCTTCATCTATAAAATTAAAATAATAATATCAATTCTAAAATACTATGAAAATTAAATTATATTAGGTGTTCGACAAATATTACATTGCTTAAGCGTAAATATTTCCTAGCACCCTATCTTTGGTACTATTTCCTTTCACCATCAAATTCTGTAACTGACTATAAAATCTTCACCTTAATCTCCAATTCTCTCATCAGAGCTCCACTCCAGTATTCCTAATTTGTATATCATGCCCCACATTCAGTATGTTTACAAAACCAAATTTATCATCTTTCTCCTTCATCAAAATGAACTTCTGCTCAAGTCTTTCCTATATCTATAAATATCATTTCAAAATCCCAGCCAACTGGGCTCAAATCATTAGTCATCTTTGACTCCCTTACATCTAATCCATCTCTCTACACACTAAAGCTTTATCCAATTTGCCTTTTGAATCAAATACCACAGAAAAAGTACAAAACATCATAACCAAGTGGTATTTATCCCAGAAACGCAAAGTTGAATTAACATTTATAATAAAACAATTTAACTTATTAAGTTAACTAATTTAACTTATTAAATTAACTTATCAACAGAAAAAAGGAGAAAAAAATGATATGATTAGCTAAATATATACAGAAAAAGTTAAAAAAAATCAACAACCTTTTATGCTAAAAACTCAGCAAACTAGGAGTAGAATGGTCCATATAAAAATTTATAATTGATATTATGCTTAATACTGAATGGTTTCCCTCAAAGCTAGAAAATAAGGCAAGGATTTTTGGATTTACCACTTCTATACACCATTGCACTACAGGCACAGCAGTAAGGAAAAGAAACAAAAGATATAAAGACTAGAAAAGAAGTAAAACTGTCATTAATCTCAATGACAGACACAACTCTAAGAAATGTATTTCTATTTAAAAATTAAACTTTTAAAATGAAATTATCCAGCTGGCACGATAAAAGGATAATACAAAACTCAACTGCATTTCTATATATTGACAACAAACAATTGGAAAGTGAAAGTAATAAACAATACTAAAGTATTAAGTCAATGAGGACAGGAAAGTCTTTTTCCATGTAGGGAAAAAAAATAATCTCAACTCCTACCTCACACCACACAACAATTTGAGATGGATCATAGAACTAAATATAAAAGCAAGAACCAGAAAGCTTTTATTAAAAAAATGTGTATATATATATATATTCACAACCTGGACAAGAAACAAAAAGCACAAACCATGAAAGAAAAAAAAAATTGATACACTGGCTATCACCAGAATTAAAACATTCTGTTCACCAATGTCACCATTAAAGATATTTAGGCAAACCACACACTGAGGAAAAATATTTACAGTACAGAAACCTGATAAGGACCCATATCTCTAGGAATTACAGGACAAATCAACAAGTGGGAAATTAAACAACTGCATTATAAAGCCTTGCATAGGCATGCCTCAAAAGATCTAAGAATGGGCAATAGCCACAGGAAAAGGTGCTCAACATTATTAGTCATCAGAAAAATGCAAATTAAAACTCTAATGAGAAATCTTTTCACTCCCATAAGAATGGCTAAACTAAAAAAAAATTTAAAAGTCACCAAATGTTTGAGAGAAGGTAGAGAAACTAAAATTCTCACACATTTCTGTTGGGGATTATAAAATGGAACAACTACTCTGGAAAATTTTAGGGAAGTTTCTTATAAAGTTATTTACTCTTCTATCTATGACCCAACAATTCTACTCTGGTATCTATATGAAAATACATAGCTATAAAAGATGTAAATGTTAGTATTCACAACATTTTCATTCAAAATAGTAAAGAGCAGAAAAACACAAATATTGATCCACAGGAAAAGAGATAAATTGTACTATATTGCTCCAAGAGAATACTGTTCAGCAAAAAAGAACAATATGAGCAAATCCCAAAAACATTATGCTGAGTGAAAGAAGTTAGACACTGACATACATAAAACACACATATACTGTAGGATTCCATTTATATAAAGTCTAAGAACAGACAATCCTAACCTATGGTGATGATAATCAGAAAGGAGTTATTCTAAGGTGAGACTGGGTATAGTTGATTGAAACAACTTTCTGGGATGATGATAATGTTTTAATATCTTGCCTTGAGTAGTGGTTACACTTACATATACAAATAGTCAAAATTCATCAAATTGTGTTTTATTTTTCAGTTAGGGGGAAAAAGATGTTTCACCACAAAAACCTTAAAAAAAACCAAAAAGTTATTACAGGTAGCATATGATTAGTAGAAAGAAGAAAACTTGGTGTTTCAACAGACTTACTTAAAATTTATTCAACAGTAATAATTTTTCAAGTATTTAGAAGTACTTTCTCAAGTTTCAAAATAATTTTATTTTCCAGCATATGTAAATAAACCCAGCCTTGTGAATTCATCTAAGTAGAGAAACTCAGCCTTTTGGGTCAATATACTGGAGAGAAACAAAGGTTTACCAGTAGCATAAAAATATTTCAGCCTCTGTGAATTGAAAATAGAATGCTTCACAATCTGGAGAATTTTGAGACATGAAAGAGCCCAAAGGAGCAAAGGTAAAAAGATCAAACGCAAGATACAGGACTAACAGCTGTGACTTAGTGAGTTAGTAAATAAGCTAAATAAAATCAAACTTAACAAAGCACCATAAGTAGGTAACTTCCAAGTTATTAACACACTAATCAGAAACACATGCAAGGTGTAATCAGGCCTACCTCATTGTGACAGCAAGGACTCCTTGGGGATATTCTCCATTTACAGGTAGAGTTATGAAAAAAAGTATATTACGTTAAGACATGCATATGAGGCAAGGAGAAGTAACTTGCTCTAAGAAGTCTCCACTGAATGAGATGAAAGTTTTGTTTTCATCTCTCATCTATTCTAGGTCATTCTTCTCACAATAAGAATGAACACATCTGCTAATACCTGGGCAAATAAATGTAAATTCATGGATAAGAGTTGTTCTTATACTTTTATTTCCAAGGCTCATCACCAGTTTTAAAAGTGAAACAATAATTTCAACCATGTTATTAATGTGTAATTAGTAAATGAAAAAAAAAGTTTGAATACTGCAAGTCAACCTAATTTCACATTTCTTGCATTTCCACACATAAAGCCAGAATTAGCAAATACTTTAGAGGATTAAACCTGTGATCAAAAATATGGGCTCTCATATAAGCTAGCCAATAATTATCTTTTCTTTGGAACAGTAAACTCTTGACAGTGTTCCATCCCTGACACACCTGTGACTTGTCAGAACACACCAGGGAGTCCACTACTTTATCCATCTAGCTGTCCCCCATCCACACCCTCTAGTCTCCAAGCCTTTTTCTGAAATCACATGTCCTATTTAAAATCCCTTATAATTACTTCCATTTGAACTTTTTAAAAAATTTATTTATTTGAGAGAGAAAGAGAGAGATAGTGAAAGACAGCAAGACAGAGCACAAGTGGGAAGGAGGAACAGGCTTCCCACTGAGCAAGGAGTCAGATACTGACACTGGCATCCCAGGACCCTAGGATCATGACCTGAGCCAAGGCAGATGCCTAACTGACTGAGCCACCGAGGTGCCTCCGCTTGAATTTTCTATTCTCTGCTTTTTACAATGAATATGGAGTCCAGAAGATCAGAACTCATAAGAAGAAATAGGTAAAGCACCAAAGTCTCTGAGGTGAAAGGAAGAGTAGCCCAATATTCTTTTCCAACTACACACCTTAGCTGCTACTGTCCTATTATATATATACTTACAGGCTGCATTGGCTCAAATTTAAATACCATCACCCTAGTTTCCTGACTTTCTCACTTAATTTTTTCCCTTCCTAAATCATCATTACAACATTTAAGAAAAGAAGGTGGAATGAGTTGCCTTCATAAATATTTAATAACGACAAAACCAAGTAATCAAGTCAAAATGGAATTTTTGGCCACTGCTACTTTTTTCAATTTACCAAAATAAACTAAAATAAAAGTATGACAGAGAATACAAAGAAGAATTTATAGAGTAAGATCTCTTAGAGTTGATTAGATTACAAATACACAGAAAGAAAGAAAGAAATTTGCGTTTTATTCATTGGGTGACTAAATGCGTTTACATTAGATAATTTACGTTGATATAAAAATGTGTTTAGTAATGGATGTCACACTCATTTACATATAAGATAACCTCCTACCTAAGTAATTAAAAATGCTGAAAATGTAATGACTGCACAGTAACACCAGAAACACCTTCATATAATGAGAGAACCAGTGAAGACAAATGTGACATTTAGCATCTAAATCTGGCTGTAGTGAGGTTTATTTCTTGAAGCAAATGAACTAGATCAATTTTTTCTGAAAAGAAAGAAGGGATCTATGAAGACATTTCCTCCTCCAGTAGTTGGGACGCTGCGTGAAATGTTATCTTGCCTGAATGAACCTGAGCTCCATCCTCATTAAGATGTTGTACAAACGCAAGAAGATTTTTCTAATCTCTGAGCAGGACTGGAAGAGGCAACTATTACATTGAGAAAAAAAAGAGAAGGAACTTTGAATCAGTTGTACAAGTTCACCCCTTTAGAGTGTCAATATCCTTACCCATAACACTATGACATTCCCTTGAAATTAATGAAGGTTAAATGAAACAGTTTATGTGAAAGTGTTCTATAAGCTACAGTGAATATATGAAGTTAAAATACCATTTTATTCATGAGGATGATTATAATGAAAATAAACTAAAATAAATCATATTGAAGATATTAAGCAAATCATTGCTCATTTAGACCAAAACAGTCCTAAAAAGAGACATTTCTCTTGCAAATTGGCTCAAAGGATTTGTTCATACTATATATCTAAGTAGATGGTGAATGGCATTGATTGGATCCAAAGTCCCCCTCTCTTGGATTTTGTGAGGCCCATTCACAATGAGCCAGGTTGAGAACACCACCAATTCCATGTTCTGAGTCCATCTGTTGGCAAAAAATGTAATGCAAACAGCTTTATAAGTGCTATTTTCAATGAAATATCACAGAACAGCTTGTTCCAATGATATTTCTAAAGCTTGCCTGCAAACCGCCTACTGGGAAATCCAACTGAAAGAGGAGAGGGGAGAGAAAGAAACCCATACAAACAAGTGAGAAAAGTTGAAAAATAAAAAAGAACAAAAGGTAGAGGGAGACAAGCTAGAAGAAAGTGAGCACTGGAGACAAATAAGGAGCAAAAAGAGATGCACTATCAAACACAGACAAAATTAGTTGTAAACCATAAAGAATAGAGAATTTAAAGAAAACTATCAAAACAACTTGGTTTGGAAGATAGAGAAGTGATCACAAATAATGCAACATGTCCAGGAAAATGAAGACAAAAGTAGCAGGAAAACTCAGAAAACATGTAACAGTTCAATAATTAGAGCATGATTATCAAAACGTGAGAGGAAATGATGTAAAATAGCCATTTCTCTAAGTTTCACTTGTTTTTCTCATGTAGTATACAAATTCATTATTCCAAAAATAATGAATTTTCCAAGGAAGGATGTTCCTTGGAAACAAGGAAGGATGTTTCCTTGGATGTTTCCAAGGAGGGAAACATCCTTCTCTAAGTCTTTCCTTTTAATCTAAAAATGTATTTGCAAAAGAAAAAATTTGTTTAAATGTACTTGCAGATCATAAAATGTTCTAGGCATTGCAATATAAGGAGTATACATGCAATGATTCAAAAACAATATACACTACTGCAGATGATGTCATTCTGGGCACTTACCTGAGGTCGAATTACTTTTACAATATTTTTGAGGGCAGTGTCAGGGGATGGAGGTGAGCAGTCAGGTGTTGGGCCTGTCGAGCTGTTTCTATGGTTACTATTTCCTGGAGCAGTAATTGCTACCTCAGATGCATTATCTGTGAATAAAAATAAAACTGCCATAAACCTAATCACTCAGTTTACCTTTCAAGACTTGAAATCACTTTAGTCAACACGAATTGAGATTTCAACTTAACAACTGGTAACAATTACAGGATCATAGTGAAGAATATGCACAGAAGTATATTTTAAGGATAATATTCATTGAATGCTTTGCTTTCTTTTGGAATGGTAACTATACTCTGTAGTATTATTCCAAGAAGGAAGAGTACTATTATTAATTCCTAATGATAGATCACCCAACACAGCTATCAAGACTACATTATACAAATTGCCCAAACTTCATCTTAATTAAGATGAATATAATTTTTTATATGATTGGGCTAAGTTTTCCCCATAATCTTTCAAATGGGTTTTGATCTTTATTGAATTGGAAGTTTTGTATCTCCCTGAGTCATAAAACCCAAATTCAAGCCTCTTCAAATCACTTTTCCCAGAAATCCATCAAACTGTTGAGAAGCATCCCAGTGAATTAACCTGAGGAAAAATTGACATTTGTGCACAATAGTTTTGCAATGTAGACTGACACAAAACTATCACAGCCAGATAAGCACATCTTCTTATACAAATTACTTGAATGAAATTTCAAAAATCTCTCCATTATGTTTAGTATTAAGGGTTGGAGGAGAAATAAAGTGATGACTTTAAAACCAGCAACATGCATAAAACTTTCTTCTTAAATTTTTATCAAAACTAAATAACAAAAAAGATGCAGTTTTGGAATGTTTAATATACTTGGAAAAGGACGGAAAATTCTCTAAATAACTCTTGCTAGCCCACGGAAATTATATTATTTTAATGATAATTTGGCAATCCTCTACAGCTTTGTATGGAGACTCTTGCAAGTTCAAATCTAAAACAAAAAAAAAAATCCAAAAAAAACAAAAAAATTTGTTTTCATTAGTTCCCAATAATTTTCTGTCCTAGACAGTTGAACTCATGCAAAGGAAACTAAGACTGTGAATTCTTTATAGATTAGCAGGTTTCTCTGTTCCATGGCCATTGTCTACAATCCTAAGTAAACAGTAATAATTCATGAAAACACCTCTTGCTTATTAAAAGCGAGGGGATAAAAACTCTACCCATCATATAAAATATAAGTCAGTTACACTGGGGAGTCCAGAGATAGGCTTGTGAAACAACAACAGAAAAATACAAATGTGACACATTGAATTAAATAGATCATTTATTAAATATGTCTTAAAAGTACCCAGAGTTCACTCCTGACTCAGGTTTAATGGATAAGATGAGATTTGAATTAGTGTCTCAAGAATATGCAGAGTTTTAAAAGATGGTCACGTTAGGTGTTCTTCTGACTAGGATAGAATTGTTATGAGTAAATATTGAAACAGAGATAAAATATCAGTCAGCAAGACAATTAAAAGAAGCTCCAGTTCTCTCCCATTTGTCCCTCCCTTTCATTCTTTCAGCCATATAATCTAAAAACATTTATTTGGGGGCAACTATGTGTCAAGCAGTATGTTATGTTCTAAGGATAAATTAAAAAGAACCTCTAGGCAGAGAGTGGAAGGTAAGGAAGGATGAATCGATGGAGCACAGAGGATTTTTACAGCAGTAAAACTCTTCTGTACAGTAGTGTTGGTGCATCCATGTCATTATACATTTGTCTAAGCTCATTGCATGTGCAGCATCCGGAGTGAACCCTCGCATAAACCATGGACAATGGATGATAGGGGCAGGTCAATGTTGGCTTGCTGACCATAACAAGTGTACCACCACAGCAGGTAATGTGATAGTGGGGGGGAGGTGTGCCTGTGTGGGTGTGGGGCATGAGAGAAATAAACCTCTATACCTTCTGCTCCATTTTTCTGGGAAACTGAAACTGCTTTAAAAAATATATAAATTTTGATAAAATGTCTAAAAATCCATGCCCTCAAGACGTATATAATCAAATGTGACATCAGATACATAGACAAAGTATAATGCAAATGACTTAAGATCTGATAATAAAGGCAGCACAATGACACACCAAGAGGGGAAACAATCACCAGACCATGGCTGGGAAGGAAGAGAGGCCTGTGAAAGGTTTCCATTTTCAGGCAAGAAAGCTTAGACGGAACATAAAAACCTAAGGAAGGGCATGGAGGTAAAAAGAGCAAAGACAAAGCTGTTATCTTGTGTTAGGGAAAAGCTGAGGCTAAGTTTAAGTAGAAGGAAGTTTTATTAGTATACAAGTATATATTTAATTCTGTAGGCAGTGAGAAATATTGAAAATTTTTAAGCAAGAAGTGACACAGTAATAATAATAATAGCTAATATTTATTGGACTCCAGTGAATAAATGTTAGAGGCCTTATTCTCATTATTTATACTCTGTTGCAGTTTTCAAAGTATTGTTTCTCTGTGTTGCATTCTGAATAGTTTTTAATACTCATTTATCCAGTTTATGGGCTCTTTCCTCAGCAGTGTCTAGTCTATCAAACCATCTTCTTAATTTCACTTATACTTTACCATTCTAAAATTTTATTTGCTTCCTTTTCAAATATACAATGTCACCAGTTGGCATTTTTCAGTTTCTTAACAATTTCAAGCGTGCTTGTATTTGGTAGAAAAGAGCATAGCAACACAGTTGTTTTTTTTTTTAAATCTATGCCTGACAATTCCAATATCTGAAGCCTTCATGGGTCTGTTTCTGGGTCTCCTACTCATGGTATTTTCTTCTATTTTCTGTCTCATCTTCAATTCTGTGCTACTTGTTACTCAACTTTTTTTAGCACAAGATATTTAATTCTTTGTCTTTTAGTAAACTCTAATTCAAAAAAGCAACCAAACTTACATTCTAATACCAGATGCTGACGTCTTGCCTGCTCAAATGTTAGACAATTTATTTTAACCTCTCTGGATATCAGTTTTCTTAACTTCAAAAATGAGAATGATTAATAATAACCGTCTAGAAGAAAGTTGTGGTTTATGTGCACAGATAAATATGAGAGAATACATGTGAAAAGTATCTAGCATGTTATCAGGCACATAACACGGGTTTTATTTTTCCCTATCAAATTAAATATTATCAGAATTAAAACATAGAAATTAAAATCCAGAAGGAAAAGCAAAACTAATAATAATAATAGTAATAATAATAATAATGATGCTTTGCAGATAATACATCTAGAGTAAAGACTGTGAATACTTGGATAGAATTTGAGACCAGTATCTTTTAGCTATTCACACGAATTGGTAGAGACAGAATTTAATTCCAGGAATAAGAGGTGATCCCTTGAGGAATGATTCACTGCAAGGGCTGGCCCTGTGGACTACCACTGGATCAAAATCAGAAAAACCGAGGGGTACTTTATGCAGACTGTAAGGCAAAAGCTTTTTGAATGTTTCTTATAAGTAATTTAATACATAGTACAAGACAGTGGGTAATCAAGTACTAAATTATTTAGAAAAGATTGTAACTGTCTCCATCTTCTGAATCCAAGATCTGTACCATTACACTGATAATTTGATTTTATACTACCTTGCATTGTTCATTATCTCTTCCAGACGAGGTTATGTTTTTGCAGACACTTATATTTCCCTCATCCCCTCCACAGTTCTTAGTTCAATACCTTTAAAAATACTAAATGAAATAAAGTGAATAAAGCAAAACCTGTATGGCAATGGCAACCATCAAAAATGCCCTTAATTACATGGAGAAATGTGATCTGGCTTTTGTAATCAATGGTCTTTTTTTTTTTTGAGAAAATCCAAAAGAGAAGCATATTTTAAATACCCTTTATTATTTTTAAAACACCTATTATCCAGTGGAATCAGCAAAATGACAGTCTGTGTCCAAGACGGTTTTATGTGGTCAACCTACATTTTTTACACCTGCAGCTACAAAACATTGCTGACGAAAAGGAAATGAGGTATGTAAAAACTACTTAGAGAAAATTTCTAAATATACTTGCAATTTCAGATAGAAATAAGAGACTTATCTTCTAGTCAGCTTCTCTGACTACACATTAGCTTATGCATTATGACTGTCCATTTCCTCTAAAACAACAAGCTTAGAAAAAAATCTAGCTTATGTGAGCTTTTAAAAGTATTCTATGAATACAAAATAATCCACACGCAATGCTACAGAGTGGAATTTTAACATCATTCACTAGCATGTACTGAGCAAAAAAGTGCACCAGAGACTGTGCTAATTGCTACGTAGCTGACAAACAGAGCGGAGATTACTTGTGGCTGGGGTTCAAGAATAGTGTCATGACAGAGGCAGTGACTAAGCAGGTCTCTGACAGATCAGTAAAATTCCATGCATGAAGAAATGAGTGGGAAGGGCACTCCAAGAGTTGGAGGTGCAATGAGCAAAAGGTAGAAAATGGAAAAGAATTAGGCACATTTGTCAAGTAAAGAGTTCAGTTTGAATAGGATATTAATGGAGGAAACACCAACAAATGGAGGCATCATAAAACAACAAACCTAACCTGAAACCCAGCCTTTTTTTTTTTTAAATTAAAGTATAGCTGACATACAATATCCTATCAGTTTCAGGTATACATTGAAGTGATTTAATATTTTTACATATTATGAAATGATCCTCATAGTAAATCTATTTCCAAACTGTCACCATACATTTTTATCAATTCACCTATAGACAGACGCTTGGGTTGCCTCCGTATCTTGGCTATTGTAAATAATAAATACTACAGTGAACATAGGGGTGCAAATACCCATTCAAATTGGTATTTTCATTTTCTTTGTGCAAATATCCTGATGTGGAATTGCTAGATTGCATGATAGTTCTACTTTGCATTTTTTGAGGAACCTCCATACTGTTTTCTAGAGTGGCTGCACCAATTGACATTCCCATCAGCAGTGCACAAGGGTTCCTTTTATTCCACATCCTTACAACAGTTTTTTGTCCTTTTAAAAATAGCCAATCTGACTGATGTGATAATAAATATTGCTGCTCCAGCTTTCTGTTTGTTTCTATTTGCATGGAAATACCTTTTCCCATGCCTTCACTTTCAGTCTATATGTACCTTTAGATCTGAAGTGAATCTCTTACAGGAAGCACATAGATCGATCCTGTTTGTTAGTTTTAAACCATTTGGCCACCCTATATCTTTTGATGGGAGCATTTGGTCCATTTAAAGTATTAATGGATAGGTATGTACTTAGGGCCATTTTGTTCATTGTTTTCGTAGCTCTTCTCTTTTCTTCGATTCTTGGCCTTTTTCCTTGTGGTTTGGTGGTTTTCTTTAGTGTTATGTTTGGGGTTTTTTTCTCTTTGTTTTTGGGGTACCTATTGTAGATTTTTGTTTGTAGTTACCATAAGGTACGTTCACGTGCATGCATATGTGTGTGTGTGTATATAAATAGATAAAATCGGGCATAACAGTTGTTACATTAAATATGTAGGGAAAGAAGTATCCCCCAACAAAAACACAGATGGCTGCAATTAAGATGTCAGCTGGGTCTATGGTTTCATTTGAGTTTGACTAGGAGCAGTTGGCTTCACTCACAAGGTCGTTGGCAGTACTGGATTTTCAAGAGCTGTTGGACTGAGGGCCTTAGTTTCATGTTGGCTGTTGACTAAAAGCTCCTCTTAGTTCCTTGACACGTGGGTCTCTCCACAGAGGCTCACAATGGGACGATCGCATTCATTGTAGTGAATAAGCCAGAGAGCAAGAGAAAGCTAGCATGATGGAAGCCAGAGCTTTTTTTGTAATCTGATCCTGGATGTGATTAAAATATTTTTGCCATATTCTAATCAATAGAAGCAAGTCACTAGGTCCAGTCTACATCAAGGGAAAGGGGCAACACAAGGGCATAGATACTAGGAGGTGGGATAAATGGGAGTTATCTTAGAGACTTAATATCCACAGTCCTGCAGGAAAAAGCTACTCTCAAACTACTGATGGCAACAGAAATGGATACAGCCATTTTGGAAAGCAACAGCATTAAGATCAGTGCCTCCTGATGGCACAGACAACTTACCTTGATTTGCTAGGTTCTTTCTCAGTTTTAAACCTGGAAGTCCTATATCCTGGGAACCCCTTCAGTCCTGGGGCTTGGTTAGTCACCCTACTCTGGAGCCAGGCTGTGGGGTTTAAATCATGACTCCACACTTACTAGAAATGTGAACTTGGGTAAGTTACTTAATTTCTCTGTGCCTCAGTTTCCTTATCTGTAAAATAAAAATAATAGGATATTTGTGGAAACTAAATGAGATAATACATGTAAAGTGCTTAAAGCAATGTATGGCACATAAAAAGTGCCCAGTGATATTAAATATATTAAAATATACATATCCATCCTTTCACTAGGGTATACACACAGTTATTATCCCAACTGGGACACTTTTGGCAGTGAAAGGGAGCTCTAGTAACAGTTATGCCAGGTCAACAAGAATAAAAGGGAACACTCAGGGAAAGTAGGATGTATGATCTTTATATGTGATTCCCACTGAAATTTATATCATAGAAATAAAAGCACCTCCAGTAAGACAGGTGCACAATGATGTTTGTTTGTTGTTCTTTTGTTAATAGTGGGAAAATAATACAAAATGAAGTGAAGGCTCATCAACCAAAGTGGAATAAATCATGATACATAATACCATCCAATATTTTGCAATCTTTAAAAGAATGAATTGTAGTGATACCAGCTGACTTGAAGGAAGTCATTTGAAATACTGTTGAATGAGAAAAATAGTATGTGCAAAAATATATATGGCTTTCCTTTTTTGTAAAACAAAAGGTTTACGCTCAGAGGCAAAGACCGAAGTTTAAACTTCAGTAACACAAACTTTTATGGGTCTGTCCCAAGATGCTGGGAGGGTCCCTGGAAAAGTCTTTGTAAATTTTATAAAAAAGTAAAATATTTTAATTGTAATAAGTTAAGATCTCTTCAAATTTTTTCCAATTCCAGTTTCCTTGCTTCATACTTCTCCTTGTTTGGGGTAGTATTAAAATGGCTGGAGACATTTTTTTTTTTTTTAAACTGACTAAGGAGAAGATGAGTTTGGGATACATTTAGTTTGGGTTCAGTGGGACATATTTGCAAGGTTTAAGTCACTTCCTCATATAATCCAGATGTTAAAATGGCATCTGGAAATTTTCTCTACCACCTCTTGTGCCAACTCGCTTAGTATGTAATCATAAGGTTTAGAGCACTACTACAATATGAGTGATGTTGAGATGTGAGTGTGACCTAGAAATATTCGTGTACCAGAAAAATGTGATATGTACAGGAGTTAGCACATGGAAAGTTCTTCCAAATCTTATATCTTAGATATGAAAGAAGAGTTTTATCAAATTTGACAACAATCCTAAAAATTTTTAGAGTGGCAGTACCAGTAACAGATTATGAGGCTGAAAAGAAATTTTCTACAAACTAATTTTAAAGAAACCCTAATTTTGATCAATGATGCTAGAGGAAAGACTGAATTACTTTATTTCTCTACACTAGCATTATCTAAGAGAAATATAATGTGAGCTACATATGTAATTTTCAATTTGCTAGTAGCCATGTGTAAAAAATTTGTAAAAATAAATTAATTTTAATAATATATCATTTAACTCAATTTATCCAGGATGTTATCATTTAAATTATTAATAAAATATTTTATGTTCCTTTTTGTATACTATGCCTTCATAAGCTGGAGTATAATTACACTTTCAGCATGTGAATTCAGGCAGTAAACTTTCATTGGAAATACATGATCTGTATTTAGATTTTGTAAAATTAAAGTTGGAAAAATAGATTCCACTAAAAACAAAGTTGTTCTAAACATGCTTAAAAGTTTTCAAATAATTGAATTGAGTAGCAAAAAATTATTTTCCTTTAGTATTTGCATTCACATTGACAGAATTGTTTCATTGCTTTTAGAATTGATTTAATTTCAAAATAAAATAATTTCAGGGGATCCCTGGGTGGCGCAGCGGTTTAACGCCTGCCTTTGGCCCAGGGCGCGATCCTGGAGACCTACGATTGAATCCCACGTTGGGCTCCTGGTGCATGGAGCCTGCTTCTCCCTCTGTCTGTGTCTCTGCCTCTCTCTCTCTCTCTGTGACTATCATAAATAAATAAAAATTAAAAAAAAAATAAAATAATTTCAGTTTCAATATTATGTCTACCCAAGTTAAGTAAGTTCCCTGACTCAATATCATTAATAGGAAAGTCAAAGGTATTGCATAAATTTAAAGTTTGGATCCTGCTAAAAAATGTTTTAAAATGTTTTGTGAGGCATTTAGTTCTAATTTTTTTTTAATTTTTTTTTATTTATTTATGATAGTCACACAGAGAGAGAGAGAGAGGCAGAGACACAGGCAGAGGGAGAAGCAGGCTCCATGCACCGGGAGCCCGACGTGGGATTCGATCCCGGGTCTCCAGGATCGCGCCCTGGGGCAAAGGCAGGCACCAAACCGCTGCGCCACCCAGGGATCCCCATTTAGTTCTAATTTTAAGCAAATTATTTTCATTGATTCTCTTTTTACTGTTGAGAATAATCTTATCAAATTTACTATGCAGTTGCTGATTGTACCTCTTATTTTCCACTTTATGGTCTTCAAAAAATTTTTTAGACAATGAACATCTTTTCTCAGCTTGCTCTGCCACAGTAAATTACAATTACTATTATCATAAAGTTTGTAGTATATCATATTCCAATCTCTTTCTTTTTTCTTTACTGTTTCAGTCATTGTGTGCAAGGTGGAAAAGGAGATGAGATGAGGGAAATGGGGAAACCCCAGTAATTTCAGGAAAATCTCAGCCCTTCCTTGGTCCACTGGAACTTATGCATGCTGGCCTTCTAACACCATACGACTTGCATGGGAAATGAATTTTCTGCAAGTTTCTACAGTTAATTAACAATAGAAAAAAGGATAACCTTGCTCACAGACAAGACAATCCCTATGAATGGATACAATGAAAGAAAAAAGTTGCAAACTAATAGGTATGGCATGATTCTATTTTGGTAAAAAGAAATGAAACCCATATGTATATACATATACATGCTTTTCTTAGCTTGTATGCTAAAGGAAATAAACTGAGCTGTCAGCATTGTTTACACGAAAGTAGGTTAGGAAGTAGGCACATTTGGGTGAGGCAAAATGGGGGAAATTATTAGTATTTCCCTTATAAAATTATGCATTGTATCAGGTTTTAATTCAGAACTACACACATATATTTGTCATTTGTAAACCACCCAATATAGAAAAAAACTTTTTCAAATACAGTATGATTTATTATTTATTATTAATTCATAATTTCATTACGTTATAACCTGACATCAGGACTTGATTATCTGATATGTTGACCATCTCTGTGACCTAGTAAGTAGTTGGCTTTTCTAAGTAATTTACATATGTGAGAAAAGAATATATTCATTCTCTATTGATGTGTACACAGTTCTAGATATGTCTATTAAATCATGATTGATGTATTATTCAACATAGTATGTTCTTATGTTTCTTCATTTTTCAAAATTCTCAGTGAAATATGGTATATTCAAATCTTGCACAAATTGTGGAATTCAGTTTTTCTTTGAACTCCTATCAGTTTTGGCTTTTAATATTTCAAGGCAATGTAGTATGTGAAAAACGCGTGAAAAATTGTGTGACCTTATACTTCTTTCTATACTGTGTTTGATTCCTTAATTGTTATGTTAGTAGCTCTCTTGATCAGTTTTAATGTTTTTAACTTTCAATTATGTTTTGACTGATGATATTGCTTTAATGCCTTTCTTAGACTGGCTTAACTTGATCTTTTTTTAACCCCATTGTGTCATTTGTATTTATGTTTGACTCCTGGATAAAGCATATAGCACTATTTTTAAAAATTGCACCCCATATGATCATCTTTGTCTTTTATTATTTTCTATTTTCTGGTTTTGGTTTGCTTCTTTATTCTTTTATTTTCCAGCACTGGTTTAGAATATATAAATTGTGTTTTTAATTTTTGGTTTCTCTTCAAATTTTTACTAGAAACATTTATTTAAAAAATCAAAATTCAGGGATCCCTGGGTGGCGCAGCGGTTTAGCGCCTGCCTTTGGCCCAGGGCGCGATCCTGGAGACCTGGGATCTAATCCCACGTCGGGCTCCCGGTGCATGGAGCCTGCTTCTCCCTCTGCCTATGTCTGTGCCTCTCTTTCTCTGTGTGTGTGACTATCATAAATAAATAAAAAAATTTTTAAAAAATCAAAATTCACTGTTTCTTTGTCTTTCTAGCTTTTTAGCCTACTTTACTTACTCTCTCTGATCATAAACCTCAATCTTCTTTGTTTTTATTGTCTGGGAATTTAACACCCTTGGCTGTACATTTTTAGCAGTAGGCCTGACCTCTGGCTCCCATTTGAAGGGGGGCCCTTTTAAATTCCATTACCCTGAAGGATGCAATTTTCTTATGGATCCTGCCCATTTCTGGGCCCAGTCACCAGATAAGGCTGCCATTTAGGTTCCAGTTTCTATTTTGTGTTTCTGATCCAATTGAGGATAGAAATATTTTCTTTTCTTTTCTTTTTTTTAGCACAACTAGAATTCATAATTTTCTCACTTTATATTTTATCCCTCATCATGATTTTTGATGCACTGGATAACAGGGGAAGGGTCACTTTAAAATAACCTGACAGACTTGTTGAGTTGTCAGGTCATGTTATACTTTAATAATCAGAAAAATGTATAATTGATTTTAAAAAATCAAAATAATACAAGTCTATATATACCAGATGTTCATTCACATTTATACAAAAGCTATTCACAGAAAAAAAGAAAGAAAAAAATGGAAAAGAAATAAACCAGAATGTTAAAATTAGTTACCCTGATAGGTACGATTCACGAAAATATTTTACTTTTATTTATTTTGCTTTTCATATATTTTTTGAACAAAATTTAAAAAGTATTCAATTTTATAACGAGAGCTTATTACAATAAGTTATATGTAAGTCTATGATGTTAAACTTATTTTTAAAGGCTACTATTAGAACAAATAAGCATTATATTCACAGCTATATTAAAAATTATTATACTATGCTAAAAAATAATAACACCAATATAACAGGTTTTCCTAAGGGAAACAATTAAAAGATACTTAAAATGAGTTCACAGGTTCAGAAAGACTCTGTATTGCTATGTTTCAGAATTTATTTATTTATTTAGGGTTTTTTTATGTTTTTTTTTCATGTTTTTTATTTAGACATATCACTCCTCCCCACACTTGGTTAGAGTAATCAAAGCATGCTTCTGTTGAAATGATGATCCAGAAGCCTCATATTTACCTGTGACTTAATGTCTGCTTACTTTTACATTTTCTAAGGAAAGAAATGCTAGGTGGTTCACTGCTCTTGACTGTTTATAGCACAGTTTTTAGCATTCTATTATTCTTTTCATTTCTTCTATTCACAGGAAAGAGACACAGAAGATACTAGATGACTATTCAGTAATGATTTCAATGGTTCTATAAGAAATGAAAGGCATAGAAAAACCTATGTGATTAAATGGCACCTACAGTTCTTTCTCTGGGTTCTGTGCATAAATAGCAGAATAGGATATCCCACAGAGAACAAATGTAGCCAAGTTTGGCAGTAAAATATATAATTCTGGATGCAGTAATGGTCTCTTTGAGCCCTATTGATTTAATAGGTACCTAGAATGCTTTAAGCTTTTATTTCACAATGTATTGTAGATAAAACCTCTCCTATTACTTTATGTCTAATGTCTTCTTTTTCTTTGTGTCTCATACACCTAAGGGCCTGGAAAATAGTAAGTCCTCAATAAATAGCTGTGGAACAAATGAATGAATGAACGATCTCATAAAAAAAGTTCTAAACAGCAGGACGGAACACTGAAGGAAGAGCTATGGATAATATACCGAGGGTCACAGTGACTTCTCAATGACAGGTTTGCTTTTGAATTATAATCTCTTTCAACAAACTATTCATTTATTTGGACTTAGTTTCCTCAACTGCAATAGAAAACATGATGATAAATGTGATGAAATGAGAGATCTGGAAATATTTTGTGCAGTAATTCCTGGTGGAGTTTAAATAATGAAAATACTTTTAACTATTTTTCTCAACTACTCAAACCTAGTTTGTTAATTCTCAAAAATAATACCTAAGAATAAGCTATTTTTGTCTTTTCATTTTTTCATAAATCACCTGAGAGACCAATGAAAAAACATTCTATTGTAAGTTTCTTGAATGTGTGTATTCTAATATAAATATAAAATGTAATACACTGGATAAGATCTAGAATAAAATACAGTACTGTAAAACTGTTACTTTCTAAATGTATAATGTGACTGTGGTTGGGTGTTAGTTAATACTGCTAATGTACCTTAATTAAGAGTGTGGGAGTACCTAAAGAGAGAACTAGGAGTTTTAGTGTAATATTACATTAATAATACAGCATCTATGGAAAAGAATATAAAATGAATTAGTGAGATTGCTAGTTGATGTATCTGACATGTCTAGACAGTGGAGGGAGGAAAAAAGGTTAAATATGAGACCACAAGCATTATATAAAATTTCTTTAAGATTATATTTTCAGTACAATGTTATTTCCAACTTAGTGCTGTATGCAGCAGCTGCTAAACAGAACAAAATTAATAAGAGTGAGTCCACGAAATAACAACTTAATTATTAAAATGGACTGTAATTACACAACTGCAAATTCCCATGAGCTATGATTTGTTTCTGTGAGGAGCACTGAGAATAACTCTTGTCAAGTGTTCAACCAGTACACCAAACAAGATAATCTAAATTGAAATATTCTGAAGCATGAGCAAAAATGGAAGTCAAAATCTATATCCTTAATAGATGAAGGCTTATTGCAGGAGAAGTTTCAGTATTTTAGAGATAGTATGTATCCTTAGCCTATTCAGCTTTCTTCAAAGAGGGAGATCACCCACATATTTAACATTAATTAGATAAAAGTGAATTGTTTTGACATGATCTATTTTAACTTTCCAGATGACTGTTATTTTTAATTATTTTCCAATTATAAAAGCAATATGTGTTTACTGCAAAAAATTTGGACAATACAAAAAAGTATGAAGAAGAAAACAAATAACATGTCATCTTAGCATCAAGAGATAGTACAAGTAATATAATACCTTTTAGGTCTTCTTTTCTCATGCACATACACACAATAATATTTCCAACTAAATTTGTATCAAATAGTAAATATAAATTCATTCATTCAATAGATCTTTATTAAGTGGCAACTACATGTCATTATGAAAATTTGAATAATTAGATATTATTTGAAAACATTATAGATGAATCTATTCTTTGAATTTATTTTTTTAAAGATTTTATTTATTTATTCATGAGAGAGACACAGACAGAGAGGCAGAGACATAGACAGAAGGAGAAGCGGGCTCCCTGTGAGGAGCCCGATGAGGGACTCAATCTCAGGACCCCAGGATCATGACCTGGGCCAAAGGCAGATGCTCCACCACTGAGCCACCCAGGTGCCCCCCTATTCTTTGTATTTATTATTATTACTTAATTATTCACTTGTTTTAACTTTTGGTTATCTCCAATATCCTCTTATTTTCAATTGATTAGAACATCCTCTAGTACTACTTCACAAATAGTCATGCTATAGCCTTATCATAAAACTAAACAAGTTTCCAACTCTTCCTATTTTGTTTGGAAGGAAAAATTCAAGATTTATCCTGGCAAATTCAAAAGAATATCAAAATATCATGATTAAGTAATTAAGTAATTAATCCATGAACTGTGAATGTGGTTAAGAATTTGGTCTCCAGAGCTGAATATCCTGTATTCAAATTCCAGACCTGCCATTTTCTAGCAAGCTCTAAACTTTTTGTGGCTTGCTTCCCTTATCTGTAAAATGGGAAAGAATAGCTACTTCATGTACAGTTTAAGATTAAATGAATTAAGACACACAGGTAAGTATTCAATAACATTAGCTATTATTTTTTCATTAATATTTATATTAAGTATCTTTTACGTGGCAATGATTTTGCTAGAAGCTCTGATTGCAAGGGTAAACAGACAGGCAAGATTTTGAACTTTATTGGAGAAACAACTGAAACATATTAGAATAACCTCAAAATAACTGTGTAATTGCAATCAAAGTACGGACTATAGAAAGTAAAATTAGAAGGTGCTAAAGAGAAGAAAACAGAGGCATCCATATACTTAGTCTGAGGCATGGGTGTGTGTGGGCACCCACAAAGGAATTTTCCCTGAGGAGGAATATATGTTGTCTACTTGGGGGAAAGAGAAGGATAAGGGACAGTAGGAGCAAAACTTGGTTCAGGCACGTGAAGCCCACAGGTAGGAAGGCACTTGCCCCCATTAAAGAACTAAAAGGAACTAAAGATGGCCAGTTTGGGAAGGTGGAAATTCGTGAAAGATGAGGCTAAAAATGAAAAAAAAAAAAAAAAGAAAAAAGAAAGAGAGAGAGAGAGAATGGTACATCATTCAGGGCATTTTGAACCTTATTAGGGATTTGGGTCATTTTTCTAAGAACAATGACAAGACACTAAAAGGTTTTAGCCAGAGGAGTGATGCAATCAGATTTGTGATTTCAGAGGCTATTTTGGCTGAAACGTAAATAATAAATTCGAGGAAGGAAAATAAGACAATACTTTATTATTAAAATAATCTCTAAGTTGTGGTTAGTAATAGTAGAGAAACAGGGACATTAGAGGTTTAATTAGGGATAGAGAGTAAGTTATAAAGTTAATTTCATCCTAACATTGATGGCTGTTAAAAATTCCAAGACCTGATGACTGATTGAATATAAGAGCTGATGGAAACAGAGATGGCAAGAATGACAGCCAGGTTTCTGCAATCAGATGAATGATTAAAACACTTACTAAGATAAGGAACCCTACATGAAAAACAAGTTTGGAGAGAAAGATATGAGTTTAGCCTTGGCTAGGTTATGGTGAAGGCACCTTTGAGACATATAGGTGGAGATATTCAGTGGGTGGATGGATGGATGGATGGATGGATGGATGGATGGATAGATGGATGGATAGATGGATGGACAGGAACATGGATGAGGCAAAAGTTGGGAGAAGTGGTATGGCCTGGAGGGAAAATTTGGGAGTCTTCAGCATGTTGTCATACTATGGATAGAATGACTTAGGAAGAGGAAAAAAAGTATAAAGAATAGGGAGGACTTTGTCTGAAACTGAGAAACTCTTAACGTTTAAAGCAATCCAGAAAAATGACAGTGGTCAACATGGAGAGGGAACAGTGAAATAAGATGAGAGCTGCCTTTAGACAGCAGAGAAAAGAAAAGGTGTCAAGATGGAGGTGTCACTATCCTGTGGAATGCTGCTGAGACACGTCCACTCAATTTTGTGATCTTAAGGTCATTGGTACCTTTAGAAAGTATATTTGGAGAAAGCTGTGAGGAATGGGAACCCAAAAAAGTAGCATGGCATGGAAGAAAAGGAAAACAATTAATGTCCTGAGAATACAGAGGGATGGAGAGAAGCTGAGGAGTCAAGGGAAATCAGGGGGCTTTTTTGTTGTTATTTATTGTTTTCAGTGTTCGTTGTTACTGTTTATCATATGAAATAGGCTTATGCAGATTTCAATATTAATATGTACAATCCAGTGGAAGGACAATTAAAAATCAGGGGGGTTTAAAAAAAATTAAAAAAAAAAATCAGGGGGGTGAGTAAATGACCGAAAAGGTCACACTGGTGAGAAGCCACAGGCACGTAGACGTGTTAGAAGGAAAACTCCTCCACTCTAACAGGAAGTCCGGGAAAGAGGAGGGTGCAGGGGCACCTTGTAGACTTGGTAGAGAACGTCAACACAGCTCAGTCTCTACTAATTAGAATATGAGGCCATTTGCTAAGAGTGAGACACAAGGCATGAAAAAGTATCTGCGGTTTGAGGAGAGTACAGTAGAGTGAGTGGAATGTGACACAGTGTGGAGACCTCACTTGACTGTGGTGAGCATTAATTTATTTCTTATTTTTATTAATTTATTTTTTAATTTATGTTTTTCTGAGGGGGTAGGGGTGGAGGAAGAGGAAGAGAGAGAATCCTAAGCAGGCTCCACGCCTAGCATGGAGCTTGACTTGGGGCTCGATCCATGATCCTGAAATCATCAGCTAAACCAAAATCAAGAGTCCGATACTTATCCAACTGAGCCACCGAGGTACCCCAGTGGGCATGAATGTATGAATTAATGAATGTTTACCCCCTTTGTATATATATTCTAACGTCCTACAGGAGGCCACAGATGACATCATAAAAAGCCAATGCCCACCTCCAACATCATCACTTAATAAGAGTTTATTGTATGTTTAGATATCTTATTATTCTACAGTTCATGTTATTCATACATAGTACAGATAAAATTGACTTGATGGAAAAAGCATAATTTTCTTTTTGTTTAGGATGCTGGTTTCCAAATATAGCCAACTTCCATGAATTTGAGCAAACTGAGATGATTATATTTTCAAATTGGTAAGCTGTCCCATATGGATGAAGGAAGCAGTTAATTTACCAGGATTTCTCTGCAGGTACTGCTGCCCTAGTTTTCTCTCTTTGGCCCCTCTATAGACCAACAACTGGGTTACAAATTTACAACTTACCACTTTAATAAATGACTAAGACAGTACTGAACACAGAGCAAATGCCAAATAAATAATTGCTGTTTGATAAAAATGGTTCTTATCAGCAAGGCCAGTATTTGTATGTAAAAGAAGGCTTCCAAGGGGCTTAAATATAGTTTGCTCTCCTAAATGAGTTAAACATACCCACAGAAATCATGTTGACACTACCCACTTGCTTAGCAAAGATAAACATTAGCCCTAGTCCAGTCTGAATTATTTTAATTTCAAAATTTTGGCATTAGAATGAAGGCAGCTCCACACTATTTCAAAAAATATATATTTTGGTATAAATAAGTTACGGACTCACTCTCACACTACTACCTATTTCAGGATGTTGGGGGAGTGTCGTGGGTTGTGGAGGATTCTTCACGGGAAGGACATCTTCATTTCAGGGTGATCACAGTCCAGTAAGCACATTAGCAAATTGAATGGAAGGAAGCATGACCCACACTATCCTGGCATGAAACTACTGACTGTGTCCTTTTTATCGGAGATCATCTATTCTCTTCCAACAGGATTGGAAACAGTCTTCACTGGTGTTGTTATAAATTGCTCATTAATCAAGATGGATTTATTGAGCATCCAACGTGTGCAAAGCCTGCACTAAGGGATTCAAAATAACAGGTTGCCTAGTTACCATAAAATGGAAAAATTCCCCTGTGATGGTTAAAATTAAATGAAAGGCGGATAAGAAAACATTGTCTTTGATGGCATCTGACTATTTCATAGAGGCTTTTTCTGCCATTACAGCCATTTTCCCTTAAAGAGAATAGTCATTCATTCATTCACTCACTTAATTATTCATTCATTTATGCAATTGAGTTCCCACTGTGACTATGTAAGATCCTTTGCTTGTTGCAGTAAGGGAAACAAACGTGATTCAATCTTGGCTGCATGAGCACGAATCTTAGCAAATTCACCAAGCAAGGACTGGGCTTCTGTGATCTTTAATGCACCTAGTTCAAGAGCATTTGTTATTTCATATGAAATATGCAGTCTTTGAGGCATTAGTAAATAAGATGCTTCTTGCAAAGAATATCATTCATTTGCTGGCTGAACTGTAAAATCTTGTTAAATATAGGTTTACTAATAAGTTGCTTTCATATTTAAATTAAACCAGTGAACGTGATAGATTTTTTTTATTTTGGATGAGATCTACTTGGTACTGGCTTAGCTGGTTAATAAATAGAAAAGACCACAGACAGGGAACTAATTTGCATACTTAACTGTGATTTTCTGTGAAAGTGCATATTCTGTATCCATGAATGACATTGTCAGTCACAATCAAGTTCCTCAAGTGCAGAGCCTCTGAAATGAGCAGAACAGGCAGTGTCTGGCCTCAGAGGCTCAGGATCCTCCCTTCTATGATCGAATGTGTGCCCTCAGTTATAGTCCCTGCAATCACTCCTTAGGGATGTTGCAACAAAGCACTACAATCTGGGTGTCCTAAACAATGAAATGTATTGTCTCACAGTCTGGAGGAGAGATATCTGGAATCAAGGTTGGTTTCTTCTGGGGCCATGAGGAAAGGATCTATTCTGAGCCTCTCTGATTTGTGCATGGCCATCTTCTTCCTCTGTCTCTTCACATCATCTTTCCTCTGCATTCTCTCTCTGTATCTAAATTTCCTCCTTCTTATAAGGACACTAGTCATGCTGGATGAGGGCCCACCTAATGACTTCATTTTAACTCCATTACTTCTATAGACTCTATCTCCAAATTCTCCAAGTAAGGTTACATTCTGATGTACTAGTGATTAAAAGCCCAAAAAGGAGAGGCAGGGCCTGATTCAACACATTACAATCTCTTTAAAGACCTAGTCATCCCTCCATCTCTCAGTCTCTTCAGGAAAGCTTCCGAGTGCAATTCCTGTATGTATAGAAATCCTCAATTTATCTATAAACTGAAGCCATGTAATCAGCACAGTTAACCAAAAACTATAAGATGCACTCCCCTAGAATATGATTATTTAGCTTCCTTGGCTACTTATTTTCTAGATGGCAGAATTTTCAAAGGAAGAAGGGATAACCTCCATACTTCATATCCCTCCTCTTTGTTCCTCCTTCCTCTCCTTGCTGCCTTGTCGTTGTACTGCCCATCATCTCTCTCTCTCTCTCTCCCTCTTTTGGCTGAGACTGAACACTGATCTGCTAACTAATCTTCCTGTCTCAAGTCCTATCTCTGTCCAATGTATTCTTCATATTGCTTCCAGAGAGACTGTTCTAAAAACAAATATCCATAACATCATGGATATCCCTGCTTAAAGTGTCAGGTGAAATCCAAACTTCTGCATGTCATCTCTTGTTCTTTTATGCATCTTTCTTTAGTAGTATTCTCTGCCTTAACCATTGGTCATATCTCTGAACGCACTGTGCTCTTCCATGCCTCTGGATCCGTGCGCACATCTCTCATTCACCCACACACCATATACTTTCCGTTCATGTATCTAATTCTCTTTCTTTGAGGCTCAGGTCGGGCAGTACCCCCTCCAGTAAGCTTTCACTCAGTCTTTCCCCTTCTACCCTCCTAGAAGACCTTATGCTCACCTCTCTCATTGCACTTATGACCCTTAATTTTAACACATTCTAAGCTTCTAAACATCAGGACTTTCACTGGTTCTTCAGCAACATTTAGCACAATGCCCAAAATACCATGAGTACCCCATAAGTGTTTGTTGAGTGGATGAGGAACTGTAAGGTAGCTGTCTACCCAGTTTAATTCGAGGGCTTCTAAAAGACTCATGTACACCAAGAGATGTCTCCACATCAGGAAGTCCTACCTTTAGTCAGTAAAGGACTTGGTAACAAAGGGAAAACATGAGTAGACTCCACAGAGGTCAGTAACTGAATTCATTAGCTTAGTTAGTTGGCCCTGAGGGGAAAAGGCAAAGCTAGGTATGAGTCACAAGGGACCAGGCATAGAAGAGTGAAACCTGGAAGGAATTGGATCCATGCAAAACCTACAGGTTAATGGAATCAACAAAGGAAAATGACACAGATTCCGTCCTCATCCAAACTAACGACAGTGATATTGATGTGCTCTTCCACCTGCTAGATTGATTATGGAGAGGAATCCTGTGGGGTTCACTTGATAAAGTTCCATCTCGAATTAGAACAGAAACTGCTCTGACTTGTATTCATCCCTATCATTAAAAAGAAAAATTCTTCCATTTAAGTTCTGGACTCCCTCACCCCCAAAATTCACAATCATGGTAAAAAATGCAGACTTACCAATCATTATGATTAAACCTGGGTCAACAGAGCAAACTGGCTTCTTTTATCTAAATCTAGGTGATTGAACACGATGAGGGAAAATCATATATCCATGCAAATTAACTCTTATCCTACTTGAAAAAGAATAACAGCAATAAACAACTCAGGTATATATGGGAGTTTGTATTTTCCAAAAGAGGCTACAAGTGTATCTTCTTATAACATGACTTCAGTAACCCTTTCTCTCAAGGGGAGAGGTGATTAAATCTCCTTCACTCAAACATAGGTAGGCTCTTGACTACCACAGAACTGATGTTGCCTTCTGAGTTAAGTCATAAAAGGAAATACAGCATCTGCCTCACTTCTCTTATGATGGTTACTTTTGGAACACTGCCACTTACCATGAGGAAGTCTAAGTAGGCCATGCCAGCCACATGAATAAGAATCAATATTGAGAATGGGATCCTTCCGCATCTCCTTGAAGCTGTCCTAGGTGGTATCACTTGAGGCAGAAAGAAGCTGGCCCCACAAATAGGTCTCCTCAAATTACGGATTTATAAACAAAATAAATGACTATTTTTTTTGAAACTCACTAAGTATGAAGGTAGTTTGTTATGCACTCATCAGTGACCAGAATAGATTCTGATATTTGGAAATGGGGTGTTGCCATAACAAAAATCTAAAACATGTGGCATGAGCTTTGTGACTGGGCAACAGACAGAAGCTGGAAGGGTCTCAGGGTGAGTGACTGTGGAAGCCATCAGGGTCAAGGAGAGGATTCTTGTAAGCCCACAGAACCATGAGAAAGCTGTTGGTAAAGGCTTAAAGGAGAGCAAATGCAATCAGGAGCTAAAAAGCAAGGAGTCATTTGTGTTGTAGCAGTGTAAAGTTTGGCAACATTGACATCTGCAGTAACACAGAAAATAGAAAATGAACCACATGAACTCTATGATCTAAGGATGTTTCCAAGAATATTTAAAGAGCAACCCAGCTTCATCTGGCTGCCTATGGTAATATGCGAGCCAAGAGAGAAGTGAAGAATGACCTACCAAATAAACACAAAGGAGCCAGGCATTTCTGGGTGTAAAAACAAAACCATTTCTTATTTGCAGCTGCTCCAAATGGCACACAATTTTCAAATGAAGAAGGCCAATGACCAAATCTGTGTGGGATACAACATCATTTGTCGAGGTCTAAGGAAGCTCTCTGGTGGTACTGTATGGAATCTCACTTCCAAAAAAAGCCAGACAAAAGACCCTCAAAGCATTTTTTTAAGGGCATGAGTCACAGATTCTCCCTGTTGAACAATAGGGTTCCTAAGAATCTCAAGGGCATTATCTCACAGAAGTCTCAAAAGGAGCCCAAAGCAGAGAGGAGCTTATCTGAAACATAAGCTTTTGTCTAATGGAGTGGAATATTAATTGGAACACAAAAAGTTCACAAAGCTTTAAAAGAAGTTATATCAGCCTGAACTGGAAGAACAGAAACATAAATTGGAAAGAGCTCTTTTGACTCCTAATCTTTAACAGACAGAAAGCAAGAAAGAAGGATACTCAGCTATAAACACAGGCTACTTTTTTATGGAAAATAATGATGTAGACAGTTGGACCAAGTGCCACAGAGAATAATTCCTAGGCCATAAGACTGAATCCTAATCAAGGAGCTGTACGTGGTTACATTCAGAATTGTCAAAGGCTAGTAGTGGCCACCATGTGCCTTGTTTTCCCTGTGGGGAAATGGGCATGGCAGCTGTGGTTCTCCACGCCTGACTCACTATTATATGTTGGGTGCGTGGGAGAAGAAGCTGATAATTTGTGTAGTTCTAGGTCATCACTGCCAAGAGCAAAGGCAGTCAAGAATCTGCACCATCAGAACTACCCCAGGGAAATTCATGCACACCTGAACCTAAACTTGGAGCTCATGCTTTAATAGGCTGATGATTGGAAGTCCTGAAGAAGAAAACAAGCATAATTTTAGGAAAAGGAATAGGAAAAGAATATAAATTATTGTGCCCAACGGGCAGACAGTGGAAGACTGTCTCTTCCAAAAATGGCAGCAAAGGTATCTCCCATATTTTCTTACAAAGTAACTGTGACACTCCTTCCAGTAGGAAGTGGGGCTCATGGTATCCCCCCTTGAATCTGAGTAGACATGGAACTATAGTAGAAGTATGGTCTGTGACTTCTAAGGCTAGATAATAAAAATGATACAGCTTCCGCTGGTTCTTTTCAGATGCTTGCTTTCACAGTCTAGTATGTCAGGAGGAAACCCAAGCAGTCCATGGAGAGAAAAAATGGTCTCGAGGTCATAAGCCCAGCCAACCTCTGAGCTATCACCAACTCACCAGCCATGTAATCGGCCATCTTGAAAATGGGTCCTTTCTCCCCTAGTTGAGCAGCCTTGGCTCATGCCAAGTGGCACAGACTGGCTGTCCCTGTCCAATGAACTTGGCCAAACTTGCAGATCTGTGAACAAACTAAATGACTGATGTTTCTCTAGGACAGTAAATTTTGAGGTGGCTTGTTAAATAGCAATAGATAATGGACACAGATAATCTCAATCAGGAAGTCCTTCCCAAGCTCCCAGGTGACATTAAATGTTCCTTTTTTTTTCTATTCCCAAAGCACTTTGTATAATATTGCCTTAACATTTATTATACTCTTAGAATTAGCTATTCATTTGTCAACCTCCACGTGACTGCAAGAACAAGCCTTTTGCCTTTTGGAAAATTAGCTCCTCAAATATATTACTGTTGCCTCATTCTCTTGCTCCTCTCCTTCTGAAGCTTTAAATAGACATTTAAGAATTTCTCAGTATATCCTCCAAGTCTCTTAGCTTCACTTTCATGTTTTTCGTTTTTGTCTCTCCATGCAACATCCTGTTAAACTTCTTCTGCCCTAATTTTCCAGCTCACTAAATCTCTGTTCAGTTGAATTTAATCTGCCATTCTACTTATCTACTGTGTTTTAAATTTGAGGTAGTTTTTCTCTGTATGTATGTGTGTGTTTATAATAGCACCATCATGTTTTAGCCTCCCTCTGATAATTCCAATATTTGAAGTCTTTTCATGTGTGGATCTGTTCTTTCTTGTTCCTGTGATTCTGATTTCAGAGTTTCTTTCCTTATAGACCTGTTATACACTGCAAATAATTTTAATCAGAAAAGTATTTATAGAGATTATTTGGGCCCTAGAAAAACAGTATTTTCTTCTCAAGAGGAATTACATTTGTTTCTGCTTGATTGATCCCTGAGGGTATTACTTTAAACTAAGTTCTTGGATTAACATTTTTTGTACCATTTAAGTGACAGAAATTTTGGGTACAAATCTGTGTGAGGACCAGTTTGTGGTAGTAATACCTCAGGAATTTCCTTCCTTCTTCTCATGACAAATCACCTTTCCTTGGGTGGGTGTTATGGGGCAGAATTATTTCTAATTACTGTGAAGTGAGTTCCTGGAGTTCCAGCTCTATGGAGGAAGAATTTCCTATTAAAGTCGCACAGAGATTTTTATTTTCTGTACATAAACCTTAAGGTTTATGAGGCCTTAAGCACCAGAGTTCAATAGGAGATTCAGAAAGTTCTCTCAGGACAAAAGTCTTTAGTAATCCACCAACTTCCTACCTTCACCAATGTTTGGCTTGATTATATTTTACTAATCTACTGACTCCAAAAAGGTTCCTATAAAGAAGATGTGGTTTATGTATACAATGGAATATTACTCAGCCATTAGAAACGACAAATACCCACCATTTGCTTCAACGTGGATAGAACTGGAGGGTATTATGCTGAGTGAAGTAAGTCAATCGGAGAAGGACAAACAGTGTATGTTCTCATTCATTTGGGGAATATAAATAATAGTGAAAGGGAATATAAAGGAAGGGAGAAGAAATGTGTGGGAAATATCAGAAAGGGAGACAGAACATAAAGACTCCTAACTCTGGGAAACAAACTAGGGGTGGTGGAAGGGGAGGAGGACGGGGGGTGGGGATGAATGGGTGACGGGCATTGAGGGGGGCACTTGACGGGATGAGCACTGGGTGTTATTCTTTATGTTGGTAAATTGAACACCAATAAAAAAATAATTTATTAAAAAAATAAAATAAAATGGTGCAGGAAAAAATAAATAAATAAATAATAAATAAATAAATAAATAAAAGGTTCCTAATTCAAATGTTATTCAACTTATATAATTTTCCTATCACCTTTTTAATGCTTTTCAGAAGTATTTCTACTCTGTATTTTCAGCCAGAATATTTATTTGTCAGCAGGAGAAGCCTAATCAGCCTTGTTACCTTGATGGGTGTCTTTTTCATCCCTATATCTTCAGCATACAGAACACTGCCTGGCACATGAAGGAACTCAATTAGCTTTTGACTGTTCAATGAATAAACAGCTATGTTCCTTGACTCTTTCATTACTGCCTCCACCACCTCCAACACACCCCTCTTCCCTATGCCCTAATTAAAGCTCTTTTACATTTTCATTCACGCCTTCCATTTTTCTGTATAAACCAAGCTTTCCCCCTGACTTGCCCAGCATTTCCTGGTTACCCCTCCCATGGAAGAGTTTTCATTTCTACCAACTGCTGTAGCTGGGGATCAGCACTGTCTTCACGCTCCGTGACTGCTTCTCATCACCCACTATTCTGTCTTTATCCCAAATCTGCTGCTCTTCTGAAGATGATGCAATCCTATTATAACATTCTTTTTCTGGTGTTATTGCTACCATATGTGGACTTCCAGTCATACCTTCACGTCTCTTGAGAATTTTGGCATGTGGTTCATGATTTCAACTATACTTCATCCCTACATATAATTCAGCATAACAGAGTATTTTAATTTAAGGGTAAAGACAACCCAAGTGCAAGTCTATCCCTTATTAACACAGAACTGTGGGAGGTTACCTAATATTTCAGTGTCATGGTTTCTTCATCTGTAAAGTGATAATAATGATATTCTCACCCTATAGTATCATAAGAATTATATTAAATAAGGGATATAAAGCACTCAGAACAGCATCTGGCACTTAGTAAATGCTCAATGAATTTTAAGTATTTTCTCTATTATGCTATTACCTTATCCCAAAAATTTTCCTCCTGCATGCTTATGATCCATACAACACTCTCTCCTCAATGCTGCTCAAAAACCTATTTGTCCACTACTATAAAATTTCTCAGCTTATTATCTAAAGTGGCATTTTTGAATTTTACTTTAACCTTCAAGATCTACCCCTTCTTTTCAGCCACTAGCTTTTTCTCTTAACCAAGGAATTTAATCCATTTGGAATAACATATTTCAGAATTTCTCTATATTCATAACCATGCTCTATCTTCTCCTCTCTCTGGGAGAAGCAATATCTGTGTTTTGTTAGTCTCCTTCAGTCTTCCCCACTCATTCTATTCTTTCTTGTTATTTTTTATCTTTTATCTCTTGGTCTCCACCAGCAAATTCCTTTAACCTCTAAACTTGGCCAAGGCGTACTTATCCCAAAATAAACTAGCTATTTCTCCCTTGTATCTCTTTCTTCTCATATTACTATCATATGTCTTCTTCTAATCTTCTCTAAAGGGTAACATGTACCTTCCACTCCCATTTTCCAGTATCATACTATTAACTTCCAGAAATCTGGTTTTATCTCAACACTTTTAAAACTTACTTTTCAAAATTAAGCAGCAATTGGGTTATCAAACCTAAAATGCCTCTTTAGGGTTTCTCTTATAACTCCTTTGCAGCACTGAATATGTTGACAACCCACTTGAAAGGTTCCTCCATCATTAGATTTCATGTTACTATCCTGCATTCTTCCTTAGATGCAGTGGTGAAGTAACGGAAAGCAAATATGGTGATAGTCAAACACTTATGTTCAAGAAAGGCCTCCTCATGTACTGATTTTAAATAAGACACTTAGCTCCAATTTCCTTATCAGTAAAATGTGCATAATATTTACTTGCCCTGTGCACTAATTTATAATGCAAATAAAATTGTAGATCTGAAAATACCATAAAAGGCATAAAATATACAAAGTACCTGAGTACATCTCAATAATCTGCAAGCAGGATACAGAAAAATACATTAAAAGACCTTGCTACCAAATCTGCCATTAAGTTCTAAGGGACCCCAAGGTTTTATTTTTAAAAGGACCTCAGGTTTTGTGTTTGACCTAGAGGTTTTTCACTATTGCAAGGTTTCAAAGTACCTTCACCAGGGTAGCATCACTCCTTGAGAGCTCTTGTCAAGAAGTTAAGAGATGCTATCTCAAAAACTCTGACCTACCTGGACTCACTTCAAAATGCAAAAAATGGTAAGTTTGACTATACTGAAGTACTTTCATGTTCAAAATATTGTGGAAAATCAAAATATTAATCATATATCTTCACATATACAAGCATGCATATTAAATTGGTCCAATTTTAAGAAATATTACCAGTTCTAAAAATTTTTTTAAATTTAAAAATTAAACAAACAAACAAAAAAGAAATATTACCAGTTCTTGGAGAAGGGGCCCTTGCAATTTCTAAGGAGCAAGGTTTTTTTGTAACAGCTATGTCCGTGAGATCACATAGAAAGTTCTCATTTTCTGAAGGAAATGTATCCAGAGAAGCAGATGGTACAATTTCCATAGTGTAATTCCTCTTCTTTGGATAGGACTCCTGAAAGGAAGGAGAAAAAATAAAAATAGCTTTGTGATAAAGACACAGCTTGTTTGATTTATAAAAACTAGAAAAGATAATCAGATTCATCAGTTCTTCCAAAAGTGATTAAGAGGTGCTGATTCATCTGTTTGAATAAGTTATGCCATCATATAACCCAATATCATCACTGATCTTTTTGGAATGGTCCTGACAGTTTGGTTCCCCTGAATCTATCACAGATGTAGTAAAGTTCATGATCTCTTGTCATGATCTCTTTTTGCAGTATATGATGATTTTCTAGTTGTGTCATAAACTGCTGTTTAGCTAATCAACAGTCATTCCCAAGACTCTACTCCCTTGTCTGCTTCCTAGAGATAGCCAGAGCCATATGACTCAATTTTGGCCAGTTGGATTGAAGAGAGGCTTCTGGGAAAATATTTGTCTCCAGAGAAAAGAAACGCAATAAGGCTCTTATACAGATTCGCCATCCTCAGGTTCCTCTCTCTGGGTGCAGTCTTGATATCTGGAGGTAGGATGGGCATGTTTGTTAACTTAAGGCAATAAGATTAAGATCAAAAGGGTAATAGGCTAATAATGGCAACAGAGCAATGAAAAGAACCTGGGACCTTGATGATGTTACTGAGTTACTGAGAGAACCCCAGGACTAGTTACTCCAGACTTTTTTTTTTTAAGATTTTATTTATTTATTTTAGAGAGAGAGCATGAGCAAGGGGAGAGGCAGAGGGAGAACAAGAAGCAGACTCTGCACTGAGCCGTTAGCCTGAGTTGGGGCTCCCTGGATCACAGGACTCTGAGACCATGACCTGAGCTGAAGGCAGACACTTAACCCACTGAGCCACCAGGGCGCCCCAACTAGGCTTTTTAAGTACAAATGTTCTTAATTGTTTGAGCCATTGCTAACATTTTGTTTTGTTTTTGTCATTTAGAGGTAAAAGTATTTCCACATAACACACTAGTATTTTGTGGGGGGAACACTGCTAACTAATATACTAAGGTTTCTCTTTCCAGGTTAGGATAAAATTAAGGTTCAAGTCAATACTACTGATTCTTTGATATATTCTAAAAGTAAGGATTCATTTTACTTCACAAGATCTTAATTTCTTATACAAGGCATTAATTGGTCAACAAATATTTATTGGGCACCTATCATATATACTTAGGACTATGCTAAGTGCTAGAGATTTTTAAACACTAGAAAGATATAATCCTTATGGGATGCCTGGGTAACTCTGGTTGAGCATCTGCCTTCGGCTCCAGGAGTGACCCTGGGGTCTTGGGATCAAGTCCCACATTGGGCTCCTGCTTCTCCCCCTTTCTATGTCTCTACCTTCTCTCTGTCTCTCTCATGAATAAATAAATAAAATCTTAAAAAAAAGATATAATCCTTGTCCTCAGAAAGTCCATAGATTATTAGGGAAGATAAACATATCTGCATAATGACTTTCACAATTAATCATTCCTTTTGGTATTTTTTTACCTTTACAAAGCATAATTCACTACCAAAGAAAAAGACAAATAAAAAAATAAACTCTTTTCAAAAAATCTTCCAAGATATGTCCAAGGGTCAATAAAGATTTAGTATGAGCTCCTAGTTTATCTATAGTGATATTTACAGTACTGTAGAGTAAGTATTCAAGGTCATTGTAATTGCTTTCAGACCATACCGGACCCTCACACATCAAAGAATCAATTAGGTTCACTCTACCCTATTGAAAGCAGGAAAATTGGGAGTAATTTATTTTTAACAACAAAGGATGACAAAGGAGAAAGCATCCAAAGAAAAGCAATCAAGATGGCATATGATTTAAAAACCATGTCACAGATGAAATGATGAAAGGACCTGTAGTGTTCTAACCTGGAGAAGCCTTACAGCAACATAACAGTTTTCTCAATATATTTGAATGGCTATCCCTAAAGAGCTGTCCCATGAAGCAGGGAAAGAGGAAAAGCTGCTGTGGTAGATTTACTCCAAATTCTTAAAGACAGAACAAAGACCAATGTTTATAAGTCAAAAAGGGCGAATTTGAATCAATGCAAAACAAAAACAAAAACAAAAACCAATGTTTAATGAATTCATTATATTGGTTGTCTTCTAAATAAAAATATACTAATGTAGCAATAGCTGAAAAATACACTAGAAAGCAACAGAAGAAACTCCTCATTACTGAAAATCTTTCAGAAGAACTATCGATAAAATTATCTACAAGACACATTGTAAAGTGGATGTAACAGATGACTATAAACTCTATGAGGCTGGAATTTGTCTTGTTCACCACTTTATCCCCAGAATCTAATACAAGTCCTGCCATGTAGTAGGTGCTTAATAAATGTTTATTGATCAACTGAACATTCTCTAATGTCCTTTTTAACAAATTCTAACTACCAGTTAGGGAAATAATTATGCTTTGTTCAGATATAAATTACTTTGCTTAGGTTGGTTATTATTACTATTTACAGGTATTCCTTACTGTTTTGCATATCAAAAGTGAAAAAAATTGGGATTATGACAATAAGATTAAAAGAATCCTGAAAAAAGTCTCTAGTTTAAGCCCTAGTTTATCCTAAAATCAGAATAACCTGTTAATCAGAACAATCTATTCTTTATGGATTTGGTTAGATTGGAATTACACTCTGTAAAAAAATACGAAGACTAAATGGCCTTGAAAAATACTCTCAAATTTAACCACACAGGATGAGTTACTTTGCTGTCCCCTTAAAAATGAAGTATATTGCTTAAAACAGAAATATTAGAAAATATAAAGAAAGAAAAAAAATCACATGAAAATGCTGCATGCTCAGATAACTAATAGTAACATTTTGGTGCATATCCTCCCAGATTGCTTCCCTCTGTAAATGTGTATGTGGACATGTGGGTGTGTGCAAGGGAAAGAAAAATATATTTTAAACAACAGTGAAGTGCACCCTCTTCTGCTTCCGAAGAAAGCGTCATTACTTCTAATTGGAAAAGTCTACAGTACGCTGTCTCCTTATGGAAAGTGAAGCCTCAAGGGAAGAAGATGTTGAAACAAAGATAGCAAAACTGTGCCTTTTTATTCAAAAATTTCATATTGTCCAAAAAAAAGCACACTCAACAAAATATCTGACTAGTATCCCTCATAAAAGGATGGGTATGTGATAGAATAAAATAATAAAATTTATGCATGCCCACTAATCAGTTTAGAACATTACCACTGAAACCCACCCCTTTCCACCTGTGATCCCCCTTCCAGACCCTTCCTTCCCCTCCCCAACCAGGGCTAATTCCTGTTCTGAACTTCATATTTGTAATTCCTTGGATTGTTGTTGAAATTTAACTATATATGTGACAATAAAGAATAAATTGTTTTGTACCATATGTTTTTGAATTTCATAAGAATAGTATAAGATATTCTTGCTCTTCTATGACTTTTTCAATCAGAATTATGTTTCTGAGTTTCATTTATTTTCAATGTGGTTGGTATAGGAGTTCACTGTATAGGTATACAATAACTCATTTACAGATTCTCCTGACAGTGGACTTTTAAACATTTCCTAGGTATTTTGTATTAAGAACAATTTGCTATTAACATTGATGAACAAGTCTTTTGATACAAGTAACTAGGGTATGGTAATTATTCTAAGTAGTCATGGGGCAGAGAGTCAAGAATAGACACAAAGTGAGAAAAATGAATGAAATCGAAAGTCCTACACATACAGGAGTTGCAGCAAGAGGTGATCATGAGAACCAAGGCTAGATATCCTGTGGATTCTACAGATATCTATAATCTGAGATAAATTTACTTCTAATAATGTATTGTGAATGAGTTTCAATGACAAATCAGTGTCTACATGATAAATTTAAGGTTAAGTTTCAATATACACATGGTCATGATTTACTTAGTTAATCCTATCATATTGAAATTTCAATGTTTTGCCCTTAAGGGAACATTCTTATGCATAGACCTTGGTTTACATGTTTGACTATTTCTTTTGAAGTAGAATTCCTGGTATTTTGAGATGGATTACATTGAATGTGTATATTGCTTTGGGTAGCATAGAGATTTTTAACAATAGTTGTTCTTCCAATCCATGAGCATGGAATGTTTTTCCATTTCTTTGTGTCTTTCTCAATTTCTCTCATAAGTGTTTTATACTTTTCAGAGTACAGATCCTTTACCTCTTTGGTTGGATTTATTACTAGGTATCTTATGATTTTTGGTACAATTGTAAATGGGATCAATTCCTTAATTTTTCTTTCAGTATGTAGAAATGCAACTGATTAATGTGCATTGGTTTTATATCCTGCCACTGAATTCCTACATGAGCTCTAGCAATTTTTGGGTGGAGTCCATCTGCAAAGAGTGAGAGTTTGACTTCTTTTCTGACCTGGATGCTTTTTATTTCTTTTTGTTGTCTGATTGCTGAGGCTACGACTTCTAGTACTATGTTGAACAACAGTGGTGAGCGTGGACATCTCTGTTGTGTTCCCTCAGGGGAAAGTTCTCAGTTTTTCCCTGTTGAGAATGATACTCACTGTGAGCTTTACATATAAGGCTTTTATGATATTGAGGTTTGCTCTCTTTATCCCCACACTGCAGAGAGTTTTAATCAAGAAAGGATGCTGTCTTTTGTCAAATGGTTTTTCTGTATCACTCTGGAAAACAGTATGGAGGTTCCTCAAAAAGTTAAAGATAGAGCTATCCTACAACCCAGCAATTGCACTACTAGGTATTTACCCAAAGGATCCAAACATAGTGGTCCAAAAGGGCACATGCACCCCAATGTTTATGGTAGCAATATCCACAATAGCCAAAATATAGAAAGAGCCCAGATGTCCACTGACAGATGAATAAAGAAAATGTGACACACACACACAATAGAATATTACTCAGATATCAAAAGATGAAATCTTACCAAATGGTAAGAGATTCCAACAATGAGGTTGGAACTAGAGGATATTATGCTAAGTGAAATAAGTTAGTCAGAGAAAGGCAATCATCATATGATCTCACTCATTTGTGAACAAGACAGAGGATCATAGGGGAAAGGAGGGAAAAATAAAATAAGACAAAATCAGAGAGGGAGACAAACCAAAGAGACTCTTAACTGTAGGAAACAAACAGGGTCGCTGGAGGGGAGGTGGGTGTGGGATGGAGTAACTGGGTGATGGGCATAACGAGGGCACGTTATGTAATGAGCATTGGGTGTTATATGCAACTGATAAATCACTAAACTGGCACTGAAACTAATGATACGCTGTATGTTAATTCATTGAATTTAAATTAAAAAAAGAAAGAATTCCTGTGACAACAGGTATATACCATATGCTTACATTTAATTGAATCTGTTTCTGGACTTTCTAATTGGTTCCATATGTCAATCTATTCTAGCACCAGAATCACACTGTTTTCCTTATTAAAGCCTTAAAATTAATTTTACTATATGGTAGGATAAGTCTCTCCTCATGTTCATTTCTGTCAAAGCATTCATGATCATTCTCATATTTATTTTTAAAAAGATTCTCCTTCTTCCTCAATGCCATACTCAACCAATCTCCAAGTCCCTTACTTCATCATTGAATTATACCTCAAACACATTCATTTCTCTCCACTTTTGTTATCATTCTAGTCCAGGTCACCACTGTATCTCACTTGACCTGCTAGAACAATTTCTCAACTAGTCTCTTGCCTCTACTCTGGCTCCTCTCCCAATTAATTCACTTTCAAACACTAGCATGAGGTTACTAAGAGTATGTCACTTTAAAGTCAACTCATTTACTTTCATCATAATTTTGAGAGAGAATCATGAAAGGCTCTAGTCATAGCATACAGTGATTTTTTTGAAATATTTAACATGGTCTCTCATGATATCTCAGAGTTTCTATATTGAGTGATTTCATTAGATGCATTAATGATCCAGGTAGTAAACTGGTTAAAATAACAAGATATGGAGGGATAAACCAGAGGTTAAATATAATCTTGTTAATCTATAAGATAAATGAGGTTAATTTCTTTTTTTTTTTTAATGAGGTTTTAACTTCTAAAGACATGCTTGTCTAGCAACTAGCAAAGTGCCATCCCTGTTCATCATAGGACTCAACAATACATGCTAAAAAATACATAAAATAATTAATATTTCAGTTAGTATTTAAGGCCTGTATCCTCCACTAAAATTATGAACCATAGAGGCAAGGACCATGACTATCTTTTTCACATGGTATGCACTTAATATTTGCCAAATGAATGAAGGCTGAAACAATGTCATTTAAAAACTATTACAGATTCAAATCTCTATAAAAAGAGTAACTTACACTTGTAAGGTATTTGTTAGTCTGCAAAATGAAGAGTATTTCAATTATCCAGATGATTCTTATTTAGCCCTCACAACCAGCCTATCAATGTTATTATCATCTCCATCCAGAAACTAAGGCTTGGAATTCAGTGACTTGTCCAATATTAAGCATCTGGTTAATGAAAGTTTCAGGGCTCCAACTGATCTTGTGACAGCTAATCTAGTCATTAGATATGATAGACATACTATCATATCACAGATTTTAAAAAGACCTATGACAAGATCTTTATCATCAGAACTAAGGGCAAGAAAAATCTTCATACATTATTAGGTTCTATATAACCCTGACAACTTCCTTTCCTTTGCGAACCCTCTTACTTACAATGGGAAAGCTGGATTTTGATATACAGGTTAACTGTCAATATTCTTTTGATAATAATCCTGGTAACAGACAAGAAGGATTAAAAGAACTGGCTCAACAATTTGTGACTCACCTTCAAGGCTCCATCATAGCTAATCTAGCAAAATTGGGCTCCAATCTAGTTAGCAATTTTTGCTTTTTTTCTTGATATTTAGCCTCTATCTTTATTTGAATGCCTGGTTAACAGATCCCAAACTTGTTTCTTTGCTTGATTTTTTTTTTTATTTTTTAATAATAGTAGCATACCTAGGACTGTGTTCTCTGTCTTGGTCGTGGCCAGCTCTCTTCTGAGGAGAGATAATGTCTTAATATCCTGTCCCTGAATCCTGAACAGGCCTTGAAGGCCTTACATTCCTAACTTCACAGCTCCTGAAGGAATGTCTGGCTTTGATACTTTCTTACTTAGCTTCATCCTACCTACTATAGTTGATTATGCAATATGTGGACAAAACAATACTTCTTCAAAAAAGATGCATACTAAGAGTGCTGAATAAATTAATAGAATGTATGCCTCCCAAAGAAAAACAAACAGGAGTAATAAAAGGCCTGCATAATATGCTTTCATGTGTTGTTTATGCTGTGCTCCTATAAAAAGTTTAAAATCACCAGTGGTAGTAGACTAAATCTAACAAGTCAAAGTTAATTAGTGATTAAATATGAGGCCCTATGGTTTAGCACAGGAATTAGTTATAAAAATTCAGCATGAGGATATATAGGTTAGCAAAACCATGAAAAAAGAATTAGGAGTTATAGCTGGACAGAATGAGTGATGATGTAATATCCTAAAGACATAATGTGACATTGGCTGATTCAATATAAGTATGATATTTAGACAACCGAATGTGATAGCTCTCCCTTCTTCTGTGTTAATTAGGATTGGGAATTATCTGGTTTAATAATATCATCAAAGATAACTGTATCATGGTGACCATCCTTGTAAGGTGTTATAAGATTTTCTTCAACAAAAGGGCAGAAGGACACTTGGCCTTCTGATTTATGAAGAACCTTGGCAACAATTAGGGGCCCCAGGTATGGGTACAACCGTTTCTCAAATGTAGCAATGATGTGACTTTTTATCAGAAATAAGACTACCCTAGAGGCTTTTCTAGATTACTTTGACAGAGCACCTCTGTGAACATGCCGCTTAACATAGATGTATTCTTAACTATGTGAGGGAAATAGAAGCAGCTTAATCAATCCTGGAGTAAGACCATACCTAATCCCCTCACTCTGGTACTTTGGCCTACATTAGAAAAGGTACAAACCAAATGGACTGTTTCCTCTGGACAGGGGTTAAGAAAAGTTTGAGTATCAAACCCATATCATGTGAGAAAAAAATTAAAGGGGAAAGGGTACAGGGAAACATTTATCACAAGTATTTGAAAAGTAGAAGAGTAATTATAATTGTTCCCTATGGCTAAGAGAGTAGAAAGAGCATAGATGGAAAGATGGTAATAAGGAGACAGATTTCAGCTTAAAATGAGCTTTCTAACAATTAGAGCTTCTCAGTATGAAATTGGCTGCCTAGCAGGTAGTAGTTTCTCTGCCACTGGAAGTCTTCAAACCTAGTCGGATTGAGAATAGAAGATGGTGATTTGACTCAGATGAGTCTTAAGATGTTAGGTAAGTAAGACAAGGAGAATGGAAGTATTGTCTTAGTACTATGATAAGCTACCTGCATACTTTAAACTGCTTCCTGAATCCTTTTTCTAATAATGAGGACAGCAGTACTAACACAAGGGAGTGTGGGTTTATGGCTTTTTCAAAGTTAGAGATGACTCACGATTTCAAATGACTCAAAGTAGGAAAAAGCTTTTGGAAGTGGTCTTACTGTTCTGATGTGTCTCCCAATATTAAGAAAATAATCCCCTAAAGAGTTACAATGACATTCATATGTGAAAGACTATGCTATAAATATAGAATAATAAGAAAAATAAGAAAATAATAGTGAGTAACCTTGGGTGAGATGGAAGAATGAGTGATAGCAGGACAGCTCTAGGGAAAGGAACATCGATGATGGTGGTAGGCACTACAATGGCCTCTCAAAGATGTCCACATCCTAAACCCCAGAACCTGTGAATATATTATGTTACATGGCAAAAGGGATTTTGCAGATATGATTAAATTAAGAATCTTGAGATGGGGAGATTATCCTGGATTATTATGGTCATTGCAAGTGAAAGAAAGAAGAAGAGTCAGTGTCAGAGTAATGCAATGTGAGAGACTTGACTAGCCATTGCTGGCTTTGAAGGTGAAAGGCAGCCATAAACCAACAAATGGGCACAGCTTACAGAAACTAGAAAAGGCAAGAAAATAGATTCTCCCCTAGAGTCTCTAGAAAGACATGCAGACTTACCAGAACCTTGAACTTAGCTCAGTGGGACACATTTTGGGACTACCGAAAATGTAAAATAATACATTTGTGTGTGTTTTTTTAACCTCTAAGTTTGTGGTAATTGGTTCTTGCAGTAATGGAAAATGGATACAATAACCCAGCACAAGGCATCACAAAGGGAGGCAACAGAAATGATTACGGACTGAGAGACAGACATTAAGATTAAACACCAATGGAAAAATATACCTTATTATATTATGATATGATTCAATATTTTAAAGACAGTGATTCTTTCACTTTTACTTAGTCTTAAATTTAATGCAGTAATATTGCAATGGAGTTTCCCTCCTACTGCATCTTGGATCTTGAAAAGTATATTTGGAAAAATAAATGTGTGACAAAGCCAGGTATCAATTTGAAAAGAGAAAAAAGCAATGGAGGGGGTGGAGATCAGCCTTTAGCAGATATTTAAATAAATTATAAATGGTTCTGGTGCAATAATTGAAAAGCAAGAGAAAAGAAAATTTTAAAGAGCAAAGCTCCAATACCTGTAGAAATTTATTATATTATGATGGTGGTATTTCAAATCAGTAAGAAAACAATGGGTTATAGAACAATTGCCAGTGTGGGGCATCTGGGTGGCTCAGTTGGTTAAGTGTCTGCCTTTGGCTCAGGTCATGGTCCCAGGATCCTGGGATCAAGCCCTGCATCAGGCTCCCTGCTTAGCAGGGAGCCTACTTCTCCCTCTCCTTCTGCCTGCAGTTCGTCCTGCTTCTGCTCTCTCTCTCTCTCTCTCTCTGTCAAATAATAAAATCTTAAATAAAAAAAAAGAAGAATTGCCAATGAGATACTGATTATTCACTTGGAAAGAAATAATAAAGCTGGATTAATATTTCATTCCTTATACCCCAATAAATTCCAGATAAATATTCAAATAATAAATACCCTTATAATAACAATCTTAAAATAGGAATGGACTTTGAACAGGAGCTATAACCAGACATATAAGCAGAGCTGTAGAGAAAAAGATTGATGAATTTGAGTACAAATATTAACTATCAAGCCACTAAAATATAAAAAATATTAAGAGACAGGGCAGCCCCAGTGGCGCAGTGGTTTGGCACCGCCTGCAGCCTGGGCTGTGATCCTGGGGACCGGGTATCGAGTCCCGCGCCCGGCTCCCTGCATGGAGCCTGCTTCTCCCTCTGCCTGTGTCTCTGCCTCTCTCTCTATGTGTCTCTGAATAAATAAATAAAATCTTTAAAAAAATATTAAGAGACAAATGACAGGTTTGGGAAAGTTCTTTGACACAAATGGCAAAGAGCTAATATCTTTATTATATAAAGAGAATTACAAATTGAGATGAAAGATGTCATCAACCTAAGGGAAAAAGTGGACAAATGATAGGAGTACTTGATAAGAAACAGCTAGAAATTTCTATGAAAAGATGCTTGATCTCATTTATAATTAAATATATTTAAATTGCTATAGGTAATACACAGTGTTAATGAGGGTTTGGAAAAATGGGTACCATTTTTGAAGTGTTTATTGGTATAAAATCTCTTTCCAGCTAATTTGTCAATTGTTACAAGAGATCTTTAGAAAGCAGATCTTTAGATAGCATCAGTTTTTGGACTTTTGCCATGCTAAAATTTTTCTTCCTTCACCTGGGAACAGATGGGATTGATAAACCACCATTATTATTCCTAAAGCATGGTACTGAAAGGCCCCATTTATATGAATTGCATAACTGTCACTCATAATTTCTAAAAAAATATATATAGTTGCTACTTTTAATCTTTGTGTCAAATAATGAAGTGTGTATGGGGAGGGTGATGTAGAGGGAAGCCTCCCTCTTATGAAGCCTCTCTCATGAGCAGTAGCAATAATTTAAGTTGTAAATGGTTGTCAGAGTATTGTTCCCCTTTAGAAAATGTTACCAATTCATGTCCATGGATCTTGATTCTTAGTTGACCCTCTCTTGATCGGTCACTTCAAAGTTGGAGGTGACAATTAAACGTTTGAAACCACAGCAGAAATGTTAACAGAAAAGTGTTGAAAAACCAGTGTGAGTACTATCTCACAATGTCACTTTGAGTATACTATTGTATATATACTATTGAGTATACTATTGGTTGACTTGTGTCTCCCCAAAATTCATGAGCCAAACCTAACCCTCACTAACTTCAGAATGTGATCATATTTGTTAATAAGGTTGATACAGATGTAATTAGTTAAATTAAGATGAAGTCATTAGGGTGACCCCCAATCCAAAATCTGCTGTCCCTATAAAGAAGGGAAGTTTAGGGAAGCCTGGGTGGCTCAGGGGTTGAGCATCTGCCTTTGGCTCAGGTCGTGATTCTGGGGTCCAGTATCAAGTCTCATATCAGGATCCCTGTGGGGATCCTCCTTCTCCCTTTGCCTGTACTTCTACCTCTCTCTGGGTGTCTCTCATGAATAAATAAATCTTTAAAAAAAGAAAAAAAGAAGGGAAATTTAGAAACAGACACATACACAAGAACACCGTGTAAACATTGGAGCTATACTGCCACAAGCCAAGGAACACCAAAGATTGCCATCAAACCACCAGAAGCAAGGTGAATGGCATAGAATGGATTCTCTTTTACTAAGCACTAAGAAGGAACCAGCCCTACTGATAATCTTGATTTTGGACTTATAGCCTCTAGAACTACAAGAAAATGGATTTCTGATGTTTAAGCCATGAATCTTGTGGTAGTTTGTTATGGCAGCCCTAGCAAACAAACACAAGGTTAAAAAGAGTAAATAAAAGGAACTGCTTGAAAAAAAAAAAACCCTTTTAACTAATCTTTTTTAGTGTTCTAAAATCTTTACTTCTTGGAAAATAACTACTGATTAGGGAACAGCAAGGAAAAGAGGAATCTCTCTGTTTTGATAAAATTTCCAAAAGTGTATCAAAATTTTAAATGCACAGGCTCTTTGACCCAGGAATTCTACTTCCACAATTAAACCCATGAATACAAATAAAAATGTACATATAAAGATGTATACTGAAGCATTGTTTAGAATATTAAGGGACTGGAAATTATTTTTAGATTATCATTAAGAGACTGTTTAGTAAGTAAATATCATTCATGCAAGGAGGCAATGTAGTATAATGCATAGGTCCAGAGATTTTAGACAATATAAAATCCACATGGACCATTTGTTAATAATTCAGACTTGTTACTCTTCCCCAAATTTTTACTAAATCAGAATCTCTTGACAGTGAGCAGGAAATCTATGTTTTACAAGTTTCCCTGGTCATAGTACTGCAATTGGTTGGTGAAATAAACTTGAAAAACATTGGAAAAATAGTTAAAGAGTGTAGAAACAGAATCCCAGCTCTGTCATTTTCAGCAAAGTTGTCTTGGCAAGGATAGACTACTAATAGTACCTACTTAAAAGGGTTGCTGGTGACTATGAATGAGATGATAAAATTATGAAATATTTTTGAAATAAAATGAAATGAATTTTATAAAGTGCTTAGTATAGTGTCTAAGTGCCTAAATGCTCAATAAATGTAGCCACTATTACCAGTTAGTCATTCAAAAATGATGTGAATGTGTAGGTACTGATATTTTGAGCTAAAACAAAGGAACAATATATAATGTATGTTTATGTGCAAAAAAGAAAGTATGTACACATATATTTGTGTGGCATATTTCTGGGAGGAATGATTTAAAACTTGGTGATCAACATGGGGTAATGAGGCAATATTCTCTTTTGTTTTGCTTGATCTTTTTAAAAACTATATATACATGCTATTTTCAGAAAGAATAAAAAAGTTCTGTGAGTCTAAATACCACCTGAGGAAGGTGATGATATCAACTTCAAATACAAATGAACTTTAATTTTATTTCTGGTACTGTTATGTGGAAATTTGCATATCCCAGGTGAAATTGAAGATGGTGAAATCTCAAGAATAATCTCCTTAATAAATCAACAAATGCAACTGAAAACACGCCAAATGCCAAGCAAAACTAAATAGGGATAAGTTCCATACAAAGCCTCAGTAAGAGACCTAGATAATGTATGTAAGAAGTCAAAATAGAATGTATTTCACCAAAACAAGATGAACAAAGAGAAAAGTGTATCATATGAAGCAACCTTGAAGCTAAAAGACTAAGAAACGTGTTGTCCATAAAGCATTACTTACACTCAAAAAAGAGAAGAAACAAAATTGAAAATAAAGAAATCAAAAGTATTTATATAAAAGATTTTTTTACAGTGTGAGAAGTCCAAAGCCTCATATTTTTTTGGGAAAAGGTAGAAAACAAAATATTAGAAAAATTGGTAAGTACTGAATAAATGAACTAAAAATTTGAATATTCAAGTATAAGTAAAAAGACACATTCACAACTAAGAGACAAATCATGTCAAGCTGTTAGAAAAATAACTGAGACTCAACTTAAATATTGGGAAGAAAAAGGACATCACCAGATTCCTAAAAACAAAATGCTGGATTTGATAATGAAGTTACATCATCAAATGTGGTTAGTGTTGGTAGGTCTGGTAATGGTGAGGGGTCCTGGGTAACTACTATAACAAGGCTTGGGGCCTTTACTCTAATAGCCCCAGACTCTTATCCCTGACTCCACTCCATTTCTATACAAAGGAAAGGGTCTTTACCATTTTTAATAACAATACATGTTTTTCAAATTAAGATTTTTTACAAACCCCTCTATGATAATAGGATTAATTATTTAGGGAGTACAATAAAGGACTTCCTTATATCCTGGCCAAATTAGAGATTAAGAGTCCTGAGGATGACAAATCTTTTTTTTAAAGGGCCAAAGAATAAATATTTTAGGCTTTTCAGGCCATATGATCTCTGTTACAAGTACTCAGTGCTACTGTTGTAGCAGTAAAACAAATATACACAATATGTAACTGGAAGAGCTTGTCCAGATTTGGCCTACAGTGTGTCAAATCTTGCCCAAAGACCACACAGTTAGCCATCCGGTGGATAAAACAAAGGACTTATGCAAATGAATTAAAATATTAACTAGGTTAGTGACATAAGATGCTAGAAAATGTGGCTTAGGTTCAAGGCAATATAGGCTTCCTGTGACTATATTCCCAAATTAGATAGACTAGCATCAGGTCTCCCAAGCCTGAGAAGATTCTTTACTAAACTTAACTGCACATCCTCTCTGCAGGCAAGAAGATCACAAAGAGGATTAGTGACACATGCTCAGTTTCTGCTCCCAAATTTACAAATCAATTAACTCCCCTGAGGAATAAGTAGGAGTAGATAAAAGCCCAGTTAAACTAATCAAAGTCTCTCTACATGAAAATATTCAGCAAAAAGAAAGAAACCCTTATTCTTGTCCCAGCTCTCACAGGTAATTTATACTTTTTAGGATCTGTTTTTCAAAAAAAATACATGAGCAAAGTGCAGCAATAAATTCTGAATTCTTTCTTCCCAGAGAGCAAGTGTTTCCATATAGTTCCACCATATGGAATTTAATATAGCACAATCCTTGCACAGAGCAGATTCTCAAAAAATTTTAAATTTATATTAAATGATTAAATCAATCATTTAAAAAATGGATGAATACATAAATAACATAAATAACCAATATTAAGAAAAATTAAGCCTTAAGAATAGGGTGGACAACTTGAATGTCCTCCCAAAGCTTTCCCATCTCTGTGCTGTTAATAGGAACTTTGATTATAAGAAAACACTTATGTAATCATTTACTTCTCTACTCACAGAGATAAAAGATAATATCATAATTTATTTTTGTTATTTTAGCTTCCAAATAAAAGCAAATGATACAAATTTGTGACTTAATACTTTAAAAATCTAGAAAAGCACAAATATTTATGAATAATACAATTATTTAAAACACTGAAGAGGGCAGCCTGGGTGGCTCAGGGGTTTAGCGCTGCCTTCAGCCCAGGGCATGATCCTGGAGACCTGGGATCGAGTCCCCCGTCGGGCTCCCTGCATGGAGCCTGCTTCTCCCTCTGCCTGTGTCTCTGCCTCTCTCTCTCTCTGTGTCTCTCATGAATAAATAAATAAAATATTTATTTTTAGAAAAAGAAAACACTGAAGAAGACTATAGTACAACAGCAATATGGAAATATGTAGTGCTATCTCTAGGTTCAGCCTTGTTACAAGTATGTACAGAAGTGCACAAATAAATGAGAAATAGGCTAAGGAAGAGTCCAGAAAGCTGACTTTGATCCCACATAGTAATTAATATTTTCCAATTATATAAAGTGATTATTTCATTGATAATCATCTCATTTTTCATTTATTGCTTTCTCTCCCCAAGGACTATGGAAAAATAAAGGAGAGAAATCATTTGGAAAATAATGATGATCCACATGTTGACAAAAAAGCTTTGTGTTCTCAGTACAAGTAATGCTTGAACCCAGGACTCTTTTATTTATAAAAGATGCACTATTAATACACAGTCAAAGCTGTGAAATTATCATTTCTATACACCATAATTAAACTCCATTAATACAAAACCTTAGAATTCTTACATCTGCTCTCCCAGAGAATTACATGTTAGAAAAGTAAGTTAACATAATAAACATTTTGGAATATCTTTAGACTTAAAAAAAACAAAAAACAAAAAACAAAACAAACAAAAAAAAAAACAAACAACAACAACAAAAACCCTTTCCTTCTTTTTCTAAATTAATGTGATTTAAAAGGCCTCTTGATGATATTTAGCTTTGATAATGTAAAATCCTGGCTTTAATAACCAACACCTATTCATTTAATCTTTATGATGATGGGTCTGCAAGAAGTTTAAGAGACAGTTAGGTGAACGGATATATAAGATGTCAAAATAAAAATCTGCCACTTGTCTGCTTTTCAACCATCCTCATTACTATTACTATACCAGCATTTCTGCAAAGCAGAGTAGTAACATTTATATCTTTTGAAACTCCTCTACTCTTTACTCCTCAGTCCATCATCACCAAGCCCCATGAGTCACCCTTGTAGTTCTCTGTCCATAGCTGCATGTTAAGCCAGGTTTCATCACCACACAATGCAGATTATTGCCACAGTCTCTGAACTCATTTCTCTGTTTGTACAGCTTCATTTCATTCTATGCACAACCATTAGAATAATCTTCAAACATCATGATCCTCACATTATTCATGGTCCAAAAGCTAAGTACCATCCAAATGCTTTTTATTCAAAACAAAACTCTCAGCTTAGCCTTCAACTCACCAATTTCATCTACTTTATTGCACCTTTCAGTCAACTCTATGCCAGCACTCTTCTTCTTCTGAGTTCATCTGCTTATTAATTCATCCTAACACTGAATTTGAACATGACCCCACCTCTTTCAAAAGCCAGTAAAAAAGCATTCTGGAAGAAGTAATGATATCCAAAAATCCACTCCTCCATAAAAGCAATAAAAATCTTCACAAAAGGATACCTGAATGGCTCATTCAGTTAAGTGTCTCCCTTCGATTCAGGTCATGATCCTGGAGTCTCAGGATGGAGCCCCACATCAGGCTCACTGCTCTGCAGGGAGTCTGCTTCTCCCTCTGCCCCTTCCTCTGCTCCTTCCTTCCTTCTTCTCCCTCTGTCTCATATACACACTCTCTTTCTCTCAAATAAATAAATAAAATCTTTTTTTTTAATCCAAAAAGTGTCAAAATCAACTTTTTCAGAACTCTGGAAATTAAAAGCTTACAGCAATCCATGTTGCAAATAAATCTGGAATTTATTTCAGAAAATGAGTAGAATCTTTGTACAAACAGTGAGCATTGTGACTATTCCACTTACCCCATACCTATTTCCCTTTCCCCAGTTCTATAGTGAGAAAACTGGCAGCCTCATAATAATAGTAAATCTTAAAGCCAGAAGCCTAGAAGTCATCAGTAGGGAGGAGAGGGGAGCTGAAGGGTTCAAAGCACTACAAACATCGTCACATCCAAAGAGAATTCTCAAGATTTAACATATTCATCAGCCCCTCTGTAAAAGGCCCATTTAATTAATTGTAATAATTGAATTGTAAGGTTAATTGTAATCACAGAATACTCCCAAAAATAACTAAAAAGAAAAGTATAAGAAACAGAAAGGGAATTAAAAAGGTAAACTGAAAATATCTATTTAGCACAAAAAAAAGGCAGTTAATGAGGAAAAAATACAAAAATGATGTGACATACAGAAAACAAATAGTAAAATGGTAGAACTAAGCCCTACTTTATTGGTTATTACATTAAATGTAAATGGATTTAGTACTCAACACAAAAGGCAGAGATTGGCAGAAAAGATTTTTTTTAAAAAATAATCCAATTATATACGATCTACAAGACACATACTTTATATTCCAGGACACTAATAGGTTTAAAGTTAAAAGTTGGAAAAAGATACACCATGCAAACAGTAAGCAAAAAAATGCTGATTGGCTATACAGTTGACCCTGAACAATATGGGGGTTAGGGAAACCAACCCCCTGTGCAGTCAAAAAATCTGTGTAACTTTTGACTTCCCCAAAACTTAACTAATAGTTTTCTGTTGACCAAAAGCTTTACCAATAACATAATCAACTAACACATATTTTGTATGTTTTATGTATATCATACATGTATGTATGTATATGTTTATTACATATATGTTTATGTATGTAATGTTTATGTACATATATGTTTATGTATATCATACACTGTATTCTTACAATAAAGTAAGGTAGTGAAAAGAAAACTTTATTAAGAAAATCACAAAGAAAATTCATTTAGAGTATTGTATTGTAAAAAAATCCATGTAAAAACGGACCTATACAATTCAAACCCATGTTGTTCAAGGGTCAACTGTACTAATATTAAACAAAAGAAAACTTCAGACAGAAATTGTTAATGGAAATTTTTTAAAAGGAAATTTTATACATTTATAAAGATAAAATGGTCAATCTATCAGGAAGACACAACATATATAAACATATGCACACCTAACAACAAAGCACATGAAGTAAACATGATGTAAACACTGATGGAATTAAGCACATGAAGTAAACATGAAGTAAACACTGATGGAATTAAAGAGCAAAATAAACAGTTCAACAATGATAGTTGGAGAATTCAATATTCTACTTTCAATAATGGATAGAACAATTGAGCAGAAGATCAACAAGCAAATAAAAGATTTGAACAGAACCATAAACAAAATAGAACTATATAGAAATACTACCAAACGACAGACTACACATTCTTCTCAAGTGCATATGGAACACTCTCCAGGATAGACGTTATGCTAGACCATAAAATAAGTCTCCATAAACTTGAAAAGACTGAAATGATACAAAGTATGTTCTCTGGCCATGAAAGAATGAAATTAGAAATAAATAAGGAAAGGAAACTGGAAAGCTCACAAATATGTGGGAATTAAAAAACACATTTCTAAATAACAAGAGAGCCAAAGAATAAATCACAAGGGAAATTAGAAAATACTTTCAGATAAATGAGAAAAAAATCTTACAACATGCCAAAAATATATGGGATGCAGATAAAGTAGTTCTTAGAGGGAAATTCATAGTTATAAACTGATAACAAAAAAAGAAAGATCTGAAACCAACAACATAATCTCCAGAATACAGAGACCAGGAAAAAAAAATAGAAACCTGAATCAGGCAAAAGTAATGAGATTAAAAAGACTAGATGAAATGAAAATAGAGAATAGAAAAACAATAGAGAAAATTAATAAAACCAAAAGCTGCATCTTGGAGATCAACAAAATTGACAATGCTTCAGCCAGACTGATCAAGAGAAAAGAGACAAGACTCAAATTGCTAAAATCAGAAGTGAAAGTGAAAGGAGCAGTATCAACCTCACAGAAATGATTAGGATTATATGCGAATAATATAAGAACTGTATGTCAACAAATTAGATAACTTAGGTGAAATGGACAAATTCCTAGAAAGATGCTAACTACCATAACTGACTAAGGAAACAGAAAATATGAGTAGATCTATAATTAGTAAAGAGATATAATTAGTAATTTTCAAACTTCCCACATATGTAAGGCCAGTTCTAGTTGGCTTTAATGGTGAATTCTACCAAACATTTAAAGAAGACTTAATACTAGTCCTTCACAAACTCTTTAAGATACATAAAAGGAGCAATTAGCAAAATGAAAAGGCAACCCATGGAATAGAAGAAAATACTTTTTAAAAAAAAATTTTATTTATTTATTCATGAGAGACACACACACACAGAGAGGCAGAGACAGGCTGAGAGAGAAGCAGGCTCCCCGCAAGGAGCCTGATGTGGGACTCAATCCCGGATCCCAGGATCATGCCCCAAGTTGAAAGCAGATGCTCAACTGCTAAGCCATCCAGGCATCCGGAAGAAAATACTTTCAAACTATACATCTGATAAAAGGTTAATATCCAAAATATACACAAAAACCCTATACAACACAGTACTAAAAATCCAAATACCTAATCTAAAAATGGGAAAAGGACCTAAGTAAACATTTTTCCAAGAGTATGCACAAATGGCCAACAGATACATGAAAAGGTGCTCAACGTCACCAATTATCAAGAAAATACAAATAAAAACCATAATGAGATAGCACCTCACATCTGTTAGAATGGCTATTATCAAAAAGACAAGAGACAAGGCTAGAGAGGATTTGGAGAAAAGGGAAACATCATGCAATGTTAGGGGAAATGTAAGTTGGTTCAGCCACTATGGAAAACAAAATGGAGGTTCCTCAAAAAATTAAAAACAGAACTAACCATATGATCTAGCAATATCATTTCTGGGTATTTTTCTAGAGAAAATAAAATCACTATCTGAAAAAATATCTGCACCCCCATGTTCATTGCAATATTATTTATAAGAGTCAAGACATGGAAACATCCACTTGTCTGTGGACAGATGAATAGATAAAATGTGAGTGGTGCCTGGGTGGCTCAGTCAGTTGAGTGTTGGACTCTTGATTTCAGCTCAAGTAATAAACTCAGGGTCATGAGACTGAGCTCGCCTGGGGCTCCATGCTCAATGGAGAGTCTGTTTAGGATTCTTTCTCCCTTTCCTTTCTGCCCTTCCCCCTCCCAAATAAATAAATCTTTAAGAACATGTGAGATATATAGTAAGAAATAGAGTTAAAAGATAAAATGACACGTTTTAAGAGTTTATTTGAGCAAAACTCAATTCTAATCAGGCAGCACCAAACCAGTTGTTAAAAGTGCTCCACTGAGCAAAACTTGGGGAAACATTTATGGAGAAGAGTAGAAGAAAAGTAAGGGAATTATTGATTAGCTATAGCTTAAAGTCTAGTTTACTATTTGTTATTGGTTGTCCTTAGGTATGGATTTCATAACCTCATGGCAATTTACAGGCTCAGATTCTGGTTTGCTTATAAAGGTTCCCATGGCATTAGAGCTACCTCAGTTTAATGTCTCCTTGTTTAATTAATAAATGTACATCATGTAATATTATTTAGCCGTAAAAAAGAAAATTCTGCCATTTACAACCAACATGGATGAAACTTAGGAGCATTTTGCTAAGAGCAATTGGACATAGACAAATACTGTATGATTTCACTTACATGTGGATCTAAAAACCCCAAAGTCGTAGAACCAGAGTGTAGACTAGCATAACTAGGTAGTAGAGCAATCTAATGTATTACACATACCTTATACGAGCAAAATGTTTTCTCCCCCAAAGCATGAAAGGAAGAACAATTAGAAGGAAGTTTAGACACTAAGAATTATAATTGTATTCATATCAGGAAATAATATCTCTCTATAAAAATCACATAATGTATTAAAGAGGATAGTTTTAGAACTCCCAAATGGTTTTGTGGAAGAATTTACTTTTTTGGCACAATACTTAGAATCTCTGAGTTATTCTGATTGTCTTTAGAACAGTGACCTGAGTCTCACTCATGGATGCAACAGAATAAAAGAATCAGATTCTTAAAAATTCAGTTGAGAATCTCTGCAAAAGGGATCCCTGGGTGGCTCAGCAGTTGAGTGTCTGCCTTTGGCTCAGGTCATGATCCTGGAGTGCCGGGGTCAAGTCCCACATCAGGCTCCCTGCGTGGAGCCTGCTTCTCCCTCTTCCTATGTCTCTGCTTCTCTCTCTGTGTCTCTCATGAATAAATAAATAAAATCTTAAAAAAAAAAAGAATTTCTGTGAAATATCTAAGAACTTATTCTTAGAGCTCAGATACTATAAATGGATGCCTTAAAAAATCTATATTATGTGCCTAAGAGCTGAATATTAAAAATTAAAAGAGTAAATTAAAAATTAAAAGAGTAAAACTATAAGAAACTAAGAAATAGGAGTAAATAGTCACAGAGTTAAATACCATCAGTGGTAACATAAAAACAAACTTATTGCTAAACTCCCCCACCCAAATAGCATGGTCTTCAATAGTTCAATAATAGAAAAGAATATGAAAAGTAGTAACTCCAACAAGAAAAAGCATGGCATGATGGGATAAATTCACCACTGAACCATATTTCCATATTTCCAAGAGCAGTTATAATGTATAGGCTCAGGTCCATGAAAATTGCAAAAGATGGAGTTAAGTAGTCAAAAGTATTATATAGGTGATTATTCTTTGGCATATCTTTGTAGACGTGTGTCGTCTATGTGAGTAATTAAAAACTGGCTAATGGTGACTGCCATGGACATGGAAGTCAAGTAAAAAAAAAGTCTCGGCATGAATTCATTTTTTTCCTGACAACCTAAATGCATATGCCAATCTCCTGGTGGACAAAAGGAAGACCACTATGGGGCCTTAAAGCTAACAAGATATACTAAAATTAAATTATTAGTTTAGTAAGCACAAGGGGAAGCCTGTGGCACTAACAAGACCAACATCAAATGATGTAAAAAGAAAAGTAAAATCAGAATTTCACTGGAAACCAAGATTTAGAAGTTGAATTTGAAGATGCTGCTACTATGTTTAAAAGAAAAAAAGAATGACTATGAAATTCAAGAAGTTATGAGAAAAGGGGAAAAAAAACCAAGCAATTCTTCTCCCATATACTTTTGTTTAGATCGTGTCACCCATTGCATGGTAGTTACTGAATAAATGTGGATAACATGTGAATGAGTATACAGTTTGTTGCCATGAACAAATATTGAAATCAATACATTATAACAGTTATCAATAATTTCAATTCTCATCCCTTACTTCTGATATCAGTATTAATTAATCTGGTAAGTTTTGTGGTGTTTTTTGTTTCCAATGTGCCTTAAATTTTCATGTCCATTTTCTGGAGGAGGTTTTTTGAAGTCCAACAGTCCTGGATCCAAATCCTGTTTGCTGTACTTTATTATATGTGGCAAGTCATGAAAGCCCTATACACTTTTTTCTCATTTATAAAACATAGATGATAATATCTTTCCATAAGGTTGTTTTGAAAATGAAAATAATGGGCATTGAGGGGGGTACTTGATGGGATGAGCACTGGGTGTTATGCTCTATGTTGGCAAATTGAACTCCAATGAACATGAAAATATCCTGTGTAAACAATCTAACGTCGCTCCTGGAACACGTTATGAGCTTCCCGGTAGGAATACTCCATCATCACTGCCTAGGAGCTGGAATGAACATTTCATGACATGATATCCTGGAATATAAGAAGTCTATAGACACCCATATTTAGTCATGCTTAGAGACTAAGTAATGAGAGTAAATTTTCCCAACCCTGGCTGTGAGTCTGGAACATCAGGGAAGCTTTTAAAAAGCATTGAGTTCTGAGCCCCTCCCACTCACTATCCCCACTGAAGTTCTAATTCAGTAGCTCTGGGGTGAGGTGGAACCTGAGCATCTATATTTTTCAAAAACTCTACATCTCATTTTGACACATTATGGGCCCGTGCTGGTAACCTTTCTACTGCGTGAAGTCTTTTACAGTTTTCAAAAATAAGTCTTTAAAAAGTCCTCTGTTTTCTTCCTCAGGCTGAAGAAGCCAGCTATTTTAACCCTTCCTCTGCAAAATATATTCTAATTATTTGTTTATTCTTGTAGTTCTCTTTTGAGCCTTAGCTAAATTACATGACTATCTCTTTGGCTATGTGGCTGTATATATCATCAAGTGAACTTACTTGGACTGAGAGGGAAGGTTACTGTACTTCACAGAACCACTGATGTACTCCCAAGATACTGTTAATTGCAAAGGATGTTTTAATTATTTGGTGCTTTCTTCTTGAAAAGGCAAAAAACAGGCCACTCTAGGCACCTGTGGACTAGCTCTATTACTACATCTGAAAAAACAACTGGACTCCTTGTTTTTCTTTTCTCGCTCCCCAGTTAAAGCATTATATCATACAAACCTAAATTCTGATGGAGCATAACAAATGTACTCAACATTCAACCAACATTTATCGATTCCTTATTTCATAAGAGACTAAAGCAAGCCCAGAACTTTTCCTGTTTAAGGATATAAACAACCTAAAAAAATAATAAATGAAATACAGAAAATATTCCTTTGAATTATTCAAGCCTTTCTTTCACCATGCCACTTGGTGCACACCTTGTGAGTCTGGATGGGTTTGGTTGCTGGTTTAGGTGATTTTACTATTTGGGGGCAAAGGTGTAAGTGAGATATTGAAGGTTGTTTGCTGTTTGATGACCTCAGGCAGGTATTCTGACATCTGAGCAGCCCATTTGCTTTCTAGCTCTTTTGGTTTAGGCAAATCACCTAGCCACCATACATCACTTTCTTAATCACTAAACCTTGTATAATAATACATACATCCGAGGACTCTTGTGAGGGTTATATGACATAACACATGAAAAATGCCTGGTACTATTCAGTCATCCATTCTACTTTTATTTTGATATAAAATACCATGTCTTATCTTAAGAAGTTTGTCTTTCTACCCCTATTCCATAAAAAAAGAAACAAGAAAAACATGGGAACTTAAATACCCAGTGGCACTGTATATGATCATGAGGTACCAGGCCTGGGAGGCAACTGGTGGTTTGGAGTGCCCTTTCCTAATCTGCTCAAAGCTCCATATGGGGCAATGGGTAACTCTGAAAGTACTCTATACCTTAGTGTATAGAATAGGAGCTACTCAGTTGAATGGCAAAATGCCTTTCCTGTTCAACATACTAACACTTCACTCTTAAATTTGTATTGAACTGAACCAAGTATTACTAAATAAATGAATTATCCTCAAGTTCCATGTACATAAAAAAAAAGTCTAGTAGAAATGCATTGTTTGAATATTCTAAAATATCAAGTACTTTTTTCTTTTTCACCTAACATTTACATCACTCAGAATCACATTTCAGAAAAGCAGGTCTTAAAAGCAGATGGTATAAGAGGTTACTCTATATGTATTGTAGTGACTACTTTCGTGGAAAATATACTAAGGAATTGCAAACTGCAATAATGTTTGTAGGAGAGTTTGGGTTTGTTTTTAAGTTATGACTTCATGACCTTCTCTGATGTTCTCCTGTGCTGCAAAGACCTAAAAGAAAAATCATAGTTATGTGATATGAATTATAAGCCTGTAACAGTAACAAAATTTGACTTAAATAATCAAATAAAAATATCAGACTGATTGTACTGCCAATTGCAGAACAATACTAAATTTTCTACTGTTCAGCCAAAACCCTTCATTTATCTTTCCCTAATTTTTGTTCTGTTCTAAAAGGTAAGCATGAAATATATAAAAGCATATCATCAGAATTTGTTCCATTGATTGGCTAAATAACTTCTAGAAGTTTTGCTATTGCCCTGTAGCTGAAGAAGGCAGTATCTCCTTGGCATGGAATACCAAGTTCATATTCCTCTGTCCAGTCTTGGAATGACCCTTCTCCTTTCCTCACATCATTTTTAAGTCATTTTTCTTTCTAATCCCCAAGAGTTTAGCACATTAGATACTCAAAAAGTAGCTGTGGAAGTAAAGGACAAAAGGGAGCAAGAAGCAGGACTATGAATGTGTTTCTTAGGGACAATAGAAACCCTCCTTCTTCATTCCACAAAACACCCTCTCCATCTCTGATAAGTATATGGACTTCTATTAATAATGATGTATTCTTTTACATAATCTTGGAGAGTGAATGTTAGTAAAGGAATTTACTCATCAATTATCTCCAAAGAAAAAAGTTCAGAGGCAAAACAAGAGAGGCTCGTAGATATGTGAAGAGAAAAAGTAATGCAAAAAAGGAGTATTCTGGGAAAGACATTGTCTTTTCCTCTGTTCTTGCTAAACGTATTCATTCCTGTGGTCAGCAATCAGCAATTATTAGCTATCATATAAGCTAGGGATACAGACATTTGATTATTAGAAGTTAAATATTACTGGGTTCCTACTAGATACCAGGTGCATCAGGGTAGGGAACAAGCCTGTAAACCCTAAATACATAATTCCAACTATGATGAATGTAATAATGGAGAACTGCCATGGGAACATAGAGGTAACAGTGAGAAGGTGGAGGTGGGTATGGAGCTTAGAGAAAATCATTAATAGGTAGCAATTTACCTGTTATCTCTTTGTTTAACCAGATATGGTTCATAACTGTATCATGTCTATCAAATTAAATCCTTCAATCCTTGCTTAACATGCCCCCGTCCCCAATTGACCATTTCTTTCTCTCCTTTTGACCTGTTAGTAACTAAATTTTCAGTTTACACAATAGCTTATAAGATTGCCTATGTCCAAACTGAGTGATACAATATGTAAAATAAAAATATATAAAAACAAATTTAAAATATTCAAAATCTAGATTTGCTAGCCATTTCAAGAGGAAATTCTTATTTAGAAAAAAAAATCATTCAATAAAAAGATGCCATACATCACAGCACAAGAGACTATCAACAAAATGAAAAGGCGACCTACTGAATGGGAGAAGAGATTTATAAATGACATATCTGTAAGGTGTTAATATCCAAAATATATAAAGAATGTATAGAACTCAACACCAAAAAACAACCTGTTTAAAAAAATGGACAGAGGACTTGAAGAGACATTTCTCCAGAGAAAATATACAGATGGTCACAGACATGTGAAAAGATGCCCAACATCACTCATCATCAAGGAAATGGAAATCAAAACCACAACAAGCTATCACTTCACATCAGTCAGAATGGCTATTATCAAAAAGACAAGAAATAACAAGTATTGGCAAGGATGTGGATAAAAGGGAATGTAAATTGTGGCAGACATTATGGAAAACAGTATGGAGGTTTCTCAAAAAATTAAAAATAGGAATACCATATGATCCAATAATTCTACTACTGGGCATTTACCCAAAGAAAATTTTAAAAATAGTTCAAAAAGATATATGCACCCCTATGTTTATTGTAGCATCATTTATGCTAGCCAAGATATGGAAGCAACCCACGTGTTATCCATTGATACATATACACACACATATATGTATATGTACAATGAAATATCATTCAGCCATAAAAAAGAATTAAATCTTGCCATTTGAAACAAGGGATGCTCCTAGAGGGTATGTATTGCGCTAAGTGAAATAAGTCAGACAGATAAAGACAAATATCATATGCTTTCACTTATATGTTGAATCTAAGAAACAAATGAACAAACAGAAAAACAGAAATAAACTCATAAATACAGAGAATTGGTGGTTGCCAGAGGGGAGGGGTGTGGAATGATGGGCAAACAGGTAAAGGGGATCAAGAGGTACAGCTTCCAGTTATAAAATAAATAAGTCATAGAGATGAAAAGTACAGCATAGGGAATATTGAATAATATTCTAATAACATTGTATTCTGATAGATGGTAACTACAATTATTGTGGTGAGCACTGGGTAACGTAGAGAATTGTTGAATCACCATGTTGCACACCTGAAACTAATATAACATCATGTAAACTACACAATAATTTTTAAAAAGATACCATCACATAGTCCAATATGACTTTTTCAAGAAAAACTATGTAAATTTTTCGTGATTTACTTAGTGCAAAAATCATTATGTTAACAAATACTATTATTAGGAAGCGAAATACAGCTAATTTAAGGTTGTTTTATAAAATATCCTGAAAGCATAATTCATAGTTGTGTCTGTCTTCCAAACCAGACTATTTCCCTCAATGATTTGAAACCTCTTTATCAGTTATAGAGCTGATGTAAAAATATAAGACAAAAAGTTTTTGCCATTGTTATTCTTGCTATATAGCCATTAAAACAGGAAAGGCTTACAGTAACTATCCTAACTGCCTGGACAAAATAAATTGATTTTAATAAATAACAGCCAGCAGGGAGAACTAACCATATCCTATTTTGCTTTCACCTGTTTAAAGAAAAATGACCTTAAAACTGGAAATAGAATATCATTTAATATAAAGAAGAAATTGATACTCAAGACACATCATATAATAGAGAGCATCAACTCTCATCAACCCAAGTCTCCAGCCCACATGTACTATATATCTCAGAACACTAAAAAAACTTACCTATAGTAATTTTTGTACCTTCTGTAAAACTTCAGAAATAACAGAGAATGTGATAGATAACTGAAGACTGGAGGTAGGCAAATTTTTATTCCTTTTTTTTTAAATAGAGTTTGAGGCAAAGAGTAGGAAGTCAGAGATCAGTCCCTGCCAAAATTCATTAAGCAGGCAGATTTTGAGGTCTTAGTAAATAAACAAGTATTCATGAAAACCAATGTAATTTGCTTAATTGGGTTATGCTATTATATTTCCTCTTCTCTCCCTCCCTTCTTTCTTTTTTATCTTCCTTTATTTCTGCTACCCAGAAAGTGTTTGTCTGACACCTCTAGGGATACTTTAGACAGAATGTTTGACAGAGCAAGATGTTTGCTAAACCAAAGTGTCTGACAAAGAATTTTGTCTACAAGATGAAGGAAATGAGTTTAGTAATAGCAATTAAATAAAACAAATTTGCCTGAAGAACATGCATTCACTAGTCAATGAAAGATAAAGGACATCTCTAATGGTTTCCATGGTACACTGTCCATTAAACTTCCCATGTAACACTTCTTTTAGTGTCTTGATAAAATTCTAGGAGTCACAGACATACTAGTTCTATGAAACAGTGGAAGGATTACTAGCACTTGCATGAGATCCCCAGGGAGACTTGCTCAAAATCATACTCCCAGCTGCTCCCCAGATTTACTCAGTAGGAAGCTGTGTTTTTAACAGTGCCTGTCATTAATTATTTTGCACACTTATGTCTGAGAATCTTCACCTTCCAAACACGTTCCCTATCTCCAACCACTAAGCCTGTGTGTGTAGGAACCCAACTCAAAAAACAAACATCAACAGAAAAGCATTTGTTAGAGATGGGCTAAAAATTCTCAGAGATTCAGGTACTTTGCCCTGTATTCACCTTTTCATCTTGCTACTTGTCCTTGGTTCACCTCCCCTACAGTGTTCCTTTATTTGAATATTACTTTAAGTGGTATGCCCTGATAAATTACTTTTTTTCAGAAGGCCCTCTCTGCCCTAAAGGTTACTCTTTTTCTGTATACACATACACGGCACTCTACTTCAAGTTCCACTAGACTCCAAAATATCCTAATCTGTGTGTTCTAGCTTCTGTGGGCATCTGACAATAGACATGAGTTGGCAATTGTGATACCACCTTCGGTGCTGTAAATAAACACTTAAAACATTTAGTTTTGGACGATTTTTATTCTCACCATTTCTACCCCCACCTCTATAATTATTCATTTCAGCCACATAATTTGTAGTTCTTCAAATGCATCCTTATGTTCAACAACATATCATCTAATAAATCTTTCCTGAAAACTGTAATTCCCTTCCCTATATCCCTGTTTAATTTTTATCTGTGTTTTTGATGTCCTCTGTCTTTTCTTTTTTTATTTTTAAAGATCTTATTTATTTATTCATGAGACACACACAGAGAGAGAGACAGAGACATAGGTAGAAGGAGAAGCAAGCTCTATGCAGGGAGCCTGAAGCAGGACTCACTCCCAGGACCCTGGGATCACCCCCTAAGCCAAAGGCCGATGCTCATCACTAAACCACTCAGGCATACCACCCTCTATCTTTATCAGAGCACTTTGCACACTGAACTGTGACCTCCACTAAAAGGGAGGCTCCATAGTAGTAGGAAACTGTGTTTAGGATGTATCCCCATAACCTAGCACAGTGCCAGATTCTTAGGATATGTTTATTATAAGTTGGATGAATGGATAGATGGATGGATGCATAGATGAATGGATGCTGTAGGAACTCACCTCTGGAAAAGGCAAGAAAGATTTCAGACAAGTGATGGCATTTGAGATAATGTCTTGGAGGGGTGGAGAAACTTAAGTGGGAGGGCAGATATTTCTCCCGTAATTATGGCCAGTAACCTTTTTCAAAACACAAAAATCTTGGAGCTAAATGATGATCTCAGTTCCCTAATAAGTCTTACTACATCCAATATTTTCTCTCTCCTAGTCATTTTCTACAAGTTAGCCTATGTAGTCTTACTAAAATGAAAATCTGAGTATGTCTTGCCTCTTGTAATTTGCAAGGTTATTTATTACCTGGCTACTGCTTACCTCTCCTGATTCAATAGTCAGCTGTCCCCTCCAAGAATACAGTATTCTAACTATATATTTACAGTTTCTGGCACATGCCATGACTTTCTTTTATCTCTGGACCTTTACACCATGAACACCCTTCCCCTTGTTTTTCCTTGAAAAACTCCTAGTGTTCCTGGACTGTCTCTATATCAGTTTCCACAGACTTTAGTTTTTACATCACTTTCTTGGGAATAACTAAGTCAGGTCACATAGCATATATTATCTCAGCACCCTGTATTTATCACAGTTGTAATGAAATAACCATCTGTGAAATTCTTGTCTTCCAAAGAGATTATAAACTCCAAAGAGCAAGGCATCAATCTTTCCCATGACTGCCTCTTCAGCATCGATCATAGTGCCTACACATAAACAGTGATCAATAAATATCTGTTGATCTAATGAACAAATAAAAATGAATGAATGAAGCTCTTTAATTCCAAATAGATTTTAAGCAAAAGGAGGTCTGGTTCCATGTTTGTCTTATTTATCACTTTATTTTCATTGTCTAGAACAGTATCTGGCACACAATAAAAGTCTCGCTGAAGAGCTGCAAAGCAATGGATGGATATACGATGGATTGAATGAATAGGACATCTCACTGAGCCTTGCCAATACACTAACTGCTCTATCATAAAAGATATTATATTTTCCTAAAGTTATATCTGGGAAGTGAGTTACAGAATAATGATCAAATACCAAAAAAATTCACATCTGAATTAATAATATAAAAACAAAGATTTAAGAGCTATAAGCAACCATCATCATTTAAAGATAAAAAAAAATAGGCTGTCTGCTAAATATATATATGTATTATAGCCCCAATGTAAAACCCTTCATACAACACATAAAGTCAAACTCTATTATAATTTTTTGCTAGCTAAAACAAGTATTCTAGGTATGAAAATATTCAACAGAAATTTAGCAAGAATTCATAGGGTTCATAAGCTCTTTTAAGAAAAACTAGGGGAGGCAGCCCAGGTGGCTCAGCGGTCTAGTGCCGCCTTCGGCCCAGGGTGTGATCCTGGAGACCCGAGATCGAGTCCCACGTCAGGCTCCCTGCATGGAGCCTGCTTCTCCCTCTGCCTATGTCTCTGCCTTTCTCTTTCTCTTTCCCTCTCTCTCTCTCTCTATCTCTCATGAATAAATAAAATCTTAAAAAAAAAAAAAAAAGAAAGGAAAAACTAGGGGAACCTGGGTGGCTCAGTTGGTTAAGTTGGTTAAACCAAGCTCTCTTGGTTTAGGCTCAGGTCATGATCTCAGGGGTCATGGGATTGAGCCCAGCAGGGGAATCGGAGATTCTCTATCTCCCTTTCCCTTTCCCATTGCTTCTTCCTCCCTTGCTCGCTCTCACTCTCTCTCAAATAAATAAAAATATTTAAAAAATAAAAGAAAGATTAGGATGATCTTCATCACTGAACCAGCTCCTTAAAGTTGCTATTATTCAATGCAACATCCAAATACTTAAAGGTTTCATTAAGAACTTAGTGGAGAGGATTTAGAAGACTGGATTCATTTGGAAGACTGGACTCACTGTCATCTGACCCTGTTGTTAACTAGTGCTTTTTCCCTCTGCCCTTTGTATTCCCTTGTAGTATATCGAGGGTCAGAAGGTAAATATTTTAGACTTTCCTGGTCTTATGGTCTCTGCTGCAAGTACTCAACTCTGCTGATAGAGCAGAAGAGCTGTCATAATTGGTAATTGAATAGATGTGGCTGTGTTCCAACAAAACTTTATTAAAAAAAAAAAACTAGTAGTGGCAGAATTAGTCTGCAGACTAGTGTTTGCAGACCACAGTCAAATAGAAAATTGTTGTTTTAACTGCCCAGCATTCGTTGCTGCTTTGTTCGGTAAAGTCATCCTGATTTTTATCTGGGAATACGTCTCTCCTCTACTCTCAGCCATGTACTTAGGGTGGAGTGGTCGTCAGCCCCAGAGCTCCAAGGTCAGTTGTATAATTCAGGACAGATCCATCAGAATATTCTTTCCCTTAGCTGCAGTGATTGGTTCAAAGTCAAATATGTAAGTCACAATGGTCCACTGTGTCTCAATTCTGATTTTTTTTTTTTTGAGCAATTAAGATAAACTCTTTTCTTCTGGTGGAAATGTTAAGGCAGGGTAACCCTGGAGATGCTGGGAGGACCATGTGAAAAGAGTGTACCTGTGAGTAGGACCAACACAAAAGAAAACAAAGCCAAAATATGGAACGAGAAAGGGGAAGAGACCAAATTGGTCGTCAGCCCCAGAGCTCCAAGGTCAGTCGTGTAATTCAGGACAGACCCATCAGAATATTCTTTCCCTTAGCTGCAGTGATGGGTTCAAAGTCAAATATGTAAGTCACAATGGTCCACTGTGTCTCAATTCTGGTTTTTTTTTTTTTTTTTTTTTTTTGAGCAATTAAGATAAACTCTTTTCTTCTGGTGGAAATGTTAAGGCAGGGTAACCCTGGAGATGCTGGGAGGACCATGTGAAAAGAGCGTACCTGTGAGTAGGACCAACACAAAAGAAAACAAAGCCAAAATATGGAACGAGAAAGGGGAAGAGACCAAATCTAGGTGGCCTCATCTGAGTCCCTGGATCCAGCCATCCCTGAAGATCTATCTAGGCTTGGATGAACTGCTCGAAGATTTTCTTCTTCACGGATTATAGAGTCAGTGCAGTAAAGGACCAGGAAACTCTGTTCTTGAATAGAGGCCTATCCCTTCATTTAAAGCTGTTCGTTAGTAGATCATAAGCAAACACTACTTTTGGAGATTTTGTATATTGTTATCTCTTCATTCAGGATGATTTAGTCAGTGCCTCTCCTACCCCATATTTTGCCCTTACCCTCCTGTTTGTGGACCTCTTTGTTGATTCCATAATGACATACCTTTTGGATAATAATATGGGGCAAACTGCTTCAATATTTGATGGTCTTTTTTTTTTTTTTTAATTTTTTTATTTATTTATGATAGTCACAGAGAGAGAAAGAGAGAGAGGCAGAGACACAGGCAGAGGGAGAAGCAGGCTCCATGCATCGGGAGCCCGATGTGGGATTCGATCCCGGATCTCCAGGATCGCGCCCTGGGCCAAAGGCAGGCGCCAAACCGCTGCGCCACCCAGGGATCCCTTTTTTTTTTTTTTTTTTTTTAATTTTTTTATTTATTTATGATAGTCACAGAGAGAGAAAGAGAGAGAATATTTGATGGTCTTAAAAAAAATCTCACCTCCTATTCAATCTGTGGTTACCTATCCTTCCTCACTCTTCCAGTCCCTCTGCACTGGTTCAAAAACATAATGACACCTTTTAAAGTATCTCACAGACTTCTCATTCGGGTTACTTTTCTCCTTTAAGGCAGCTCTGTGATATTTGTGGCTTTGAATTTGGGTCTCTTTCTCTTGCAGTTCATACAAAGAGTAATATCAAGAAGTGTGAATTAAAATCTCCATCCTTGGAGGACTTTGAGAATTAAATGCAAGACTCATGAGGTAACTGTAAAAGGAAAGACAACATATAATGTAAAGCTCAATTAAGTTTTTCAGTAGTTCAGAAATGAAGGGAGCAATACAGGCTACAAAAATACATATATTTTTAAATTTTATTTATGTGAGAGAGAGAGAGAGAGATGGAGAGTGAGAGAAAGTGTGCGAGCAGGATGGGAGTAGAAGAAAGGGGGAGAGGGAGAAGCTCCTGCTGAGCAGGGAGCCAGAAGTAGGCCTCCATCCCAGGATGCAGGGATCATGACCTGAGCTGAAGGCAGATGCTTACCCAACTTAGCCACCCAGGCGCCCTGGCTACAAAAATATTTAGAGAAAACACCTTATAAAAATTCTAAAAAAAGAATTCAAAGCTAAGGCATATCTACTGAACTTGGTTGCTCCCACAGGCTAGAAGATGGCTTCATGTTTAAAACATTGTTTCTGGAAAAGTAGTTGATCTCTAATTGACTGTGAAGGTACTATGGGTTCTGCTTGCTTATCTTTCCAAGAAATTTCCAAGCATAGTATAGCACTGTTTAACTGGAAGGTCTGAACATGTCTGCTATAACACTGCTTCTATAGACATACTTTTCTTTTCACGTAGTTATACATTCTCCTTTCAAGTAACACGCAGCTTTCTGTGATTTCTTAAGGGAAAAAAAAAATCCCCTAATCAGGTGCAGTGCCCTTAGAACCTTACCTGGATCTCATTTCTCTGCCTCTTTCCCCATAAGAAAGTGACCTTTAAAATAAAGCAGTCATTGTATATCTTTTCCACCCATTTTTTAATACTTTTACTATATATTTGTCCAGGAACAATACAGTACTGTACTGTTGTATGTGCTTTTAAAACTACATAAGTGGTGTCATAATGTACTTATCATTCTGTCACTTGGTTTTGTCATTCAACATCATGTTTGAAAGATATATTCACTTTCTAGAGAGTAACTGAGGTTTATCAATTTATTATGCTTATATACGTTATAGTTTTCTAGATATTGGTATTTCATCACTTATTTATCCAGTTCCCTAAAAATGGAAATTTGGATTGTTACAAGCTTTTTTTTAATGATTGCAGTGCTGCAATACTTCTAGGCATCTTGAAAGTTTCTCTAAAATTCATGCTTACATGTGGAATTACTTAGTTCACAAAACTATGCCAAAATGCCCACACAAGAATAGTTACCGCGAGTACTGTTTACAAAGCCAAAACTTAAGAATAGTCAAATTGCACCCATCAACAGCAAGACAGACATATGCATTTTTAATATATGTGTGCAATGTAATTAAAGAAAATGGAATAGATATGTATATACCGATACAAAAAAGACACCCCAAATCGATTGCTCAGTGAAAAAAAGAATCAAGTTACCAAACTATATTTAAAATTATCTCAATTTTATGAAAATAAATAATAAAATTCACAATATATATGTGTATATAAAAAAGAAAACCAGAGGACAATTGAAGGAATTCATGTTAGTGATTTTCCATGATATATAAGGTGGACTTATATTTTTCTCTGTTTTCTATTTCTGAAGTGCTAGATGTCCATTATTTTTATTTATGCCTATAACCAGAATAAAAATATAAGCACATTTCTTATCCTGACAATGGAACATTTTGATTTTCTGACCACTGATATTCCTTACATGAACTACTTCTTCCACTAATTCCTAACTCATTTCCACTTTCAGCACAACTCACCAGAATCTAGGTTTACCTAAATTACTGCAGTCTCCTTCTTGCCATGACTTAAGCTTTCTCAAATTTAAAATTAATTACATTTCCTAATACTGCTTTTACCAAGAACCCTTCTGACATGACAACAGTATCTCTCTCAGGCGGGGCTCCTAATTACCTTCCAGATCAATTGTAGGATTTCAGGTAAAGAAAACATAATCGTAGAAGTTTAAAGAAAATGTGCAGCAAAATAGAAGAGTTGTATCTCCTGGAGAAATATATGTGGAAGCAGAAGCAAATTTCCTTAGGTTGGCATTTACTTGGGTGAATTAACCATTCTCTAGTAATCAGAATCTAATTCTTAAAGAATCACAGAAAGTAATCACCCTATTGTTCCAAAATTGATCAGAATGATAGGTACTGATTCAAGCTAATAACGCTCAGAAGGAATCATACATATTCCATCAGCTGCTATTCACCAGGCACTATGTGTAAGGAATTGAGCACATTATGGCAAATAAGACAGATCAGCTAAAAGTCTCAAATCTCATCAGCTCTAAGGATAGAGCTATATCATCTGAATCAGGTAGGGAATAAGGTTTCTGGGTATAATCCATTATTCTCAGCTCCTGGAGCACAATTCCTCTTCCACCATGAACCTGTGGAACTAAAGAGACATGTTATCTTCACCCTACCCTCCCAACAAATAATAGTAGGATAGGTCCAGGATAACACCTATCAATACTGCAGTTCAGAAGGGTGTGGGGTGGGGTGGGGTGGGGAGGTAGGATGCAAGGTGAAAAGCAGTCACTGTTCCAAAGCAGTTCTGAAATGTGGACATGCAGGAGTTTCTTGATTAGGTTTCAGTGACTGGGAATAATCTTCCCTGGCTCTCCCCTCCATTCTCTGAAGTCTCTGTCCTTCTTGAGTCAGCCTCTAGGTCATGTTTCCTTATTTTACGAAAGGTAGCACATGTTTGTTGCCCTGTAGTTTTATTAGCCTGCTTCCTGCCAGTAGAATTTGGGGGAATCCAACAGCCTCTTTTCCTTTTGTTACTCTCTCTGTCCCTTTCAGACAAGGCTAGCAATATTCTTGCTGATATAAATTTCTAAAGATCTTTATGGGTCTTCCACGGATTTCATGAGAATTTACTCCAGTAGAGAAAAGCCATATCTACAAATGTTTTCAAGAGGATTCCTCTTCTAGGTCTTGGACTCCTGCAGAGAAGGCTGAAGGATAGACAATGCCCTTAAAATTCGAGAGGTCCTCTGGTCTGATCAAAAAAATCAGGGAGTTGGCGGGATGAGTCCTGGGTTTTATGCTATATGTTGGCAAATTGAACTCCAATAAAAAAAGAAAAAAAGAAAAAATCAGGGAGGCACACCATTAATCTCTTGAAAAAAATCTTTGTGCAACTCAATACTCTGACATTTTGATCTTTCTGAGGTTTTAGCAAAAAAAAAAAAAAAAAAAAAAGTATGGTCACACACTTAGCTATTTCTTGATGCTGTACTTTTGGCAGCCATTTCTGAATTTTAGCATCTTCTACCATCTGGAGAGGCTGAGAATTTTCAAAATCATTCAGTCCAAGTTCACTTTTGTTTAATGTTTCTTCCTTCAATTTTTCTCTCTCTGCTTACATGTTATTATAAGCAACAAGAGGAAATCAGGCGGCATCTTTGAAACTTTGCTTGGAAAACTCCTCAGCTATATATGCAAATTCATATTTCACAATGTCTCACATGTTACACAATTTCATTAATATTTCTGCTAGCAAATAACAAGGATCCCTCTTCCTCCAGTTTCTAACAATATGCTACTGACCTCTGAGCCCTTCAAGGCATTGTTCTCAAAGTCCACGTTTCTAAGAGTGTTCACAGTGATTCATGCTTTCTCTCTTATGCTCCTCAATTTTTTTCCAATAGGCTCTGTCTATTGCCCAATCCTAAAGCTACTCCTACATTTTAGGTATATGTTATAACAGTGCACCTCTCTTGATATCAAAATCTATACTACTTTTCTATTGCTGCATAACAAATTATAACAAACTTAGTGCTTTAACATAATACTCAGTTATTTTCTACCAGTTTTTCTGACTCAGGAGTTTGGGCGTGGCTGAGATCAATCTCTGCTCTTCTGCTCCAATGCTGCATTCAGAGTATGGGCTGGGCTACAGGTCTGTGATTTTCATCTAAAGCTTAGGGTTCCCTTCTAAGCTCATTCAGGTAATTGGAAGAATTTTGTTTCTTGCAACTCTAGCATTGAGGCTCTTAGTTTCTACAGATGCCTCTCTCCTAGACATAGGCAATTTGTAACATGAGCTTGCTTTCTTCTAGGCCAGTAGGAGAACAACTCTCTTTAAAGAGCTCATGTGGTTAGGTCAAGCTTATCAGGTAAAATTCTCCTTGATTAACTCAAAAGTCAACTGATTAAGGGCCTAAGTCATCTCTGGAAATCACTTTATATGTATATATCCCTTTGAGTTGGGAAGCAAATTGTCACTCCCCACTCCCCCATCATGACATGCATATACATACATACACAAATACATATCTACTTATAGATCATAGTTTTTCTTAAATACATCTTTATGGTTGTATGACTTTTTCCAAGTGATGCTAAACAGCCTTGGTTTAACAGCAGGGAATGTCAGTGGTAGAAATGATCCAAAGAAAGAGGATAAAAAGGTTTCTAAAGAATTCTCATTTTGAAGTAACAGGAGACATTCAGAAGAGAAAGAGAGGTCTCCATCAGATACTCCTGATAAAGGTATTGGGACCAAGATAATGACACACTGAAGAGCAGCCAGTCATCTTGTGGTCTTAGTGGAACAGAAAAGTCAATAGGAAGGATTTCCTAAGAAATTATTAGAGGAACATTACTGCTCATATTCTATACTTTAACTCATCAAGAAACGGTTATCAGATAAACCTTCTAGAAAAGAGCTTATCAGTTGAGACTGCCCTTAACCTGGAAATGGATAGAGGACTTTAAGGCAACCTGAGGCACACACACCCTAATTTACCCCACCTCCTTCCAGATGTGGTTCTCAGACTTAACAAGGACAACTTATTTTATATAGACCAAGATCCACTGGCTATGAAATGACAGTGTTGTTGCATTAGTTTCCTATCGCTGCTATAAAAACTTACCACAATTTATTGGCTTTAAAAAACACAAAAAATTTTTAAAGTTCTTTTTTTTAAAGATTTTATTTATTTATTCATGAGAGACACAGAGAGAGAGAGAGAGAGGGAAAGACACAGGCAGAGGGAGAAGCAGGCTCCATGCAGGGAGGCCGATGTGGGACTTGATCCGGGGTCTCCAGGATCACGCCCTGGGCTGCAGGCGGCGCTAAACCGCTGCGCCACCAGGGCTGTCCAAAAAACACAAATTTATTATTTATAGTTCTAAAACTCAGAAGCCTCACTGGACTAAAATCAAAGTGTCATTAGGGCTGCATTCCTTCTGCAGTTTCCAGGAGAATCTATTTTCTTGCCTCTTCCAGCTTCTAAAAGTGAACTGCACTCCTTGGCTCATGGTCCCTTCCTCTACCTTCAAAGTCATAAGCATCGCATTCTCAATCTCTCTTGTATTCTGATATTCCTATCTCCATCTTATAATTTGTGATTACATTGAGCCCACCTAGATACCCAGGATAATATTCCCATCTCCAAATCATTAGCTGAATCATATTTACAAAGCCCCTTGTGTCATGTAAGGTAATATTTCACAGGTTTTGAAAATTAAGATATGGACATATTTGAGGGTCATTATTCTATTTAGCATATCTTTCTAATCCCTTTCTAATAAATAAACTTACACAGATCATTTGGCTGCTGACAAAATGTTCAGTTATGTATTAGTGAGTTTGCTTATAGTTTTATTTGCAATAATTTCTATGGATTTTTATGCTCTTTAAGAAAGTTAGTAGATAGTAATTAACAAATTTGATTAGCTAACAGAAAGTGTTAAGAAACATCATGTTCTTAAGGAGTTGCTTCAAAGCGTTCACAAAACCTCTAATCTGTTTATATATAATTGTTATTTAAAGTAAGGGAATTATCTTTTTTTAATATTTTATTTATTTATTCATGAGACACACACAGAGAGAGGCAGAGATACAGGCAAAGGGAGAAGCAGGCTCCATGCAGGGAGCCTGACGTGGGACTCAATCCTGATCCTGGGTCTCCAGGATCACATCCTGGGCTGAAGGCAGTGCTAAACCGCTGAGCCACCCAGGCTGCCCCTAAAGTAAGGGAATTATCTTGATGAGCATTGGGCAATATGTAGAATTATTGAATCACTATATTGTACACCTGAAACTATACAACACTGTATGTTAGCCACACTGGAATTGAAAAAAAAAAAGGCAAGGAGAGGGGAGGGGGAACCACACACACTTGTACTTCCATATTTTTTAATTACTACTTATTATTAAATAAGCAAATGTCTTCAGCAGAAAATTAAATAATGTAAGGGAAAGGTAGACATTATTACAGTCATTTTCAAGTAAGAAAACCAAAGCAGGGATCGCTGGGTGGCTCAGTGGTTTGGCATCTGCCTTCCACCCAGGGCTGATCCTGGAGTCTCAGGATTGAGTCCCACATCAGGCTCCCTGCAGGGAGCCCGCTTCTCCCTCTGCCTGTGTCTCTGCCTCTCTCTCTCTCTCTCTCTCTCTCTCTTTCCCTCTCCTCTGTGTGTGTGTGTGTCTCTCATGAATAAATAAATAAAATATTTAAAAAAAAGAAAGAAAACCAAAGCATACAGCAGGTTAAGTGGTTCTCCCTAGATCACTCTGGGAGGAATACTGCAGGATTCATGAATAGATCTTAGCTCTCCTACTCCCATTCAGTAGCTTGAAAGGCCAGGAATAATGGTTACAATGATTCATACCAATTAACTAGTGTCTCTTCTCCAAAGTGGCACAAATCCAAAGGAAAAATCATCACAGAGACATTAATATGTCTTTGGTTAGCTTTTTGGAGGGTTTTGTTTTTTGTTTTTATCTCCTTCTTTCAATAAAGCTCTAAAGAAGTATAGAGAACATGTTCCAACCTGTTCAGGAAATCTACTCAACTTTGAATTGCTTCACTTGAATTTCAAATAGGTTTGGAGAGTCTTAAATAAACATGACTTTAAATTTTAAAAACATACATTGCTAACCTAACTGGTGGAAAAAAAGCAAAAAGTAAAGAAATAATGGATGTGCTGTCTGAGGGCTTTAATTATAGGCACACTGACAGAGCAGTTCAGCTAGCAGCTGTGCTGCCTAGTGGAAAGAGCTAGGAGTCAGACTTTCATTGAAATCTCAATTCTTGCATGTCTACCAGCTGTGTAACCTTGGAGAAGCTACCTCCCCTCTCAGATTCCTTAGCTTGAAAATAATAACAGCTATCTTACAGAGTTGTTGTAAAGATTAAAGATAATGTGTGTAAAATACCTGGTATATAAAGATATTTGATAACTTCCTACTTAAAATATAGGAACAAATTTTCCTGTTAAAAAACTGTTTGGAGTGGATGTTCTGACGTGCTGTCCAGATTCCATTTCAGGAAGGAAGGATCTATTCTTCAAGCTGTTTAGAGTATTGCTGATGGAATACTCTCCCTACAGTCCCTATGGGGCTGCCTTGGTTGAAGAGAACCTCCTCACCCACTATCCACCCCATTCCAGGGTGACTAGCTCCTAGTGACTGACTGATCAAAAGGTCCGTTGTCCCTGATTAGAATTTTCCATAGGGTTGGCTGAGGTGTCTGTTAAGACAGCTTACCATCTCAACTTCTCCCTCTGTCCAATCCTGCCTCCTTTCTTTCACTTCCCTTCTACAGGTGATGTCAACAGCACTCTTTATAAGCCTCCCATACCCTCATTGTTGTTGGAGTTGGTTTCCCAGGTAACCCCATCCAGCAACAAGGTTGTGGGGTGTGTTGCTCAACCTCTCATAAGGATGTTACTTACCATCATCATACCCTGTAAGGATACAAATACACATGACATACCCACCCATTGTTAGACTGCTCTTGCAGGGATTGCAAAATAAGGATTTTTAAACTTTGAATGTTATTTCTGTTGTTGTTTACCACGAAGCCAGAAATGGTGTGAGCCCTCTACCTCAGATCTATTTTTTCCTCTCTGGACATCTTTGACTTACCAGATCAGGTGAAGATTCAGCCTGTTATATTGAAAATGTTGCTCATCTCACAATTGAGGAAATTTTAATATGATTTGTATAGTGAATGATATTAATTAGTAATTCTTAATATTCTCTGACGTTTGCTTCAAAAAAAAGAAAGGATAAATCAAATAAGATTGGCAAAATGTTGATCACTGATGAAGCTGAGTGATTTGTACATGAAAGCTCATTCTCTACTTCTGTATGTTTGAACTTTCAATACGAAAATTGAGTATTAATATGCCTTATAAAAGTACATACATGTACATTATAAAAGTACATATAATGCATAATACTTTAATGATCAATTTTTAAGATAGGCTTAATAATATATCTAAATTCTCTTTTATGTTAGGCAAATAAATCTATAAAAATATGAAAAAAATCATATTTTCCAAAGGAGATAAAATAGAGCTTATTAGGCATTTTGCCAAGTAGTTCTCAAATTTATTTTTTAAAATTGCTGAGGCTTTCCTTTTTTTTTTTTCCTGAGGCTTTCCTTAAAAGCAAACCTCATACAGCATTACAAACTAAATTTATATTTTAAGAGATTTTTAAGAAATTTACATTTCGTATTAAAGTATAATATACAGCTCTTCTATGCATTATAGAGACTTTTAGACTATGAAGACTTTATAATGTAATAGTAAATTATTGTAATTATAAAATCTCAACTTTCTAAATGTCTTTTTTTGAAAATAATGCATGTGAGTTAAGATGTTTTTAAAATCTAGCTTAACCACACCTTTCTTCCCCCTCAACCTCAAAAAAGACCTTAAAGACTCAAGAACTGGTACTGCCTATACTATTTAAATTTTGGTCAAAACAATTCTGTTCTATATTTATAATGATTAAAAGATGTTAGAATCACAGTATGAGAAGGTAGTGTCTGATAAGCATCCAGTCTGTATAGACTGGTATTATTTCTATCTAAGTCTCAGATAAATATTTGAGAATGCTGTGATGAGGAAACACAGAAGGGGCCAAATATACTATACAAACATGTTTCCTATCTTTGCATTCTACGTTTGAAGATGTTTCTGAATTTTGAGGTCTCATTTATTCAAAGTGATTTGATCCAACACTAGGGAATACTATCACTTAGAAAATGATTTTTCTCAAAGGGACTTTATCATTTCAATAATTATAGAGCTTTCCCAAGGGCTTTCTATAGCTAGGTTATTATTATATCCAAATATTCTTATATAAATAAGACTTGGTGGAGTTAAAAAGAAGTGAATGGAGCATTCTAAGAACAAATACATAAGTGGTGTGAATTAGGAGTTAGTCTAATAGCCTGTGAAAATTGAATTTTCACAGCACTTTATCTAGCTCTCTGGACCACCCCCAAATAAACAAAGCAAATAAATCCAAATATGCAGAATATATATTCATGTGGAGCCCAGACCTTAGGGAATATGATGAATTTGAGAAGAATGTGATGTAAAATAAAATAAAATAAGATGAGATGACAATCAGGAAAACTAGATTCTAATACTAGATTTGCCACAAACTAGCTCTATGAACTGAGTGAGCACGTTAACTTCTCTGGATCTCAGTATATCAATCTTTAAAATGAAGGCCCCTGACAATTATAGGTTTAGGAATCAAGTATTAAACTTTTTTGAAAATATTTATTTATTTATTTATTTATTTATTTATTTATTTATTTATTTAAATTTCAGAGAGAGAAAGAGAGAGCATGAGCTGAAGGGGCAAAGGGAGAAGGAGAGAGAATCTTAAGCAGACTTTCACACAGAGCATGGAGCTCTAAGGGCTCGATCCCTCGACCATGAGATCACACCCTGAGCTGAAACCAAGAATTGAATGCTCAACAGATTGTGCCATCCAGGTGTCCCTCAAGTTTTATATTCTCAATATTAATAAGTAGTCACAAAAATTTTCAGCAATTATATTAAAATAATCTTTAATAAAATTAAAATTAAAATGTTAATGGAATTTTTCTAAGAGCTGAAAATAAATGTTCCTTATTTTATAAGAGTTTAAGTTTCCAAATATATATATTCTTACTTCATTACTACATTTTTCTAAAATTTTCTGAATGACATAAAGATCATAATAATCACTGAATGACCTTATGCTTGGCAATTCAATGGGTGCTCTACAAATCTGGCTCTAATAAAAAAACCTTGATAATTCAAAACATCACACAATTTTATAATTCAGATCAGTTTAATAATTCTAATGTATAATTAAGTTAAATTCAATAGTTACAGTCTATAATGCTTAGAAATTTCAGTTTTAACCACAGTGCACAGTTTAAAGTGCTGCATTCTTGGTACTTGTAGGCTTACTCAACAAGGAAATTATTTCAGTCTAGTAAAATAAATATAAAATGTCATACTGTGATATAATTTTGAGGTAACATTAAATTGTTAAAATTCAGGTGGTGAGCCCATAAATTCAAGATAACTACAGATATATGTAGTTATTTTTATAATTGCAATAATTCCTATATCTGTGATAAAAATAATTATATACTTGTATAAAACTTTAATTTATACAAATATGAAATATATTGAATATACAATATGTATAATGCTTTAATCCTTAGAGTATATTTTGAACATAGCATATTATTTAAGTCATAACAACTTAAGTTAGGCATGTTATCTCCACTCATTAATCTCCATTTTATGGATAAGGAAATTGATCAGATAAAATTTTTTAGACAGCAAATCGGTTGTCTTAAATAGACAGAGAGAACATGGTGCTAAGCAAATCAAGAATACTTATTAAAATTCCCATAATAAAAGTCTTACAAAATTCAACATTCATTCATAATTATAAGATTTTCAACAAAGTGAGTTTAGAGGAAACACATTTTAATATTAAAGTCCATATATGAAAGACCTTCAGCTAACATCATATTTAATGATGAAAAACTGAAGGGCTTGTCCTCTAAAATCAAAACAAGACAAAGATGTCCACTCTCCCCACTTTTATTCAATATAGTATTGGAAATCCTAGCCACAGCAAACAGATAAGAAAAAAAGAAAGAAGAGGCATCCTTATTGGTAAGGGAGAAGTTAAACTGTCACCATTTGCAGATGACATACTATATATAGAAAACCCTAAAGACTCCAGCAAAAAAACTATTAGAAATGATAAATGAATTTAATAAAGTTGCAGGATACTAAATTAATACCCAGAAATCAGTAGCTTTTCAATACACTATGAACAAAGCAATAGAAAGAGAAATTAACAAAACAATTCCATCTACAATTGCACCAAAAATATAAAGTACCTAGGAATAAACTTAGCTAAGGAGGTAAAAGATCTATACTCTGAAAAGTATATGATTCTGATGAAAGAAATTGAAAGTGAGAAATGGAGAAATATTCCATGTTCATAGATTAGAAAAATTAATATTGTTAAAATGCCCATACTACCCAAAGCAATCTACAGATTCATTGCAATCTCTATCAAAATACCAACAGAATTTTTCACATAACCAGAATAATACTAAAATTTTTGTGGAAGCACTTAAGACACCAAATAACCAAAGCAATCTTGAAAAAAATTAACGAGGTTGGTGGTTTCACAATTCTAAACTTCAGGATATACTACAAAGCTGTAGTAATCAAAACAGTATGGTACTGACACAAACACAGACACGAAGATCAATGAAACAGAATGGAGAGGTCAGGAAAAAAAACACTTATATAGTCACTTAATCTATGAAAAAGGAGGCAAGAATTTATAAAGGGGAAAAGACTGTATCTTCAATAAATGGTGCTGGGGAAACTGGACAGCTCCATGCAAAAGAATGAAACTGGACCACTTTCTTACACCATACACAAAAATAAACTCAAAATGTATTAAAGACCTAACTGTTGAACTTGAAACCATAAAAGTCCTAAAAGAGAACACAGCTAGTAACTTCTCTGACATCAGCCATGGCAACATTTTTCTATATATGTGTCCTGAGGTAAAGGTTAACAAAAGCAAAATAAACTATTGAGACTACAACAAAATAAAAAGCTTTTGCAAAGCAAAGGAAACCATCAACAAAATGAAAAAACAACCTACTCAAGGGGAGAAAGTATTTATAATTAATGTACCAATAAGGGGTTAACATCCAAAATATATAAACAACCTACATAACTCAACATTAAAAAACAAAAACAATCCAATTTCTAGAAATAGGCAGAGGATCTGAATAGACATTTTTCCAAAGAAGACATACAAATGGCAAACAGAGGGGCAGCCCAGGTGGTTCAGCGCTGCCACAGCCCAGCCCTGTGTCTCTGCCTTTCTCTCTCTGTGTCTGTCATGAATGAATAAATAAAATCTTTTAAAAAACAAAAAACAAAAAAACAAATGGCAAACAGAGACATGAAAAGATGCTCAACATCATTCATCATCAGGAAAATGCAAATTAAAAGCACAATGAGATTATCGACTTACACCTGTCAGAATGGCTAAAATCAAAATGACAAGGAATAACAAATATTGGTGAGAATATGGAGAAGAAGGAATCCTTATGCACTGTTGGTGGGAATGTAAATTGGTACAATCACTGTGAAAAACAATATAGATGTTCCTTAAAAAAACTAAAAATAGAAATAGCATACGATCCAGTAATTCTACTACTGGGTATTTACCCAAAGAAAATGAAAACACTAATTCAACAAAATATATGCATCCTTATGTTTATTACAGAATTTATTTTTTAAAATATTTTTTTCTTGAGACAGAGAGAGGCAGAGACATAGACAGAGGGAGAAGCATGTTCCCTGTGGGGAGCCCAATGTGAGACTCAATCCCAGGACCCTGGGGTCATGCCCTGAGCTGAAGGCAGACACTCAACCACTGAGCCACCCAGGTGTCCTTATTACAGAATTATTCACAATAGCCAAGATAGGGAAGCAACCCAAGTATCTACTGATAGATGAATAAAGATGTAGTGTGTAGTACACACACACACAAACACACACACACACACACACACACACACACAATGGAGTATCACTTGGCCTAAAAAAAGGATGGTATCTTGCCATCCACAAAAACATGGATGGACCTAGAGGGTATTATGCTAAGTGAAATAAGTCATACTGAGAAGACAAATACCATATAATTTCACTTACATGTGGAATCTAAAAAACAAAAACAATGAATAAGCAAACAAACCAAAAGCAGAATCAGACCTGTAAATGCAGAGACCAAATTGATGCTTGCCAAAGGGAGGGCGGTGGGGAGATGGGTGAAATGGGTGAACAGGAGTGGGAGTTATAGGCTTCCAGTTATGGAATAAACAAGTCAGGAGAATAAAAGTCCCCGCATGGAGAATACAGTTAGTATACTGTAATAATGTGTGATGACAGATGGTAGCTACACTTGTGGTGAGCACAGCATAATGTATATATAGAGATGTTAAATCAGTATTTTGTACACCTGAAACTCATGGAACATTATATATGAACTATATTCAAAAAAATTTTTTTAAAGAATGAAATCTTAGTAAATCACAACAATATTGAAAATATATTTAGGCCCATTTTCATTACCTATTGATATACTAATATAGCCTTTTTGAGCCTTAATTTATTGATGTAATTAATTATATTGATTGATTTTTCTGGTATTTAATTACCCTACTATGCCTAGAATAGATTTTTACTCAGGTCATAGGGATTATCCTTTGACAAAACTGTTGTGCTTTCTTACCTAATATTGTACCTAGACATATGTATTCATGTAAAAGTGTTCATTTTTTAAAATTTTGGTATAATATCAATTGGGCTTAGATGTCAGCATTATACTAGTATCATAAAATAAAATTTTATATTTTCCTATAGCGAGGAATAATTCAGAATTTATAATTTATAATGATTTTCACTTGTCACAATCATTCTCCTTTTTCTTTACCGTACCTACCTGAAAAATCCCTATCCTGGCTAACTCTAACTCTCTGACTAAAACCAAACAAAGCACTTAAAATGGTTGCAAGAAGAATTATTTTCCACTCTCCAATGTGACTCTTTCAGATTGTCTTCTTTCTCCTTCAGCACACCATTTCTCATATTAGTCTCAATAATTAGCAATGTTTATTATTTCACTGAGAAAATAAAGTCGAACTAAAACCTCTTCAGAGCAAGGAAAATTGTCAGGAAGAGAGAAGAGCATTATATAATAATAAAGGGGTAATTATCCAAAGAGACCCAACAATCTTTATTGTGTATGCACCTAAAAATAGAGAATCAAAATATATGAGGTAAAAACGGATAGAACTACAAAGAGAAATAGATGAATCCACTATTACAACACTTTCTATCAGAAATGGACAGATCCAGAAGATGGAAAAGGAGATAGTTGAACTGAACAATACTATCAATCAACCGGATATATCAGATAATCTATAAGTAACTTCATTCAACAATAAAATACACATTTTTCTCAAGTTCACATGGGCATTTACCAAAATAGATCACATTCTAAGCCATAAAACACACTTTAACAAATTTAAGAAATAAAAATCACAAATGTCCGCTCTTAGATTACAGTGGCACCAAACTAAAAATCAGTAACAGAAAAATAGCTGGAAAATCCCCCAAATATTTGGAGATTAAGCAACACTCTTATAAATAACAGATAGGTCAAAGAAGAAATCTTGAGACATTTCAAAATACTTTGAACTAAATTTAAATGAAAATACAATTTATCAAAATGTGTAGGACTCATTGAAAGCAGTGGGTAAATTATACCACTGAATGCACACGTTAGGAAAGAAGAAATATCTAAAATAAATTATCTAAGTTTCCATCTTAGGAAACTAGAAAACGAAGAGCAAGTTAAACACAAAGTCAGCAAAGAAAAAGATATAATAAAGATTTGAGTAGAAATCAATGGATATTAAAAATAGGAAATCAACAGAGAAAATCAGCAAAATTAAAAGCTGGTTCTTTGAAAAAATCAATAAAACTGATACCTTCTAACAAGGTTAACAATTTTTTAAAAAGAACAAAAATCACTAATATCATGTATTAAAGAGGTGACGTCAATACAGATCCCATGAACATTAAAAGGATAAACAGGAATTCTATGAACAACTCTATGCCCACGAATTTGATAACCTAGATAAAATGGATCAATTCTTCAAAAGACACAACTAGCCAAAACCCACAAAAGAAATAGGCAATTGGAATAGGCGTATCTATTAAAGAAATGCACTAATAATTAACAGCCTTCTAAAACACGAAGAACTCGTCTTAGATGCATTCGTTGGTAAATTCTCCCAAATATTTATGAAGAAATTGTACCAATTCTCTACAACTGCTTTTAGAAGACAGAAGCCGAGAGACTATATCTAACTCATTCTATAAGACCAGCATTGTTCTAACATAAAAACCAGACAAAAACAAAACAAAAAAAAAGACCAATAATGTCATGAACATAGCTGCAAAAATTTTCAACCAAATATTAGCAAATCAAATACAAAAAAGTTTAAAAAGAACTATACACCACAACCAAGTAGGATTTACCCCAGGCAAGGCCAGTTCAACATTCAAAAATCAATGTGTTCCATCATATTAATAGGCTAAAGAAGAAAAGTCACATGATTCTATCAAAAGATGCATAAAGGGGCAGCCCGGGTGGCTCAGAGGTTTAGCACCGCCTTCCGCCCAGGGCCTGATCCTGGAGATCCAGGATCAAGTCCCATGTCGGGCTCCCTGCATGGACCCTGCTTCTCCTTCTGCTTGTGTCTCTGCCCCTCTCTCTATCTCTCTGTGTCTCAAATAAATAAATAAATAAATAAATAAATAAATAAATAAATCTTTAAAAAAAAAAGATGCAGAGGAAGCATTTAATAAAATCCAACTTCCACTCATGATAAAAACTCTCAATAAACTAGAGATAGAGGAAAACTTCTTCAACTTGATAAGAATAGTTACAAAAAAACCCAAAGTTAACACCCTTAATGGTGAGAAACTCAAAGTTTGTCCACTAAGATAATAAACAAGAATGACCCTTACATCACTGCTTTTCAACATCGTACTGGAAGTCCTTGCTAATGCAAATAAGCAAGAAAAGGAAATAAAAGGTACATAGATTAGAAGGAAGAATTAAAACTGCCCTCGTTTGAAAGTGACATGATTATCTATGTGGAAAATCCAAAAGAATTGATAAAAAACTTCTAGAACTAATAAATGATTATGGCAAGGTTACAAGGTAAAAGGTTAATATATAAAAGTTAACTATTTTCCTATAAGCCAGCAATAAACAGTGGATTTTGAAAGTAAAATCACAATACCATTTACATTAGCATCCCCCAAAATGAAATCCTCAGGCATAAATCTAATAAAATATGTACAAAACCTGTATGAGAAAAAATGCAAAACTCTGAAGAAAAAAAATCAAAGAAAAACTAAATAAATAGAGAAATAGTCTATGTTCATGAACAGGAAGATTCAATATGATCAAGATGTCAGTTCTTCCTAATTTGATCTATAGATTTAACAGAATTCATAAATCAAAATTCTATCAAACTATCTTGTGGATATCAACAAAGTGATTCTACAGTTTAGATGGAAAGGCAAAAGATTCAGAATAGTTAACACAATGTTGAAGAACGCAGTTGGAGGACTGACATTACACAGCTTTAAGAATTACTATAAAGTAACAGTAAAGAAGACAGTATAATATCCATAGAAGAATAGACAAGTAGAATGGAATAGAATATAAACCACAGAAATAGACCCACATAAACATAGTCAACTGATCCTTGATACAGGAGCAAATGCAAAGGTAGTCTCTTTAACAGATGGTGCTAGAAAAACTGGACATCAGCATGCAAAAAAAAAAAAAAAATGAAAAAGGAATCTTAACACAAACTTTATACCCTTCACAAAAATTAACTCAAAATGGATCCTATACCTAAATGTAAAACACAAAACTTAGACCTAGGGTTTGATGGTGACTTAAAAAAAAAAAAAAAACACACACACACACCAAAGCATAATCCATGAAAAAAGAATAAGCTGATTTCATCACATAAAAAAATTAAAAAACCACTACATACCTACTAGAATGGCCAAAACCCAAAAGACTGACAACATCAAATGCTGAGGAGATTGTGGAACAAATAGGAATTTTCATTTGTTACTGATAGGATTGCAAAATGGTATGGCCACTTTGGAAGACAGTTTGGCAGTTCCTTATAAAAGTAAACATGGTCTTACCATATGATCCAGCAACAGTGCTCCTTAGTATTTACTCAAGGAACTTTAAGTTCACACAAAATCAAACTGTGCTATATACACAAAAAGTAATGCTACTTGGCAATAAAAAGAATGGATAACTAAGAAATGGGTGACTTTCAAAAACACCGCTCTAGGGGATCCCTGGGTGGCGCAGCGGTTTGGCGCCTGCCTTTGGCCCAGGGCGCGATCCTGGAGACCCGGGATCGAATCCCACATCAGGCTCCCCGTGCATGGAGCCTGCTTCTCCCTCCGCCTGTGCCTCTGCCTCTCTCTCTCTCTCTGTGACTATCATAAATAAATAAAAATTAAAAAAAAAGATATTTAAAAAAAAAAAAACAAAAACACCGCTCTAAATAAAGCCAAGACCCAAAGAAACACACACACTGTGTGATGCTATCACATGAAAATGTAAAAAAAATAATAATAATGCCAAACTGTAGTAAAGGCAAACCTCAAAGAATGCTTAGAGTCTGGTATGAAGGGGATTGACTGCAAATGTACATAAGGAATCTCATTCAGATTATAAGAATGTTCCGTATCTTTTTAAAAGGATTTTACTTATTTGAGAGAGAGCTAGAGGAGAGATGAACCTGGAGAGGGACAAGCAGACTCTATCCTGAGCACAGAGCCCGAGATGGGGGCTCCATCACATGGCTCAAGACCATGACCTGAGGCTGACATCAAAAATCAGCCTGAGTGAGCCCCCCAGGTTCCTGTGGGATGTTCTATATCTTGATTTGGGTGGTAGGAACAGAGTATACACTTGTCAAAATTGATCAAATTATATGCTCTGATTAATGAATTTCATTGTAACTAAATTACATGTCAATACCAAAACAAGAAATGAAGCACCAGGAACCCAAATTAATATTTGGTATTTATTTTCAGAAAAGTGACAATAGCTATATTTCACAAAATATTTCATTCTACATTTTCCTGAAATGTTTGGCCCCTTATAGTGTATTTACAGATTATTTTATTTACACGAGGCTTTGCAAGAACACATTTAATTCAAGAAATGAGAAATGCTTATTCTATCACTACCAAAAATAGTGCTTTGTCAGAAACCAAGTGCTCTAAGATTCAAGGCACATACAGGTATATGCCCCAAAGACTATAACATTAATTCATGTTATATGTATACATTACTTTGGAATCACCAAAGTTAATCACTGCAACCAAAATATGAGGGGTTTTTCCTCATTGCAAGGAAAAAAAAAATACAACTGACTATTCTTAGTATCTAAGCTTAAGTAATAATAATAAAAAAACCTAACAAACATGATATTAATGTTTCTTTTCTTCAGAGTAGGTCTTGAGGATAGAATGGGGAATTATTCTAACTAATTATAAACTTTTTTTAAAAAAGATTTTATTTCTCTAGAGAGAAAGCATATGAGCAGGGGGAGGAGCAGAACAGGGAGAGAGAATCTCAAGCTGAACCCCCCACCCCACCCTTCACGCTGAGTATGCAGCCTTCCTTAATCTCACATCTCACAACCCGGAGACCAAGACCTGAGCCAAAATCAAGTCAGACGCTTAACCAACTGAGCCACCCAGGTGCCCCTAATCATAAACACTTAATATTTTCAGTAGGCCAGGTTATAATCGAGCGGCTGTTAGTAAATGAATTGGACTGATTTGAAACCCATTACACTTAGCTTCTTTAGATTTCCAATAGATGAATAACACTATTTTATGATAAGTTCTAATTTTCTCTCTCACTAGAATTACTCCACTAATAGATGACTTTTTGGAGTAAATGTGTTATAAACTATAAAACTATGTAAATCCTATATAAGCAACAGATAAATTCAGGGTCCCCCCTTCCCCCAGTTAATGCCAGATGTTTCTTACATGTATGCAACATTTTCTAAAACTCCCAGGCAAGTTAGGTCATGTATTAACAGATATTTATGAAAATCCTGTATTCTGGGGATCCCTGGGTGGCGCAGCAGTTTGGCGCCTGCCTTTGGCCCAGGGTGCGATCCTGGAGACCCGGGATCAAATCCCACATCGGGCTTCTGGTGCATGGAGCCTGCTTCTCCCTCTGCCTGTGTCTCTGCCTCTCTCTCTCTCTGTGTGTGTGTGTGTGTGACTATCATAGATAGATTAAAAAAAAATCCTGTATTCTACAACACTGTATTCCATGTGGAAATGAACCCACAACTATATGGTCAATTAATTGTCAATGAAGCAGGAAAGAATATCCAATGGAAAAAAAAAAAAAACCAGTCCCTTCAACAAACAGTGGTGGGAAAACTGGACATTCACATGCAGATGAATGAACCTGGACCACTTGCTTACACCGACACAAAAAAATAAATTCAAAATGGATGAAAGATCTAAATGTGAGACAGGAAACCATCAAAATCCTAGGGGAGAACACAGCAACGTCTCTGACCTTGGCCATTGCAACTTCTTACTAGACATGTCTCTGGAGGCAAGAGAAACAAAAGCAAAACTCAACTATTGAAACTACATAAACATAAAAAAAAAAAGTCAACAAAGCTAAGAGGCAACCTGTGAAAGAGGAGAAGATATTGCAAATGACTTATCAGATTAAACGAGAGTATCCAAAATCTATAAAGAACTTATCAAACTCTACACCAAAAATGCCAAATAACCCAGTTAAGAAATGGGCAGAGACATGCATAGACACTTGTCCAAAGAAGACATCCAGGTGGCTAATGGACCCATGAAAAGATGCTCGACATCACTCATCATCAGGGGAATGAAAATCAAAACCATGATAAGACACCACCTCACACTTGTCAGAATGGCTAAAGTTAACAACACTGGGAACAACAGATGTTGGTGAGGATGTGGAGAAAGAGGAACCCTCTTGCACTGCTGGTGGGAATGTGAATGGGTACAGCCACTCTGGAAAACAGCATGGAGGTTCCTTAAAAAAAATTAAAAATAGAACTACTCCATGATCCAGCAACTGCACTACTCAGTATTTCCCCAAAGGATACAAAAATATAGATTCAAAGGGGTACATGCATCCCAATGTTTGTAGCAGCATTATCAACAATATTCAAACTTACGGTAAGGGCTCAAATGTCCACTGACTGATGAATTTTGATGGTTTCCTGTCTCACATTTAGATCTTTCATCCATTTTGAATTTATTTTTTTGTGTGGTTTAAGAAAGTGGTCCAGGTTCATTCATCTGCATGTGGCTTTTCAGTTTTTCCAACATCATTTATTGAAGGGATTTTTCCATTGGGTATTCTTGCCAGCTTTGTCAAAGATTATTTGAGCAGACAGTTGTAGGTCCATTTCTGGGTTTTCTAATCTTTTCTATTGATGTGTCTATTTTTGTGCCAGTACCTTACTGTCTTGATAACTACAGCTCTTGATAACTATAGCTTGAAGTCCAGAATTATGAAGCCTCCCACTTTGCTTTTCTTTTTCAGCATTGCTTTGGCTATTCAGGGTCTTTTGTAGATCTATACAAATTAAGAAGGTTTGTTCTAGCTCTCTAGCTCTTTGAAAAATGTTGCTGGTATTTTGATAGGGATTGTATTAAATGTGTAGATGCTTTGGGTAGTATAGACACTACAACAATGTTTGTTCTTCCAATCCATAAGCATGGAATGTTTTCCCATTTCTGTCCTCTTCAATTTCCTTCATAAGTGTTCTATAGTTTTCAGAGTATATCTTTTCCCTCTTTGGTTAGGTTTATCTTATTGGTTTTGGTGCAGTTGCAAATGGAATCAATTCCTTGATTTCTTTTTCATTATTGGTGTAGAGAAATGAAACATTTCTTATGTCAATTTTATATCCTGAGACTTTGCTGAATTCATGTATGAGTTCTAGCAATTTTGGGATGGAGTTCTTGAGGTTTTCTATTTAGAGTATCATGTCAGCAGCAAATACTGAAAGTCTGACTTCTTTCTTGCTGATCTGGATTCCTTTTACTTCTTTTCATTGTCTGATTGCTGAGGCTAAGACTTCCAGGACTATGTTAAATAGTAATAGTGACAGTGGACATCCCTATCTTAGTCCTGACTGTAGAGAAAAGCTCTCAGTTTTTTACCATTGAAGACGATATTAGCTATGGATCTTTTGTATATGGCCTATATGGCCTTTATGATGTTGGGGCATGTTCCATCTAACCCTACTTCATTGAGGGTTTTCATCAAGAATGGATGCTGTATTTTCTCAAATGCTTTTCCTCTATTGAGAGGATCATATATTTCTAATTCTTTATTAATGTGGTGTATCATATTGATTGATTATTGAATATTGCATCCCAGGAATAAATCCCACTTGATCATGGTGAATAATTTTTTAATGTACTGTTGATTTCAATTTGCTAGCATTTTGTTGACAATTTGTGCATCCATGTTCATCAGGGATATTGGTCTGTAATTCTTTTTGGTGGGATCTTTGGGTTTGAGATCAAGGTAATGTTGGCCTCAAGAAGGAGTTTGGAAGTTTTCATTCCATTTCTGTTTTTTGAAATAGTTTCAGAAGGATAGGTATTAACTCTTCAAATGTCTGGTAGAAGTCCCCTGAAAGCCATCTGGCCCTGGGTTTTTGTTTGCTGGGAGATTTTTGATGACTGATTCAATTTCTTTGCTACTTATGGGTCTGTTCAAACTTTCTATTTCTTCCTGTTTCAATTTTAGTAGTTTGTATATTTCTAGGAATTTTTCCATTTCTTTCTGATTGCCCAGTTTGTTGGCATATGCTTTTTCATAATATTCTCTTATGATTATTTGTATTTCTATGGTGTTGGTTGTGATCTCTCCTCTTTTGTTCATAATTTTATTTGGAACTTTCTCTTTTGATAAGTCTAGCTAGAGGTATCAATTTTATTAATTCTTTCAAAGAATTGGAGCAGCCCAGGTGGTTCAGCGGTTTAGCATTGCCTTCGGCTCAGGGCCTGATCCTGGAGTCCTGGGATTGAGTCCCACGTCAGGCTCCCTGCATGGAGCCTGCTTCTCCCTCTGCCTGTGTCTCTGCATCTCTCTAAAATCTTTAAAAAAAAAATTCTTTCAAAGAACCAGTAGTTTCACTTATATGTTCTACTGGTTTTTTTTTCCATATTGTTTAATTTTGCTCTAATCTTTATTATTTCCCTTCTTCTGGCCATGATAAACTTCTTAAATGCCATATCTTAAAAAATGTAACAGAGACAATATTTTGGAAATATTAAACCAATGTATGCTTCCATTTCCCCTGAATTATGATGCCTTGCATTTCCCTACATATTTTATCCTATAATCTATCAGATAAGATTAGAGAAATCGCCGGACAGTGAGGCGGATTCCTCATCTTCCCGGGCACAAACAAAAAACATTTCAGACTCTCCTTCATGAAATGCTAGGTCAGGACCTCTGCACTCATTGCCAGAGGGGCCATGGATGCTCTGGAAACTTGACAGGCACAGATTAGGAACATCCAACAGTGAGCTTCATCACTGACCTGGAAATTCATTCCCATGAGATCAGAACCTCTACAAAAGAAGGTAAATTCTGAAAAAGACTAAGCAGTGAAGGACCATTTGAAAAAGAGGGTCTGTTGGCTGGAAAAGGCTGGAGAGCTAATTTCCACTGAAGATTTTATCATCCCTGTGAAGTTCTTGGATAAAGTAAGACAGCGGCCTCGGGTAGAGCTCCCTTTTGAGAAGAGTCAGAGGAGAGCTCTGCTTCTGAAAACATAGTCCTGGTAGAAGCAACAAGAGCACAAAATGGAGAAGGATGCCATGAGATCTGTGTTTGAGGCTCAACAGGAAGCTCTGTTGGAGCTGTGACTCATATCCTAGGGGCTCCATGTGAAGGCCATCAAGCAGGATCCCAGTTTACCAGTCTGTTCCCCTTTGAGAGAAAAGGGTCAGATTACATGCCACCAGTGTCCAACTACCAGACCCCTGAAGGCAGGTACTAGACATCACCGAGGGGTACACACAGTGGAGTTTAAGAGACAGATCCCCAGGTAGTTGTCCTCAGATCACACTTGCCCTTGGAAGTCAAAATGGCTAGGGTTCAAGCTTGTTTTTCACAGAATCATGCATGCTATTAATAAATATAAATTTAACCAAGAAAAGAAAAGCTATGTACAGAATGGTATTGCCCAGTGTGTTAGAAACAGTTCAGAGAGGGATCTGAGCAGAGAAGACAGATTGCTCTCATAAATCTGCCACAGTTGTAGTTGAATAGCATGGAGAACCAGAAAATCCTTTAAAATGTGAATGAAATATGGCTAAAATTTAAGTTAGTGAAATACCTGCTTAAAGTCACTATGTTATTAATTTGAATTAAGATACATTAGACTCCAGAGACTGTTTTATCCTTCTCCTTTACAAGATCTTATAGCAGCTCCAAGTACCTGTTCTAAAAAGTTGAAAGCTTCTCATCTAGTGTTCACCTGTCCCAAGATTTCCAACTCCATCCCTCTTCTCCACACAACATAACACAACATACATACTTCTTGTCTCTTTAACTATTTCTCACTTCTGTGCCCTTGCTTCTGCCAGCCAGGATCCTTTGATTAGGTCATATCCATCACTAGTTTCAAAACTTAATGAAATTGCTTAAATTATCCCTCAATGAAGCATAATTTACCTTTCTGTAATACAACTTGGCAATCTATACAAAAGCCTTAAAGAAGATAATAACTTCTGTCCAGCAATTCAAATATTTCTGAGTAAATATAATCAAAGATACAGTGATTTATGCTTAAAAGTGTTAATCAGTACAAAATTTATAGCAGTAAACTGGAAACAATCTAAATGAACGTGTGGTTCTGAATCAGGAAAAGAGTGAAAATAAGAATCTCAATAGGGGAGAGTTATGTAATCATCCAGGTACATTCTTATAATGAAATATTATGCAACCATTAAAGCATTTATTCACATAAGAATATGTTCAAGATACAATGTTAAGTGAAAAATGTATAGTATGTATTTCATTAAGATTCCAATTTTGAGTATATATGAAAATTGTATGTTTATGTACATTATTGATAAGAAAAATGCATAGAAATGTTAACCTAGTCATTCATCCTTCAGTAATCATTCATTTCAAACAGACACACACATATTTATCATCTAACTTCTTTCAACAAGATGGTACTTACCATATGCAGCTGATAGTCTAGTGAGAAAAATAAATTTACAAGTAAATAAAACAAAATGTCATTTATATACTCAATTTTTTGGTTTGTTTTTTAAGATTTTATTTATTTATTTGACAGAGAGAGAGAGAGAGTGAGCAAGTACATGTGCACAAGCAGAGGGGAGAGGGAGAAACAGGCCCCCGTTGAGCAGAGAGCCTGACTCAGGGTTTGATCTCAGGGACCCCAGGTCATGACCTGACCAAAGGTGGATGCTTATTTAACACACTGAGCCCCCCAGGCGCCCCTTTTGTTCGTTTCTTTTCTGTCTCCGTTATAACTGCCAACTCTATGATGGTAGAGAACCTTTTTGTCATGTTTATCACTGTAATCCCAGCATCCACTACAGAGCCCTGGAGCATCAATATTTCATGAATGCAGGTGAAGCCCAAAGACTAAATGGGAGCATATTAGTATGAGGACCTAAAACAATTTAAGAAGTTTGAACATTTTTTTGAGGGCAATTACCACTTAAAATAAGGCCTGAAAGGATGAGTAAAAATAAAAGCTGCTTCAGGTAGAAAATGGATAAAGGTAAAAGGAAAAGTGTTAGCTGAATTCATAGCAGTAAACTAGTTATTTTGGGTAAATGTTTATAGTCAATTTCTTTTTCACATTTTCTTCAATAAGCATGTATTTTTGTGGTAATCACAGAAACAATATTCTGAGCAAAAGAGATTTAAAATCTCTGACCTCTTGGAGATCACCTTCTAACTTAGAATTTTTTCTGCACTGAACATACAATACTGAACAAATTATTGCAAATTGTATGTTGTGCTCCAGGAATATCCTTTATTTCCTCCTAAACTTTAACTCTTTTTAGGTCAATTATAAATTTTTTCTTTTTTTTATATATCTTCCATAGCAGTGGTACTATATTGTGTACCCACCTCGACATCTTAAAAGCCATTTACGAAAAGCCCACAGCAAATATCATTCTCAATGGGGAAGCACTGGGAGCCTTTCCCCTAAGATCAGGAACAAGACAGGGATGTCCACTCTCACCACTGCTGTTCAACATAGTTCTGGAAGTCCTCGCCTCAGCAATCAGACAACAAAAAGACATTAAAGGCATTCAAATTGGCATAAAAGCTGATTAAATAATATATAAGATATAAATAGTAATAGAACACACAAAACCCATAATTCTAATTTTATTATCTAATGGCTAGTGACTATTCTAATGACTTTGCAGAACTAGTCCCAGAGGGATCAAAGAGAACTATTAAATTTCCCTTTAGATAACTTTGTTGAAAAAATCTCATTTGATATCAATACTGTGAAAATAAATACGGAACACTTCATTTAAAGTAAAAGTTAGGAAGCCCTGAAGGGGTACCACTTCCTTTAAAAAGCATACCTGGCATTCCCCAACAGGAAGACGCTTGCTTTACACAGCGCAGAGGAGAAAGAAAAAATTTCTCCTTGCTCCACAGAGTGCATCCAATGAGAAACCACCACACTTAGCCAATGAGATGCCATCACCAACTTGAAATCTTCTAAAGAGCCCCTCCCAACCTCCTTGTTTCCTCCCTAAAACTAAGCCCCTCTCTGTTCTCTGAACTTGCCTACAATTTGCCATAGTTTGCTTGTCCTGAATTGGAATTCCTGTGCTAGGCCCTAATAAACTCCTTTCACTGGCAAAATAGCTCATTTTTTTGCATTTAGTTGTTTTTGTTTTTTTTTTTTAAGATCACAATATTTTATTCTTGAATTGGAATAAAACTTAATGTTATTTATCGTCCTAAAATCTCAGAAACAGATGTTGTGATTTCTTTCCAGGATTAAGAGGAAGAAAAAAATATTCTGATGGTCAAAGTAACCATGACTACAGTTTTCAGACACATAAGTGTTATTTTCATAACTTTTTGTTGGTTAAAATAATAATCTTATAAATAAAATCTTTTTTGGTTAATCTTCCTTTCATACTGCAACAAAATGCTTAAAATTACTCAGCAATCCAACAACAAGTACCTTCTAGGTGTAATTATTTTTCCATAGTGTGGCGAACTCTTGAGGGAGTAAAAGTGTCCCGCCTCTAAAACATTTAGGATTGCTTAATATTTTAAGTCAATATTAAGTCATGTTAAAAATCATAAGTCCCTCAGCCTTGTTCTCTCCATTCTCAAGGGTAAGGAATAATTTTCAGCTTTACTATTCCATGACCAAACTGGAAGGGTTGCACAAATTTGACAGGAGTTGTCAGGGAGAAGGAGGCACCATGCAGTCCTAGTCAAAGCCAGTGGGTCTTGTTCCCTCACACAAATGAAATACAGATCCTCATATTTATGATGACCTTTCATAAATAGAGCAAATAGTGTATATAGTTATTTAAATTAACACTCAAATGAATTGCAAATGGATTCACATTTTCAAAAAACTCTGTGAATAAGTAGAGCATGTTATTATACTTTAAGACTGGCCCTCTGTTCATACTAATATAATGGTGACTTTACTACTAGGAGCAGGATTTTTTCTATCTGAGAGATCTTAGCCCTGTTCATTTTAGCAAAACTGTAGGATTAGAACTACCTTACTGAATGATCTAAAGCAAAGAAAATGTTCTTTATTACAACTAGAAACATGTGAATATGATTGCTAAAAGTATTAGTTTGAAGTGAATGATACTGTGATGACAAAGCACCAAATGGAGAAAAACTTTTTTTATGGATTCAAATATCCAACTATATGTTTTTTTTTCCACTATATACTTTTTTATATTTTTTATTGGAGTTCGATTTGCCAACATAGTGTAACACCCAGTGCTCATCCCATCAAGTGCCCCCCTCAATGCTTGTTACCCAGTCACCCCATCCCCCTGCCCACCTCCCCTTCCACTACCCCTTGTTTGTTTCCCAGAGTTAGGTGTCTGTCATGTTCTGTCACCATGTCTGATATTTCCCACTCATTTTCTCTCCTTTCCCCTTTAATCCCCTTCACTTTTTTTTTTATATTTCCCGAACGAATGAAGCCATATGATGTTTGTCCTTCTCCAATTGACTTATTTCACTCAGCACAATACCCTCCAGTTCCATCCATGTCAAAGCAAATGCTGGGTATTTGTCATTTCTAATGGCTGAGTAACATTCTATTGTATATATAGACCACACCATTTTTATCCATTTATCTTTCGATGGACACTGAGGCTCCTTCCACAGTTTGGCTATTGTGGACATTGCTACTATAAACATTGGGGTGTAGGTGTTGGGGGGAAACTATTTACTCACTACTGAGTGGAGAGGGAATTTCCTTCCATTGTCTGTCCCACAATTCAAAGAGAGTGTTTGATCTAGTGTCTAGTGTCTGAACAGAGATCAGAAACGAAAAAGAAGTGAAAAAAAATTATTTTTCTTTTTATCTTTGGCCAGAAATTAGGGAAGAACTTTTGTAATATAGACTATCAAAAGTTAGGGATTGATAGGAAGAGTTGGGGCAGGGGGAAGATGAAGATATTAATGAAGAAAAAGGATAATAGGCTATAAAAGTCCTCAGAAGGTGAAACGGCATTATAATAATCAAAGAAAACATTAACTGTGGTTGTCAAAGACCAAATAGATAACAGAAGCCAGAATTTTGCAAATCAGAATTTGTCTTAATTGAAAAATGTTTGAAATTCAGAAGGCCAGTAAGACAATTTATGAAGACTACGTAAAATCATCTATTAATGAAATAGTTAAGCATCAAAAAGAAACAGATGTTCTTTGCAGTAAATACCACACTGTAGCAATAATTCTCTTAAAATACTTAAGAATTCTTCTCATGCAAACACTAGCATATTAATAAAAAAAAAACACTAATTGACTTCGACAAATGATCCTTAGTTAAAGCAATTCAAACAATCAAGAAGGAATTATATAAAACATGAAATGCTAAACTAGTAGCAGACAACTTCTACATTTAGTTTTATTTGTTAAATGAAGCAAAATGCATATATTGCTTCAAAGAATATTTCAAGAAATATATCACTCAGATTAGGATGTGATGATAACATTTAAATTCCATAAAAACTTTTTATGAGGAAACTGCCTACCCTGACATTTCCCTGAAGTTAAAAAGAAAGCATTCTTAAACATAATATCTAATCTCTTTTTAGTCCTTTCCAGTTTACAAAGTGCCTACATACATACCATCATTTATGCTAACAACCAGCTGCACGCTGGGTATTATTTATCTCCGTCTTCACAGAGAGGCAGCACAGCACACAGGCTTTGGTGCTCTGTCACTGAATAGTTTGTGACTGAGCAAATTCCTTAAATTTTCTTAATCTCATTTCCCTCATGTATAAAATAGGGTTTTGTCTCATAGGGTTGTTATAAAGATTAAATGGATAAATAACTGTGAAGGGCTTAGAACAAGTGACACACATAGTAACAGAGTTACTACGATTACTAGAGATTAAATTGAAGGTGAAAACTGGCCTAATGCTACAGAGTTAATAATAATAAATTTGAATAATTCAAATTCTAATATTTTACATAAAATCCAATGATTTTAAGGTAGCCTTAAGCCAACCCAAGTTAAGTAATGTACTATTTTTTCTGGAAAGAGCATAGATTTTGGTGAAAACTTGGCTCAAACAAGAGCCCCACCACTTGGGCAAGTCACATAACAATCAGCCTCAAATTTATGTATCTGTGAAATAGAGGCATTAATACCTAACTCATATAGTCATGTGATGATTAGATAAGACAACTCAATGAAATCCAAATGGAAGGACTTTATAAACTGAAAATTGACTCTTTGAAATGTTTGGCTTTGTTGTAAATATTTTAAATTAAGAGGTCCCAAAGCCTATGATTTACAGTTGCCAACACAACATAGGACATACAACTGGAAGGACCTTAACAGATTTGTTCCCTATTGCAATAGATACAACTGTTTTCGAGAAACTCTAATGAGCATCTACTCTGGTCTTAATAGAAAATTGTATAGAAGCTAGTGTATTTTAAAAATTTTTTTCCTGGGCAGTCCGGGTGGCTCAGCGGTTTAGCGCCTCCTTCAGCCCAGGGCCATGCTGCCTGCATGGAGCCTGTTTCTCCCTCTGCCTGTGTCTTTGCTTCTCTCTCTCTCTCTCTCTTTCTCTCTCTGTGTGTCTCTCATGAATAAATAAAATCTTCAAAAAAATTCTTTTCTTAGCAAAAAATAAAGATTGAGATAAATATCTCATTTTAAATGCTGATATATGCAAAATGCATTTTTCAGAAAATGAGAATGCCTATCAATATTATGTATAAAGTTATTTTAGAAAATACAAAACTAATTATGTTCAATTTAACAAATTAGTACTGCCATAGTCTAGCTAAGTATTCCAAGATTGTTCCTTTAATTATTGAAGAGCTTCAGAGCAAGCCTCCCTAAAATGTGCAACTTTTGAGCTGAAGGCAATTGAGACCTTGCAGGCTAAAAGAAATTTTTGCCTCTCCCTTAACTACTTAGCAGAGTAAGGGGGGTCTTTCCCAGAATTAGAGTTATTACTAGGGATAAATTTTATCTGGATGGCACATCTGTATGGCAGGCCAAATAGCTAATTACAAACATCTGCTGTGAATTGTCATCCTTTCCTTGAAGCCTGAAGCCCCTATCTCATTCCTTAGCTCACGTGGTATATATACCTCATTTTACCTTTCTGTTTTTGAAAATTTCATGCTTGTGAGGTTCTTATTCATATTAAATTATAAATTTTATTTTCTCTTGTCTGCCTCATGTCAATTTAATTCTTAGACCAACTGGAAGAACCTTTAAAAGGTAAACTAAAAAAAAAAGTTTCCCTACACTATATGATCCCACACATTAACTCATATTAAAGGACAAGGTTTCAAGTAAATCTACCTGGATTATAAAATATCCTATGTGACACCTTTTAACACTTTTAGGATAAAGCACATATGCTATGTGTATATATTTGGCATACATCTTTTATTGTGTTGAAAGTCATAAGCATGTAATCTTTTAATTCTACCACTAAATTAATCTTATAAAACTTTCTCACCAACTTTTTAAGTTATAGCATACATTTTTTATAGCACACACTTTTATAAGTGTCAATGATCAATGCAGTTTGATTGTTTGATAAATGTTTATGACATCAATTTAAATAGATCTATGACATCTCTGTAATACAAGTTGCTGGGCTCTAAGGCTAGCTATGAAATATTATTAGAGCAGAAAGTTTCTTGCCAAAACAAGTCTAAACTCTTTGACATGCATAAACATGCATGGTTATTTTTAATAAATGCAGGTATATTTGATTCTTAGCAATGCCATGACAAAGTAACACAAATTGGGTGGCTTAACAACAACAGAAATTTATCCTCTCACAGTTCTGAAGTCAAGGTGTCAGCAGAACCATACGTCCTCTAGAAACTTAAGGCAAAATTCTTCTTTGTTTCTTCCTAATTTCACCCGTAGTCCTTGGTATTCCTTGGCTTGCAACTGCATTGCCTCAATCTCTGACTCTGTCAACACATAGACCTTTTTCTTGAATGTGTCTATGTGCTTTCCTCTTGTTACAAAAGCACAAGTCATATTGCCTTTAAAACCCATCTACTTCAGTACAACTTCACATTCACTAATTACATCTATAAAGACCTATTTCCAAATAAAGTCACATTCTGGAGATTACAATAGACCCAAATTTGGGGGGAATGCTAGCCAATTCAGTATAGTAGCTTTATATTTTATGTAAATTAAGTCTTTAAAGTATGATTCAGGGGGTACCTGCGTGGTTCAGTGGTTGAGTGTCTGCCTTTGGCTCAGGTCATGATCCTGGAGTCCTGGAATAGAGTCCCACATTGGGCTCCTCTCTGGGAGCCTGCTTCTTCCTCTGCCTGTGTCTCTGCCTCTCTCTGTGTGTCTCTCATGAAAAATAAATAAAATCTTTAAAAAACAATAAAGTATGATACAGCTGTAAGATTGTGGGCCCCCAAAAATGGAACTATGTCTATCATAAAAATGTACATTATTTTCTCAAAATTTTCTCATAGATAATATGTATATTTTCAAATGTTATTCTATATACAAAAATGTCACTTCTGGGTCATGCTTTTAGGCTTTACCCATGTAGATCTTTAAATAGCTAGATTACTTTGACCTCAGGACAGGGCAAAAAAGAGAAGTAAGAAGGCATCTATGCTGTTGGGATCAGATTGGAGAACAAGGGACAAACCAGGAGAGGATACTGTTGTGCAAAGAATGGGATCATTCCCAGGAATAGAATTACTGGGTCATATGGTAAGTTTATGTTTAACTTTAAAAAATAAAACACCCAACTATTTTACAGAACTCTCTGTGAAATTTTATATTCCTGCCAACAATGCATAAGTGTTCCAGTTTCTCCACAGTCTTGTTAACAATTAGTATTGTCTTTTCTATTGTATCCCTCAATGACTAATGATGTACCAGAGAGCCTGCTAGGTAGTAAGTTTTTATTAAAAAAAAAAAAAAAAAGTAAACAACACATAATCTCTGCCCTTAACACATTTAATGTCAGAATGAGAGAAGTGAAGAGATTATTACAACAGCACATTAAGTGAACACAAGCCATTAAATCATACTTTTTACTAAACAGTAAACTTTTAGGAAACTTGAACATACTCCCTTAAAAACAGTGAGTTTTCTGGAGACTTGACTAAACAAAGCTTAAGATTATATTCCAGTCATCAGCCTGCCAAGTATTTCTTCTATATATTTCTGATCTTTAAAGCAATCATGTAAGACATTCTCTCAACTACTTCATTTTCTTTAAAAGGTTTATGCAGTGGTATGGAGTGAAAATAATACTGCACTTAAGTTTCTTCAGGGAAAAATGACCGTTATTATTTTAAGAGAATTTCCAGAAAGTTGATTTCTACAATAATAGATTTTTTCTGGTGAATGGTATCAATCGTTTTGGCTAGACCTTTAAAAATGTCAAATGGCTCTTATAAAATGGGAGAATGAGGCAGATGATAGAACACTTCTGTTAAATAAAACTGAATAATTCTACACTTCTTGGCCTCTGATTTCCAGGCCATATAAATGAGCTGCATACATGAATAATTTTTAACTAAATGTCAAATTACTTTTTCTTTAAATTCCTTCATATAGTTTACCTCTGAACACAATATAAAATGAAATAGGGGCAAGGAAATGTGGATCTTTTGAATTATCTACAAAGTTGAAAGATATACTTAATGTCTCTACCAAGAAGTAAGAATTATAATCTAAGTCTTATATCTATAAGAACTCCATTATAGAAATGAAAGCTAAAATGCTGCCACATTCTATAGATAAAAAAATATAATGTCACATCTTTAGAGAATAAAGGAAAACAAAACTGGGCATGTAGAGAGTTCCAAGTAAGAGAAAAATTATTTAATAGCAAGACTTATGGTTAAAGACACATTTTATTCATTTATCCATTAAGTACAATCAAGTTATTAGCCAAGCACTTGGTATAAAAATAACTCTCCAGGAGTGTGTGGGTGGGTCAGTTGGTTAATCATCTGTCTTCAGCTCAGGCCACAATCCCAGGGTCCTGGGATGGAGCCCCATGTTGGGTTCTCTGCTCAGCGGAGAGCCTGCTTCTCCCTCTCCCTCTGCCTGCTACTCCCCCTGCTTGTGCTCTCTCTCTGTCAAAGAAATTAAATCTTAAAAACAACAAACAAAAAAACACCTGTCTATTCTGGAACCCAGGGAAGGTAGCAGAGTAAGAAGATCCTAAGCTCAACTGTCCATGGATACACCTAGACAACACCCATATCATCTGTAAATAACCCCCAAAATGACCTGAGGATTGGCAGAATAGACTTTCCACAGCTAAGTGCAGAGAAGAGGCCACACATAAGAGGGAGGGAAGGTGGAGACATAATTGGGAGCTAGAGGGACCCAGGAGATCATCCACAGGAGGGAAGGATGCTGTGGGCTCAGAGAGAGCAAACAAACAGACCCTCACAACAGGCATAGGGAACCTGCAAGAGGAAGGTGAATCCCCATGACATGTGGCTTTGAAAATCAGAGGGGCCTGATTTCCTGAGTTCTTACAATGAGCAGGGCTTAACACTTGAAACTTAAAAAATCAATGGGCTCAGCTTTGGGAGAGCTAAAGGGTGAGAGGAAATTGACTCCCCACCCTTAGAGGCAGCACAAGAAACAGCACCTGTGGAGAAACAGCATAGAAGCAGCAGTTTGAAAAGATCTCTAGGAAACAAGGAGGGAAATTTGTTTACTAGTTTCACAGCATGTGATGAAGAGGCTGGGATCATTGGGAAACTTATCCAGGAAAAAAAAAAAAAGAGTTGGTAGGCATCATTTTCCTCCTTTGTCAGCCAGCTGAGATACACAAATACCTGGGAATGGTGTGAACACTCTCCACTTGCCTTGCTAACAGTGCACTTCTGTGGATCCCTGCTTTCTAGCTCTGTGGCTGTTTTCTAAAATGGCTCCTGGTCCCCTCTCACAGTAGACTTGCAGATACCTTGCTAATACCACACCCCGCCCCTGTATGCTCCTGCAGACCTGTTCCCCTCAATACTTCCTGTTTGCATGGATGGCCAGACCCCCAACAGGCATCATTGCCATTCCAAAGTGATGCCTGCCCTAGGGAGAGGGGAAAATAACTACGCACGCCAGTGGGACTGTGGCCCCAGTGGTAGGCAGGGAACAGACATTGGGGTCTGACTGCAGTTCCTGCCCACCAATGAAAATTTATCAGGGGACAACACAGGGAAAGTGCCTTGCAATTCCATGCTACTCCATCTCTGGCAAATGCCTAGTATGACTAAACTGAAGCCCAAGGCAGCCCCAGGTTGGACCACTAACAATACAGGAACCAAACCCTGCTCACAATAGGCAAAAGAGCCATTGCAGACAACTGGAATGATGGCAAAAGTGGGTCAGCCACAACATAAGGGTACATGCAATAGACATAGGAGATAACCTGAAGAACCAGATTCTGATGAACATAAGACATTGCACTACAGGGCACTACAGAACCTCTTCTTTATAAGGCCATACCTTCAATAGCAGGATGTAACTGACTTCCCTAAAACGTAAAAACAGACACAGAGTTAGACAAAATAAGGACACAACAGAAGAATATGTCCCAAATCAAAGAAAAAGAAAAAAAAATCAAAGCAAAAGAGCTAAACAAAATAAGGATACATAATATGCATAATAGATCATTTAAAGTAATGGTCATAAAGATACTCCTTGAATGTAAGAAGAGTAGAGAACCTCAGTGAGAACTTTAACAAAAAGATAGAAAACAAAAAAACAGAGATTAAGAACTCAAAAACTGAAATTAAAAATACACTATGTAAATTAAGTACTAGACTAGAGGAAGCAGGAGAATGGACAGCAATCTAGACGACAGAGTAATGGAAAGCAATCAAGTTGAACAAACTAGAGAAAAATAATAAATGAAAATACTTAGAGAATTCAGCAATAGCATCCAGTGCAATAACATTGCATTATAGAAGGAGAATAAAAAGAAAAGTGGGCAAAAATTTACTTGAAGAAATAATAGCTAGACACTTCTCAAATCTGAGTAAAGAAACAGAAATACAGATCCAGGAGGCACAGAAAGCCCCCAAGAAAATCAACCCAAGGAGATCCATACCAAGACAATTACTAATTAAGAGGGCAAAAAAGTAACGATAAAGAGAGAATTTTAAAAGTAGCAAGAAAAAAGAAAATAGTTGCATACAAGGGAAACCCCATAAAGCTATTAGCTGATTTTTCAGCAGAAACTCTCCAAGCTCTTTTGAGAGTAGCATGATATATTCAAAGAGCTGAAAGAAAAAATCCTAGAAACAAGAATACTCTAAACGGAAGGAAATCAGTCAGAAAAGGAGAGATAGTTTCTCAGACAAATAATGCATGGCCACTAAACAGAATTAAATGGGATTCTTTGAGTGGAAAGGAAAGACCATAAAAAGGAGGAATAAAAGTAGGAAGTATAAAAGCAGTAAAATCAAGTATATCTTAAAAATCAGTGAAAGTATTCACAAAAGAAAAGAATGTAAAATATGACACTATATACCTAAAACTTGGGGGGAGAGGAGTAAAGAATAGGTTCAAACTTAAATGACCGTCAACTTACTATAGACTGCTGTAAGTAGAAGGTGTCATATATAAACCTAATGGTAACCACAAATCAAAAGCCAGTAATAGATATGCAAAAATAAAGAAACCCAAGTATATCACTAAAGAAAGCCAGCAAGCCATGAGAGAAGATATTTAGAGAAGAAAGGAACAGAAAACTACAAAACAACCATAAAACAAGTAATGAAATGAAAATAAACACATATCAATAATTCCTTTGAGTATAAATGGGCCAAATGCTTCAATCAAAAGACATCAAGTGACAAAATGGATTTTAAAAGACCCATCTAGGGATACCTAGGTGACTCAGTTGGCTAAAGTTTCAACTCTTGATTCCAGATCAGGTCATGATCTCAGGGTTGTGAGATCAAGCCCTGCATTGGGGTTCATGCTGGGTGTGAAGCCTGCTTGAGGTATTCTCTCTCTGTCTCTCTCTCTCTCCCTCTCCATCTCCCTCCACCACTCCCCCACTTCCTCTCTAAAAGTTAAAAAAAAAAAATTTGAAAAAATGATCCATCTATATTTTGTTGACTTGAGACTGATTTCACATCAAAAGACACATGCAGATTGAAAGTGAGGGGATAGAAAAAGCATTTATCATGAAAATGGAAGTCAAAAAAGAGCCAGAATAACAATACTTATACTGGACAAAACAGACTTTAAAACAAAGACTGTAAAAAGAGACAAAGAAGAACACTAGATAATCATAAAGGAAATCCAATCAGAATATATAATAATTGTAAATATTTATGCACCCAATATGGGAGTACCTGAATACATTAAAGCACCTATAACAGGGCAGCCCCGGTGGCTGAGCAGTTTAGCACTGCCTTCAGCCCAGGACATGATCCTGGAGACCGGGGATCGAGTCCCACATCGGGCTCCCTGCATGGAGCCTGCTTCTCCCTCTGCCTGTGTCTCTGCCTCTGCATGTGTGTGTGTGTCTCATGAATAAATAAATAAAATCTTTTAAAAAAATAGAACACCTATAGCAAACATAAAGGAAGTAATCAATAATAAAACAATAATAATAAAGGACTTTAACACCCCACTTACATCAGTGGATAGATCATCCAAACACCAAATCAATAGGGAAACAGTTGCTTTGAATGACACATTGGAACAAATGGATCTAACAAATATATTCAGAACATTCCATCCTAAGATAGAATATACATTATTTTTAATTGGACATTATCTCTGATGAACATATGTGCAAAAAATCGTCAACAAAATATTAGCAAAGTAAACCCAACAATACATTTTAAAAATTACTCACCACAATCATGGGATTCATTCCTGGGATGTAAGGGTGCTTTGATATTGCAAATCAATCATCATGACACATCACATCAACAAGGATAAAGACCATATAATCATTTCAACAGGTGCAGAGAAGGAGGTTGACATAGTGCGATATCCATTTATGATAAGAGCCCTCAACAAGTAGATTTAGAGGGAACATACCCTCTAAATCTAACATAATAAAGACCACATATGCAAAACCCACAGCTAACATCATACTCAAGGGTAAAACACAGAGCTTTTCCTCTAAGATCAGAAATAAGACAGGGATGTCCAATTTCACCACTTTTATTTAACAGAGTACTATGTTCCCAGCTACAGCTATCAGACAACAAAAAGAAGTAAAAGACATCCAAATTGGTAAAGAAGTAAAACTGCCAATATTTGCAGATGACATGATACTATATAGAGAAAACCCTAAAAATTCCACCAAAAAACTACTAAAACTGATCAATGAATTCGGTAAGGTTGCAGAACACAAAATCAATATACAAAAATCCACTGAATTTCTATACACTAATACTGAAGCAGCAGAAAGAGAAATTAAGAAAATAATACCATTTACAATTGCACCAAAAATAATAAAATACATGGAATAAACTTAACCAAGGAGGTGAAAGACCAGTACTTTGAAAACTATAAAACAATGATGAAAGAAATTGAAGACAGGATAAAAAATGGAATGGCATCCCATGCTCATGGATTGGAAGAACAAAATTGTTAAAACATTTATATTATCCAAAGCAATCTACAGAATAAGTGCAATTCTTATCAAAATGCCAATAGTGTTCTTCACAGAACTAGAACAAATAACACTACAATTTGTATGGAACTATAAAAGACCTTGAATAGCCAAAACAATCTTGAAAAAGAAACAAAACTGGAGATACCACAATCCCAGATTTCAAGATACACTACAAAGCTGTAGTAATCAAAACAATATGGTACTGGCACTAAAACAGAGACATGGATCAATGGAACAGAATAGAGACCAGAAATAAACCCATGATTATATGACCAATTAGTCTTTGACAAAGGAGCCAAGAATATGAAATGGAAAAAAAGTCTCTTCAGCAAATGATACTGGGAAAACTGGACAGTGATATGCACAACAATGTAACAACTACTTTCTTACATCATACACAAAAATAAACTCATAATGGATGAAAGACCTAAATGTGAGACTACAAGTCATAAAAATCCTAGAAGAGAGCCCAGGCTGTAATTTCTCTGACATTGGCTATAGCAACATCCTTCTAGATATGTCTCCTGAGGCAAGGTAAACAAAAGCAAAAATAAACTATTGAGAATGCATCAAAATAAAAAGCTTTTGCCCAGCAAGGGGAATAATCAACAAAACTAAAATACAATCTGGGGGATGGAAGAAGATATTTGCAAATGACATATCCAATAAAAGGTTAGTAACCCAAATATGTAAAGAACTGATATAACTCAACATGCAAGGACAAACATTCGGATTTAAAATGGGCAGAAGACATGAACAGATATCTCTCCAAAGACATACAGATGACCAACAGGCACATGAAAAGATGCTCAACATCCCTCATCATCAGGGAAATACAAATCAAAACCATAATGACATAGCATAGCACCTCACATCTGCCAGAACAGCTAAAATCAACAACACAAGAAACAACAAGTATTGGCAGAGAAAAAGCTATGTGGAGAAAAGAAATGCTTGTGCACTGGTGGTGGGAATGCAAATTGGTGCAGCCACCATAAAAAAACAGTATGGAGGTTCCTCAAAAAATTAAAAAGAGAACTACCAGAGATCTAGTAATTCTACTACTGGGCATTTACCCAAATAATATGAAAAAACTAATTTGAAAACATATATGCACCCCCTATGGTTACTGCAGGGTATTTACAATGGTAAATTATGGAAGCAGCTCAAATGTCCATCAATAGAAGACTGGATAAAGAAGATGTGGTGTTTATCTATAGTGGAATATTACTCAGCCATAAAAAGAAAACAAATCTTGCTATTTGCAACATGGATTGATCTATAGAGTATAATGCTAAGCAAAGTAAGTCAGTCAGAGAAAGACAAATACCATGAATTTATTAATATGTGGAATTTAAGAAATAAAACAAATGAACAAAGAAAAAAAAGACAAACCAAGAAACAAGATCTTAACTACAGAGAACAAACTGATGGTTACCACAGAGGAGATAGATGGGGAGAAGGAAGAGGGGTGAAATAGGTGATGGTAATTAGAGAGTACACTTAACATGATAATCACTGAGTAACATTATAGAATTGTTGAATTACTCTATTGTAGGCCTGAATCTAATATAACACTGTATGTTAACTACAATTATTTAAAAAAAAAAATAAAAGTAAAATAATCATCTTTTTCTTCAAAGTATATACAATTAAGAGATAATTGTGAAAACAATTAATATATAGTTCTTTAAGAGGAGCTAACATTTACTGAGCACAAACCATTGACCTGATACCATATTTACATATATTACCTCATTCAATCCTTACAACAAACCTAGCAGGTCAATACCATTAATATTTCCAATTCTCTAGATAAGGAAACAAGCTCTAGATATCACTTGTACACGGTTACTCACACCATCTCTAACTGTATCAATTGGCCTATATCCCTAACCACTGAGGTAGCTATACTGCCTTTTATCACTGCAATAAATGTAGGGAATGCTAACAACAACAACAGGAAAACAAACAAACAGCAGGCACAACAGAAGAGAGTGCTGACTTATCAGAGAGAATCAAAAAAGTCTTCATAGCCTATGCCCTGAAAATGAACACATACTTTTGGATTAGAGAGACAGTGAAGGCATTCTAGGTTGAGAGTAAACACCCATAAGGGCAGTCAAGGTTCAGGGAGGTAACAAGAACTAATGGTTGTATTAGCTTCCTATGGCTGCTGCAAAAAATCACTACAGGGCAGCCTGGGTGGTTCAGCGGTTTAGCGCCGCCTTCAGCCCAGGGCATGATCCTGGAGACCTGGGACTGAGTCCCATGTCGGGCTCCCTGCATGGAGCCTGTCTCTCTCTCTCTGCCTGTGTCTCTACCTCTCTCTCTCTCTGTCTCTCTCATGAATAAATAAATAAAATATTTTAAAAAATCACTACAAACTTGGTGGCTTAAAAGAAGAGAAATTTATTTTCTCACAGTTCTAGAGGCCAAGAATCTGAAATCAGTATCAACTAAGTAAAAACTGAGGCAGCAGCAGAGCCATGAACCCTTCAGAGGCTCCAGGGAGAATTCACTCCTTGCCTCTTCCAGCCTCTGGTTGCTGCTAGCATTCCTTGGCTTGTGGCCATATCACTCCAATTTTTAAGGGCAGTATCTTGAAATATCTCTGTCTGTAAAATCTGTCTCCCTCTTAAAAAGATGCATGTGATTGCATTTAAGGCCCACCCAGATATGCAAGATAACCTATCTCAAGATTCTTAACTTAGTTACATATGGAAAGACCTCTTTTTCTAAACAAGGTAATAGTTACAGTTTCCAAGAATAGGGACCTGGTATCTTTGGTGTTCATTTTTCAGCCTAACACAATAATGAATGAGTTGTTTACCCAGGCTGGTGGAGATGGAAAGGACACAGCAAGCATGGAGAGCATGAGAGGTTTCGCAAGTGGAAGTAAAAGAGCAGAAAGAAACAGGTAGGCAGGTGAGCAAGGAACAGACTGGCTACAGAAAAGTTTAGGTTTTATCCTATAGGTGAGCACAACTGAAGTGCTTTGAATGGCAGCAGGATATTGTTGATATTTGCATATTAGAGAATATTGAAGAGAGTTTAGCAGAAGGGAGGAGATTAAGACTTAACAATTATTATAAAACTAGATACATAGATCAACAGAACAGAAAACTCAGAAATGGACCCACAACTATATGGTCAATTAATTGTCAATGAAGCAGGAAAGAATATCCAATGGGAAAAAAAAACCCAGTCCCTTCAACAAACAGTGGTGGGAAAACTGGACATTCACATGCAGATGAATGAACCTGGACCACTTGCTTACACCGACACAAAAAAATAAATTCAAAATGGATGAAAGATCTAAATGTGAGACAGGAAACCATCAAAATCCTAGGGGAGAACACAGCAACGTCTCTGACCTTGGCCATTGCAACTTCTTACTAGACATGTCTCTGGAGGCAAGAGAAACAAAAGCAAAACTCAACTATTGAAACTACATAAACATAAAAAAAAAAGTCAACAAAGCTAAGAGGCAACCTGTGAAAGAGGAGAAGATATCTGCAAATGACTTATCAGATTAAACGAGAGTATCCAAAATCTATAAAGAACTTATCAAACTCTACACCAAAAATGCCAAATAACCCAGTTAAGAAATGGGCAGAGACATGCATAGACACTTGTCCAAAGAAGACATCCAGGTGGCTAATGGACCCATGAAAAGATGCTCGACATCACTCATCATCAGGGGAATGAAAATCAAAACCATGATAAGACACCACCTCACACTTGTCAGAATGGCTAAAGTTAACAACACTGGGAACAACAGATGTTGGTGAGGATGTGGAGAAAGAGGAACCCTCTTGCACTGCTGGTGGGAATGTGAATGGGTACAGCCACTCTGGAAAACAGCATGGAGTTTCCTTAAAAAAAATTAAAAATAGAACTACTCCATGATCCAGCAACTGCACTACTCAGTATTTCCCCAAAGGATACAAAAATACAGATTCAAAGGGGTACATGCATCCCAATGTTTGTAGCAGCATTATCAACAGTATTCAAACTTACGGTAAGGGCCCAAATGTCCACTGACTGAGGAATGGATAAAGAAGAGGTGGTATGTATGTATGTGTATGTACATATTACTCAGCCATCAAAAAGGATGAAATCTTGCCATTTGCAGCAACGTGGGTGGAGCTTGATGGTATTTTGCTAAGTGAAATAAGGCCATCAAAGGCAAGTGCTATGTGATTTCACTCCTATGTGGAATTTAAGAAACAATACAGGTGAATATATGGGAAGGGAATAAGAGAAAAGGAAGCAAACCATCAAAGACTCTTAAAGGTAACACTGAGGGTTGATGGAGAGAGGTGGGTGGGGATGGGCTAGATTGGTGATAGATAGTAAGTAGGGCACTTGTGATGAGCGCTGGGTGTTGTAAGTAAGTGATGAGTCACTGAATTCTGCTCCTGAAACCAATATTGCCCTGTCTGTTAGCTAACTGGAATATATAAAAATTTGAAGAAAAAAAAGTTTATCATGGCACTAAACTCAAGGTGAGCTGAGAGTGTAGGGAACCTCGAAGCAGGCCATACTCTGTTTTTACATCTGACTAAACATTTAATTAGAGTATGAAATGCTTCATGTAGGAAGGTTCTCAAAAATTCAAGATAGCTTGTAATTTCTCTGGCCAAAAAAAAAAAAAACAACTCAAAATATTTTTTTTATTTATAGTTGGCCTGAGGTATCATTTTTACATACAAAAGATTAAATTTTTTTTCCTCTGAACCAAATTTCTAGAGCCCTCTATTCATCATCATAAATTTTCTCCCAGAGTTCAAAAATCCTTTCAGAAGGAAGAGAGAAAATGGTTATTTTCCTTCTATAAGATATAGATGAATCTTTGGTATAAATCATGTGAATTTATATTGAATAACTGGGTGGTTTATTAATTCTAAGTGTGCTCAGCTCAAAGCATTTTTATGTGCACTGTAATTTGTCTTGAAGATGTAGTAGTAGCATTCTACTGTTCTTTTTCTATTTCCAGACCTGAAAACTTTCGGATCTTTGTTCTTTTGTATTAGCTTTGATCATTTCATTATATTTATCCTTAACATTTCAAGACTTTCTCCACAATGGAAAGGCTGGGCAATACATTATAATATCTGACTCACTGTATCTTCTACACTTGGGCTGAAGATGTATTTAGTTCTAATCACTCTTTCTCCTCCTTTGGCTCCTGTAACACTTATCTTTTTTGGTTCCTTCCTTAACTGCTGGACTTAATGACCTTTCTTTATCTTTTAGTCCTTAAATGTTAATATTCTCTTCGATTCTATCCTATGGTTTCAACTATTTTCTACCTAGATATCCTGAAACTAATATTACACTATATGTTAACTGACTGGAATGTAAATAAAATGTTTAAAAAATAAAATTGGAAAAAGAAAAAGGGGACATTTAACAATTATTCAGGAAGATTAGGATGGGATGGTTTAAGATACGAATATGACTATTATTGACTGAATGCAGAGAAAAAGACAAGAGGGTAATTTAGGGTAACTCCTAAACATCCAGTTTGGGCAAGTGGGTAGATGCTATGGAAGGTAAGTGAGGATAGGAAATACTGGGGGAGGTGGAGGGGTAAGATGAGCTTGGCTTTGGACCTGCTGAGTTAGATGCGTCTGTGTGACAGCCAAATCAAGATGCCAGTAGACAACTGGATATATAAGCCTGGGGTACAAGAGAAAGACTTCAAAATTTAGTTGTGAATATCTACATTTGGAAATTAGAAATTTAGAAGAATTAGGAGTCATGGGCCATGAGTATCATTAAACTATCAAATGGTCAAGAACTCAATTTTAGTAGAAGCTACTTGGATTGCTAGTCCAATGTGTTTCAAGGCACATTGATTTTTATGCTATCACAAATGCTTCACCTTGGTCATTGTTGAGTTCTGGCCATCTATACTGTATCTAATTAGTTAAATTTCTTTAGATACTGACTGTACCATTTCGGAAAATTATCTTATTAAAGTCTACATCAGAGGAAACAGAACATTCAGTGTTCTATTTATGACAGATGATATGTACTTAGGGTCCTGGTGCTAGAGACCTTACAAATGCTGAAAGAGCTACCAGTCCTAACAGGCTTTGAAAATGAAAAATTATTACACATATGAATCCTCTCAGGAATGGATGATGAAAAATTACTGTAGCCTGGTGGTTCTTAAATTTTTCCTATCCTATGACTGCCCAAGTTCTACATCATTTCTCTTACAAAACCAAATCACATAATTGTAGTGTTTCTGTGCTGCTAGGAAGGGACGAAAGAGATTATCATCTTTATGAGAGTACAGGATTTACTCAGTAAATGTTGTTGGAAAAGGAGCACCAGGCAGAGACAGACAACAAAAAAGCTATAGGAAAATGAGAGATTTTGTGGATTCGACAAGCAGGGAGTTCTGTGGTCAAGAAAATCACTGTTCTGGGCCAGAGATTCCTGTTCTGAGATCCAAGTCTCAGCCATTTGCCCCAGGGGACATCAGTCACTCATGTCAAGATGCACAGTAAACTCAGAAGGATTTCAAAACTTAATGGAGTCAAAAATTGCTTCTAAGTAGGTTTTCTTAAGCTAATCTAAATTACAGTTTAAGAAAATCGAAGGAATTGTAACCCACCAAATTCCCTACTTCCATCTCCAGTCCTATTTTTATCACTTCTATTTTTCAAGTACAAAATCCTTTGTCTCAATAGAAATGACTTACTGTTTCCTGTAAGATATAAGATTTCCTTCTAACCTTCTTGTGTCCCTCCCTCTGTCTGAAATGTCTTTCAAGTTCAGTCTTCAGCTTCGGTTCTACTTAATTCTGGTAAATTTGCTAGTAACTTGTCAGCCACCAGTTATAAGGCCTCTTCAATATTTGTGCCATAACTATGAAATCTAGAACTCAGCAAATGATGTCCTACATTTCCTTTACGTACCTGTTCTATGCCTCTAACTAGACTAAAAGCCCTTTTGGATGGAGTCAGTATATATCTTACCGTAGGTCTAGTGTCCAATAGGTCTCAATAGATGAGGACGATAAAGATCACCTACAGAGTCCAAAATATATCTCGGCCCTTTATTCTAGCCTATGAAGATGATGTTTTTACCAAACTTTTTATTGCATAAACTTTTTCAATTAAAATCTCCACCTCTGGTCAGCCCCGGTGGCCCAGCGGTTTAGCGCCGCCTGCAGCCCGGGGTGTGATCCTGGAGACCGGGGATTGAATCCCACGTCGGGCTCCCTGCATGGAGCCTGCTTCTTCCTCTGCCTGTGTCTCTGCCTCTCTCTCTCTCTCTCTCTCTCTCTCTCTCTCTCTCTCTCTGTCTCTCATGAAAAAAATAGATAAAATATTTAAAAAATAAATAAAAAATAAAATCTCCACCTCTTTTTTACCAATACAATTTTATTTTCATAAGTGAGACTTCCTTGCTGTATTTCCTTTAAAAGCAACTCTATCTCTCAAATTTTAACACCAACTGGGAAAAAAAAGATCATTTTCCAGAATGAGATTGTATCTTTAGCTTAATTTTCACAGTATCTCATTATATTAATGCATTTAGGAAAAGCAGAAAAGTAACTAAGAGATTGCTTTCTGTGGTATTTTACAAGTACAATTTGCTTTACACACAAAAAAATAATGCATCCTAATTTGAAAAGTTAATTTGTAAGATTCAATCTTTTTATATCAGAGATGTCAGCTGGGTACAAGCTTGTGGCAATGAAGGAAAACAGAAAACAGGAGTTTTTATTATAGAAGTGTTTTCAAGGAAGTCAAGAATATTAACGATTATGCCTTTAGATCCCACAGCTTAACTAAAGTTTTATCAGCAAATGCAATAAAATCTGAATCAGAGGTACCTATAAGATAATCTAGCTCAGGAATTCACAAATGGTGTTCCAAAATAGTGTCACTACAAAAGTCTCTGTCTTACCTAAGCTTAGGAAAATCTGCTTGTTTTCTTCTCTGTTTTAGAGATGCATATCATTCATACATATCAAACTCCAAGAAGGTTACAGGAAAGAAACTTCTTCAATTTCAGAAACAGATTTGACCATGGAGCATTTATACCAGTAATGTCATCTAACAGACTAGAAATCGGAACTAGTCATCACACCATTTAGGAAATGTTGACCTCGTACAATACTTTTATTTTACAAAATTTTTTTTTTTAATGAGAGTCATAGCAGTTAAATAAATGTTGAGGTAAGTGAAACACTATGGAGAGCAACAGAGCTGACCCAAACTCAGGCCTCTTAACCCCACAGTTCCTTCCTGCCTCATTTGGTATATATACATAAAACACATCTGGTACAACCATCACTTTGCAATTGAAAGTTTCTCCATCATGGCTAACGTGCCAGTTTTTTAAAAGCACATGCTAATATGTATTGCAAGCATATCCAGAGTTTCTCTATTACCCCACCTAAATTTCTTTAACTGTCTCCTTGTTTATAAAATTAACAAGGTTAAACCTGAGAGCAAATAAACTGAGGCCTTTGTGATATGTGCAACAGCACCAGCAGCCCCTGAGACTGGGTTTGAGGTATGCTGGTCTCAGATAAAATCCTGGATGAATTGTCCTACAACTAAGTTCCTATGAAATTATTTTTAATCCCATTTTGAGTTTTAAAAAAACAATGATAGAATCAGCTTTAATGGAGGCATTAGAAACAGAATTCTTGATTTGTTAATACACAAGAAAAAAAATAAATTCATAAGGAAGGTTTCTATGATTGGAGAAGTCATGCATCACACTTAATGTATGTCCCAGGAATTTATTATTTAAAGCAAGATTAGTGAAGTGTCAGTCTGTGAAATTCTACAAGAGATTCATTTCATAACTTAACTGATACTCCTATCATTAGTAACTTAATTTTTCACACATGATAAGTTCTCATTTAAATGTTACGAATGTCTAAACCAATTGTATTTCAGCAGCGTGATAAATATTCTATATATTTAGTATTCATGATATTCATTTAAACAGGATGATTAGAACAAATTTGTCAGTTTGAAAAAACTGCCAGTGGTATTTAGCTGGATTTGGGGGAACATGATCTGAAATCTAATAGCTCCTTTTCTTAAGCATAAAATAATGTAAGTCATAAAATGTATGCATTAAAAAAATACAGAACTGATAAAATTCATATTAAGAATAACTTTTGTTTTATTTATTTATTTAAGCTCTACATCCAGTGTGAGGCTTGATCCTTGGAATCTGAAATCAAGAGTCACATGTTGGGCAGCCCGGGTGGCTCAGCAGTTTGGTGCTGCCTTCGGCCCAGGGTGCAATTCTGGAGACCCGAGATTGAGTCCCACATTGGGCTCCCTGCATGGGGCCTGCTTCTCCCTCTGCCTGTGTCTCTGCCTCTCTCTCTCTCTCTGTGTCTCTCATGAGTAAATAAAATCTTAAAAAAAAAAAAAAAAAGAGTCGAAAGAGTCGCATGTTCTACTCACTAAGCCAGCCAGACCCCACTCCCCCTTGGAATAACATTCATTTTAATGAAGGTACAAGATTTCTGATATATTTCTATTTGACATAGTCTTATGTCACAAAAATGACCCATGACTTTTTCAATAACACCTACTACTACAAAACAGTAGTTAATACATCTAAGACTCATGGTATGCTGGATACAGTTCTAAATACTTTCTGATAGTCATTCATTTAATTCTCAGAACAGCCTATGAGGTAGTACTATGACTACTATCTTCACTTTACAGAGATTTAAAACTAAGGCATAGAGAGTTTTAGTAATTTACCCAAAGTCACACAGCCAATAAGCAACAAATACAGATAGGATCTGAATCCTACAAATCTAGCTCCAGCATCTGTAATGTTGGAACACTTGCTATATGCCAAGCACTCTGGTTCATTGTTTGTTTTACCTTATTTCACTATGCTGGTTTAACTTTATTTTTAGGATAAGATCAACTGTAAACTTCTTTTTCTGTCATTTACACATCTGCAAGACACATGGCTGCGTTACTGAATGTATCGATAAATCTCTAATGTATTTAAAACCAACCGTGTTCCATTTGAAGAGTTAAGTTAGGGCATTATTCTCTGTATTGCATACATATTTAAGTGTGAAAAAATTGCCCTCTTCCTATTTCTCTAGCCTGTCTTGATAAAGCAGTTGTAGGGAATAAAGGATGTAAGAAAAAGAAATATCTCAGAAAGCAGTTCACTCAATGAGGGAGGCTGCAAAAGCAGGAAAAGCAGAGGGGCCCTTCCAGGGATGGATTAACAAACTCTGACCAGTGACAACTGAAGGCAATGTATTAAGTATGTACCCTCTGCTCAACTCAAGGGTCTGCAGCACAGCATGGCATCCTTAAAACAGAAGAAACTTTTCAGTAGCATTAAGGCCTGCCTTTCCAAAGTAAAATTAGTCACTTCCTCTTCAGTGAAGCCAATCAAATTAATTCTCCATTCTGAATAAGGAAGCCCTTCTTGGTAGAGGATTCCCACTTTCTTTATATTCATAGGTAACTATTCCTACACGTGGGCTCCATCAATTTTTTTGAAAGCTGATTTTTCTTTTATATGTAGCACATTTGTGGGATTTCTCCTATTGGATCGCTCCGCTGTGGATGTTTACACTGAAATATGTTCTGGAGTGATCATGTTTATGGTTCTCTATCATGCTTCACCCATGTCCCATTACTTATCTCCTCATCTCAACTCAACAGTAATATTTCCAGGCTTTTCATAATTCAAAGAGACTCAAAATATTCCTTTTGGTTCTCTGAATTCAATCTTCCTCAAGAAAAAAAAAAAATGTTGCTTTGTTTTGGTCCTCCCCAGTCTACTAGGAAATGAATATCAAAGAATCTAAAGAATCTTCTTCAGCAAAATGAAAGGGAAGAATTCTTATCTATCCTTGCACTCCATCTTGAAAATTGCTTCTTCAGCAATGCTTCTATCTCTTAGTGATACACTGTTTCCTTAAATATAATACTCACAAAAATGATGAATATAAGGAAAATGTTTGTCAAATAAAAAGCAGAACTCCAAAGAGTATATACAATATGACAACAACTATATATGTATGTGTATGTGGGGGTATATATATATATATATATATATATACACACTCACATTGAAAAAAATCAAGAAGTTCATCAAAACTGTTTTGTTTGAACAGTATGATTATTAATAATTTTTTCTTCTTTATACTCTTCTGCATTTTCTTGCTTTTCTGAAAGAGCACATAATTCTTTTAATAACAAAAAACAGAACATTTACTGTGGAGACTGCTAACTTAGAAGCCAGGGAACAAAATATTACTTTCAAAGTACTAAGATTTCTCCAATCTAGTCCTATAGCCAATCAAAAATCCCTGACAATTTAGTGTTCTGCTTGGCTACTTTGTCTTTACAAATACAGATACATATTTAATATAACCAGGTAGGTATATACTGAGTGATTTTTTTTTAAATTAAATTGTCACATATACTCTTGCTTAAAACCACCTAACAACTTCTCATGTGAGTGAGAATAAAATCAAAACTCTTTACCCATATCTACAAAGCCCAATAAAATTTGGCCCCAATGTTGACTTCAATCTCTAGTACTTCCCCAGAATCACTGTAGAGCAGCCCCTCTGCCATTTGACTTGTGCTTCACTCTGCTCGACACAGAGTTCTTTATGTGGCTGGTCCCTTCCTAACATTAGGTTTCAACTCAAATGTTACCCTCCCTAGGAGGCCTTCCTTGACTATACAATTTAATTTGCCATCTATTTCTTGTCTCTCATCACTCATTTCTATCACCTTTAAAATTTTTTCGACACAGCATTATCACTATCAAAAGTTCTTGCTGAGGGCAGCCCCAGTGGCCCAGCGGTTTAGCGCCACCTGCAGCCCAGGGTGTGATCCTGGAGACCCAGGATCGAGTCCCACGTTGGGCTTCCTGCATGGAGCCTGCTTCTCCCTCTGCCTGTGTCTCTGCCTTTCTCTCTCTCTCTCTCTCTCTCTCTCTCTCTCTCCCTCTCTCTCTGAATTAAAAAAAAAAAGTTCTTGCTTATTTCTTAACTTGCTATTATTTAACTCCCTTACTAGAACGCAAAATTTCACCACTATCTCCTCCTTTTTTAAAAACAATATCTGATATAAAGCAAGGAAACAATAAATACATGTTGAGTGGATGATTACTGAAGAAAGGGAATGTTGAGGATAGTAGCTGTCTATGGTACAGTTGTTAGTTTAGGGACCTTCTTACAAACATACACAATTGGATTCTAGTTTAACCACCATCATGGTAACGATGTAGCTGATATAAATTAATATATATGCACATGTAAGTCCTTCTAAGTAAAGCCAAGAAGTGAAGAAACATTCACATGGAGAAGATGAGAATATAAAGGTTTTATCTATCACAGACAATAGGGAGGAAGGGGGGTTATGGGAACTGAGTTCAATGACAGCAATAAAAGGATGAGAGTTTGGGTGATGATAGATGACCTGAGAGATCTGACTTCTAGTGGTGGCTGAGGCATAATGAGATTCATTCAGAAAGTCCCCTTGCAGAGTGTGGATACTGGGATCCATGCTTTGGTCTGCCACATGCCAGGCAGCTTCTTATTCAAGCCTACAGAGGAGTGGCTGAAATTAGGGCATTTAAGATCTTCAGTCAAAGGATTCTTTCCTTATGGCCTATCAAACTGTTAAATTGGCTATATCACGATCTGTTTTCTTCTATATCAGCATATTATTAAGCAGAGCAACATGAAAAAGGAAGCAGAACTATGTAACTTATTTTTCATGGTCTACAAGATTCAGGTCCTTTGGGAAGCTAGACAATGATCATCATTCCCAGAATTATTTTTGTCATGTGCCTCAATATCAAGGTATCATGGAGGTGTTTAAAATTAGTGAAAAAATTATGTTACAAGTGAATTAAAAACAAAATATATAAAAATATATGCTAAAGTGACTATAAGTATAAAAAATAACAGTGAGGGCAGCCCCGGTGGCGCAGCAGTTTAGTGCCGCCTGCAGCCCAGGGTGTGATCCTGGGGACCCAGGATCAAGTCCCACATCAGGCTCCTTGCATGGAGCGTGCTTCTCCCTCTGCCTGTGTCTCAGCCTCTCTCTCTCTCTCTGTGTCTATCACCAATAAATAAATAAAATCTTAAAAAAAAAACAGTGAAAATAAGTTAGGCTTAGGAAACTATAAAATTCATGTTGAAATATTAATATAAAAATAAAATTCATAGGCCTGGACAGTGCTGGATTACAGGGTCTCACAAAAGGGTTGTGGTTCATTATCATACCTACACACATAAATATGCCAGAAATAAAGAAAAGAACAAGGCTGGTGATATCTTTTATCTCTTTAAGGTTGTTTCTCCTTTGCAGTGTAAAATATGTACTAGTCATTAACAGGCTATAAAAAGATAATGGACAGCACTTTCTCTTTTCTACACAAGTTCCCTTACAATTGCTGTTGATTTTACCTGTTTTCAGAAGGCAGGAGCTTAATAAGCAGAAACAAGTCTCAATTTGGCCACAGAATCAAAGCAAGAAATAAGATTCCTTCCCAGAGTTCATTCAAATTAAATAAAGCTTAATTTTTGCTACTTTGGTAACTGTAAAATGAACAATGGATAAAATATTTGTTGACAGATGCAGAAAATAACATTTCATCAGTTCACATTCAATGGAGATTTTTTTTTTGCCTTTTTTCACATTGTTAACATTTACTTATTAATGTGTTATTAACTAGTCATTTTTAGAACATTTATATTATAGTGTAACAGATAAAACAAAAAGAACAATTAAATCCATCCTTTAGATATAACAAAGGCTAATGTTTAATGTGCTAGGTTTCTGTTTGGCATTTGACATTTGTCAACTCGCAAAATAATGCAGTGTTGGAATTATCCTTATTTTACAGATGAGGAAACAGAGGCTGATTTGGAGAAGCTGGGTGTATTGTTAGCGAGCAATCAAGTCAGAATTAGAACTCAGATTGTCAGGGAATGCTTTTTTATACCATTCCAGCATATCTCCCTATAAAGACTAAGAAAAATTCAGAAGACAACAAGCATAGCCTGAGTGCCTACAGCATGCAAGGCATAACACAGAGTGCTGGAAAACATAAACATTTGTCAGACACAGACACTGTCTTCAGGCAGCTCACAGCCTAAAAGAATAGATATCAGACAACTACATAAATAACTATAATAAAAAGGGAGAAATTCACAGTTGTCAAAAATAAATTAGTTGAATATTAAGAGAAATGATATTGTCTCTGGCAGGGGAGGATTACCTAAGACTTCAGAAAGTAAGTGGCATTTAAGTTGGACTTGAAAGACTATATAATTAATGGTTTTATAGCAACTAGTACCAACTAACATTTGGAAGAAGTACCCTTCTCACAGACCACAGAGGGTATACATCTCATTTAAAAATCAGTTTCTAAAAATCCAGAGTGGTTCTATACCAGCTCTAATCTGGTTTCAGTTGCTGAGAAATGTGTTTAAGCTGAACATCTAAAATGATCCCTGTGAAATTGTGCTTTATAGCTTAAAAGTTTAGCCTTCTAAACTTTGGAATCTTGTTACATATGCACAGAGAATGCATTGTGGGGGTTCACCACCTTTTGCCTTTTCTCTAAGCTTCCATTTTTCTGTACAGAATAAAACATTTTCTCACCTGAAAATATTTCCAAACAGATCCATAGTGATGTGGACCTCTATCAGTATTAAGTACTGATTTCTTTATTCCACAGACCTGAGATCAGTAAACTTAGGCAAAAACCTAGCTTACTACCCATTTTCATAAATAAGATTTCATTAAAACACAGTCATGACCCTACGTTTTCGTATTGTGAGAACATGCTCTAAAGGCAGAACTGAGTAACTGTGACAGAGGTCATATGGCATCAAAACCCAAAATATTTACTATCTGGCCCTTTTCAGAGAGTTTGCCGACCCTGCCACAGACAATTTATTCAGCAAATATTAATGATGGAACTACAAGGGTAGATAGCTAGTATGTGGTTAGTATGGGTTGTTCCCTATAAGATTGTTAAAAATTCATATTGCATTATAATTAATCATCACATTTAAGGAAGAACTTGAATAACTTCTGCTGTGGAAAATAAATGCAGCAGGTGACTCAGGATATAATACATTAGTAAGTGCTCTACTCTTACTACTTAGACTACTTACTAGCTAACATGGTTATCAATCATTTGTTGAGTGCTAGACACTGTTGTAAACACTTAATAAAAGCAATACATGTAATTTATTCTCACCACAAGCCTAAGGTATAGGTACTATTATTATCCTCATTTTATAAACGATGAAATTAAAACTCAAGGTAATTTATTTCTCAAATCCCACTGCTTATATTTGTGAGAGCTGGAACTTTACAAAACATGCTTTCATCCCAGTAGAGATTTAAGCAGAGACTGCATGACTTCTTAAACATATAATGGTTTATATTTTTTAAAGGAAGCAAAAAAACAATAATAATGACCACCATTTATTGAGAGTCTACTATGGGTCTAGCATTGTTCTATGTGCTTTAAATACATTTGCTAATTTTCATATGATCCTAGAAGGTATAAGTTCCTTCTTTTAAAAATAATGAGAAAGTATTGACAGCTTATCAAAGGCATATACCTAGTAAGTTAAAAGCTAAGATTAAAACTTAGGTCCAAATGACTCTCTTGATTATCGCAAGCTATTTCCATTTTTTAAAAATCCTAGCTGTAAGAGGTGTGTGGGTGGCACAGCTGGTTGAGCATCCAACTCCTGGTTTTGGCTCAGGTCACAATCTTAGGGTCATAAGGTCAAGGCCCACGTCAGGCTCTGTGCTCAGCATGGAGTCTGCTTAAGATTCTCTCTTCCTCTCCCTCTGCCCCTCCCCACCACATGTGCTCTCTCTAAAATAAATAAATAAAAAATTTTTAAAAAATCCCAGCTGTATTTCCATTGTAGATGAAAAAGAACCACCTTTAAAAATGAAAGCAGTAAGGGACACTGGGGTGGCTCAGTGATTGAGTGTCTGCCTTTGGCTCAGGGCATGATCCCAAGGTCCTGGGATCGAGTCCCATATCAGGCTCCCAGCAGGGAGCTGCTTCTCCCTCCGCCTATGTCTCTGCCTCTCTCTCTGTCTCTCTCATGAATAAATAAAATATTTAAAAATGAGAGCAGCAGATATTCAATAGCTGAACAAGTAAAGAAAGAATAACCTATATAACTAAAATAGCAGAGGAAAATAGGGAAATATGAAATATATTTCTAAATGTAAATATAGAATTCATTCCTAATTGCAGCTAAAATCAAACTTAAGCCAAAATGAAATTTGATGAAGACACTAAATCTTCATTTAAGGAAATTTTAATTCTTCTTCAAATAGAAATAATGATCCAGTAATACTTAGCAGATATCTCTGACATCATCAGATATCCCTTTTTCCAAGAGAGGAGAGGTCTAATCAACCCATATCCAACTATTGTTGAAGGAACATCTGAAGACATAAGCGTGAACAATTCTCTTTTCTTAGAAGGAATGAATGAATTATAAAGAGATTTTTAAAAAAAGGAGAGTTTCTGAGCATTAGGTCCAAATAGACCTGGCTTGGAATATTCACCCTTGCTATTTTATAACTGTCCCCACAAACAAGTTAATTTACTTCTCTTCTCTAGTTTTCTCATCTATAATGCTGCTTATGAGAAACGCTGTTTAGGGCATCCAGAATGCCTCCTTAGAATACATCCAACACAAGGAATTCCCTCATTTATATAATTATTTTTCCTCAGAGAAGGTCTTCAGAGGAAAATATTATTTTCCACTTATTACCTTTCCAAATCTACATATAGACTTCATATGTCTCTTCAGTTTGAAAGTTTGTTATGTACCTATTATGTATGTGGAGCTGATAAATGTTGACAAAAGGTAGAACATTTCAGGTATTTGAAAGGATTTATGGAAATGTTCAGAATCTGGAAAGTTGATGCATGTTCCAGTTCTTGGCAATCACACGAGTTTCACTATGACAAAGGAGAAAGTAACAGGAGCCAGATTGTAAAGAATTCTCAAACACCATGTTAATGAATTAGGATCCTGATAAAATTAGCACATCCTACACATATCACTAAAAACTCATAATTTGCAGTATGTACTCTACTGTATCAAAAAATATTCTGTGGTCACACACTTGTCACCTCTAACATAGTTAAACATTTACTGCCTTTCCAAGATAATTGACCAGAATCCTACTGACTTTATGGCTTTCTTTACTCTGATAGGCATAAAAATATCTCATTCTGCAATCTCATTCGCCTTATGAGATTTGAAATAGAGCCTTATAACACTTCTTACAACTAACCACATAGTCAGAAAGTACAGAAAAGGATGCCTTGAAGAAAGGGCAATAAGAAGAAATTCTTAAAAAGTAAAATTATTATTGATAAAATATAAAAATCAATAAGATTGAGAAATAGAAAATAAAAAACCAAAGAGATGGGGAAAATGAAAGACAAAAAAGATAAAGGTAAAATATTCAACATCAATTAATAGATACTCTAAAAGAGATAAAAATGAAAATGTAACAAAGATATAAATCAAAGGGAAAAATAGAAAAAGTGTTTCCTGGAGCTGAATAAGGATATGATCTTGATATTAAAAGGGACAATTTTTGTGTACCATGATACATTTTTAAAACCCCATGCATAGATATAAAACTTTAAAATATCAAAAATATAAAAATCATATCTTAAAAGCACCAAAAAAAAACAAGTCATATGAACAGGAATAATACTAATAGATGCTAAAAGGAAGTCCAAAGTTTTCAAATTCATGGGAGAAAATAAATTTTAACATAAAAATCTATAATCAGTCAAACGGACAATCAAATATGAAAGAAGAATAAATAAAGTTTCCATCATCAAAGATTCAAAAAACTCTGCCTGGAGAATTTAGCTAATGATATATTCAAGTGTATTAAGAAGCCAAGTAAGAACAAGACATGGAAGCCAGGAACAAGGAAACATATCTCTGATAATAGCAGAAGGTTTTGCTCCTGTGCAGCAAGCTGAAAGCAAATGGTAGAGACCAAAGCAGAACAGACAATTCTCATACTGAGATATCTAAGAAAAAAGATGGATAGTTTAAGTTTATCAATAGATAGTTAAGACAGAATTTAGAAATTTAATGAGGAAATGATAAAGGAAAGTTGTACAAGAAAGTCAATTAAAAACTACAGGGAAAAGATCTGACTAGCAAGTTGTAGGTTGAAAACTACATTAGAATGCTAAACAGGGAGGTTTACTAGAATTAAAAGAAACAAAACAATCAAAAGGATATTAATCCACCCATGCACTTTTAAGTTTACATCTCCTTTACTGCCCATGTCCTTTCAGGGTAAAACATACACATTAGGAGGAGAGATGGCATAATTTATAACCAAGAATTTATACATTTTTCCTCATGTTAACACACACTATCCTAGCTATTTGACTAGGTAGGGAGAGATTATGGTTTCTGTTCCCACATAGTGACCCTTCACTATCATCATAGAAACGTGCCCCTTCTTGGTATAAATATGGTATACCCACTTAATGGTATGAAAACAAAATTTAACTAATATCTATCCAGAGGAAAGGGGGAGGAGTTGCTTAGGATCTGAGTGTATCAAACGAATCATCTTCAGGGCTTGAACAAATTATATAAAATGATATTAAGACTTAAAATTTGAGTACCAAGAATTTCAGGTACCAATTTATATAACTCCTATAAAAGTAACCACCAGGTCATCAACCACTCTGGTTTCTGCTCACATTTCTAGTACCAATTTTCAGGACCAAGTGATGTCATAGATCTCTCAGCCTGAAGAACTGCTGAAATAAGAAACTAGGATCTAAGAGGTTTTTGGATTCTAGAGCCTCTCCAGAACATCAGCTATATGACTCAGCCTTCATGACATGAAAAATTCAACCACGAGGCTTTGGAGGAAAGTGAAAATAAAAAGATGACCAACAGGGCAGCTATAGAGCTTACAAGGTGAATCTAACAAATAACCATGGTCAAGTGGGGAAAAAAAGTACACGATGGCAAGATATTAAGCAATTTATAGAATGGAAAAGAAAGGGAAACCATTCAATTTTAATTCTGGATACATTCTCCTTCCATTGGACCTAGAGTCTAGATAGAAAAATAAATTTAATTTCAGCATGCCATTTGTAAACATAAGTCTATAAATGTGATTCACTGGCTGAAATTTTGCAATGTTAGCCTCTGGGAAACTTGGCCAATGTCACAGGATAGAATATAAATATGTACAAACATGACAGTATATAAGCAGAAGTATAACTAAAAGATAGCAGGTGAAAAGGGGAGGAAAAATAGAAAAAAGAACACAGGAGCTAATATCTTCATTTTCCAAAATAGGAAGTCAAGAACTACTGCCTAAAGTTGATGAAACATAATGTAGAAATATAAAAGTATTATTTAATCTTTTTTTTTAAAGACAGGAAGACAGGGATGGGGATGGAGAGGGACAGAGGAACAGGGAGACAGACTGTAGAGCCTGATCCAGGGCTCTTTCTCACAACCCTGAGATCATGACCTGAGCCAAAATCAAAAGTCAGATGCTTGACCAACTAGGCCACTCAGGTGCCACTATTTCAACTTACTTAAGTGTAATATTGTTTAAAGTCACCAAGCTACCCCCCAAAATTTAAAAATTAAAAATAATTTTTAAAAAAAACAAAATTTATCATAAAAAATAATAAACATTTTTGGAGAAGGATTGGATCATAAGGATAATATAAGTGAGCTAAAATCTTTACTCTTGGAGGAATGATACACCATTTAAAGTTGATAAATCAGGAATAGAGATATTTGTATTTAGAAATATGGTAAGCTTGAGGTCTATTTTGGTGTGTGACATATAATATTCAATATTTATTGAAAGCTTGCTATGAAGCAGATATTGTGATAGGTATCAAATATTTATAGGTAACTATGAAACTTTAATATGGAAATGCTCAGTTGTATAACAGAAAATTAACATAATTTAAGTGATATTTTAGTAATACTATTAAAGCCCTTTGTTATCATAGAAACTAACACGTAGCACACCTAAAAAAAAATTTGAGATCCTAAAGCCTATTCTCAAAACCAAAATTCCAGGAGAAAGAATAGAGATGGAAGAGAACTTAAGAGTTATATTAGAGACACTATTTAAACATTTATGGAAGTCTTTAGTTTCCAGATTGCTTAGTCCACACTACCACTATCTAATCGTGTAATGGTGGGTCCAATCAATTCAACAAGAGAAAAAATCAAACGATTATAAAGATTGAAGATTCAGAGACATGGTTACTATTATTTGCAGATTATATAATTTCCTAACTAGAAAATCAACTTAAACATTTATACAAAGCACAATGTGATTCCTAAAATGACAAGGTACAGAATAAAGATAGAAAAGATAACAGTTTTCATTTCTACCAGCAGCAATCAGTTAGAAAAATATCTACTCACAATAGAAACAAATACAAAATAACATTTTAAAAACCCACTAAATGGGGATCCCTGGATGGCTCAGTGGTTTAGCGCCTGCCTTCCGCCCAGGGCGTGATCCTGGAGTCCTGGGATCGAGTCCCACATCAGACTCCCTTCATGGAGCCTGCTTCTCCCTTTGCCTGTGTCTCTGCCTCTCTCTCTCTCTCTCTTTGTGTCTCTCATGAATAAATAAATAAAATCTTTTTTAAGAAACCCACTAAATGTAGGAAAACTAAAAAGAAAAAAACTAGACAGCTACTTCACAACATAAAAAAGGACTTGAAAATATATAAATTAATACCATACGCCTGAGTAGGAAGATTCAATATTATAAAAATGCCTATTTTCTACTAGTTAATCTCTAAATTTGACATTGTTCCTATCAAAAGGTCAGTAAGATCTAAAAGTATAAATCTAAGAAAAATAGAGCAAATCTTCATGACATTTGACTTGACAAGAATTTCTTGGGAATGAAACCGAAAGTGCAGCAACAAAGGCAAAAGTAGATAAATTGGAGTAAATCAAAACTTAAAACGTATGTGCATCAAAGGACATAATCAACAGAGTGAAAAAGTCGACTTATGACCTGGGACAAGATATTCACAAATCGTATACCTGACAAGGAATTAATATCCAAACTATATATAAAGAACTCCTACAACTTAGCAACAAAGAAACAAATAATCCAATTTTTAAAATAATTTAAATAGACATTTCTCCAAAGATATACAAGAGCCAACGAGCATATGAAAAGATGCTCAACATCACTTGTTCATTAGAAAAATGCAAATCAAAACCACAGTGAGATGTCACCTGACACCTATTAGGATGGCTACTATCAAAAAAAAACACATAACAAGTGTTGATGTGGATGTGGAAAAATTGGAACCCCTTGTGTACTGTTGGTAGAAATGTGAAATGCTACAGCTGCAATGGAAAACAGCATGTCAGTTCCTAAAAGAATTTTAAATAAAATTACCATAGAATCCAGCAATTTCACTTCACGTTATATATCCAAAATAACTGTAAGCAGGGTCTCAAAGAGGGATTTGCATATCCATATTCACAGCAGGAGTATTTGCAAGAGCCAAAATGTGGAAACAACCCAAGTATCCATTGATGAATAAACAAAACGTGATATTCAAAAGCAATGGAATATTATGGAGCTCTTAAAAAGAAGGAAATCCTGACACATGCTTGAACATGGATAAATCTATTTACATAGATAAATTTGGTTACTATACAATTAATTATATATTTATATTATATACTATTTATACACATATATGTATTTTTAATTCTATAATTTATCTTGGGTTCCTCCTCACTTGCTAATTAACTATACATGTATACATACAGTAGTCCCCTTATATCCATGGAGGATATGTTCCAAGACCCACAATGTTCCAAGACCTTTTTTTCCTAAACATGCACATACCTATGAAAAAGTTTAATTTACAAGTTAAGCACAGTGAGAGATTAACAGTAACAAAACAGAACAATTACAACATACCATAATAAAAGTTACGTGAATGTGGTTTCTCTCTCAAAACACCTTATTGTCCTGTACTCATCCTTCTTCTTGTAATGATGGAAGAAGATAGAATGCCTACATGATGACATAAAGTGAGGTGAATGATGCAGGCAGTGTGACATAGTGTCAGGATACTATTGACCTTGTGACACATGTGTCAGAAGGAGGTTCATTTGCTTTTGGACTGTGACTGATGGTGGGTAACTGAAACCACAGAAAGCAAAACCCTGTGAAAGAGAGACTACTGTAGATACATATGTGTACACACATATATACACATATAAAGTACCTACATATGAAGGAAATATGGTAAGCTATTTTTATAATTATGCAGTTGGTCAAGTCAGGCTAGCAAGACACAAAACCCAGAAGTATTAAATAAATATATTTTAATTTTTTGGCTTCATAAAGATTAAAACTCCTGCCCTCAAAGTAAAAAACATATATATACATATAAACAAATCAAAGGGCAAGCAGCAAACTGGGGAAACATTTTTTTGAAATGTTTTTCACCAAGTTTGGTATCTAGAATATACAGTGAATTCTCACTTTCATGGAAGTTTTAGTTTATAAATCTGCCCTGAGCACTGAATTAGCAAATACTGAATCATTGCTCTTAGGGAAAATACGGGGTTAGGTTCCTGCAAGTACCTGGTCACAGCATTTTCATCAACTGATCAATAATTTTTATATATATTTTTATTTAAAGATAACTTATTCAATATATATTTTTTGATTCACTAACACTGAACTCACAGCCAACAGCACTATAACACGTGCCTGAACGAAGCTTATCCAATGCACATATTTTCTCAGAAAGTACATCACAGTTTTCTTGAGCTCCTAGAAACACTGGACAGAGCTACTGAGTCATTTTAAACAGTGAAATCCCCAACAAAAGCACAAAATTTTTTTATCTAAGTGGCACAAAACAGACTGTGAAAAGGACAACTGTTTATACAGGGTAAGAGCCAAACAAGAAGGCAGAGCTTCACCTATTCAACTTCAACTAAAAACATGTACATTACGTGACTCAAATTTTTCACTGCTCTCTGCATGTCCATGAATGGTCACCATGAGTGTTGTCCAGTTTGGGGGTTACAAATAAATGTCAACAAGTGAGCAAATTCACAAGTACAGAATCCACAAATAACAAGGATTAATTGTATTAAAATATACTTCTAAATCAATTCTTTTAAAAAATATAAAATGGCATGCAATTCACACAAGAAGAATACAAATGCCCAAAAATCATCTCAGAAAAAAGTTCCTTCTCACTAATAATCAGGGAAATGTGACTTAAAACAATAATGAGAAATATGTTGTCCTTAATAAAAATAATAGTTATACAATGACAATCACACAATATGATTCATCCCACAGTGTCTTCCAGCTTTCCCTACCTACTCCTCTCAAAACAAGCAATTTAAATCATTAAAGACAACTGAATAAAAAATGCCTAGAAAAGTATAGACTACTATGAAAAATGAATGAATGATTGAGTGAATGGATGACATCAATGAAGGAATGGATGTATGGACAGATGCAAGCAATTATTTTCAAACTATTCTATGGAAACTCATGGTAACACAATGGATTGTCATGACTTTTTACAACTTATGGCATTTTTTTCACAAAATATAAAGTATTAGAAAATTAAATTGCTTAGTATAAATCATCCAAAAATATGTAAGTATATAAAGTAGAAGTTAAAGTCCTCCTGAAATATTAAGCCTTACATAGAACCACCAGACATAACTATTATTAACACAGCATTAGCAAAGCATATGTACTGCCAGACTTTCTAAGCACAAATAAATATTACACTCATCTTAATGCACTTACAAAGTTAGTTTGCACTATACATACTGTTCTTTAACTCATAAATCCTACCCAAATTGCCAGAGTGTTATTTTCAGAGGCTAAGAACTGAACAGAAAAAGATCAGTTTGCATTTATACAGGAAGGAATTTATACAGAAACCTGCATTTATGTTTTAAGATCTTTATAACAATCCTATAAACAGGAAAATAGCCTCCTTGTTTTAAAGAATAGGAAGCAGAGAGTAAGTTACTTGTTCATTTATTGGTATCAATAAATAGCAGTCAGGATAATTACTTGAACTAAATTTTAAGATTCATCAAGGCAGAAACTATATATAATCCTTATTTTATGTCATTCACAGTTCCTGGACAAACTTTAAAACATGAGGCACGATGCACGTTTATATTGTTTAGTGCTCTACACCCTCCGGGTAACAAATGGTCAATAAACATTTGTGGAACAGATGGATGAATGCATAAAAGAACAGAGAAATATGGAGGGATATTAAATGAACTGAGATTCCTATCAATTCATCAATTTTTTTAATCTGTAGAATAAAAAATATATTTAGCAGTTCAACTACCCTGGAAACATAATACAAAATGTGTATCAATTGAATATACACAAAGCAAGAGTGACATCAGTAATTACTGAGAACCTCTGTAACAGAGAAAGACTATAGTAAAAAATACTGAACAGTAGAAAATATACAGATTTACCCTACTATGAGAAACAGGGCCCTTTAAAATTGTTTTTAATTTCATAGAGAAGTACTCACATGAGTTGTTTTTTTTAATTTTTGTTTGTTTGTTTGTTTTGTTTTTTTTGGCAGAGGGAGAGCAAGCACAAGCAGGGTGAGCAGCAGAGGGAGAGGGAGAAGCAGGTTCCCCACTGAGCAGCGAGCCCGACATGGGGCTCCATTCCAGGACCCTGGGATCATGACCTGAGTGGAAGGCAGATGCTTAAACGACTGAGCCACCCAGATACCCCTCACATGAGTTTTAGATCAAACATAGATAAGCCAACTTGGGCAAGTTACTTAATCTCTTGAAACTCAATTTTCTTAAGGTCAGGTGAAAATATTTCAAAGAACTGTGATGAAATTTAAATGATACAAGGAATGTAAAGTTTCTATCACTCAATAAATACTAGATATTATTGTTAACATTACTACTATTACCATCATTATGATAATAGTTTCCTAAAAATATACAAAATGAAGACTTTCCAATGGTAAAGCTTTAGTCCAATTATTTTTAAAGTTATTAAAATGACTACATAAAATCATAAAAACCTAGATCCGATGAATGCTTGGTAGTTATAAAATATATTCCTCTGTAAATGCCTCATCTCCTACCTTCTCCTAGACACAAACAAAAGGTATCTGCTCCTTAAGTGAGTATGTAATAGATGAAATGTCTACGGACCAAATTTCCATAGTCATTGTAAGATTTTCCTTTAGTCAGTATAACAACCACAAACTTAGTAGCCTAAAACAATATTAATTTATTCTCAGATGGCTATTGAGATCAAAAGTCTGAAGTCTTATTTTACCCCTGAAGTTTTACAGGGGTAAAATCAAGGGGTCAGCAGGGCTTGTTACTTCTGGGGACTCTAGGAGAGAATTTTTTTTTTCTAGGAGAGAATTTGTTCTCTGCCTTTCTCTTTTCAAGAGGTCACCTACATTACTTGGCTCGTGGTTCCTTCTTCCATCTTCAAAGTTAGCAGTGTAACATTTAAATTTTTTTTCTCTCATTCTTCATTATATCCTCTTCCCTATTAGAAGGACTCTTATGATTACAATGAGTCCACATTAGGCAATACAGGATAATCTCCCCATTTTAGGATCCTTAACTTAATCACATCTGCAAATTTCCTTTTGACATATAGATTATTCACAGGTTCTAGAGATTAGAATCTGAATATTTATAGAGGGAGGGAACATTACTATTATTATTTATTATACTCTACCCTCTGGGCTCCAAAAAGGAAGCCCCAAAGTCCTTCTCTTCTAACCAGCAAATGGAGAATAAAAACAGAGGATTATCTGTTGGAGGTTTTTAATGGGGGAAGCCTGAAGGCAGTGTATATCTGCTGTCCACACGAATCTAATTTTTTTTTACTTTTTTTTTATTTATTTATGATAGTCACACACAGAGAGAGAGAGAGAGAGAGAGAGGCAGAGACATAGGCAGAGAGAGAAGCAGGCTCCATGCACCGGGAGCCCAACGTGGGATTCGATCCCGGGTCTCCAGGATCGCGCCCTGGGCCAAAGGCAGGCGCCAAACCGCTGCTCCACCCAGGGATCCCTCTGCTGTCCACACGTAAAAGCCATTCACCCTCATCTCAACATTCTCCCAGGTTTCAACCCATTAACAAAATCAATTTAAACTCAGAATCTTATCAGCTCAAACTCCCAAATCTCATCATCCAAATCAGGTATGGGAGAAATTCTGAGTATAATCCATCTTGAAGCAAAATTCCTCTTCGTCTGTGAATCTTTGAAACTAGAAAACAAGTTATTTGCTACCAAAGCACAATGGTAGGACGGGCATAGAATAAAAATTATTGATATTCTCATCCAAAGAGGGAGAAAGGAAGGGGGGGGGAATGGGGGTAAACAGTTACAGTCAACTTAGAAAACCAAATGAGTAGCAACCCCACTAGGTTTCAAAGACTAGGAATAATCCTTCATAGTGCTCAGGTCCACTCTTAGCCCTGTCCTCTCAATCTTCCTATTTAATAAAGGTTAACAACATTTGCAACCACTCAGTTTGATAAGTCTTTTCTTGACTCCACAGATCCTTCCTGGATAATCCCATCTCTAGATGGTTCTGAGAAGATCTATGACACATACATATAATCTCATCAAAGAGCCCTCTGTGTGATGGAATACTCTGATTTTTTTTTATCACGTGGGCACTAGGAAAAAGTTATCCAGTCACACTTTTGGCTTTCTCCCCAGGACACACTTTCTTGACAGTGAATCTAAAAATTTAGCCTCTTTTTCAATCTGGACAGGCTGAGAATGTCTCAATCACACCCTGGTTTCGTTTTGCTTAAAAGCTAGATTTTCCAGCTTTCTGTTATTGTTGATCTTTAGTTTTGTATCATTGTGGTTAGAAAATATACTTGGTATGATTTCAGCCTTCTTAAATTTGTATTATTTATGTCTTTTTTATGTGATTTAGCCAATGGATTCTTCTGTGTGTACTTGAAGAAAATGTGTATTCTATTTTTTCTTGGATGAAATGTTGTATATGTATCTTTTAGAACCATGGATTTTGAAGTATGCCTCAAATAAAAAATGTGCTTGTTGGAAAAAAAATTCACTCAATTTATCTTTTTCCTCTCATATTTGCTATAGGTAGCAAGGAGATACCAGGCTGTACATTCAGCACGATGCTTGGAAATTCCTTCAGCTAAAGATCCAAATTTATCAGATACTACTTTGCTTTCTATGTAACACAATTCTGCTAGGCTTTCTGCTACTGTTCAACACCTCCTTTCTCCCAGTTTTCAATAACATATTTCTCATTTACTTCTGTCTTTACCAGAAGCACCTTTAACAATATTCATACATCTACCCAAATGCTGGCTATGGTGATTTGGGTACTCTCTAAGGTGATAATAGGTTTTTTCTACCACTTTCCTCACTTTTTTCTGAGCTTTCACCAGTAGTGCATTTAATATCTATCTTTCTACAAATACTCTGTGAAAATATAGGTATTTTTTGAGACCGTATAGTTGGGTTTTTTTTTTCTCCATATAACAGCCTTCTGAGCCCTCACTGGCAGAATCATTAGTATTCATATTTCTGTTCAAGGCAATCTAGATTTTTCCTACTATACTACTCAAAACTCTTCCAGCCTCTAGTTACTGCCCGATTCCAAAGACACTTCCATATTTTTATGTATTTGTTATAGCAGCCTCCCACTTCTAGGTAGCAAAATCTGCATCAGTTTCCCAGGGCTGCAGGAAAAGATTAGGACATACAGAGGCTTAGAGCAACATAAACTTATTCTTTTACAGTTCAGATGTCAAAAGTCCAAAATTATTCTCACTGGGCTAAAATCAAGGTGTTTGCAGAGCTAGTTCTTTCTGGAGGCTCCAGGGGAAATCCACTTCCTGCTTTTTAACCACTGGCATTCATTGGATCATGGTTGTATTGCTTTAACCTCTGCTTCTGTCATCACTTATTCTGATTCCAACCTTTTGCCTTTATTTTATAAAGACCATTGTGATTACATTGGACCCACCTGGGTAACCCAGGCTATCTCCCCATCTCAAGATCCTTAACTTAACCACATCTGCAAAGTCCTTTATCATGTAATGTCATAGGGTCAACTTGTGAAGATCAAGATATGGACATCTTTTGGGGGAGCTAATATGCCTACCACAGCCATGTTCATTATTAACTAAATTGTCTAAAATGTTTAACCCATATTTTCAATTACATTGCTTTAAGCACTCCCCTCGTTCACTACCCAAATTACTGAGATAATATTTTGAATGTTTGTTCTAAAAGTTCCAGCAAAAATTTCAGCAACAGAATAAGACTATATATTGAATCACAATTCCCAGAGCTGTTGAGATCTGAATAATTCCTTGACTCATTATTATTGTTCGGAGTATTTCCAAAGAACACAGTAGTTTCATTATAAGGAGAAAATGTTAAGTCCCTATGATAAAAATCATAACTGTTTTGAAGTTGAAAGATATCTAATGAGTCATCTCAATTTCAAGGATGAGAAAAATAAGACCCAAGGAAGTTAAATGATTTACTTGATGACACAAGCTCTAATGTAGAGGACAGGGAGCATAAATTTATTTTAATTATATCTAAAGCCTAACTGTATGGAAATCTGTTTCAAGAACAGCATACAGAAAGCTGCTGCATTCTCATAAAAAGAATTCCTTAATCTCAGATTCAGGTAGATTTTTTATTTAGGCATCTGAACGTCTTAAGTTTTGAGGCAAATATTCATAAGATAGTTTTCTAAATGGCTAGAGGAGTTTAAGACAAACTATATCAGAATAATGAAAATAGAAATATATTTTCCAAAATGCTACACATGATGATTATCAGGCCAATAATAGGAGTTTTACTGCTGTTGATCTAAAGAGTGGTCTGGAACAATTTCTGAAAGTCCATAGACCCTACAAGTATTACAGTGTCTGATTTCCCTGGAGATAAGACAATTACCTCAGGTTCTAATGGAATACTAAGATAAATATCTTGTAATATATGTGCAAATGCGTTTAAGAAAACCAGTATATCTTCACGTTGTTTTTTTTTAAGCACCTAAATTAAATTACTGTGTCCCATACTATTTATTCTTTTCAAAAAAGACCAAAACCACTGGGATACTTTTAAAATGTTAGTTTGTTTACTAAATGTATATTAGGCTTAATGTTTTTCTAAGATAAGTAATAGAGACATAAGGTAGAAATTAAGATATAAGTAAGGACTTTAAACAAGCCAGTAAAAATTTTTATTGGTATGTTAAGAGGCCTCTTAATAAATAAAGGAAAACTAATCCTATTATCAGAAATACTGGATATTTCAATATGAAGGGAAGAAAATGTTTCTTTTGACCTATAAAACAAACTAAAGACTCAAACACTATGCCTACTATGACTTTCTATATGTGTGTGTTGTGTATATCATCATAGCAATAAAAAATACCTTGATCTTATTGAATTGATAACGTGGTAGTCAACAAATTTCTTTTTTATATATATCCAATATGATAGTGGGTAAGACTAGAGTATAAATGTAATGTTTAAGGCTCCTTTACTGTATAGTCAGCATATAAACATCTAGAAAAAAGCTTAAAAATCTCATCAGCAACGTGAGGGTGTATCAAAACATAAAATTTATCATGGCTGTAAATATAGGCATTGCAAATAAAAATAGTTTTTTCCCCACTAATAGAAATAATTAACCTAATAAAAATAGGAAGTATAAAGAAAAGTTATACCATCCAGAGATAAGCACTTTAAACATTTCACTGAACATATTTTCATATGCAAACACACACACAGATGATCTTATATAAATTGGACCACACATAGAATGCTACTTTGAAATCTTTTTGCTTTGCTCTTTTTCTTTAAGAAAAAAAAATCAAGACTATCATGTTAAATAGGGAACTACATAATGATTTTCACGACTGCAGAGTACTATATCATAGAATGCTCCATAATTTATTTAACCCAGCCCTTATTGTAAAGCATTAATCTTGTTTATGATCTTTTTTCACTATAATAAACCTTGATAAACACCCTGCACTAACCTATTGGCCACTTTGTCCAATTCTCTTGTCAAGGTAAATTCTCTACAATTCTCAAGGTAAATTGTCTACAATTACTTCTAATTGGCTACACCAGAAATCCTGGTGAGGAGAGTGTGTATATTTTAGACTCATACCTAACAGAAATTTTACCTAAACCTTTTTAAAGGAAAGTGATTTGCCATTATGTATTAAAAACCTCAGATGAGTCCCTAGGGCAGGGGGTTGTGCTGAGCTGTCACAGACAGGGTAGCCTTGTAAGGATGGGTGGGGTGAGGTGGAGAGGACAGTGTCCCTGCTCTGAGGGAGGGGCTGATGGGCGACAGTGACAAAGGAGTGCGTGGTGGGCACAGGTCACAATGGGCAGGAGAGGATAAAAGGAGTCCTGTGGGGTGGTTTAAGCCCAGGTAGAGGCTTCAGTTTCGGAGGAGAGGAACCATACAAATACAATAGGCAGTGAGGTTGTAGAATCCAATAGAGCAGAGGCTATTGTGAACCAATGGGTTAGGCTCAAGAGGAGGCCCCTCCCTACTCCAAGTGAACACCAACATCTACACGCCTCAACATCTGCATACCCTGACCTCTATTGGGACCCTAACATCTGAGCACTTCAACATCTGCGCACTCTGACATCTACTGAGGCCCAGATCTCTTGCTCCTCCACATCTGTGTATCATTACATCTACTGGGGCCCAACCTCTGTGGGCCTCCACCTCTGTGCACCCTGACATCTACTAGGGTCCCAACATCTGTGCACCTTGACATCTGCTGGGGCCCTGACCTCTGCTCCTCAACATCTGCACATGGTAATATCTACTGAGGCCCCAATTCTGCACTCAACATCTGAGCACCCTGTCATCTACTGAGTCCCTAATGTCTGTGCACCCCGACATCTCCATGATCTAGGCAGAGCACAGTCTAGTACAGGTGCAATTAATTGTCTTTAGCACTGAGCAATTGGTAATCAGTACTCCCACCCTGTTCTTAGTTGCTCAGAGACCTGTAGAAGACCACTGCTGGGCCACCTGCTAAAGAAATCAGGGAAATAGGATACCCTGCAAAGTGTGGTAAGGTGTGGAAGACCCATAGGAGTCCTTGATAAAAGATAGTCATGAACAGTCAACGTTACCACATTACACAGCCCAAAGCAGCCCTGCAATGGGTATGTTTAATACCTCCATGGGGAAACTACAGCAACAACTGTACAAGGGGGAGTACACCATATTCAAGTACGCACCAAGGTTTGAGAGTGACTTTATACAGGTGGGCAAAAAAGGAGAAGTGACTGACGGGCACAACCGTGCCCGAATGGTGACTGTGGGCATCGTCCGCACCAGCCCCCACCTCACACTACCTGATGTCATGCTGCTGGCTTGACCAGCTGCTATCTGTGATGACCATAACAGATATGGTCCTGCCCCCCAGGAAAAGGGTTACAAGCCTACACAGATCTTAGAGCTAACCAGACTGTGTCCTTCGAAGTTTGTAACAATATCCATCCATAATGGTACAAAACAAAAGCTCCACCTGAAGCTTGCCACTGGCCGCTCTTTTTACCCTCTGTCCCCCTTCTGATACAAAAGATCTTTTTGTGCATTGGGAAAACCTTGTTTACATTCTGAGACCACCAGTAGAGGCTTACAGTGGTTCCCATGCCATCCCAGTTGGGGACTCACTGGACATAACTGGGTTTGAAGAGGAGGACAAGAGTCCATCGGTAAGTCTTCACAGAGACTCTAAAAGATGGGGCCAGGGTGCTATGGGAGAACAGCTAAAAGTCCCGCAGAGCCTTTGGTACTGAGGCTCACCTTTGTTTGGGTGAGGCTCACCTAGAAAATTCATTACATTTGAATGGGTTCAGGGCCATCAGAGCCTCCATTTGGAGCCTGTGTCACATTGAGGAGGTTCCAGGGGCTCCAGAGTTTCCCCAATGCTGTATTTCAGAGCTTCCTTAGCTGTCAGCCACTCTTAATTTCACATCCAATATTGTATTGCCATCTGTGGCATCCTCACCATCTCCCCAGCCATGGCTCCCCATGATTGCCATGTGCTGATTCTGTATACATCAGTGGCAGACAGATGTGCCTGTGTGCATTGTTCATAGCTGTCAGAATACTGAAGTGCATCCCACTTAACCAGCAGAAATACTAACACAAGTGTATAAAAAATAGAATATGAGGATATTCGCTGGTGAATTATAACAATGCTCTTGCTGACACTGGAACTGTCCAAGAAAAACTGGAAGGATCATGGGGTCATTATGGAGATATTAAGGAGGGTGGATTCCTGCAACAAATGGGAAATTGGACTTCAGATCTCAAAATTCTTATTATAAACTCTTGTTGTTTAGCTATAGGAATAAAAGGTCTCACTTTGTTTATTTCACTTGTTTGTCTCTCCCTTAGGCAAATGTCATTCATTTCTATGGAAGGGATCAAGATCAAGTTGACATCAGGAGTCTTCACATGAACCCTGAATTGTTTGGGGCCACCTCTTATGTGTATGCTGGGGAGGAATAAATTCACCATGCCTCCCACACCTGCTGCATTCAAGAGTTCACATACGTCTGCAGTCACAAAGCCTACAGTATCAGATAAAAGGTCAGGGATGGCGACAGCAGCAGCCATCACAGATCCAGGAGGAAGCACAGGAGAAAGACCATAGGGGGTGCATTCGGCATGTCCTAATATTGTTGTAAGCAAGGGCTACAAGCCCTTCTTGTCTTCAGAGGGCACTTCTAGCACATCAGGAGGAGCTACTGGCTTCTTCTCAGAGGGCAGAACAAATCTGGTGATTCCAAGAGCAGAAACTACTGGCAAGCCTGTGGCAAAAACAGCTAACAGCTCAGTATTGAGACCCCTCATTACAACCTCAGAGTAAAGGCTACATGAATGTACAGGATGGAAGCCAGAGGTCTCCACCCAGCAGTACTGACTCTTTAGGAAAGAGCCTCAAAGCCCTGCACCACACCGTGGTGCAGAGGTGGACATCTCATATAAGATTGTGGAGGAGATCAGTGTCATCCACCCTCACACAATTCATCTCAAATTCTCTGCTTTAATCATATATGCTCTTTTAAAAGGGAAGGGTAGCAATAAAAACAAATCGCAATTTCTGATCAGGCTCTGAACTATCTTTAACTTTCCCTTAACTTGATATTTGTGATTAAATTCACAGATGATAGAATAAAATACTAAAGGTTACTCTAAAGACTCTCATTTTTCATCTACATGTATTAACCAAAAAAAAAAAAGTCTAAAATTTCCAAAATATATAACCAGGAACACAAGCAAATGGTAGTGATTATTATTATTATTATTATTATTATAAAATATTTTTTTCAGGAGTATTAAAAAATTAATTATACTTTCTAGAAAGGGCTTCATTTCCCCAGTCTCTTTATTCTTGTTTTTTTGCCAACTTAAATATTCAACTGCATTGAAATTATACTAAAATACCTAACATATTCTGCAAGCCTTAATTTTAATTCCCTGATGTTATTTAAAATTCTTAATTTCTTTGTGAAAATTTAGAATTCGAAATAACATCTTGTCACAAAGGAAGGACAAAATGCCATATTAAGACTAGAAAAAACAGAAAAATTGGCTAAAACCTGAATATAGGATCAATTCAAAATCTAGACAAAAACTGGAGGCTAGATAATCTTAGAAGTGTAAGATCCATAGGATCAGCCAATGTTCTGATTTTGCAAGCAAAAAATCTATTTGAGACTCTAAAAGTAATACATCACATAGTTTTAATTGAGTCTGTATTTCCATAATCCTCATGTTTCTGAAGATTAGGACTATGCTTTGAATATAGAAGATATTTGATACATGTGTGCTCGATCCACTTAAGGGTTATGAATGTGAAATAAATATATTTTATTTGAATCCAACAAATCTGAGCATATAGAAATTTGCATAGTATTATACTAATTCCAGTGATTCCCAAAGGCTCCCTTACCAAACTGTAAGGTTATAGGTTTTTGTGAGGCCTTCTATGCATAGTCGTCAGTTTAATGATTTTCTAATGACCTCCCAAAATATTTCAGGTCTAGAAAAAACAACTTCAAAACAAAATCCTTTTTTTTCATGAAATTTTAAGAAAACTTCTATTCTGAAGCTGGCCCAGAAAATCCTGAGTTCAAAGCTACTGTAAGTTGTAGGACAAACTTACATTTGATATGATGTCTCCAATGTCACAACAAATGTATTAAATTTTATTGTAGATACATATGTTAAAGGAGAGTCCATCAACAAATTGAGAACATTAGTAGAAGACCAGATGAGAATAGTAACAAAAGAATTCTGCTCTTCATTTATTATATTAAATAGAGTAAAAAAAAAGATACTACATATCAAGTAAATTTATAGATGTAATCAGTAGCAATGAAAATACCAATAAGGATACTTTTAGAAAATATAGATTTCTAAGACCAGGCAATCATGTCAGCTAATTAATGCAATCATGATTTCTCCTCCCATGCATTATATGTAAAAATATCATGGTGGTTTTAAAAATAGGACAACAAAAATAAGAGATTTCAGAAGAAAATCCAAGCCAAACAGGATGCAATATAATGAGAGAAATGGGAGTTACTTCTAGATGAGATGAATTAAACAAAGAAATAAGAAGAATAAAAATAAGAATTTTAATGAATTTAATAGTTTAAAAAAACTACACAAAAACCTCACATATACAAATGAGGGGGAAGCTGCAGACTGGGAAACATTTTGTGGTAAATATAAACTATTAAAATACTATTATTTGCAAGTCTTCACAGGAAAGTGGCCCAAGAAAAATCTCTAGTATTAAAATATTGTAAACCAAAGTCAAGTTACTTCCAAGCCTACTACCAAACTTAATAAAATGAAAAAAATTAATGTTGAAGAAGGTGGTAGAGAAGCAAATTTTAGTTATATATTATTGCTGGCTCAGAGCTCTAATACTTTATCTTATGAAACAATAAGAAACAATAAAAGCATTTGATTACTAGTAAACCATTAAGCAGATGAGGTTATATTAATAAAATAAACTTATGTTTTTTTCATTCCTTTATCCTATCTCCTTATAGACAGGAGGTAAAACTCTTTAAGTGAGGAAATGAAACTGCCAAATATACTATGCATTTATTAATTGTTCCACTGAGATACTACTTAATACTTACAATATGCCAGGAACTATGCTGGCCCTGAATTAGATATAATGCAATATATAATCCCTACCTTTATTGAACTCAGGGTCCAGTAGATATTGATAACAATTCTGTAATTATTAGGATAGTGTCTTAGAGTCCTAAAAATAGTTCATGTTAAGGTGAAGAAATGTTTTTTTTTTTAGGTACTATCTGCTGACTTTGTTTTCTCTACAATAAATTAATATTGGAACTTGATCAACTTGTGACATAAGACATGAAAAATGTGATTTTTTTCTTAGAAATAATTACCTCATACTTGAGGCAAAACAGAAAATAATATTTTTGAGATGTGACACTAATCTAGATAATTACTGCAAACTATTTTCTGTCCAAGACTATTTTTCCACACATGCACTAAGTAGTTACACATACATACCTTAGCCTTACATTGCTTTTTTGCATTAATGTTTTTTCATATTTTCATTCGGCTTCAAATTTCCTAGCTCTGGGTAATTTTACTTATTTCTGGAACTCCTTCATAGGCTTGTGTTGGTCCAAAACATACAACAGGAATTTGAAGGTGATATAATAGAATAAAATGGACTTAATGAATGGTGAGATAGTTTCAAAATTATAGTCAATGGTCTCATTTTTGGATTGTCCTACATAATTTTCAAAGGCAAACATTATTCTACAATGTTATATTGTGCTAAAAAAATCATAACAATGCTATTAAAGAGCTCTAATATGTTTCCTTGTAAATCATTTTCTATTAATATTAATATAAATTGTAATTTAATTTGAAAATAACATTCTTTAAATGAACTATTTCTAGATCATAAATATTAAAAATCTCAAAAACAACTCAATTTTTCAGGGGCTATCATCATGATCAAAATAATACAGCCACATAAGATGATGTAAAGTATGTGTTTGCGTATCCATACAGGTACAACAAGTTAGATAAACATTTTACTGACTTTCAACTGAAGTAAAACTAGAGCAAACAAGATATTAATTGGATTTTCAGGAAGACAGAAAAGATTTCCTTAAAAACATAGGCAACTATTTTTATGTTTTAATATATCTTAAGAAAAGCAAACTGTTACCTGTGCAAGAATGGGGAAGCCAAGATTCCTACATCCATTACAAGGAGTTAATGCTTCCCAGAGTCCTGAAGGCCCACAAGTGTTTTCATCATCATCTTCTTCTTCCACTTCTCCTGGTGACAAATTTATTGTAGATGAAGTTCTCTGAAATTAAATTTATATTATACCAATATATTATATCAATGTTATTTAGATATCTTAACATCAATTAGATTATATTAATTTCTTGTAGTATTTGCTAGAAAGCAAAATAAGCTTAATATTCACCATAGTTATATGGCTGTGCCACATGACTAAGCCAAAAAAACATGTATAATTCAAGCTGAATATTTAAAAAAATTGAAAGTGAAAAAACTGGGTGAGAAAGACTAGTAGGATACAAAGTTCATAATGAAAAATAGACATGAAAATGACCCAAGAAAATATCTAAATAGCAACAAATTAGAAAAATCTTATCATTTCTAAATGCATCCAGAAGAACAGCAGGAAAATCCTTTATTGAAATAGGAATTGCTTAAAAAGCCCATCTTTTTGCTAAAAAGTCCATTTTTTCATAATGTCTCCTTTTCAAAAAACTGAACTTCATAAAATTTTATATCATACATCTAACAGGGGTAATACTTTTAAAATTAATAATGAGACTTCCATGTTGAACCTGCATATTTGTTTTTGCTACTTGCCAAATCCCATTAAAATGACAGCAATGGATTTATAAAAATGGTCTGATGCATAAGGACAGGGACAAAAGGAGAGAGATTAGCAGATGAGCAATAACAAGAAAATTTTAAGATAATGATAAACAAATGAGTAGGTATTGCCTAACCAAACTTGAGAAAACTGCCAACAAAATGTCTATAAGGGTGAAGAATAAGCAGCATGTCTATTCACAACTCAGTACCATCAAAAAGGCTTAAGAATCAGAGAGATGTACTATACATGAAAATGTAGGTGCAAGTAGGGCTGCAACAGGATAGAAACTCTATATTTGGCTGAGTTAGACCCTGAGACCCATGTTCTCAACTGGCCAAGAAACTAAACCTTCACCACAGACAAAAAATTGGAGGTTTATTTTCTGGTGGGATTGAAACAAAGGTATTATGAACTCTAATAATCCATGCACTGTGAACAGAGGGCTGTCTCTGTAAAAACAAATAAATTAATTGACTATCTGGTAGTTATATATTCCCAACCTACCCAGTGCCTGCCCACATTTGCCCTAGAGAGCATGGCAGCTAGGTTTATATCCCCCAGGTAGGAGATGAGAATATATTCCCCTCTGCAGAAATTGACCTCCCAAGAAAAAAAGATCTATAAATACCTAAATGATGGGGGCCTATGCCTTAACTCTTACTGTGAAGCCCACCTCTCATGAGAGCTCCACTCACATAAATAGTTCCCAAATTTTTAGATAAATATGAATAAGAATCCAAGCATCATCACATATTTAAAGGAAGCCTTTAACAGATACCAAAATAAGTATACAAAAAGTTATAAATAGTATCCATGAAGAAATGGAAGATATTTGCCTCCATAAAACAAGAACAGAATGCTACAAAACAAGTAAATACCTAAAACCCAAATGGAGAGTTGAAACATAAGTCTGAAGAAATTTCCCAGAAGACAGAACAAACGATGAAGAGAAATTAAAAGTCAAGAAATGGGGGATCAAATTAAGAGCTCCATGGAGAGATAGGAGGAAATTATCAAAGAAACAATGCAAGGAATTTTGCCTTAATTGATGAAAATTTCATACTGAAAGAGTCTGATGAATGCTCAGCAAAATTTATGTGTCGGGCACTTTATTTTCAAAATACAAAAATACAAAAATTTCTGTAATTTTGTACATAGCTCTCCATCTTTCATAAGAACACATTTCTCAAATCAGGAATAAAAGATGATCATCACAGCAATTTTTTCACCCAACAGACATCCTAGTGAGAAAATCTTGGGGCATCTAAAACTTTAATCCAGCAAGAGCATCTACATGTATAATCAATGCTGTCTACAAAATATAATATAACAAAATAACCAAAAAGGCATCTTCTTCACCAACTCATGATCAAACCAATGATGGTTTGACCATCAATGCTGACAGGGCATGGCACCATGAATCATTGCATACTTGGTAAGAATTATCAACGTTTCACAGATTTATCAGTTCTTTTCTATTTGTGTTAAGGGTACTAAAATTATTTCATCCAATCTTACAGGGAACTTCCTCTATCTCTTTCTTCTCCCCACAGAAAAACCCTGTTTATGTTTCTTTCCTGCTCATAAATCTCATAAATTATTTCCCATTGTACAGTAAATAATATCCAAATTCCTCAAGGTTCTATGGTCAAAGTCTTTTTTTTTTTTTATGATAGTCATCAGAGAGAGAGAGAGAGGCAGAGACACAGGCAGAGGGAGAAGCAGGCTCCATGCACCGGGAGCCCGACGTGGGATTCGATCCTGGGTCTCCAAGATCGTGCCCTGGGCCAAAGGCAGGCACTAAACCGCTGTGCCACCCAGGGATCCCAAAGTCTTTTTTTTTTTTCTTTTTTTTTTTTCTTTTTTTTTTTTTAGACACTTTTACTTACTCTACTCATCCAGACTGTAACCAAGTAGAATTGTTTGCCCATCCTTAATCATGCTCAATTCCATTTATTCACACCTTCCATCTTACTTCTCTGTGTAGTGTATCTTACTGGGTAAGAGTTTAGGCTCTGAAATTAGTTCTGAATTTCCAGCTTGCCTACTTATTAGTGTGATTTTCATCAGATGTGACCATTGTCATTTGCCTTATATACTCAATGGGAAGTAATACAGTAAAACCTCCCTCACAGCTTTTTTCCTGATAATGAATAAGGTGACGAAAATGAAGTGCCTGACACATAATAAGTTTTCAATAAATATTAAACCATTTTAGCTATTATTCTCTTATAATCTCACTGATTCCTCAAAATACAGTTCAGATTTCACTTCTTTACAGATTTCCCACAAATACAAATGATACAGCTCTCTTCTAAATGTCTGTAGCTCTTGGTATAAGTTTGTGTATTATGATAGATGGCATAGTGGCAAAGAGAAGAAGCTGTGAAGTCAAATAGATATTTAAATCCCATCTCTGCCATTTCCAAGGTAGTGTTATTTTGAGCAAATCACATAATCTCATTAATCCTAGTTTCCTTATCTGCAAAGTAGGTAAAGTAATAATTCCTACTTGATAGGGCTTGATTATCAATGATTTCAAACTATCATTTCCATTTAACTACCTAGAAAATTTTACTAAGGGGTATATGTAATTGCATCACAAATCTCATTATAGTTATTTTAGTTTTATTTTATATTAACCATTACCAGCAGCATTAGCAGAAATAACAAAATTTATCAGTGGTTTAGTACTGCCCCCTAAAGACAGTATATAAGTTAGCTGTGTAAAACAACAATTTTCCTCTTGCTTCTTTATAATTAAACACTCCGAGGGGAGATCCCTGGGTGGCTCAGTGGTTTAGTGCCTGCCTTCATCCCAGGGCATGTTCCTGGAGTTCTGAGATCAAGTCCCATGTTGGGCTTCTGCATGGAGCCTGCTTCTCCATTTGCCTGTGTCCCTGCCTCTCTCTCTCTTTCTCCCTCTGTGTCTCTCAGGAATGAATGAATGAATGAATGAATGAATGAATGAATGAATGAATAAATAAATAAATCTTTAAAAAAAAAAGCCTGGGAAAGATTTTTTATCAAACTAAACATAATCTTCAATTATTTATGAAAAGGAAGCCACATGAACACACTTAAACTTGGGAATTTCCTTTATTCTAAATGCCTTTGAAACTTTTTATTGGAGACCCAACTGTATTCCTAAAGTTCCAGAAATTCTTTAATAGAATATAGACCTTAATTTGTCATGGTTTGAGCTCAATTATCCTTCTTGGTTAATACATAGTAATTATGTAGAAGAAAGATGGCACCAGGTCTACGTTGTCACAAAAGACCAAAGTCATAATACATAAATACCACAGGGACACAAATTGGAGCTCAAAGAAAAATACTTCTAAAATAATTACATTAGTCTAACAATAAAGAAATGTGATTTCCTTAGGAGGTGAGATATATAGATATAACCCCAATTTTTCATTATGGCCGAAACAAAACAAATATCTATAATGATGGTTTATAGTTTTAAAAATGATTTCAGATATAGAATAGCCCAATAAAGTAGGGTTGGAATTACCCCTATTCGACAACTGAAGAAGCTGATATTCTTGCATTGTTATTCTATTTGCAAGATCATCCTACAAATCAGGCTATGTTATGATCTAAGTCTTCTGATTATCGGTGCTGTAATCTTTCTTCTACACCATGGAACAAAGCTCTTAATGACACTATTTAAGACTTTCAGGATATTCACAAAGAAATTCCTTTTTTTCTGCAATAGTGTGTAACGGAAAGCCTTTAATTTTTAACCCTAAAATTCTAAAGTCCATGCAGTTAAAGTGCAGGATTAAGGGCCAGTTATGACCCCACAGAGTCCCTTTAAGTCCTCACCAAGCAGCCCTCTGACACATGTCTGTATAGACATGGCAGTGGTGGGGCAAAGGCAGAGGGTAGCCATGGCCTGTTCACATGTCACTGGAGGAAACCTGGGGTGCCCGACCCAGCTAGAATATAGGAGAGCAATGTGTGGGTGGGGAAATCGGATGATGGAATAGACAAGACCGGTCCTCACCCTACCAAAAACACAAAAACCAAAATGTAAAGCAGGACAACCATCTAATTGAACTTCTCAGTGCAAAGGGATCTTGCAGAAAGACAGACACTATGCAGCAGGCAGCCACCAGAAATGGAGATCCAAACAAAGGAAGGCCATTCGGAATGCTAGTAGGCAATTTGGACAACCATGTAGCTGAGTCTCAAATATTTTTGTCTTTGTTTTTCGAAAAAAAATGACATTGATTTATTGATTTTTAATGACATTTAAGGTAATACATGCTGATTGTAAAACAAATCATTCAAAATTAAAAGTTGTTAGATGAGAAAGTGAAGCTTTCCTAACCTCATTCCCACAACACGCATTCAGTGCATGTCTTTCCAGATTTTGTACCTGTATGATGATATTATTAGGACAAATCCATAACTAGGCAATTGTATGCCAAAAAGCATTTTAAACTTTCTATATGCAGGGACTCCCTGGATGGCTCAGCGGTTTAGCGCCTGCCTTTGGCCCAGGGCGTGATCCTAGAGACTTGGGATCGAGTCCCATGTTGGGCTCCCTGCATGGAGCCTGCTTCTCCCTCTGCCTGTGTCTCTGCCTCTCTCTCTCTCTCTCTCTCTTTCTCTCTCTCTCTCTGTCTCTCATGAATAAATAAAATCTTTAAAAAAAAATAAAATAAACTTTGTATATACAACCAATGTTGCCTCTTCCTCTCCACACAGTGACCAGAGAAGATTTCTTAATATGAGAATATGAACACATTACCCTCTTCCTTAAAAGCATTCAATAGTTTCATTTTTAAAAATTCAAAATTCTTCACAACTCAGAAGGCTAGGTATAACTTGCCCTTACCTGCCTCTTAGTTTGGTACCACCACCACCCTACACTGCCTCTTTCCTGGAATCTATCAAGCTTCCTCCTACCTACAACTTCATAGATGATTTTCTCTAGTGGAGATAGTTCTCTCCCACTATAATTCTCTCCTCTCCATTCGTCTTTAGAAACCTAGCCCTTTTTTTTCTATTGTTATGAAGCCGTTTTAGTTGGGCATATGCCTGCTTTGAATGAAAGACATTTCCCAATCCCTTTTGCAATAGGTGTGGGCACATGATTAACTTGGAACTTTGGGGTATAGGAAGCATTCTTGAAGTGATGAAACATGTCCTTCCTCCCGTTCCTTTTTCTGCTCATGGGAATACCAATGAAAGGGCTGAAGCTGGAGCAGTAACCTTGAACCATGAGGCATCCTTGAAACTAGAGAACCTACACAGTGGAACAATAACATAGAATAATCCTGGATTCCTCTTGCTAGAGACTGCTACCAGCCTTAGACTGCCTTAGTCGAAGCTTTGGAAAAAGGAGTGAAAAAACTCCTTTTTAAACTATTTTGGATTTTCTGTTACCTGCTACTGTACTGTCCCTTATCTTCTGACTCCACTGAATTCACTTCTTCTGTGTTCATCCTATATTCAAGCTAATGCGGAACTGAGCATCTATTTGACTTCATTAAAGAACACATTCAGACTTCTCCCCTTGCACCAAGAAGTGCCCAGCTTTCTTGATGTTTATTTTCCTCCCACAGGCTTATTCCATTAGCTCTTCGAATTCCTCTTTTCTATTATGCAGAGCAATTTAACTCCAGTACACATTTTATCTCCAAACTTGCATATAGCCAATCTCATTACACAGGTGACTTCCTTACACAGCAAGTCAAATTGTTTGTCAATTTGAAAGACAATCAAAAATGACAGATCAATAATATCTTATTTTATAGCATTTTTAATTGGATAAATGAGGGCTATGGTGAGAAAAAAAGAAAATTGTAAGGTATTAAGCTGGTTCATTTATAAACCAAAACTATGACGGTGCCAATGATCAAACAATTACAGGTCAGTGATCGTATTACTTAAAAAGGAGCATTTGCCTATCTTAAATTCATTCCTGAAAAAGAGCTCACATGCCACAATGTAATACATAGCAATGCTTAGAAAACTTAGTGTCAAATATAATTTCTTCATCCTCTCATCAACACTAAACATCTGTTCAATTTTCTGAAAATAATTCTGCAATCTACTCTACACTGGCTTCACACCTCAGCCATCCCAAGTTAGTGAAATTCGCAACATTTAAGTCCTTAAAAAAACAAAATTTCTCTCTGGTTTATTTGGAGTTACCTGGGAAACCTAAATAGCATTTATATCTGCGAGGAAAAGAAAGGAGAAGAAAAATAAGTCTCTATGCCAATGAGCACACTGAATCTACCTGCTAACATCCACACACCAAAATGATGTCACCCTGTACAGTGATGTTTTGAACTTGGAAATGTGCCAAGTATCAAAAGTATTTCACACCTACTGAAGTATGAACTTGTCATTAAAGCAATTATTTTTAGTTACAAGAAATATTGAAGAATAGACTAAGGAGAGCCCTTCTCTTCTTTTTAATAGTACATGAGACATTGTAATTCCTCTAAAATGCTTAGGTCCAACTAATTTTATCCTCACCTGCTATCTGTTTACAGAGCTGGCATCCTTTGCATAGCCATCTGGGAAACTTCAAAGAATTCCTTTGGTTTGTTATCCTACTTTTCATACAATCAGTTTACATGTTCTCATTATCTCTTGAAACTTTACCTCTTAATAACTGATGCTGTTTATTATCACAAAACTAGAAGTCTAAACTGACGTCAGGTTCATGCACAAGTTTATGCACATTTTGAAAAAATAAAGGGTACTTTAGAAAATTTATTTACCTTTGTATTTTTTTTCAGCAAGATTTAATACAAAAGGCAAAATGTGAAACTTTTGGAAAATTAAAATATTCTTCACAACATTTTATAGAAACAGTTTATTAAATAGGTTCATTTTAAAAATCAATTTTATGAAAGTATTACATAATATGTGCTCATTTTATGTATTTATTTTTAAAGATTTTATTTATTTACTCATGAGAGACACACAGAGAGAGGCAGAGACCCAGGCCGACTTCTGAGTAAGAAAAGATTTCTTACATAATAAGTAAACAGCATAGAGGATGTATGGCCAGAATATAGAATATTAAAAGAAGTTTACATCTCTGGATATTCAGATGCAAAAAAATGAATCTAGACACAGATCTTACACTCTTCACAAAAATTAACTCAAAATGGATCACAGACTTAAATGCTAAATACAAAATTATAAAAATTCCTAGATGAAAACTTAGGAGAAAAAAAAAAGAAAACTTAGGAGAAAATCTAAATGATCTTGGGTATAGCAATGACTTTTTAGATTCAACACTAAAGGCAGGACCCATGAAAGGATTGGTAATAACTGATAATCTGGACTTTGTTGAACTTAAAGACTTTGCTCTCAGTGTCAAGAGAATGAGAGGATAAGCCACAGACAAGAAGAAAATATTTGTAAGTCATATATTTGATAAAGGATTATTATCCAAAATATATAAAGAATTCTTAAAACTTGACAATGAGAAAACAATAGGTTAAAAAATGAGCCAAAGACCTTCACAGAACCTCACAAATGAAGATACATAGATGGCAATTAAGCATCTGCAAAGATGCTCCACATGTCATGAGGGAAATGAAAATCAAAACCACAAACTAAAATGCCGACTAGAATGGTCAAAATCCAGAAAACTGATGAGGCCAAATGTTGAGGATGTAGATCAAAAGAGACTCTGATTCATTGCTGGTAAGAATGCAAAATGGTACAGCCACTTTTGAAGATAGTTTGGCAGTTTCTTACAAAATGACCATACTCTTCCTATATGTTCCAATAGTCTCATAACTTGGTATTTATCCAAGGGAGTTGAAAACTTATGTTTATAGCAGCTTTATTAATAGTTGCCAAAACTTGGAAGAAACCAATATGTTCTTTAGTAGGTGAATGGATAAATAAACTGTGGTACATCAAGGCAATTGAATATTATTCATCACTAAAAAGAAAGGAGTTAGCAAGCCATGAAAAGACATGAAGGAACCTTACGTGTGTGTTACTACATCAAAAAAGCCAACCTAAAAGGGCTACACACATATAAAATAATTCCAACTATATGACGTTTTGGAGAGGGCAAAACTATGGAGACAGTAAAAACAAATGAAAAAAAACCCAGTTTTTGTGTTAGAAGGATGAATAGATGGAACACAGAGGATCTTTAGGGCAGTGAAAATACTTTGATAACGTAATGACGGATATATGTCATTATGAAAACTGTAATGTAAATTATGGACTTGGGGTGATTATGTGATGTCAGTGTAGGTTCATCATCTGTTTGGTGGGAGAGTTGACTGATAGAAGCTATGCTTGTGTGGAGATAAGGGGTAACAAAATCTGTTCCTTTTAGTTTTGCTGTGAACTATAAACTGCTCTAAAAAAAACAAAGTACTTCTTATAATGCAAAAATAAGTTAAATTACCCAATAAAAACTGGCAAAGGATTTGAAAGGATATTTTCCAAAAAAAACAAAAAATACCTGTATGGCTCCAAGCGCAGAAGATACTTAACACATTAGTAATCAGTGACCTGGAAGTCAAAAGCATTATGTGATACTATTCCACACCCATTACAATGTCTAAAATGAAGTGTTGCTAATAATGTGGACAGACTTGAACTCTAATATATAGCTAATAGGAATGTAAAATGGTATAAACACTCTGGAAAACATCTGCAACATTTCTTAAGTTTAAGTTCACCATGTGACCTGGCATTTTAAGCATTTACCCAAGAGAAATAAGAGTTTATGTCTACACACAAACTTTTACATGAATGTTCACACCTGCTTTATACATAATGGCCCTAACTTGGAAACAACCTAGATGTCCATCAGCAGATAAGTATATAAACCCATTTTGACATATCAATACAGCGGAATACTACTTTGCATTAAAAAGGAATAAAGTACAGCTACAAGGAAAACAGAGATAAATCTCAAAAACATTATGCTGAATGAGAGAAGTCAGACATAAAGTATATGCTTAGGATCCTGTTTCTATGAAGGTTGAGAAAAGACATGTCTAATACAGTAATAGAAAAAAGGTTTCTAGAGCCAAGGGTAGGTGAGTAGGTAGGTGACAAGGAAGGAGGATACGCCTCTGCAGTGATGGAAATGTTCTGTATCTTAATTGCAGTGGTAATTACATATTGGGTGGCTCAGCAGTTTAGCGCTGCCTTCAGCTCAAGGCGTGATCCTGGAGACCCAGGATCCAGTCCCGTGTCAGGCTCCCTGCATGGAGCCTGCTTCTCCCTCTGCCTGTGTCTCTGCCTCTGTGTGTGTGTCTCTCATGAGTAAATAAATAAGATCTTTAAAAAAAAAAAAAGTACTCAGTCTTTCAGCATTATGACATAGGTTGGCTATGGTATTTTTGTAGAGGCCCTTTATAAAGTTGAGGAATTTCCTTCTATTCTCAGTTTACTGAGAGTGTAGCACAAATAGAGGCTCTTTCTACTACTTATATAATTATACATTTTTCTTTATTCTATTAATATGGTAAACCACATCAATTGATTTTAGATTGTTAAAACAACTCTGCCTTTCTGACATATAACCCATTTGGACATGATGTATAATATTTTTAATACATTACTTATTACTATTTTGTTAAGGATTTTCGATGCTGTGTTCATGAGTTGATATTTATGTAAAGTCTTCCTGTGAAATGTCTCTAGCTTTGCAGTAATGTTGACCTCATACAATAACTTGGGAACACCCCTAATCCTTTATTTTCTAAAAGGTTTTTCAAAAAATAATAAAAAAATAAAAGGTTTTTCACGAGTGAATCATCTGAGCCTGACATTTCCTTGTGAGTAAATTTTAATATAATTATATAACATGTACACTATATTACCTAAGTATATAATTATCTCATTTAATATAAATTATATTGCTTATACCCACCATTTCAAATATATTAAAATTTTTAAAGTATCTGTTGCTCAACAACTACTGTCTATAAGACTAAATTTGAAGGTGAGGAAAGGGAAAGACAAATAGGTCAGTAAATCAAAATTCAAGGTATAAAGACATGTATATTAGTAATTAGATATTAAAAGTAGGCCAGAATTATGAGCATTACAGAGATACAGAAAGAAAGCATTAGGAGAATATAAAGAAGGAGCCATTAGGAGAAGAAAGAATTCAGAAAGTTGCTTACACTTATGCAACAGTAACTCAGGAGACAAAAATTCTGACAAGAGAGAAAGAAGGGGGGGATCCCTGGGTGGCTCAGTGGTTTAGCGCCTGCCTTTGGCCCAGGGTGCAATCCTGGAGTCCCAGGATCGAGTCCCACATCGGGCTCCTGGCATGGAGCCTGCTTCTCCCTCCTCCTGTTTCTCTGCCTCTCTCTCTCTCTCTCTCTCTGTGTCTATCATAAATAAATAAATAAATCTTTAAAAAAAAAAAAGAGAGAGAGAGAAAGAAGGGAATGAGAATGCAGAGCAATTGCACAGCTGTGGCTTACCATGCTTGCTAAGTCAGGTATGAAGAAGGAAGGGCATTGTGAGAAGATGAAACAGAAAAAATAAACTGAAGCTATATTGTGGAACATGGATTGTTTAAAACATGTTCAACATTTGCCAAGGCACAATATTCTATAACTAATGCTATGATGATAATAAAACAGAAAGCTCCTATGTGGCTAGATACAAAGGATTTGGAGACTATTTCTCTTTTCTGAATTCTGCAGTACAGATGGTCTTGACAACTCAATCTATTTTTTTGAACTGTTAGATGCTACATAAAGTACACTTTATGATTACAGAACCAATATTTTCTATTATTTGTGAAACCTGAAAAATAACTAGCATAGTTCTGGGCATTATATGTATATACTTTTGACTTGGCAACTCTGGTCCTTTCTCATTTTTTATAAAAAGAAATGCCCTTTAAATAAATGTAAAATAGAAATGTTAATGTGCTAGTGTGTATGGAAATATGTATATGCTCATATGTGCATGTGTACTGGAGTAAAAAACAGAAAATAAAAAGTATGTTTGATCAAGAAAATAGGTTCAAAAAGACTTCTAATAACCCCACAATCAAAAGATAAAAATTGTCCACCTTTTAATAGCAATATTTTACCATATTTCAATATATAATGGCATATTATTTGCCATTCCTCACATTTATATTATGTATATTATTCTCTTCATTATACTATATTTTCACCCATTTTTATGGGGAAGCAGTTGTTCAGTTATATGAAAGTAAAGTTTTAGAAAAGCAAAGGATGTGATTGAAAATATATTAATTAAGCCATCATAAAGTAACAAAACTTACAACTGAAGCATTTTACATTGAAAGTAAATGAATACAAATTAGGTATTAGACTCCTCAGATAAGCAGAAAACTGATTAACTCTAGATCATAATGACACTAAATCAAAATAGGATAAAATAGGAATAGAAATCAGAGATTTTTCACAGTCTGTTAATATTAATATTGCCAAGGGTAGGTTAAGGACACATCATTGCTAAGAGATATGGAACAGATGGTTTAGACTAATGATTTGATACTATTGGGTAACTTCCATGATTCACATTACTGGTTGGAGGAAATTACACAATAAGCAATGGTCTTCAATTTATATCTAAAATGAGAAAATATATTTAGCTGCAGGAGAATATAATTTCTTAATTTTATCATCTCATAAGAAAATGGAAATAAAAGTCTAATACAATTAGTTTGGGCCTCTGAAAAACAAAGCCACAGAAAGTGAAGACTAAAATACTAAATCATGTTTTAAGAATACAAAAGATCTTAGACATGTTAGTGTTTGCAAATTCAATTGCAGGATCAAAACATTCTTTTAACAACAGACAAAATCCTGGGGAGGGAAAAAAAAAAAAGCAGAAAGTTAAAAAAAATACCTGGAGAACATAACAAAGGAAAACTATAAGTAGTCAAAGAACAGCTGTACAGAATCTTTTAAATGCAACCAGTTTTTAAAATGCTTATTTTCGAGTGCTTTCATTAACAATTACTAAATATTTAATAACACAATGAAATAAAATCATAATACCTCTGATGAGATGCATGTGCTAACTGCTATGAATTGATGTTACTATGTATAGTATGTGGGGTTCTGATAATAAAACACTTAAACTTACAATGCTTTTACTTACACAGCTTTAGACCTAATGTGTCAATCTGTGTAAAGAGCTTTGAAAATTGAAATTCAGATAATTGCAAAAGAATAAATCAAATTTTCTCCGTAAATAATAGATTTGCAACAATTATATATGTCCAAATAATCCTTTGCCAATCAGAGTACACAATCTACAGAATCTTTGTAGGTTTTGCAAACATAGCAAAATAAATCTCAAAACATCTTTCAAGAATAGATTATTTCCTTTTTTCCAGTTTAAACACAAAGATCACACTAATCCATAGAGTGAAGTAAGCATATAAAGGTGAAAGATGTATAAAAAATTGGAATCTAGGTCACAATTTGGTCAATTTGTTACTCAGGAGATTGCAATCAGCAGCAAAAAATAGATATTTTTTAAGTGTTTTAAATATTTAAAAATACTCTAATTCATTAAAAAAAAGATTTGAAGTTTCTTTTAGGATACATGCAACAATGCAATATAAGAAATTATATCTTCACAGAAGGTATTTTTGTTGTAAGTTGTATGTGTGTGTGTTAAGTACATGTGGTGAGTTTGCCTTTCAGTGTGGAGAAGTTAAATTGTTTATTAGGGTTTTTAAAAGCCATTTGCCCTGATAGAAATTTTCTAAGCCTGTATTCTTGGCTTATAACAAACTCATGCACAGAATCATTTTAGATTTTCTAATACTGAACACATTTTCACCCACTGCACTTGCCACAGTGAACAGGAGAGTGTGCATACTAGAGAAAGAAGAGGGTCTGAATGAAATCTTCAGAAGCAAATGGTTGAGGTTAATTTTTCATCTCAAGGCCCAACTTTGACCTGCTTGATTTAAAGTCATAAACATACTATCTAAAACAGGATCCTTTCCCAGGGGTAACAGCTGGTAAAGGGGGAAGTCTATATCTTATGTACGTACTCCTAGTATCTGGAGTAGTATATGGCACAGAGTGGGTATTTGAATGCTGAACTTAATATGCTTCTTTTATATGCTTGACAACACCCAATAAATAAATGTTTTTGATTGAAATATTTCACTAATTTACACTAGCAAACAAATTAAAAACTTATGTTTCCTTCCTGACAAACTACCATTAATTAGTAATCCAATTAACAGTGTTTGAGTGTTTCATTTCTTTTTTTGAGATGTTATTTACTTATTTGACACAGGGAGAGAGGGAGAGAGCACAGGCAGGGGGAGGGGCAGAGGGAGAGGGAGAAGCAGCCTCCCTACTGACAGGAGTCTAACTCGGGGCTTGAACCCAGGACCCTGGGACGATGACCTGAGCTGAATGAAGGCAGACGCTTAGCGGACTGAGCCACCCAGGTGCCCTTGCTTGAGTGTTTTAAAAATCCTATCTCTTTCTTGATATGATTTCTTAAGAAAGAACTTTCCAGAGGCACCAGGACAAGTTAAACATACACGGAGATATCCTTCAACTGTGCAACATTCTTGCCACCTGCCAACATTTAATGAAATCTCCCAGATCCAAGATCCAACACCTGAAGTTGAAATGCCTGAGCCGCATCCTGTCTAGCCCTGGCGTGAAACCCATGCTGGATAAGTCATTTGTCTGAGATACTCAGTGGGAGGAACCTATGGCAATCAAAGACATCAGCAATTTCTGATTTACCAGATGCTACTGCAGATTCATTCCCCAGTGCTCCACCATGAGCACCCTGATTGAGAACTAAACTACAAGAAAAGAATTTGCTGCTGCTCAGCTATGGATTTCCACCACGTGAAAAACTCGTTCTGTTTTCCAAATAATTTATAAAAATAAGACTTAATTTCATTATGTTTATTAAGAGAAACTAAACAAATTGTGTTCATTTGAAGTAGTTAAATAATGGTTCTTTCTAACTTGAGCTTTAAAAATGTACTCTTGGTTCTCATTTCTTTTTAGGTCTTTCACTTCTGGAAATGTTAAAATAACATGATTACTAAATATACTTCCATTTCAAAGTGCCATCTAGCTACTCTGAAGGCAAAATCTGGAAAACAAATGAGAAAATGTAATCCTTACTGTTGGCAAGGAGTATTGTTCTATAAATGTAAATTATAAAATGACACAATTTGACTTAAAAAAAAGTATAAGGGAGAAGAGAAATGTGTTGTGAGACACAGGAAGAACTGAGGTGTAAATCTTGATAGCATATATGCCAAATGAATCAAAGCAAACTCAATATTGCATGTGTCCAGATTAATAACATCTATCCAAAAATAATGTTAACACATTCTTTAACAAGATTCCAAAATACTTGAAAGGACTTATAGAAGTGAATCTTTCATTTTTTTCTAAAGACACCTTCTTCCAAAAATCTTTCCTTCCCTTCCTATTCTTGGACTATATCTTATCTCTAGTTCTCAGCCTCATCTTTTTCTCCAGGCTCTGCTCAAAAGGAGCTGTGGTCAAAAGGAGAGCCATACACCATGACAAAACTGGTCTGAGTCAGGTCTTGACAGCAGTATCAGTTGCTCCCCTAAAATATTTTTTACCCTTAAGGCTGTTCAAGAAAATAAATAATATAGCCTAAAAAATACATAATTTAGTAGGGACTTTTTGGGAGATGGGGTGGGGAAGGAATGGAATTACTGTATTTAAAACTGCACCAGTGGGAAATAATTTCCAAATGTTTTCCATAAAATAGCTTATTATTAGATTCTCTTCCGAAAGTGCTAGGACTTTGAAGTAAAAGAAAGTCTGCCGCTGAGAACACTGTTGAATTGCCGTTAACTCCTACTGGGAATCAAAATGACCCAGTCAAACCTCCAGCTGCTTCTGTTCCTCTGAATAAATTCTCCATTTTTTTTTTTTTTTATAAAAAGAAAAAAGAAACTTCATTTAACAGTTACCCAATAAAACAGCTCTCTCTCTTGGCAAAAATCACACCACTTCTAAAAAGGGGGAGGATTTTTAGTATGTTCCATAATTATTCTGTGATAAATCCTACCAAACAACCAAATAAGAAAGAATGTGGCTTCCGTTGGAGCACTGAGGAGTAGGACTCTGGGAAGATGAAGGCCTGTGTCCGTACTTCGCCGTTTCTCCTCTTTCCTAAGTCCTGGAGGGGTCACTCAAGCTCAAAAACACTGACATCTACTCTGGAGGCGATAGAAGGACCTAGAATCACCTGGTATCTCAAGTCCTAAAAAAGAAAATATGGTTCTCACATGACATGTCCTGGTGAGGAGTCTCGTAGGTTACCCTCTCTTACCAAAACTTGAAACACATGTCCTAGTTCCACGGATATCCCTGAGTTAGGTGAGAAACTTCTGTTTTTTCATTTTAAAAGATCAGATGTTACTTTTCATCGGGAAGGAATTAATGCACCCCTGACTGCACTGAAAAATAGAGATCTCTCTTTAAAAGCTAAATAAGCTTTTCCACCGAGAGTACCCTGGGGGTAAATCCTACCCTACAATGTTTTAATTACCACTTTTCAAGAGAGTCCAAAGCCTGAGGGGTTACATGTGTGAAAGAATCCCAGACCCAATTATACAAACTTGACAGAGAAGGATCAATGAGCCATTTACACTGACACAGCAGCTAAAAAGCAGCAAACTTACGTGATCAACAAGACAGTAGAGGCAAAAATAGTGGACGATGCAGGGAGGAAAAATGAAGAAAGATCTATTGTGATCCCCTAGGGATATAAAATGAGACTATGCAAAGAGTCTTCAGAACTAAAATCAAGGGTACTTGAATTTTAAAATTCGATCAAGAAAATGATAAGAAAAAAAAGAAAATGATAAAGAAGAGGTCACTAGAGAAAAGCAAATGAGTATTTTAGAAAATCAAATGGAAACAATAGAGGATAAAAAAAGAAATAGCAACCTTAAAGGCACCAAGTACAAATCTAACATTTGTGAGCTTATAAATAATGGGATAAGAACAAATGGGAATGCCTGGATGGCTCAGTGGTTTAGAGCCTGCAGTCGGCCCAGGGCCTGATCCTGGAGTCCGAGGATCAAGTCCCACATTGGGTTCCCTGCATGGAGACTGCTTCTCCCTCTGCCTGTGTCTCTGCCTCTCTCTCTCTCTCTCTCTCTCTCTCTGTCTCTCATGAATAAATAAAATCTTAAAAAAAAAAAAAAAAGAACAAATGAAGACGCAATAAAGAAATGACAGAAAAAAACCTTTCCTGGTCTAAAATTATGTTCAAAATAAAAGAGTTTACTAGTTCCCAAGGAGGACTGATTTAAAAATGACATACATTGGGGCAGCCCGGGTGGCTCAGCGGTTTAGTGCAGCCTTCAGCCCAGGGCCTGATCCTGGAGACCTGGGATGGAGTCCTGCGTCGAGCTCTTTGCATGGAGCCTGCTTCTCCCTCTGCCCGTGTCTCTGCCTCTCTCTCTCTCTCTCTGTGTGTGTCTCTCGTGGATAAATAAATAAAATCTTTTTTTTTAAAAAAAAGATGCACATTAAATAATAAACAAATATAAAAATGACACATAAAGATAGCTTGATGAAATTTTGAACTCTAAAATTGAACAGAAAATTTTACCACTTTGTAGAAGAAAAAGAAAAAAAAGCATGTTAATGACAAAGAATAAAAAAGGCAGAGGCAGAGGGAGAGAGAGAATCTCAAGCACATGCCCAGCTGAGCATGGAGCCTGACACAGGGCTCAACCTCAGGAGATGAGATCAAGAACTGAGCTGAAATCAAGAGTTGGCAACTCAACCGACTGTGCCACTCAGGCACCCCTTCAGTAATTTTATTTTAATAAACCTTGGTTTATTAAGTTTACTCTACTAATGGTTTGTTGGGCTTCTTAGATTTGTGAGTTTATAGTTTTCATCAAATTTTTTCAACATTTTGTTTTCCTCTGGTTATTTTTCTCTCAACTCCTTTCTTAGACGTCAAGTACATGTATCTTAGCTGCTGGAAGTTGTCCACAGCTCACAGATGCTCTGGTCATGCTTTTGCCAATCTCTCTCAATCTCTCTCTTTCGCTCTCTCTCTCTCTTTCTTTCTCTCTGCTTTACTTTAGTTTCTATTGCTAGATCTTTAAGTTCTTGATCTTTTCTGCTCTACTCCAACTTAATATTGATCCCATCCAGTGTACTTTTCAACTTAGTTGTCATATTAGTTATCTCTAGAAGTTCCATTTGAATCTCTTTCCTCTCATCATGCTCATGAATACCCTTTACATGTGTAAGTATATTTATAGCACTTATAATAGTTGTGTGAAAGCCCGTGGTTGGTAAGTCCATTATTTCTGTCATTTCTCTATCTGACCGATTCTTTTTTACCTCTGAGTTATGGCTTCCTTACATGAAAACAGTTTTTTATTGTTTGGCAAATGTGAATTTTACATTGTTATGTCCTGGATTTTGTTATATTCCTTTTTACGGACACATAATTTACTTGCAAATCATTCTGATTATTTCAAGTTTTTCTTTCAAGCTTTGTTAGGATGGTTCCAGAACAATCTTTATTCTAAATCTACTTTATCACCATTATTAAAGTGAGAAGCTACTGAGTACTCTATCGAGTGCCCTGTATCTTAGAAATGAGGTCTTTCTGGCCAGTAGAAATGCAAAATATTTCCAGCATGTGTGAGCTCCTGGAATCAAGAGAACTGCTTTCTTGTTCTTTTCCCAGATTCTTGAACATGCAATGATCAGTACTCAACCAGAACTGATGGAACCCTTCTGCAGACATTCAGGTCTCACTGTCTACACTCCCCCTCCACAGTACACTATCCTACCAAATCCTGACCACCTTGACCTACCTGAAATCTAAACTCTGTCCTCTCAACTCATGAAATGTTGAGCTCTGTTTAGGTTTCCTCTCCCTGATATTGTCTATAAAATGCCTCCAGACAGAAAGCAGGAAGATATTGCAGCTCATCTCATTTGTTTCTCTTCTTTAGGGATCACAGACCTCTGCTAACATCCAACAACTGAAAAGAGCTATTTTATATATTGTGCCCATTATTCTAGCTCTGGAGAGTGGGAAGGTAATTTCCAGAACAATTAATTACTCTTGGTGAGACAATGATTATTTTGGCAAATTAACAATCTAAAGAAAACATTTATAAAAGTTATAATTTTTTAGGAAAAATATAAAATATGTAATTGTTTAATGTGAAAAAAATCTTACCTATTTGACCTCGGGCCATTTTTTTAGTCCAAATTTCTCATCCCCAAATCCTCCAAAAATGAATTAAGGGAGTCTTGTTCCCATGTTATTATAGTGTATTATCATTTGCACTACTGGGAGTCGTGAAAACTAAGCTAATTCCTTCAGGTCATTAGTATGACACACAGCAAGTGGTGAATAAATGTTTGCTGGATAAATAGAATTGTAGTGCATACCAATCTGGAATCACTATGTTTAGTCTGTGAAAAAAACAGCTTCAGCAGATATCAAAAGCTTCCCATTATCTTTCTTTTATATAAAATCCACACACAATAAGGAAAATATTAATAACCCTAGTGGATAAATGGACAAAAAACAGAAACAAACATATCAACACACAAAAATAGCTGTTAAACATACATATTGAAATATGTCTAAGGTTACTAATCATCAAATAAACAGAAATTAAAACAAGTACCATCTTATCCTTATAATATGATTTTCTTCCCAAATTTTAATAAATACTCATGTGTTGTATTATGTATGTGTATATAAATATACACATACATACATATACTGGTGAGATTATGGTAAAATACCATACTCAAAATCTGGTGGTGACAGTGAAATTTAGTATAACACTTTTTAGAAAGCTAAGATTTGAAACCAGTTCTTTCTATGATGCTTTATAAAAACTGATATACTTATTGTGATAGTTAATTTTGTGTGTCAATTTGGTGAGGCCATGGTACCCAGCTGTTTGGTCAAAGAGAATCTAGATGTAGCTGTGAAGGTATTTTTTATCAGATGGGATTAACTTGAATCAGTAGACTTGGAGTAAAGCAGATTCCCCTCCATAAAATGTGTGAGCTTCATCCAATCAGTTGAAGGCCTTAAGAGAAAAAGAGAGGTTCTCCAAAAGGAAGGAATTCTGCTTGCAGATTATTTTCAGACTCAGACTGCAATATCAACTTTTGACAGAATTTATGGGCTGTATGTGACACACACATTCTATCGGTTCTGTTTCTCTGGAGAACCTTGATGAATACAGGTATGAAAATTCATCCTAAAAATATATATATATATATATGCATATATATTTGTGTATATATATATATATATATACACAAAACAAAGTGAAATTTATACATATGTGTTTTAATTTTGGCTTGCCACTTGCCTTAAGCAAGTTTCTTAAGTTCTTAGTTTGTCATTGTAAAATAAGGATAGTAATGCCTCTCTCATAGGGTTGTCACAAGATTTAATGAAATAAGATATATAAAGTGCAACGTATAGTTCCCTAAATATGGAAAGCACTCAAGAATGGATAGGTGTTGCTATTGCATGAATTTTATCTTTATCAACCCTAGTTGATATAAATATTGGTAAATATTGACACATCAATAAAGAGACAAAGGCAAGTAAAAGGAAAGCAGCTAGTGTTTAGTAAGCAGCTATGATGCCCTGGGCATTTTTCATGACTCCTTGAATTATCATAATAGCTCTATAAGAGGGATATATTAACATTATTAACATCACTTTACAGACAAAGCAACTGGGCACTGAAAACTTAAATCATTTGACTTGTGCCATACAATAAAAAAATAGCAAAATGAGATATAGTCAAAATCTGTTTGATTCCAAAATTCATTGGTTTTTTTTTATTCTGTCATACTTGCCTGTCTAGAAAAGTATTTCTTCTGATTCAAATATTATTGGTAATAATTAGTAAAACTATGTAACAACATGTAAAATGCCTGTAACATGTTAGATAAAAGATCATGACATAAAACTATATGATTATTGTGAATGAACCTATGTAAAATATGAGTGCAAATGAAGACTGACATAAATACACACAGAAAGTGAGAACACAAGACTTTTAACTTTGAATAAGAATAAAACTGAAATGTTTGTCAATTTACAAATTTTTAATAAGTAATTTTTCATTCTCCCCCTTACATGAAGTGAAACAACCTGAAAACTGAATTATTTATTGGACTCTAGGGCACTTTTTAAATTTTTTAAAAAAATTTTTGTCCTTTATTACATTTTATTTTTTAAATTTTTTGCTATAATTGTTCTTTATTTAAATCCAATTAATTGGACAGCCCTGGTGGCTTTAGCGCTGCCTGCAGCCTGGGGTGTGATCCTGGAGACCCAGGATCGAGTCCCACGTTGGGCTTCCTGTATGGAGCCTGCTTCTCCCTCTGCCTGTGTCTCTGCCCCTCTCTCTCTGTCTCTATGAATAAATAAAAAATCTTAAAAAAAATTAATCCAACTAATTAACATATAGTGTAATATTAGTTTCAGAAATAGAGTTCAGTGACTCATCAGTCTTATATAACACCCAGTGCTCATTACATCACGTGCCCTCTTAATGTCTATCACCCAGGTACCCCATCCCTCCACCCCTTTCCCCTCCAGCGGCCTCAGTTTGTTTCCTATGATTAAGGGTCTCTTATGGTTTGTCTCCCTCTCTGATTATGTCGTGTTTTATTTTTCCCTCCCTTATCCTAGGATCCTGTTTGTTTCTTAAATTCCACTTATGAGTGAGATCATATTATAATTGTCTTTCTCTGATTGATTTATTTCACTTTCATCCATGTTGTTGCAAATGGCCAGATATCATATACCACATCTTCTTTATCCATTCATCTGCTGATGGACATCTGGGCTCTTTCCACAGTTTGGCTATTGTGGACACTCCTGCTATAAACAGTGGGGTGCAGGTGCCCTTTTGGATCATACATTTGAATCTTTGGGGTAAATAACTAATAGTGCAATTGTTGGGTTATAGAATAGCTCTATTTTCAACTTTTTGAGGATCCTCCACACTATTTTCCAGAGTGGCTGCACCAGCTTGCATTCCCACCAACAGTGTAAGAGGGTTTCCCTTTCTCCGCATCCTCACCAACATCTGTCATTTCCTGAATTGTTAATTTTAGTCATTCGGACAGGTGTGAGGTGGTATCTATTGTGGTTTTGATTTGTATTTCTCTGATGCCGAGTGATGTAGAGCATTAATTCATGTGTCTGTTGGCCATTTGTATGTCTTCTTTAGAGAAATGTCTGTTCATGTCTTCACCAATTTCTTGTCTGGATATTTGTTTTGGGGGTGTTGAGTTTTATAGATTTTGGATACTAGTCCTTTATCTGATGAGACATTTAAAAATACCTTCTCCTATTTTTTCAGTTGTCTTTTGGTTTTGTTAACTGTTTCCTTTGCTGTGCAAAAGCTTTTTATCTTGAAGTCCCAACAGTTCATTTTTTATTTTGTCTCCCTTAACTTTGGAGATGTGTCTACCAGGAAGTTCCTGAGGCCAAAGTGACATAGGTTGTTGCCTGTGTTCTCTAGGCTTTTGATGGATTCCTGTCTCACATTTAGGTATTTCATCCATTTTGAGTCTATGTTTGTATGTGATGTGAGGAAATAGTTCAATTTCCCCAACACCATGTGTTAAAGAGACTTTTTTCCATTGGATATTCCTTCCTGCTTTGTCAAATATTAGTTGACCACAGAGTTGAGGGTCCACATCTGGGTTTCTGTTCTGTTCCATTGATCCATGTGTGTTTTTGTGCCAGTAACTTACTGTCTTGATTATTACAGCTTTGTAAGTAAGAGAGCTTGAATACAGAGTTGTGATGCCACCAGCTTTGGTTTTCTTTTTCAACATTCCTATGACTATTCAGGGTCTTTTCTGGCTCCATATCAATTTTAGGATTATTTGTTCCAGCTCTGTGAAACAAGTTGATGGTATTTTGATAGGGATTGCTCTAGGTTGCATAGACATTTTAACAATAGTTATTCTTCCAACCCATGAGCATTGCATTTCTTTGTGTCATCTTCAATTTCTTTCATGAGTATTCTATGTTTTGCCTCTTGGGTTAGGTTTATTTCAAGGTATCTTACAGTTTTTGGTGCAACTGTAAATGGGATCAACTCCTTAATTTCTGTCTCATTGTTAGTGTATAGAAATGCAACTGATTTCTGTGCATTGATTTTAGATCCTGCCACTTTGCTGAATTCCTATATGAGTTCTAGCAATTTGACAGTGAAGTCTTTTGTGTTTTCCACAGTATCATGTCATCTTTGAAGAGTGAGTTTGACTTCTTTGCCAGTTTTGATGCGTTTTATTTCCTTTTGTTGTCTGATTGCTGAGGCCAGGATTTCTAGTACTGTTTTGAACAACAGTGGTGAGAGTGGACATCCCTGTCGTGTTTCTGATCTTTGGGGAAAGTCTGTTTTTCCCCATTGAGAATGATATCCACTGTGGGCTTTTCATATATGGCTTTTATGATATTGAGATATGTTCCCTTATCCCTACATTGTGAAGAGTTTTAATCAAGAAAGGATGCTGTACTTTGTTAAATGCTTTTTCTGCACCTACTGAGAGAACATAAGGTTCTTTTCTTTTCTTTATTAATGTGTCACATCGATTGATTTGCAGATGATGAACCACCCCTGAAGCCCAGGAATAAATCTCATTTGCTTGTGGTTAATAATCCTTATCATGTGCTGTTGGATTCTATTGGCTAGCATCTTGGTGAGAATTTTGGCATCCATGTTCAACAGGGATATTGGTCTGTAATAATCCTTTTTGGTGAGGTCTTTGTCTGATTTTGGGATCAAGGTAATGCTGGCCTCATAGAAAGAGTTTTAAGTTTTCCTTCCATTTCTATTTTTTGAAACAGCTGCAGAAGAATAGGTATTAAATGTTTGGTAGAATTCCCTTGAGAGGCCATCTGGCCCTGAACTGTAGTTTGTTGGGATATTTTGATTACTTCTTCAATTTCCTTGCAGGCTTTGGGTCTGTTCAGGTTTCCTATTTTTTCCTGTTTCAGTTTTGGTAGTTTATACATCTATAGGAATGCATCCATTTCTTCTAGATTAGCCTAATGTGTTGACATATAGTTGCTCATAATATGTTCCTACAATTGTTTGTATTTCTTCAGTGTTGGTTGTGATCTCTCATCTTTCATTCATGATTTTATTTATTTGGGGCCTCTCTTTTCTTTTTGATATATCTGGTCAGTCATTTATTGATCTTATTAATTCTTGGAAAAAAACATCTCCTAGTTTCGTTGATCTGTTCTACCGTTCTTTTGGTTTCTACTTCATTGATTTCTGCTCTAATCTTTATTTATTTTTTTAAAGATTTATTTATTTATTTATCATAGACAGAGAGAGACAGAGGCAGAGACACAGGAGGAGGGAGAAGCAGGCTCCATGCAGGGAGCTCAATGTGGGACTCAATCCCAGGACTCCAGGATCATGCCCTGGGCCAGAGGCAGGTGCTAAACCGCTGAGCCACCCAGGGATCCTGTGCTCTAATCTTTATTAATTCTCTTCCACTGCTGGATTTAGGCTTTACTTGCTGTTTTTTTCTCTTCAGTTCTTTTACGTGTAAGATTAGGTTGTATATTTAAGACCTTTCTTGTTTCTTTTGAGAAAGGCTTGTATTGCTACATATTTTGCTCTCAGGACTGCCTTTGCTGCATCCCAAAGGTTTTGAACAGTTGTGTTTTCATTTTCATTTGTTTCCACTTTTTAATATATCTTTATATAAATTCTTCTTTTTAATTGTTCTTTAATTTCGTGGTTGACCCATTCATTCTTTAGTAAGATGCTCTTTAACCTCCATGTATTTGAGTTCTTTCCAAATTTCCTCTTGTGATTGAGTTCAAGTTTCAAAGTACTGTGGTCTGAAAATATGTAGGAAACGATCAGAATCTTTTGGCGTTGGTTGAGACCTGATTTGTGACCCAGTATGTGATCTATTCTGGAGAATGTTCCATGTGCACTCGAGAAGAATGTGTATTCTGTTCCTTTCAGTGGAATGTTCTGAATATATCTGTGAAGTCCATCTGGTCCAGTGTGTCATTCAAAGTCTTTGTTTCCTTGTTTATCTTCTGCTTAGATGATCTGTCCATTGCTGTGAGAGGGGTGTTCATGCCTCCTACTATTGTTTTATTATCAATGTGTTTCTTTAATTTTGTTATTAACTGGTTTATATAACTGGCTGCTCCCATGTTAAGGGCATAAATATTTACAATTGTTAGATCTTCTTGCTGGATAGACACTTGAATTAGGATATAGGATGAGGAATTAGGATAAAGGATGAGGTCCTTCCTCATCTTTTATTACAATCTTTGGTTGAAAATCTAATTTGTCTGATGTAAGGATTGCTACCCCAGCTTTCTTTTGATGTCCATTAGTATGATAAATGGTTTTCCACCCCCTGACTTTCGCTATGGAGGTTTCTCTGGGTCTTAAATGAGTCTCTTGCAGACAGTATATCAGTGGGTCTTGATTTTTTATCCAATCTGAGACCCTGTGTCTTTTGATTAGGGCATTTAGCCTATTTACATTCAGAGTAACTATTGAAATATATGCATTTAGTGCCATCATTTTACCTGTAAAGTCACTATTTTTGTTTATTGTCTCTGTTCCTTTCTGGTCTGTGTTACTTTTGGGCTCTCTCTTCACTTAAAGGATCCCCTTTAATATTTCTTGCAGGGCTAGTTTGGTGATCACAAATTCTTATAGTTTCTGTTTGTCCTGGAAGATCTTTATCTCTCCTTCTATTCTTAATGACAGACTTGCTGGATAAAGTATTCTTGGCTGCATATTTTTCTCATTTAGCACCCTGAATATATGTGATGCCAGTCCTTTCTGGCCTGCCAGGTCTCTGGGAATAGTTCTGTTGCCAGTCTTATGTTTCTACCCTTGTAGGCTAAGGTCTTGTCTTGAGTTGCTTTCAGGATTTTCTCTTTGTCTCTGAAATGTGCAAGCTTCACTATTATGTGTTGAGGTGTTGACCTATTTTTGTTGATTTCAAGGGGAAGGTTCTCTGTGCCTCCTGGACTTGAATGCGTTTCCTTCCCCAGATTAGGGAAATTCTCTGCTATAATTACCTCCAATATTCCTTCTGCCCTTCTCTCTCTTTCCTCTTCTTCTGGGATCCCACTTATACTAATATTGTTTCACTTTATGGTATAATTTATCTCCAAAATTCTCCCCTCATGATCTAGTAGTTGTTTATCTCTCTTTTTATCAGCTTCTTTATTATCCACCATTTTGTGTTCTATGTCACTAATTTTCTCTTCTGCCTCATTTATCCTAGCTGCTAGAACCTCCATTTCTTATTGCATCTCTTTAAGAGCCTTTTGACTTGATCAGATTTTAGTTCTTTTATTTCTCCAGAAAGGGATTCTCTAGTGTCTTCTATGCTTTTTTCAATCCCAGCTAGTTTCTTCGTAATTGTTATTCTGAACTCTAGTTCCAACATCTTACTTATATTCATACTGATTAGGTCCCTGGCAGTCAGTACTGCCTCTTGTTCTCTTTTTTGAGGTGAGTTTTTCTGTGCTGTCATTCTGCCCAGAGAAGAACAGATGAATGAGAGAATAAAATACTAAAGTAGCAACAACAACCCCAGAGAAATATACACTAAACAAATCAGAAAAGACACAAAACTGAAAATAAAATTTTTAAAAAGAGGGAATATAATCAGACAGGTGAACAGAACAGAGGAATACACTATATCTTGGATGTATTTTGGTCTGTTTGTTAGAAAACTAGATCCCAAAATTGTAAAGAAAGAAAGATAAATGTACAAAAATAAAATTAAATACAATAAAGGATAGAATGTAACTATAAAATTGAAAATTAAAAAAGATTTTTTAAAAAGAGTTAATAAAATAAGAAACAGGCTGAAAGGAAAAAGAAAAAAATTAAAGTTGAAAGACCAAAGAATCATGAGAACCATGAATTCTATATACTATTTTCTCCCTGAGCTAGAGTTTTGCAGTTCTGTTTGATCAGTAAACTTGGTCTTAGTCAAATGTTCTTGTTGATCTTCTGGAGGAAGACACTGTTGTGCCGATTCTCAGGTGTCTCTGTGGGGTTGGAATCACACCACCCTTGCCAGGGGGCCAGGTTCAGTATAATGAGCTCCAGTGGCTCTCCATGGCTTTTGTTCCCTGAAGGCCTTCCCAGCCACTCTAGAAGATGAAAATGAAAATGGCACGGCCTCCTGATCTCCAGAAAGCTCGTGCCTTTCTCTCCTCGATATGCCCTCAGGGAGAAGCAGTCAATCACTCATGACTCTGGTTTCCATCCACACTCTATCCACCCCACCTGTGGCAGAGCATTTTTATCTAAGGCATAAGACCCAATTTGGAGTCTACAAACTTTGCAGACTCCCGCAGTATGCATGCAACTGCTCCTCCTGGGAGAGGGAGGGGGTGTCTAACCTCAATTCTACCATTTGCTGGGCCCCTACTCTGAAAGCAGCCACCCGATTATGCCTCAGTTTGTGGTTTATGATAACACTGAGCTAATGCTCACTCCTGGGCTCGCTAATTTCAGCTGGCTTCCTTGCTCCAATGCCTGGGAACTCTGCCACACTCAGGCACCCTTGTTCTTTGTGTGATCCTGGGGATCCTGAGACCACACTGTCCCACCTAGGATTCCACGCCACTTTGCCACCTGAATCCCTCACCAGAGTACACTTCTAAAAGCTCTGATTTTGTACTCTACAGCTCTATCACTTTCCAGTAGCCTGCTTATGGAGGCTCCCTCCCCCCACAGTTTATCTTCCCATATATCACCTCAGAGTTGCTTTTCCACACCTCCTACCTTGCAGAAAGTGGTTGCTTTTCTATTTGTAGAATTGCAGCAATTCTTTTCTTAGATCTACAGTTTGAGTTCACAGGTATTCAGAATGATTTGATAGCTATCTAGCTGAATTCCTGGGACCAGACAAAACTAAGGTTCACTACTCCTCTACCATCTTCCTGTCTTTGAATCTAAGTGCACTTTTTTTTTAAAGTAAGGTATTTACAGAGAAATTAAATTCTGCAATGAAAATAAGCTCTATACTACATCATTCATTTAATCATTCATTTCATTCATTTAGACAAATACTGATTAAGGCACTGCTTTGACTACAGGTAATATAAATCAATAAATAATACAGAAGCTTCCCTTAATTTTAATGTAGTTTACACTCTAATCGTGAGAAGGAGAAAAGGATCACAGCTGACAAATAAACCAGCAAATAAATAAGATCAGATAATTAAAAGTTCATGCAGAGAACTCAAACTCAGAATGACTACATGGCCACTTTAGATTGTATTGTTAGAACGCAATTCTCTAGGAAGCTCCTTTTAAGATTAAACCAATCTAACAATTAAGAATAAGCCTTGTGGAGATTAAGACCCAAGCAGAAGGGCACATAAGGCAAAGGAGAAAATAGGACTAAGCTTTCTGTGTGTGGTAGGCAGAATTCTAAATGGCCCCCAAGATTTCCACCCCCTGGTTAATATGTCCGGTATAATCCCCTCCCCTCAGATATAGGCCCAATTTGTGAGTGAGATGAGATGTCACTTCTGTGATTATGTTATATGGCAAAAATGATTTCATAGATGTAATTAGGTTTTCTAATCTGTAGACTCTGAGTTAAGCAAAAGGGACACCATCTTAGCTGGGCCAAACCTAATTAAGTTAATTGACTGGGGCTATTCCTCAAATCAGAAGGATTTACCTGCTTTGAAAAAGTAAGCTTCTATGTTGTGAAGTCATGTGACTAGAATCTGAGACTAGCCTCTAGAAGTTGAGAGCAACTCCAGTCTAACAGACAAGAAAACAGACTTCAGTCCTACCACTGTAAAGAAATGAATCCTACCAACAACACATGAGCTTAGAAAAGAACACTTGCGTTTCAGATGAGGCAACAGTCCTGGCTGGCATCTTGATTGCAGCCTTGTGAGACCATGAACAGCAGAGTCAGTTAAGCCATGCCTAAATTCCTGACCCACAGAAACTGTGAGATAACAAATGGATGGTGACTCTGTAATTATGAATTCAGTTACTTTTATAAAACTCTACATAGATTCAATAAGATATGCCACTTAAAAGTAAATAAATTTCATGACTTATGAATATGTGGTTTATTGTTCATCACATGAGAAAATTACTTAGAAAACTGTCAAATTTCATGAAGAAAATCCTCATAAAGTGGTATGAAGTGATTTCCAGGATCTACTGTTAAGTGAAAATTTTAAAAAAGCTTCATGTCTACTCAACTGTAAGATTTACTATAAACCTACAGTAATGAAGACAGTGAGATATTGGTGAAAGAGTAGGCAAATAAATTAGTAGAACAGATAAAGAGCTCAGAAATAGACCCACACAAATATAGTGAACAGATCTTTGACAAGAGAGTAAAGCCAATTCTATGGAGAGAGAATAGTTTTTCAACAAATGGTGCTAAAACATCTGGATATACACATGCAAAAAAAATGAATTTAGGCATAAGCCTTATACCTTTCACAAACTAACTGAAATGGATTATAAACCTAAATGTAAAACATAAAACTATAAAACTTTTGGAAGATAACAGGAGAAAGTCTAGGTGACCATGGGCTTTGTGACAACATTTTAGATATAATGCCAAAAGCATGATTTGTTGAAGGAAAAAAATTGATAAACTGGACCTCATTAAAACTTAAAACTCCTGTTTTAAGAAAGATGCTCTTAAAAGAATGAAAAGACACCACAGACTGGGAGAAAATCTTTGTAAAACATGCACTTGATAAACGATTGGTATCTAAAATATACAAAAAAAAAAGTTTAAAATGTAACAACAAGAAAACAACTCAATTTTTAAAATGGGCAAAAGATCTGAACAGGTACTTCACCAAAGAAGATATTCAGATGGTAAATAAGTATGCAAAAAGATATTAACATCACATGTCTTTAGATAATTGAATATTAAAACAATGACATACCTCTCACATTATCTAGTAAAATGACCTAAATCTCAAATACCGATAACACCAAATGCTGATAAGAATATAGAGCAATAGGAACTCTCATTGCTGGTGGGAATGCAAAATGGTGTGGCAGTTTGGAAGTTTCTTACAAAGCTAAGCATAGCTTCACCATACAATCCAGCAGTCATGCTCATTGGCATTTACTCAAATGAACTGAAGACATATCCACACAAAAACTTGCACAAGAATGTTTATAGAAGCTTTAGTCATAATTACTAAAACACAGAAACAATCAATATGTCCTTTAATAGCTGACTAGATAAACAAACTGTGGTACATCCATACGATGGAATATTATTCAGTGCTAGAAAGAAAGGAGCTATCAGGACATGAAAATATATGAAGGGAGCATAAATGCATGTTGCTAAGTAAAAGAAGCCACTCTGCAAAAGCTATATACTGTATGATTCCAACCATGATATTCTAGAAGAGGGAGAACACAGAGATTCGCTGGTTCCCAGGTGTTAGAGGTGGAGGGGGGAAGGATGAATAAGTGACACTAAAGAGATTTTTCACAGCAATGAAACTCTTCTGTGTGATACTGTAATGATGGATTCATAATATTATACATTTGTCAAAACCCATATAGAAATGCAACACCAAGACTGAACCTTAATGTAAACTATGGACTTTAGTTAATGATAATATGTCACTATTAGTTCACCAATTTTAACAAATACACCACATTAGTGAAAGATGTCATTAACAGGGAAAATGGGGAAGGAGGGAACATAAGGGAATTTGCTGTACTTTCTGCTAAATTTTTCTGTAAACCTAAGATTGTTGTAAAAAATGAATTCTCAACATTATGTGTCAGGTGTACACAAAGTTTTTTAAAAAAAGAACGGGTGACGGCACTGAGGGGGGCACTTGATGGGATGAGCACTGGGTGTTATTCTGTATGTTGGTAAATTGAACACCAATAAAAAATAAATTTATTAAAAAATAAATAAATAAATAATAAAAAATTAAAAAAGAATGAAAATATATCACTATCTTACACCATACACAAAAATTAACTCAAAATGAATTAAAGTCTTGAATGTAGATCTGAAACCATAAGACTCTTACAAGAAAATGTAGGTGGTAAGCTCTTTGCTATTGGTCTTGGTGATGATTTTTTAGATCTGACTCCAAAAGCAAAGGAAACAAAAGCAAAAAAAGCAAGGAGAACTACATTAAACTAAAAAGCTTCTGCACAGCAAAGGAAACCATCAACACAATGAAAATGCAACCTACTGAATGGGAGAAAATATGTGAAAATCATATATCAAATAAAGGGCTAATCTCCCAAATATATAAAGCATACCTAAAACTCAACAGAATATACTAAAAAAATCTGATTAAAAAAATGGGCAGAGGATCTGAATAGACATTTTTCAGAGAAGACATACTGATGGCCAACAGGCATATGAAAAGTTCACTAACATTAATAGCACAAATCATCATGTAAATGCTAGTTAAAACCATAATGAAGTAATAGCTCACATCTGTTAAAATGGCTACTATCAAAAAGCAAGAAATAACAAATGCTGGCAAGGATATGGAGAAAAGGGAATGCTGACACTGTTGGGGGGAATATGAATTGGTACAGCCATTATGGAAAGCAGTCAGAGGTTCCACAAAAAGTTAAAAATAGAACAATTATGATCCAGCAATTCCACTTCTGGGTATCTATCTGGGGAAATCAAAAATACTAATTCAAAAAGACATATGAACAAATGTTGACAAGGATGTGCGGACAAAAGGTACCCTCCATGCACTGTTGGTAGGAATGCAAACTGGTGCAGCCACTGTGGAAAACAGTATGGAGGCTCCTCAAAAAATTAAAAATAGGATTATCATATGACCCAGGAATTAACTACTGAATATTTACCCAAAGAACACAAAAACACTAATCTGAAAAGATACATACACCCCAATGTTTATTGCAGCATTATTTACAGCAGCCAAATTATGAAAGCAGCCCAGGTGACCACTGATAGATGAATAAAGAAGACGTTTTATATAGCTTTTTTTTTAAAGATTTTATTTATTCATTCATGAGAGACACAGAAAGAGAGAAGCAGAGACACAGTCAGAGGGAGAAGCAGGCTCCATGCAGGGAGCCCGATGTGGGACTTGATCCCAGGACTATAGGATCACGCCCCGGGCTGAAGGCAGACGCTCAACCACTGAGCCACCCAGGCGTCCCTATATAACTTATAACAAATTAATCTTTTAAACACAATGTTTCCACCCTCAGGACAAAAACAGTTGGAAAGAAATCTTGAATTTTACTTGTTAGATCTGATAGTGTTGGTGGTATTAGTGTAGTAATTCTAAGCACATGTGAATGTGTGTGTGTGTACACATAAGTGCATGTGCATGTGTTAGAACTGAGTGAATGAGCAGTTATACTGAGGCTGTTGGGAGCCAGGATTCTCACTATGAGATAAAAGAAATACAAATATGGATCAGATGATTCGGAGGAAGAACGTTCTAAGACTAGAATTCGAATTATCAATATGAACCCATGATTTAAAAAAAAATGCTTTCTAGCTCTCTCACTGAAAGGGAATAGAGCAATAACACCCTATAGCACCTAATTCATATACTTAGGGCACAGGTTTTAGTTTCTTAAATTTCTAAATATTACTTTCCATATAAAGGATAATAATCACCTCCTTAGACAAATGTACAATTTCAGGGCTGAGGCAGCAAAAGTTCAAGGAGACTCTGAGACATTTTGTTATTCCAGAAAGGAGGTACTCAAAACTGAAAGAGCCCAAGCCAAAGGATACAGAGGCCAGCTCCAGTCAGCCAAAATCAGGGACAATCTGAACGTCCAGATTAACGATGACAGGAACTGACAATATTGCACTGATTCAAAAGACAGTCCATGAGTCCAAATAATTAGAGGGAGAAGAAGAGACAGCCAAAGAGGAATACATAGAAATATAAATAATACTAACAAATGGAAACAAGACTACAAAATGACAAGTGTACATTGCCATTTATAAAATTTTCCCATTTTATAATTGATACAGGTAACAATCAAGACAAGCTAAAACCACTGGCAGGTAGTATCCTCATACAGTTTCTCAAGGAATTGCCCCACAGATTACTTCTCTATAGCTTAGGGCTTATAGATACTTTGCAGTGAATAAATGCAGCAAATAATGGAATTAAGCAGGTGATCAGCCTCAAGGTCGTCATAATGACACTGGTCACCTGAAATGACACGTCGAGGACATGTTAACCAATGTAGAATTTTTGCCAAAACTCCATCTAACCTCTAAGGGGCCATTTAAAGGTGCCCATTTCTTTCCCCCGGCACTGGGATTTTGCTAGTTCATGTCATCAGCTTCTTGCATCCGGATAACTGCAACGCCTTTCCAGTCACTCTGCTTGTCTCTAGTCCCCTCACTCCGTTCCAGCCTGTATGCTGCAGCCAGAGTGCTTTCCCTAAAATTCAAATATGATCATGTTTTCTAGCTGACAGCGCCTGCCCAGTGCCTTCAAACTGGGTATTTTTCATCATGTTCTTGGGCCTTCCACACCACAATTTACCCATCCAGTCCACTTCTCATCACGTCCTCAGTCCCTACCCTTGTGTACAGTCCCTTGTATGTATTTAAGCTCCCATTCTGATGTACCTAACCTTTACTCCCCTTTAGGTGGGACATGTTTTTCCCTTCTTGGAAAAGTTTTTTTCTCCTTTTTACCTGCTTACTCATTCATTCTCAATGTTTCAGCTAAATGATTACTTGGGAATGTGATAAATGATTATCTACTTATTGCTTGGAGGTCTCATGATGGTTTCCCACTACCCAATAGGTCTCCAAATATACATGCTCCGGCCAGAGGGAATTTATCAGATTATGTGGAACTATCTTATATAGCTTGTCTTTTTTCCTACTGCCTTTGTTCTTTTTACCATCTCAAACAGACTTGCTTATCCCCTCAAAATTTATTCATGCATTCATTTGTTCATTCAAATTCATTCAACAATGCAGGCAATGTGTTGACGATTCTTCCAAGTTTCATCCTATACTTGGAAATGCATCAGTGCTCCTCCTTCACCATGGCCACACACATGCCTGCACACACACAGATAACATATATACAATCTTCAAATTCTACTCCTTCCATAAATTACTTTCTAATTGATGGTAGAGAGGTAGCCATCTTTCCCATGTATGTTTTTCTAAAACTGCAGAACCCATGAATCTACTTCTCAAACTGATTCTTTTGATAAATATTTTAATTGATATTTAATTCATGTATTCATCCAGTTTTACTCCTCTCTGTTTCTTCAGGGTTGCCTTTCTTAAACCATAAAATCCTAGAGAGTAAAAAATGTGCCTTTTCATCTCCTGAGTCCTCAGCCTAGTAATCGAGAAAACGTAATACTTGATGAGGATAATACTGCAGCATAATGCACAGTGGATGCACAATAATGTTGACTGGAAGAATGGAAATAATATCCTTGAAAAATGTTGAAGGATGAGGGCTTCTTGTATTGCAGTTTTAAGTATCCTATAGTTTCTGTCAAATTCCTTTACTTGCTAAAAGATGCAAAATTTAAATAATTGCTAAGACTTGCTCAAGATTTTATACTTTAGGGGAGACTGTGTCTTCATCAATGCAAGTAAATGAAACAGAACAGAAAAATAAAAGATTTTTTATAAAGTTATTGCATTTTAATTTCAAAAAACAGGTGCCAGTACTGATAAATGGAACCTGAAGATTTGATTCAGTGAAATCTTCTCCTTCAAGCATATTTAAAATAAGCTGTATGCATTGTCCTGCATACAATTATTATAACCCAGAAAGCGTCTTTTAAATATGGATTACAAATCCAGCTGCCTTAAAATGAAAGTAAAGCAGATTTCCACATCCCTCCAGTCTTTAGTAAATAAGAAATTGATGTAATAGAGTTATTTTGAGCTTTAGAGGGTTAAACCTTCTGACAAAATAACTCATGTTTAATTTTTTAATGTATTGTGAGCTTACCAAAATTTTACAGAAGATAATTTTTTTTAATTTTTATTTATTTATGATAGTCACAGAGAGAGAAAGAGAGAGAGAGAGAGAGGCAGAGACACAGGCAGAGGGAGAAGCAGGCTCCATGCACCAGGAGCCCGACGTGGGATTCGATCCCTGGTCTCCAAGATCCCTGGGCCAAAGGCAGGCGCTAAACTGCTGCGCCACCCAGGGATCTCCAGAAGATAATATTTTAAATGTTAAAATATCTAATGATGCTTGATTTTTTTTAATGCGGTAATTTTTCTGTCGTGTTGTCCCTCCTCCAAGAGAGGCATTTCACAAAAGAAGGAACCCCTCCGTATTATGCTGAGTGAAATAAGTCAATCGGAGAAAGACAAACATTATATGGTCTCATTCATTTGGGGAATATAAATAATAGTGAAAGGGAATAGAAGGGAAGGGAGAAGAAATGGGTAGGAAATATCAGAAAGGGAGACAGAACATGAAGACTCCTAACTCTGGGAAACGAACTAGGGGTGGTGGAAAGGGAGGGGAACCCCTCCATTAAACAGGGCATGCTCAGCAAAGTACTTAGAATGAATTTATAGAATTCAAAAGCCAGAATGTTCCTGTATTTCTGAGGTATTGCCATTATTCTAATTGCCAGAATTCACAGTTCCTAATCAGACACTAACTTCAGAGTATACTAGAGAATTTATCTTCTGTAATTCAGTAAAAACTGTCCTTGACAGTCTCAGATCATTGGGTCGAAGCAGAAAGAGTTTTGCTTAATGACTACAGAGCAGTCTTCCATTCCCTATGTGCTGAACAGGTGCTTATCTCTTATTTGCAATATCTTATGAGGAATGCAAGAAACCTACAAACTCTGCTATTCTGAATATTTCCTACAAAGTTGAACTTTGGTGGGAACATAAAGTCCCAAGAAATAATGTTGCAGTTTTGTTCTGTTATCAAGAACTAGTTTGTCAACCTGGGACATAGGAATTCTAACCCTGCTCCTGATTCACTTTGCTTATTCCATATTTTAGAATTGGTCAGTTAAACACCCACTTCCAGATACCAACAGAGACACTTTGGGGTTGCAGTGACAGAAATCTAATTTGAACTGGCTTAATCATAAACTGAAACTTATTATCTCTTAGAATCCAGGGAAAGATTAAACAATAAAATGTAGATGAGCCTCAATACAAATGAATCAACAAGATATGCTCCTGCTTCTTTATGCAGTTTCGATTCATTCTCTCTTATTGCACATTTTCTTTTTCCACAAGGCAAGAAACGTAATTGGCAAACCTAAGTTTTACATCTGAAAGTTTCTTCATGCATCAGAAAGACTAACTCTCTTTCTCTCAATTCCAGTTTTAAAATTTCTGAAAATATTTTTGACTGGCCTGAGCTGAATTAGGTCAATCTGAAATATACTATCATTGAGAAAGTATAAGGTGACCAACTGTTCTGGTTTACTTAGAACTAAGGAGTTTCTTAAATGTAGAATTTTCAGTGATAAAACCTGAGCAGTCCAGAGCAAACCAGGATGGTTGGTCATCACTAGGTCATGTATGGAGGTTGACATTTGTTTATAAAAAAGTGGGAGACAGGGCAGTGAAAAGTTCCTATGACTACACAGACAAGCTCCACTAATTTAATAATTTACTGATGAGCTGTGATAGATTACAAAGTGGCCACAGCTCTTTGGAGCTACTTTCACCAAGAAGTGGAGTCTATTTCTCTACCCCTTGAGTTTGGGTTCATGTTGGGACATGTTGTGACCAAAAACCATGGTGAAAGCGATGTTGTGTTAGTTCCGAGCATAGGCCTCTTGAAGGCTTTGACCTAATCCTCACTCTCTCAAGACCTGGGACCACAAGATGAGCCATCCCTGGCTAGCCTGCTGGAAGGTACAAGACTATATGCGAGTGACCCTAGGCATTCCTACTAGCTGAAGCAATCATTAATTTGGCAGCCTCAGCTGACACAGCATTTAAGCTATAATAATATAAATGAAGCCAGCCAAAATCAGCCAAGCTAGCCCAGGCCAGAAGAACTACCCAGCTGAACCTAGCCAAAACAGACAAACTACAGGTGTTAGGCTTAAAGATGGTTGCCATATTAAGCTACTAAGTTTAGGATGGCATGTTACACAACAAAAGCTAACAAATACTTTGACCTATAAGATTACAGTTGATGATTTGTAATGGTAAAAGTAACATGTCTAATGGTCCAGAGTACTTAGAATCTTTTAAAAAGAAACAGAACTAATACTCTTCTCAAAATGTTTCCATATTTTGACAGGTATCCACTGTGTGTATGGGTATCTCTCTTTACACTTCAGAATTCCCAAAACACACAATCCTGTTCCATGCCTCATGTCTTCACATATGCTAGTCTCATCCCTCCCTCCTTATTCACATGTCATAATTCTCCTCTTCATTTAAACTAAGTTCAGTCACCACTTTTGTCAAGTTATCTTGAACCCCCATCTCCTCTCTGGGAGATTCCTTATTTAGTACTCTATTCCCAGGATACATTTCTCTGTTTGTCTCATAATTCGGCCTTATATTAATTTCTTTACAAATGTATCTCCTCACCATCCCATAAGGTCCATTAAGCCAAATCTTTGCATTATTTCCAGTGACTAACAAAGCCTGGTATAGTATAAGTGCATCATGGAAGTTTGATAAACTGAATAAAAAGTCTAAAATAAGAATATTTTTATAATGTGGTTTGGATATAAGGTATTATCTATATTATTTCTGTGATCAGTCTGTGAATAATAGCTATTACATATGGCATGTTTATGCAGCTGACCCTTGAACAACATGGGTTTGAACTGTGCAGCTCTGCTTATTTGCAGATTATTTTCTAATAGTACAGTATTGTAAATGTATTTTGTCTTCCTTATGATTTTAATAACATTTTTCTTTTTCTAGATTAATTTGTTATAAGACTACAGTATGTAATATGTAAACAAAAGATGTGTTCATCAACTGTTTATGCTATTAGTAGGGCTTCTAGTGAACAATAAGCTATTACAGTTAACTTTGGGGAATCAAAAGTTATACACATGGATTTTCAACTGCAGGGGGCAGCAGTCCATGTCTTTAAATTCTGTGTTGTTCAGGGTTCAACTGCATTAACATTTAAATCATAAAAGAGAGTGGATCAAGAAGAATAATATGATTGTTAAAATCAGTAACACAATTTCTTTAAAGTTAATTTCAAGCTTGACTTTGCTGTCAGCCCAAAGTTTATAACTTGTTCCTAAATAGAAGTTAAATAATATCAAAATAGAAGTGTAAATAAGAACAGAAAGTATGAACATAACCAGCCCAATTCTCTGACAGGTGGGTTGGAGGCTGGGATGCATAAAACGGTAAGGAAAGTCCTCTATGGGCTACTGTAGGAGGGATAATTTGGCTTCTCTCCACAGGCAGATGGAGGCATTTTTAACTCTGCATAGTTTCTGAGAATGCAGTGAGGAGTGATGATTGGGATGCTCATGTGGAAAAAGCATAGTATTTGGCTGAGATTACAAAACAGAATGAAATGAGTCTCCCCAGGGAGAACTAACTTACCCAAGAGAAGACACTTCAACATTTCTAGACTGATTATGCTGTTACCATGCAACAGTAGGTACTAATACATACTATACAGATATAAGGGTATATATTAAATATATACTTTATAACTATTATGTATATGTATGTATACTTTCTAATGGAAACTGTGCTAATTTCTATACAAAGCTAAATCAGATTTCAATTCTGCCTCATTTCTTAATGAGGTTCACCAGCTTAGTACTGGCATTCCTAAATCAGGCCAAGAAACTGGGAGCTAACAAGTGGTGATAGTTCTCCAGTTAAATCTCCAGAGGGGTAATACATCTCTGATAGTCCCTTAAATGAGAGGAAGTTTCTAAGACTTGGTAGGAAAAAATGGCAGATTGAACACACACACACACACACACACACACACACACACAGAGAGAGAGAGCTACATTCCATTACTCTCAAAATCCCATTAAAATGACAGAAATGTATTTATAAAGGCACAGACACATAAAGACAAGAACAGGAGAGGAGAACAGGAGAGGAGCAGGAGAGGAACAAAATTCTGGGAGTTGTAAAGTAGATACACATGACACAAGATTAGGCGGACTTGAGAAAAATACAACGTAGTCCATTGGAAAAACTAAAAATCAACCTGATGCTATGAAAAAAAATCTCATGAATTTCATACTAGACATGTCTAGAAGTAGAGGTGAAGAGAAAGGCAAAACACTTAAGAACTATTTGAGTCTTTTGAGACAGCAGGCAGATTCCCATAGGCCTTCCCCATTTCTTATAGCCCTATAAGTATCTCTCCTCTCCATCTTGCAAAAGACTGAGATTTACTGGGTAAAGTAAAATAATTGTCTAAAACCAGTCACAGTTTTAGGGAGGGTAACATACTGAATAAAAATAGGTTGATTGAGAAAACACAGGCGTATTGAGTGCTGCCCAACCCAAATCCTCCTTCCCTAACTGGCTCTAGCAACCTTCTAGCATAGCATATATGTCCAACTCAAGAGAAAATATCTATAGATATTAACATCAAAGTTTCCTCAACAAAACAGCTCAATTGAATCAACCTAAAGGAAAGCTCATAGCGACAATGGTATCTAGAAGACAATATAACAACTGCTTTAAATTTCTTGGGGAAATTTATTTTTCATTCTAGAACTGTATACCCAGTCTAACAATCAGGGGTGAGAATAGAATAAAGATATTTTTATGAAATTACTTGAAGACGTGCTCTATTGAGACAAGAATAGGCACAGGAGAGCAGGAAGCAGGAATCCAACATCAGATAGAGGCGATAGCAATTCCTGAACAAAAAGAGCTCTGAGGTAGAAGGAGTAAAAGGTGACCAGTCCAGATATGAGCAAATAGAAAGGTTTCGTTGGCATTCTTCAGAGATATAAAGTGTACAGAATACTTAACGGATCTGAATGTCTTGAGAAGATATGACTTTGGAATTGCATTGACTATATATCTGTAAAATGCTACTCACAATGAAAAAAAAAGACAATTACTAACTCTAGAGAAAACAAAAATTATAAAGGAAAAGGAATCAGAGTTTAGTATATGTAAACATTATAATATTTGTCAACAAGCATAATAAAGTAAAAGAAGAACCTAATTCAAATTACACATTAATTCATTGGAAAGCTTGTGATGGGACACATGTGTATGGACTTCTATGTATTTGTGTGATGTGGGGAGGGAAATGAATCCTCATATTCCCTATGGTAAGTCAAAAGACAATACCTAAAACTGAAAAGTAGCAAAGTACACAGATAGAATATAAAGAACTGCTGAGGTCAACAGATGAAAATAATAATAGGGAGACGACAGGAAGACAGGAGGGAAATTGGTCTTTTTAATAAAAAATAAACTGTATAGGGATCCCTGGATGGTGCAACGGTTTGGCGCCTGCCTTTGGCCCAGGGCGCGATCCCGGAGACCAGGGATCGAGTCCCACATAGGGCTCCCGGTGCTTGGAGCCCTGCTTCTCCCTCTGCCTGTGTCTCTGCCTCTCTCTCTCTCTCTCTCTCTCTCTCTATCATAAATAAATAAAAATTAAAAAAAAATAAACTGTATAGAAATATTTGACACTTAGAGTCATATCATTTTTTACTTAAACTAAGAGAAAAGTATTCTATAACTGCTGTGGAAAAAGAGCGTGAGAATTCCTCAAACATTTGAGTCCCTACCACATATATTGGGCATGGTTAAGATTATTATTCCTTTTGATATGACACTATATAATCTGCCAAAAATTAAAGTGTCAATTCTCACTCATGACTACTCTCAGGGAAGCTAAAAAAAATGGACTGTTTATTAATCCCCCGTAACTTCCTTCTGTGTTAGGAACTTATGGTAGACAGACTCTAAAATGACCCCCAGGGACCCCGACCTCATGGTTATTCATGCCCTTATGTAACCACACCCTCTTGAAATTTGCTTCTAACCAACAGGATATGGCAAAGGTGATTGGATGTCACCCCCACGGTTATATTAGTTACATAAGATTTAACTCTGATTTTGCTGGCAGATTCTCTCTGTTGACTCTTTCCCTTTCTGGCTTTGTGGAGGTAAACTGTCATATGGGACAGGTCCAGAAAGTAGGAAAGCCTCCAAACTGAGCCTTTTAGTCAAGGAACTAAGGGGAAGCCTGCAAGGAATGCAGACCCCCCAGCTGACAAACCACAAGGAAATGAATCCTGACAACAAATGTTTATGCTTGGAAATGGATCCTTCCCCAGTCAAGCCAAGACTGACACTCAATTACAGCCTTTTAAGAGACTCTCCCTAAAGCAGAGGACCCAAACCACGCTTGGATTCCTGAGACAAAAACAAACAAACAAAAAACAGTGAGATAATAAATGTTTTGCTTTAAGCCACTAAATTTGTGGTAATACTGTTAGCAGTAGATTACTATGGGACCTAACCAGAAGAGACCACAACTTGAGAACCTCCACAAGTTTTGAGTGTTATAAAACAAAGATTGTTGACTTCTGCTTGTCACGGAAGTATGAAACCATATGGTAAAGGCCCAACTTCCAGCTGTTTATATTGTGTAGCCTCCTATGTTGATGCCACCACACTGCAGGACCAGCACTGCAGCCTCAGTTGACTTCCCTCTGGGCCACATCATCCCATCATAAGAAAGCCACCAAACTATTTTCCAAATACTAAGAAATTTAAGCAAATTACTATTTTTAGCAGTGTCAATCAGATGTCACCTAAAACGTAAAGTAATATTCACTTCAGTATTTTAGAGGAAAAAGCCATAAGGGGTAACACTGAGAGAAACCTTCTATTTACTGAAATGTTAACAGTTAAAAATAAATCAATGTTTTGACCCTCCAAAAAAGCATAACACTCTAATTCTAACACATAAATATTTAACATTGAAATTTGGATTTAAAATCCAAACCTGGATTCTGGGTAAGTGGAGAGGAAATTTCCTTTGCTTTTAATCTAGAATAAAAGGTGATGTGTGGGTGGCAAAATGGAGAAGCTTTACAGAACATACATTATTGTACAGGGGAAAAGGGCAGCAGGGAATTGGACTTATAGAAGCAGAAAAAAATGGTGTGACAACCAGGGAGGCAGCACAGCCATCTGACTCCCACCTACCAGCTCCCCATAGGCCTCTGAGCTTTAGAGTCATCATAGCAACATTTTTGTTAAAAGAAAAACTGTAGCTTTTTGTTGTTTAGATATCCTTATCACCCTGGCTCAGAAATCGTGTGTATGTGTGGGGAGACTTTTAAAAGAGAATCTACATACAGCTGTGAATCATTCGCCTGAAGAATAATGAGTGGAACGGGTCATCGCTGAGACAGGCTGTCACTTATCAGAATTTCTGGAAGTGATGGGAAGGTTAATAATGTGGGGGCCCGAATCTGTCCGTTTCTTGCAGCCGTCATGGCTGGGCAAACTATCTCCATCATAAAATAATGCTCACAAGCCAGGTCCAACAGAAGGACCCATATGAAAAATCCAAAATTTGACAACAGCAGCCTTGCTACCTAGATGGTTTCGTGATGAAGCTAGTGACAAGGGGTTGGAAACGACAGAACACAGAGCGTGGAAGTCTCTCTTGAATGACCTCATGTCATGAATAAAGCATAAGGAGCAAGTAACTAAACAGGTATTCTTCATACTGAACATTCTACTGATGGCTAATCCAGGCTTCCGTTATTCCCAGCAGGCAGCACTTAGGCCCTGTCTTTACTTTGCTGCTGTCATAAATAACCACAAACATGGTGGCTTAAAACAATGCTAATTTATTCTTATCTAGCTCTGGAGGCCAGAAATCCAGGATCATTGGGCTAACGTCAAAGTGTTGGCCCTCTCCCTTGTTTCATACAGCTTCTAGAGGCCATAGGAATTCCTTGCTGTATGTACTTCGTGGTTCCTCCTGTCATCTTCAGAGCCAGCAGAGTAGATCTTATTCCATCACCACATTGCCTTCCTCCTATAATCTGCTCTCTCTCTGTCTCCCTCTCATAAAGACAGTTGTGATTACATTTAAGGCCCATCCAGATAACCCAGCATAATCTCCACATATTAATATCCTTAATTGAAATCACATCTGCAAACCTCTTTGGGCATATAAGGTAACATTCACAGTTTCCAGGAATTAGGATCTGGATATCTTTGAGAGCCAATATTCAGCCTCGCATATAGGTTCTATCTCATAAATGTCAATGGTAAGGTAGCTATTCCTCACATACAAAACCACCCAAAATACAGCAAATTTGAACTGATTGGAGATTGTAAATCAATATTATTTGGGCTCCTAAACTCTTTAGTAGTAACTGTTCTGGAAAATTTCTGATTCATTCCTGTTGGTAAGTGCAATGTCAAAAAGAAAAATAAACAAGAGGGAATTTAATGGTCCTATCTCTTGGAGATTGCGTGAGTACACCATAAAAGCATACTAGGGGTGAATATTTGAAGGATTCCAACAGTACCTGTAAACTGTATGCATGGAATGATTCATGGTATAATAACAATAGGTGCTAGAATGTACATTGGTGAGCATCAGGCAATTTTAATTCAAAAGACTTTAAGCAGGTTTTGAAGCAGTTGCTCTGACACCTGAGGGTGTAACTATGTTTAAAGGTATGTGGGATGTGGACAGGCAAAGGAACTAACTTTATTAAATGGTACTATGTCTCAAGCACAAAGCTACAGATTTTACAAATTTTAATGTTAATTCAATTAAGGCTCACGACAACAGATGATGTAGATATTCAAAGAAAAGGAAAATAATACCCAGAGAAAATGAGGTAACTTCTCCAAGGCTGCCAGCTAGCACATGCCATAGCTAAAATTCAAGCCTGCATTAGCTGAAGTCTAAAATCCATAATGAGCCCTTCAAGTACACTGTAACAGATACAGAAAGGGTCAAGAGTCAAGAAAAGAAATAATTATTCTTTCAGAAGAGCTTCCTCAACTCCTCCCAAAAAAAGAATTAGATAAGGGGAACTTAAGATATATCATCAAACAATCATGATCTGACAATAGCAGGAGTCATAATGGCTTAATTACGACATTAATGTATTAGACCTCCTTATTCTGATGACATCACAATATACAACTCTAAATAAACAAGACTTCACACTTTGGGGTTCTGACCATCCCTCTCGCGCCTGTGCACCGAAAATTCATGGAATCATCCCACTCCATAAAAAGGGTTCTACAACCCAGCCCACTTTCTTGTTTCATCTCATATGTAGCCTTACATCTTTAATTGAACTCAGATTAACTGCATGGATTCTCCATAGGGAGGCTCATGCATTTTTCCCCCTATTACAGTATCTACTTTCTAAAGCTGATTCAACTGAGATCTAATATTCTAGCCCAGGCAACTACAGAGATGACTGCTAGAAATGGATCCTCTGGGAATCTGAGACATTACCACAATGAGAAAGCTTTTGACTACGATGGTGTCATCGTACCATCAAGAAGACAGGGCCTCATCAAAACTGTCCTTTCACCACATTGTGCTTTGTCTTTAGACCAGTATTCTTTGTCTCAATGATGGGATATTTGCAACACATGAACTGCAGAAATCTGAAGAAGAATCATCAAGATACAGATAATTTCTCAGTGCAACCAAAGATTTGGGGTCCATCCCTCCAGGGACACTTAAAGAAATGACCAAATTGTATTCTGCTTGACTAATGTAAATGTTACTGGATAAAAGAGACAGACTCACATGACAAATCCAGGCCAGGCCTTGCCTGAGATCTTGAATCTACGTATCTGTGTATATATGTGTGTGTTATTAGGAATCAGTCAAGAAAGGCATGTCATGAAAAAAACTGAGAACCATTTTTCTTTCTTTATAATGCTCAGTAGCAAAAGTCACCTCCCTTATAAACAGGGGTCCTGTCATACCTTACAGAGTCATAAGGAAGAATATATCTCTGGTCCTTTCAGTCAACATCTAATAAGAGCTGAAAACATAATGCAAGAACTGTTTCCCAAAACCCTGTATTTCAGTTTATTTTCACATAGACTTGTAGCCCCAGACAGACAAAAAGCAACCTGAGGTAAATGTCACTCATACTGCTACCCCTCAGGGGTGCATCACAATTAGAATTTGGCTTGGTTTATGTTAATTACTATTTCTATAACCTCCCAACTCCCTCTCTTTGAATTAAAATTACCACTGCCCAAACCACCCAGGCTGAAAAATCTAGGAATCAACAAAGCCCCTCTCTGTCAAGTCCCACAACCAATGATTGGTCCAACAGGATCTGCATCCAACTTCCTTGCTCTACTTTCCCAGGTCTGGTTAGATTTCTATCTATAATAAGGCTAAAGGGGGTCAACTAAGAAAAGAGCTAACATCAGCAAAATGAAATAACCTTAAAAACTGAAATGCACTATGCTATTATTTTTATATTTACTTGGAAAATATTTATTGACTTCCTCATTATAAAACGTAAAACTTCGGTGATAGAGATAAAATGGAAATTTCAATTCGATCTGTATTTAGTAAAGATGTATTTTCTCTAAGTTTTATTTATTTATTCTAGAGAGAGAAAAAGTGTGAGACAGTGAGAGGAGAGAGAATCCTAAACAGACTCCAAACTGAATGTGGAGCCCAACTCAGGGCTCCATCCCAATACCCTGAGATCACGACCAGACCTGAAACCAAGAGGCAGACACTTAACCAACTGTGCCACGTAGGTGCCCCCAAAGAATTGTGTTTTTTTTGTAAAAAAAGCTCTTGTTTAAAGATTAGAGAATAGGGTAATTAAATGGTATCTGCCATATGATACTACTATGGGATGTGAAATTTAGCCATAACATGTATATTTATGTATATTATCTAATTAGAGATAAAAGAATACCAAATTCTCTAGGCTAAAGCTCGCCAATAAATTATTTATAGGCTATGTTTTTTTTTCTCTGTTATTAATAGTTTTATTGGGGCATAATTGACATACAAAAAATTGTACATGTGCAAAGTGTTTGACAAGTTTTGACACATGTATGTATATGTATACAAACCAAAACGATCATCAACATGATAAACATATCACCCCCAAAAGTTTCCTTATGCCCTTCTGTAATCACTCCTTCTCTCTCTCCTCTCTCTCTCTTTCTCTCTCTCTCTCTCTTGCAACTCCTCTCCCACCTCCCAGTCCACAATCACTGATTTGTTCATCACTATAGATTAGTTTCCATTTTCTAGAATTTTATATAAATGGAATTATATAACAAATGCTCCATTTTATCTTTTTATTTTGAAAGTAAAAAAATATCTTGAGGTTCATCCATGTCGTTACGTGTGTCAGTGTTTCATTCCTTTCAAATACTGAGTGGGACATCCCAATTTGTTTATTCATTCATCTGTTGATAAACAGTTGGGTTGTTTCCATTTAGAGTTTACAAGAGGCTGAATAATAGCCTTCTGAAAATGTCTACAATCAATCACCAAAACCCACGATTTGCCTTGCATGACAAAAGAGCCTTTCCAGATATGATTAAGGTAAAGATCTTGAGATTGGGATATTATTCTAGATCATAAGGATAGGCCCAATGCAATCACAAGGATCCTTATCAGAGGGAAGTAGGAGGGTCTGTTAAAGACAGTAAGAAGCCAAGGGACCTAAGAGCCTCAACCCATTACAGACTCAACTCAAGTCCAAAATCTCACCTAATCTTATCAGCTCAAAAGTCCCAAATCCGATCATTTAAATCAATCTTATGAGTGTAGCTTTGGATATAATCCACCCTGAGGCAAAATACTCATCCCTCTGTGGATCTGGAAACCACTGATATAGACATTTCTATTCAGAAAGGGACAAAATAGAAGGAAAAGGGGGCTTACTGGTTCCAAGCAATTTCAAAATCTAACCAGGGAAATTCATTGGGTTTCAAGACCTAAGAACAATCCTTGGGCTAGAGGTTCCACTTTCTGGGCCCATGACTCAGCCCTCAGTTCTGACCTCAGAGTCCCTTTTTTCATGAAGGACAGAATGTGTTTCCAACTGAGTAGTTTTATTAGCCTGTTACCTGCCTGTAGAGTTTTGGAAGCCCAAAAGCCTTTTTTCATTTTGTTCTCTGTTCCTACAGTCCACACTGACAGTGTTTCTGCTGATATAACATTCTTATGAACCTTGTGGGTCCCCAGGATTTGTCACAGGGATTTACTCCATTAAACAAAGAGATTTTAAATATTTCCTGGATGAACCTGTCTTCATTCCCGGTTTCTCCTGAGATGTGTGAAGGAATCTATTAGCCATATGGTTCTCTCTTCAAATAGACCTCTTTGTGATTAAAACTTTGACCTTTATGTAAAGGCACTAGCAAAAGACTGCTTAGCCACACCTTTGGCTTTCTCACCAAAGCACTCTTTCCTGACATTAAATGTTCTAATTTTAGCAGCTTTTAAAAGTTGGGAAGAGACCGAGAATTTCCCAAATCATCAAGTCCTGGTTCCTTTTTGTTTAGTTCTTTCCTCAATCTGTCTCTTCCCTGTCACATTTTATTATAAGCAGCAAGATGAAAGCAGGCCACACCTTTCACACTTTGCTTAGAAATCTCAAGTAAATAATCCACGTTCATGCAAGTTCTGTTTCCTGCATAACCATATAACAAAATTCCATGAAGCTTTCTGTCCCTAAATAACAGAAAGCCCCTCATTTACTTCTGAGCTCTCATAAGCAGTTCCTTTAACATCTATAATTTTACCAACATTTTGTATATAATTACTTGAGTAATCGCTAAGACAATATAGGTTTTCTCTACCATATTCCTTACTTCCTTCGGAGCCTTCGCTGGCAGAGTCTTCAAGATCCATATTTCTACTAATAATCTGTTTAATGAAATCTAGGCTTTCCTGTCATGGTCTTCAAAATTCTTCCAGCCTCTACCCACTACTCAATTCCAAAATCACTTCCACGTTTCTAAGCATTTGTTAGAGTAGCACCTCAGTTCCAGATACCAAAACCTAAACTAGTTTCCTGTTGGTGCTATAATAAATTACCACAAAATTGCCTTAACCAATGCAGATTTATCTTACTGTTCCAGAGATTAGAAATCCAAAATTAACTCTGAAATATAATGACACTCATGAGTCTAACAGGACTAAAATCAAGGTGTTAGAAGATATTCCTTCTGGATGTGGCAGGGGAGAATCTAATCCCTTGCTTTTTTCTGTTCCAAAAAGCTGACCACATTTAATGGCTCATGGCTGCATCACTCAGATCTCTGCTTCAGTCATAATATCCCCTTTTCTGACACCAACCTCTCCCCACCCCCACTGCCTCCTTCTCATAAGGACCCTTGTTATTATATTGGGTCTACCTAGATAATCCAGGATAATTTCACCTCAAAAACCTAATTTAATCACATCTGTGAAGTCCCTTTTGCTATATAAGGTAACATACTCTCTGGGGATTAAGATGTGGAACATCCTGGGGGGACTGAATATGAAGAAATCTCTCACAGATTTTTTTATCATGAAATTTTTATTTTGCCTTTATACTTGATTTTTTCTGAATATAAAATTCTAGATCAATAACTATTTTTTAGCACTTTAAAGATCGTCTACTGTCTTCTGATTTGCAAAGTTTGTGGTAAGAAGTCCACTATAATTTCTGTCTTCATTTCTCTGTGACTAATGAATTTGTCTTTGCAAATTTGTCTTTGTAAGTTTTGTAAGTTTAACTTTGTAAGTTTTTGTAACTTTGTAAGTGTCTTTGTAAGTTTTTCACTGTATCACCAGTTTTCAATAAATTGAACATGATTTATCTTATTTTTCTTAATGCTTCTTCTGCTTAGGGTTTATTGAGCTTCTTGAATCCATGGATTTATAATTTTTATCAGATTTGGAAAGTTTTTGGTCATTATTTTTTCAAGTCTTATTTTTGCTTCCCGTCCTACTGGAGCATGAATTATATGTATGTTATACTATTCACAAAGCACTGTAGCAGAATGCAGAATATGCATTCTGTTAAGTACTCATGTAATATTCACCAAGGTAGACATACAACAATTCAATAAAGCAGATCTCAAACTTAAAAGACTATGTTCTCTGACCACACGTAAAACTATCTAAGATTATTTTAAAGATAAAAAGGTAAGAATACTTGGCAAGTCATAGAACACATGGAGATTAAACAACATGCTTTTAAATAACCCATAGGTTAGAGGGAAAATTAAATAATGATTAGGTACTGAATGAAAATAAAAACTGCATAAAAATCTGTAGGTTGCAGCTAAGGCAATGCTCATGGGGAAACTCACATTATTTTAGGCTTATATTATTAGAAAGAAGACATGTCTTAAATCATTATTCTAAGCTTCAAGCAAAGAAAGTAGGAGAGCAAAGTAAAACGAAAGCAATTTAAAAATAAAGAACATGAAATAATAAAATAGAAAACAGAAACCTCATAGAAAAATCAATGAAATAAAAAACTGTTGCGTTGAAAAGATGAAAAAAAATGATAAATGTCAAGCCATATCAAGAATGAGAGGTCATCAACATGTATCTTCTACATATTAATAAAATGTCTATAAGCAGAACAATTTTATACCAATAAGTTCAAGAAATTTGGTGAAAAGTATAAATTCCTCGAAAAATATAAATTTCCAAAGCTCACTTGAATAGAAAAAAAATGTATAACCCTGTATCTATAAAAGTGACTAAATCTGTAGATATAACTCTCAAAATTTTATTCCTATGTATTTTATTCTTTTGAAGCAATTGTCAATGAAATTATTTTCTTAATTTCATTTTCCAAATGTTCATTGCAAGTGTATTTATGACAACCATTTTACTTCTATTTTCTGTTTAACTTATATTATGGCATTGCTCCTTTATTATGTCTTTATGGTTTCTTTTGCATTAAACAAACATGGTCTAATGTGGCATTTTAATGTCTTTAATAATTTTTTCACTATATTTTAAAAATTATTTTTTTAGCGGTTGCTCTAGGACTTACCATAAATGTCTTTGTGAAAATCAGCTTTATATGTATACTAACTTTTAAATTAATAATAAATAAATTTATACTAACTTAATTCCAGTGAGATATAAAAATGTTAACTTATAGAAAAAAGATACTCCTTTAACCTGTCCCTCCATTTAAAATCAATATTGTACTATATGTTGGCAAACTGAATTTAAATTTTAAAAATGTAAAAATAAAAGTAAATAAAATAATTATTGATACGAATCCATCAATACATTGCTGTAATTATGATTTCACATAATTTTATACCTTTTATTTATTTTTTTTAATTTTATATCTTTTAAAGAAACTAAAAGAAGAAAGAAGATCAAGTATATATTTATACTTTTTGTTATATTTGTTATATTAACCTCCCTATTTCTGGCTCTCCTCATTTGTTCCCATGGATTCTAGCTAACATCTAAAGTAATTTCCTTAGCTCAGTACAGCTTTGCTCCCACCCACATCTTCTGGAGTTATTGGCAAATATATTACATTTTTTTATGCCCAACAATACATTATATACATATTGTCTTATGGGATTGTTTTTTAAATCAGTCAAGAGTAAAAAAGAGAAAAAAAATATGCAATTACACAGTCATTTATAATTACATGATTACCTTTAATCCTGCTCTATTTTTCATGTGGATTCAACCCACCATCTGGGGTCACTTACATTCAGGCTGAAGAATTCTCTTTAGCATTTCTTGTAGGTCTGCTAGCTACAAATTCTTTCACTTTCTATTTGTCATGAATTATTTCTATTTCACTTTCATTTTTGAAAGATCAATATAGGATTCTTGACAGATTTTTTTTTTGGAGTCGTTTTATGGGACACGCTTTCAATATGATTATTCCACTGACTTCTAGCCTCCAAAGTTTTTGATAAGAAAACAGCTGCAATCTTACTGGGATTCCCATATACATGTCATTTTTCTCTGCTGCTTTCAAGATTTTCTCCTTGCCTTTGGCTCTCAGCATTTTTACTATGGTATATCTGTTTGTGGATCTCTTTGTGTTTACACTACTTGGAGTTGTTGAGCTTTCTGGATGTGTAGATTATTTTTCGGTACATCTGGGGAGCTTCGGCCATTAAGTCTTCAAATGTTTTTCTGCCCTTTTCTTTCCTCTCCTTCGGTATTCCCTTTACATGTAACATTGCTGTTTTATCCCACATTGTTCTGAGGGTCCATTCATTTTTCTTCATTCCTTTTCTCTCTGCTCTTCAGACTGCATAATCTCTATCAAGTTTGTTAGTTCTTTTTTCTGATCATTCACATCTACTCTCTAATCCCTCTAGTAAATTTTTCTAGTGATTTTTTTTTTCATTTCGGCTTTTGTGCTTTTCAACTCAAGAATTTCCACTTGGTTGTTTACCATTTTTCTCTCTTTATTGATAAGCTCTAACTGATGTGAAATTGTCATCATACCTTCATTTAATTAATAATAGTGTCCTTTTGTTCTTTGAACATATTTATGTGTATTTTGAAGCTTTTGTCTGTCAATATGTCCATATAATCTGTCTTATGGGCAATTTGTCTACTTCATTCACAGTACATGAATCATATTCTCCTGCTTCTTTGTATGTCTTGCAATTTCTCAATGGAAACTGGACATTTTAGGTAATATATAGTAAAAACTAGGTACTCCTCCTGCATCACCCTGCCCTGGCCCTTTTATTATTTTGATGTTTGTTTAGTGGTTAGCTGGATTATTTTAGTGAAGTCCATTTCACCCTGGCAGCAGAATTCTGATGCTGCCCCTCAAGGAGAGGCAACTTTGCATGTGTATCCCCACAGTCTCTCTGGTAGGACACTGTTTGGGCAGGTCTTTGACTATCTTCTCTCTGAAAACACCCAGCTGTTTACAAAAATACCCTGGTGCCTAAATTGCTCTATAGACTACTCCAATCAAATTTAGGCTCCTTTGAAGGAGGAATTCCCAAAATCAATGTTTAAGATTTGTTCTGACACCTGCAAGGTCCTACAAGTTAACTCTTTCCCAGCTTCTCTACTTCTCCTCCCAGGCAAAATCTTTGAGCCTAAGCTCTGGATGTAGGGGTAGAGACTTCTTTCTAAGTGGCACTTCTGCTTTAAGAGCTGAATACTCATTGGGGGACAAGAAAAGGAGAAGAGAGGATGGAGAGTAGCCTCCAATCTTCTTGAGTTACCTCATCTAGAATAAAGCTATACCACCTTACAGGTCAGAGCAAGAGTGATCAGGACCCCAGTATTCTCAGCAGTGCCACATCCAAGATAGAGACTTTAACCCATGAATGAACAGAGGAAGGATGAAAAATGCTGATGTCCTGCCCCTGCCAGAAGATAGCCCTGTGACTGGAAGCTATAGGAAGAGGGAGCCCTGGGTTTTGGGTTACACCATTCTAGAGTGGAATTTCCATCTTGCTGAGTTGGGATTGGGAGTTAGGGGAGTAGGTCTCAGTTCAGATATCATAGAGTCTCACTCTTATCAAAATATATCTTTTCTTGAATAACATTTCTTCATTTACTGTATATCCTTAGGACCATTTCCAGGGACATTAAGTGTTATTTTTTCCTTTTTTCTCCACTGGTTTTGCTGGAGCTTGGGTCCACTGAAATCCTCATGCAGCAATGCCAGAAGTCCCTTTGGTCCACTGATTAACAAGAGTGGCAAGGTAGTAATCAATAAGGAAGGAAACTAGAGTCCTTTTCAAAAAAAATGCTGCTGGACAATGGATATGGAAAAAAATTTAACTCAACCTTTCTCATACTATATATAAAATAATTTGAAATCAATCATATGTCAAAATATAAAACTATAAAGCACCTACAATAAAAACAGGAGAAACTCCTTGCGACTGTGACTCTGGAAAAGCAAAGTTTCTTAACTAGAATATAAAAAGCATGAATCATACACAAAAAAAATATAAAATTGGACTATATAAATCAAAATTTATTGAAGTTTGTCCTTCAAAAGACACTGTTAGACAAATGGAAAGGCAAGCCAAAAACTGTATTATAAATAACTTTATAAACCATAAATCTGATAAGGGGCTTGTAATTAAAATATATTAACAACTTCAACTCAATATTAAGAACATAAACAATTTAAAAATGGGCAAAAGTTTGAATAGATACTTCCAAAGAAGATACATGAATGGCAAATAAGCAAATGAAATGATGCTCACTATTATTAGTCTTGAGAGAAATGCAAATTGAAACCACAATAAGATATCACTATACACTATTAGAATGGCAAAAATTAGAAAGATTGATGATACTATTCATGTCATGGGGGTGGAGCATATTTATACATTACTGGTAGGAAGGTAACAAGGCACAGCCATTTTGGAAAGCAATTTGGAAAGTTTTTTAAATGTTAAACATATTTGTAATATATAATGCAATAATCCCACTCTTACAGGTTTACCACACCTACAAGGGAAATAAAAACACGAAGACTTGCATGCAAATGTTCACAGCTTTATTCATTATAGCCATTATAGCCAAATGTCCATCAACAGGTGAATGAATAAACATATTATGGTATATCTATACAATGGAATACTACTTAGCAATAAAAAAGAATAATGGATATATAAGTGAAAAGAGCCAGGCACAAAGGACTGTACAATTCTATTTATATGAAGTTCTAGAACAGACAAGATTATAGTGATAAGGAAGCAAACTGGTGACCACCCAGGGGTGAGACTGTTGAGACAAAGGGAAATGATGGATCTTTTGGGTGATGATGGGAATATTTTATATCATTATTGTAGTTCTAGTTACATTATTACATATCTGTCAAACTCATCCAACTACCCCCTTAGAGTGGGTGAATTTTATTGCCTGTAAATTATATCTCAATAAAGTGTTTAGTTTTGTTTTTTAAAGAGTAATAAAATGAAAATGTTAAATAGCTTGATAGTAGGAAAAGATCAGAGAGACTGAGACACCCAGTCCTCATATATTGAATAACTTGACATACTGGATCTCAAAATAGGTTTGCAGATATCAAGTAAAAATTTTCTTTTGTTGGTCATTTTCTTTCACTAATAAAACTAACATTTCCTTTATACCAGATGTGTGAGAATTAGGTTTAAAAATAATCACTGTTGTACACCTAAAACTAATATAACATTGTATATTAACTATACTTCAAGTAAAACATAATAATAAAATAAAATAAAATATTTAAAAAATAGTCATATGATTTCAGGTGGATATTATTTTTTTCTTGCTAATTAAAAAAAAATAACCATTGAGATGTCATAGCTTAGCTGGGGTTTTACTGAGCAGATATTCACTTCCTCTCTTCTTTGGCACAGAGTACACTACACTTCCCATCCCCACTGCCTTCATCTTTGGCCATATAACCCGTTTGGCCACTGGAACATAAGCATGATGGGTATTTGCAGAATTTTATATATGCTTGCAGACTTTGGCTTGCTCTTGAATTCATACATCAACATATGAATACATATGTTGGTGTACCCCCTGCCCCTTTAAATTGGACCTCACAAGGAGGCATAAGGAAGAGACCTAAACTTGCCTAGAAGGCTAGAAACAAATCATGGCCTAAAGCAGACTCACTTATGAGTAAGAAAATTAAAAGTCTGCCTTGGTGTGATAATGAGTTTGGCAGGAGTTTGTTACACAATATTACTGTGGCAATAGCTGACTAACAGTCGTTAACATTTGCAGAAAATTTACAATGTTCTAAGTACTGAGCTAAAAACTTCACATGTACTACCCATTTAATCATCACAATGACTCTGTAAAAGAGTATTTTTAATCGTCTTTTTTTTTAATGTATGATAAAACTGTAGCACAGAGAAGATAATTGCATTATCCAAAGTCTCAGAGCTCGTAAGTGACCAAGCAGGATTTAAACCCTAGATGTTATAACTCTCGTACATACTCTCTTATTCATCGTGCTTCATTAATCAGATGAAACATTTACTCAGTGCCCAAAATGTAGCAGCACAGTGAGGGTTACCAGTAATTAGAAAAGAAAATTTTACTCATTTTGCCATATGTAAGAAAACAGCTTACCATCAGACTGCAGGAATGCATGGATTATCAAGACCCAGTTTTTTGTTTTGTTTTGTTTTGTTTTGAAGTTATTTATGATAGCCACAGAGAGAGAGAGAGAGAGAGGCAGAGACACAGGCAGAGGGAGAAGCAGGCTCCATGCACCGGGAGCCCGACGTGGGACTCAATCCCGGGACTCCAGGATTGCGCCCTGGGCCAAAGGCAGGCACCAAACCGCTGCGCCACCCAGGGATCCCTCCAGTGCATTCTTTAATGAAATACTACAATTTATCTTCCCCTTCTATAAACTTTACCAATATTGTTCTTTTGAGAACAATTGTTCTTTTATCAAAAGGTAGGTTTCAAATTGCCCAAGTCAATGGTATCCTCTCAGTTATCACCCTAATCAGGGTCCTCTTTAGTTTCACATGACACTTGGTTCCTCTGACATCACCCTTGACTGTTTTTCCTGTATCTGCAGAACCTCTTCCAGTATTTTTTCTCAAGTACTTTTTTCTTCTCTTCTATTTCCACCAATTCAACTACCCTGGACAATCTCATCCCTTCTTCAGTCTACCTCATTGCCTCCAATTAATAGTTATTGACCAATAATTTCCATAATCTATAAACCCCAAGTTCTAACCTAAGCTCAAATCCCATAGACATTCTAGTATTCTCAATAATTACAACTCATTCTTGAAAAACTGCCACATGCCAGCAATCGCACTAGATACATACCAGAATACATATTCATTAATACTTGTATTCTCATGTAACCATCTCAAAAATATAATAAAGACAAGTATTTCCTTTCAGAATGAACAGAGACATGGAATTTACATAATTTGCCCAGCATCACATAGTTAGATGGTACTGAAGCTGGGATTTAAGATATCACATACTAATTCCCTGTGTCCTCCAAGCTATAAGGGCAGGTATTTTTTTTTTAAGATTTTATTTATTTATTCATGAGAGAGAGAGAGAGAGAGAGAGGCATAGACACAGGCAGAGGGAGAAGCAGGCTCCATGCAGGGATCCTGACGCAGGACTCAATCCTGGGTCTCCAGGATCACTCCCTGGGCCAAAGACAGCGCTAAACCACTGAGCCACCCGGGCTGCCCAAGGGCAGGTATTAAGTTCTCTGCTGGAGGTCTAAGGCCACCATTTCTTCAATCTCAGGCAAAGAATAGGAACTATCCTTTGAGGGAGACCTCACCTAATGCAGGGAGGGTATTCATATACTACAATATCTCTCTCCAAAATTTCTCCCCTGGTCTCCTGGACTTTTATACACTTCATGTGTTTTAGGGGTGTAAATTCTGTCTAACCAATTCCACACTAGCTTCTTTATAATTCTAAATCATTGTGGCCTTCACTTTGGATTATGGCATCTATTATCTCAGAGTTTCAAAAGAAACTTAACATTTTCATATCTTATCATTTTATTACTCTAGGTGATGCTTTCATTCGTTTTGGTTTTCGACTCCCCAAACCAAAAACAAAACAAAAGGCACTCGTTACACAAAGGTAAAATTAAAACTCTTCAAGATCTAATTTAAATACCATCTGAAGTGGGACTGGATTATTCAGATCCTAATTCACAACTACTAGTTATGTGGGTTTTGGAAGTAATGTAAGCATTTTAAACTTCAGTTTTCTAAACTCTATATGAGATTAGAGATTAGATATGAGAATACTGATAGGTTTTCATCGGGTTATTGTAAGGATTAAATGTAATGATTAAATAAAAACTAAAAACACATATAGTGGCCCACAAAGCCCTAAAAGAACTGCCTCTTCCACATCTCTTTGACCTTGCTCTCTCTCAAGATTATCTCCCTCATCAAGCCAGGCCCTGTTCCATCCCAAGATATATGCAGTCGCTTCTACTTGAAATATTCATCCCTCAGAAAGATGACTAACTGCTCTTCAGGTCTTTGTCCAGATATTACATTCTTATTGAGACCTCTGGCATCCAGGATAACTTCAATCCCTCTTTATAACTTAACCCTTTCTATGCTTTATTTTCCCCTATAATACTTACCATCTTCTCTTATACTAAATTCACATTTTCCTTATTTTCTCTCTCCTCCCACTTAAATGTAAGTTTCATGAAGAACATTATCCATAAATATTGGCTGTTATTATAATAGTATAATGTAGCACCTCTGTGAAATATTCCAGGAACCAGATCCAGGAGCAGCACACCAGACAAAAGGGTGTGTCAGACAAGCCAATCACTAGCTAATATGAAAGCATACTATAATTCAAAAGAGGAAGATCAATGTGATAAGATAAACACCCTGTAAAGTTACTTCAAGAAATAGAAGAAAACACTGGAACACATAATGTGCTCTAAACCATATTAAAAATAAAACTGTTTTAGTGAAACAAAGATAAAGCAATAATGAATGGAACAAAGAAAGACTGAATTTTCTTTGCCAAAGAAAACCAAAGAAGTGAAGCAGAATTCTGTTTTAAAAATCAGTAACACTTAACAAAATGATTATCTGTGGGAAAAGGGAAAATACAGATTTACCGTAAGATTTCTAGCTTTTAGAATTGTGTACATGGTGATAACATTACCTGAATTAAGAGATAAGTGAGGAAAAGCAGGACAGGTTGAGGTAGATTTTAGAAATGTTGAACTCTGGATGCCTGAAAACCTTCAGGCAACCAAGTCCAAGGTGAACTTGGAAGTACAAATGAAGCTTGCAAGAAGGCCATGGCTGACTATGTGGAAGTGGGGGTCTTTGCTATGTAAGTGATGTTCCAAGCCATGAGAGTAAATGAATCAGGAAGTCTTAGATCATATCCAAATTTAGAGGACAATTCAAGAAAGGAATAGTTCAATAAAAGAGAAGAAACTGTGTGTCACAGATAACAAGAGATCAAAAGTTTCCAAAGGAAATACCTTAAAAAATGAGTAAGTATAAAAATTAGTCTAGTTTAATAAGAACTAGAGAGAGGTCTTACTGTTTACATTTCACACACACACACACACACACACACACACACGCACACATTTATCTTCTGTTCCAAGGAAACTATTCATTATCCAGATACAACCTGTTCTTTTTATTCGGTCATTCCCTCTAAATGGACCACCCTGACCCATCTTCCTCAATATCCTCCAGTTATTTATGTCCATTCTTCAAGACCCTGTTCAAATACTTTATACCACATTTCTTGGCTCTACTTTTCTAAGGATAATTTTGTTTCATGCAGATGGAAAGAGCCTCTCAAGGATGATGTATCTTTAACTCTAAAACCTCGGGATCCCTGGGTGGCGCAGCGGTTTGGCGCCTGCCTTTGGCCCAGGGCGCGATCCTGGAGACCCGGGATCGAATCCCACGTCGGGCTCCCGGTGCATGGAGCCTGCTTCTCCCTCTGCCTGTGTCTCTGCTTCTCTCTCTCTCTGTGACTATCATAAATAAATAAAAATTAAAAAAAAATAAATAAATAAAATAAAATAAAACCTCAATCTCAATATAGATACATGTACTGAGAGAGAGGAGGATAAACAGCAACTACAGATAATAAATAGCATATCTAAATTTTCTTTGAATTTTAGAATCATGAAAATATTACAGAACATCTACACATGAGTGGTATAGATATGCTTTATTAACATACTGTAGAATATAGTAGGAGCTACAGACACAGGACTAGGCATGGGTAGCTAGGGAGTTAGCATGAGCACATGCCATGAAAATGCAAAAGCTGGGGAGCTGAGCACATGTCATGTGCCAGCAGCACAATCTTTTCACCACACTGATTCAAGTACTACCTAATGCTGACTTAACAATTTCTTCTTCTTTCTTATTTAAACTAATTTTTCTTTTAAAGACTATGATTTTTTAACACTATATGCAATGAAATGTGTTACTTTGCCAGAGCGGGCCATTATTGAAAGTTTTATATATAAATATTTACAGAAATATTAAAAGAACCACTAAATACCCCAGTCTCTCTTATAACCTGATGATCCCCAAAAGACTACAGCTACTTGGAAACAGATTCTGGAACTAATAAATATGGCCACAAATATTTATTTGAATAGATGTCATTACTTGTGTTGAGAATTCAAGTTCTCAGAACCTATACCTTACAGATGTTTGCATTTCCAAAGTGTCTAATGTGTACTTGGATCTTTGCAGAGAAAAATGTTTATTTAATGAAGTTATAAAGTCACAAAAGTGATTAATTTCTTAAGTTTTCATCTCAAACTTAGAGAAACAAGAAAGTATGTGGCAAGGAAAAAAACATTTTTGAAATCTATTTACTTTTGAACTTATTCTTTCCCTATATTCTATTTGAAAAAGCAACTGATGAAGTTTTAAATATTGAATAAAATGTATATTTTCTGAATAGACACTTGAGCACATTAAAAAAACAAAACAAAACAAAACAAAACAAAAAAACAAATAAAGGGGCCCCTGCACGCCAATGTTTATAGCAGCAATGTCACAACAGCCAAGCTATGGAAATAGCTCAGATGTCCACTGACAGATTAATGGATAAAGGAGACATGATATATGGATATACAATGGAATATTACTCACCCATCAAACAATGAAATCTTGCCATCTGCAATGATGTGGATAGAACTAAAGGATATTATGTTAAGCAAAATAAGTCAATCAGAGAAAGACAATTATCATATGATCTCACTCATATGTGGAATTTAAGAAACAAAGGATCCTAGGGGAGGAGGGGGGAAAATTAAAAAACAATGCAATCAGAGGGAGACAAACCAGAAGAGAACCTTAATCCTAGGAAACAAACTGAGGGTTGCTGGAGGGGAGGAGGTGGGGAGATGAGGTAACTGGGTGATGGACATTAAGGAGGGCACGTGATGTGATGAGCACTGGCTGTTATATAAGACTGATGAATCACTAACCTCTACCTCAGAAACTAATCACATTGTATGTTAATTAATGGAACTGAAATTTTTAAAATTTGTTAAATGTCAGAAAGCCAAGCTTCACAAACTGTGAGGAGAATGCTGTGTCATGAGAATGTATATTCATTTTATTACAGACCTAATAATTTAGAAGACAAACCATAGATTTGTCTGCAGATTTAGGGGGGAAAGTGTCAAAACAGGCTGAGTACATTAGGAGGCACATTTCATAATTCAACTTAGGAAACAACAGGACAAGGTATATGGTTATGAAGGGCACATAATTAAAAAAAAATCTAAGTATGCTGCTGTTCACTAAATTGGTAAAAAGCGAACCAGGATAATATACATTAAAATGCACACTAATCTTTAAGTTCTTATTCTCTGAATTGCTTTTTTTTTTCCAACGATGGATATGACAAGCTATTTTCTAGCATATCTTCATATTCTTATACTTTTCCAGGCAATGGCTATCAATGTCTTCTTTCCTCTACACTGGCCAGCAAGCCTTGGTAACAAATCCTTTGACCTCATGACACTATCAGCTTCCACTGAGTGCTTCCCCTAATGTATAACCTTGCTGGCAGAAACTATGCCTTCATTACTCAAATCGTGTCTGGCTTCAGTAACCTCTCTGAGCAAGTACTTAATTATATTAAGTAATGATTATCAGAGTCTCTCTAACAAAATGGACTTCTATTATTGTAAATCTACAGATAGGGGAAAACACTTTGGTCCCAGGTACAGCAAAACATAAAGTTTTGCCTAAAATGATAAATTAGAGAAAAATGTCTCTGAGTCCCTATGGACACTGTTCCACTAATTGTAGCATATACGCAATTTACCATTATCCCAGTTTAGGCATTTATTCTTTATAAAGTGATTGTTAAGGATAATTTCTATCTTCACTACGAATGTACTTTTATAAGTCTACTTTGAAAACTACTTTTTAAAAAAGATTTTATTTCTTTATTCATGAGAGAGAGGGAGAAGCAGAAACACAGGCAGGGGAAGAAGCAGGCTCCCTGCGGGGAGCCCGATGCAGGACTCGATCCCAGGACCCGAGATCATGACCTGAGCCAAAGGCAGACGCTCAACCACTGAGTCACCCAGGCGTCCCTTGACTCACTTCTTAAGGGAATCTGGAAATCAACAAATATAACACTATAGCTACTGATTAGTTCCTTTTTTACTCTGCTTAGTTCCGCTTTCTTCATTCCTATAATTAAAGCTATAGAACTGCCTTAACATTCCAAGTAGATGCTCTATCCTTGAATGATTAGAAACTCCCAAATAAAAAAAATATCAAAAATAAAACAAGTTAAGAAGATGCTTAAGAAGCATCTTTAAGAACCCAAGAAGTCCTTCTAAAGAAAAGACACAATTGTTTACTAAGAGGGTGTCTTTGCAGAATCATCATTTTCAAAGACTTCAAACATTTTTTAAAACCTTCCAAGAATTAATAGTTATTAAATAAAGAGAATAAGAAAATGTTATATAAATAATTACTGCAATTGTGCATGAAAACAAATGCATAAAGACACAAGGCTTATAGCAAAATAAAAATAGTGTTAGGGTGATGGAATTTGTGTTTGTTTTTTAAATTTCCTTTAATATCATTAAGGAGTCCTTAACCAACATGACACCCACTATTGCTATTATAATATTTATGTTTGGTAACTTGAGATTTTCTAAGGAAAAATAAAGAATAACTATTCATCTCCTTGGATATATGCACTTTACTTTTAGAATTATAAGGGAAACTATAATTAAACTAAGGTCAGTGGCACAGTCACTGAGCATCCAACTCTTGGTTTTGGCTTGGGTCTTGATCTCAGGGTTGTGATGGAGCCCTGCATTAGGCACCGTGCTCAGTATGTACTTGGGTTGGATTTCTCCCTCCTTTCTTCTGCTCCCCTCCTCCTCCGCTCCGGTGTTCCCTGCTCTCTCTCTCTCTCTCTCTCTCTCTCTCTCTCTCTCTCTCGGCTAAATAAATCTTTAAAAAAATAAAAAACAAAAAACTAAGGTCAGTGGTTTTCTGAGCTGCAAATCATAGTGATCCCTGATTCCTCTCTTTTCTCTTTTTCCTACATCTTGTAGCCACCAGGTAAACAAAGTCCTACATATTTCTTTCCTGACAACTCTCCACTTTCACCTGGACTCTCTTTCACAGAGAAATACAAGTGTTACTTCATTGGTTTCGATGCAAACTATATCTCCCTCTCCCTCTGCTAAACAATTTCATAAACTCCTGCTCGAAAAATCTTTAATGGCTCTCCCTTATTTTAAAGACATCTTTACACTACTTGTCCAAGTATTCAAAGTACTCAGCACATCCGTGTCTCTATAACCCTCTCTGAGATACAATGCCACCCAATTTGGTCACATGGCTGCAAACATAGTAGGCAGCCCCACGTATATGGCACTGCTCAGAAAGTTCCCTTGGCCTAGAATGAATGCTCTCTCCTCTTTTACATTTAACCGAGCCCTGTCTTTCAAGACTGCATTGCTATCTCAAGTCTCTCTCCTTTTACACATGTATAAAATGAGTCATTTTCTAGCAATCCTTGCCAAGAAACAATGTCTAAACTCCTAAACAATCCATAAAAAAAAAAAAAAAAAAAACCATGGGCACACTGGGAGTCTCAGAGTAAAGAATAATGATGTATAAATGCATATTTCTTTTTCCTTCTATATGCAAAGCACTTTTGCCCCCATGTGTTCACTTTCTATTCTTAGAGGTAGAAACCTAATTCTATTTCCTCTATAACCCTTAAATGTTGATAATGCATTTCTTATTATTGTGATCAGTTACCTCATCTTATTAGAGAAAGCATCATGGTATTAAGGTAAGTGTCAATGTCCATATGCACTAGATAACGTCATTTTACTTGGGTGCCATCAGTTGTAACCTTGATCCTTCCCGGAAATTTTACTATGAATTCCAAGGGTAATGTGTGTGACCAGATGAAAATAAAAGCAGTCTGAGGTAAATGCTCCACTGATTTGATTTCCTTCCATTGGATTTGAAAATGAATATTTTACTGTGGGTTACTTTGAAAATTAATATTTATAAAAATTTACTTTGTTTTGCCCATGTGCAACACAAGCCCATTTTCAAGCCTGCTGGTTACAGCTCAGAAAGAACCACTGATATGTAATTGAACATTTCTGTTAACAGAGGGATGACCTTATCACCCAAACTCTGATGTGGGCACATAATCCAGACCTGATTCATCCATGTATCCATCTCTTTGGACACTGAAACTGAGTTAGGGTCAAAATGTGACCAAAGTAAGAAATTTTCCTGAAACTTGAGGAAGGAAGACTTTCTGTTTGTCTGCGTTTTGAGCAAAAAAACTTAAAAAACAGACCATGGACTAATTACATTCTATATCATTCTGTGGGGAAATCTTTTTTTTTAATAAATATATTTTTTATTGGTGTTCAATTTACCAACATACAGAATAACACCCAGTGCTCATCCCGTCAAGTGCCCCCCTCAGTGCCCATCACACATTCACCCCCACCCCCCGCCCGCCTCCCCTTCGACCACCCCTACTTCGTTTCCCAGAGTTAGGAGTCTTTATGTTCTGTCTCCCTTTCTGATATTTCCCACACATTTCTGCTCCCTTCCCTTATATTCCCCTTCACTATTACTTATAATCCCCAAATGAATGAGAACATATAATGTTTGTCCTTCTCCAATTGACTTATTTCACTCAGCATAATACCCTCCAGTTCCATCCACGTCGAAGCAAATGGTGGGTATTTGTCATTTCTAATGGCTGAGTAATATTCCATTGTATACATAGACCACATCTTCTTTATCCATTCATCTTTCTTTTTTTTTTTTTTTTTCCATTCATCTTTCGATGGACACCGAAGCTCCTTCCACAGTTTGGCTATTGTGGACATTGCTGCTATAAACATTGGGGTGCAGGTGTCCCAGCGTTTCATTGCATCTGTATCTTTGGGGTAAATCCCAACAGTGCAATTGCTGGGTCGTAGGGCAGGTCTATTTTTAAGTCTTTGAGGAACCTCCACACAGTTTTCCAGAGTGCCTGCACCAGTTCACATTCCCACCAACAGTGTAAGAGGCTTCCCTTTTCTCCACATCCTCTCCAACATTTGTGGTTTCCTGCCTTGTTAATTTTCCCCATTCTCACTGGGGTGAGGTGGTATCTCATTGTGGTTTTGATTTGTATTTCCCTGATGGCAAGTGATGCGGAGCGTTTTCTCATGTGCATGTTGGCCATGCCTATGTCTTCCTCTGTGAGATTTCTGTTCATGTCTTTTGCCCATTGCATGATTGGATTGTTTGTTTCTTTGGTGTTGAGTTTAATAAGTTCTTTATAGATCTTGGAAACTAGCCCTTTAACTGATACATCATTTGCAAATAACTTCTCCCATTCTGTAGGTTGTCTTTTAGTTTTGTTGACTGTATCCTTTGCTGTGCAAAAGCTTCTTATCTTGATGAAGTCCCAGTAGTTCATTTTTGCTTTTGTTTCTTTTGCCTTTGTGGATGTATCTTGCAAGAAGTTACTGTGGCTGAGTTCAAAAAGGGTGTTGCCTGTGTTCTCCTCTAGGATTTGGATGGAATCTTGTCTCATATTTAGATCTTTCATCCATTTTGAGTTTATCTTTGTGTATGGTGAAAAGGAGTGATCTAGGTTCATTCTTCTGCATGTGGATGTCCAATTTTCCCAGCACCATTTATTGAAGAGACTGTCTTTCTTCCAATGGATAGTCTTTCCTCCTTTATCGATATTAGTTGACCATAAAGTTCAGGGTCCACTTCTGGGTTCTCTATTCTGTTCCATTGATCTATGTGTCTGTTTCTGTGCCAGTACCACACTGTCTTGATGACCACAGCTTTGTAGTACAACCTGAAATCTGGCATTGTGATGCCCCCAGATATGGTTTTCATTTTTAAAATTCCCCTGGCTATTCGGGGTCTTTTCTGATTCCACACAAATTTTAAAATAACTTGTTCTAACTCTCTGAAGAAAATCCATGGTATTTTGATAGGGATTGCATCAACGTGTAAATTGCCCTGGGTAACATTGACATTTTCACAATATTAATTCTGCCAATCCATGAGCATGGAATATTTTTCCATCTCTTTGTGTCTTCCTCAATTTCTTTCAGAAGTGTTCTATAGTTTTTAGGGTATAGATCCTTTACCTCTCTTCCTACGTATCTTATGCTTTGGGGTGCAATTGTAAATGGGATTGACTCCTTCATTTCTCTTTCTTCAGTCTCATTGTTAGTGTATAGAAATGCCATTGATTTCTGGGCATTGATTTTGTATCCTGCCACGCTACCAAATTGCTGTATGAGTTCTAGCAATCTTGGGGTGGAGGCTTTTGGGTTTTCTATGTAGAGTATCATGTCATCGGCGAAGAGGGAGAGTTTGACTTCTTTGCCAATTTGAATGCCTTTAATATCTTTTTGTGGTCTGATTGCTGAAGCTAGGACTTCCAGTACTATGTTGAATATCAGTGGTGAGAGTGGACATCCCTGTCTTGTTCCTGATCTTAGAGGAAAGGCTCCCAGTGCTTCCCCATTGAGAATGATACTTGCTGTGGGCTTTTTGTAGATGGCTTTTAAGATGCTGAGGAATGTTCCCTCTATCCCTACACTCTGAAGAGTTTTGATCAGGAATGGATGCGGTATTTTGTCAAATGCTTTCTCTGCATCTAATGAGAGGATCATATGGTTCTTGGTTTTTCTCTTGCTGATATGATGAATCACACTGATTGTTTTACGAGTGTTGAACCAGCCTTGTGTCCCGAAGATAAATCCTACTTATCATGGTGAATAAGTTTCTTAAGGTACTGTTGGATCCTATTGGCTAGTATCTTGTTGAGAATTTTTGCATCCGTGTTCATCAGGGATATTGGTCTGTAATTCTTTTTGGTGGGGTCTTTGTCTGGTTTTGGAATTAAGGTGATGCTGGCCTCATAGAACGAATTTGGAAGTACTCCATCTCTTTCTATCTTTCCAAACAGCTTTAGTAGAATAGGTATGATTTCTTCTTTAAACGTTTGATAGAATTCCCCTGGGAAGCCATCTGGCCCTGGACTTTTGTGTCCTGGGAGGTTTTTGATGACTGCTTCAATTTCCTCCCTGGTTATTGGCCTGTTCAGGTTTTCTATTTCTTCCTGTTCCAGTTTTGGTAGTTTGTGGCTTTCCAGGAATGTGTCCATTTCTTCTAGATTGCCTAATTTATTGGCATATAGCTGTTCATAATATGTTTTTAAAATCGTTTGCATTTCCTTGGTGTTGGTAGTGATCTCTCCTTTCTCTCATGATTTTATTAATTTGAGTCTTCTCTCTCTTCTTTTTAATAAGGCTGGCTAATGGTTTATCTATCTTATTAATTCTTTCAAAGAACTAACTCCTGGTTTTGTTGATCTGTTCCACAGTTCTTCTGGTCTCGATTTCGTTGAGTTCTGCTCGAATCTTTATTAACTCTCTTCTTCTCCTGGGTGTAGGATCTATTTGCTGTTTTTTCTCTAGCTCCTTTATGTGTAAGGTTAGCTTCTGTATTTGACTTCTTTCCAGTTTTTAAATAGATGCTTGTACTGCGATGTATTTCCCCCTTAGGACTGCTTTTGCTGCAACCCAAAGATTTTGAATGGTTGTATCTTCATTCTCATTAGTTTCCATGAATCTTTTTAATTCTTCCTTAATTTCCTGGTTGACCCTTTCATCTTTTAGCAGGATGGTCCTTAACCTCCATGTGTTTGAGGTCCTTCCAAACTTCTTGTTGTGATTTAGTTCAAATTTCAAGGCATTATGGTCTGAGAATATGCAGGGGACGATCCCAATCTTTTGGTATCGGTTAAGACCCGATTTGTGACCCAGTATGTGGTCTATTCTGGAGAAAGCTCCATGTGCACTTGAGAAGAATGTGTATTCAGTTGAGTTTGGATGTAAAGTTCTGTAGATATCTGTGAAATCCATCTGGTCCAGTGTATCATTTAAAGCTCTCGTTTCTTTGGAGATGTTGTGCTTAGAAGACCTATCCAGGGTAGAAAGAGCTAGATTGAAGTCACCAAGTATAAGTGTATTATTATCTAAGTATTTCTTCACTTTGGTTATTAATTGGTTTAAATATTTGGCAGCTCCCACATTCGGGGCATATATATTGAGGATTGTTACGTACTCTTGTTGGATAGATCCTTTAAGTATGATATAGTGTCCCTCTTCATCTCTCACTACAGTCTTCGGGGTAAATTTTAGTTTATCTGATATAAGGATGGCTACCCCTGCTTTCTTTTGAGGACGATTTGAATGGTAAATGGTCCTCCAACCTTTTATTTTCAGGCTGTAGGTGTCCTTCTGTCTAAAATGAGTGTCTTGTAGACAGCAAATAGATGGGTCCTGCTTTTTTATCCAGTCTGAAACCCTGCGCCTTTTGATGGGGTCATTAAGCCCGTTCACATTCAGAGTTTCTATTGACAGATATGAGTTTAGTGTCACCATGATATCTATTCAGTCCTTGTTTTTGTGGATTGTTCCACTGAACTTCTTCTTAAAGGGGAATTTTAAGAGTCCCCCTTAAAATTTCTTGCACAGCTGGTTTGGAGGTCACATATTCTTTCAGTTCCTGCCTGTCTTGGAAGCTCTTTATCTCTCCTTCCATTTTGAATGAGAGCCTTGCTGGATAAAGTATTCTTGGTTGCATGTTCTTCTCATTTAGGACCCTGACTATATCCTGCCAGCCCTTTCTGGCCTGCCAGGTCTCTGTGGAGAGGTCTGCTGTTACGCTAATATTCCTCCCCATAAAAGTCAGGGATTTCTTGTCTCTTGCTGCTTTAAGGATCTTCTCTTTATCTTTGGAATTTGCAAGCTTCACTATTGAATGTCGAGGTGTTGAACGGTTTTTATTGAATGTAGGGGGGGATCTCTCTATTTCCTGGATCTGAATGCCTGTTTCCCTTCCCAGATTAGGAAAGTTTTCAGCTAGGATTTGTTCAAATACATAATCCGGCCCTCTGTCCCTTTCCACACCCTCGGGAACCCCAATTAAACGTAGGTTTTTCTTCCTCAGGCTGTCATTTATTTACCTTAATCTATCCTCATGGTCTTTTAACTGTTTGTCTCTTTTTTCCTCAGTTTCCCTCTTTGCCATCAACTTGTCTTCTATGTCACTCACTTGTTCTTCCACCTCGTCAACCCTCGTTGTTAGGACTTCTAGTTTGGATTGCATCTCATTCAATTGCTTTTTAATTTCTGCCTGATTGGATCTAAATTCTGCAGTCATGAAGTCTCTTGAGTCCTTTATCCTTTTTTCTAGAGCCACCAGTAGCTGTATAATAGTGCTTCTGAATTGGCTTTTTGACATTGAATTGTAATCCAGGTTTTGTAACTCTGTGGGAGAGAGGACTGTTTTTGATTCTTTCTTTTGAGGTGAGGTTTTCCTTCTAGTCATTTTGCTCAGTGCAGAGTGGCCAAAAACAAGTTGTATTGGGAAAAGGAGAAAAAGAGAGATAAAAGGAAAGAAAAGAGAAAAAGAAAAAAGAAAAAAGGAAGAAAAAAAGGATAAAAGAGAAGAAAAAAAGAAAGAAAAAAAAGGGGGTGGGGGAAACAAATCAAAAAGCAAAAAAACAAAAAAAAACAAAAACGGGGGAGTATCTTCTGATTCTGTATACTTTAAGTCCCTTGACTTCCCCTGGAACTGGTCTGTCTAGCTGGTCTTCTGGGGGAGGGGCCTGCTGTGCTGATTTTCAGGTGTTAGCACTTGGGGGAGCTGCTCTGTCCCCCGCCTGGTGCAGGGCTCGGTGGGGGTGGTTTACCCCGTGAGGCCCCAGGAGGAACAACAGCAGTGGCTATGGCCAGCTCTGGAGCCCTGGAGTCAGCTCCGGCAGTAACTCTGGGGCTCTCCGTCTGCAGGGCCTGGAGGCTCCGGGGCAGGGCCGCTGATCTGCTTAGCTGGGGGCAGGAGCAGCCTTACTGTCCTGGGCCCTCCCGGCCTCTGCCTGTCCCGGGGGGAGGTCGGATCCTGGGCTGTGTCCCGGCGCCCTGTGCTCCGGGGCCTGCGCTGTTGGATTCGTGCTCCCGCCCCGCAGCCCCCTCCGTGGAGCCGCTGCCCGAGCCCATCCGAGCTGCTCCGGGGCAGCCCTTAGGGAGCTCGGTGCACTCTCCCCAGGGCGCAGTTCCTCTGTTGGTGTCCCAGGGAGCCTGAGGGCATCCCCGCCCTCCTGGGTCCTGCTCTAACTCCCTGCGGGCGCCTTTCTGCCCGGAAAGGTTGGTGCAGCTCCTGCTTCTCCAGGTCGGGGCTCTCCTGTCCTGGGGACACTCGCCGTGGCCTCAGCCCGGCTCCTCGCGGGGCCCCTCCCCCTTGGAGGCCTTTTGTTTATTTCTTTTCCCCTCGTCTTCCTACCTTGATAGAAGTGCGAACTCTTCTCCCTGTAGCATTCCAGCTGTTCCCTCTTTAAATCTCAGGCCGAATTCATAGATTTTCAGGATAATTTGAAGGTTATCTAGGTAATTTGGTGGAGACAGGTGATTTGGGGACCCTACTCTTCTGCCATCTTGCCCCTCCTCCTCTGTGGGGAAATCTTGCTGGAGAATGTGTGGTACAGAGTATATAGTACATTCTGTATAAAACAGGGGAAAGGCACACCCGGGTGGTTCAGTGGTTGAGCATCTGCCTTCAGCTCAGGTCGTGATCTCGGGGTCTTGGGATCTAGCCTTACATCGGGCTCCCCATAGGGAGCCTGCTTCTCCCTCTGCCTGTGTCTCTACCTCTCTCTCTCTGAGTCGCTCATGAATTAATAAATAAAATCTTAAAAAAAATAAAATAAAATAGGGGAAAACTGATCTGAGAGATGGAGAGGGACAGGTAACAGATTACATTGTTGGGGTACTTGCTACCCAGCCAACATAAAAGCCTGATTTTTCATTTTATGTGCTAATATGTTCCTTTTTTTTTCTTTATGATAGTCACACAGAGAGAGAGAGAGAGAGGCAGAGACACAGGCAGAGGGAGAAGCAGGCTCCATGCACGGGGAACCTGACGTGGGATTCGATCCCGGGTCTCCAGGATCGTTCCCTGAGCCAAAGGCAGGCGCTAAACCGCTGCGCCACCCAGGGATCCCCCCCCCCTTTTTTTTTTTGCAGAAGTCCATTTGAATTGATTTTGAAGAGATACATGGAAAACTCAGAAATAAAATATTGCAGGAATTCAGAAAAATTTGTCCTATTTCCAACACTGACCTAGTATAATCTGTATATGGTGTCACCTTGTTAGGAAAGGCAAGCATACGTGCACAGTCCTGCACCATTCTTTTGTATAGAATGGTCCCTGGGCCTAGAACACCACCAGGCTATGGCATTAGATGGCAACATCTTTCCCCGTTTCAGGCTTTGGTCTACTGAGTGTGTGCATCCATGGCCCTCAGGCACACTCCCAGCTTTCAGTATTTCAGACTCCACAGAGGAGGGGTCAAGAATCTACTGCACAAGACAAGTAGTGCAGGCCACATGCTCTGTCCTGGCTGCCAGGATGGTGACCTGCTGGCCATAGGGCACTGACATACTACTGGACCTGATCTTTCTCTGCCTCTTTCTATGTAAGTAAATGTGTTGTTCCATCCAGTGCTTGATTACATCGTGTTTTCCTTGGCAACTCCAATATCAAGATGCAATTGGACTTCTATTCCTGATTTCTGGCATCATGATGATCTCTGCTATCTTCCATGTAGCTTGGATTCCTCTCTTGGCACTGGGAATGGGTGCACAGTCTTCTGCATGGAAGCAGACAAAACTTTACCATGAACCCAAAGTGTAATTGCAGGACCATTTCCAAGTCATACAATCTAATCCTCCTTACGGAAGTAATATAAACAAAATGAGGTCCAAGGCTATATCTGTGACCACCAGAAGCTACTGTTGTGGAAACTGTCACTCAGGATTTAAAGATCTTGACAGCAAGATAGATGAAAAGAAATTTCTTTGGGAATATAAAAAGTAAGAGGAATTCTAATGTGAATCAAATGAAAGTAAATACAGTTCACTATAAAGAAGGAACCCAAAAATATGATATCAAGGTATGCTATCACATATACAGATGTATAATCTAACTTTTAACTATGATCATTTAAAGTAACTACTGACTTGTCTACCAGACCAAATACCATTAACATTCTATTTCATGGTGGGATTTCCTAATGCCAAAAATAAATAAGTCATTTTCATTATTTTTTTGGAAAATAAGATCTCAGATTCTTTCTCACTTAAGCACATTAAAATTGATGATTTTAATTGAAGCATGTAAATCAGTGAATGAAGCACATGTTTACAACTTGATATGTAAGTAAATGCATCAAAAATTATGTATAAATGTTCATAATAATCACTCTAAATATAAGTAAATGACCTATTATAGAGTTTATTATATAACTTATTATATAACTATTATATAGATAATAAACCAATGCTGATAAATAACTATAATGTTCTTCTAGAAGAAATTAGAACTTGAAATTGTCTTGCATGAAGACCTAATTTTTGTTATATAGAAGAGACTCCACAATTTTAACTAGGATGATTTTAATTAATAAATGCATGCTTAAATGTGGGACTACCTATAACTATATGAAAGGTTTCTATAAATGAGAACTGTACAAATCAGTATGCATATGAAGAAATATTAATTGAATTATAAAAAATATTATGGAGCCAATTCTGGTTAAGTGATTATCAATCTGTTTTCTCTACTTCTTGAGTGCATAACTAGACTATATTTCTTAGCTTCCTTTGCAGACTGGAATGGCCATGTGACTACATAACAGTATTAGTTAATGGAATATGAGAAGTGACTGGTGTTTCATACCCATCCCCAAATACTTCTTACCTGTATCCCCTATCTTGTTTACCCTTTGTCACCATTTATAGATGAGTCAGGTGGCCTTAGAAGCCTGTGCTCAAGATGGCAGAGGTACTAGATAAATGGAGTTGATTCCTTAATTTCCACCTGGAGGAGAGCCACTTCCTGATCAGGAACACTTAATATGGACTTTAAATTAGTGAGAATCAAACTTCTATTATATTTGAGCTATTATATGATTTGTCAATATTTCAAAAACTAATTAAAAACTAATTAAAATTAAAAACTATTATAAAACACAATCTCTGAGAATATCATCTAACTGAGGCTTTCTCTAGCTCTTAGCTTAACTCTCATGAAGGATGCTAATGAGCCAACATAATATTTTAAGGTTATGTTAGTGAAATAACCTCATCTCAATTTATGTAATGCAGAACCTTGGAAGTCATAGCTATGCAGGGATAAATAAGTTCTTGTTAGATATAATAGAATAAGAGAGAAGTAAGACACTAGTAATACCTAATTTTTTAAAAAGTAGTTGAATGACAAAAAAAAAAAAAAAAAACCACCACCACTTACTGAGCACTTATTATATGCCAGAAATGATAACAGGCACTTAGATAGGCAATAAAAAATAAAACACTGTTCCTGGGTATACAATTTAATTCTTACAGAATTTTAGTTAAATGAAGAGGGTAGGGAGAAGCAGGTATTGCTTCAGGTTGTGAGGGAGAAGACAGAATTATAAGGAACAAGTGAGCAACAATGAATGTAGTCTATAAGTTTGAAGAACTGAAAATGAGAGTAAGAGAAAGATAATATAATCTTTTAAATACTACTTATACTTTATGTGGTATTTTAATAACATTGCCATTTAATTTAAAGTATAAAAGAATTAATTAAAAGTTAACTTATATAGAATATAAAATAAAAATCATATGATCATCTTAATAGAATTAGAAAAAGCATCTGACAAACTACCCTTTCATGATAAAAACACTCAACAACTTGGGTATAGAAAGAACATACTTCAACATAATAAAGGCCATATATTACAAGCCCACAACTAACTATGATTACTCAATGGTAAAAGACTGAAAGGTTTTTTTCTAAGATAAGGAATAAGACAAAGATGCCCACCTTCACCACTCCTATTAAACGTAGTACTGGGAGTCCTAGCCAGAGCAATGAGACAAGAAAAATAAATAAAAGGTATCCAAATCAGAAAAGGAAAAATTGTCTGCTTGCATATGATATGATTTTATATATAGAAAATTCTAAAGACTCTATGAAAAAACTAGAACTAATCAACAAATTCAGCAAAATTGCAGGCCACAAAACCAACAGACAAAAATCAGTTGCATTTCTATATACAAACAACAAAACATTTGAAAAAGAAATAAAGGAAATCATCCTTTATTCACAATAGCATCAAAAACAATAAAATACTTAGGAATAAGTTTAGATAAGGAAGGGAAGGATCTATACACTGAACACTTCAAGACTTTGATGGAAAAAAGAAGACACAAACCAACTGAAAGATACTCTATGTTCATGGATTAGAAGAACTAATATTGTCAAACATTCCAACAAAGTCATCTATAGTCATCACATAATCTCTATCAAACTTCCAATCTCATTTTTCATAGAAGCAGAAGAAACAAGGTGAGTTATTTTGCTCTGATGACCAATGAAATTTGTACTCATAAGCAGAAAAAGGCAAAAAAAAGAAGGCAAAGGCAAAGGCAAATTAGCATCAGATCATTGTAATATGAGACCCACAGATCTGGAGGGCAAGAAAACGGGTGTAGACAGTTGATTATCTTAGAAATCAACATTTAAAAAATATTCTAGTGCAGTATGCACAAACTATTGAATATAAGAATCACCTAGAGTTTATTAAAAATAATCCACTTCCAGGGACACCAGGGTGGCTCAATCAGCAAAGCGTTCAACTTTGATTTCAGCTCAGGTCATGATTTTAGGGTTGTGAGACTGAGCCTCACACTGGGCTCCATGCTCAGCATGGAGTCGGCTTGAGATCTCTCTTTCTCTCTCCTTCCCCCTGCTCTCTAAATAGATAAAAATCTTTTTAAAATATTAATAATAATCCATTTCAAGACATTCTGATTCAGTAGGTTGAGGTGAGAAAGACTATAGAATCATTACTAATAAGGTGACAAATATAAAGTTCAGGGTAATATTGACCTACGAAATAGAATTTAGATTCAAATACAAGTCTGTTTGAGTTGAAAACTCTTGTTCTCTACACTGCAGTGCCGCTTCAAGTTACAAATTGACATTATCCAATAAATTATTATAATTCTTTAATGCAGGGTCTTAGTAAACTAGGGAGGATGATAATTGTAAATGTGACAATAAAGACACTTTCAATGTTTAGGAAACTGGCACTAAGCTCAGTGAGAGTAGGATTAAGGGCTCCGAGGGAATATTCTACAAGCCTTTAAGAACAGATTTATTTCAGCAACACAGAGGATGATTATAGGAAAGGATATAACACAACAGCGTTGTCTCATTTATTTTGGGGGCAAGCAATGTCTACTTTATTGATACACATCTCACTGGGTTCATTATCTTTGTTCATTTTAGAGTTTTTCATTTCCCATCAAATTCATCTTCTTGACTACCTCATTCTTTCTCCAAATTAAGACTTTGTTTCTCATTGTTAGTTATTTGATAGCATAGACTGGAGGCTACTGAATAAATAGAACTGTTGTGAAACTGTAAGCAAATGAAACATTTGAGCTTTAAAAAACATAGATGCTTTGGACACCTGGGTGGCTCAGGCGGTTAAGCCTCTAACTCTTGGTTTCAGCTCAAGTCGTGATCTCATGGGTTGTGGGTGGAACCCCAAGTCAGGCTTCTCACTTGGTGAGGAGTCTGCATGAAAGACTCTCTCTCCCTCTGCCCTGCCCCCTGCATTTGCTCTCTCTCTCTCTCAAAATAAATAAACAAATCTTTAAAAATATAAAAATAATGAATAAAAAAATCAAATAAACAGTATAGATGGTTGAAATAAAAATTCTGGAAAAGGAAAGTAAAAATAACATGAGACAATTTTAAAAATCTAGGCCTGAGAACACAGTTTCTCTTTCTCCTACTTTATTGACTTTGAATACAGAATGGATAATTTTAATTCTTTAGCTGTTAGAAGTTGAATGAATTTCATATTTTCAGTAGTCATGTCTCAAATAGTCTCACAAAATGTTAGAATGAATTCCAATACTCAGTAGTCCTGTTTCAAATGGTCTAATGATAAAATTTTTTTCTAGGTCGCTAGTCCACTATTCCATTAGAATTACTTTGCTCTTCAAAGTAAAAAACATTTCCCTGAACACAGAGATAAGTGATTATCACTGCTGACATATCTCTTTAAGCTCAGGCTCCAGACTGATTTCTTATGGCAAGTAAAATGGGATTCTTTTTCAATGGCAGGTTGTCCCAGGCCTTCACTCCAAAAATGAATCAAGTATACTTTGAAATAGAATTACAAATCAGGTGCATTATATGATAAATGATTGAGGTAACCATAACTTGTGGCCAAAGTTGTCAAAAGTTAACATCACCATTATCCCAAAAATAAGGTTAGAACAAAGTCAAGTTATTATTAAACTTTCAAGAAAATATTACAATTAGCTCCTGAGTATAAAGTATGGATTCTCAGGGAAATCATAATAGCTAAGTCCTTCTATGACAAAGATTAAATTCAAGTTGAAGATTAGAGAGGGATCAGAGAAAATGAAAATTTCAAAATAAAAACTGACATGCTGTAGCTGCAAAGTAAATAAAATGATGAACTTTATAAGCTTCATAAATTTCAAATATATAACGTTCATAATTCTTTAGAAAGGGAGTATACTAACTTGGGATACTTTAACAGAACGTTCATAATATTGAGAGGTATTTGGTGTCAAACACATCTTAAGCACATGCACATAATAATACCATGCATTAGTTGAGCATGTTGTAATCATTAAGAATCAATAATGAGGAAAAAAAAAACCCAGAGTGTTTGCTTAAGCCTATTTTTCCTTATGAATAATGGGAAAAAACTGCTTCAAAATAGCCCATCTCAACTTACAAAGAAAGAATAACAGGGATGAATTTTTTAAATCTTTATCATGGAATATTGAAGAATTTGAAAATTAAAATAAATGAGATGTATGTTCCTATATTCTTATAGATTTTCCATTACATATGTTATCTGGAGCCAAACATGATATTTATACTGTAAGATATTCTTATTGTCAGTCAAAGAGACATTGCTACATAAGAAAGGCATGACTTGGCATAAGATGTTGGTATTTTTATGTTATGAGGAAGTTTATAATATAGTTTGACCAGTTATTTCATGTCATCTTCAAAATAAATGGTCAGGCATTCATTATTTGAAACATCAACCAACAGTAAACTCTTCTGAGATTAGAAAGACTCCATCTAGAAATTTATCCGTAAGTCTGTACCTATAATCAGTTATCAAACAGATTTTCTGATATCTATGGCCTATCATATCAATTCAACAAATGTTTTATTAAGCATGAGAGTGAAGAACTATGCTAAATTCCTCACAGAGAGAAACGTATTTCCCCAGTCACCGAGAGGTTTCTAAGCAAAGCCAAACACAGATTCATGCATAAATAATACAAGGCTGACTACAAAATTTACATAACACACTTGTAAATAAAATGTAATGATAGCCAATCCAAATAAGTTGGCTTTTAACAGAAGGATCAAAAAAGGTCTTGTAATATATTTTTTTAAAGATTTTATTTATTTATTCATGAGAGTACAGAGAGAGAGAGAGGCGGAGACACAGGCAGAGAGAGAAGCAGGCTCCATGCAGGGAGCCCAATGCGGAACTCATTCCCGGGACTCCAGGATCGAGCCCTGGGCGGAAGGCAGGCGCTAAACCGCTGAGCCACCCAGGGATCCCCTGTAATATTTTTAATAAAAGATTTTATAAAGAATGGTTTTCAATATGTAGAAGATAGAGAAAAGAACTATGTATGAATAAACATTGTGAACATGGGCAGAGATAAGGAAAGACAGACATGCTTGAGGGCAACCCATTTTACCAAAGCATCCTATTTATCTAAGACATTAATGAGAGAAAGCTGGAAATATATAATGATGCTGGAAGACAGAGCCCTGAGTGCCCAAGTTAAAAGTCTACATTTAATTTTTACAATGAGGACCAGGCCTAACTTTGAGAATGAGACTGACATGACCAGAACTGAACTTAAAGCATACTGATCTGGCAGTAGTATTAAGAAAAAACTGGAGCAAATGATGAGGAGACACTAGAAGCAGGTGGACAGAATGAAAAACTCTTAAAATAACTCAGTAAGAGGTAATGAAAGTCTGAACCTGCAGAATGGCAAAAATGATGAAAAGGTGAGGGTAGGCCAGTCTGGAAGATACTAATGACAGACAGAATGGCTGTAACTAAGAACCATTAATAATATGACTACCATGACTATCCAGTAGGTTAGGATCATGACCTTGGAAGATATCAAACCCAAATTTAGATCCCAGTTTTAACGTTTGGTAGCTGCATAAGCCTGGACAAGTTATTTTGGTCTTGATTTCCACATTGAGGATAATAAAACCTACCCCATGGCATTATTGTGAGGAATAAAAAAGATAATTATTTTAACATGCTTACCACAGTGTCTAGTATATAGTTAAAACTTAGTACAATATAAATGCTAGCTTCTTGTATTACAACTATTTGCAGAGATCAGTGCTTGACAAGTGCTCACTGGTTTTTAGCAGCCACTTCTCACTGTTGGTTCACCCTGTAGTTGTGGTCATTTAAATATCCCAGAAACTTTTTTAATGTACCTCTTCCCCAACTAAATCTCTCCAATCTTATACTTAAACTCCTGAAATTTTAGGAATCTAAATATAGGATTTTATTTTATTGTAACTCCCACTGAATTCTATTTTTACTTTGAAGCAAGAATGTTTACTGAGGTAATTTTTCACGTACGTTCAATTATATGCCATGTTTGCTATTCCTCCTTCACATCTGCAGACCTGATTATGATAGGTGACTAGGGTTTTTTTTCATGGCAAATATTGATTAACACAAATCCAAGAATAAAACATATAGCACTTCACTAGAGAAGTCTCTTTTGGGTTGATATTGAGTAGTTATTGGAAGTTTGGACAAAGTTGGACAAAATAAAACATAAAAATCAAAATGTCATGTCTTCAGGAGAACAAAAGAGAGTAGCTCTTTTTTTCTATCACTGACAGAGGCCGTATTAACAACCCCCCCCCTTTTTTTAACTGGAAGAAACTAAGGCTTTGGAGACTTCTAGCACTTCCAATAGTCTCCCTGCTAATAAGTGGCAGAACAGAAAAAACCTGTCCTTGGACTCTAAATTCATCTCCAAATAATTAAACATGTTTTCAATAAAAGTGGTTGATTCACAACATTGTTTTATATGTATTCCATTATGCAATGTTTGCCTTTTTATACATTTATCATTCAATAAACTTTCACTGAGAGACAACATTGCAGGGTATTGTGCTAGGCAGGATGTCATTACGGAGATCAATCAAATATAGATTTAACCATAAGAAGCCTGCAAGAAATTATATAAAAATATGTACACATAAAAGACAAAGCAGAACAAAGAGATGTGTCATGAAAGGGAAAAGCAATTGCATTGGAAGTTCAGAAGAATGACCTCCACCCCCTACACCCCACCCCCACCATTTCAGAGGGCAAGGATATCTCAAGGATCTTCCTACATTCACTTCAGTTACAAGTTCTTCCTGGGATGAGTGGAGGGACAAAAACCTCACCATTCTGATTCTGGATTTTTCTTTGTAGGTACATATGCTACATAAGTATAGTTAATGCTATTAGTTTCAAAATATTAACTTAGGTCAACAAGATCTATATCTTCTCCAAAGATCCTGGAAAATCTGTTAGGACAATTCAATCCCAGACTTAGTATACAGCAGCCTTGAGTCACCACTGCCAAAAACTTTGTTCAACTATATAAGACATGAATTATTTAGGTTAGAAATATTCTGAATACTATATTCTCAATAAGGTAACTGTTACCACTGTTTAAGATTCACCTCCACCATTAAAAAAAAAACTCATTATGTGCTAAAGAATCACTGATAATCCTGAAAGAAGAACCCCCTATTTTATGTTTCAGAAAATTCATTTCCCAAAGTGCTGTGAATTTGATAGGAATTGGATGACACAGTCATCGGAGTCTCTCAGAATTCTGAAGTTGTACATTCCTGATAGTAAGCTCTAGAGATTATATTTTTGAAAGTAAACATTATTTTAGAAATGCCATTTGTATTCTAGGCAACCTAATTTGACTCTACTGACCTTTAAGACTTCATGTATTCTGACACCAAATTAACTATCTTTTCCTATGGAGAGTCTCCAGTACAGTCTCCCCAACAGTGTTCTCAAGCAGGTTATAGACCCTTGGTATAAAAACTGAGACACTGAATCCTAAAATCTTGATATATTACAGAAAATATCTCATACTTCAGAAGGTTTACATGTCGTTAAAGATTTTGCATTGGAAAAGAAAGTAAAATAACAGAAAAGAAGTATACTGCTTGATTTGAAATTGCACAAAACTTGGCAACACAACCTCTTTCAAACAAGAAGTCTTTACATGCCATTTGTATCCAGGTTTCCCTTAGGGAAAAAAAATATAATGTATTTCATCCCTGAAGCTTCCTATTTATTTCTTAGAGATATAATCTAATGAAACAATAATACTTTTTCTATTTTAAATATTAAAAAAAGAAAAAAAGTTTTCCTGAAACCTAGATTCTGAAGTCTGCTCTAATAATCAAATTTCTCTGTCGTATACGTATTCACATTTAAGAGTCGGCACATTGTTTATACACATGGAAAAAGAAACTGAATATATGACCTGAGAAAATAAGAGAAAAGAACATTTTTTCAGATTATTTTATATTCTTTCAAAATTCTAAATTTCATGGGTTGCTAAAGTATGTAAAGATATTTATATTTCTTCAAAATTTACATTCTAGATTATATAATGTCCTAATTCAACTTAGAAAATGGCTCCATATGCATATTATAAAAGCACTTAAAACAGACTGACTTTTGAATTAAAATTTATGCAAGGGAAAATGTAATTTTAACTGGAGCTAGCCTTCACATTAAATGTAAAACATCCAATTGAATACATTCAATCATAATAAGAATTTAATTTTTAATTCACTTATATTAGTAAAATTGTTCAAACTACTACCTAAGGCTAATTAATATTTTAATAAAATCAGAAACCTCTAATTCAAAAGTACAAGTTCTTACATAAGACAGCTGATTTTGTATTTTAAATTACTGAATTAGAGTGCCCTCTATTGGAAGAAAAAAATGGCAATGAAAGCTAAACTAAACTAAGAATTGTTAAAATACCCCTAAAATTCAAGGCACATCACTAATATGTAAAATACATTTATATAAATAATAATAATAATAGTACAAATGCTACAAAATTATATTTTCCTCACATTTTTATTTCTTCTAAATTACTTTTGGAATTATTTGTCATATTATAATGAACAAAGTGGGTATTTCATTATCACCTAAAATTAAACTTTAACTGAATCCAAATGTCCATCCTACAGCCAATAATGCAAACAAGCAAAAATATTATTCCACATGTAATATTCCAATGTAATATAGAAATAATTTTAATTTAGGACTAGACTGGGAATTTTCTTTGATGATAAACTGAAAATGTCTCTAGCCCAAAAGATTTTTTTAGCTGCTCTCATACAGCAATGGGAGAATTAGACTGGATACTGGAAGACCCATGATGAGATTTATTCTAGCTCTATAATTCTATAATTTTGTGGTATTATCAAGACCTCAAGTTGTGACTCAGCATCTCAGGTCTGAATTACCTCTGTAAGGCCCTGGCGGATTTTGAGGCCTCTAGACCAACAGTGTGCACATTAGCTTTCTGAAAGAACAAGGCTCAGAGCCACCCAAAACAATTCTGATTTAGTTGGTCTAGTTGGTCAGAACATGTTACCTGAAGGTATCAGGATTTTCTGAAGCCTCTCCAGATACGTCTAACATATAACCACTGCTGAGAATCACTATGTTTCTTCCCAGAACATCTGACGATAGTTACCATTTTTATCTTCCCAGGATGTCACCATCAGGATAGAACTCCCTTACTCAAGAATTTACTCTCCTCACCGTCAATATTAAACTTCTGATTAGCTTCTCAAATCTAATTATCTGCCCTTAACAAAACATCTGAGTGGTAATGGATACGGCATCAGCCCCAGACTGCCTGCCTTCAGATCCTGGCTCTGGCAATTAACTGTATAAACGTGGGAAAATCATAAAACTACTCTATGCCTCCATTTTCTCATTTGTCAGATGGGAGGATAATACCGCCTTCCTCAGGGTTATTATGAAAATTCAATCAGTTAATATAAATAAAGTACTCAGTAAATGTTAAGTATTACTGTTACTTACCCAAATCTGTTTCCCACTACTTTCCAAAATCAACTTTCATGATAAACCATTATTCTCAAATTATATGCTATGTCTCACCTCTGTGCTTCTGCACATAATGCTTCTGCGAGCTGGAATCCTTTCCCATTCACTCATTCATTCACTCATTCATTTCAAAACAAATACAAGGCATATCTCCTCTCCCTCCAGAGCTCTGAGTTTAGTCTCTCCCTACCTCCATGAAGCCTTCAATGAATACCAGTAAGTCTTTGCTAATCTCTCCCTTTTTAAAAAATTCCTTTGGCCACTGGATAATTTATTATGAGAAATGTGGCTGGGAATTAAAGACATTGGCTCTGAGTTTGAATCCTAGGTCTGCTACTTGCCAGCTGAGTCATTTCCCAAGTCTATAAATCCAGTTAGGATTACTGTGAGGACTAAGTAGCTTAAATCATAAGGCATTTGAACAGTAAGCATCTAATAAATGTCAGCCCTTATTTATCTGTTGTTTCACATGTTAGTCTTATCTGTACACTGCAACTGAAGCCTTCTTTGAATAAGAATTTTGAACTCCTGCAAGTCAGGAACCATGTTTGATTACTGCTATTATAAATCTTATAATCTACAACATACTGACAAACGTGATCTATAAGTACTTAATTAAATTTTTACTTAAATTTTTGCATAATTTGAGAATACAATTCATAACAAAACTCTGAAGAAACATTTTTGATGAACAGAAATATTCAATATAAGCAACTGAACCCAAATAAAACATAGTCTATAGAAAAGGGTCAAAATAACTGGATTACTTTTTAAACATTTAATGACAAGTTTCTATCAGATCTTCCAAAAGGGTACTTCCAGTGATGTCTTTTATCTGCTCAAAATCCTTTAGATTTTTCTCATTTTCTAAAAAATAAATTTAAAATTCTTATCCTGACATTCAAAATCACCCATGGCCTGACCTCAACCTATCCTTCTAATTTTATTCCCCATCTTTCCCTTTATAAACTCTATTATTTCAGATAAACTGAACTACTTGCCCTTCCTCATAAGTACCCTCTGCTTTTCTGCCTCATGTAACCTTTATTATTTAATATGACAATACTTTCAAGGAACACAATATAAGGTTTGTCACAGGAACAAAGAGTGATTGTGTGAAAGGATAAGCTTGAATTTTAAGAATTTCAGTTCAATTTATGAGCCCTAATTTCTCTATACAGTTTTGACTTAAAAAAAAACACTTAGCCTTCATTCCCCCAAATTATGTCACCCTCATAATTCCAAAAACCTCAGATGTCACTACTTGAAATATATAAGCATGTAAGCATGGTCTCAAAGTATAGGGTTCAGACCCCAGGGTATACAAGATACCTACTGAGTAAAAGAAAAAAAAAGAGCTTTCATTTACACTTATTCTTTATCCTTCTAATTTACCTCATATATTCTTAGAATAGTAGTAGATATATGTAATTTATGAATACATGAATTTGGGATGTTAGCTTAAAATTTGTTTACTACGGTACATACTACAAATTAGGGCTTTCAGAAATTCTATGGGTTCGCTACAAGTAGAGGACCAGAAGCAGTCAGTTTAGAGAAATCTTTAGGGACAGACCTAAAAACCTATAAACACCATGTATTATTTATGCAGGATAAATGTTTTAATTTGAACCAAGCTTCAAGGAAATGTTGAAATACAACTGGTTTGTCATTTAGAGATGACATATAACTGTTTAAGACTTTTAAACGGGAAGTTTTATCCTGATGTTAAAGTCACTACAGTAAATATCTCATTAATATAAAAATTTCATTTGGTTAAACTTATATGTATTTACATATACATGTATATATATATATAATTAATCATAATTATTCATAAAGAGCTTTTATTGGAGCCAATAATATGATGCTTTAAAAAAGACAATGTAGCAAAAAACAAAAAACAAAAAAAAACAAAAAAAAAACAAAAACCAAGAACAAAGAGTGTAGGGAGTAAGACTAGCCATGGAGCTAGACTAACAAGTACTATCCTGGGAAACAAGATACATGTTAAGTAACTAAATGAAGTAAACATTCTCCTAATAGTCACTCTACTTGGCAATTTTTTTTAGTTTTCATAAATAATTATGACACACTTAACACAATCCACTCTTATTAGCTTTTGAAGAAAGCATAATATTTCTGTAACAAATTAAGTTCTAAAAGTGAGTAAAGATTTCGTGTCATAATACTACATTTCCTTTGATACCATTATACCCTAAAAATCCTACCTCTACATGACTCAAAACAGATATACAAATCTTAATTTTAAATCGAGTGATTCTCTACAGGGTGTTTTGGTCTTTTTTTGCTATAGTGTTAATATAAAATCTAAATGAGCAAGGATCTCTAATTCATGATTTAGACTCTGAGCTTGTAGGTTGCATGAGGGATTAGTTTAAGATTATAAAAATATGGAGTCAAACTTTCCACAATGTCTCTCCCCTACCGTGACATACAGAGTGACCGAGAAACATACACACACAGCCCAGCTCCATCTTTCTTCAAGATGGGGCAGACTCAGTTCATAGAGAAAGCGGGAAACAAAGACAAAAGGAAGATTTTTTTTTTCATTGGAAACCAGTATCATCACACCCAGTAAAACTAAAAGAACATAATCAAAGACACTATGATTTCATTTGTTAGCAAGTTAGCAGTAGTGAGATTCATCACAAACTATAAATGATTTATCAAGGCATTCTTTCCCCTACACATGCAGTGAGAATAAAACAGCAATAAACATCAGAAAAAGAGCAATTGGGAATCTGACATTTGACACTGGCAGAATCAGAAGATAGGATAATGCACAAATCCCATGCCTCTCAGATACACAATGAATTGGCAAAGACAGACGTACTGTCTTCCTTCCCCCCTTACTTACTACACTCTGGCTTCCATTTTTCCCAAGTTCTTCCTCTGAAATCTTGCTCAAATTATCTAAGTAGTGGTCTGATATTGTGTGGCACAAATCTTCAAAAGAATAATCCTTTTCTTGACAGAGTTTTATTTCATCCAAGAGTTTTGATAATTCTCCAGTCACAGTTTCACCTGTAAGAAAATAGCAATTTTTTTTCAAAGTTTCAAGAAGGGCTATTGCCTAAACTTCCTATTAACTAATAAAAATATAACTAGTATGGTGATAGAACTCATATTATGACAAATAAGATTTAGTAAGTCGGAAAATACTCCATTGAAAACAAGATACTAAACTATGATTAGTGCAAGAACTTATAAAAGACAAGGAGAAATCCCAATTTTGCCCGTTATTACTCTGATTCAAAATAGAAATAGTATTGAAGGTTTATACATGTATAGTACATAAAAGCATGTGGAATGAATAATTCCTAAGGTTTTATTCATTAGAACATTTCATCTTTAACAATCTTTCACTGGCATTATAGTTCACAGAAACACAATTCATTCAATAACTCATTAACAAATTTTAAATGGTATTGGGAGCCTACTTCATAGATTCAATAAGAAGAAATAGAATGTATTTAGACAAATAATTACATAATTAATAAATAAGAATTGTGCAATGCGACATAAAGGAAAAACACAGAAGGAACAGACAAATAATATGCATCATCTATCAAAATGTGAATATTTTGCAGGCTGCATGCAAATATGCATTTCTCTAATCATTCTCAGAAAGGTACCTTACATGTACAATTTCTCCTGAGAATAAATAAAACTCCAGTAGTTATAATCCAGATATCAATATTTTTATTCTGCATTAACACATTTTAGCAAGGGGCACCTGGGTAGCTCAGTCAGTTAAGCACCCAACTCTAATTTCGGCTCAGGTCATGATCGCAGGATTGTGGGATCAGCCCCGCTCTGCATTCTGCAGGGAGCTGGCTTGAGATTCTCTCTCTCCTTCTGCCTGTCCCCCAACTCAGGTGCACTCTCACTCTCTCTAATTAATTAATTAATTAATTTTAGGGAACTATCTACCATAAAATATCCACTCCATGTAAACTTCATGACAGCAGAAATTTCTAATTTTGCTGACTACAATGTCAGGACCAAGAGTAGGGTCTGACAAACAGAAGTGCTCAATAAATGCTGACTGAATGGGTGCCTAGGTGGCTCAGTCCATTAAGTTTCCGACTCTTGATTTCGGCTCAAGTCTTGGTTTCAGGGTTGTGAAATTGAACCCCATGATGAGTGTCAAGCCCCCGTGCTGAGCTCTTCACTGCTTAAGACTCCCGTTCCCTTTCCATATGTCCCTCCTCCACCATCTTCTTCTTTTAAAAAAAAATGCTGACTGAATAAACAGATAAAATATAGAGTATAGGGACGCCTGTGTGGCTCAGTAGTTGGGCACCTGCCTTTGGCTGAAGTTCTGATCCCAGGATCCAGGATCGAGTCCCACATTGGGCTCCCTGCAAGGAGCCTGCTTCTCCCTTTGCCTGTGTCTCTGCCTCTCTCTCTCTCTCTCTCTCTCTCTCTGTGTCTCTCATTAATAAATAAATAAATATTTAAAAAATATAGAGTGTATAAGATATAATTTATTAGATTTGAAATTTTTATAAGTGTTAGCCTTTTTGTACATTTAGGACAAATCTGTACATAAATATCTAGTACTATTTCAAGGGTTTATAATTAGCTACTCACTCTTAGTCTTTTGGGAAGGAGACTCAACAGGAGATGAAATATGTATTTCTTGTGTTGTATCTTCTTGTACATGCTCTTCAAGGGCTGCTGATCTTCCCACACCTTCTAAATATTCTGTGTACACAAGTTTTTGAAATTACATAGTCAAATTCACTTACTTTAGAATCAATAACTAAACTTCAGGTTTTATTTCTGGTGACCAGTTTTTCATCTATTTTTTCTCCTCAATATATCCTAAGTCTTTAAAAGAACTTAAAAAAAAAAAACCTGAAAGACCTTCATGAATTATTAATTTAAATCTTTTTAATTAAAACATAAAAGATACTTAGGAACCTAAGAGACACATAAACCCTCTTTGTGAAAACTAAACTGGTCACATTCTTTCCTTAAAAATAAATTCACATGTTAAAAACATAGTAACATCCTTAGTTTCCTTAAATATATTATTCTACCTGAAGATTTAAAAACCTCTGAAAGATGCTTTGAATAGACTTGATACCTAAACAGGAATACCGAATTCAGATGGATACAACAACTAGTCAGGTAACATAAATGAATGAAATTTAGGTTATAATGGTATTTACTCTTGTAAGATAAGCATAATTACATATTAAAGTTTATTTCCACAAAGAAATAATGTTCTTTCTCATTATTTTTGAGGTAGTGTTTTACACTCAGCCTACCTCTCATTTTTCCAATTTTGAGGAAGATACAATTATAGTAACAGCAGCTAAAAAACTTAAATGTAGCTTACTATGCAACCAGCAGTATTCTAAGTATTTAAAATAAGTTAACTCACTTGAGCCTCACAAAACTATGACATGGGCACTATGAGAATTTCAGTTTTAAAGATGACAACTCAAGGAGAAGGATTTTTAATTGACCATATTCATACAGCTAATAAGTGGCACAACCAGATAGACATGGGACAAGAAAATATCTCACTTTTCTCTTAAGCATAAGGAAAACGGCATCTGAACACAGAGAACACAGCAAGTATGTGGAGCATGATTAACTAGAGAGTAGGTGACTCACTGAAAGTTCAATAGTAAAGTAAAATTAAAGCCTGTTCTTTTTGAGAAAATGAAATTCTAAGGTCTTAGCTGAAATTCCAGATTTTTCTATGTTGAAAGCTAATTAAATTTTTGTGGAAATACAGTGCACGCCTAAAATATGTAATCTAAACAAAATATGTGCTATCTGGCAAAAGTATTCCATCTACAGTGGCTAGTTTGTAGTCTCCATCTAAAGGATTAAATCCATTGATTTCTCCCCACAGGGATCTTTTTTTCTTACATGTCTTTATTCAGAAGGAATCTTTTTTCTTAAAATCTAGTTAAGAAAGTTTGTGCTCTCATGCCAACCAACTGTGTCTTTATACCATCCAAACGGTTTCTAAGGGCCATTCTACTAGGCAAACAAAGCAACCTATGGAAGTCTATCCTTATAATTTTGACCCAGTGTAGTACTTATGTAAAGTGAATTCTTCCTCTGGAACACAAATAGTAATTTTATCTACTCTAAATTGGTTTTAGCGAAATAACAAGCTTTTTCATTAAACTTAAAATGCACCACTGATTTGTGACCCAGGAATGCAAAAGCATACAGATAACACATTCATATTCTAAAATCTGCCAACAATTTTAAAAATTCAAAGATGTCCTGTATGTTCAATACAAATTGACATACCTAATGAACCTTGACCATTTAAGGGAACACAGTTAACTCCTAGCTAATAACAATTTCATCTAAGTTAAATCAATACAATAAATGTCTGTAATTACATCATGTCTTCTTTTTAGCAGATGACATTTATTTTGCTTTTCCCAAAAGGCGTATTATTCACAAGCCTCTGTTTTTTAAAGTTGAGTTAGAGACAAAAGTTCAATATGAAATATAAAGTGCCTAAAGGGAAAAGACAAAAATGTTGTATACCATTCTTTTTTATTAGCTTTCATTCCACTTGATTTTAATTTGAATATGTAGAGCCACTCTTGTATTATCTGATTTATCTCTATATGCACTTGACTTGTAATTAACTTCCTTATTAACAAGAAAATTGTAGGGGACTGACCTTCCCTTCCCTAAGAGGTTTTGAAAATAAAGAGAGAAGACAGCATGAATGACCTCCTGTAGCTCATCTATTCTTTTTACCCCTCTTTGGCTTCTGTTGACTCTTGTATCTCTGCATCACCTGCCTGACTTGGTTTTAATTCGTGTATCTCCTGCAGGACAGAGTTGTCCTTCAGTTTCCCAACTAATATCCAGGGAAACCATCCTGTCTCCCTTCCCTATTACACTTGCTGCCAATCTGCAATAATTAGGGGATAATCATTGCTGAACAGTGTAGAAGCTAACTGGAAAGGAGAGAATCAATGTCTGGGGTTTTAAGGGAAACATACTATATGTCAGGCCTAATCATGAAGCAAAATGGGAGAGTATTTCAATCTAAATTTTCATTAAAATTTTTAGATCAAACAGGGAAGTATATAATCCTGCAAATGAACCTAGGTGGTTCTCAAACATTCAGTAGACCTTAGGTGACCTTTACCAAAAACAAAGGCTGGCAAGACTGAATTATCTTATACTACTAGATTAAGGAAGAAATAATCTGTATTATTCTAGCTAAGTATAATTCTTGTTGTTAACCCAGCATTTATGTACCAGGTCTACTACCCCAAACAGGATATGAGTTTGAGCAAGTCAGCCTCTCAGAGCTTCAGTTTCCCTCATGTGCAAAAAAAAGGCAAATAATGATATCAGACTTACCTACCTCACAAAGTTATAGAAATCAGACAAAATAACAGAAAATCCCTGAAAACTCTTAAAACATTATCCAAATGTAAGACCATCAACACTTTATATAGTCTTATTACCATCAAGTTCCTAACTACATTTTTACTATATGGATTTAAAAGACTATTATCAAGTGATTGAAAAACCACTTTTGCTTTTCATAAAAATACTCATTAGCTGAAAACAGAAATAAAACATTAAAAATTATTATTATTGGGCAGCCCCGGTGGCGCAGCAGTTTGGTGCCGCCTGCGGCCCAGAGTGTGATCCTGGAGACCCAGGATCGAGTCCCACGTCGGGCTCCCTGCATGGAGCCTGCTTCTCCCTCTGCCTGTGTCTATGTATCTCTCTCTCTCTCTTTGTGTCTCTCATGAATAAATAAATAAAATCTTTTAAAAAATTATTATTATTATTTAGTTTAAAAGTCTACCAGAAAAAAACGTAAACAGTAAGTTTACTTACAAGTAAACATTGACTCAAAACTCAAGAGAAAACTACAGTAGATTTAATCTAATCTTAACTTTAAGACAAGCTCATCCATCATTCAATATTGTTTACCTTGTAAGAGTGTTGCAATCTGGAGAGATTTCTGAGACGGATGTTCCTTCAGAATGTCTAAGACGGTTCTACCTAAGCTATCCTTTATGTTGGCATCAATTCCTGAAAGAAAAAGAAAAATCCACTAAATGTACAACCACAGAAGTGTCATCAGAAGATACTGTCAAGATGTAACTACTCTAATATTAAACATACACAGACCAAGCTATGAAAGTAGTTGTGTAAAAAATTAAGTCCTAGACACACACACACACACACACACACACACACACACACACACGATTTTTGTAAGAAAGAAGGTGGGGGTCTCCTGCTACCAAAGATTAGGAACATTCTTGACAATGAATGAAGTCTTCAAGGGCACTGACCCAATCATTAAGATTGTTTTTTTATAATTAAGGCTAGTTTGGATTATAGCTAGTTAATAGATACGCTGTCAAGCTAAAAAATATTATTTATTAATTTAGAATGTGAATTCCTAAGATATAATAATGGTTCTGTGATATAGATATATTCTGTAAAATATGGTAAAAAAAATTTTAAATAATAATGTATCATGCATAACATAATGACAGTCTTAAAATATCTGAGTATTCACAAAAGTTGAAGAAGGATGATTATTTTGAACTGTTGTCCAAATAGTATTTGTCCAGCTACAAAGTCAAATATCTCATATTTATGCAAGATTATATTCAGTGTAAATAACAACCATCTACCTGCTGAGCACACTTCTTGAAGTTTGTAACTAAAATACATTTGTAATTATTTTAATTCTAAAAATACTTATTGTACTAAGGAATGTAGTAGTTTTCACTGCCCCAAAAAAGTTTATGAATTTTCCAAACATCTAACTGTAAACAGAGCCAGCTTTCAGAATCCGGCATTAGTTCATTGTATAGTAAGATAATTAAGCTTTGCTTAAATTTGTGTAGAAATGTGTGACAAGCAAAATTGTAATTTGTTGCCTATAAGACATTTATTATATCACTGTTCAATGTAAAAAAATGTACTTGAGACTTTAGCTTTCTAGAAGTATAATCAAAATGCAATAGCCAATGTTTTTCATTTTTTCAGGGTGGAAAACAAATACACTAAATGTAGTCCATAACACCAAAGACTCAAATCAATTGTTTCCAAGTATAAAATTGTACCCATGCTTTTTTATCCTAAAAAAATCCAATCTCAGTTCCAATTTTATTTCATTTCATTCAGAATATACATATGAAGACAAACCTACTCTGTTGTTCCTTCAAAGCATTCCTTCTAAAAAAAAAAATCCCTTTAAATCACTGCAGCTTACAAATAATAGCTACTCAGTTGATGAAGCAACAAGGCGAATTTACCTTAAGGATACAGAACACTAATTTCTGTTTACCATAGTTCCCAATAAGCCTAGGGAAATACTATGTTCTTTCATAAACCAAGCAATTGTCATAACTTCATAAGGATCAGTTCCTCCCTTTTGTACAAGCAGAGAATTCCTTTTCCTTCTGGTAGTTTCTCTAATATATTTCAATGTGGTTTAAATATATACAATTGTAATTTCTAAGAGCTTTTTACTGACATCTATGGAGTAAAAGAAGGTGTATATTTATATTCATTTTACCTAAACATTGAGGCTCAATTCTACATGATATGGATACACATTTGCAATATGAACTAAAGGTAAAAAGTAAGGGTGATTATGGAAAAAAAAAACTGTGCCATTTCCCTTTATCTAGTCCTGAAATAGAAATTGTATTTGGCAGAATAAATTCCATGGAGAATCACGGTAGTTACCTGTTTCTAACAGAACTCTCACAACATCCACCTTTCCAAATAAAGCTGCTTCATGAAGTGCACTCCCCTTTTCTGTCTGGAAAAAAAAAGAAGAAAAGAAAAAGGAGAAAGAAGCACAGTTGCATTAGGAATGCTTACAAGTCAAAAAAATTTGTGATTTTATGTACATATTCTCTGTAATCTCAGCACTCCCTGACAGAAAGGTACTATGGAATAAAGAAGGGATCCTAAGAACAAAATCCAAATGCTTGGATTTGTAAAACACCTCTACTTCTGAACAGTCATTTGACCTTGTTATGTTGGTAAGTCACTCACCTGCTCGTAGCCTCGGGTGTTCTCAGGTGTGATATAGGCAGTTTTACTCACAAGGCTTTTGTGAGTATCCAATGATTTCAGTCAATTCATATACTGCATGCATTTATCAGATGCCAATTATATGCCAACAATAGTTGAAGGGTATTCTGAGACATGGAAATACGATGCTGACCCTTGCATATTTATATTCTATTTGAGGAAATAATAGATGCATAAAAGGAGCCTTTATGATAAGTGAAATCTAAACAATTTAATATGGTTTACAAAATCCAGATGATCTCCATGCTCTCCTCTCCACACTTTCTTCTGTCCACCTCACCTCTCCTCCAGATCTTATGTCCTATGCTTCAGGCAAACTGCTTTTCCACATTAGTCTCAGTGGCTAGGGATCTCTGAAGCTGGTCCCTCTGCCCAGTAGGATCCAACCCTAGCCCTCTATCACACTATCACCTATCCACTAGTTCTCAATCTTCAGCATGAACTGGAATTCCTTAGAGAGCTTGTCAAATGCCAGATTTCTGGGCCTTACTCCCAGTTTCTGATTCAGCAGCCTGGGGGTAAAACCAAGATTTTTCTATTTCTAACAAATTGCCAGGTGCTACTGAGGGTCTAGGAGTATACTCTGAGAACCACTGACCTACATGTCAAATCTCAACTTGAACACAATTTCACTTAAGAAGATATCACTGGCCCCTAGGCCAAGTGCTTTTCCTATATAACCCACAACATTTTTTTCCTCATCATAGCACTTAAACTACATTATGTCATGTAATCATCTATTTCTCTTAACAATCTATAAGTTTAGTGTAAATGTAGATCTCATATCTTTTTTTCATTATTGTATCCCCAATGCCTACTAAAGTACCTTGAAAATGTGACATTAAAGAATTGTTTGAGGGTAAAAGGTAAACAGGGGGAGGAAAACAGCATGGAACGGGAAGAATTGTGAGTGATGCAGGGAGAGACTGGCTCCTGCCTAAAGGAGGATCAAGGAAAATTTTAAAGCAGTAGCTTTCTGAGTTACACAAATGTGTTTCTTTCACTTTTTTCTTTTTCTCTCAAGAATCTGATAAACATATAGCAGGCCCTCAGTATGTGTACATGTGTGTGTTAAACCGAATAATGTCATTATAGGAATTCTGTCCCCCTATATTAAAAAACTGATCTCTACTGTGGGATTCTAATCTTGATTCAAAGTAGAAATAACATAATAAAATAATATATAATGTAAAAAAAGTTGTTAATCAACAAAATCCTATTGTATAATTAACTCAATCTAAAATGGTTTATAAATGCATCATTAAGGAGACTGAGGATCAATGTGATCTAAATTTACCTTCAAAGAAGCCATGATTGAAATATATTTGACTTATACTTTCTGTCATGATATATATAGATACTGATAAAAATGGAAAAAAAGGATGCCTGGGTGGTACAGTCAGCTGAGCATTGGACTCTTGGTTTTGGCTCAGGTCATGATCTGAGGTTGTGAGACAGAGCCCTGTGCTGGGCTCCATACTCCATGCAGAGTCTACTTGAGGCTTTCTCTCCCTTTGTCCTTCCCCTCTCACTAGAATGGATGAATAAATCTTTTTAAGAAATGGAAATAAAAAATAATAATTCATAAATGTATAGCACTGTTCAGAAGGAAAGATAAACTGTGGAAATTTACTCAGCTCCTTAAAAAATTAATATGGAGCAAAAATACTTTTTTTGATTCTCTGAAAAATATCCCTTGAAATAATTTAATTCGTTCACTCTGTGTTTTTCAACCAAATTTCTGATTACTAATTTGATTTCCTTCCATACTTAAAACGATTTTATGTTAGAAAAACTCCTCCTGGGATAGCACACCTTAAATATTCTGAAAAACTAAATAATGTTTTAAATACAGGGATGAAAAGGAAAAATAACAGAATTCCTCAGAGCCTGGGAAGGGAACAGGGACAAAAACTATGAACCCAGGGTTTTAACACTGGAACAGGAAACTGTTCCAAGGAATCTGCCAATCCTGGCAGACTAATGCTTGGCCTTTAGCCAGCTACTCAATGTAGAAGTGGAAGGCGGGAAGGAGACAAAGAAGCCCACGAAAGCTGAGAAGATAGATCAAGGACCCCTGAAAAAAAAAAAACTAAAACTCTCAGGGGCACCTTGCTGGCTCAATAGGTAGAGAAATTCCAGCCCCATGTTGGCCATAGAGATTACTTCAAAAAAAATTTTTTTTCAAACTCCAAAAGAAAACATCCTCAGTTAAAAAAAAATTAATAATAAACATTTTTAAATAAATAAATATTAAATGTGTTGGACAGAGGGAGAAATTAAAAATGGCTATTTTGATCTTAGTTATAAGTGGAGCAGAGTAGCAAAAATAACATTAAATCTTACCACAGTTCTCCCCTCACATGGACTTGGGGCCAAAATTACACAATCTCTGTGCTCCCCCAACCCTTCAATCCTAAGCCAAAAATGTAGAAGGAAGTGACTGTCGTTTTGTAGTACCAAGGCAAATATAAATGCTTAGCAGAAGCAGATATACATCCCTGTGAAAAAAAATACACTGTAAACTCAGAACTCCAAGAGTTCTAACAGATCAAACTCTAAGAAACACAAATTTAAAATCAGAAATCACTGAACATGAAAGAAAATAAGCCATGAGAAAGAATTTAGAGAAACAAAAAAGAGTAAAATCTATAAAAACGTCACATGTCATGTGATGATTACCTACAGAATATAAAATACATATGATCAATAAAATAAAAGAACAAAGAAGGGATATCAAATATAATTTAAAAAACAAGAGGAGAATCAAAATTGGCCAGATGTGAAAATGAACTAGACAGCACTTCTAGAAATGGAAATCATAATGTTTTAAACGGAAAAGCTTAATAACAGGTAAGACACAGCTGAAAAAACAAGTATTGAACTAGATAGTGGATTTTTTTAAAGTACATAATGCAATTTAATGAAACAAGAGATTTAAAATGTGAAAGGCAGGACAGAATAAGACTCAATATATGTCCAATCAGAGTTCTAGAAAGAGAGGTTGGGGATAAGCAATTCAATGGCTAAAAACTTTCCAGGACTTATGAGATACTAATATTCAATTCGAGGAATACCAAGCAAGATAAGTTAGAATACATTGTGAACATATTACAGTTCACTTACAGAACACATAAGATAAAGAGAATATCTTAAAAACATCCCAACAGAAAGAACTGATTGTCTAAAAATAATTAATAATTAGATCAACGGCTGACTTCTCAACAAAAATAATGATAGAAAACAGTACCTTCATGTGTCAAGAGAAAGTAATACCAATCTACCACTCTATATCCAGCCAAAGTATCTTCTAAGAATGGGAGCAACATAAAAATATTTTCAGGGATGCTTGGGTAGCTCAGCAGTTGAGCATCTGCCTTCAGCTCAAGGCCTGATCCCAGGATCCAGGATCGAGTCCCACATCAGGCTCCCTGCAGAGCCTGCTTCTCCCTCTGCCTATGTCTCTGCCTCTGTCTCTGTCTCTCTCATGAATAAATTAAATATTTTTTTAAAATTAATTAATTAATTAATTATACATATTTTCAGACAGACTAAATAATGAATGGTTACTACAGATCCTTACCGAAAGAACTTCCTAAAGATTTAATTCAGGAAGAAGTACCTGAGGTGCAAGAAGTAATGTTAAATAAAGAGAATGATAAAGAGAAGGCTAAGTCCAAACTATTTATTTATTTATTTATTTATTTATTTATTTATTTATTAGATTTTATTTATTCATTCATGACAGAGAGATAGAGAGAGAGAGGGAGAGAGAGAGAGGCAGAGACACAGGCAGAGTGTCTCCATGGAGGGCTCTATGGAGGGAGCCAGATGTGGGACTCAATCCCGGGTCTCCAGGATCACACCCTGGGCTGAAGGTGGCACTAAACCGCTGAGCCACCCAGGCTACCCAAACAAACTATTCAAAAATATAACAATAATGTCTACCTTTTCGTACTAATTTGGTTTTCTAGATACTCTGATATAAAAGTGTGGGTACTTTAGACACTGAAATGGACTATTCTATAAAATGAAATTATATAAACTTCACCATACATAAACAATTCTTTTGGAGGAGACAGATGTAGAAGATCTGGGTCCCAAGAGCAGTTTGACTTTCAGTCATTATATAACTTGGAGAAATCACTCCATATCTATGAAAATTCACATATCCTTTTAAATAAAGAAAATATTAACAACTTGGTAGGGTTATTGGGAGAGTTAAACAAGATAAACAAGTCTCAAAAAGCATTTTATTAACCTAAAAAATAATGAAAAATACTATCATTATTGCTGCTAAAAAAGCAATTAGAAAACTTATTTTTTTAAAACCTCAATGATGCTAATATTTTCAAATTATATATAAATATATATGTATTGTGTGTATAATAATCTCCCTTACATTATTCCAAGAAAAAGGGTTATGTTAAATAGAACAAGTATTTTTATACAATAGATAAGGAGACCCTGAACTCTTAAATAAAACTAGAAAAAGTTAGCAGATGATAAATACATTTTTAGCCTGAAAAGGTTAATCAGTTTTTCCAAATCCAAGATGGATATAATTAGATTATTGATAGAGAACATGAGGATGGAATGGATTGTTCTCATAAATTTAAGGTAAACAGTGGTATCAGGAACCATTTCTTGCTATCATAGTAGTATCAAAAATAGTACAGAATTTAAATATTCAAATCTATCAACTATTCCTTATCAAAATGCAGGTTAATTCCACAATATCCTCCAGTTGACCATACCATACCTTGAGTCTGTGTCTACTCTCCTCATTCAGATTAGTATCATTCTGTTCATCTCAGCCCTCTATTCCAAATCCACAATCCATAACTCACCAGATCTTGAACAACAGTATTCTCATGAAATAATCCAAAACATTCAACAAGCAAGTTGAATGTATACACAGAAATAACACTAAAATAGGTGAACCCAAATCCTCTCAATCCTCGGGATTTTGTACTGCTTTTCTCATGGATCAAATTTCACATTTTTTGAAAAAAATCATTTAAAATAATCATTTACAAAACAGACAAAACAGACAGTTATGCAATTGATAATACAATAACACTTCAAAAATGCATCCAGGGATGAGATATGAAGCACTCACATCTCAGTACTGCTAAGGAAAAAACACCTCTGAACATAAGTTGTAATGAAAACCGCCGTGAGAGAAGAAATTAAATGATATAATATACGGAAATGCCAACAGTTGAATTGCTGATGAAAGCAAAGAAATTATCTTATTGATTGGAAATGTCTATTAATGTCAAGTCTCAGTAGCACCAAAGCTGAAAAAAAAACAAGACAAGTGATAGGAAAGAGGGAGACCCTGTTTTAAAGCCCTGGGTTTTAGCTTCCTTTTTGTTTTTAGCCCTATGTATTTCTGTGGCTTTTGTGGAAGTTCAGTCATGCATATAAAGAGATATTTGTTATGCTTTATCCAGTATTTCAAGGTGTTTTAAAATGGTTTCTTGGGTTCTGTATTCCACCAGATTGTCAAAACAACTGATGGAGCGATGTCAGAGCTTGCCTGCGCTGGTTCCCCCTTCTGAATTTAACACCTCTAACAAAGTCCTCCTGAGCTTGAAAAAGAGAGTGACCAGATAGATAAAGGAAGATTAATTACTTAATAAAGGAGAAAACAGATAGAACAAAGATGCCAAGATATAAAGTAAGATTGTGGTGATGATCATAGAGAAAATAGTACAGGAACCAGGGGAGATGAAAACTATGAGAACCAAGACCTCTAACTATTATAAGAAATAAGAGCCAGTGAATAAAGATAACCTCAATGGAGACAGAGAAAGCCAACTAGAATAGCACGTACCTCAGCAGTAACAACTCCCAGCATGCTGGCTAGTACCAGTCAGCCCTACGGGCATCTCCCAGAATAAAAGATGAGAACATCCTAGCCTTTATAAACAAACACGTGACTTCTGAACAAGCTGGGAGTCCACTACTCTTTTGTATCCTGCATTAGCTAGTCTGTAGCTGGAGAATTGTGTTCAACACTAGGTAATGAACTTTTACAGGAACATTGACAAGTTAGGATGTGCTCAGAAAAGAAGGTCCCGAATGACAAAAGACTTAGAAAAACATCATGTGAAGAAGAGCTGAAGGTTTTAAGAAAGTTTAGATTGGAGGGGAAATGGCACACAAGAAATATGTCCTCAAATAATTTAGAAACAAGATTCCTCCTCTCCCAAAGATCTTTCCTCCTATCCAACTAGGGACCTCGTAGCCTCGTCTTTACCTTTCTTCCTTCACTTCTGTCTTAGAGGAAGAACCTGTTCTCCTCCTTAAAGCTAATTCTCTACTTTGCTCTTATCACTTCCTGCTGCTTCTTAAATTTCATGAAATACCTTCACCATTTCCCTTGCATCCTCAATTTCAGCCTTCTCACTGAATCCCTGCACCCTTCATAAAAATACAAAGTTTTCCACAATCCAGCATAAAAGAGCCAACCAAAGAAATGTCCTGGGAACCTGCTATGACTTCAAGTTGCTATCCTGTATCTCACTTTTCTTTACTCCATAATTTGTAGAGTCATCTTCCCTTCTGTAGGAACAATTCCTATTTTGTTACTACCATCCTCTCTGGCACATAGAGGCAGTACCTGGCACAAAGCAGGCACTCCATAAATACATGGTGAATGAATGAACTCATTACATGTAACTGCACTATCTTGGCACCCCTCTTACCACTGCTTTCTTATTGACTTCTTTTTCCAGATATTCTGACTATTCTTTATTCACCTTCTTTTCTCTACATATATTCTCTCTCTTATAAACCCATCTGTTCGCATGGTCTCATCTCTCACTTCTCTTAGGCTAGCCCTATTTAAGTAGCACATCCTAAGCGGGACCTCCCACCCCGCTTCATTCAACATCACAACAACCAGAGTATTTCCTTTATGGCACTATCAAAATTCATAATTTTTGTTTATGGTTTTATTTCCTGTTTTCCCCACAAGTCACTCAACTCCATGAGGACAGGGAATAAATTTTCTTATTCACATAGCATAGTGCCTGGAAGCCTGGCCTGAAATGGCTAGTAGGAATATGGCATCCTTACAGGGAAGCTGGGTTTTTGGTTCAAGGGAAGGAAAAGAAGTTGCTGGGATGGTAAGTAAGATAGGTCAGGGAAGGCTTCCCTACTTACTAAACATCTAAGCACACACCTGAAGAAGGCACAGGACTAAGTCATGTGGGTTAGTAAAGCAAAGGTCTCAAGGCAGGAGCTTGCCTAGTATGTTCCAGTAAGAGCAATGAAACCACTATGGCTAAAGCTAAGTGAAAAATGGCAGAGTATAGTCAGAGGTGGCTTCAAAGAGACAGCAGAACTAGGTCATGTAAGACACCTCCCAGCCACTGTAAGGAATTTAGCTTTTGCTCCAAGTGAGATGGAAAACCACTGGAGGTTTTTTGAGCAGAAAAAATGATATGATCTAGTTTAGTTAGTTTCGGCTGCTTTATTGAAAACAGAGGGAAAGGATTCTCTTATAGCCTGAATGTTTGTGTCCCCCAAAATACATCTGTTGAAACGTTAACCTACAGTGTGACTGTATTTGAAGAAAGGTCTCTATGGAAGCATTTCAGGTTAAATGAGGTCATAAAGGTAGGAACCAATGTAATGGGATTAGTGTCCTTCTATGAGTTGGACACACTAGAGTGTTCTTTCTCTCTCTCTCTCTCTCATTCTGTTTGTGCACAAAAGACCATGTAAGTACACAACAAGAAGACAGCCATCTTACAAGCCAGGAAGAGAGCTCTCACCAGGAACAGAATCTGCCAGAATCTTCTTAGACTTTCCAGCCTCCAGAACTGTGAGAAAATAAATTCCTGTTGTTTAAGCTGCCCAGTCTATGAGATTTTGTTATAGTCCCCTGAGCAGACTAATATAGAGGGGAAGGAAAAAGCAGGGAAGCCAGGTTGAAGGCAGGAGATGTGCAGGATTTAAGCTACAGTGGTAACAGTGGAGGGAATGAAAAGTAGTGAAATTCTAGATATATATTTTAAGCACAAAAACCAAAAGGATTTGCCGAGGGGCTAAATGTAAAGTATGAAAGAAGTGCTGACGTTTGGGAACTAAACAACTAGCAGGATAGTAATGGCATTTGCTGAAATGGGGAAGTTTAGAAGATGGGCAAATCTGGGGAGACAGAGTTATGGAAGCTAAATGTTCAGTTCTGGAAATGTTTGAAGGCTCACTAGTCATCCAGTAGATATGTCCAGTAGGCAATTATGTCCCTAATTTAGAATTCAGGGTAAGGTCCAAGATGAGTATATAAACATGGTTGTTGTGAGAAAAAGATGCCATCTGAGGTCAGGGGATTGGATGAGGTCAACTAGGAAGCAAGTATACAAAGAAGAAATGAGGTCTAAGTACTAAGCCCTGTGATACTGATGCTTAGGGATTGGGAAGTGGAGAATAGGTTAACCATGGAATGGAGATGGGACAGACTACATTACTCCCTGCTCCAGTCATATGCTCTGTGTCATATGGCTGCAGGTCCTTCCACTTACATGGGTGGAGTGGATTTCCCCACCCTTTGATTTGGGACATGGCCTTGTGACTTGCTTTAGCCACCATATGGTATCTGTGTGATACAAGCAGAGGCATAAAATGTGTTTAGTTAGGTACATAAAGCAGAGCAGACCGGGCCAACTTTGAGCATGAATCAGAACTTCCCCAGATGACCTGCAAACCTGAGAATGAGGGGAAAAAATGCTATTGCTTATTACTGCATACCACTGAGGTTTCTGTGTTTTTTGTGCAGCAGCACCATGGCAATGGCAATAGGTAACGATTACAGGGGTTTACAGAGTTCCAATGTAAAGATCTACTGAAATAAAGGCTGGTGCAAGAGAGGGAGGTATGACTTTACAAAAAGGGAAAGAAAACAGGAAGGTTTAATTCTTGAGCAACTCCTATGGATAACAGGTTTGTGAGGCCTGACAGATTTATCTAGCTGCAAGGCTGAATGGAAGGCAATCAAGGTCTTTGACTATGCCCTACCTGGAGTAAGACCAAGAAGGAGCAGAGAAGTAAGAGAGAACAGTGACTCAGATGTCAAAAGAGAAAAGTGTTTCTAAGAGGAAGGAGAACTGCTTTGTCAATGTCAATGATAAATCAAATTGTCTGCTGGATCTAACAATATGGAAGCCATTAGTCACCGTACCAAAGAGGGGGAAGAAAGACTTTTGATAGACTAAGGAACTGGAGTAGCTTCGAAAGAGAATGGGGGAAAGAAATCTGATATAATGAGTAAAAACACATCTTTCTAAATATGTTGTTATGAAGGAGATTAAAGAAAGGGAACAAGAGCTAGAGGGAACTGGGGGTTCAAGAGAGAGTTTTTCTAAAAGATGAGAAATATTGTGACATCACTGTGGGCCTATGGGATGATACAGTGGAGAGGTGAAAATACATAGTATTTTAAGGGGAGGATCAGGTCTCCAAGTAGAGGAGTCAGCCTTCAGAATAAGCCTCAGTTCATTTAAAGCACCAGGAAGAAAAGCAGATGCACATCCACCAGCAAATGTGGTGGCACAAATACCATCATGATGGCTTCTGTTTTCTCTGTGTAATAAAGCAAAGTCATGATCACAGAGAGATGACAGGGAGGAAAATGTTAAAGTTTTGGGAAAAAAGGAGAAACTAAATAATCCTCTAGGAAAGAAGGACTGAATGGCTTATTAAAATGTAATCCATCCATTTTAAGCACATAGGTCTCCTGCCACGAGAAGCACTAAGACAACAAAAAATGGTACCTTACTCGGCTTTCCATCTTAACAGCTCCTAGCATGGGAACTTGTACTCTTCATTATTAATTTTCTATCATTTTACTTTCATTTCCTTTCATATTCAAATAAAATCCAATCAGCTTAATGTTTTGCCAGTACTTTAACTTTTTAAATTTTAATAAGAGAAGCTTCCGAGAAACACAGTTAAAGCACCAGCATAAAAAGACACCATCACTACCTAGTTACCCAAACCAGGTTTGAAATCCATAGAAATAATTGCTAACTTCAAGACAATCTTGCCAATTAACACCTAACTTTCTAAATATCTTAAGTATGACAGTTCTCTTTATTAAGAAATCCTTTAAGACTAAAGGGTTTGCATATAAATATAATATGAAATTCACCTAAGCAGGAATTAAATTATTTTCCTCAGTTCAAATATGCGTTATAATTCAAAACTACTGAAAGAGAAATGAAGCAGAAACCAAAACTACAGAAAACACTAACATAAATTACGCATTTTAAAACATTTGTAATTGGGATCCCTGGGTGGCGCAGCGGTTTAGCGCCTGCGTTTGGCCCAGGGCACGATCCTGGAGACCCGGGATTGAATCCCACGTCGGGCTCCCGGTTCATGGAGCCTGCTTCTCCCTCTGCCTGTGTCTCTGCCTCTCTCTCTCTCTCTGTGACTACCATAAAAAAAAAAAAAAAAAAAAAAGAAAAGAAAAAAAAAAGAAAATCCCACTAATTAAAAAAAAAAATTGTAATTAAAAGAAAAAGAGAAGATCCTCCAAAGTCATCTCTAAATTTTAAAGAATTATTTATAATGATTTGAATGTAATTAAAGTCTGAAAGTGTATTGCTGTAATTTACCAAATGGGATTATTTTTATAGTGCTAATTTCCAACTGATAAACTATAACAAGTTAATGAGAATTAAAGCCACTGAAACAGTTTAAGGTTACTGTCTGGTATTCTTCACTCTCACTGAGTAAGAATATGAACAAATATCTATTTTAAATGTGATATTAAAAAAGTTTTGCAGTGGGGGTGCCTGGGGGCTCAGTTAAGTGTTGGATTCTTTTTTTTTAAGATTTTTAAAATTTATTTATTTATGAGAGACACACAGAGAGAGGTAGAGACATAGGCAGAGAGAGAAGTAGGCTCTGCAGAACTCAATCTCAGGACCCTGGGATCACGAAGTGTCAGACTCTTGATGTTGGCTTGGGTCATGATCTCAGAGTAGTGAAACCAAGCCCTACATCAAGCTCCACGTGGATCTGCTTCAGATTCTCCCTCTCCTTCGGCCCCTCTCCTCCCTCTCTCCCTCTCTAGAACAAACAAACAAACAAAAACTCTGCAGTGAAACTGATGGGCAAACTTGGTGACACTTTATCTGAATCCCATAATAAAATTAAACACCAAAAAAAGACAATGAAACAAACAAAAAATATATTTTCTATAACAAAAGCAAAACACAACTAAGGGTAACTGAATACTAGAAAATTCAATTCATTGGGATATGTTTTAGAATATGTTGTCAGTTCTACTTCTTGGAAACCTTCAAGAGGAAATCATAGTGTGAACATAAATAACAAAACACTGCCTGCCCTGCTCAGTACCAGCCCTGATGCTTCTGATTAAGTGTTCACAGTGGTCTGAACATATTTTGTCCCTTTCATCCAATATATGAGTAACAAACCCAAGTGCCCCTGGGGTAAAGTAGAAAATCCAAAGGAACAAATCTGGCAATGATAGATGATAGAAAGAGTTAGAAAGAGGTTGGCACCATCTAAAAGCATTCGAATTCAATATTTTAAAACACATTTTTAGCCAGAAAATGTACATCTGTAAGCTAAGTTATATCTAAATTCAAAATCCTAAAAACCTTCAAGCTCCTCTTCAAATATCACTCTTATATCTCTTCAAGTCCTCCCTCTTACAATCTATAATTTATTCACTGATATCCCATAGCCCTTTGTCCTATTTATTTTAGTTTTTCATGTATAGGAGTTATTCTTGCGAGTTTTTGTCTCCTCCACGAAATTTGGGCAGGGATCTTACTTATCTTTAATTTTCCAAAAGCACAAAATATAGTAAGTAGTATTTTATGAAAAAAAAAAAAGATGTACCATACACATACATAAAATTAAAGCTAGACTCTTCTGGTCATGTCATCTAGTACAAAATATGAAAATATCTTGGCCATGAAGTGAATTACTGATTTCAGTCATAGTGAAGTCCTTGGTTATGAAGTACTCTGTGCCATCAAGTTCAGAAATACTCCAGAAGTATCTAGGGTGCCTGAGTTGCCTTTGGCCCAGGTCTTGGGACTGAGCCCTGCATCCAGTTCTCTCCTCAGCAGTATTCTGCATGTCCCTCCCCCTAACCTGTGCTCTTTCTCTCTCAAATGAATAAATAAAATCTTAAAATATCTAAATAGCTAAATAATACAGGCAAAGCTCTAGAGAAAAATCGGTTTTAGGGTGCCAGCCTGAGATGTAGAATTAGAAGGCCTAAGATTTTTTTTTTTTAAGGCCTAAGATTTTTAAAACTTCCATGCAAAATCCCCTAGAGACACAAGATTCAACCTCTAAACAATTCCTAGGAAAAGTAGCCTCACAATTTTGAACACTTTATAGTATTTGGAATGTTGCAAAACTGGCCACATTTGTTCCCTCTGGGTATTCACAATCGTTTAACAATTCACATACTCTTCTAATTAAGAGGAACAACCTGTGTTCCTAACCATTGAATCTGGGCTGCCTTTGTGACCTACTGGCCAACGAAACTCTGCAGGAAACACAGGATGCTTGCTCCCAGCCTAGACCTCAAGAGACCTTGTAAAATCCTGTTTCCTCCCTACCGCCCGCCTTCCTCTTCTCATGTGCACACAGGCATGCACATAGAACCATACCACTGTCATGTCAACAAGCCCAAAGGTGGCTTGCTGGATCATGAAAGACACATGGCAACATCATCCATTATCCCAGACAACGTCCAGTCAATCTCGGCAGCAGAGCCACTCAACTGACTTATAATTGACCTCAGACACATGAGAGAACCTAAGCCAAGTCAGAACTACTCAAAGAGGCTCAGATGAAATAACCAACCACAGAATTATGAGCTAAATTACTATGTTACTAAATTATTACTAAATTACTATGCTAAGCCATTTATGTTTTAGGATGTTTTGTTATACAGCAATAGCTTACTAATACACAAGGGAGAAGGACATAATCTGACAGGAACCAAAAGGGTCTCTGGAAGATAAGAATGCTGCTACTGACTTGGGAGACAAAAAACAGTAATAAAAGGAAAAAACATAGTTAAAAAAAGTTAACATTAGAATTGGAGTTAACCTGCAACAGATTAATAAAAGTAAGTTGCCCTTAAAAAAAAAAAAGTAGGTTGCCCTTTCCTTGTAGAGAAATAAAACCTTTCCAAATGTTATCCATGCTTCAAAGTTGTACTCAAATCACATCTCTCCAATAAAATTCTTTCTGATAGCTCTTAGGCAGAGTGATTTTTCCTTCATTAATAATGTATGGAGAGTACACTACTGTGTAAACAGGCCTGGACTTTAATCAGTAAGTATAAATTCATATCCTAGGCTTATCAGCTATACATCCTTAGGAAAGTTTCCTAACTCTTTGAATCTGATTCCTCATCTCTTAACTGGACCTTAGTAGCTTTCAATCCCACATAGGGGCTGTTAAAAAATGGATTCTAAATATGCCAACATATTACACAAAGTACAAACTCAAAATACATTAAATTTAATTTTGATTCAGTCTTTCCTTTGTTCAACCTTCTGGATTTCTAGTGTGTGTCAGGCTCTGTGCTAGACATTGAGAGGGAACAATTACCAACAATATCACACACAACTGCCTTCTGATAATTTTTCATTCATATAGCCCTAAAATTAAAATGAGATTGGAAATCATGCCTCGTACCTCTTCATATTTCCCAACAGTGTATGTATGGCACAGCATCTTGAATTTAGTAATCATAAAAGTATTTGTGGACAACTTAATTAAAAATGACAAGATGGGGATCCCTGGGTGGCTCAGCGGTTTAGCACTTCCTTCAGCCCAGGGTGTGATCCTGGAGACCCGGGATCGAGTCCCACGTCAGGCTCCCTGCATGGAGCCTGCTTCTCTCTCTGCCTATGTCTCTGCCTCTCTCTCTCTCTCTCTCTTCTTCTCCCTCTCTCTCTCTCATGAATAAATGAATAAAATCTTTTTTAAAAAATGACAAGATTTCTACATATAAATTTTAACAACTGTATTGCAAAGCAGAGCAAGAGAACCATCACTTTGAAAGCGTAGCTAAAAGAAGACTCACTTGACAGCTCACATCCATTCCTGCTTCCAACAGAACCTGAACAACTGCTTTGTGGCCATTTCGAGCAGCAAGGTGGAGCGGTGTGTGCTTTCTAGTGTTGCAGCTCATTAAGTTAGGGTGTGCGCTGATGATCATTTTGACCACCCTAAGTCGCCCATAGAGTGCCGCCAGATCCAAAGGTGTTTCTAGCTTACTGTTCCTGATGGTAGGATCGGTGAGCTCTTCCAAGAGAACAGCAACTACTTCTGAGTGTCCATACTGAGCTGCACAGTGCAGGGCAGTTTCATTTTCATTGTTCTGTTAAGACAAAGATATAAGATCAGGTTCTCCAGAAACTCAATTATCAAAATCTAAATAGTAATTTAAAACCAGAGTTACGGGATCCCTGGGTGGCGCAGCGGTTCGGCGCGTGCCTTTGGCCCAGGGCGCGATCCTGGAGACCCAGGATCGAATCCCACATCGGGCTCCCGGTGCATGGAGCCTGCTTCTCCCTCTGCCTGTGTCTCTGCCTCTCTCTCTCTCTCTGTGTGACTATCATAAATAAATAATAAAAAATTAAGAAAAAAAACTTTAAAACCAGAGATACTTTGAACATATGTTTCAAATTTACTAAAAGGTAAGTATGCCTAATAGCATATTTGATAAAAGTACCTATCATTTATTGCACCAAAAAAAATATTTTTTCATCATTTTAATAGGAAAAAATCAAATTTTCCCCTACATTATATATTCTAGTTTACAAGAGTGATAAATGATTTAGTCACATTAGTCAGGGGCCCTACTGGGCCCAGATGGTCAGTGTTATCTGTACTGTGCATCAAGCCTCCATGACATTTGTTAATGAGAGAGATTAATAACAATTATAACCCACTTTTAATAGACTGGCTTTCCAGAAGACAGCTGAGATGGTAAATTCTTGATAAAGATTCACAGAAAGATTTCCCAACTAAGTTTATGCAAAAAGAATGAAGACATACTGGCCCTAATATTAAATAGCATCTGTTTGAAATATAATTATGGATCGAGAGACAGACTTCGACCCACTGCCAGACAAGCTACAAGGAGTATCACAGTATTACATATGCACCTAAGAAGTGTTTCGGTTTTCAATCAAGCTATTCCTAGAAATTTAGCAAGATAAAAACTGTACCTGGATGGAGCTGGAGGGTATTATGCTAAGTGAAATAAGTCAGTCAGAGAAAGACAAATATCATATGATTTCACCCATATGTGGAATTTAAGAAACAAGACAAATGACCAAGGGAAAAAAAAAGAGACTCTTAACTATAGAGAACAAACAGATGGTTCCCAGAGGGAAGGGTATGGGGGATGGGAGAGATAGGGGATGGGGATTAAGAGTACAGTTACCTTGATTAAACCGTGAATAATAAATGGAGTTGTTGAGTCACTATATTATATGCCTGAAATGAATATAACATTGAATACAGTAATTAACATATCGACTACACTGGAGTTAATTTTTTTTTAATGTTAAAACATAGAAAACTAAACCCAGTCACAAGGCAGATGGACCTTTCAGTCCACTCAGACAGATGATGTAGGTAGATTATATATGACTATGTCAGAAGGTAGAAAGATCAGTCAGGAGAAATGAAAACAAAGACATTCTACTAACAACAACACAACAATCCTGAGTGAGGGCTCTAGAGAGGGGCAGCCATCATCAGACCTAACACTATGTATCAGGCACAATTGCATTCCAGTTTTGTGTACTCATTTCATCTTCACTCTGAGATAGATACTATCATTATTATTGCCGCTTTAAAGATGAGGAACTCAGTCACTGAGTAATTAAATGGCCTTCAAATATACTGCCACTTAGTGTTGGAACCAGGATATGAATGGAGGTTCCCTTGACCTAAAGTAATTGCTCTTTTTTTTTTTTTAAGATTTAATTTATTTATTTGAGAGAAAGAAAAGGAGCAGGGGGAGGGAGGGAGAAGCAGACTTCCCCTGATAAGCAGGGAGCCCTACATTGGGTTCGACCCAGGATCATGACCTGAGCTAAAGGTAGACGCTTAACTGACTGAGCCACCCAGGTGCCCCCCAGAGTCATTGCACTTAATATCATCTTCCACAATAACTATAACCACTGTCACTTGCTAAATGTCTAGAAACTATCTACATCATCTCATTTCTCCTACACCACACTGCCTGCCAAGTATTGCTATACTGTCAATGAAGAATAGGAAATTAGTGCTCTGAAAGCAGAATTTCTACAGATTTTGCCCAAAAACACTGAGTTGCAATAGGAATGAGCTACTTAGATAAGTGCTCTGACCATATAAATAAAAAGACAAGTAGGGTTCAAACCCAAACATAACTTAATGTCCCCAAGAGTAAATCAGACTCTGGCTCAACGGCTGAATGAGGCAGATAGGTTGAGAACAGAGAGTGAAGAGCAGAGGGAGGATTTGAAAACTTAAAGAGAAGATGGAAAAAAAAATGACCACTATGAAAGGCTTCTTACTACTTCACTTGCCAAACAAGTGTCAGAAGAGGACATCTGAAGGCCAAATTCAGAAAAAAACCTATTCCTTGGAGACAATCCAGAAGTCAAAACATGATAGATGGGGAATCCAGCTGGAGGCATTGTTTCTTCCATCAGTCTACAGGCTACTTCCTCATACAGACTGCCATATCCATGTCTACATTCCCTGATTTTTCATAAGCCTGGTAAGAAAATCAATCTATTACTCTATATCATAAAAATATGATATAAAAATATGCCTTCTGACCAAATCAAATTTTCCCTTTGTTGGAAAGAAATTCAAAACACAGCACCTCTCTGAGAAAAAGAAAAGTCAATTAGAAAAGAATGATAATCAAACACCTTTCTACATTGGCAGAGGCCTTAGCATAGGAAATTATACATGCAAAATTGAAACTTTCTCTATTAACACCATCTTCCCCTTGAGATCTGAACGATCTAACTAGTGTTAGATCGTTCAGATCTCAAGGGGAAAAAATGCCCCACTTACTTGGGAGAAAATATTCATAGAGTTTTCTTCATGATCAACACATACTTGTATGGTCACATCAGGAAGACCACAATCTCTACAACCTTTACAAGAGGCATAGTCATATATACATGTGTCCATACCAAAAAGTGATCTAAGAGAACCTGATCTGAAATAAACAGATGGTGAAGAAGCACTGATTGATAATTGCTAGTATGTCTACAATGAACGTTCTTGACCAGTTCTGAATTCCCTTTTTTTTTTACCAAATGGGTGTTCTCCAAAACACTAGGACACTTCTAGACAACGGGCAGCAGGACAAAACTGGCTGACAAAGATCTTGCTTCAAAGTAAAACTAATGAAAACCAACATTAATTAGGTTTGAGTTTTGGTAAAATGCCAAGGGAATATAGTTATGAGACAGGGGTCTTCTTGTTTTTGCCCTAATGTTAAAAAGAGAGAGAGAGAGAAGGTAAAGGGGGGGAAGAGCTGAATATACAGAGAAACATAAAATGCAAACATACGTAACATCAAAAAAGGAAAATAATTGGTTGACAAAAGGCAGGAAAGGTGTAGCAATTATAAAAATCATAATCAGGGCAAGGTCTATTTTGTTTTCAAAATTATGTTGCCCTAAAGTGACCACTCCTTCTAGGGCAGTATAGAATGATGACCGAGGCTGAAGTGCTGACACAAAACCATTAGTAAGAGTACACACTCTATCTGTCTAAACCTATCTTATCTGCAAAATGTGAATATTAGCCTTCCTTTAAGCCACAGAGTACAGTGTATAAATAAAAAGAAACAATATGAAGGAAAATGCTTTGTAAGCTTTAAATATCAAAATAAAACATAGAATCATTTTGAAAGAAGGCTGTATTAGAAACCAAAGACTACTTTCAGAAATCAGAATGAAGCCCTGATAACTCTACATAATTTACTATCATGACAGAGTATCATTATTAATGAAGAGCTGGAGCTTTGCACTAGAAAAACCTGGATTCAAATACCGAGCACTCAGTAGCTGTGATATCATGGGCAGGGTATTTAATCTCCCTAAGGTAGCTGCCCACATATATAAAATAGGAAAAAGGGATGCCTGGGTGGCTCAGCAGTTGAGTGTCTGCCTTTGGCTCAGGGCCCCCGGATCGAGTCCCACATCGGCCTCCCTGGATGGAGCCTGCTTCTCCCTCTGCCTATGTCTCTGCCCCTCTCTCTGTGGCGCTTGTGAAAAAATAAATAAATAATCTAAAATAAAATAAAATAGGAAAGATAATTGATCCCTACCTCATGCAGTAGAGCTTAGTAAGATAACACAGATGAAGTACTTTGCACACATCCTGGCATATAGTAAAGAATCCACAAGTGACAGTATATATGATGGAAATACCCATGTGCTATGGCGGAGGGCTCTGAATTAGAGTCCAAGTCTGAGTTTTAGTCCCTCAATACCATGTCTCAATAGAGGTTAATTTCTATTTTCATTCCTTTCCTCTCTTGCTTAAATACATAAAGGTTTATAAGTAATGAGTACTAATTTCTATTTTCATTCCTTTCCTCTCTTGCTTAAATACATAAAGGCTTATAAGTAATGAGTACATTTCTATCCCATGGGGGGGAGGGGGAATAAAGCTAAAATTAAAAGTTACTTTTATGAAAATAAAATTCCCACATCAGAAACTTAGGAGAAATGACACTAAATGGAACACATGGGTCAGCACTAAAGTACTACTTACATAAATACTGAAAGCATGGCATGAAAAATCTCAATAAATTTTCAATTTGCTTCCAATAGAAACCACAAGACAAAGAAACTTTCAAAAAAAATGAATTTCAAGTGTTTTTGCTTATTTTCATGTCATCCAAAAAATATTTTGCTTGTGAAAACCAACATCCTCTTGTTTAACCTTGGATTGTTTTTCCATATTATTATTTCAAGTTCACTTTGGGGCATTCAGTTTTAAGAATAACCACCAGATGGCTCATCCCACAAGTGATCTTTTAGCTTTCGATTTTTCTGAGAAACAGAACAGCATTCCCATAAAATTCCCTTAGCATGAGATCCTAGTAAAGATAGGCAGATCTGTCATTTTTTAAGACTGAATTTATGAGTGTATTCGCACAAAAATACACTGTATTTTGTGACCTATAAGCATAGAAATTTTGTGATAGGTATTAATAAGACACCTTCCGATTAATGAAACATTTTTTCCTACATACAGGAACTAAATGTTCATTTCTACAACTGCATTTTTCTGGGATAGGGGGAATGTATTTTTCTCCCCTTTGGTGTTTATAGTTAGTGCCAGTGTTTTACCTTTTTATTCTTCAGTCTGAATTTCAGTCAAAGGCCTGTAAAGTCTGTATTCATTTGAACAGTATGCTAATCACACTTTATTAGAGGTGCTTGTCCTAGAGTAACCTACTTGCATTGATATTGGACAACTGCCAACCTGCAGCTTAATGCCATGGTTGTAATTCAATTGTTGGACTGCATGCTGATTTTCAAATATAGTTTTACAAAATGGGAACAGTAGGGGGCATGCAGAGCTCAAGATGTTTGTTACCACACCGTATTAGGAGCCTGCATTTTACCTTCTGAAATCTGTGGTCTTATTTATTTAGAACACTGAGAATGGCATTCCTTTTTTCAATATGTCAGTTATGTGTACTATGAATATCATGTACTTGAAAATATTTTTTACTTTATCTGTCAGCATACTGCTACTGGTATTTTATTCAATATGCTCTGGGGATACATTCACATACATACACACAGGAAATTTTTAACTTAATACATGACTAGCAATTGTATATATTGTATTTTGCATTTTGATTCACAAAACTATTTACTGTGGAAGTGTTAGGTAAGTGGAAAGCATTACATAATGAATTCATCATCATTGTCTTAGCATTTAAATTTTTAATAAGAGAAGGCCTAATTTATATTACAAATGTGAATTCTGTTCCATCTTTATGCCCAACTTAGTACTAAGTACCTTATACAAGTGCCGAAAAATTTTTCAGTTTCTCCTTGAGGAAATTTAGCAGTGAAAAAAGGTCTTTGGCAGGGTAAAGATAGAAATAATCAGTTCTTCAAAGTGGCCTTGCCTTTGCAAACTGCTAGAAAAACTATAGCATGAGCAAATATTTGACAAGTGCACCTGTTCATTGACTCTGGAATGTGACGGTCCATGATGAATAAGAATCTTCACAATTTCTACATCTCCTTTCCAGGCAGCCAGGTGAATAGGAAAATAACCTTTGTTGTCTGCTACATTTGTTGATGCTTCATACTGAAGTAGTTTGAGAACTATGTCCCTAGAAGGGAAAAAAAAAAAAGAACAGAAATGAAAATATGGTAAATACATAGATTTCATTGAACAGATCATTATGAAAGTATACTAGATGCTGGCTGGCAATTTAGACCAAGAGATATAAAATTGGGTGTAAGAGTTATTAGACTATTCAACATTTGGCTATTTTACTTACCTAGAAAACCATCACCACCATACATACACACACACATAGCACTGACTAACCAATGAGAGTACATAATGGAATCCATTTGGGTAAAACTTACCTAATTTCATAACTGAACGAAATAAGTAAAACTTTTTTTAAAAATACCTCTTCCCATTTTTTTAAATGGAGTTTTTTTTTCAAATAGCCCATACTTGAGATTTAGCATGAAGGAAAAGCAGAGTTAAATAAGCAAACTCCTTATTTACACACACATACACACACACACACACGAATCATACTACAAAGAGACATTTAGGTAATTTATACAACATTCCTATAAGAGAGTTGGAATAAGGAATTGAAGATGCATTTCTTTCAGAAGTGTTCTATAGTTTTTAGGGTATAGATCTTTTACCTCTTTGGTTAGGTTTATTCCTCGGTATCTTATGCTTTTGGGTGCAATTGTAAATGGGATTGACTCCTTAATTTCTCTTTCTTCAGTCTCATTGTTAGTGTATAGAAATGCCATTGATTTCTGGGCATTGATTTTGTATCCTGCCACGCTACCAAATTGCTGTATGAGTTCTAGCAATCTTGGGGTGGAGGCTTTTGGGTTTTCTATGTAGAGTATAATGTCATCGGCGAAGAGGGAGAGTTTGACTTCTTCTTTGCCAATTTGAATGCCTTTAATGTCTTTTTGTTGTCTGATTGCTGAGGCGAGGACTTCCAGGACATCCACATGCAGAAGAATGAAACTGGACCACTCTCTTTGACCATACACAAAGATAAACTCAAAATGGATGAGAGATCTAAATGTGAAACAAGAGTCCATCAAAATCATAGAAGAGAACACAGGCAACACCCTTTTTGAACTTGGCCACAGTAACTTCTTGCAAGATACATCCACAAAGGCAAAAGAAACAAAAGCAAAAATGAACTACTGGGACTTCATCAAGATAAGAAGCTTTTGCACAGCAAAGGATACAGTCAACAAAACTAAAAGACAACCTACAGAATGGGAGAAGATATTTGCAAATGACATATCAGATAAAGGGCTAGTTTCCAAAATCTATAAAGAACTTATTAAACTCAACACCAAAGAAACAAACAATCCAATCATGAAATGGGCAAAAGACATGAAGAGAAATCTCACAGAGGAAGACATGGACATGGCCAACATGCACATGAGAAAATGCTCTGCATCACTGGCCATCAGGGAAATACAAATCAAAACTACAATGAGATACCACCTCACACCAGTGAGAATGGGGAAAATTAACAAGGCAGGAAACAACAAATGTTGGAGAGGATGCGGAGAAAAGGGCACCCTCTTACACTGTTGGTGGGAATGTGAACTGGTGCAGCCACTCTGGAAAACTGTGTGGAGGTTCCTCAAAGAGTTAAAAATAGACCTGCCCTACGACCCAGCAATTGCACTGTTGGGGATTTACCCCAAAGATTCAGATGCAATGAAACGTCGGGACACCTGCACCCCGATGTTTCTATCAGCAATGGCCACAATAGCCAAACTGTGGAAGGAGCCTCGGTGTCCATCAAAAGATGAATGGATAAAGAATAAATAAATAATAAATAAAAAATAAATAAATAAATAAATAAATAAATAAATAAATAAATAAATAATAAAGAATGGATAAAGTGGTTTATGTATACAGTGGAATATTACTCAGCAATTAGAAACGACAAATACCCACCATTTGCTTCAACGTGGATGGAGCTGGAGGGTATTATGCTGAGTGAAATAAGTCAATCGGAGAAGGACAAACAGTGTATGTTCTCATTCATTTGGGGAATATGAATAATAGTGAAAGGGAATATAAAGGAAGGGAAAAGAAATGTTGGGAAATATCAGGAAGGGAGACAGAACATAAAGACTCCTAACTCGGGGAAACGAACTAGGGGTGGTGGAAGGGGAGGAGGGCGGGTGTTGGAGGGGAATGGGTGACGGGCACTGAGGTGGACACTTGACGGGATGAGCACTGGGTGTTTTTCTGTATGTTGGTAAATTGAACACCAATAAAAATTAATTAAAAAAAACAATTAAAAAAAAAAGGAATTGAAGATGCAGATGAAAGAGAAAGCAGACAGCACATTAGAAAAGGGGAGGGAAGTTTAGTAACTTTTCAGCCATGGCACACAACATATTTTGAATATGTGCTATTTATACTTCTGCACTCCTTCACCTCTCTGTTCCAAACTAAGAGATAATATTAAGAAGGAATTCATTCATGAGACAAGTTCCACCACTGATGCAATATCAGTTCATACATAATGAATGTATTCATTCATTCATATTCATATAGACTCCATCTATAAGCATCTTGTACTCAATCCCCACCAAGTCTTCAAAGTAAAAATTCTAAACTGCAATACTCAAACTCAAGAAGATTTATTAATTTTTGGTATTATATTGAATTTTTATCAACCAATCAAAAATAGTAATTCTAAACAAAAACTATATTTTTACTTGGAAGCATTTATCACACAAATTCTAAAACTTACTAAATGAAATTCTACACAGGTATACACACACACACACACACACACACACACATACATACAGTTACAATGAATTCTAACATTATTTCTGTACATAACAAATCATGGTAGGAAGAACAGATGTAACATAACTAAATTTAAACATCTCATGAAGCCAGACTTTAAATGTAAAGTAACAAGAAAAATTGGAGGAAGTCTGAATAGATGTTAGAACTCAAAGAGCTACCCACCCCCTGCAACAAGCACACAAAATAGACATGATACAAACATTACAGTAAATGGTAAAATATAATGCCCAGAATATGGTCTAAACCTGTAAAAGGGGGCAGTATATACCACCCCAAAATATACTTCTCTGGCATAAGGATTATTTTAGGCCAATTACTTTTAAGAAAGAGTAAATACTGTTAAAGCTCTGAAAACAGAATAAGGAGTTACCCTTTTGTAAGAGACATTTTATAAGAAAATCTCCATTTGTAAAGGAGTCTCCCTCTTTGTTTTTGTTTTTTTAAGATTTTATTTGTTTATTCATGAGAGACACAGAGATAGAGAGATAGAGAGAGGCAGAGACACAGGCAGAGGGAGAAGCAGGCTCCATGCAGGCAGGGAGCCTGACGCGGGACTCCATCCTGGGTCTCCAGGATCAGACCCTGGACTGAAGGCCGCGCTAAACTGCTGAGCCACCCGGGCTGCCTGAAGAGTCTCCCTCTTTGTATCAGAAAATGATCATGGACTCTAAATCTCTAGAAACTTTTATCAAGGGAGAAGGCCACAACTTAAATCTGAGTAACAACCCCATAACTTGTTCACTGTCCTTTTCTTAATAATCCCCATAACTAGTTCCCCTCAACAAACATCTTTTTATGTTTAGTAGGAAATGGTTTTTAAGGAGGTGGCAGGGGCCATTTCAGGGAATTAACTCAGTTTTTCTGGGTATCTCTCATGTGTACAAGAGGTATACATATTATTACACTTCTTGTTTTCCTCCTATTAATTTACCTTTTTATTATGGGGAGGGACAAGGAGTTCCTCAGCCAAGAACCTAGAAGGGTGAAAGGATAATTATTCTTTCTCCCCCACGTATGAAACACTGGTCTTTATAGATAAATGTATAAAATTATGATAAGGAACCAAGAATATGTTGTAGAAATATTTAGAAAGTTTCAAGGAATCCTAACTTTCTAATGATAAAATTTCAGAGAAAATAAGAATTAAATCTCACTTTAGCATTCTTTTTAAGAACCAGTATTTTTTATAAAACCTGAATTTAGAAAGATTTGGATCTGAGTCCTAGCTGCACAAACTACCTAATCATGTGACCTCTGGAGAAATTATTTAGTCCTGTCTTTGTTTTTCTTTTCTGTAGGTGATATTGCAATAATAATAATAATAATACCTACTGGTCAAGACTGGTAAGAGTTTAAATGAGATCACAGAAGAGAAGCCACTCAATAAATAGTAAAGTACTATACAAAAATATAAGTTCTTGCCCCAAGTGAAAACAAATTCCTTTAAAAATAAAAATGCTTCCAGCAAATTACCTTTGCAAAGACAAATGTGAAAATCAGAAGGACACTAGAAGGTTGTTGGGTTCATGTATTTCTGCTCACCTCCCTGCCATGAAAAACTTATTATATAGGATCTTCCATTCTGAGATAAATAACTACAATGTGGTAAGAAGGATTCAATACAAATTAATAAAAAAGCAGTTAAAAATCAGAGTATCTGGTTTAAAGTTCCAACTCTCTACTACTTACTAATTTGGTTACCTTGGGCAAATCAAATAGCCTCTATTAGTCTTTCAGATATTGTTAAAATAGAATTCAGAGACGACATCTTCCTGCCAGTCTCAAAAGGGTTGTGGGGTGAATCAAATGAAAAACAGATATGACTGTAAAACTATATACAAACAAACACCAGTCTCAAGGCAAGCTGCAGCAATGTTTAAGAATCCTAGTGACTTTTTAAAATGAAACATTTCAGCATTTAATAAACGGTAAAATAATACCAAAAGAAGACACAGTTAAACACCTAGATCCAAAAAGTAGAATTCATACTACTCACAAAATAGCCTTCTCCAAATTCATATATCAGAGAAAGATTCTTATGTGAAGAGTTTTAACTTTATTCCTCAATGCCTACCAAATAAAAAAAATAATCTGAAACCTCTAAAAACATTTGCTTTCAAAGGATAAAGAGTTTATCAATTCCATTTTCTTTTATTCTCATGAAATCCATTCAGCATATAATTTGTTCTTTGGCTCAATTCTTGTTGACAATTTCTAATAACATATGTAATATACATCCATTCTTTATCAGGAAGATTGACAAAACTGAAAAAACGAGGGATCCCTGGGTGGCTCAGCGGTTTGGCGCCTGCCTTTGGCCCAGGGCGCAATCCTGGAGACCCGGGATCGAATCCCACATCAGGCTCCCGGTGCATGGAGCCTGCTTCTCCCTCTGCCTATGTCTCTGCCTCTCTCTCTCTCTCTGTATGACTATCATAAATAAATAATTAAAAAAAAAAAAAAAAAAACGAACTTACTGACATTTATATTGTGTCATATTACCACTACCTAATATCTAAATCTGAAAAGGATAATCTGTATGCCTATGAAATTACCTTTGGTGAACACTAGAATCCTAACTAAACACTATTATATTTACAATTTTTTAAAAATATTCATTTTATTAAATTTATTTTTTTAAGATTTATTTATTTTACAGAAAGAGAGAGAGAGAGACTGCCAATAAGAGAAAAGGCAGAGGGAGAAGGAGAAGAAGAGAAGCAGTCTGCCCACTGGGTAGGGAGCCCTGCCTGGGGCTCTGTCCCAGGATCCTGAGATCATGACCTAAGCCAAAATCAAAGAGTCAGATGCTTAACTAACTGAGCCACTCAGGTGCCCTAAATTTGTTTATTTTTAAATTTAAATTTATTTTTAAATTTGTATTTAAGTTCTACCTTTCATCTTATTCAGAGATATCAGCTAATGAATTGGCATGGCTCAAATTTCTAATGTGAAAACATATTGATGAACAACTATACAGTTATATTTCTGATAAAAATGTGCCTGTTGGTCATACTGAATCATAAATAAAATATTAATCAACAAATTGCCATTTATTCTTTCTTATGATGTATCCATGTAGATCACAAGTGATATGTATTAAACAGGCCATTTTCCTCCAGATTCTAAAAGAATAAATTAAATTTCAGGTACTATCTAGAATATGTAAACTAGAAGGGTATTTAACACTAGGATCCTACTACCCAAATCAGTATTACTGATTTTCATTTTGATTCAAGCTGTACTTTATATCTATCTTTCCAAGGTATCAACAAATGAACATGCTGACTGTACTTCATTACTAGGTACGAAATATTAGGTTATATTGATGAATAATGTTTATAAAATAGAAAACAGAAATAACACCTGTGTCTTGATCATAAGGTGGCATTCTTTCCGACATACAGTATTTCATAAGTAATAATTACTGTAAAATCTTAAAGTAAATGTGGTCAAAGAGATCATAGAAAAAAAAATTCCATTTCCCAGGAATAAAACAAAATACCAAATTTAATAATAATGCAATTTAAATCAGTGCAACATTTTGCAGCTTAAAGCTAATATACAAGTGCAGGTAAAAATAGTAATTCTAAAGGTACTGATTTTTGCTACTATATTTAATATGTTTCCTTTTTTGATAGATATACTTCTAATTCACAGGAGAGATCTTTTAAGTTTCAAAATATGTTCTGAGCAAAATTAAGTTAATTGGGAAGGTTCACCATTCAAATTTCTTGACCTCAAAAGCGAATTTCCGCATAATTAAATCAAAACCAAAGACATTTATTGTGTTACATCCTCCCTCGTCAGTAGTCCAAAGAACTTTGAAATAAATGCAAATCATCCTCATATGGATATAGTATTAACTAACTAATGAAAGTCACACATTAACTAAGACCCTTTTGATTTCAGACTTTCTTAAAGATTTTACTTCTCCTTAACAGAAATAGAGTTACAAATGTATTTGACATGGTCAAAAGACTTTAGGACAATCCACTCCATTTCCTAACTGGAGCTCCTTTTTATACTGAATTCACTTTCAAAGATTTCCAGAGAGAGTGAATAAGAGCAAATTTTAACTAGTTAATATCCTTATCCAGGAAAGAAACAATCCGATCAAAATTATTTCTAGGTTATCCAAAGAGAAACTTCATGGACAAGACTAGGCAAATTTTTAGAGGAAGTTCTCCTCTTTCATCAGAAAACCTAAGAAAGAGTCAATCAAAAGTACCCATAACTTACTATCTGGATTCTAGATACAATTTGAGATGCAGTTTGGATTTCAGACAAAGGAGTCTAGGATTCAAGTGTTAAAGAATGAAAAGCAAGAATAGAAAATACTTAAGCCTAACACATCGCAAAGAATATACGTATTTCAAAGATATAAATGATAACAATTTAGTGCAAACAATTCTCAAAACAGCATCCAAGAATCACAATGCGCCCAATATAGCTTAATGAGATGAGACTTAACAGGAAAAAGAGAAAAGGAATAATTTGCTAAGAGAAGGAGAGCCCAAATATGAATACACGTGTATGGTAAAACCTTACAGAGGACAGTAAGATTATTGTTTTAAAAACATGAGAAAAAGAGAAGAGGAGAGGAGAGAGGAAGGAAGGAAAAAGGGAAAGAGGTGGGGAGGAAGGAAGTGAGAGAACGAGAAAGAGAAGGAAGGAGGGAAAGAGGGAAGAAGAAAGGCAGAAAGGCAGGCCAGCTGGCTGGCTAATGTCTATTCAGAAGAGAATTAAGAGAGCCAAATTTTTAGCAGAAATACATGAGAGAGAAAATGAATACTCCATATTTTAAAAAAGAAAAACAGAAATAGATAGGTCCCTTGCCTGTCTTATAAAATAGTCATTTCTAGTGGATGTTGTTCTACTAACCATGTTTTTTTTCTATCATATAAAAGTAATAACTTTCTAATCTGCAATTACAAATGACCCAGGAAATCACTGAGAGAAGTACATTTTCTATTGTGTCCAAGTTGGCTAAGTGGAGATGAATTGTTCATTGTGAAATAATGTATTTCAGGTACAAAATTCTGTTTCACTTGTGGATTAACTAGAGTTGATAAACAAGAGCCCCCAATAAAAAATACAGAACGAGAGGATATAATACAGGCTTAATTTGCAGTATGAGGGCTTCGATTGTGTGCTAAGGGTAGGAGAAAAGCCTGTGTTCAAAGCAAAAGAATAAACTACAGAACCCTATAATATTACTGCTAGCTTTATGATTTCATGAACTTTAGCCTAAATATCATAATGTTTTCAGAAACAATCCATAGCTGATGGCTACAACAATAGCAACAAACATGGAAATGATGTGTTTTTGTGTTGACTGCTAAGGTTTGCTTGGGAAGAATACAAAATCATCAATTGTTATTACCTTGCTAAGTGAGAATAGCAAAGGCAAAGAAAAGAAAAAAAAAATCCTTCTCTGGTTCTGAGATATATTCTACGACATTTTTTTCTCCTTCAAATATCTTTTCTTAAGCCAATATTAAAATTAGCATTCAATGTGAACACAGTAGTTGATGATAATGGGAGGCAGCCCAGAAATAGATAATAGAACAGAGAAAAGCCAGCAAGAGTTTAGGAAACTGATGTGCATAGAGCCACAAAAGGAAGATAATGTAGAGAGCATTGGTAAAAGCATGCACTCAGAACTCAAACACTTAAACTCTAAACATAGCTCCACCCTAATATCTAAGTGATCACTACATCATTTATCCAGAATGAGGTTGTTTCCTCCATCTGGCTAAACGGGGCAGGATTGAATAAACCATCTCTACTTTTAAAAATCCATGGGTAGGGCAGCCCAGGTGGCTCAGCGGTTTAGCACTGCCTTCAGCCCAGGGAATGATCCTGGAGTCTGGGGATCGAGTCCCACATCGGGCTCCCTGCATGGAGCCTGCTTCTCCCTCTGCCTGTGTCTCTGCCTCTCTCTCTCTCTCTCTCTCTCTCTCTCTCTCTCTCTCTGTCTTGTGAATAAATAAATTAAATCTTAAAAAAACATAAGAATAAAAAAAATAAAAATCCACGGGTAATTTAAAGAAATAATACATTCTAGATGAAAATCTGTATTTCAGAATTATAACATCATACTACATAACTGAGCCACAAATACCAAAACAGGTATCATAAGGTATTATAATGGAAAGGAACAATGGAAGATATGGAAGATATCCAGCCTATGTGTTCAGTACACTGAACTGAGCCCAAGATGGGGTATTAAATGACTCAAGATACATAAGTAGCAGAGATGGGAAGATGGGATTAGAATTCTGCTTTTTCCCAATGCCTATAAACTGATACTGAGTAAAATCTTCCTGGAAAGTGTTAAAAAAAAAAAAGGATCTTCATATAAGAGTGAAGCAAAGATATATAATTCTCAGAGAATATGCAGTTAAAGAGATCTTAAAAGATATCTAAGACATCTAGTCAAATCCCCCCTCTCTTTATGATCATAATGACTGCTGATCAATTTGCTTAAATTTATCTTTACTTGTATATTGCTAACAGAAACAAAAAATTATGCAGTGAGCCATAGGGAAACATATCCCAATGATTAGAACTTGATAGACCATCATGTATAAATCAATAACATTTACTAAAATACTGAAAACCATGGATGGATATGAATGCTAATCCATTTTGGAGCAACATTATTTTGAGAAGTGCTTATAATGAAAATTTGAGAACAAAAAGAGTAGCTCTAGTGCTCAAGCTCAAGATCTTCTGTCCATTAGATTTGATAATCTGTCTTCCCAATTACTTTTCCTAACTGGAATTCTCCTAAATACACACATATGATGACCAAAGAAGCAATCAGAATTGTATTTCTTGGGCTGATTTCATTTGGCTTCATTCCTGATGACCCAGGTACAAAGAAGAATAAATAGTAATCCCTTTAAAACATTCAGGTGGTGAGGATCCATACACATTTTACACTCTACAGGAAGATAACTATATATTTTTTTAAGATTTTATTTATTTATTTATTTATTTATTTATTTATTTATTTATTCATGAAAAACACAGAGAGAGAGAGAGGCAGAGACACAGGCAGAAGGAGAAGGAGGCTCCATGCAGGGAGCCCGATGTGAACTCAATCCCGGGACTCCAGGATCACGCCCTGGGCCAAAGGCAGGTGCTAAATTGCTGAGCCACCCAGGGATCTCCAACAATAAATTTTTTTAAAAAGACCCAGCAAAATAAAAGGTTCTAAGTTAGATGTATAAGATGACATAATCCAGAATAGGGACTGGATAAAAAGAAATGCCATTTTGGAATTCTAATACTAAGAATCCAAACGATGAAACATTATGTTTGCGATTATATGTAAAATTATACATGAGTGGACACATAGAGAGACAGCTCCATATCCAAACAGAAAGACAATGTTAGATTTATGCAATAAATTTAAAGATAAAAAATTTCATAGTGATAAATGACAAAAATGGTGTTTCTTGTGTGAGAACTTCAAGGCTACAAAATGTGATCAAGTGTGACTTGATCTTGTATCTCAATTCAAAGAATAAAACCAAGGTTAGGTGGGAAAGCAAAAGGTAACCAGCTTTTTTTTTTTTTTTTTGTAACTAGCATTTCTAAGGCAATAATTACTGCATCTAAAAAACTGAAGTAAAATGTGGGTACCTGGCTCACTTGGTCAGTTAAGCACTGACTCTTGGTTTTGGCTCAGATCACGATTTCATAGGTCATGCGACTGAGGCCTATGTAAGGCTCCACGCTTAGTGGGAAGTCTGCTTGAAGATTCTCTCCCTCTGCCTCCCCCCCACCCCCCCACCCCCGGGGGGTGCATGCATGTACATGCTGTCTCTCTTTTTCTAAAATAAATAAATCTTGGGATGCCTGGGTGGCTCAGTGGTTGACCATCTGCCTTTGCCTCAGGGCATGATCCCAGGATCCTGGGATTCTCCCTCTGCCTATGTCTCTTCCTCTCTCTCTGTGTGTCTCTCATGAATAAATAAAATATTTTTTAAAAAATTTGAAAGTCTTAAAAATAAATAAATCTTTAAAAAACTTAAGTAAAATGAAATGATCTAAATCTGAAAAGACTAATTTGGATCATTAGAGCAAAGGAAAAATGGATGAAGAGTCCTTTTCCTTCTGATGGGGGAGAACAGAACATCTGAATCATTCAGACTCCCCACATTTTGTCAGTAACCTAGGTAACCTAGGTAAAACACTAGAAATGAATTGATGGTTATGGCTACACATTCTTTTACTGCCCATACTGTAGACCATCACATTATTGAAACATAATTCCATAGGTTAAAGAAACTTAAAACCATAAAAACTATCCTCAATGACAAAGAAAAGGCATGTTACCTAAATTTGAAGGATTTTGAAGTGGCTAATATAAGCGCCAATGGCTCATATTCATAGTAAGAATATATTAAGATTTTATTCTTGGTGAATACTCCCCATGTTGGATAAAGACACCCAAAAAAGGTAGGGTGGCATTCCTACCTGGTTTTATCCCACTCCCTCCTGAAAGACACACATAACTAACACATCTTGTCATTTCTTTCATTCTCCTTGTATGATATTTGACTATTTTTGAACAATTCTCTCAGTTTATACTGTGTACATCCCTACCAAGGAACATTCCTACCAAGTATAAATTGTCAGTGTTGCCACCTGGTGCCTCTTCAAATTCACCTAAGCCCAGGGAACTCATGGCAACATGAGATAGGTATCATTGACATAATTAACTTCATCACATATAATTAAATACATGAGGTTTCTAGTCCAAATAAGTAGCACTTACTTATGTCCATTTAAGGCTGCATGGTGTAAAGCAGTGTAACCCGAACTGTCTGTGCAGTTCACATTGGGGCCTCGCCAGATGCTGCAAATAAAGCACAAGTGCAGAGTTAACAGTTAAGCAGAATCCTGCTTTGAAAAACAAAAAGAAGCCTGATAGTCCCACAGCCGGCAGCATGTTGCATAAGAAAATTTTAGTCATGTAGAAAATGAATGCCATCTTTCATGCATTCTCCTTGGAACAATAACTTCATTTATTTGATGTAAGGAAATTATTAGGGAATATAACCACCTTCAGAAATTATTAGTGAATGTAGGCCTACTGCTACATACTAAAATCTGAATGCAAAAATTCCCTGTTACTTTATACCATTACTTAAATACTGGAAGCAATTGACACTCAGCTACTATGTTTTACACCAAAGAATAAAGATTTATGACACCTGCCTCCTCCATTTTAACACAGTCCTTCTGATATGGCAGAGATTTATATAAGTTAAAAGATATTTCTGCATTATGGGAAGAATATAAACTTTTCTTGCTGTTCAAATGCTACTAAGAAAATCAGTATTTCATACTTGAAAATATAATTGAAGATTTGAGCTGCTGTAATCCACAAGATTATAATGGTTTTCAAGATATCATTTTACAACACAACATATTTTGAAGATAATGTAACTATATAAAATGGTCCATTTTATCCTTGATCACTACTATTATAGAAACTATTTTTAGCTTTTGAAAACATAAGGCATTGAAAGTCACCTTTCAAAAACTAGACCAAAAAATTACTTTATCTGGCATTCTTGACAATATTAAACCCATAAAAACTAAGGTCTAGAGATCTCCACAGAAGATGGTAGAAGAGGACCCTAAATTCACCTCCTCCCACATATACTAGGTAACACTCACCTAAATGCCAATAACCTAGAAAACAATCGGAAGACAAGCAGAACAGACTTCACACCTAAATGTCAAGGAGAGGCAATCCTGAGAAGGGTAGGAAGGGCATAGATGCAGTGGAGAACTAAAAATCCCTTAGGTCTGGCTACCAGAGGAAGGGAGCCATAGGCACATAGAGGGCTGAGAAACAGACTATCATACTGGGAAACCTGCAACAGAAGATGAATCCTCACAACACTTAGCTTTGAACATCAAAGGGATCAAATTATGTGAGTTCTTACAACCAGAAGGACTTAAAGCCTGGAACTTTAGATATCGAAGCTGGGCTCTGGGAGAACCTGAAGAGTAAAGGAAGTTGAGTTTCTGCCCTTAAAGAAACACCACAACAAACAGTCCTCAGAGATATAACTTAGAAGCATCAGTTTGAAAGGCACATGGGATGCACAGAAGGGAGAGTTAATTATTGATATCAGAGTTCCTGATGGACTTCCAGGAACAAAAGAGCTGGCAGGTGCCATTTCATTCCCCTACCCCCCATAATAATCCTACAGCCACCTGTGGGAACCAGCAGCGTGCAGGCCTTAACTATCTAACATGCTCACCCTGCACCCTGCCCCCTCCAAGCACACCTGCCTCCGTCCAGGAGCAGCAGATGGCCTCCACCACTATCCCCACAGATAGGACAAATCTTGCCAGCATCATGTTTCCTCACATTTCACAGAGGATACTGATACCTTGTTAAATCTGCAACTCCCACCTGCACACACACACTATGGCATTTCCTTGCCAGACCAGAGTTCTGACACAGCAGCACATCCCCATAAGAAAGGGAAAGTGCCACTTCACTTAAAGTACATGCCCTGCCCTCTACGTTCAAGGGCAAGAGACTAGCTGACTTTCCTAACACAGAGAATCAGACCTAGAGAGTAAGGCTGAATGAATATGTCCCAATTGAAGGAAGACAAAGTCAAACCAAGAGACATAGCAGAATGGATATACGCAAGATCTTGAAAGAAAATTTAAAGTAATGATCATAAAGATACTCAATGGACTTGAGAAGAGTGAAGGACATTAGTGAGACCCTCAAGACAGAGATAAAAAGAATCAATCAGAGGAGAAGAACACGATAACTGAAATTAAAAATACATTCAATAGATCAAATAGCAGGCTAAAGGAAGCAGAGGAGTGAATCAGCAACCTGGAAGACAAAGTAATAGAATATAATCAAGCTGAGCAGGTGAAAGAGCCGCATATTTTCCACTCTATGCAAAATAAGAGTGGACTTGGGGAACTCAAAGACTCCACAAGCTTAATAACATTCACATTATAGGGATTCAAGGAGTAGAGAAAGAAAACAGAAAATGTCTTTAAAGAAATGATAGCTGAAAACTTTTCTGAGAAAGAAACTGATAACCAGATCCAGGAGGCACTGAATTCCCCAACAAAATCAACCCAAAAGGGTCCACACCAAGACACATAGTCATTTCAAGGGCAAAAATTAGTGATTAAGAAAAAAAAAATGTTAAAAGCGGTAAGGAATAAGAAGACAGTTTCATACAAGGGAACTCCATAAGACTATCAGTAGATTTTTCAGTAGAAACTTTGAGGCCAGAAGGGAGTAACATAATATATTCAAAGTGCTGAAATGGAAAAATTTGCAGCCAACAGTACTTTATCCAGCAAGACCATCCTTCAGAATAGGAGAGAGAAAGAGTTTCTAGGGAAAAACAACAACAACAACAACAAAGGAGTTCATGATCACTAAACCAGCCCTACAAGAAATATTAAAGGGGACTCTGAGAAATGAAAGACCATTAGTGTCTCACAAAAAAAATAACTACTATCTACAAAAATGAGCCAAAGTATTCACAAGATAAAAGAATGTAAAATATGGTACCATATACAGAAACTGTGTTTGGGAAGAGGAGTAAAGAATGAGTTCAAACTTAAGTGACCACCAATTTCACATAGATTGCTATATGCAGATGTTATATACAAACCTAATAGTAACAAAAAATCAAAAACCAATAATAGATATACAAAGAAAAGGAAATTCAAGTATCTCACTAAAGAAAAGCTGGCAAACCATGAAAGAGAGCAAGAAAAGAAAGAATCAGAGAAAATTATAAAAACAAGTAACAAAGTTACAGAAAACAAGTAACAAAATGGCAATAAATACACTATCAATAATTACACCAAATATAAATGGATTAACTGCTCCAATCAAAACATATGGTGACAGAGTGTATTAAAAAAATAAGACCTAATCTATGTATGCTTTACAAGAGACTAATTTTAGACCTAAATACATGCATATTGAAAGTGAGGGGATGAAGAAATATTTATCACGCAAATAGATGTCAAAAGAAAGCTGAGGTAGCATATTTATATTAGGCAAAACAGACATTAAAACAAAGACTGAAAAAGAGACAAAGACACCAAATAATATAAAGGGTACAGTCCAACAAGAAGATGTAAAAAATTTAAATATTCATGTACCAAATGTGGGAGGAACCGAATACATAAAACAGTTAATAACAAACATAAAGGAACTAATTGATAGTAATACAATAATAGCACAGGACTTTAATATTCCACTCATGTCAATGGACAGATGATCCAAACAGAAAATTAACAAGGAAATGATGCCTTTGAATGACATCCTGGACCAGATGGATTTAACAAATATATATAGAATACTCAATCTTAAAATAGCAGAATACATATTATTTTCAAGCATATATGGAACATCCTCCAGAATAGATAATATAGTAGGCTACAAATCAGTTCTCTACAAAACACAAAAAGCTCAAAGTCACACTATGCATCTTCTCTAACAATGCTAGGAAACTAGAAATCCACCATAAGAAAAAATATTGAGAGAAAACAAATACATGGAGGCTTAATAACATGCTACTAGATAATGAATGTCAACCAAGAAATCAAACGAGAAGTAAAAAATTACATGGGGAAAATTTTTAAATGAAAACGCAACTGTACAAAATCTCTAGGATGCAGGAAAAGTGGTGCTAAGAGGGAATTTTATAGCAATACAGACTTACCTCAAAAAGCAAGAAAACTCCCAAATAAACAACCTAACCTTAAACCTAATGCAGCTAAGAAAAAGGAGAACCAACAAAATCTAAAACCATCAGGAGGAAGGAAATAAGGAGTGAAGCAAAAATGTATGATACAGAAACTAAAAAAAAAAAAAAACAATGAAACCAGGAGCTGGTTCTTTGAAAAGATCAATAAAATTGGTAAACCTTTTGTAACGCTCATAAAAAAAAAAATTCACAAATTAAAAAAAAAAACAAGAAAGACACCACAGAAGTACAAAGGACTATAAGAGAATATTATGAAAAATTATATACCAATAATTTGGACAAACTAGAAAAAATGGAGAAATTCCTGGAAACGTATCACTTCCAAAAACTGAAGCTGGAAGAAATGGAAAATTTAGACAGGCTGATTACAATAAACAATGCAACTGAATCAGTAATCAAAAAGCTCCCAAAACAAACAAAAGTCTAGGAGCAGACAGCTTCACAGGCTACTTCTACCAAACATTTAATACCTGTTATTTTCAAACTATTCCAAAAAATAGAAGAGGAAAGAAAACTCCCAAATTCATTCCATGAAGCCAGAATTACCTTGATACCAAAACCAGATAAAGACACCACACACACAAAAAGAACTACAGACCAGTATCTCTAATGAATATAGATGCAAAAATTCTCAATAGTGGCAAACTGAATCCAATGACACATTAAAAACATTATTCACCACAATCATATGGGATTTATTTCCAGGGTGCAAGGTGGTTCAGTACTCACAAATCTATCAACATAATGCATCACATCTATAAGAGAAAGGATAAAAACCACACGATCATTTCAATAGATGCAGAAAAAGCATCTGACAAAGTGTAACATCCATTCATGATAAAAACCCTCAACAAAGCAGGTTTAGAGAGAACATACCTCAACACATAAAGGCCATATATGAAAAACCCACAGCAAACATCATACTTAATGGGGGAAAAACTAAGAGCTTATCCCCTAAGGTCAGGAACAAGGATATCGGTCTGTTCTCAGCACTCTTATTCAACATAGTAATGGAAGTCCTAACCACAGCCATTAGACAACACAAAGAAATAAGAGGCATACAAACTGGTAGAAGAAGTATAATTTTCAATATTTACAGATGACATGATGCTATATATAGAAAACCTGAAATACTCCACTAGAAAACTACTAGAATTGAAATGAATTCTGTAAAGTCACAGGGTACAAAATCAATGTACAGAAATCTGTTGCATTTCTATACACTAATAATGAAGCAGCAGAGAGAGAAACTAAGAAACCAAACCCATTCATAACTGCGCCAAAAAGAAAGACTAAATGTAACCAAAGAGGTGAAACATGTCTACTCAGAAACAATACAACATTGTTGAAAGAAATTGAAGGGACACTTGGGTGGCTCAGCAGTTGAGCGTCTGCCTTTGGCTCAGGGCATAATCTCGGAATCCTGGGATTGAGTCCCACACTGGGCTTCCTGCATGGAGCCTGCTTCTTCTCTGCCTATGTCTCTTGCCTCTCTCTGTGTGTCTCTCATGAATAAATAAATAAAATCTTTTTTTAAAAAAAGGAAAAAATTGAAGATGACACAAAGAAATGGGAAGACAGTTCATTGTCATGGATTGGAAGAACAAATATTATTCAAATATCTATACTACCCAAAGCAATTTGCACATTTAATGTATGTAATCCCTGTCAATCAGAATATCAACAGCATTTTTCACAGAACTAGAACAATCCTAAAATTTGTATGGAATCACAAAAGACCCTGAATAGCCAAAGCAATCTTGAAAAAGGAAAAACCTGGAGGAATCACAATTCCAGACTTTAACTTGATTACAAAGCTGTACTAATAAAAAAAACAATATGGTACTGGCACAAAAATAGACATAGATCAATGGAACAGAATACAAAACCCAGAAATCAACTCACAATTAAATGGTCACTTAATCTTTGATAAAGAAGGCAAAAATATGCAATAGTAAGAAGACATTCTCTTCAACAAATGATGCTGGGAAAACTGGACAGCTACACACAAAAGAATGAAAGTGGACACGTTCTTACACTGTATACAAAAATAAACTCAAGATAGATTAAGGGCCTAAATGTGAGATATGAAACCATAAAACTTCTAGAGTTGAGCACAGGCAGTAATTTCTCTGACATTGGCCATATTAAAATCCTTCGAGATATGTCTCCTGAAGTAAGAGAAATAAAAACAAACATAAATTATTGGGCCTACATCAACATAAAAAGCTTCTGCACAACAAAGAAAAGAGTCAACAGAACTAAAAGACAACATACTGATTGGAAGAAGATATGTGCTAATTATAAAGGGTTAGTACCCCAAATATATAAAGACCTAATACAACTCAACACCAAAAAAAATCAAATAATCCAATTTAAAATGGGCATATAATATGAACCGACATTTCTCTAAAGAAGACATCCAGATGGCCAACAGACACATGAAAAGATGCTCAACATCAGTCATCATCAGGGAAATGCAAATCATAACTGCAATGACAAAGCACCTCACACATTTAAGAATGGCTAAAATCAGTAACACAAGAAACAAGTGTTGGTGAGGACGTGGAGAAAAAAGGAGTCCTCATGCACTGCTGGTGGGAATGCAAACTGGGGCAGCCACTGTGGAAAACAGTATGGAGATTCCTCAAAAAAAAAAAAATTAAAAATAGAACTACCCTATGACCCGGAAATTCCACTACTGAGTATCTAATATGAAAAGATAAATACATCACTATATTTACTACAGCATTATTTACAATTCCCAAATTATGGGAGCAGCCAAGAGACAGACAGATTGGTCTATATCTATCTATACCTATATATATATAATGAAATATTATTTAGCCACACAAAAGAATGAAATCTTTCCATTTGCAACAACATAGATGGATCTAGAGAGCATAACACCAAATGAAATGAACCAATCAGAGAAAAACAAATACCATATGATTTCACTTATAAGTGGAATTTAAGAAATAAAACAAATGAGCAAAGGAAAAAAAGAGAGAGACAAACCAAACCAAGGAACAGACTCTTAACTGTAGAGAACAAACTGATGGTTACCAGATGGGAGTGGGGGGAGGATGGATGAAAGAGTGAAGGGATAAGAACTGAGTAATGCACAGAATTGTTCAATCACTGTATTGTACATGGGAAACTATTATTACACTGTATGTTAATTATGGTGGAACTGAAATTAAAAACATAATTTAAAATAACACACAATTTAAAAAAACAAGTTCTAGGGCAGCCTGGGTGGCTCAGCAGTTTAGCGCTGCCTTCAGCCCAAGGTGTGATCCTCGAGACACAGGATAGAGTCCCACATCAGGCTTCCTGCATGGAGCCTGCTTCTCCCTCTGCCTGTGTCTCAGCCCTCTCTCTCTCTCTCTCTCTCTCTCTCTCTCTCTCTGTGTCTCTCATGAATATAAATAAATAAAATCAGAAGAAAGAAAGAAAAAAGAAAGAAAGAAAGAAAGAAAGAAAGAAAGAAAGAAAGAAAGAAAAAGAAAGAAAAGAAAAAAGAAAGAGAAGAAAGAAAGAAAGAGAGGGAGGATGAAAGGGAGGAAGGAAGGGAATAAAAAACCAAGTTCATATATGTATAGTGTTGTTATTAGAGCAAAAGAATCAATACCTATAAAGCTCTTAAGGTATTACTAGTACATAGTACCAGCGTGTATTGTATTAGTAAGAAGACAATCCAATGAATTGATACAACAAATTATTAAGTAAAAGGTAAAATCATGGGAACACTTGATATCAGACTGTGTAAGAGGGAGGCCATTAGATTCAAAATATCTCAAGCAGAAAATTTGTATATGAGAGTAAACTAAAACCTTCTCTCAAAGGTTGCTATTAGTTACAGTCTATAAATCCCTGTGTTTAGGGGGAGGGGCAAGATGGCGGCAGAGTAGGGTCTCCAAGTCACCTGTCCTCAACAAACTACCTGGAAAACCATCCAATCATCCTGAAAATCTACGAATTCGGCCTGAGATTTAAAGAGAGACCAGCTGGAACGCTACAGTGAGAAGAGTTCGTGCTTCTATCAAGGTAGAAGACGGGGGAAAAAGAAATAAAGGAACAAAAGGCCTCCAAGGGGGAGGGGCCCCGCGAGGAGCCGGGCTGAGGCCGGGGCGAGTGTCCCCAGGACAGGAGAGCCCCGTCCCGGAGGAGCAGGAGCTGCACCAACCTTCCCGGGTGGAAAGGCCTCCCGGGGAATTGGAGCAGGATCCCCAGAAAGGCGGGGATGCCCTCGGGCTCCCGGGGACAGTAACAGAGGAACTGCGCCCCGGGGAGATGCGCCGAGCTCCCTAAGGGCTGCAGCGCTCGGCGGGACCCGGAGCAGCTCGGAGGGGCTCGGGCGGCGGCTCCGCGGAGGGGGCTGCGCGGCTCCGGGAGCAGCTCAGAGGGGCTCGGGCGGAGGAAGAAGCTCCGCGCGGAGCGGGCGGCGCGGCTCCGGGAACAGCTCGGAGTGACTCGGCCTGCGGCTCCGCGGAGGGGGCTGCACCTCCGGGAGCGCAAATCCAACAGCGCAGGCCCCGGAGCACAGGGCGCCGGGACACAGCCCAGGATCCGGCCTCCCCCAGGACAGGCAGAGGCCGGGAGGGCCCAGGACAGCAAGGACGCTCCTGCCTGGAACTGAGCAGATCAGCGGCCCCGCCCGGGAGCCCCCAGGCCCTGCAGACGGAGAGCCCCGGAGCTACTGCGGGAGCTGACTCCAGGGCTCCAGAGCTGCCACGGGGTGAACAACCCCCACCGAGCCCTGCACCAGGCAGGGGCAGAGCAGCTCCCCCAAGTGCTAACACCTGAGAATCAGCACAGCAGGCCCCTCCCCCAGAAGACCAGCGACACGGACCAGTTCCAAGGGAAGTCAAGGGACTTAAAGTATACAGAATCGGAAGATACTCCCCCGTGGTTTTTGTTTTTGTTTTTTTGTTTTTGTTTTTGTTTTTTTTTTTTTTGTTTTTTTGTTTTGTTTTGTTTTGTGCTTTTTTTTTTCTTTCTTCTTGATTACGGATTGCTTCCCCCACCCCATCCCACCCCCCTTTTTTTTTTTTCTCCTTTCTTTCTTTTTCTTTTTCTTCTTCTTCTCTTTTTCCCCTTTTTTTTCTTCTTTCTCTTTTATCTTTTTCTCTTTTCTTTCCTTCTCTCTCTTTTTCTCCTTTTCCCCATACAACTTGTTTTTGGCCACTCTGCACTCAGCAAAATGACTAGAAGGAAAACCTCGCCTCAAAAAAAAGAATCAGAAACAGCCCCCTCTCCCACAGAGTTACAAAATATGGATTACAATTCAATGTCAGAAAGCCAATTCAGAAGCACTATTTTACAGCTACTGGTGGCTCTAGAAAAAACCATAAAGGACTCAAGAGACTTCATGACTGCAGAATTTAGATCCAATCAGGCAGAAATTAAAAATCAATTAAATGAGATGCAATCCAAGCTAGAAGTCCTAACGACAAGGCTTAACGAGGTGGAAGAAAGAGTGAGTGACATAGAAGACAAGTTGATGGGAAAGAGGGAAACTGAGGAAAAAAGAGACAAGCAATTAAAAGATCATGAGGCTAGATTAAGGGAAATAAATGACAGCCTGAGGAAGAAAAACCTACGTTTAATTGGGGTTCCCGAGGGCGCCGAAAGGGACAGAGGGCCAGAATATGTATTTGAACAAATCCTAGCTGAAAACTTTCCTAATCTGGGAAGGGAAACAGGCATTCAGATCCAGGAAATAGAGAGATCCCCCCCTAAAATCAACAAAAACCGTTCAACACCTCGACATTTAATAGTGAAGCTTGCAAATTCCAAAGATAAGGAGAAGATCCTTAAAGCAGCAAGAGAAAAAAAGTCCCTGACTTTTATGGGGAGGAATATTAGGGTAACAGCAGACCTCTCCACAGAGACCTGGCAGGCCAGAAAGGGCTGGCAGGATATATTCAGGGTCCTAAATGAAAAGAACATGCAACCAAGAATACTTTATCCAGCAAGGCTTTCATTCAAAATGGAAGGAGAGATAAAGAGCTTCCAAGACAGGCAGGAACTGAAAGAATATGTAACCTCCAAACCAGCTCTGCAAGAAATTTTAAGGGGGACTCTTAAAATTCCCCTTTAAGAAGAAGTTCAGTGGAACAATCCACAAAAACAAGGACTGAATAGATATGATGACACTAAACTCATATCTATCAATAGTAACTCTGAACATGAATGGGCTTAATGACCCCATCAAAAGGCGCAGGGTTTCAGACTGGATAAAAAAGCAGGACCCATCTATTTGCTGTCTACAAGAGACTCATTTTAGACAGAAGGACACCTACAACCTGAAAATAAAAGGTTGGAGAACCATTTACCATTCAAATGGTCCTCAAAAGAAAGCAGGGGTTGCCATCCTTATATCAGATAAATTAAAATTTACCCCAAAGACTATAGTGAGAGATGAAGAGGGACACTATCTCATACTCAAAGGATCTATCCAACAAGAGGACTTAACAATCCTCAATATATATGCCCCGAATGTGGGAGCTGCCAAATATTTAAACCAATTAATAACCAAACTCAAGAAATACCTTGATAATAATACACTTATACTTGGTGACTTCAATCTAGCTCTTTCTACCCTGGATAGGTCTTCTAAGCACAACATCTCCAAAGAAACAGGAGCTTTAAATGATACACTGGACCAGATGGATTTCACAGATATCTACAGAACTTTACATCCAAACTCAACTGAATACACATTCTTCTCAAGTGCACATGGAACTTTCTCCAGAATAGACCACATACTGGGTCACAAATCGGGTCTGAACCAATACCAAAAGATCGGGATAGTCCCTTGTATATTCTCAGACCATAATGCCTTGAAATTAGAACTTAATCACAACAAGAAGTATGGAAGGACCACAAACACGTGGAGGTTAAGGACCATCCTGCTAAAAGATGAAAAGGTCAACCAGGAAATTAAGGAAGAATTAAAAAGATTCATGGAAACTAATGAGAATGAAGATACAACCGTTCAAAATCTTTGGGATGCAGCAAAAGCAGTCCTGAGGGGGAAATACATCGCAATACAAGCATCCATTCAAAAATTGGAAAGATCTCAAATTCAAAAGCTCACCTTACACATAAAGGAACTAGAGAAAAAGCAACAAATAGACCCCACCCCCAGCAGAAGAAGACAGTTAATTAAAATTCAAGCAGAACTCAATGATATCGAGACCAAAAGAACTGTGGAACAGATCAACAGAACCAGGAGTTGGTTCTTTGAAAGAATTAATAAGATAGATAAACCATTAGCCAACCTTATTAAAAAGAAGAGAGAGAAGACTCAAATTAATAAAATCATGAATGAGAAAGGAGAGATCACTACCAACACCAAGGAAATACAAACGATTTTAAAAACATATTATGAACAGCTGTATGCCAATAAATTAGGAAATCTAGAAGAAATGGACGCATTCCTGGAAAGCCACAAACTACCAAAACTGGAGCAGGAAGAAATAGAAAACCTGAACAGGCCAATAACCAGGGAGGAAATTGAAGCAGTCATCAAAAACCTCCCAAGACACAAGAGTCCAGGGCCAGATGGCTTCCCAGGGGAATTCTATCAAACGTTTAAAGAAGAAATCATACCTATTCTACTAAAGCTGTTTGGAAAGATAGAAAGAGATGGAGTACTTCCAAATTCGTTCTATGAGGCCAGCATCACCTTAATTCCGAAACCAGACAAAGACCCCACCAAAAAGGAGAATTACAGACCAATATCCCTGATGAACATGGATGCAAAAATTCTCAACAAGATACTAGCCAATAGGATCCAAAAACACATAAGAAAATTATTCACCATGACCAAGTAGGATTTATCCCTGGGACACAAGGCTGGTTCAACACTCGTAAAACCATCAATGTGATTCATCATATCAGCAAGAGAAAAACCAAGAACCATAGGATCCTCTCATTAGATGCAGAGAAAGCATTTGACAAAATTCAGCATCCATTCCTGATCAAAACCCTTCAGAGTGTTGGGATAGAGGGAACTTTCCTCGACATCTTAAAAGCCATTTACGAAAAGCCCACAGCAAATATCATTCTCAATGGGGAAGCACTGGGAGCCTTTCCCCTAAGATCAGGAACAAGACAGGGATGTCCACTCTCACCACTGCTGTTCAACATAGTTCTGGAAGTCCTCGCCTCAGCAATCAGACAACAAAAAGACATTAAAGGCATTCAAATTGGCAAAGAAGAAGTCAAACTCTCCCTCTTCGCCGATGACATGATACTCTACATAGAAAACCCAAAAGCCTCCACCCCAAGATTGCTAGAACTCATACAGCAATTTGGTAGCGTGGCAGGATACAAAGTCAATGCCCAGAAATCAATGGCATTTCTATACACTAACAATGAGACTGAAGAAAGAGAAATTAAGGGGTCAATCCCATTTACAATTGCACCCAAAAGCATAAGATACCTAGGAATAAACCTAACCAAAGAGGTAAAAGATCTATACCCTAAAAACTATAGAACACTTCTGAAAGAAATTGAGGAAGACACAAAGAGATGGAAAAATATTCCATGCTCATGGATTGGCAGAATTAATATTGTAAAAATGTCAATGTTACCCAGGGCAATTTATACATTTAATGCAATCCCTATCAAAATACCATGGACTTTCTTCAGAGAGTTAGAACAAATTATTTTAAGATTTGTGTGGAATCAGAAAAGACCCCGAATAGCCAGGGGAATTTTAAAAAAGAAAACCATAGCTGGGGGCATCACAATGCCAGAATTCAGGTTGTACTACAAAGCTGTGGTCATCAAGACAGTGTGGTACTGGCAAAAAAACAGACAACATAGATCAATGGAACAGAATAGAGAACCCAGAAGTGGACCCTGAAAGGTACGGTCATCTAATATTCGATAAAGGAGGAAAGACTATCCATTGGAAGAAAGACAGTCTCTTCAATAAATGGTGCTGGGAAAATTGGACATCCACATGCAGAAGAATGAAACTGGACCACTCTCTTTCACCATACACAAAGATAAACTCAAAATGGATGAGAGATCTAAATGTGAGACAAGAGTCCATCAAAATCACAGAGCAGAACACAGGCAACACCCTCTTTGAACTCGGCCACAGTAACTTCTTGCAAGATACATCCACAAAGGCAAAAGAAACAAAAGCAAAAATGAACTATTGGGACTTCATCAAGATAAGAAGCTTTTGCACAGCAAAGGATACAGTCAACAAAACTAAAAGACAACCTACAGAATGGGAGAAGATATTTGCAAATGACATATCAGATAAAGGGCTAGTTTCCAAGATCTATAAAGAACTTATTAAACTCAACACCAAAGAAACAAACAATCCAATCATGAAATGGGCAAAAGACATGAACAGAAATCTCACAGAGGAAGACATGAACATGGCCAACATGCACATGAGAAAATGCTCTGCATCACTTGCCATCAGGGAAATACAAATCAAAACCACAATGAGATACCACCTCACACCAGTGAGAATGGGGAAAATTAACAAGGCAGGAAACAACAAATGTTGGAGAGGATGCGGAGAAAAGGGAACCCTCTTACACTGTTGGTGGGAATGTGAACTGGTGCAGCCACTCTGGAAAACTGTGTGGAGGTTCCTCAAAGAGTTAAAAATAGACCTGCCCTACGACCCAGCAATTGCACTGTTGGGGATTTACCCCAAAGATTCAGATGCAATGAAACGTCGGGACACCTGCACCCCGATGTTTCTATCCGCAATGGCCACAATAGCCAAACTGTGGAAGGAGCTTCGGTGTCCATCAAAAGATGAATGGATAAAGAAGATGTGGTTTATGTATACAATGGAATATTCCTCAGCAATTAGAAACGACAAATACCCACCATTTGCTTCAACGTGGATGGAACTGGAGGCTATTATGCTGAGTGAAATAAGTCAATCGGAGAAGGACAAACAGGGTATGTTCTCATTCATTTGGGGAATATGAATAATAGTGAAAGGGAATATAAAGGAAGGGAAAAGAAATGTTGGGAAATATCAGGAAGGGAGACAGAACATAAAGACTCCTAACTCGGGGAAACGAACTAGGGGTGGTGGAAGGGGAGGAGGGCGGGTGTTGGAGGGGAATGGGTGACGGGCACTGAGGTGGACACTTGACGGGATGAGCACTGGGTGTTTTTCTGTATGTTGGTAAATTGAACACCAATAAAAATTTGTTAAAAAAAAATAAATAAAAAAAATAAAAAAATAAAAAAAAATCCCTGTGTTTAAAAAAAGAAAGAAAAAAGAGAAAAACCTGAGATGGGTCGATAAGACCAAATATAAAGCAACTCAAAATCTGAAAACCTCTTTGCCCTCACTGAAACTCCCAAAGAACCTATATAAAACATCTAATGAGGAAAAGAAAAACGAAAGAAATGTAGGACAGACAAGAAAACCATGGATAATCAAAAATATTTAAGGGTCCAGCAGAAGAAAAGGTTATATTAAGGACACTGAGAGTTGTCCAGGAGTAAAAAATAAAGCCGTAAGAAAGCATTACACAATTTAACATAGGAAACTATTCCAAAAAGAAGTGAAGAGGTCAAGCTACATGAGAATTAGAATACTTATTTGGTAATTAAGGTCCTAAGGAAACTAAAACCCAAATGTAATTAATCAGTTCTGAGGTTTTAACTTTACTTTGGCCTTATCTTTATTTCAATACAATGATTTATTTTGTTTAATTGTACTTTACCCTCCTGAGACTAAAAAAAGTGACAGTTAAACCTGGAAAGTGATAAAATGTGCATATGTTTTACAACTTCATTGAGAATGTTAGGTTTTTAACATTCTTTTTTAAAAATCAATCCTTGAAGCATTTTCAATTTCCTATGATAATCTCAGAATTTTTGTACTTCTGTTCCTCTTGCTAAGTTCATCCAGTTCTGCCCTGTTAATTTCTACCTTATGTGCCTTTATTCACACCTTCCTAACTATAAGATTCTCTAACCGATCATATCTTACCATTCCTCCAAAGCCTAGATCAAGACTCAACTTCTATAAAATTCATTCTCTAAACACTCAATACAACAGCTGTTTAATAAATGTGTGCTAAGTTACATAAATAAAAAAAGATTACTTTAATGAAAGCCTGAGGTCAGGCAAAAATGTCAAATACAATATACTCATTTAAACTAACCTATGAATTCATTAAAAAATAATCCAAAGAGGCAAAAGAAAGCAGAAAAGAGGAACAAAGAACTGATGGGAGAAATAGAAAATAAACAGTAAGATGGTAGATTTATATATAATCACATCAATAATTACATTAACTATAAATTATCTAATGACCCTAGTTAAAAAGGAAAAACTGTCAGATTGGATTTAAAAAAAAATGAGACTCAACTATATCCTCACTACAAGAAAACTACTTTAAATAGATAAAAAGTAAAAGGGCAGAAAAATCATACTGACACTAATCAAAAGAAAGCTTAAACGGATAAACTACATTTCAGAGCAAAAAATATTCAGAGCAAGGGATAGAGAAAATCATTTCATAATGATAAAGAATCCAATTTATTAAGAGGACTTTGCAACCTTAACTCTTTTTGCATCTAATAACTTCAAAATACATGAAGCAAAAACTGGTACAACTGCAAAGAAAAAAGATTTAACTAGCTATACTTAAGGATTCAACACCCCTCACTCAATTGATAGAACAAGTCAAGAGAAATTTATATTATAAGGGCACATAAGGTCTCAATAGTATGATTAACCAACTTAAATAACTAACATTTATAGAACACTCTATCCAATAACAGCAGAACGCACATTCTTTTCAAATAAACACAGGACACGTATCAAAATATACCATATTGTAGATCATAAAACAAATCTCAATGATTCAAATCATTCAAAATATGTTCTCTGACTCCAGTGGAAATATCATTAACAGAAAAGTATCTGGAAAACCCACAAATACTGGAAATGAACATGTAGATCAAAGAAGATCTCAAAAGGAAGTTGGATATATTTTGAATCAAAAAAGAAAAAAATAATATATCAAAACTTTTGGGATGCAACTAAACTAGTACCTAAAAGAAATTTTATAGCATTAAAATTATACCTAGATCAGAAGAAAGGTCTCAAATTGCTGACCTCAGCTTCCATCTTAAGAAACAAACAAACAAACAAAAAAAGGACATAATAAGCTCTAAGTAAGAAAATATTAAAGAACAGCAGAAGCCAAAGGAAACAGAAAACACAATAGAGAAAATCATGAAATCAAATTCAGATTCTTTTTAAAAAAAACTCTATAAAATTGATAAATCTATAGCTAAACTGCTCTAGAAGATACAAATTACCAATATCAGGAAGAGAGAGATAAGATCACTACATATTCTAAATATTCTACATATTCTAATAGAATATTAATGACTTTATACCAATGTCAGAAAATTAGATGAAATGGCCAAGTCTTTAAAAACACAAATTTCCAAAGCTCACTCAAAAAGAAATTAATAGCCTGAATAGTCCTACATCTAGTAAAGAAATTGAATTTGAACTTTTAGTTAAAAACATTCTCCAGGGATCCCTGGGTGGCGCAGCGGTTTGGCGCCTGCCTTTGGCCCAGGGCGCGATCCTGGAGACCCGGGATCAAATCCCACGTCGGACTCCCGGTGCATGGAGCCTGCTTCTCCCTCTGCCTATGTCTCTGCCTCTCTCTCTCTCTCTCTCTCTCTCTCTGTGTGTGTGACTATCATAAAAAAAAAAAAAAAGATTAAAAACATTCTCCACAAAACAAAATCTCCAGGTCCATATGGCTTCAACAGAAATCCTGCCAGCCATTTAAAAAATAATACCAATTCCACAAAAATGGTTGAAAAATATTGAAGGGACACAAATAATGCCTAACATTCTATTAGTATTCTATGAAAATAGACAAAGATCTATGACAAAAGAGAACTACAAAGCAATGTATCACACTCATCAACATAGACACAAAATTCTCCATACAATTTCAGCAAGTTGAACTTAACAATATATAAAAAGCATACTACATCATGATAAACTGTAGTCCTTTATATTTATATATATTCCTTTATATGAGGAATGCAAGTTTGTTTTAACATTCATTATCTATCATATTAAAAAGCCTACAAAATTAAAGTCTTATGATTATCTCAACAAATACAGAAATAGACCTTGCTGAAATCCAGCATCAATTCCCATTAAAAACTGTTGAACTGGGAATAGAAAAAAACTTCATCAACCAGGTAAGACATCAACAAAAAACTTATAGCTAATATCACATTTAGGGATAAAAGACTTAATGCTTCCCCCTTAAGATCAAGAACAAGGCAAGAACATCTGTTCACACAATTCCTATTCAACATTGTAAACGAAGTCTCTCTGCTCCTCCTCATTTGATAAACAACTGCATCCTCTTCTGCATCATCTCTAAGACATGATGATGAGGATCATAGTGAATGTATTTGTCCATATCGGTGGCCTGGTCACTGGAGTTCCTTTTAACTCTGACAAAGTAAATAATGTCACCATCATTGATCCCTTCACTGATCTCAAATACACGGTCTACATGTTCCAGTATGGTTCCACCCATGACAAGTTCAACAGCACAATCAAGGTTGAGAGTGGGAAGCTTGCCATCAATGAAAAGCCCATCTCTATCTTCCAGAAACTAGATACCACCAACATCACAATGGGGTAATGCTGGTGCTGAATACAGTATGGAGTCCACTAGTATATTTGCTGCCTTGGAGAAGTTTAGGGTTCACTGAAGGCTTAGAGATAAAATGGTCATTATCTTTGCCTTTCTGCTGATGCCCTGATGTATAGGATGAGCATGAACCAGGAGAAGTATGACAACTCCCTTAATATTGTCATCAACATTGCTTCCTGCACCACCAACTACTTGGCCTCCCTGGTCAAGGTCATCCATGATAGCTTTAGCATCAAGGAGGAACGCATGACTACAGTCTATGCCATCAGGGTCATCCAGAAGACTTACCATGTATGGCCTCTCTGGAAAACTGTATCATAACCAATGTTCTGGTTGCCCAGAACATTACCCCTGCATCTACTGGCACTGCCAAGACTGTAGGCAAGGTCATGCTTGAGCTGAATGACAAACACTTACATGGTCTTCTCCATCCCTACCACCAAAGTGATGGTCATAAGTCTGATTTGTCATCCAGAAAAAAACTGTAAAATATGTTAACACAAAGAAGCTGGTGAAGCAGGCATGGGAAGGCCCCCTAAAGGATATCTGGGTTACTGAGGACCGGATTGTCTCCTGTGACTTTAACAGTAACACTCACTTCTCCAACTTCAAAGCTGTGGCTGGCACTGCCCTCAAAGACCACTTTGTCAAGCTCAATTCCTAGTATGACCATGAATTTGGCTACAGCCAACAGGTCAGTGGGCCTTATAGTCTACATGGTCTCCAAGTAGTATGTGCTCCCTGAACCATCAGCCCCAGGAAGAACATGAGAAAAGAGAGAGGCCCTCTGTGCTACGTAGTTCTTGACCCAACTCAATCCCCCAACACACTGAGAACCTCCCATCCTCAATAGATTCCATCCCAGACCCCCTGAAGAAGGGGAGAGGCTTAGGAAATCTAATTATGTCATGTACCACCATTAACTACACTGTACCCAGCCCTATCACCCAAGAAATATATCAGAGATTCTAACCAAAATAGTGGCTAGAAATGCAGTTACAAGAAAAAGAAATAAAAAGCATCAAGATTATAAAGAAAGAAGAAAATCTATTTGAAAATAAAATAATCATGTATATAGAAAGCCCTATGAAACCTACCTAAAAAAGCTACTAAAATTAAAAATTGAGAGGAAAATTGTGTGAAAAATACAGGGAACTCTCTGACCTATCTTTGCAATACTTCTATAAATATAAAATTATTCAAAACAAAACATTTTTAAAAAGAAAAGCTTGCTCCAGAAAACATCCAACCACATAAAGTGTGTTTAGCAAGGCTACAAGATACAACCCAATATATAAATAGCAATTGTATTTCTACATGCTAGCAAGAACAATCAGAAATCAAATTTCTGTTTAAAAATACCATTTACAAGTCAATCCGAGAAGGACAAACATTATATGGTCTCATTCATTTGGGGAATATAAAAAATAGTGAAAGGGGAAAGGAGAAAAAATGAGTGGGAAATATCAGAGAGGGAGACAGAACAAGAGAGAGTCCTAACTCTGGGAAACAAACAAGGGGTGGTAGAAAGGGAGGTGGGCAGGGGGTGAGGGTGACTGGGTGATGGGCATTGAGGGGGGCACTTGATGGGCTGAGCACTGGGTGTTAGGCTATATGTTGGCAAACTGAACTCCAATAAAAAAATTAAAATTAAAAAAATAAAAATACCATTTACAATAGCATGTAAAATATGAAATACTTAGGAATAAATTTAACAGAAGATGTATAAAACTTCCATAATGAGAGAAATTAAAGGACCTAAACAAATGATGAGATAATATCAAGTTCATAAATCAGAAGACTCAATATTATTATGATGTTAATTTTCTACAGATTGACCTTGAGATTCAATGTAATTCAATCAAAATCTCAGCAAGCTTGTTTTGTAGAAATTAACTGATTTTAAAATTAATGTAGAAATAAAAAGATCTCAACTAGCCAAAGCAACTTTGAAAAAGACCAAAGCTGAAGACTTACACTACCTGATTTTAAGACTATGATAAAGCTGTAGAGTAAACAAGAAAGTACAGTATTAAAGATAAATCAATGGAACAGAATAGAAGAATATAGAGAACCTTTACACATATATGTATGTGATTGATTTTTGACAAAGGCATGGCAATTCATTAAAGAATACAAAAAGTGTGCCGAAACAAATGGATATCCTTAGGCCAAAATAAATAGTCTTGATCCATACTTCACCACATTATCTACAAAAATTAACTTTAAAAGGAATCCTAAATCTAAAAGCAAAACATAAAACGATAGACATTCTACAAGAAAATGTATGAGAAAAGTTTTGTGGTCTTAGGTTAAACAAAGATTTCTTGATATGATGCCAAAATGCTCTACACAAGAAAATTAGACAAACTAAAAGTTTGATGGAGTTTTTTCATCAAAATTAAGAGTTTCTGCTCTTCAAAGACACCATCAAGAGAATAAAAAGGAACGAACTGAGATAAAACATCTGCAAATCATATTTTCTGATATATTCTTTCATCCAGATGAGAAATAAGAAAATCAACCTAATAAAAAAAAGTGGACAAAATATTTGAAGTAGATACAACAAAGAAGATATACAGGTGGAAAGTAAGAACATAAAAAGGTGCTCAACATCATCTGTCTTTAGAGAAATGCAAACTGAAATCATGAGATACCAACAGATGCAGAGAAAGCATTCGACAAAATACAGCATCCATTTCTGATAAAAACTCTTCAGAGTGTAGGGATAGAGGGAACATTTCCCAGCATCTTAAAAACCATCTACGAAAAGCCCACAACAAATATCATTCTCAATGGGGAAACACTGGGAGCCTTTCCCCTAAGATCAGGAACAAGACAGGAATGTCCAGTCTCACCACTGATATTCAACATAGTACTAGAAGTCCTAGCCTCAGCAATCAGGCAACAAAAAGAAATAAGTGGTATCCAAACTGGCAAAGAAGTCAAACTCTCCCTCTTCGCCGATGACATGATACTGTACATAGAAAACCCAAAAGCCTCCACCCCAAGATTGCTAAAACTCATAGAGCAATTCGGCAGTGTGGCAGGATACAAAATCAATGGCCAGAAATCAGTGGCATTTCTCTATACTAACAATGAGACTGAAGAAAGAGAAATGAAGGAGTCAATCCCATTTACAATTGCACCCAAAAGCATAAGATACGTAGGAATAAACCTAACCAGAGAGGTAAAGGATCTATACCCTAAAAACTACAGAACACTTCTGAAAGAAATTGAGGAAGACACAAAGAGATGGAAAAATATTCCATGCTCATGGCTTGGCAGAATTAATATTGTGAAAATGTCAATGTTACCCAGGGCAATTTACACATTTGATGCAATCCCTATCAAAATACCAGGGACTTTCTTCAGAGAGTTAGAACAAATTATTTTAAGATTTGTGTGGAATCAGAAAAGACCCCGAATAGCCAGGGGAATACTGAAAAAGAAAACCAGAGCCGGGGGCATCACAATGCCAGATTTTAGGTTGTACTACAAAGCTATGATCATGAAGTCAGTATGGTACTGGCACAAAAACAGACACATAGATCAATGGAACAGAATAAAGAACCCAGAAATGGGCCCTCAACTCTATGGTCAACTAATATTTGACAAAGTAGGAAAGACTATCCACTGGAAAAGGACAGTCTCTTTAATAAATGGTGCTGGGAAAATTGGACAGTCATGTGCAGAAGAATGAAACTAGACCATTCTCTTACACCATACACAAAGATAAACTCAAAATGGATGAAAGATCTAAATGTGAGACAAGATTCCATCAAAATCCTAGAGGAGAACACAGGCAACACCCTTTTTGAACTCGGCCACAGCAACTTCTTGATGATACATCTAGGAAGGCAAGGGAAACAAAAGCAAAAATGAACTACTGGGACTTCATCAAGATAAAAAGCTTCTGCACACCAAAAGAAACAGTCAACAAAACTAAAAGACAACCTACAGAATGGGAGAAGATATTTGCAAATGACCTATCAGATAAAGGGCTAATATCCAATATCTATAAAGAACTTATGAAACTCAACACCCAAGAAACAAACAATCCAATCATGAAATGGGCAAAAGACATGAACAAAAATTTCACCAAAGAAGATATACATGTGGCCAACAAGCACATGAGAAAACGCTCCGCATCACTTGCCATCAGGGAAATACAAATCAAAACCACAATGAGATACCACCTCACCCCAGTGAGAATGGGGAAAATTAACAAGGCAGGAAACAACAAATGTTGGAGAGGATATGAAGAAAAGGGAACCCTCTTGCACTGTTGGTGGGAATGTGAACTGGTACACCACTCTGGAAAATTGTGTGGAGATTCCTCAAAAAGTTAAAAATAGAGCTACCCTATGACCCAGCAATTGCACTGCTAGGGATTTACCCCAAAGATACAGATGCAGTGAAACACCGGGACACCTGCACCCCGATGTTTCTAGCAGCAATGTCCACAATAGCCAAACTGTGGAAGGAGTCTCGGTGTCCATCAAAAGATGAATGGATAAAGAAGATGTGGTCTATGTATACAAAGGAATATTACTCAGCCATTAGAAACGACACATATCCACCATTTGCTTCAACGTGGATGGAACTGGAGGGTATTATGCTGAGTGAAATAAGTCAATCGGAGTAGGACAAACATTATGTGGTCTCATTCATTTGGGGAATATAAAAAATAATGAAAGGGAATAAAGGGGAAAGGAGAGAAAATGAGTGGGAATTATCAGTGAGGGTGACACAGCATGAGAGACACCTAACTCTGGGAAACGAACAAGGGGTAGTGGAAAGGGAGGTGGGGGAGTCATGGGGTGACTGGGTGACAGGCACTGAGGGGGGCACCTTATGGGATGAGCACTGGGTGTTCTACTAAATTTTGGCAAATCAAACTCCAATTAAAAAAATATATACCAAAGAAAAAGAGAAAGAAATCATGAGATACTAGTCATATCTATTAGAATGGCCACGATAAAAAAAGACTTCACATACCAAAGTTCACAGGGATTTAAATCAACTACAACTCTCACACACTGAAAGTCAGCACATAAAATAGTACAACCACTTCAGGAAACAATCTGGCAGTTTCTTAAAAAGTTAGACTTATGAGTACCATGCAATCAGCAATACCACTCCAGGTAGTTCACCAAGAGAAATTACAGTATATGTGCACACAAAGATTTATACATAAATACTCATAAAGCTTTACTTACAATAGTCCAAAACTGAAATAACTCAAATTACTAACTCAAATGAATATTAACAGGTGAACGGATAAATAAATTGTGAAATAAATAAATAAATAAATAAATAAATAAATAAATAAATAAATTCATACAATGGAATACTACTCAAAACTTAAAAGTAATGGAATACTGAAATAAGCAACAACATTGGCTGAAAATCTAACTCAGATTCACAGATCCCCTCCTCTTCTTGGAACGGCAGAATGGAAGATTTATCCTCTGGGATGGAAAAAATTCATGGTCTCCGGACAGGATAACCGGCAAATTTGAGGGAAGGTATACTAAATGGTATGAGGCTGGGGAATGAATACTTTTCACCCTCAAACATTTAAAACATTTTTAGGACTATTTGTTGAATGATTTTTCCTTTTATTGCATCTTTTAAATATCAACTTTATCTTATAGTAAATTCTTATATGTATTACTGGGCTATTTCTAGGGGTTTTACTATATTCACTGATTTCTTTATTCTTATATTCTGGCACCAGAATCATATTTTTTAGTATTATTTATAATTGGTGGTAAACAGATCCTCTTATTGCTTCTTGTTTCACAATTTTTTCTGCAAATTCCTCTAGATGCCTATGAAATAAAAGTACAAATATGAAGACTACAGATACAAAACCAGATACCATATAATTTTAATACCGTAAAAGAAAAAGCTCATGAATGCTCATCAAAAAGAGAAAAATGAATTAAGATTCACCTACACCATGGAATATCAACTATCAAAGCAAATAAGTTTGATTTCTATGTGTTGACCTTGAGAGTTAACCAAACATATCAAGTGAAAAAAAAAAACACTGCAGAAATATTGCATTAATATCCTATATGTTTTACATGTATTAATTCATTTACATCCACGTTATTTTTTCCATTGTATAAGATTTGCATTAACATAAAAAAATACAGGCAAAAATACAACATTCACCTCTGAATTATGTGAAGAGTCAAAATTATTATTATGTATTCTCCTTCAAAAAAAAAAAAAAAAAACAAAGAAAAACAAAAAGACAATAAAAGATAAGGGGAGAAAACACTGGTTTACTCCAGATTGTATAGAGCCTTAGAGCATGTCAAGAAGCTTGGTCTTTATCCAGCAAGCAACCAGGAACTAAGAGGCTTATCACAAAGATATTAAGCATCAGAAAGATATTAAGATCAATGTTTTAGAAGGAGAGTTCTCAGGACAGCTGGAAGGTGAACAGAGTGAACAAAATGGTGAAAGGGAGTCAGGCTAGCACATCAAGGGAAGGAACAAAGAAATCTGAATGAATGGGAGATACAGTGGTGGAAAGAGAAGAGGGAGGAAATTCAAGTGTATATGTCTAAAATAAAACCTATGGGAGAAGGTATGCACATGATAGATAAGAGCAGAAGAATGAAGTTTCTACCATGAATGAAAAGCTTGGATGATGAGTTACTCCCATTACAGAGAACTGCAAGGGCACAGGTATCTTTGGAGCAATCTAAGCTTTAAAGTTGACTTGAACACTATGTTGCTCAGGGACCCCTGAAGCAAAGGATGGAAAAGAAATGAGAAAATACTGTAAATTAGCTCAAACCATTTCTAAAATGTCCTGCATGTTATGAGCCTTATAAATTGTTAATGATGGGAGGGGGCAGGGGCACATGGGTGACTCAGTCGGTTAAGCAATCAACTCTTGATTTTGGCTCAGGTCATGATCTGAGGGGTTGTGAGATTGAGCCCCTTGGAGAGCTCTGTGCTCAGCAAGGAGTCTGCTTGAGATGTTCTCTTCCTCTCCCACCAACACTTGCATTCTTTCTCTGATATACTAAATTTATTTCATACACAGTCAATAAGAGAAGATACTGATATTTATAACTAAAATATAAGATTCACAGTCTATAGATTTGATTTACTCATCCCACGCTCAGTTCCCTGTTATCAGGTAAAAAAAACAAGCATTTTGGGATCCCTGGGTGGCGCAGCGGTTTAGCGCCTGCCTTTGGCCCAGGGCACGATCCTGGAGACCCAGGATCGAATCCCACGTCGGGCTCCCGGTGCATGAAGCCTGCTTCTCCCTATGCCTGTGTCTCTGCCTCAATCTCTCTCTCTCTCTGTGTGACTATCATAAATAAATAAAAATTTTTTAAAAACCTAAAAAACAAGCATTTTAACAGCATGAAAAAAATCTCTACTGCATGTCTGCTTTCCTAAACAGAATGGATGTGGATACATACAATTTTTTTTTAAGCAAGGAGGTTTAGCATAGAAATTTAGCATGTATATAACTATATTTGACTGCACCTATTGACAGAGCCTGCAGGCACATATCCATGTAGTCATAGCACATTCACACATATTTGAAACACTATAAATAAGCCAGATCCAAAGCTTTCAGCTAAAAACTTGATTTAAAGAATAAAATTTGTTTAAAAGCTCAAGCTTTGCATTAAATGTCCTACTTCATTCCAACTTTTTGCACTGTGCTCCTCTTGTTTCTTGATAATAATCCTCAAATTTAAAAAGAGGGCCCATATTAACATAAATCTGTTTTACAAAATGCAAGAGTTTCTAAGTAGTTGTAAAAGCTTATTACATATTCCCAAAAAAGGGCAATTTATAGATCTTTGGTGTTAGTCTAATATGCACTCAATTCCATCTCCTATAACTACTTGTCCTATTTTTAAATTCTGTATGTGAGAATTCTTGCCCAGAATGAATGCTCTAAGCTAGTCTGAGATCCCCAATTACAAAGTCAAGTATTTGTATTAATGGAACAAACTGGATGTGTATGTTAGTATAAACAAAATTGGTTTTCTAGCGAAAACCAAATAACCAAACTTTCAAATAACCAAGACATTCATGAGTCAGAACGTTTTACTTCCTGAGCTTTTATATATTAGAGAAGATTATTCATAAACCATAAGCTTGAGTTTCTTGGGCCAATATTCACAAGTATAGTAAATAAGATTTAGGCACAACTACTCCACAAATTGATCACTACACCCTCTATCAACTTATGGGAAATAACCACCAGCAGCATAAGACTGTTTCAGTTGAGGTTTTTTTTTTTGTTTTCATTTAAATTCAGTTAACATATATTATATCATTACTTTCAGAGGTAGAGGGTAGTGATTCATCAGATGCATATAACACCCAGGGCTTGTTACACCATGTGCCCTCCTTAATGTCCATCACCCAGTTACCCCATCTCCCTCCCTTCCAGCAACTCTCAATTTGTTTCCCATGATTAAGAATCTCGTATGGTTTGTCTCCCTTTCTGATTTTGTCTTGTTTTATTTTTCCCTACCTTCTGCTATGATCCTCTGTTTTGTTTCTTAAATTCCACATATGAGTGATATCATATGATAATTGTCTTTTTATGACTGGCTTATTTCACTCACCATAATACCCTCTAGTTCCCTCTACATCATTGCAAATGGCAAGATTTAATTTTTTGATGGCTGAGTGGTATTCCATTGTACATCTATATCACATCTTCTTTATCCATTCATCTCTCAATGGACACCTGTGCTCTTTCCACAGTTTGGCTACTGTGGACATTGCTGCTGTAAACAATGGGGTGAGGTGCCCCTTCGGATCACTACCTTTGTATCATCAGAGTAAACACCTTGTAGTCAAGACTGTTTCAGCTTGTCTTGATTCTCATCTTGACTCATACAGAATTTGCATCAAACACTTCAGGCAAGATCATAATATGCAGGAAAGGTCTTCTGATACATACATCAGATAATTTCAAGCAATGCGAAACAAAGTTCTTCTTTATAGTTTGTATCTTAATAGTTTGCTTCCATTTTTAAATGAGCTGGATAGATGTGCACATACTTCTGAGCACTGTAAGTTCTCATCTCTACAGTGATGATAGAATTTTATTATTATGAGCTTCTATTATCATCAGAAGTGTCTCATATGGATCAGATGTGTCTAGAATAATATTACCATACATATAAATTTAATGTTTCTGGTAGCCACATTAAAGAAGTAAAAAGAGGGAAATGAGTTTTAATATATTTTATTTCACCTAGAATATTCAAAATATCCTTGCAACACACTACCAATATAAAATTATCTGAGGTATTTCTACATTGCTTTTTGTACTGTTTGCAAAATCAGGGTTGATTTTATACTTAAAGTACACTGCAATTAAGACTGGTCGTATTACAAGTGCCTGATAATTGCATGTGGACGGTGGCTCCTGGCTCCTTTACCTCACAGCACAAGGAAGGTCCTATGTAATTATTTCCAGGGAAGAAGAGAAAACTAAAGATTAACTTTGATAAATAAAAATGCTTTCTAAGCCGAACTGAAAACATTGGCTTTATGGTAAATAAATACTCAGTTAATTAAGTCACAGGAAATTTAACAATTTCTCATCTTTTAAGCAAAATTGTGTAACAGACCTAATACACAGTCACACTGGAGACTATACATGCATATTTTACCTAAATGAGTTTACCTAGGGGACACCATAGCCAAAACTACACTAACATTTTCTAATGAAAAATATGCACCTTGAATTGCTTGATGCAAATTTCAACAGCATATTCACACAGCAAACCAGAACTGGCCAGATGTCAGCAGAAATAACTCCTTTAGTTATGATCACATGACTTATGATCTCTCTACTATATATATAATATATGCCATTATACAGCATTTTAGAATATGAGAAAGAACTTGTAGACACGCAGAGAACCATGAGTCAAGAAAACATGAGAGGAAAACTGAAGTATCTATTCCAACCCACTTTCAACTTTGTCACTAGTGCTAAAAGTATAAAACTATTCCTTCCAGCCCTCATCTTTTTTTCCTCTCCACCTGGATATAATTCCTGAAAAATAAACCAAGTGACACACATTAAATGTCCTACTATTAGGGAAACATAATTTGATTTTGGTAGCAATGGTTATTGTCCTCATTCTCTTCTTAGGTAACAAGTATTTCCAAAGGTACTGTGGTACGCAGAATAACAGTATCCCAAAGATATCCACACCTTAATCCTTGGAGTATGTGAGTATGCTGGATGGCATGGCAAGGGGGATTTCAGTTTGGCAGATGGAACTGATAAACAGCTGACTTTATCTTGGATTTTTTTTTCCTTAAACAATAGCATTGACTAGAACCACTAAAATACAGGATGATTCTTGTCTTGTTTTTATTTATTCATGAGAGAGAGAGAGAGAGAGGCAGAGACACAGGCAGAGGGAAAAGCAGGTTCCATGCAGGGAGCCCGACGTGGGACTCGATCCCAGGTCTCCAGGATCACACCCCAGGCTGCAGGCGGCACTAAACCACTGCACCACGGGGGCTGCCCCTCTTTTTCTTTTTTTTAACATTTCACTGAAAAGTTTTTATTGGCCTTTTGTATAGAAACAGGAATTTATTTGCCAGGAAAGATTATCCCATCATGGAACTAGCATGTGACCTCCTCTTTCCCATTCTGTGACTGGTCCCAACACAGCCTGTCCTGTGCTGCTTATCTGTGATGCTAAGAACTGGGTAGTACCACAGAGAAATCCAGGCCATAGATACTAAAGCCTGGGTCATATCTGATTCCCAGATGTGCTCCTGGATCCCCAAACCAAAGTTTCCAGTATCAAAGAAGTTATTTTTTCTTATTTTTTAAAAGATTTTATTTACTTTAGAGAGAGAGAGCACATACATGAGCAGGGTGGAGGGGATTGCAGTGGAAGAAAAAGAATCTCAAGCAGACTCCCCACTGAGCACAGAGCCCAAGAGAAGGCTCGATCTCATGACCCCGAGATCATGACCTGAGGTGAAATCAAGAGTTAGAAGCTTTGCCGCCCAGGCACCCCAAGAAGTTATTTTTCCCTAATTCATACTCCTGTACCTTTAGACCTAGGATTTCTTCTGACTTGGCCCCATGGACGATACAGTGGATAGCAATCTTTTCATTTCTCTTGATGCCAAAGGATCTAACGGTGTATCTAGCTTTGGAGAACACAGGGGTCTGGCCTGTGAGCTGCTCCAGCACCTTGGCTGCCTGGGTCAGACTCTCTCCAAACTCCTGCACACAGATGTTGAGGCAGAGCTGGTAGATGCAAAGTTCCTGCATGGGGTTCTCCTTCTCACCTGGATCCTGCTCCATGGTGGAGAAGGAAGAGAAAGTATGTGATTGAACTACTACCAAATTTTCTTTGTACTTCTAAATTTGCTTCATGTTTTGTTATGTTTTACAGTCAAGCAAAAGAATGACATATCATATTTATGGAGGTTCCTCAACAAGCTAAAACTAGAACTACCCTATGACCCAGCAACTGCACTACTAGGTATTTATCCAAAGGATACAAACATAGTGATTCAATGCACCCCAATGTTTATAGCAGCATAATCAATGAAAACCAAAGTATAGAAAGAGCCCAAATGTCCATTGGCTGATGAATGGATAACGAGGTGGTATATATGTACATGCACAATGGAATATTACTCCATCCGAAGAAGAATGAAATCTTGTTATTTGCAACAACGTGGGTGGAATTAGAGGGTATTATGCTAAGCGAAATAAGTCAGAGAAAGACAAGTACCATATGATTTCACTCATATGTGAAATTTAAGAAAGAAAACAGATGAACATAGGGGAAAGCAAGGAAAAATAAAATAAGATAGAGAGGGAGGCAAACCATAAGAGACCGTTAATCATAGGAAACAAACTGAGGGTTCCTGGAAGGGAGGTGGGTTGGGAAATGGGCATTAAGGAGGGTATTTGTTGTGATGAGCACTGGGTGTTATATGTGTAAGTCATAAATCACTAAATTCTACTTCTGAAACAAATACTACACTATGTTAACTAACTTGAATTTAAAATATAACTGTGTAACTTCAAAGTGAGCCAAATTATCTAACACAAATTTTCAGTACACAAAACACATTAATAATTCTAAGTTTTTATAAATATAAAATAGCTATTTTTGTCTTCCTTTTCATCCCTATAAAATGGTTGAAAGCATTTTACAATCCCAAGCAGAAACAGCACAATTACATTAAGTGACTCAAGGGATAGAGTTAATTTTATATGAATAGATTAAATTTGCTTGATTGCTATTTTTCAGTGAATATTGTACTTTGTTTTTGTTTTTAGTGAATATTGTGTTAATGTCAAATTCAAAACTGATAACTTTCTTCACTTTTGACAAACATATATGGGAAAAATTCTACTTAGTTAAGTTTAATATACTCTTAAATCAGCCACAAATAAAAACACTAGTCCAAGTTCCCCACAACTAAAAGAAATTCTAAAAAACTGATAAAAATCCAAGAATTAGTACTTTGGAAATTTAAAAATACAAGAGATTTAATAATATGCCCTTCCTTTCTAGCTTCTTTTTGACTTTCCATAAAAATATGTACTAATAGGACACCTACATTTTCACTCTAAGCATAAATTTTAGTTTTCTGGGACAACAACCAAATATTCTGACTTAGTAGCTATTCTCCACCTCTATATTTTCCAGCTCCAGGAACTAGTCCTGTGTGGAACTAAACTGGGTTTCTTCATCTTGACCATTTGAAACTCTAAAATCACAAGAATACAAATGGCCTTCTGTGTTAGAGTGAAAACAAGTTGAGGAAAGTCTTAACATGTTCAAGGAGCTATTTTTGGTTTTTTTTTTTTTTAGATTTTATTTATTTATTCATGAGAGACACAGAGAGAGAGAGAGAGGCAGAGACATAGGCAGAGGGAGAAGCAGGCTCCCCGCAGGGAATCCAATGTGGGACTCAATCCAGATTCCAGGATCACACCCTGAGCCGAAGGCAGACACTCAACCACTGAACCACCCAGGAGTCCCATGTTCAGGGAGTTCTTATCTAAAATATCTATCCAGAAGATTAGGTGTCTCTTCAGACACATACCTCGATCTCTAATCCCCTCCAGTTCAACTTTTCCGAATTCAATTTTCCACCCTCACCCTAATTCAGTGTGATCACCATGATGAAATCAGGACATAAGTAAAAACGTTCTAAGTATTACTATACCTACTATTCTATTTCACAAATCTAGTTACACTAAATAAGAAGAAGATACTAAAAATCTAAACAAGGAGTTTTTTTTAATCTTCAGAGTTTAGAACACTGTAGTAGCTTATCCTTGGAGTTATTTGGGTAAAATTACTTAGTAAGTTGAAAGGGGTAAAACACTCTTTCTAAAGAGGTCACAAGGAATAATACAAACAATGACAATACTAATAATGCACTATATTTTAAAATGAAAGATGTTACTCAGATAGGGCAAAGGGCATACAATTGGGGTAATGACATTTCACTTCCAGTCCTACATACAGAAAATCTTTCACAAGACCATGTGACATAATTCTGCAACCTGTGTCAAGGAATATAGCAGTGGTTTTCAAACTATGTTCTTCAGAAGCTCTCAGGGATCTCACATAAAACAGGTTCACATTCTGGGGTATTCTGCTTCATTCAGACCACTCCTTTATTAACTTATGCATACAACAAATACTTAATAAACTGCTTATTCCATGCATGTACTGTGGTTAACCAGCACCTTCTAGGATCACACTTGTGAACAAAACAGAAAGCATCCCTGCTAGGGCAGCCTAGCCTAGTCAAGAACACAAGAAATCAAGCAAATAATCAGATAAGTAATTAATGAATGGCCATAGATAGAAACACTATAAAAGATAGGTATAGAGTGCTACAAAAGCATATAACAGGGACTCTTGGTGAATTTTATCCATTTTATGAGTTTTCTCATATGTTCTAGCTAAATAAAGGATACCTGCTCCCAAGTCACCAAAATAATGTAAGCTAACCCAGCACTGGTGACAATATCAAATTCAAACTCTGATGCCCTACTTTAATCATGACACTGATTCAGAAGAACCCCCAACTCAACCAATAAAGTATCTTAAGTATCTCTACATACCCAACACTGCCTTAGATGCTTTAGGACTACAAAGGAACATTCACTTAAGAAATATCTCAAAAGGCATGACTGCGTGGCTCAGTGGTTGACCATCTGCCTTTGACTCAGGTCATGATCCCGGGGTCCTGGGATCAAGTCCCACACCGGGCTTCCTGCAGGGAGCCTGCTTCTCTCTCTGCCTGTGTCTCTGCCTCTCTCTCTCTGTCTCTCGATGAATAAATAAATAAAATCTTTAAAAAAAAGAAATACATCAAAATATTTTACTGAATGTCTGATATGCTAGGCATTGGAAACTGTTTCCATGTAAGAATTAGTTTCCAGAACTTCTTCATAAAATTTATATTTTATTTGAATTCCAAATCCCCCCTCAAAAAAATCAGTCCAGAAATAGGAAAATCAGAACTAGGAAAAGAATTAAAATTCTGCTGAGAGAATTAATGTTTAATAACATGGAAATATTACTGGTTAAAAGAACATACAGACGTCAAGGTGGCAACAAGAGCAGGAAGTGCTGACACAATACAAGGAATAGAAGGTTAAGGTCAACATTTCTAGGAACCAGGGCAGGCAAACTTAGAAGAAAGAGGGTCACAATTTAACTGGTTGGTCTCATTTGTAGCTATTGTCAAGCTATGTGTGTATTCATGGCCCTATCTGCTGCTAAGAGTGAATCACTCTTAAAAATAAAATAAATACTAACATATTTATATGCATAATACACTTCATACAAACCCTATGAGTAACATTTCAAGAAATAACAAGTTTTAGAAGCAAAATAAGTTCTTACATTAGCAATCTGTCATGTGATTCTATGTGGCCTATTAAACTTTACTAGGAGGTCTAAATGTTAAATAATTTGAAAAACCCACTAACTATTCACTGGAGTTTTCTAGTATTTGAGTGCACTTCTTTATTAATATTACTAAATTTAACATTTTCTATATCACATACAAAATTAGATATTCGTAATAATGAAAACAGCATATAAAGACTGCTGGAAGTGTTTTAAGAACAACTTATGCTTTCAGGAATTCCCAAGAATTTCTAGGAATTATGATTAATCTCAAATATTAATATTTATTGGGAATTTGGAAACACTACTTGGACTTCCTTCCTCTTTGGAGCTCTGAGTTTAGAAAAGGAACAACACAAACATGGACATTGAAAAAAAAAGTGTTATAGATGTTATGATAAATTCTACAATGAAGACACAAGGTAAAAAAAAACACAGGACACGGCAGCCCAGGTGGCTCAGCAGTTTAGAGCCACCTTGGCCCAGGGTGTGATCCTGGAGACCTGGGACAGAGTCCCATGTCAAGCTCCCTGTAGGGAGCCTGCTTCTACCTCTGCCTGTGTCTCTGCCTCTCTCTCTCTCTCTGTGTCTCTCATGAATAAATAAAAAATAACTTTAAAAAAAAAAAAAACAGGACAAATCAGCCTGTAAAAGTGTAGAGAACGCTTCATTAAAAAGGGAGATGAGGGACGCATGGGGGGCTCAGTGGTAGAGTGTCTGCCTTCAGCTCAGGGCATGATCCTGGGGTCCTGGTATTGAGTCCCACATGGGGCTTCCTGCAAGGATCCTGCTTCTCCCTCTGCCTGTGTCTCTGCCTCTTTCTCTGTGTCTCCCATGAATAAATAAAATCTTTTTTTAAAAAAAAATTTTTTTTTTAATTTTTTTTTTATTATTATTTATTTATGATAGTCACAGAGAGAGAGAGAGGCAGAGACACAGGCAGAGGTAGAAGCAGGCTCCATGCACCGGGAGCTCGACGTGGGATTCGATCCTGGGTCTCCAGGATCGCGCCCTGGGCCAAAGGCAGGCGCCAAACCGCTGCGCCACCCAGGGATCCCTAAAAAAAAATTTTTTTAAAAAGGAGATGAGCTTGAGTTGTGTCCTTAAAAAAAAAAAATTCCAGGAAAAATAGAGGGAGGTTGGTGACAGGAATATATACATAGGGAAGACTTTGTGCAAAGGCTGGGGTCATGAAAGTCTCTCAGGAATCTTAAGTAGTCTACTGATATGATCAAATACATAGTTTAGAAAGAGCTCTCTGGGAGGACACATGGAGAATGGTTTCAAAAGTGTGTGTGCCTGGGGATCAGTAGAGCAATCGGAAGGCCACAATCATTAGGCACATTCCATACACAATACAACTTTACGTATTGTCCAAGACCCATTCATATCTGACCAGTATAGAATGAAATCTGTAAGAGAAAGTAGAAATAGATGTATCCAGTTATAAATTATGAAATAATTTAGCATTTTTAGAGGCAGAGAATGTTGATATTGAGGTCTTTCCTGTTTTCAGCTAATCGCTTAAAGGAAGAAAATCACTATTTAAAAAAATCCTGTGTATAGTAAACCAAATTGTTAAAAAGAGCAATTTCTTTAAAAAGAGATATCTAGTTATCCCATCGCTAACCCTCCTAAAGAATCCAGGGACACTTTATTCATTTTCTAAGTCGTTACCCTCCTGATTCAGATTAACATATAATTAAAAATATAGAATCAACAGAATTATTTCTAGTTGTCTATAAGTACCTAATTGGTTTTTTTTTGCTATTTTTCGTTCAGATTATATTTAGGAAAAGCAATTTATTAGATGAACATCTATGAATCATAATCAGTCTAAAAGCTCTTATGTCTCCCTTACCCATATCTCATTCTGTTGATAGTGTTATGCAGATTTTGTAAACAATTAAATCTGTTCACATGCAAACAATTTTGGTTTAATCATGAACAACGATAAAGGAGCTCACATACTTCTTTTATATTCTTCATGCTCTATCCATGATCCTTTTAAAAGCATACTAATATATCCTATTATGTATTCCAAAGCTGTTATACATAAGTGACTGTTCTTTTCAAAATTCTTTTGACATGCTACTGGAGCAGCTCCAGAAAAAAAAAAAAAAAAATTAACGCTTTTGGGGAATTTAACCGGATCCTTTTTAGTAGCCAAATAGGAAGCTGGTGGAGGAGTGAAGCCAAAGATTAAAATAAATGCATTATTCATTTTTAACATAGGTTTTCTCTTATTCTTCATTGTAATAGCTCTAGAAGTAATTTTACTGTTAACACTGAATTTTTGGAGTGGTGTTGTATAAATCATTTTTACAAAGAAGGAAGCTAAAAAGATTTTCTGCTCACCATCAGTGCACAAAATTGAACAAGAGACAATCTTCACACACAATATGCTTCCAATGAGCATGCTCTTATGCATAAAAAAAAGGAAACAAAGCATTTCAGGATTGCATTTGCAAAAGGATATTTAAAAAAAAAAAAAGCCCAGAGGAAGTTTCAGAGTAGAAAAACATGAAAGGCTCTCCATAGTCAAAATTGGCACTGGACTGTTTCCTAAGGTACATTTAAAGCAGAACATCTGTGTTATTTATATAATATTGACAATAAGAAAAAGCACAAAGGTAGACTGAAGACATCTAAAGAACCCCAGTTCACATGCCATAAAATATTTTTATTTTTATCTAATAGTCACCTGAACAAGGGTGCTATTATTCTGCCAAGGCAAATACGTCCTAAAAATTGTCTCCTATTTCTTATAACACTAAGTAGCCTAGCTAGTTCACATGTCTGGCTCAATGCAGCTAAATACTATGAATGCTACTCAATTATCAAAGGTGTAAAGTGCCATTCAGGTTTAGGGATACGCTAGGGCCTTTCATACAAAATCACCAATTAATCTAATGCACTGCTTTCACCTTCCCACTCAACAACCAAAGGCTAAAGTCCACTGTATTTTTCTCTTACACGAAGCCACCAAACATTTTTACTGCACCAGTAAGTGTGAGAAATAGAATCCCACGGGGAAGAAAGGGAGTGAAAGAGAGAAAATGTGATGGTGAGAAGACAACATTAGAAAGAAAGCTGGATTTATCCCTGTTAGCAGATGTCTCCAGAGAGCTCACCCAGGATTCCTAGACCAGATGGAAAGAACGCTATGGTACAGAATTCTCTATCCCTATCCCCAGATGTCACAAGGAATGGAGAGGCAAACCTTGTCAGGAACTAACACTTTCATGCGGGCTATAGCATTCATTCACTCATTCATATATAGACTAACCTCTAGGTAGTGATTTTTTTTCTTTTTGCTGCTTTTCTATATGGGCACCTCTAAAATATTTTTATCAATCCTTGATCTCTCTCCACAGGCCAATCATGCATTTCCAGGCCATGCCAAGGATCTCCTTAGAACCTGTATCTCAACATCCTCAAAATCCAAACTCACTTTTCCTGGTGCTGGAAAAAAACAGTTCTATCCCTCACCTTTTTCCCTTTGGGAAAAAAATCTCCAGGGGTTTCATAATGACTGTTGAAAATATTTAAAATCCTTTGACATAATCATCAAAGGATTTCACAGTCCCACCTCAGTCTAACTTCCAAAATGACATCACACTCTCCTTCACAAATTCTTACTCAAACTACTGGACCATATATTATTAAGTGGAATATATCTAAGCATTCATATCTTGTGCCTTTCTTCACATTCACTAATCTTCCCTCCTAGCTTAGTCCGTGATAGATAAGTCAGACAGCACATACAAAGATGAATTTATAGATTCTAAAATTCTTAAAGAAAGAAGGAATATGAGCTTTAGAGTTACATAGGATGGCGGTTTGAATTTAGATTTGGCAATTACTGGCCATGTGACTTTGAGCAAGTTCTTAAGCTGTGGAAAGCTCCCTGACCTGTAAAATGAGAATAACATCACCTATCTTGGGCAGTTGCCAGGTGATTGAGATGATGTATTTTAAAAGCCCAAGATAGTATCTTGCATATAGGAGAGTCTCCAACCTTAGGTACCATCATTACTTCCCAAAGCAGAATACACTCGAGACACTAATGAGTTAGCTCTAACCTAGATCCTGAGCTACCACAGGCAGAGAATAACAGTAGCTTACCTCATTTCTTCTAAATTTGGAATCTGTAGAGGTAAATAAGACTAAGCCTACAGTTTATAGCTCTTGACCCTGTGCCTAGTGATCTTTCCACCCTCCTGAAATGCATCCCCAATTTCAGGCAAATAGCATCAGTGTCAATAAGCAGTAGTGTGAGAAACTAACAGAACCAAATAGGTATATGTGTCTTAGGCTAATAATTTGGTTTCCCTTTCAAACCTATATTATTTTTTAAAAAATTGTATGTATTTATTCATGAGAGACACAGAGAAAGAGGAGAGAGAGAGAGGCAGAGACACAGAGGGAGAAGCAGGGTCCCCGCAGAGAGTCTGATGGGGGACTCAATTCCAGGATCCCAGGTTCATGCCCTGAGCCAAAGGCTCAACTGCTGAGCCACCCAGGGATCCCCAAACCTATATTCCTTAAGATTCAAAGCTTCCTTCATGGTGGAAGGGCACTACCCAATTGTAATAACTTTTCCACTCCAAGATACTGTCTTCTTGAGTGGGAAAGGCGACAAATTTAGATTTTGTCGCATTACAGAAAACTGAGCTAACTAGTGCCATGTTTCCAGTCTACCGCAGTGATATTTTAGCAGCCTTCATAGATTGGCCTCCTGGACTCCTAACTGCCCTTTATTCAAGTCTATAAATGGAAAATGACCCCATGGGAAAAAATAGGTTATTTATACAGTGTTTGAAGAAGTCAGCCAGGGTCCATTTTAGTTCCAGAAGCCGTTGGTGCCAAGACATCCTGGACAGTGTAGGAAAGAATAGTTGGGGAATTCTGGCAGCTGCAAATGTTCAGCATCCAAGTGAGAGCTGCGAGTTTTTGGAAATTTACGTACATATAACTATACCTCCGAAGGAAAGTAAGAAGCCGAGGAAAAAGGACTTGACATGAAGCGAACTTATAAAGTCATCTACTTACTCTATAGAAGCTGGAAGAGTAGGGAAGCAGAACCCAGCTTAGAAGGCATCCAAAATAGAAGAGTTTGGGGTTTTTGTGGAGTTTTTTGGTCTTTATTCCATCTAAAGTAGGAGTTCCTTTGCTTAGACATATTCCTCAACTTGGACTATATAGTAAACATTTGTGGGGAGCCGGTTGCCTATAATTCATTTCTTCCTTCTTTTGGTAATAGCACTCCATTTCATTTTAGAGAACTCCCTCTTCCTTATTGTCTTCATTCTTCTTAGAGCCATAAACAATGTGCCCAGCCTTCCTTCTAGACAGAGATAATAATCCAGGCTCTTCCCAGGAGATGGTCTCCAAAATTCAGATCTAAAGTAGAGTGGCTTAGGAATGGAAAGATCGGGGGATCCCTGAGTGGCTCAGCGGTTTAGCACCTGCCTTTGGCCCAGGGTGCGATCCTGGAGTCCCGGGATCAAGTCCCATGTCGGGCTCCCGGCATGGAGCCTGCTTCTCCCTCCTCCTGTGTCTCTGCCTCTCTCTCTCTCTCTCTCTCATAAATAAATAAATAAATCTTTAAAAAAAAAAAAAAAGGAATAGAAAGATCGTGTCCCAAAACTGGAGTTTTGACAGGACAAGAAAACTTTGCTGTATAAAGACCTAATGCTGGGATGTCTGGGTGGCTCAGAGGCTGAGCATCTGCCTTCGGCTCAGGGCATGATCTCGAGGTCCTAGGATGGAGTCCCACACTGGGCTCCCCGCAGGGAGCCTGTTTCTCCCTCTGCCTGTGTCTCTGCCTCTCTCTCTCTCTGTGTGTGTCTCTCATGAATAAATTTTAAAAATCTTTAAAAAAAAAAAACACATAGAACTTGGAGGAAGATTTTTTTTTTTTGCTCACCTAACTCTTCCTCATTTTTATCAGAATTAACTGTGTCCTGCTACCTTTCCCCAATACTCAATTTTCATCATATTTGAGCCAAAATTTATTATATTAAGATAAGCTGCACTGATTTGTTTATTTGCTGTCTGAAGTAGTAAAGTAATTTATGTAGCTCACATTTTAAATGACTTTTTTTCTTCACGTTTTCAACACTACTGCCTCTTATTACAATGCCTTTTCCCAAAAATGTAATTTGTGTTGAGTAAATTGTGTTTAAAAAGAAAAGAGTAATCTGTCAAAAAATTAATTGTCAAAGATATGATTCTAATATTTGCTCTCCCAGGTCTCTTCTGTGAAATAAATTACCATAAGAAGACGTGAATTTGTAAGTTAGCCTATATAATTACTAGAAGTTTAGAAATCTGAAAAATATAGCAATCACCTAATCTAAGCCTATGATTTTACAGATAAGGGAATTATGGTCTTCTTAGGCCATTCTTCCTGATTTCCAGCATCACGACTAATTTTTTTTTATTTCTTCTTTCAAAGGTGGTTCAAGGAAGATAATAAACACATGTTCAGTAATCCTTCTTAAAGAAGAGGGAAAAAAAGAAAGAACCTAACATTCCTACTTAAGTCAGTGGCACCAGTAATCTCTCAGTAACTTAAAAGCCAAACCTTACAGTTCCCAATTCATCTTTTCCTTAAATCTTCTACTCACCAAAGTCACTGTAAAAATCAAATAAAAGCAATATACGAGCTAAAAAATATTGAGTCAAAAGGTCAGTATTGCTATTATTTTCCTTCCTCTTCCCATGTCACCTACCTACTCAAAGCCATTATCACCTTATATCAGAATTATAACAAAAACCAACAGAAGTCCCTAACTCCATTTCCTCCCCATTCTAATCTATCCTAGAGACAACTTTTTAAATGAATCTCTTAATTCTGCCAAATTCTTAAGAAATAACACCAATTAATACACTTAACTCTTTCATAGAACAGAAAAACAGAAACGCTTCCAAATGTGTTTTTGGATGTCAGGATAACAGTACCAAAACTGTATAAGGATATCTCAAGAAAGCAAAATCAAAGGCAAATCCTGCCCAGGAATATGAATGCAAAACTGCTGAATGAAATATCAGGAAATCAAATCCTACAATAGATCAAAGGGATAATCAAGTTCAGTCTATTCTAGTAATGCAATGTAATTTACTATAGGAACAGCATGAGAAAGAAAAATTATATGATCATCTCAATAGATGCAGGAAAAGCTTTCATAAAATTCAATACCAATTTATGATTTATAAAAAGAAACTAGCAAACTAGTAATAAAATAGAATTGTCTTAGATTACAGTTTCTATTTTAAAAACTTATGGAACTGGAGGATATTATGCTGAGTGAAATAAGTCAATCAGAGAAAGACAATTATCATATGATATCACTCATACGTGGAATGTAAGAAACAGCGCAGAGGATCATAGGGGAAGGGAGAGAAAACTGAAGGGAAAGTCATCAGAGAGGGAGACAAACCATGAAAAACTCTTAACTCTAGGAAACAAACTGAGTGTTGCTGGAGAGGAGGTGGTTGGGGGGTGAGGTTATTTGGTGATGAGCATTAAGAAGGGCACGTGATGTGATGAGCACTGGGTGTTCTATGCAACTGATAAATCATTGCACACTACATCTGAAACTAGGTACTTTATGTTGGCTAACTGAATTTAAATTAAAAAAAAAACACGGGCATTTAGACATCAGGAGAGTGATAATCCTTTGGGAGTAGTAAATGCAGTAGTAAAGGAGGAGCTTCAGGAGGTCTGATTTGTTGATCTGAGTGCTTATGACACAAATGTGTTCAGTTTACAAAAACTGTGCTATACAAATATGTATACTTCCACTATCCATGTTATACTTCAAAATAAATAAAAAATAAAAATCTACAACAATCATCATACTTAATTGTGAAACAATGAAAACTTTCTTCTTTAGAATGGAAACCAAATGAAGATGCCACTAACACCACTGCTCTTTAACACATTACTGGAAGCTATAGCCAATGCAATAGACAAGAAAAGGAAGTATAAGATAATAAGCGACGAAAGGGAAGAAATAAAACTGCTACTATCATGTAGAAAATCCAAAGGAATATAAAGAAAAATTAGAATTACTAAGGAAATATAACAAGATCATTGGATTTGAGGTCAAAATAAAAAAGCAAGTGATTCTATACATCAGCAGCAGCAAAAAAAAAAAAAGATATGGACACAGAAGTTTTTAAATGGTACCATTAATAACATGAAAAATATAAAATACTTAGTAATAAAACTAATGAAAGATGGGTAAAATCTCTACAGAGAGCACTACAAAACATTATTTTAAATATATATGTATATTGTCATTACATGTACATCTTAAAAAGAAATCATGTATACAACCTAAAAATATACTATTTTTCATCAATCATATCTCAACAAAGCTGGAAAAAAATTGGAAGGATATCTAAATAAATGGAGAAATATACCCCCCTCACAGAGTAAATACTGAAAAACCTGTCAATTTCCTAATATTGCTCTATAGAGTTCATGCAATTTCAGTAAAAATCCCAGTAACTTTTTGGTAGAAATTGGCAGGCCAATTCTAAAATTAATGTAGGAAAAGTATCAAAGAATCTTGAAGAGAAGGGAAGAGACATGCCATCAGATATCAAGACAACAGTCATTAAATCGTGTGATACTCTGTCAAATAAGTAAATAAAATCTCATTTTAAAAATTTAAAAAGAAGAAGAAGAGTAGAGAGAAGTCCTGGGTGGCTCAGTCCATTAAACATCTGCCTTCAGCTCAAGTCTTGATCCCAGGGTCCTGGGAGTGAGCCCCATGTCAGGCTCCCTGCTCAGCAAGGAGTGGCTTCTCCCCCTCCATCTGCCTGATGCTCCCCATGCTTGTGCTCTCTCTGTCTCTGTCAAACAAATAAATAAAATCTTTTTAAAAATAATAAAATAAAATAGTAATGGTACTGCTTAGCATTATACTTTCTAGCTCCATCCACATGATTACAGATGGCAAGATTTCATTCTTCTTTATGAATGAGTGATATTACATTGTGTGTGTGTGTGTGTGTGTGTGTGTGTGTGTGCCACATAGGAGGGAAAAAAGAGAGAGAGGCAAATGAAGAAACAGACTCTTAACTATAGAGAATGAACTCAGGGTTACTGGAGGGAAGGTGGGCAGGGCAATGGGCTGAATAGGTGATGGGGATTAAGGAGGGCACTTGTGATGAGCACTGAGTACTGTATGGAAGTGCTGAATCACTAAATTGTATGCCTGAAACACTCATTAACTAACTGGAATTTAAATAAAAATTTGGAGAAAGAAATAAAATATACTGTGATATTGGCACAAGGATGAATACAAGGGTCAATGAAACAAAACAGTACAAAACAGACCTATATCTATATTTTTCAAGTGTCACCGGAGAGTGGTAAAAAAGAATGATCTTTTCAATAAGTGGTGCTGGTTCAGTTGAATATTAATATGGGTAATGAAAACTGACATATCCCTCACATCACTTCCAAAAATAATTCCTAATAAGAGATCGAACTGTGAAAGAATAATAAAATTTCCAGCAGTTAACATAAAGAAATAACTCATAACCTTGTAATATCATTCCTAGGTATATATTCAACAAAAATATGTACTATCAATTGGAAGGAAACATAAGGGGTGTTTCGAGTGATAGTAATGTTCTATCTCTTATTCTGGGTAGTAATTGCATGGGGTTTTTGTTTTGTAATAATTCATTAAGTTGTATTCTTATACTGAGTGCCCTTTTCTGTGTGTATGATATACTCCAATTAAAAAAGAAAAAAGATCAGGGGAGGAAAAAATCACTAATGTAAAACAAAAATCAGAAATGTCCATCCAGCAAGCTGATAACTATTTTTATTGGCACAAATGACCCAGTGATAAAATAAGGAGGCGATAAACCTGGTATTTTAATTCATCTGTACAGCTTTAGGGAAAAATAAATATGTAATTTCATTAGGCTTCCTTTAATACTGAAAACAATCTTAAAAGATTAATACTGGTTTTGTGTACCCCTTGGCATTCATAGATCCTAGATTGGGAATCAGTGCTCCAATCTAAAAAGAAATCAAATCACCAAAATATTTAGTAAATTTTGCCTCTTCTCTCTATAAACTCTTAGGTTCACATTGGAAATTATCTATTTAGGAAAATGGTAAGTATGCCAACTCTAAGTACACATTTTAAAATAAAACCACAAGGATCTTATTCTAAATTCTTCCTAACAGCGGATATATTATAATCTGAAGTTTTCCCATGTAACTCCCAAATCTATGTTCCTTGCTAGTCCATCTGCCAGACTCATATCTTAGCTTAATTATATACAAACCGCATGACTTTGGACAAGTTTCTTACTCTGTGCTTCAGTTTCCATATCTGAAATGGAGATAATATTACTAATACTTTCCCGCCTAAGACTGTTTGTTGTGAGGATTAAATGCAATAATACATGTAAATCACTTAACATGGTATCTAAATGGTAGATAAACTATTATATTGTCTTTATACACCTTTTTATTTTTTTTTAATGAAACACTATAATGCTGATTAAAAGCTTTGTGGGTATGAAAGGAATTCCTGATACAAAGGTTTTCCTTACAAGTAACTGGACTGGAAGGCAATCTTGCATCGGAGGACTTCCAGATATATGGAAGCCTTTTCTTCAGTCATTCAATTCTTCCAGAGAAGAACACACTTGTTTCCTACCTAAAAAGTCGCTGTCTCATTGATAATGTATACAAAAGACTGGGAAGAGGGGTTCAATTGTTTTTTACATAGATTTTCTATCTATCCCCATGTTTTCTGCCTCAAAACTCATCCCCTGCCCTCTCTATACCTAGTATCTCCAAGGCCTTCAAATATTTAAAAGTAGCTATTATTTTCTTCCCTGAGTCTTCTCTTCCCCAACTAGTTACCATCATCTCCTTCAACTGCCTACATACTCTTCATTCATAATTTTTTAAATAAATTCACTCAAGAAATATTTAGTGGTTACTATCTGTTGTGATGGTTAATATTACGTGTTAACTAAGCCATGCACCCAGATATTTGACCAGAGATGACTCTGGATGTTCTGAGAAGGTATTTTTTTTAGATGAAATTAGCATTTAAATCAATAGACTCTGAACAAAGCAGATTATCCTCCGGAATGCGGTTGGGCCTCACCCAATCAGCTGAAAGCCTTAATAGGAAAAGACTGACCTGGGCACCTGGGGGGCTCAGCCTTCAGCTCAGGGTGTGATCCTGGGGTCCTGGATGGGGATCGAGTCCCACAACAGTCCCATTATGGGGACCTGCTTTTGCCTCTGCCTCTCTCTGTCTCTCTCATGAATAAATAAATCTAAAAAAGAAGAAAGAAAGAAAGAAAGAAAGAAAGAAAGAAAGAAAGAAAGAAAGAAAGAAAGAAAAGAAAGAAAAGAAAGAAAGAAAAAAGACTGATCTCCCAGGAAGGAGAGAGAATTCTGCAAACCAACTTTGGACAAACCCAACTCTTCCCTGAGTCTCCAACATGCCAGTCTATCTTGCTGACTTTGGTCTTGCCAAGACTCCACAATCACCAATCCCTTAAAATAGATTTCTGAATGTGTGTGTGTGTGTGTGTGTGTGTGTGTGTGTGTGTGTGTTTGTACCACATTCTGTTGATTCTGTTTCTCTGGAGAACCTTGGCTAATACAGTTATGCCTCAGGAACATAAGGAGGACACACTACCCACTTTTATGAATCTCATAGCCTAAATCCGTTTCATCATGTCCACATAACACTTTCCACTCTGTCTCAACCACATCAACTATTTCAAATGCGGTCTTACCAGAATTTAGAATGAAATAAACTGAGACTTATGACCTCCCTTATTCTAGCTACTATTATTTCTTTCATATAGCCAAAAAGCCGCCTAATCACATCACTACTCATATTGAGCTTAGCATGATAAAATTTGTTAAGCTTCCCCACAGGAACTGTTGCCAAGCCATGTCTTTTCAATTCTGAGTGTGCAGTTGTTTTCTGGGGCCTGCACACAATACCCAACATTTGTTACTACTAAATTTATCCTCTGACATTTAGCTTTTCATTGAATGATGTCAAAATCTTTTGGAGTCCTTATTCTTTCATTCAATATATTTATAAACACTCTCAGCTGCATATTAGTGAATCAGTAATCCTTATCAAACTGAAAAGAGACATAGCTGAGATCAAGAAAAACCTATGACATCATCAACCTTAAACATAACTTTAATGCAAAGGGTACAGTACAGGCATCAATATGCCCCACTACTGAAGTTCTCAGAGAAGATTTTAATACGCAAAGGAAGGCAGAACACATGCTGCTCCAAGAAGATCTGGTTTCAAGTGCTGCCTCTAACCTTACTGAGTTTTGTAACTGCACAAATTGCTTATTCCTCAAAGAGTGTCAATTTCCTTTTTAGTAAAATGGGAAAAATAAAACACATTACAGGATTAAGGCATTTGACACAATGCCTAGTACAAAGCCAGTACCTGACATATGTTTACTTTGAAGCACACAGTAGGTACTGAGTCAGATATATTCCTGCTTCACATTCCCTTGGATTAGCCGATAGTCTAAATCACTTAGCCATTTGGCATTGAAAGAGGAAGTCAAGAGGAGGGAGGAGAGAGGGAAGGAGGGGGTGTAGATAGATAAGTGACTTGAAGTTGCTGCACAAAGTTGGAATAACAATGAATATTTTTAATTTGTACATACATCCAAGGGGATGAAAGACTACTATTAAAGGCTGCAGATTATTTAGAAGATACCATATAGTTTAGAAAAACACTTTCATTTAGTTTCTTGGCAATTTGCAACATTTTAGCCAGAAAGGAATAAATGCAGCGATGTTTGGGATTTCGTTAGACTTTTAAACTGCATTTCAAAATGTCAGATTTGGCAAAATCTAAAATAAACTTGGCAAGTTCTTGACTTTTTTATTTGCATGTATTCAAGGAAAAGCCAGCTTGTAGATTTGAATCATTTAGATTTGACTCATTAACGTAAGAGTGTTTTATCAAGCCACAAAAACTCTGCCCCAAATTATTTAGTTTAACTCACAAAAAAAAAAAAGTCTTATATAAACCAGAGCTCTCATACACTAAGCTGCTAAGACTTGGAAGAAGAGATTAACTCCAAAAGGATTTATAAAAGAAAGACATTTTGATGAAGTAATTAAAGGAGTGAAATAGTACTCCTTTAATAGAAAACCATTCCAAGTATGCATACAAAAGTGATATTACATCAGTGATAAGGACCATATGGAAACTCTGGTTATTGGATTTTGAATTAAAGATATTTTTCTAAAATGTCTGAAAGAACAACTGGATCTTTGGAGCAGCCATAAAATTTCCATCAGGATGTATTTATTCAGCAAAGGCTTACTGTAGGTCTCCGTGTGTAAGTCTTTCTAAGAAACTCTGCCAAACAATGCTGAACAGGGCAGTCAGATCCTTAATCTTGTGAAAACTTACGGTCAATCAAGAATAGATTTAAATAAAAAACAAAATGGTGAAGACACAGTTACAAATTGCAGTAAGAGCTAGGAAACGAAATGTAGGAAACAGTTTTATTATACATGATTTTCAATTGCAATGTTAGGACTGTTATTAAAAAAAGAATCACAGATTTCCAGATTCTTAGAGACCTTGGAGCTCATCACATCTAGTTTTTCCCAAGAGGAACCTAAGGCAACAGTAAGTCAATTGTTTAGTCAAGGTGAGGGGCAAACGGAGAAAAAAAGCCAGACTTCAGCACAGGTTTCTTAACTCTATATCCTAGATCAATTATTTCATTCAAATTTTACTGAGCATCTACTATGATTTGGCACAATGCTAAGTGCTTCAGGGGATGAAAAAATTTTAAATACCCATCCCTGACTCTAAAACAGCTGATCATCCTGGAAGAGAGAAGCATACAAGCAAATAATCACCAAAAGATAAATGATACAAAACAAGTTTGCACAAAATTCCATCGCACCCAAAAGGAAATGCTAACTCTGCTAAAGAAGATCTGTGGATGGCTTCACTTTAGCCAAATCATGTGAAAGGAGTAGGATCTTTCCAGGAGAACAAAAAGCACAGCCACATTTCAGAAAGGATAAAGAAAATGTGCTAAGAATGGCCAGTGTGAAAGACCACCACGTGTTCAGAAAATTCTAAGTATAGAAACATCAAAGTACCTCTACTTCTGAGCCTTCCCTTTCTTAATTAGTTTTATCAAAGAAATATATGCACATAGTCAAACAGTGCTGAGCAATTTAAAATACAACAGTCCTGTGGCAACCACTCTCCTGGACACTCAACCATCAAGGCTCTCCCACTTCCAGAGGTTACGTTACATTCATTCAACTGCTGCTTCTGCCATTCAACAACTTGGTGTTTCTAAATCACATCTATAATATGGATCTATGGGTATCCAACGTAGTGATGTAGGAACAAGTTAGAGGCAGACGGGGCTAGGCAGGTAAGGATAAGGGAAAGGCCCAGAGTCAGACTCCCAGGAATCTGGGCTCCCATAAAGCCCAAGGATACCTAAAGGCCCCAGAGTCAGGCTTTTTCCCATCCCAAGAAAACAGAGCTCAGAAAGGAAAAACAGAAAATAATAAACCTGGCTCCCTAGCTCCACAATGTTAGGGAGTCTCCCCCTTTAATGGCCACTGGGCTGGCAGAAACCCCATATGTAGAGAAATGTTATGAAAGAGAGATTAACCAAAGAGGGGAACACCTAGTTCATGCCAGTGATATTTACAAAGAAACATCATGTTGGTTACAAGTCCACCATGTTTGTCCTAAATATCCACCCTGATATTAAGAAATCTACCAAGTTCCCCAGTCGGTTTCCTATAAAAGCCCTCAGTCCTGACCCCTCTCACTTTCAAGAGCTTTCTCTGCTTAACATATTTCTATCGCTTTTCTCACTCTCTGTCATCCGCAAGATTCATTCTTCGACTCCATGAGACAAGAACCAAGCTCACCCGTGTCAACAGGATGAGGACTTTGACTTCACACTCACTTCGTCTCCCTCACCACAGACTCCCAATGTGGTTGAAACATAATTGGGGATATATCCATAATTGTTTTCATAATGACTAAATATTGCTTATTACTGATTAAAACATTTTATAATGATTATCTTTCGGTAATATCTTTTCACTTTTCTAAAGTTGATTTGCATGCACTTTATTTTTTTCAGTCTCTGGGTGAATCTTTTCCCACAATCCAATAGCTCTAAAGACACTGTAAATAAAATTTTTCTTAAAGTCAGATCAGATAATGTTTTTTCTCTGGTTAGGCCCCTAGAAATCTTCTGCCCCTGTTCCAATCTGCACTGGCCCTCTGAGCGATCCTAGGAATTCTTTTTGCCTCTCTTCTATTTAGAACTTGTGCTTCTAGATTGATCCTATACTTTCCTATTCCTTCGTTTATGTCCTCACTTTGGTGGAACCCACCTTCCACTAATGTTCTGAGAAAAAGTACACAAGAAAAGTAGTATTTTAAAATTTTGAATATGTCATTCACACCTAATATTTTGGCCAAATATAAAATTCAAGATTGAAAATTACTCTCCTGAATTATTCAGTCATTATTCTATTTCAGTCATTTATTCTATTCCAGTTTCTAAAGTTGCTTTTGAGAAATCTGATGCCATTCTTATTCCTGACTTTAAAAAAAAAATTTGTGTATTCATGTGAGACACAGAGAGAGAGGCAGAGACACAGGCAGAGGGAGAAGCAGACTCCATGCAGGGAGCCCGACGTGGGACTCGATCCAGGGCCTCCAGGATCTGGGCCAAAGGCGGCGCTAAACCACTGAGCCACTGGGGTGCCCCTATTCTTGACTTTTATATGTGATTTTCTTTTGTTTTGTTTTTTGTTTTTGGTGGAAGAGATTCTCTATGAGTTAGGATTGTATTTAGTTGCAGGTAAAAGAAAATCCAACATATAGTAGTTAGCTAAATAGGGAATCCTTTTACCCCCCAACATGATAAAAAATCAAGAGATGGATAGTTGCTCATAGCATTAAATTAGCAGTTCAAGCGTATCAGTGCTAAGACCACTGTCATTCTTATGGTCAAACAATGACTACTGTGACTCCAGCCATCAAAGAAGTGGAGCTTATATCAAAGAACAAGTTTTCACAGAAATCCTTCAGACTTCTATTTACATTTTATAGGCTAGCACTTTCTCACACTTGGCGATAGCTGTTTGACAAAGGCAAGTTTTGATCTTTCCAGCCTCTTAAATGAAGAAAAACAAGGGTAAAAGGAGATTAAAATGGGCTGAGGCAGCCAAACTAGAGTATGAAAATTACAATGTGTCTTGGTGTGGTCCTTTTTTAAAATCCTTTTGTGCTGGGCACACCTGTGAGTCTCTTTAAATTTGAAACGCATTTTCAGTCCTGGCAATTTTTCTTTCCTAATTTATTTGAAAATTCCCTCTCCTTTGTTTTCTCTGTTCTTTTTCTTGGGAACTCCCAAAAGTCAGATGTCAGACCTCTGCTGTTGACTGTCTGTATCTTCTTTCTCCTATTTGCAATCTCATTATCTCTTAATCCTATTTTCTGGGAGATTTTCTTATCTCCAGTCAACCCTTCTATTGAATATTTTATTTCTTAGACTATTCTTTTTTGCTTTCATTTTTTAAAGTTTTTATGTAAATTCTAGTTGGTTAGTGTACAGTGTTACATTAGTTTCAGGGATACAATATAGTGATTCAACACTTCCATACAACACCTGGTGCTCATCACAAGTACACTGCTGAATCCCCATTACCTGTTTCACCCGCTCCTCCATCCCTCCCCACTGGTAACTATTAGTTTTCTAAAATAAAGAACCTGTTTCTTGGTATATTTCTGTTTTCCCCCTTTACTCATTTGCTTCTTAAATTCCACATTATGAGTGAAATCATATAGTATGTCTTTCTCTGCCTTATTTCGCTTACCATAATACTCTCTAGCTCCATCCGTGTTGTTGCAAATGGCAAGATTTCATTCTTTTTTATGGCTGAGTAATATTCCATATATTTCTATATATCTCTATATATCTCTATATCTCTCTACATATATATATATATATATATATATATATATATATATATATAAAATCTTCTTTATCCACACATAAACACTTCAGTCATTTTCATAATTTGGCTATTGTAAATAATGTTGCTGAGGACCAGAATCCATGTATCACTTTGAATTAATATTTTCATATTCTTTGGGTAGGTAAATCCAAAGAATTTGGACCCAAATTCTTCAGTTCCAATAGTGGAACTACTGGATTGTAGGGTAGTTCTATTTTTAACTATTTGAGGAAACTCCATACTGTTTTCCAGAGTGGCTGTACAGTTTGCATTCCTACCAACAATGTAAGACAGTTGAAGCTTTCTCCACATCCTTGCCAACACCTGTTGTTTCTTGTGTTGCTGATTCTAGCATTCTGACACATGTGAGGTGGTATCTCATCGTAGTTTTGATTTGTAATTCCCTGATGATGAGTGACATTGAGTATCTTTTCATGTGTCTGTTGGGCCACCTGTATGTCTTCTTTGTAAAAATGTCCATTCATGTCCATACCCATTTTTAATTGGATTATTTATTTTTGGGGTACTCAGTTTTTTAACTTCTTTATACATTTTGGATACTTACTCTTTATTAGATAGGTCATTTGCAAATATCTTCACCCATTCCATGGGTTGCCTTTTAGTTTTGTTGATTGTTTCCTTGCTGTGCAGAAGCTTTTAATAGTTTGTGTTCTCTTATTCTTCCATTTCTCATAAAATATTATTATTTTATGGATATCAAATCTATGCATCTCACTTAAGGTACTGATTAAATTTGCTTGAAGATTTCTTCTTTTTCCTAACCATCTCCCTTTCTTCTGAGCTTTTACTGTGTATTTCTTTGTTTTGGTCTCTTTCTTTCTGTTGGAGTCTGTCCTCAATTGACTGTTGGTAATTGGTTCTATTTCATAGCTAGATACTAAAAAAGGCAACTGGAAGCTGTGTGCATGTGGGCAAAGCTTGATGAGTGGTAAGCGTCACTGTATGACAATCAGACCAACTGTTTTTTCTTTTCATCAGGGAAGCCCACAAGTCATTACATATAGAGATTTTTCTCTGGAGTATATCATTTCAGAAAAGGATCCTCCAGTCTCATAAGGAGGTGTGAAAATAGAAAGGTGGTGGTAAATCTTGTTGCTAATACTTCAGAGCTAAAGCATAGGAAGGGAACTAGCAGTATCACTAATGTGCAGATTTTCTTTCACTTGATTATCAATCTACCCTCCTCTTTGTCATCTCTCAGGTTAAGTTCTCATAGACTAGGTATAATGCTCCAGAGATGAGGAAGCAGTAAGCATCAGCCATCTGGAAATATTATTAATTTTGAAGAGTCCTTTTTGCATCCCACCTCACCTATCTCCCACAGTCTCACACCACCTTCTATAATATACCTAGTAGCACTTCTGATTCCTGATACTTTCTCAGATTCTGTTGGAGGAATCAGTTTGCACATCACTGACGCGTCCTCTGCAGATAGTTAGATTTGACATTCTCCCTGTTACGTTATCTACAATTCTTCCTCCTGCTTAATCTCCCTATCCTGTAGATGAAAATTAGAGATACCTCCTAGTTTTATGGAAAACAGAACGTGTGTATCTGTTATTTTTTGTTTGTTAATGGTTTTAAAGTGATTTCTGGTAAGAGGCAGAAGTACTTTTTCTGCCATTTGAAACAGGTAAGTCTCTAATCATGAATTTAAAACTGAAAAACAGGGCCACCCAGGTGGCTCAGTCAGTTGAATATCCAACTTTTGATTTCGGCTCAGGTCATGATATCAGGGTGGTAAAATCCAGCCCTGTGTCTGGGTGTAGAGCCTGTGTAAGATTCTCTCTCTCCCTCTTCCTCAGCCTCTCCCCTCTATTAAAAAAAAAAAAAAAAAAATAGGACATCCTGAGTTGTCAAAAGGAAAAGTTTATGAAACTAAAAAACATTCATAGATATGAACAAAATATACTCCACAGCAAAACTCTACCCACTAATAAGATAGTATTAGTGATCATACACTATCAGTTTAGAATAGTATCTGTTGATTATCCATTTCTGACAATATGATATACTAGCTTGGAGCATGAACTCGGAGGTCAAACTGCTTTGAATTTTGTCTCTACCACCTACTTCACTAGCCATGTGGTATTGAACAAATTCTCTTTATATCAATTCCATAAACTGGCAAATGTAGAGGGGTGATAAACAGTAAGTGAACAAGTGCCTGGCACTTAAATAATCAATAAACACTGGTACTAGTATTAACTCCAAAAGACCAAAAATTCTAAAGTAATGAGTGATGAGGCTGTTCTAAGTGCTGTATAGGTAACAACTTATTGAATCGCAAAAACACTATAAGGTGAGTATACTATTACCAGGCCAATTTTAAAAGGATGAAACATGTACAAATAGGTTAAATAACTTGCTTGAGGTCACACCCAAAGGTAGAAAATCAGGATTCAATTCCAAGTAATCTGGTCCTAGAGTCTTTGATCTTAACAATTTACACTATATAGCTCATGGATAGTATCATTCAAATTTAAGTCCCTATGTTCTCTTTAGTTATCTTATGGAATGTCAATTAAATTATATTTGGTACAATTAACAGACAAACTCAAAGAAACATCCCAAAATGACACTACAAAATCTGAACCAAATTATTTTTCCATTTAACTGCCTCCTAGGTCAGGACAGTTACATAGAATGGTTGTGTATAGGGATCCCTGGGTGGCGCAGCGGTTTGGCGCCTGCCTTTAGCCCAGGGCGCGATCCTGGAGACCCGGGATCGAATCCCACGTCAGGCTCTCGGTGCATGGGGCCTGCTTCTCCCTCTGCCTATGTCTCTGCCTCTCTCTCTCTCTATCATAAATAAATAAAAATTAAAAAATAAAGATTTAAAAAAAAGAATGGTTGTGTATATGTGATACTCATTTCCATAATGAGTGGAGAATATAAAAATAAAAATATGCAGCTTTTAAGCCTATTGCTCCCAAATCACTCATTATGATTATCTCTTTTGTAGCATGGAAATGTTTTCTAAGTCTATCTTCTTTAGGTGAATTAAAAGATTTGTAAAATTACGTGAAAACTCACCTTCCAGTACCAAAAGCCCCATCAAGACAGAAATTCTTAATAAACTAAGCAATGAGTCATGACAAGTGAAAGCTAAAATGAAGCACAAATACATAATTTTGTGATTACTTTTCCTCCACTAAAGCTGTTAGCCAGAATTTAACAACATGTGTCCTTAGGGTTCTGGTTAGGATGGAAAAAAGCATTATTTTACCTTGGTCTCTCCATGGAATGCAGCTATAAAACCTGAGCATAATGCATAGAGCAGCTATTCGAAAACTCCAAAAACTAGCAGGTGAATTGGAAAAGAAATGCAGAATTCAAAATAACAACACTGAGTTTCCTGTTTTTCCTTCAGTATCCCAGTCTGGATTCAAGGCACATCAAAACCAGGAATAAACACCAAGATGTGAACGGAAAGAGTTTTGGAGAAGTCATCTAGTTCTGGCTTAACAAGTGGAAAAATGTATTCCTAACATGGAGAAGGAGTGAGGGAAATCTTAATTCTTTTTTTATTATATCTTTATTTTCTCCTCTCTCATCTTTCAGTCCTCAGGTAATCCTGTGGCAGTGACAATGACAAGAGGGAGAGACTCACGGGTGTCTAAAACTTGGAGGAAAAAGAAAATTCCTTTCCTATTGGAAGAGCTGAACATAGGTTAACTAAAGCTCCCAGTTTGGGGGCTAATGGACCAAAAGGCACTGGGGATATTGTAAGAGGGAGAGGGTTGGGAAATGAGCCCATCCTGAGCTGCACATGAATGGATATGGATCCTAAACACCATAACAAAGATTTGAGAATTGAGCTAAATTACAGACCACTGCCTAGATCTCAGACTGGCCACTCAGTTACAAACACATGAGACAGAAAAAAAGAGCACTGTAACAAATTTGAAAATGTACTTAACACTGAAACCACAAACCACAGAAGTGCTGGTTAGAACTTGCAACCTAAACCCTCTGTGTTGATTGCTTGCTAAAATAAACATATCAACATTCTTCATAGGATATAAGTCAGACCCAGAGTCTCATAGCATAATATTCAAAATGTCCAGAATACAAAATTACTCAGCATTACAAAAAACAGGAAAATTCCAATTCATATGGGAAAAGAAAATTCAGAGACATCAATGCCAAGATATACATATGTTAGAATTACCTGACATGTTAAAGTAGTTATGAAAAACACTCTTGAAATGAATGAAAAGAGGAGTTTCAGCAAGGAAACAGAAGATCTAGAAAAGAAACAACCTTAAAATTTAGAATTGATAATCAAAACTTTAAAACTCTCTAAACAGCCTCTATTACAGAAAAGATGAGAGAGGGAAGTATCAGTAAACTTGAAGACAGGTCAATATTAATTATCCAGTCTAAACAACAGAAAGAAAATGATATCTATAAAGTAAATAAACAATCTCAGGACCTGCAGGACAATACCAAAATGTCTAGGATTCATGTTATTCCAGTCCCATAAAGAGAAGACAAACAGAGACTAGAGAAAAAATACTTGAAAAAACTGATGGCTAAAGCCTTTCCAAATTTAGCAAAAGACCTAAACCCAGAGATTCAAAAAGCTCAGTGAACCTCAAAAAGAGTAAACCCAAAAATATCCATGTCTAGACATGACAATCAAACTTCTAAAAACTAAGGACAAAAATACTGCAAGTGGCCAAAGAAAAATGACGCACTACTAATAGGATATTAATGATTTGAAAGATCGGATCTTTCATCAGAAATCATGGAGGCCAGAAAATATGGCACACATTTTTAAAGCACTGAAACAAAAAAGCATTCAAACCAGAATTCTATATCTAGTGAAAATACCCTTCAGGAATAAACATGAAATAGGCATTTTTAGATGAGGAAAAACTTAGGAGAATCTTTTAAACAAGAGGCTTCTCGAAAAGAAATTCTAAAGGAAGTTCTTCAGACAGAGAAGATAATACCAGAAGAAAACTTGAAACATCAGAAATAAAGACAGAACAACAGAGAATGGTCTATTTCTGGGTAAATATCATAGACTATTCCTCCATCTTGAGTTCTTTAAAACATGCTTGACAGTTGAGAGCAAAAAATATAGTATTGTCTGATGGAGTTTTCAACGTACAGAGTCCAAGATAGACCCACCTAAATAAGGTCAATTGATTTTTTACAAATATGCAAAGGCAGTTCAGTGGAGAAATGACATCTTTTTCATAAGAGGATGCATATTTCTAAGCAAAAAACAGAACAAAACAAAAAAACCTCAAACTATGCCTCATATTATATATAAAACATAACTCAAAATGTATCATAGATTTGAATATAAAACATAAAACTATTATATACAGTTTCTGGGGAAAACTCTGGAACAAATTTTTGTAACACCAGTTTAGGCAAAGATACACCTAAAGAATAATCCATAAAATTTTTTGATAAGTTGTATTTCATCAAAATGAAAACCTTTGGCTCTGCCAATACACTACTAAAACAATACAAAATAAGCTATAGACTGGAAAAAACAAGACAAAAACTTGTATCCTGAATATATAAAGAACTCCCAAAACTTAACAAGAAAACAAAAAAAAATCATTTTCAAAAAATGGACAAAAGATTTAAAGAGGAAAGTTCATTAAAAAAAGACACATAGATGGTAAATAAGCACATGAAAAGATGCTCAAAAATCATTAGTCATTAGAAAAATACAAATGAAAATAAAACCAAAACAAGAATACTATTATATACCTATTAGAGTCAAAAAAAAAAACTAACAACCTCTAAGAGCTAGCAAAAATGCAGAACTGAAACTTTCAAACATAGCTGGAGGGAAAGCAAACTAGTGTAGCCACTTTGAAAAAGTTTTGAAGTTTTTAAACATACTTAAACATACCATAAAGTTACACTTATCCTATGACCCAGCAATTCTATTCTTAGGTATTTATGCAAAAGAAATAAATATTTATTTTTACACAAGTCTGTACTTGAATATTATAATAGCTGTATTTATAAACACCAAAATTAGGGGGGGGAAGCAAATTTTCTTAAACTAGTAAATAAACAAATGGGTGTACCAACACCCATACAAAGGAATATCATTCGCAAATAAACTATTGATATGATAATATGAGGAATTACAAATGCCTTATGTGAAGTCAAAGATTCCAGACATAAAACACTACACATTACAAAATTCCATGTATGTTACATTATGGAAAAAGAAAAAAAAAAACCAAAGGAAAAAAAAACAAGAATAGAGAAAAGATAAGTGATTGCTAGAGGTCAGGGCTGGGGAGAGGAAAACAACGAGGGCATTTTGGGGAGTAATGGAATTCTTTCATACTTTGACTGTGGTAGTGGTTACATGACCATGCATGCATCCAAACTCATAAAGCTGTACACCAAAACCTTTAATCTTTATTGTACATTAATTTTTTATTTAAAGCAAATGTACTTACTTTAAAAACAAAGACAAAATGAAGCACTTGGGGGTTCAGTCAGTTAAGCATTTGACTCTCGATTCCAGCCACATCATGATCTCAGGGTTGTGACATCAAGACCCGCACTGGGCTCTGTGCTGGAAGTAAAGCCTGCTTAAGATTTCTCTCTCTCTACCTCTGCCCTCCCCCCACCTCTCAAAAATATAAAAAATTTTTAAAAAGCAAAGACAAGGACAAGTTAGGATCCCATCACTGTTTAATATATGATCTTCGACAAATGACCTAACATCACAGAGCTTTGGTTCTCCAACTTTTAAAATGAAAAATATTTCTATCTCACTGGGGTTTTTTTTAAGTTCTTTAAAGGTTCCAAGATCCTGTATTTTCACATTCAATTACTTCTTTCTGAAACGTTTCTTCCCTTCCTCTCTTTCCATTTGCTTGGCTAATTCCAATTTATCCTTTAGGTCTCCGTTTAAATATTCATAAAATTTAAAAATTTTCTTCATAAAAGCCTTCACTGCGCAATGCACTTTTATTTCATAACACTTCTCACATCTATGCTTAAATAATTGTATTTAATGTCTAACTGTCTCACAAAATGGGAAGCTACATGAGGAAAGGGACTGTTTGAATTGTTTTTATCAGAACTATTTATCCAAGAAACCGCAGAATGACTAGAACACTGGTGAGTGTTCCATAAATATTTCTAAACAAAGGTACAAAGACAATAGAAATAACATTTTGTATAGTGCTCTTATTAATAATTCTTAATATCTTTGATTTTCTCACTATACATATAAGTCCACCACATATTTATAGAGTGACTTGCAAAAGATTGTTATGTAACATCCTTGAGATGAATTTTTCTTACATTTAAAATTAGAATATTAAACCTATAATATATTACTATGAAGAGGTTAAATAATACATTAAAACCTTACAATGTGTCCTAAAATTAATAGGATATTAATATTAATTAATATCTCGATATTAATTTCTTTCCTTCCTCTTTCCTCGCCTATTTCCCTACTAATTTAAGCTGGAGTTAAACTTCAATAGTAGTAGACATATTAGTCCCCATACCAATGATTTCCAATATCTTGGTCTAGGTTAACATAAGCCTCATGACTAGAAAACCAGATATAGACTAGTGTTCACTGATTAGCCCCGGGTGGACAACTTGATACAAGCAGGACCCCTCTGCCATCTGGTCAATGAACAGTCTGACACAATAGGCCCAAATGGAGAATCAATGATAATTTGCTAAATCAGCCATATTTGGTCCCTACTGAATTCATCTTAAAAAAAGACAGACTAGAGAGTAACAAAAAGATTAATGAAGCAACCATGGGGAGAGAAGCAAAGGTAACAAGAGAAAAAGCCATTCATTCATTCCGCAAATACTGATGATAGCCCATTTACTATGTGCCACATGACTCAAAAGAGAAGCACTGGGAGAGTATTCAATTTCCAGAGTTTTAAGAAACCCACACACCTTCCACTTCCAGTCCACGTGACTCTTCACAATGAATCTTTTTTTTTTTTTTTTTTTTGGTCCTAAAGGTAGATGGATTAAGGCTCCATTCCTTGCAACCAAAATGATTTAACACAGTTGCATTGGGGAAAGTACAAAAAGGTGTCTTTTAGATTTTTTACAAGACAAAGTATGTCTTGCCCTAGGTAATTACTCAAGTGAAAAAAGGTTCTTCCTCAAAGTGTACAGTTCCTTTCCTAAAACTGGTTACAGCCAGAATGGACAGCGACAAGTGGGAATAGGAAGAGGCACTGGCCCTAAATATTCCTTTACAGAACCACCACCACCAGAAACATGCTTTTAAGTGTCTTCCCTCTATTGCACAGATATATGCAAAGAAGAAAAATGATCTGCAACTACCACCATAGGCTAAAGGTCTTTCTCACAAACACAAATACAATTCGTTGCATCACAGTCCCTTGACCATTTTTTGCAGAGGAGTCTACAGACCTCACCAAAATAATTTGGGTTTCTAAGGCAAGGAAGTGAGGAATTTCCTCACTCTAACGTATTACTGGACAGGCTTGAAGTCCAGACCAGCAGTGCAGTTATGTCTTCAGCAAAGTCTAGTTGTTTTAAATTGCACTTCTTTTGATAAAATATCTCAGTGATTTCAGCAAGAATATAAGATTTGGTGTCTTAGCTCTAAATTTTCAGCCTTTGAGAAATGACTCCCCTTGGCAAAAAAAAAAAACAAAACAAAACAAACAAACAAACAAAAAAAAAAAACTAGAGACTGATTAGCAAAGTAATATTTATTTACTTATTAAAACGTAATTTATTTTATAATTACATGCAAGAATCACTATGCTAAGAACTCAATGCTGGTTTCAATCAATGCAAGTGGACACTAATATAAGCCATATCTTCTTGCTCACTCTAAAGAAGCACTGCTACTTTTCTCTGTACTGAGCATTTTTTTTAAAGATCTTATTTATTTATTTGAGACAGAGAAAGCACAAAAGGAAGGGGAGATGGAGAGACAGAGGGAGACGGAACCCAATGTGGGGACTGATTCCAGGGCCCTAGGATCATGATCTGAATCAAGGGCAGATACTTAACCAACTGAGCCACCCAGGCGCCCCTTGTACTAAGCATTAAATAGGTTATTATTTTCATTCTTACAAAAAACCACACGAGGTTGATATGTGACTCTAAAATACAGAAACAAATAAAATTTTAAAAAATACAGAAACTGACCATTGAAAAAGTATTTCTCCAAAATCCCTAACCAAATAAACGTCAAAGTGTGGGATCTGATGTAGGGCAGCCTTAATCTTTCTTGTCCATAATGACCCAGAGCACTACCTTTCCAGGATCATTTATCTCATTTAGAAACATGAGTCCTTCCTGTATCTGTCTCCCTGACTTTGGGCATTTCTTATTTCAAGAAAGACCTTTTTGCTTAAAAATTCCAAATCACCAAATGTCATTTTTGTAACACTATAAATTCTAAATGCAATTGTCTGTCAACTAAGAAAGGTCTCAGAACATTTTAAATATTACATTCTCCCCAAATTCATATAATAAATCTGGTAGCTGAGAAATTCCACATTAAAGGCAGAGTTACTTACCAAACCACTCTTTCCTTTCAGAAACAATCCAAGGCAACAAGTTTGTGCTTACTTTTTTCATACCGTCATGGCATATTAAAGGAGGAAAACCTACTGATAAAATCAATTATTAACTGAATCTAAAATGAACCAAAATTCAGTCTTTTTATAATATTTTAGTAGCTTACCAGACACTAAACCTGGAACCCAAATAGGGAAATAGATCTGTGGTCCATCTCTAACTCTTCCAGACTCTTACTCTGTGTGGGGCTAAGACTGCATTTTAACGAGATTCCAGGTGACACTTCAGTAGCACAGACCGAAGCTGTGTCTGGCTCAGAGGTTGGTTTTAGCCCAAACCAACTAAATCATCTGGGTCTCAAATGGTGTGTGACAGGGCCCACTCTTCTTTTTAAAACCTCCCCAGATGATTCTAACATGCATTCTGGGCTGAGATTTGCCACAGTTGAGAACCACTGCCCTAGCTCATCAGAGCCTGAGTCCTGCTGAAAGTCCTTTCCTTGAGCTCTTCTCCCTACAAGCTATTAAAAACCTGGTCTATTAACTCAGTGTTGAATAAAGACCATTTAAATGGAGCGATAACAATAGATACTATGATGGTTAGTCTTACGTGCCAACATGGTTATGCTGTGGTACCTAGCTGCTTGGTCAAACACCAGTCTAGATGTTGCTAATAAGGTAATTTTTAAATGTTGTTAACATTTAAGTCCATAGGCTTTTAGTAAAGCAGGTTACCTGCCATAATGTGGGTATAGGCTTCAGCCAAACACCTGAAGAACTTCAGTGCAAAAACTGAGTGGAAAACAAAGCAGGCACCTCGGAGTTTTATTCAGGGTATGTGGACCAGGCAGGGATCTGGTGGAGGACGATTCACGGCAACTGCATAGTTATCCTCCACAAAATCCAAACCCTAGTCCACAGATTTTATTGGGTGAGGGACCTACAGAAAGGCACTGTCGTAAGATCAAAAGGTTCGCAGGCACCTAGCTGACAGCTAACCTTCAATTCAATCTTGTGGCACCACTTGTACATCAAAAGAGGGAAAGACTGTTATGTCTAATAGATTTATGGGAAGCTAAAAGAAGCCTCCCTGTATCCTGGCCTTGGAGGGCATTTCTATGGTATGTATATTAACCTGAATGGGCCTGAACAAGTAACCCCAAAAGAAGTCATCAATTGGACACGAACAAGATGGCAGGCCAAGGACGGAGTTAGTATTGTCAGCACTCCTACACTGTGTGTATCCTGTCGACTCCACATCCCAATATAGATACCACCTATTTAAATGCAAACTAATGTGCCAGCAATCATGCTAAGTTATTCACATGCATTTTCTTTACATCAACCAAATTAAATAGTTGAAAAAGCGAGCTAAAGAGAAGACATTGTGACCACAGATAGGGACGCTTCATTTAGCAACTATGGAGGAGAAGCAGTATAGAGGATCAAGAAAAAGATCAAAAGGTTAAGTATTCACTGAAAAATAAAAGGCAAAAGGAAAAGCTGGAAACCTATAGATTTTATGCCTGCCACAGGACACCAGTCATTTGCTTTCTGCTTCCATAAACTTACCTTTTATGGATGGTACACTTACCTAAATTCATACAATATGTAATCTTTTGCATCTGGCTCCTTTCAATGAATACACAATGTTTTTGAAGTTTATCCATGTTGTAGCATATATCTGTACTTCCTTTTTATTGAATAGAATCCCACTGTAGAGATATACCTCATTATGTTTGTCAACCCACCCATTGGCAGATGTCTGTATTGTTTCTAGGGATGGACTACTATGAATAATGCTAGTATTAATAGTCACAAACATATGTTTTCATTTCCCCTGGGTAGATATCTAATAGTAGAACTTACAATAGTAAGTTTATGGTTAACCTTTTAAGAAACTATGAAAGCTGTTTTCCAAAGTAGTTGCGTCATTTTATGCTCTTTCCAGCAATGCAGGTTCCAGGTTCTCTACATGTTTGCCAACATTTGTTATTGTTCATCTTTTAAATTATAGCTATTTAATTGAATGTACATGTGTATTGTATAGCAGATGTGCAGTGGTATCCCACTGTAGTTTTAATTTACATTTCACAAATGACTATGTTGAGCATCTTTTTCACGTCTTTATAAACCATGTATAGATCTTCTTTGGTGAAACGTCTATTAAAATCTTCACCTATTAAAAAAAAGACTTTGGGCCTTATTTTAATAAAAACTTGAATAAACCAAATGTAAAAGAAAAATTAGTGATAAAACTGTGGAAACCTGAACATTCAGTGGATATTTGTTATCAAGACATTATTAGGTTTATTCGGGTCCTGATAATGGCATTATGGTTTTGCTTTTTGAAAAAAAAGTCTTTATTTTTCAGAGTGATATGCAGAAGAATTTATAGATGAAATAATGTGAGGTCTATAATTGCTATAGGATAATCTAGAAGAGGTGGGGGAATAAAAGATTGTCCATACGTTGACAACTTACCATTCTGAAGCTGAGAAAAGGTTTCATGAGGACTCATAATACTATTCACTCTACTTCTGCATGTGTTTGAAAATATCCATAATAAGTTTTGAAACAAAAAGCTGACATACTGAATGCATGCATTAACTTGTACATGCTCTTAAAATCCCCTAAAATTATCATAAAAGCCTTTTTAAGATATACTCAACAAGAAGAAAGAATATGTGAAAGAAGACAACAATAAGAATTTGCAAGTTGGAAAACAGAGAGATAAACATTAGCTAACTTGAGAAACCCGAATACCTGGCTGGAAAAAGCCAAGAAAGCAACCCAATTTACACAGCAACATCTCCAACAGTTTTAGGAATAGGTGGTACACAAAGGAATGGCTGAAAGCCAAGTAAGGAAAATGAACCCTCCACTCCATACAGTCAGGCAACTATCCCTTTCCCTCTCCCGAAGACTGTGGCTTACTTTCTCGAGAGTTAAAGAGACGTTCTCTGGATGAAGCGCATCAGCTACAGCTGAGAGTAGAAATAAAATACTAAAGCAAAGTAATTAAGTAAAAGTTTACACACTAAATAAAAAGACTTCTTCCTCAATTCAGCTCCCAGAATGCTCATAAGCTCAGAGAAGACTCTGGAATATCTGACCAGCACAAGAGAAAAGGCTGAAAGATGCTAATACTGAAAGATCCCTCAATGTCCACTCACCCTATAGTTATAAGCTTTAACTATGAATACAGAGCTCTGGCTAGCTTTCCAGAGGCCCACTTTCCAAGGCAATAGTTAATAGTTAATTTGCTATGTCAACATGGTTGGGCCACAGCGCCCAAATATTTGGTCAAATGTTTTCCTGGATCTTTTTTGAAGGTGTTTTTTTGTGAGATTAATATCTTACATGAGTGGACTTTGAAAGCAGATTATCCTCCAAAATATGGGTTGACCTCGTAAAACCACTTCAAGGCCTTAATTAATAAAACAAAGACTGACACCACACCACCCCACCACCACCCTGCCCTGCCAAACCGCTCTGCCCTGAACAAGAAGGAATCTGCCAGAAGACTGCCTTTGGACTCAAACTGCAACTTTTCCATGGGTCTCTAGCCTGCAGGCCTACCCGAAAGATTTCGGACTCACCCAGCCTGTACAATCACATGAAGCAATTCCTTTTTTTTTTTTTTTTAAGATTTTATTTATTCATGAGAGACACAGAGAGAGAGGGGCAGAGACACAGGCAGAGGGAGAAGCAGGCTCCATGCAGGGATCCCAACATGGGACTCGATCCCCAGTCTCCAAGATCACACCCTGGACTGCAGGCGGCGCCAAACCGCTGCACCACCAGGGCTAGGGCTGCCCACGTGAGACAATTCCTGAGAATCAATCTCAATCTCTTTTTCTCTCTCTCCCCCTCCCTCCATAAATTCATGAGTTTCTTATGACCAAGACTACTCCTGGTGGCTCACACTTCATCCTTTCCCCCAGCTCTTCACAATGACACCCTGAACAGGCTGTATTCTATTTCAGGCTTTTGTGATCTAACCTGGAATTCAAGGGAAATGTGCCCTAAGATCCAAACAAGCAACTTTTAAGCTTTAAGAAGATACTCTCTTCATAAATAGGGATTCTCTGTGTCTGTGGAATAGGAGCCATCTCATTTATTAATGGTCCTTAACACCATAAATAATGCAGACCAGTCTGTTTAACTAAACTCCCTGAGGTTTCAGGAAATAGTTCGTATGTTTACTAATTATTTTTTATTATTTATAGAATTTGTCTCTCACAAAAATCTATGTCCCAGAGATGCTTGAAATCTCTCCATTGGTCACTTACTACTCTGATAAATGCTATTTACTTCTCTTTTAAAATATATAAGGGGACTAGAGGAGTTTTGAAAGTGGATGAGAGAACACAAAAAAAAAGAAGATAGGAGAATAAATTTGAGCACTATTCTAGGTTTTCTTTCTCTTTTATTTTTTTAAGATTTTATTTATTTATTCACGATAGACACAGAGAAAGAGCGAAGCAGAGACACAGGCAGAGGGAGAAGCAGGCTCCTTGCAGGAAGAGACTCAATCCTGGGTCTCCAGGATCACACCCCAGGCTGAAGGCAGCGCTAAACTGATGGGCCACTGGAGCTGCCCTAGGTTTTCTTTTTAAAATGACTAAAGCCATCCTCACTGGCTACCTAATCATCTTAATTACCTTGAAATTACTAGTAAATTATTCAAAGCCATGCAAAAAATGCCTATGCAAATTATTATTGATTTAAATAACATACACCATTTTTATTTGTCCATTCTCAGCTGTTGAAGAACTTTACATTCAACAGCTACTAGAATTAAATTTTACAGTACATTAAAACAAAGAAGCACTAGGGGGCGGGGGGAAAAAAAAAAAAAAACAAAGAAGCACTAGTGCTTATTTACCAAACTAATGTTTACTTAGCAAAAATATTTTCTGTCATCCTAGTGCTCATACCAAGAAAGGGGAGCAGCTTCAGCTATGATGATTAGATGGCTTCAAGATGGGGGTCTGACTAAGCCTTGAAAGATTGGCAGGGATAATAGAAAGGACAGAGAAGAGGGATTTCAAACAGAGACATGAACTTTGAAAAGTAAAAAATATGTTCAGTAAATGTTGAAAACCACTTTGTCAAAATGCCGAATTCTTAGAAGTACTTTGCAAAAACGCAGAATTCTTACAAGAGAATTAGAGGGAAATAAGATTAAAGAGCTAAGAGGCACCTGGGTGATTCAGTCAGTTAAGCATCCAACTCTTGATTCCAACTCAGGTCATGATCTCAGGGTCATGAGATCAAGCCCTGCATGGAGCCCCATGTCCTGCTCCACCCTCAGCCTGGAGTCTGATTAAGATTCTCTCTCTCCAGACACCTGGGCAGCTCAGTGGTCGGGCGTCTGCCTTTGGCTCAGGGCATGACCCCAAGGAGCTGGGATCGAGTCCCACATCCAGCTCCCCACAGGGAGCCTGCTTCTCCCTCTGCCTGTGTCTTTGCCTCTCTTTGTGTCTCTCATGAATAAATAAATAAAATTTTTTTTTAAATAAAAAAAAAATTCTCTCTCTCCCTCTCCTTCTGCCCCTCCCCCTGCTCATGCTCTCCTTTCTCTTTCTAAAATAAATAAATAAATCTTAGAAGCGAGATTAAGGAGGTAAGAGTTATGCAGAGAAAGAATAAAAAGATTAAAGTACAAGTACAATGGGGAAAAGTTTAATTTTTTAAAATGTATATACACATATTAAATAGCAATATATATAAACCCCTTTTAGTACAGTCTCTGGTCCATAGCAAGGCTAAGTGAATATCCACTATTATTGTGGCTTCCTCCTCTTCCTATTTTGGTCTCGGTTTAAGGAATCCTGTCTATTTTCTGCAATTTGCTATATACGATGGATAAATTTATGGAGTAATGATGAAGAAAGCAAAGATGAGATCGGCATACTAATTTCTCTCTGCTTTAGTTACAGCTTTAAGATAAAACAGGAGAGCCACAGATTCATATCATAGATGGTTTTTCATTTTTGCCATAGCATTTCAGAGCTCAACCAACTCTAAGATGATGATGATGATGCCTCCTATTTATCCAGGCTTTAACAGAGCACCCTCAAACACATTAACTAACAACAACAACCATAATAATAGCCACATGGAAATCAACTAGTTTAGTCCTCTCTTTCATAAATGAGAGAACTTTAAAAAATAAATAAATAATAAATAAATAAATAAATAAATAAACCTAAAAGAGATAGTGAGATTAAATGCCTTGGTTGAAGTTACTAATTAGTAGCATTGGTGATGTGATGATGACGACAATGATGATGATGATACTAATAAGCTGCTAAAACTTTGTGTATATTTTCTCATTTAATCCTTATAGCAGTCCTAAGAGGTAAGTACTATATCTCTTTTTTTAAGTTAAAGAAACTAAAGTTTAAGAAGATTAGGAAACTTACTCATGGTCACAGAACAAAAAGTGGCAGAACTGGGATTCAAAAAAACATGACTGACCCAAAAACCTATCCAGTTAATCACTAAACCATGCTTTCTGTAGTTAAGATGAGATCTCAATTCTTCTGAATCCCATCCCTTACCTAAAGTTTTTCCCCCACAACTTATGTCCCAAATTCAGTGAGGTATATATTCAAATAAAAATCTAAATATATATTTCATTTATTATATATTAAATTATCTGGTACCCCTGAATGTCTAATGTTACAGACTATAGATCCATCTCTAACTGTATACTCAAGTATATACCAGCTCCATGTCATAAAATAATATTAAGTATAATAAATATAATATTCATCTTATTAATATGATATCTGAGCCATTTAGAAATATTTTTATAAATTATAAAGTTCATCTCTAGAGGAAAAAGTCATTTTTCTTTGTTATACATATTTTTAAGTAAACTCTATCCTCGGTGTAGGGCTCAAAGTCACAACCTCAAGATCACGAGTCACATGCTCTATCAGCTGAGCCAGCCAGGTCCCCCACTTTGTTATATTCTTACAGAAGATTTCCCTGTCCTAAAATCAAGATTATTTATAGAGAATATAAAGAAGCCAAACTAGCTTCTCTTAAAACTTCTATTTTAGGAAATAAATAAGAATGTACAAGAAGAATAATGTCCTTGTTATGGATAATCTATCTTCAGGGTATTTCAAAGCACTTAAAATCATAACAAAATCTTTAAATGTTTCCAGAGAGACTTCTGGTTTCCAGTTCCACATGTAAAAACCTTGGAAGTCACTGCCTCATCTGAACAACTAAAAAGCCAAATACACTGAAAAAAAACAGCAATTCTTCTATCCCTCAGACACAGAGCAAAGCACTGCCTCCAAGACTAAACAGGTGGATATGGGGAGTTGTGGCTTACCAGAGCAAAGATTCACAAATGGAAACTACCACAGGAACCAGGGTGCGGTATGAAAACCTGAACTATAATTGAGGAAGTTCTGGAGGCTCATTATAGACAAATCTGGAAGTTAAAAACTCCACGCATGGCTTTTATTGAAAAAAAGAAAAAACAATAAATGTTGGTGACAATGCAGAAAAAATGGGAACCCTTATATGCTGTTGGTGGAAATGCAAATTGACACAATCATTATGGAAGACAGTATGGCAGTACCTCAAAAAATTAAAAACTTAACCACCATGGCAATCCCACTCCTGGGTATATATCTGAAGGGAATGAAACCAGTATCTTGAAGGGATGTCTGTATACCCATGTTCTTTGCAGCATTATTCACAATAGCCAAATTATGGAAACAACCTAAGTATCTGTCAATGGAAGAATGTATAAAGATGTGGAATATACATGCACACACACAAATATTATTCAGCCGTGAGAAAGAAGGAAATCCTCCCATTTGTGACAATATGGATAAGGCCCTGAAGGCATTATGATAAGTGATATAAATTAGAAAGAGAAAGACACATACATGCAAAGGCAAATACAAAGATGATGTCTGATCTCACTTACATGTGAAATCTAAAAAAATCAGACTTATAAAAACAGTGGGTAGAATGGTGGTTACTAGGGGCTGGATGGTGGGAGAACTGGGAATATGTTGTTTAAGGGTACAAGCTTACAACTGGTAGATAAATAAACTCTGGAGAGTTAATGCCCAACATAATGATTATACTCAACATTACTGTATTATAAACTTCAGTGTTGCTAAGAGACAAAATCTTAACTGTTCTCAATACGAAAAAAGAAATGATAAATATATGACATGACAAAGGTGTTAGCTAATACTGGAGTAATCACATTGCAATATACAAATGTATCAAATTAACATACTGTATACCTCAACTGTATCTCAATAATAATGATTTTTTAAAAAAAAGAATAGCATGTGGGACACCTGACTAGCTCAGCTGGCAGAGCATGTATCTCTTGATCTCAGGGTTGCATATTTGAGCCCCATATTGGGTCTAGAAATTCCCTAAAAAATAATAATAAAAACTTCAAATAAAATAGCATTCAATTTTCTATTTTAAAAGCTCCAGGAGGACCCTGTTATGGGACCCCCAGCAATATTGTGGGATTTACTTCCAAGAGCTCAACCAGATTCCCAAAGTAAATATCAAAGAAAATTCTTCTCGGTTTCCAGGGGAAGGAGAAAATAACCATTTTTAAATATACCAGAGCACTCTGTTCTTAATAAGCCCTGCCTTCAGGGAAAACTAGTTAGTCAAAGCCTACCTGACCTGGTGGAAGGAAAAATTCAACTCCAGCCAACTCTAGTCATCCTATCCAAATGTTGAACCAGCCTTTGCATACTTGGAATAAATACCACTTGGTCATGCTATGTAATTCTATACTTTTTAAAATTTGATGTTGATAAGAGTTAGTTGAGGATTTCTGCATCTATGTTCATGAGAAATATTGGTCGATAGTTTCATTTTTTTGTAATGTCTTTGTCTGGTTTTGCTATTAGGATAATGCTGGCCTCACAGAATAAGTTGGTAAGTATTCCCTCTGTTTCTATGAAATAGACTGTAGAGAATTGGTACAATGTCTTCCTTAAATATTTGGTAGAATTCATCAGTGAACCCATCTGGGCCTGCTGTTTTCTATTTTGGAGGTTACTGGTTATTAATTCAATTCCTTTAATAGATATAATCCTATTCAGACTATCTATAATTATTATAATCCATCATATGAACAGACTAAAAAAGGAAAAATCATATGATCCTATCAACAGATGCAGAAGAAGCATTTTACAGAATTCAATGCTAATTTATGATAAAAACACTCCAAAAACTAGGAATAGAGGGGAATTTTCTTAACTTGATAAAGAATATCTACAAAAAAAAACTAGAGCTAACATCAGACTTCATGGTGATTAACTCAAAGCTTTTCCACCAAGACCACATACAGGGCCAAGATGTTCTCTGTTACCATTTCCTTTCAACACTGTACTAAAAGTCCTTGCTTATGCAATAAGGTAAGAAAATGAAATAAGTATATAGGTTAGAAAGGAAGAAATAAAGTGGTCTTCATTTGCAGATATCATGATCGTATAGAAAATCTGAAAGAATCAACAAAACAACTCCTGGAACTAATAAGCAAGTATAGCAAGGTTGCAGAACACAAGGCTAATTAATACATGAAATTGTTTTCTTACATACTAGCAATAGAAAGTGGAACTTGAAATTCAGTACACAGCATCATTCACATTAGCACCCAACAAAATGAAATACTTAGGTATACATCTAACAAAACATGTCCAAGATCTATGAGGAAAACTACAAACTCTGATGAATGAAACCAAAGAAGAACTGAACAAATGGAGATCATGTTCATGGGTTGGAAGACTCAGTATTGTCAAAATGTTAGTTCTTTAACAACTTGATGCAAACATTCAATATAATCCCCATCAAAATCTCAGCAAGCTAAAGTTTATATGGAGAAGCAAAAGACCTGGAATAGCAACACAATACTGAAAGATAAGAACAAAGTTGAAAGACTGATACTACCCTTACTTCAAGACTTACTAGAAAAAGCTACAGTAATCGAGAGAGTGCAGTTTTCACAAAAGAACAAATAGATCAAAGTAACTGAACAGAGAGCCCAGAAACAGACCCTTATAAATATAGTTAACAGATCTTTGACAATAGGGAAAGGCAATACAATAGAACAAGGCAGTATCTTTAAAAGGTGGTGCTGGAACAACTGGACATACACATGCAAAAAACCGAACCTATATTACACGCTTCACAAAATTAACTCAAATTAGATCATAGACCTAAATGTAAAATGAAAAACTATAAAGCTCCTGGAAGATAGCATAAGAGAAAACATAGATTAAGTTGGGTACTGGCATTCCTTTCTGGATACCTATCAAAGATATGATCCAAGATGAGATAATTAATAAGCTGAACTTTTGCTCTGCAAAAAGCAGTATCAAGAGAACAAGACAACTAGCTGAGACTAGGAGAAAATATTTGCAAAAGACACATCTGATAAAAGACTGTTGTCTAAAATATACAAGAACTCCTAAAACTCAACAATAAGAAATCAAACAATCCAATTAAAAAGTGGGCCAATGACATTAATAGAGATCCTGCCGTGGAAGATATACGAATAAGTAGTAGATAAACACATGAAAATATGTTCCATATCTCATCAGGGAAATGCAAATTAAAACATCCACGAGATCCCACTACATATCTATAGGAATGGCCAAAATCCAGAACATGGACAAGAGTGAATGGTGGCAAGTATGTGCGGTGACAGGAACTCTCATACAATGCCAGTGGGAATGTAAAACGGTACAGCCACTTTAGAAGATAGTTTGGCAGTTTCATACAAAACTAAACATACTCTTACTACTAGATCTAACATTCATACTCCTCGGTATTTACCCAAAGTAACTGAAAACTTATGTCCACACAAAAATCTGCATATAGATGTTGATAGTAGCTTTTACTCATAACTTCCAAAACTTGGAAGCAACCAAGATATCCTTCAGTGGGCAATTAGATAAATAAACTATGGTACCTCCAGACAATGAAGTATTATTCAGCCCTAAAAAGAAATAGGATGTCAAGCCATGAAGGAACTTGGAGGAATCTTAAATTCATGTTACTAAGTAAAAGAAGTCAATCTGAGAAGGCTGCACACTGTATGAGTCCAACTCTGTGACACTGGAGAAAGGCAAAATGACAGGAATAATAAAAACTTCAGGGATTGCTTAGGGGAAGGGTGGTGACAAACTGGCATAGCACAGAGGATTTTCAGGGCAGCGAAAATACTGTTTGATGTTATAATAATGGCTATATGTCATTACACATTTTTCTGTATCTACAGAATGTATGACACCAAGAGTGAACCAACCGTAAGGTAAAACTATGGACTTTAGATGATTGTGATGTATCAATGTATGTTCACTCTTGGTTTAAAAAAGGAAGGGGGGGAGACACATGGATGGCTCAGTCAGTTAAGCATCCAAGTCTTGATTTCAGCTCAGGTCATGACCTCAGTCATGAGATCAAGCCCCGAGTAGGGCTCTGCAGTTAACAGGGAGTCTACTTGAGATTCTCTCCCTTTCCCTCTGCCCCTCCCCCTGATCATTCTCTCTCACACACACACATAAATAATAAATAAATAAATAAATAAATAAATAAATAAATAAATAAATACTTAAAAAAAATATACCATTCTGGTGAATGATGGTGATAATGAGGGAGACTATACATGTGTGGGAGCAGATGGTATATGAGAAATCTCTGCACCCCTCTCTCAATTTTGTAGTAAATCTAAAACTGCTCTAAAAATACAAAGTCATGAAAAAAATGATTCCATGAAATGGATTGGTAAACCAAAGTATAGTAAAAAGAATGATTTTTTAGATCTTCCATATGAAGTAGTTCCATGCACATAATAAGAAACATATTTGACATTTATGTGGAAAGTTATAATTTACAGAGCTCTTTCAAGCTTTACCACAATCCTCAAAGGCAAGCAGGGAAAATTCTATTATCCTCACCTTAAAAATCAAGGAAGAACCATGACTCTTCAAGGATATTTGTCTCTGTCATAATTACAGATACAAAGAAGTAGAGTCAGGATTTGAACCTCAATTTTTTGACCCCTGGGTCCTGCACAGTTTCTACTCTATTTGATACTTATTTCTCATATAAAAGAAATGTTTAATGACTGACAAGTGAATGCATGCAATGTATGAATAAATCAGACCTCATCAAAAAGAAAAGCTGAATCTCCAAATTCCAGCCCCATATTTCACCATTAACTATGACTTTTAAGTTTTTTCCCCCTAATTATATTTCATTTCTAAAGAATGAGGCTTTCAGAATGTGAAAAGAGACAGTAAAAATGAAGCTTGAGGGTGTGTAGTAAGTTGCAGAAGGACTGGAGGAAGTGATTTTTATTTGCCTTGGTTCACAGGTTTGAAACGAAACAATGAAATGCGTTGAAAATTTGACCAGATTAGATCTGTTTTGCTGGATTTTTTCATAAGAGGGAAAAAAGACTGATGAATCTTTTTATGTAAAATATTTCTGTTCAAATGAGACCAAAGTCCTTAAGGAGGAAAGACTAAATGCCCTGTGATTTGTAATGATGATGTATAATGATTTATAATGATCAGTTCAAATAATGTCGACTATATGTGAACTATATCTGGCCACTGGAGATGAAAACTGAGGATTATAAATATATAATCCAAATGATTTTTCTGTATAAATGAATTATACAATTTATTTTAAAAGCACACAAAAAAAGAAACAGAATGAGGCTTTCCCCTGTAAAGTATAATTATCTTCTAGAAAAGTAAATTATTTTGAACTAATAAACTAACAGCTGATGGATAAAATCACTACTATTTTTTCTTAGATAAAAATCACAAGTTAAAAAAACATGTATAAAAAATAAATAAATAACATGTATTCTCAGAATGCTATAAACCAAATGCTATAAAACCTTGAACCTTACTTATTTCACAATACAGATAAAGAACAATCACTGTATACATTAAACACACTTTTGAGACGAATGAGTCATTTATAAGAAGAGAGAAAAGAATCCCAACATCCAGTCCATCCATGACTTTACATCTATTAAAGTAGAAAACATCATCATATTCTCACAACTGCCCATCTTTGGTCTCAGACTTCATTTAGCAATTATCTTGATGCCAACTGTCCCTACAGTTTCATTCCAAACTTATTATCCACCAGAAAATATTACACTTTAAAGCTTCAAGTCATCTGTAAATGTTAACGCCAGAAGGGACAGCCTCTGTGAGAGAGGGTGGGTGCCCTCTGGGTGCCCCGTGCAGACCCACTCGTACTCTCCAGCCCTCATCCCTTTCCAGGATTATTCCAGTTTGGGGACAGCTCCCAGTTGTCATTTGGAGAACATCCCTCCTCCACTCTCAGTCATGTGGACCAACAGGACCCTCTCACCCCAGTCAACAGAGCCAGAAATGAGCACAAGGCTTCTGACGCCAAGCCCAGGGCCTCCTCCTAGAAGACGCTGGCTGTTCTGTCTGCGCACCACAACCCTCCTATCGCAGGGTTGGCAATGACCGGCACGGCTCGGCAGCCAGGCCACCTGGGTTTGGAACCTGTTTCTATCACTTCCTACTGTGTGACCGGAGTCAGGTTCTTTACATCCTCTGAGCCTCGGTTCCCTCATCCGTAAGGTAAAGATTCATTCACATGTTCATCAAGTATCTGCTGCACACCTGCTCCGTTCCCAGACGTTACACAGGTGCTGGGATCAGAGGAGCGAACAAGTCAGCAAAGCTTGACAATACCCTGGAGTTTATACGTGAGTAGAGGGGTCATCTGGTAAACAAAGGGACGGGGACCATAGGCGGGGTGATAACAAACTGTGATGAGACAGTAAAAACAGTAACTGTAGAGCCGCTTTCTAGAGGCTGTTCTGGAGAAAGCCTCTTTGAGGAGGTGACACTGAAGCTGAGACGTGAAGGATAAGGACAAGCTCAGAAAACTAGACAATCATCCAGGAAGCAGGAAGGCCAGAGACAGAACAGCGCCTGGCGTGCAGGGAGCCCTCGCAACCCACAGGGAGAAGGGCAGAGCGCAAGATGGGCCTGGAAAGCTAAGCGGAAACCAGACAATGCCGGGAAGTTTAGGTTTCATTCTCTAAAGTGCTTTATTTAAGCTTTACATTTTAAAAAATATTATTCTGGCTACTGGGTAAAAGCATGGATACAGAAAGGAAGAAAAGCTAGTTATTTAATGTAAATAAATGAATTTAGGCCAGGAGAAGGAGGGAATGAACCAGGGATGATTCTTTGGTCATGTGGCTTAAGTATTTGTGTGTTCATTTATTTACTGAGATTAGAAAGATCAGGAGAATATCGGGGTTCAGGATTTATTACATTTAAGATTCCATCAGACTACCTCAACATAGCTGCTACACGTAGTAAGTGAAATAATCCATGGAAAAATGCTTAGCATAATTACCAGCACACAGCACTAAATAAACATCAGTTATTATGATTGCTTTGGGAAATTAATTTCCTCTCCCCCCTATGTGGTTCTGGTAACAAAGGACCACTTTACCTTGTGTCCTGGCCCAGCTACAAAGATGGACTTGACCCAGACACAGCCAATCGTACTACTATTCCATTCTCTCAGCCACAATGATTGGTTCATAATTCCAGCTGCACCAATTACAATTCTTCCATAGGATTTTCAAAATATTTCAAAATACGATCTAGAAAACAAGCCCCCTTCCTCTTTACTAGAGACTCTGTAGGAGCCCAGGTTCCTGCTTCTAGCAGAAAAGTCCTCTGCAATGGGAGGGAATGAGGCTGACATCCAGAAAGACGCAGAGGTGAAAGTCCTATAGGCACAGAGCCTCTATTTCCAATGATTCCAGAGTAATGCTGTCCAAAAGAAATGTAATCATGTGGGCCACATATGCAGCCATAAAAAATAGGTAAAATTAATGTTTAAAATAGATTTTATCTAGCCCAACATATCCAAAATATATCATCATGTCAACATGTATCCAGTATAGAAAATTCTTAACAGAATACATTCTTTTTATATATTAAATCTTCAAAATCCAGTGTGTATTTTCATTTAAGGCAAATCTGAACTCAGACCGGCCATATTTCAAGTGGCCACCATATATGGCTATGGCTGTTGTGTTGGATAGCATCGTTTAGAGACTCTACCCCAGCTTTGTCCATGCTATGAGCCCATGCATACCCTTTTAGTATTATGCTAATTTGAGTTGGGTTTTTGTCACTTACCTCCCAGAGTTCTTGGACAGATTTGAAATATTACTTCATTTACTCCATTTACATCTTGAGACACTAATAGTATTTTTTAAACCACACACACATATTATGCCCTAAAAATTGGTTCAGTGATCCTTAGCACATAGACCATCACCTAACTTTCTACTTCAGTGCCGACCTCCACTTCACCTACTTACTACCCTTAGGATCCATTATAACCCTGTATTCCAACCTCATGCATATGAGGGACCATACAGGAGTTTTTGTAGACAAAGAATCAAAGGCCCCATGCATGAAAACTGAATTATTGATCGATGGTGGAATCTGGGACTCTTCTTGAAATGCTCTCCTAGTAACTTTAATAATCATTCTGACTCAGAACTACTAAGTTGGATCTCTTACTAAATTAAAATAGTCATTTCTGCCCCTTATCTTTTATTCTACTGATGCCTTTATTTCCTTTGTTGTATTTACTGAAGTACATACTCTTTTAAGGCAGTAACCATGCTGTGTTTATCTTTATATACTTAATTTCTAGCCTAGCAATGGTTATATTTTAGGCACACAATAAATATTTGTTGAAGCAAAATAAAAACAAAGTATACTTTTCATGTAACAATCTATTACCAATACAGCATCCAGAATAGTTCACAGAAGTAGTAAGAGCCAAAAAGGGGATACTAAGGCTGGGTAATGGCCTCTTTTCCCTTCCTTCTATTCTAATTTCAATTAACATACTGCTAGTCTGAGATGGAAAAAAAAATAGTAACTGGTATTGCTGTGACTATAGTCATATGTCAATCTACAGTTAGACAATTGTGATTTGACTTCACTCACATCCAGAGCGCATTGGAGCAAGGAGAGGTTTAGCCAATTAAGAATTGAGTATTAAGAAAGCTAAGAGATTCCTGCTGAATCAGTTATAAGAAAAGAATTCTAAAGTCTGTGGGCAACAGGGAAGAGGACATATACAACTCATGAATGGCTTTCTTGGTTCCTCACCTACATCTTCTATCCTTTTTTCCCTCCACATACATGAAAGCTAGCAACATTCTAGAGGGTTCAATAAAGCGTTTGCACACTGCCTTATTCATAGAATGTACACAACACAGATTAGCACATCAGTTTGCTAGAGTATTGCATACTTGGTGGCTTAAACAACAGAAATTTGTTTTCTCACCATTCTGGAGGCTTGAAGTCTGCGATCAAGGTTTTGGGCCTCTTCCAAGGCCTCACTCTTTGGCTTGCAGATGGTTGTTTTTGTCCCACATCTTCACGTGGTCTTCCCTCTATGCATGTCAATGTCCTAATCTATTCTTATAAGAACACTAGTCCACTAATATTGAATTACACAATTCAGCCTGTATCATTTAGGTATCTACCTTCTTTTATTTATTTTTTAATTTGAGAGAGAGAGAGCACAAGCAGAAGGGAGGAATAGAAGAAGGAGAAGTAGACTCCCCGCTGAGCAAAGAGCCTGAGGCAGGGGATCGATCCCAGGATCCTGGGATCATGACCTGAGCTGAAGGCAGATGCATATCTAACCACACCACCCAGGTGCCCCTAGATATCCACCTTCTGATAGATGTTAGAAAAGCACAGGAATAGATGAATCTTAAAGAGATGATATACAGTTATTTGCTCTCAGAATACATTAAACATTAAAGATCCAAACCAGTAGTTTTAAATTACAAAGTATGTGGGTGTTCTGAAATTCTTAGTAGTCTGGGCATCTGAACTTTTTATCAAGCATCTTAGGGATTAAGTACCATTGACTGAAACTTGGAATGAACTGTTCCAAAGAGTTGCTTATAAACTGGCATGACCCACACCTGGTCTTGATCTGGAAGGGTAGGTCAACCCAGACAGCCAGAAATGAGGACCAAGATGTACAAAGGAACTCAAGTGAATAATCTACTTATGTGTACTATTCTTTTCATTAAACCTTTCTGTTACTCAAAATTCAATCTAATACCACATCACTTTCTTTGTGACTTTCATCCAAACAAAACTTTTCCAGGGAAGTAACGAACATTAAGCAGAAATTTGTGCTTAAGATATTTTTCAGGGGAGTGCTGGTTAGAATCACATATGATGATAATTGGCTTCATATCTAAATATAACTCATTTGCTACTGGATGGAATTTTTTTCCAACAGAATCAAAAAATTGGGCCATATTCATCCCATCTTCTTTCCCTTTACTTCAAGCTATGTCTGGGACAGGCTAGCATACATTTTTGTCTTGTTTTGTTTTTCTTCTTCCTTTTTTAAATTTATTTTGGCCTACCTTTTCATAATTCCCTAGTCTTATAGTTTGACAATATCTGTAATATTATATTTTCTTTACATTGTTAAACAGTACTGACTCATGGTAAAACTCAGTGAAACAATCTGGTACAACTGTTTTAAAAATAATACATGTTATTTTTGGACCTTCTCCTTCATGCACTTTACTATTCTATCTCTGTCTTCCATCCAACAAATACTTATTGTAAGTTAAACAGTGTCAGGAGTGTAAATAATGATGATGAAGGAATAATGTCTGGGTGGCACAGCTGGTTAGGCTGTATTTACCAAAAAAATACAAAAACATTAATTTGAAAAGATATATGCAGCCCTATGTTTATTGTAGCATCATTTATAGTAGCCAAATTATGGAAGTGATTCAAATGTCCACTGACAGATGAATAAAGAAGATGTAGTACATACACACATACACACAATGGAATACCACTCAGCCATAAGAATGAAATCTCGCAATTTGCAACAACATGGATGGATATAAAGGGTGTGAAATAAGTCAGCCAGAGAAAGAGAAATGTCAAATGATTTCCCTCATACGTGGAATTTAAGAAATAAAACAAATGAACAAAGGGAAAAAAAGACACAAACCAAAAAAGAGACTCTTAATTAAAGAGAACAAAGTGATCACAAGAAGGGAGATGGGTGGGGGGATGGGTGTGATAGGGAATGGGGATCAAGAGCACACCTACCATGATGAGCATTGAGTAACGTATAGAATCACTGAATTACTGTATTGTACACCGGAAACTATAACTCTGTATATTAACTAGAGAATTAAAATTTGTTAAAAATGAAAATTATAAGAAAGAGAAAATATACTAATGGCACTGTACTGTAAAAAAATCTAAGTGGATCCATGCCATTCAAAACTGTGTTGTTCAAGGGTAAACTGTAAAATATTAATTATAGATGATACTAAGTGTCATTTGTTAAGATGTTAAAAAAGAACACACATCATGATGAGCACTGAGTATTGTATAGAATTGATGAACCATTAAATACTACTATACTAAAAAAATACTATTCTGACATAACCCTTGTTTAGTTAACAGAGTGTCAGCCTTAAAGCTCACTCAAAAGAGTAACAAGTAATAGGATAAAAATCACAGAATTTTAGAGCTAAAATTACTCAAGAGGGAATGCAGTGATGTGCTTGGAAAGTCTCGTTGTTTTAAGGTTCAGGTTAACAAGGACCTGCTGGTACTGATCATCTAGTATCCAAGGTAGGAATACAGTAAACAGGAGCAGAATTATAACCAGGAGAGGTAAAATCAGAATAGTATCACCATTATACTACTCAAACCATTTTTAAAAGGAACATATTGGTGAAAGGAAAAAAGTAAAAGTTTTATCACTCGATAGAGAATTATTAAATTCTTGAGAATTTTATTCATTCTCTATCTACTTAGTCAAGGACAAATCTGTGCTAATGGTCAGAAAAATGTAGTAATCACTACCAAATTAATCAAGGCATGAATCCATCAATTTTCCAATTCTTCAGAGTGTTAGGGAGCCAATATCAAGCTCTCACCCACGGCAGGAATTCCTTAGAGCATCCCTAATTCATAATCATCCAATATTTGCTGAACTACTCCCTTCACCTCTCCTTTTTCTTTCTTTTTTAAAATTTTTTAATTATTTTTCTTTCTTCCATCTTAACTCCTTCTCTTTCTTTCTTTTCTCCTGCCTTTATGCTACTAATCCTAAATTACAACTAAATAATGTTAGGTACATGTATATAGTGACGATTTTTCATGGCAGATTATTCAGACTACAATTGCAATCCCTGAGAGAAGTATAGACTTCTGCTGAGTAGATAAAGCTGAATTTAGTCATCTTCTCTCCCAAACATAGGGTTAGAAGAAAGTATAAAATACTCTGTAACTTTTAAAAAGATTCATACAGTGGGATATTATTTGGAAATGAAAAGGAACGGAGTATTAATACATGTGACAATGTGAATGAACTCTGAAAACATAAGCTAAGTAAACAGAACCATCATTTAAAAAATGACATGTTGTATGATTCCATTGATACGAAATTTCTAGAATAGACAAATCTCTAGGCAGAAAGTAAATTAACAGTTGTCTAGGACTATGGTGATGGAAGGAATCAGGCATGATACATATACCCATGTGTGTACATATATATATATGATACTAAGAGTATCTCCCATATATATATATATATATATATATATATATATATATATATATATATATATAGGAGAGAGATGGGGGGTGAGGAGCAGAGGGAAAGCAAGAGAGATTTTAAGCAGGCTCCATGCTCAACACAGAGCCTGACACCTGAGATCATGACCTGAGCAGAAATCAGGAGTCATGTGCTTAACTGACTGAGCCACCCAAGCGCCGACAACTCTTTGAATTTATTAAAAACTCTTGACCTATAGATTTTAAATGGGCAAAGTTTAAGGTATGATAATTATACCTCTAGGCAAGAAAAGCTGTTTAAAAAAAGGTATCTCACGTGCCAGCCTATACACACACCCACATGGCATGTATATGACGTACACACACACAAACATACATAATGACTCACAGTGAGTTTTCAATTATCAATTATACTGATTTATCCACTGAAATGTTAAAATCCAGAATTTATCACTTGACAGAACGAAGTTGTAATAATAACAATGATAAGATTGCATATTTCCCAAAAATACATAATCTCCTGAATCCCTAACAAAGTCTCTAAAAAGGAGATCCTATTACTATGTATTTTAACACATTATTTCTCCTTGTGTGGCTGGCCCATTCTTTTTAGTACAGTTGACACACGGTGTCATCAGTGTGTAATCAGTTTCAGGTGCACGAGGCAGCGATTCCCCGTCGCCACACATCCCGCCATGCTCACCACAGGTGCAGCCACCGTCCACCAACACACAACACGCATCGCTGACTGTTGTCCCCAGGCTGGCTCTTCTATCCACCCGACTGATTCAGTCCCTGACCGGAAGCCTGTGGACCTCCCCGCCCCTTGACCCATTCTGCCCATCCTTCCACCCCCTTCCCTCTGACGACTCTCAGTTTCTTCTCTGTATTTATAGGTCTGATTCTGCTCCATAACAGACATGATTTCTTTTAGCCGTCACGGTAGTCCCCAATTTATATATGAAAACACTGAGACTGACGGCAGGGAGATAAAACCTACCAGCGTCCACAGCTAGTAAGTGTCAGAGCCATGATATGAACCTTGATCACCTGCCCTGCTGCCCGTCACCTGTCCCTGTGAGTGAGCAACTGAGTCTTAGTGACATTAAAGGAATCTTCATTGCTTCTGTAGACAGGCTTCTGATGGAGAGGAAAAGATCTCAAAATTAAAAGCTGAGGCCCCGACTCCCATCTGAATCATGATTAAAACCAACCAGGACAGCCAAACACTAAGCCCTCTCATCTGCAAATGCAGAAACTAAAACAGATTTTTTTTTTCAAGGTACTACTAGCTTAAAAACCCTTTTAGTTCATCAAGTACTTACTTAAGATTCTGAGTCTTCTGCTTACAACATCACCCCAAAAAATGCTTTCTTTTTATTCTGACCTATAACTTTGTGACTTATTATTGTTACTAACTTGTGAAATATTAATTATAACTGGGAAATTAAAGTATATTTAACATCCATTTATGAAGTTTGATACCACTCATTATAATATGCCACATGATTTAGCTTTTTATTTTGAAAAATCTTAGGGACACTTGGGTGGCTCAGTGGTTGAGCATCTGTCTTTCGCTCAGGGCATCATCCTGGGGTCCCGGGATCAAGTTTCATATCGGGCTCCCCACAGGGAGTCTGCTTCTCCCTCTGCTTGTGTCTCTGCCTCTTTCTGTGTCTCGTGTCTCTAATGAATAAATAAATAAGATCTAAAAAACAAAAAAAAAAGAAAAATTTTAAACATTTCAAGAAAGAAAAAATAGTACAACAATGTACCCAACACCACCTTCAAAAATCAACTTATGTTTCATCTATATGCCCTTCCACGTTGAGGGAAACCACTTCTTATTAGAAGGTATCACAACACTTCTGTAAATATTTCAGAATGTAGATTTAAAAGATCAGGGTGGGACGCCTGAGTGGCTCAGTGGCTGAGCATCTGCCTTTGGCCCAGGGCGTGATCCTAGAGTCCGGGATTGAATCCCACATTGGGCTCCTTGTGGGGAGCCTACTTCTCCCTCTGCCTGTGTCTCTGCTTCTTTCTCTGTGTCTCTCATGAATAAATAAAATCTTTAAAAATAAATAAATAAATAAAAGATAAGGGCTACCTTCTTAACTATAACATCATTACCACACCTAAGATATAATAATACCTTAATATAATGACTTACATAAACTGAGAAAATCAATTTAAACATATAAATGACAAAAAATAATTATCACTTTAATTCACTAATTTTCTTTTGAATGTTAATTAAATCTGTTTATTCAAATTTTCTACCACTTTCTATTTTAATCCATTATTTCTATATATTTTATTACTTCTATAATTAATCTTCCTCTATTCATATGGCACTATATCTAATATGTCCACAGAAGAAGAGTATTAAGCATTCTATAGACACTAAGCTTATTTACAAAATCTTGTTTACTCATTGAGCTTGCCTAGATATGGAAAAGAAATTAAATTAGTTTCACATGATTTGTTTGTGATTAACCTTTGCTGTCTTCCATAGTTCAATTTACTGTCCTCTTCGTGACACCAAATGACCACTTAATTAACCATTCCAGCAATTTGCCAGTTACTATCATTCTCCAACTACATATATGATCTATCCGAAGTGCTGATATAAATATTTTTTATTTTGTGACCCTTATTTTTTGTATAACTCTCTATAAGCATTTTGCTCCTACCACTCATTTTCCTATCCCTTCCCTAAGTTGTCTCTCTCTCCAAAAAGTTTCAACCATAAAATTATCAGTTGATATTTTGCCTTATAAGATTCCTTTGAAAAATTATATCATTTCCTCAATCTAGCTGATAATAAAATGATAAAATCAAATAGAAGTAGAAACGGAATAACTTGGAAATAGAAAACATCAAATTTTGTGTCCTAAATTTAAATCATTGTCTCACTAGTGAAATAGACATTTCCTGAGAAAGAATTATAATTACTATTTGCCACTAAGTAAGATCTTCCTGAGGCCTAAGAGAACCATAAATAATAGTTTCTTTTGAAAGGGAGAACAGGGATCCCTGGGTGGCGCAGCGGTTTGGCGCCTGCCTTTGGCCCAGGGCGCGATTCTGGAGACCGGGGATCGAATCCCACATCGGGCTCCCGGTGCATGGAGCCTGCTTCTCCCTCTGCCTGTGTCTCTGCCTCTCTCTCTCTCTCTCTCTCTCTCTCTCTCTCTGCGGCTATCATAAATAAATAAAAAAAATAAAAAAAAATGAAAGGGAGAACAGGAATATTCCTTTTTTTAAAATCAAGTAATAAAAAGTAAAGCAGATTACAAAAGGTGGGGTGAAGAGATTAACCTCAAAATAACTTCACTGCAGGACCTAAATGCCGGACTTAGATCATCAAAGCTAAACAAGGCCAGTCATCACCTCATTATTATAGGTCAGTCATAGGTCAGGGCTGTGGCAGTACCTCCCTCAGCGAAATAGGTGTATTCTGGAAAGCTTGAAAATTTGGAAATTTTTACAAATTAAATAATACTACAAATGCATTAGGGAAGTTCACTAGCTATTCTGAAACAAATCCTTCATACTGCTAAAGCAAACAAAACAAAAATAGTTTGTATTAGGACTAACTACCAATGGAAATAATAGCTAAATTTACTGAGTGCTTACTATGTGCTAGTTGCTGTGCGCTTTACATCTGTGCTCTTCACAATAACTCTCTTAGGCCTCGTAGGAGGCCTTGTTAATAATCACTCCACGTCCCCTTGACTAGGAGTGCTCCAGCCTCCACTACAGACATCACACTGATGCTGACGGCTTCCCACCTATAGGACCCTCAGCTCTTCCCTCCATTTTCTCCCTGTGCTTCCTAAGATCACCTTACAAATATACTGCCTTCTCCTAAATTTTTATCTCAAAGGTCTGCTTTTGGAGAAAACCCTAATTAAGACTATTGGTTTGTAAAAAAAAAAAAAAAAAAAGACTATTGGTTTGTAACAGAGAACAGAGATGGTGCTAGAAGGCACACGGTCAGAATGGTATTCTGGAATTGTAACACTTGCTGGTAAGGAGGGAGCAAGGATACAACTTCTAATGATAAATGAGTGGTGAGAACTCATAACATAGCAACACAATGACTAACAATGTCACCTGAAGTGGACCAGAATGTAGCTCAGAAGGAAGGAGAAAGTATGAGCTTATACAGTGATAGCATGAACACTTGAAAAATATGGGGCAATCGTAACTATAAAGACTTTGGAATTAACTGCTCTAGAAGCTTTGAAGAAGCTGAGACTGGCAGGCTTGGGTAAGCCATCTATCAATTCAGAGCATCCTGTAAAAAAAAAAAAAAAAAAAAAAAAAAAAAAAAAAAAAACCAGAAAACATCACATCAGCATTAAGTGAATTTTATCTTCAGTACCCAGAAAGTGGACTGTAATGAAATTCAGGTCTAAGATTTGAATGACCTGAGTAGCTGAGCTAAAGAGAAGACTGGATACAACTGAATACACAGCCCCAGCAAGTTTCCCACACTGTAAACAGAGCTCTGAGAGGAAGAGAACAGGATAGTGAGGCATGGAATGGTGATTTGGGTACATGGACATGAGAACATGAATTCTGCTGACTCCGTGGGCTGGAAGGATCCACTCCCTTCCTTTTCGTAAAGGAAAGCAGCCTCTAGTTGTCTGAAGACCTTCCAAAGGCCATACCTGAGAAAGAGGTCCTCTTCAGGATCTGCCCTACTTCCGCTCATTGCCTCTAGACCAATAAGTAGGGTCAGATCCTACTCATAATCACTCCAATTGTGAAGCACAGTCCCAGTTATGAGAAGAAATAGCCTATTCACCAAAAAAGTTACTGAGCCTGGCACATACCATTAAGAACTGAGGGCACACATAGGGAAATGGATCTAGAGGATGGTAAGCTCAGTCAGAGGGAAAAATGGTAGAGGAAAGTGTATTAATAGGGAGGGACTCTGTTGTGACTCCAAATGTAACTTCTAGCAAAGAAACCGTTAGTAGGTCCTAAAACACTGATAGGATTCCAAAAGAGCAGGCACTAGAGGTAGCAATTAACCATTAAAAGCAAGGTGAATGCCATGAAAAAATGCTCAACATCACTCATCATCAGGGAAATACAAATCAAAACCACAATGAGATACCATCTCACACCTGTCAGAATGGCTAAAATTAACAACTCAGGAAACAATAGATGTTAGCGAAGATGCAAAGAAAGGGGAACCCTCTTGCACTGTTGGTGGGAATGGAAACTGGTGCAGCCACTTTGGGAAACAGTATGGAGGTTCTTCAACAAGTTAAAAATAGAACTACTCTACCAGCAATTATACTACTGGGTATTTACCTAAAGGATACAAACATAGCAATTCAAACCAGTACATGCACCCCAATGTATATAGCAGCACTACCAACAATTTCCAAAGTATGGAAAGAGCCCAAAAGTCCATTAGCTGATGAACAGATAAAGGTGGGATATATATAAATATATATATAATATGTATAATATATATAATGAGATATTACTCAGCCATCAAAAAGAATGAGATCTTGCTGTTTGCAATGATACAAGTGCAACTAGAGTGTATTATGCTAAGTGAAATAAGTCATGATTTCACTCACGTGGAAATTAAGAAACAAAACCGATGAATGTGGGGGAAGGGAAGAAAAAACAGAATAACATAAAGACAGATAGGGAAGCAAACTATAAGAGCTTTTTAATTTAGGGAACAACTGAGGGTTGTGGAGGGGATGTGGATGAGGGATGGATTGGTAATTGACTGATGGGCATTAAGGAGTGCACTTATGTAAAGAGCACTGAGTATTAAATGCAACTACTGATGAATTGCTAAATTCTACCCCTGAAGCTAATACTATACTACAGGTGAACTAACTTGAATTCAAATAAAATTTTGAGGGGAAAAAAAAGCAGGGTGAATATAATTGCCCTAAAAGGCAGTAAAGTCACAGCAGCAATCAGAAAACCTTGACCTGCAAGGGTCTGTGACTATACCTAATGAATAACCAGCCATTTTTCTCTGCAGAGGCAAAAGAGATAGATAGTGCATTAGTTTGCTAGAGCTGCTGTAACAAAGCACCACAGACTGAGTGGCTTGAACAACATAAATTTATTGTCTCACAGTTCTGGAGACTATTAAGCCAAGATCAAGTGTCGGCATGGCTGGTTTCCTCTGAGAGCTAGGAGAATCTCTCTCCTACCTTCTGGAGGTTTGTGGAAATCTCTAGTATTCTCTGGCTTGTAAAAGCATCACTCTGACTTCTGTCTTCATCCTCACATGGCATTCTATGTGTATGTGTGTGTGTGTGTGTGTGTGTGTGTTTTCCATGTCCTTTTCATAAGAACACCCATCCTACTGGATTAGGGGCCCAACCTACTCCAATATGCCCTTATCCTAACTCTATCTGCATATGCGACTTATTTCCAGGTAAGGTCACATTATAAAGTATAGGAGTTTAACACATATGAATTGCGGGGGGAGGGGGGGCACAATTCAAAAGACAAAAAAGCAGCAAATGAAGCTATTTCTTAACTTATATGGCTAAAAAAATACCAAGAACTGATGAAGAGAAGACTGATGTACAGTTTGCCGATCTAAGCCAGACCAGAAACCTAAAGCACATCAATGTCAAGAGAAGCTGAGTCCTCTTCAGCAAAAAAGCCAGTGTTTGGCAGCCCCGGTGGCTCAGCGGTTTAGTACTGCCTGCAGCCCAGGGTGTGATCCTGGAAACCCGGGATCGAGTCCCACATCAGGCTCCCTGCATGGAGCCTGCTTCTCCCTCTGCCTGTGTCTCTGCTTCTCTCTCTCCTCTCTGTGCATTCTCATGAATAAATAAATAAAATCTTTAAGAAAAAAAAAAAAAAGCCAGTGTTTCTCCAATCATGTTCCAGAGGAATGTGTTACCATTTACCAGAGCACCTCTACACTAGTGAAAGAGTAATACCTAACCCTTCTAGAGACTGTTGGATATAGGGTCTAGCTGACACGGATATCAGGCTTCCCAGTTAGAGTGGAAGCATATAGAGGCCAGATAAAAAATTTGGAGTCCTGGCCCAAATCCATTTCACAAATTGGCCCAATGGGTCTGCAGCCTCATCATCTGGGTATGTTCCTGATCCCTGAATAATTGGGGGTAGACACAAGTAGCAACAGCCAGAACCCAAACACTGGTTCTCTGACCTGTGAAATAAGATCCGTTATGATAAAAGGGGATAAAGGAATCCCCTGATTTTGCTTTCCCCTTACCCCTGTCCAGATAATAAATCAGAAAAACATGGTAGCCAGGTGGAAAAAAAAAAAAAGGACTTGTGCAACTCTCAAAGAGTGGCTCCTACAAAAGCCATACAGTTCATGGGTGGATCAGCTCACTATGTTGGTGCAAGAGGACAAATGCTATCAGACTATAGCCCCATGCAGGCGTGAACTACTGTAGTGTTACTTAAAATGCAGTCCGCAGACGAAAGCCAGTTCACAGAGTGTTTCTTATAATTTCCACAACAAAATATAACAAATATAAAAAGTGAGAATACACACTTGAAATCATGCATAGCAATGTGACAGTACTGCAATAACCAAATGTGTGACTATATTTTACAAAAGGATCCATCATGATGACTAAAAATAAAACAAAACAAAAGGTCTTTGGCATAGCCAGTTTGAAGTAGCACTGTTCTAAAGGACATGGGTGAAAGGAAATTCTACCATCAGGGCAGAGCTTCAACAAACTTTATATAAGAAAAGAAAAGGTCTGACCTAAGGATATATATATATCTGAATTCTTGGGCAGTGACTAACAGCTCTGCTAAATAAATGATCAAGGACCTAGAAGGAGCAATGATAAATGATCGGACAAGATGAGGTCTAAAAAAAGAGTCCTGTCGGTGGTGGCTGGCCTAGTGGGAGGAGCATGTGACTCTTGATCTCGGTGTCATATGACCTGCAGCCCCACGTTGGGGGGCAGAAATTACTAAAGGAAAAAAAAAAAACCTTGCCAAAAAAAGAACTTATTTTTAAAAAGGAGTCATGTAGATGACTCTGTGAGAGTGGACACAAAGTGTAAATACCCAACACAGCATCTATAGTAGAGAAAACACTGAACAACCAGGTGGAAAAGATGACTCATCCAACGAATGTCTGCCAGCCTCCAGCCTCCGCCACTTCAATGCTTACACAGTAGATGTGTAAACAGAACAGCCACGGTGGCAGGGATGAAGGGTATGCATTGGCACAAAAGCAGGGACTCTTTCTCACCAAGGCTGATCCAGCTATTTTACAAATTTGAAACACCTGTTTCCAAGTGTTAGGCACCAAAGACATATGTATGTAAACCACAGCCCCTGGGAAGGTAATGTCTGTTCTGAGTACTAATGTATGAAGAGTAGTTAGCTGGGGAAAGAAGAGAAGCAACAGTGTTCCAAGAAGAGGAGATGGCATTTGCAAAGCCATTTGGAGAATCCTACCAAGTTTGGAAAATCTAAATCCATGGGAGAATGCCAAAGATAAAGGCAGAGGCAGGATCACTAAGTGGTCTGGATGCCAGGCTTTTGTAATGAAGATGACTGGTAATTATTGAAGGATTTTAAATAGAAGGTCATGATCATATCTGTGTTTTAACAAAGACTTCCTAGCAGTGAGCCAGATAGGAGTAATCCAGGAGAGAAAACAGCTAAAGAAATAGTATTCATGACAGGGAGAGAGAAGAAAGGACATCTTCAAAAGGGATTTTGAAAAGCCAGAACTCTAAAAGTAAGGAAGAAGGAGACTTGTAAGTAAGGAAGTAGGATGACTTGGGTTTTTATAATTCATATATTCCTCTAGCAGAACCATCTTCCAGTTTGAACCTCTATTTTATATCTATCTTAGTGGACTTTTATTTCCATTACTTATTTGTGTGTTTCTCTCCCCATGGTGAATTCAATATGGGCAGAGATTATGGCTTATTCCCTTTATATGGTTAGCAGGGCCAGAACTAAGGTGAGGAAAGCAAGGAACTCACTTCTGGGTTCACATCAGTGCAAGGTTGAAACTCCCGTTTTAAGTTTGATACTTTGCTACTTACATTTTGTTTTGTTTTGTTTTTTAATGTTATTTGTCTCAATATAGAGTTTTTTGGCATCCTCTTAAATTTTACTTTATGAGGCAAGTACCTCACTTACCTCACACTACTTCCTGCCCTGATTCTCAGTGCCTCACACAAGCAGGTACTTAAGTGCACACTGAAAAAAAGAAAGGCAATCAAATGGCATAAGCAACAAGAAGAATGGTAGTGGGCCACTCCCAGAAAAAGAAGGAGCACAGACCTTGGGAAAAAATGATAAGTTTATAATGCATGTCAGAAGCACTGCTTGGCGTATTATCTTATCGATTCATTTATTATTAAACAAAGGCAGCATTTATAATAGAAAAGCATTAAACGCCAACAGTACTCAAGGAATTGTCCTAAGGAAATTTTTCCCATTATCTTTTTAAAACTTACATTAATATTTGAGGTATTATAGCAATATCCAATTTCTCAGCTCAGCTTATGAGTTAACATTACTTAGGACGCCAAGATGAGCTATCTATTATACAAATGTATCACTGATACCTGAAATCTTTGATATCACCTTACCAAATACCCTATCCCCATTACCTTATGTCCTTATCCCTGCCGACTTTTCTGCATAGTATGATTATCATTTCATATAGTATATATGTATTTACTATTCTTCTTTCCCATTTAAGAAGAGCTCTATGAGAACATACGATTTGTCTGTTTTATTCATAAGTCATATCCTTAACACATAGAATAAATGTCACTGAAGGTCATGACAAAAGATAAGAGAGTGGCTGGAGAGAGGCTTACACTGAAACAGAAATAAGATGAAGAAAATAAAGCCCTTGGGCAGCCCGGGTGGCTCAGCGGTTCAGTGCCTGCCTTTTGCTCAGGGTGTGGTCCTGAAGACCTGGGATCAAGTCCCATGTCAGGCTCCCTTCATGGAGCCTGTTTCTCCCTCTGCCTGTGTCTCTGCCTCTCTCTCTGTGTGTGTCTTTCATAAATGGATGAATAAAATCTTAAAAAAAAAAAAAAAGCCCTGTGTAGACACAAAACTAGGAGTCAGGAGCTCACAAGAACATAAGTGAAATCCATAGGGGTCAAAAAAAAGATGCAGTTGGTACCCAGAGTAATGAGCTTGAGAGCTTACACCTATGGTTTTTATAGCCTTTGACCAGATGAGAACCAAATCTCTTTAGAAAGCTGGTATCTTCAGAGGGCTACCTGCTTGGGAATCACTGGTAAACCAGAAAACAAAAAACAAAACAAAACAAAACAAAAATACTTGCCTCAGCCTGGGTCCTGGGAAAAATGAAGAAGTGTCCCTGAGAATTATTTACTGGGACCTCCATTAAAATCTTTGGGCTTTAAGTTTATCCTCTCTACATGGTCGAGGAATCCCAACCCAAAAAATTGGAATAAACATTGGTTCTGGGGTGTGCTAGTTACCAATTTATTATCAGCTCCAAATCCACTCTTCTTTGTCCTGGTTTGAAATATTGGAGCTGTCCCCTATAAATATTTCTCTTGCACCGGATGGCTCAATGTTAAGTTTTGTCAAAAGTAACCTGAAGGGAATGGGCTAGTCAGCCCATTGCAAAAAAAAAAAAATTAAATGATTTGAAACAAACTGATTTTACTCATTAAATATAAGAAAACATAGATTTGTTTCTGAAAATACAATAGAAAGTTAATACCTAGAATTCTCACCTAACACTCTTCTTCTCATCATAAAGTTGGCTTCAAGCCGAGCTTCATTTTCCAAATACTAAAATATCCCCTAGTTACATCTAACATTTGAGTAAATGTTCAGCTTCTTCAACTCAGTAGATGTATTTTTGAAGATTTACAACGTCCTATCTATATGGATGGCTTTTAAGCAGCTTTTTAGGCTGGTAACCTCCAGTTTCATTTAGCATAAGATTGGATGTTTCTGCACCCCGTTTCACATTCCAAAAATCTCCCCACGTTACAGAATAACAAAGGGTTATATACACTTCAGCTATAATAAGAATAAAAGGAGGAGGAGGGGCAAGACGGCGGAAGAGTAGGGTCCCCAAATCACCTGTCCCCACCAAATTACCTAGATAACCTTCAAATTATCCTGAAAATCTACGAATTCGGCCTGAGATTTAAAGAGAGACCAGCTGGAACGCTACAGTGAGAAGAGTTCGCGCTTCTATCAAGGTAGGAAGACGGGGGGAAAGAAATAAAGACACAAAAGGCCTCCGAGGGGGAGGGGCCCGCGAGGAGCCGGGCTGAGGCCGGGGCGAGTGTCCCCAGGACAGGAGAGCCCCGTCCCGGAGGAGCAGGAGCTGCACCGACCTTCCCCGCGGAAAGGCCTTGCAGGGAGTTAGAGCAGGACCCAGGAGGGCGGGGATGCCCTCGGGCTCCCTGGGACACTAACAGACACCTGCGCCCCGGGAGAGTGCGCCGAGCTCCCTAAGGGCTGCAGCGCTCGGCGGGACCCGGAGCAGCTCGGAGGGGCTCGGGCGGCGGCTCCGCGGAGGGGGCTGCGGGGCGGGAGCGCGAATCCAACAGCGCAGGCCCCGGAGCACAGGGCGCCGGGACACAGCCCAGGATCTGGCCTCCCCCGGGACAGGCAGAGGCCGGGAGGGCCCAGGACAGCGAGGACGCTCCTACCCTGAGCTGAGCAGATCAGCGGCCCCGCCCCGGAGCCCCCAGGCCCTGCAGACGGAGAGCCCTGGAGCTACTGCGGGGGCTGACTCCAGGTTTCCAGAGCTGGCCCCGCCACTGGGGTTGTTCCTCCTGGGGCCTCACGGGGTAAACAACCCCCACTGAGCCCTGCACCAGGCAGGGGGCAGAGCAGCTCCCCCAAGTGCTGACACCGGAAAATCAGCACAGCAGGCCCCTCCCCCAGAAGACCAGCGAGACGGACAAGTTCCAGGGGAAGTCATGGGACTTAAAGTATACAGAATCGGAAGATACTCCCCCGTGTTTGTTTGTTTGTTTTTGCTTTTTGATTTGTTTGCTTCCCCCACCCCCTGTTTTCCCTTTCTTTTTCTTTCTTTTTTCTTCTCTTTTCTTTTTTTTCATCCTTTTTTCTTTTTCCTTTTTCTCTTTTCTTTCCTTTTATCTCTCTTTTTCTCCTCTTCCCAATACAACTTGTTTTTGGCCACTCTGCACTGAGCAAAATGACTAGAAGAAAAACCTCACCTCAAAAGAAAGAATCAGAAACAATCCTCTCTCCCACAGAGTTACAAAATATGGATTACAATTCAATGTCAGAAAGCCAATTCAGAAGCACTATTATACAGCTACTGGTGGCTCTAGAAAAAAGCATAAAGGACTCAAGAGACTTCATGATGGCAGAATTTAGATCTAATCAGGCAGATATTAAAAATCAATTGAATGAGATGCAATCCAAACTAGAATTCCTAATGATGAGGGTTAACGAGGTGGAAGAACGAGTGAGTGACATAGAAGACAAGTTGATGGCAAAGAGGGAAACTGAGGAAAAAAGAGACAAACAATTAAAAGACCATGAAGATAGATTAAGGGAAACAGACAGCCTGAGGAAGAAAAACCTACGTTTAACTGGGGTTCCCGAGGGCGTCAAAAGGGACAGAGGGCCAGAATATGTATTTGAACAAATCCTAGCTGAAAACTTTCTTAATCTGGGAAGGGAAACAGGCATTCAGATCCAGGAAATAGAGAGAATCCCCCCTAAAATCAATAAAAACTGTTCAACACCTCGACATTTAATAGTGAAGCTTGCAAATTCCAAAGATAAAGAGAACATCCTTAAAGCAGCAAGAGACAAGAAATCCTGACTTTTATGGGGAGGAGTATTAGGGTAACAGCAGACCTCTCCACAGAGACCTGGCAGGCCAGAAAGGGCTGGCAGGATATAGTCAGGGTCCTAAATGAGAAGAACATGCAACCAAGAATACTTTATCCAGCAAGGCTCTCATTCAAAATGGAAGGAGACATAAAGAGCTTCCAAGACAGGCAGGAACTGAAAGAACATGTGACCTCCAAACCAGCTCTGCAAGAAATTTTAAGAGGGACTCTTAAAATTCCCCTTTAAGAAGTTCAGTGAACAATCCACAAAAACAAGGACTGAATAGATATCATGATGACACTAAACTCATATCTGTCAATAGTAACTCTGAACGTGAACGGGCTTAATGACCCCATCAAAAGGCACAGGGTTTCAGACTGGATAAAAAAGCAGGACCCATCTATTTGCTGTCTACAAAAGACTCATTTTAGACAGAAGGACACCTACAGCCTGAAAATAAAAGGTTGGAGAACCATTTACCATTCAAATGGTCCTCAAAAGAGAGCAGGGGTAGCCATCCTTATATCAGATAAACTAAAATTTACCCTGAAGACTGTAGTGAGAGATGAAGAGGGACACTATATCATACTTAAAGGATCTATCCAACAAGAGGACGTAACAATTCTCATCAATATATATGCCCCGAATGTGGGAGCTGCCAAATATATCAATCAATTAATAACCAAAGTGAAGAAATACTTAGATAATAATACATTTATGTTTGGTGACTTCAATCTACCTCTTTCTATACTCAATAGGTCTTCAAAGCACATCTCCAAAGAAACGAGAATTTAAATGATACACTGGACCAGATGGATTTCACAGATATCTACAGAACTTTACATCCAAACTCAACTGAATACACATTCTTCTCAAGTGCACATGGAACGTTCTCCAGAATAGACCACATACTGGGTCACAAATCGGGTCTGAACCGATACCAAAAGATTGAGATCATCCCCTGCATATTCTCAGACCATAATGCCTTGAAATTAGAACTAAATCACAACAAGAAGTTTGGAAGGACCTCAAACACGTGGAGGTTAAGGACCATCCTGCTAAAAGATGAAAGGGTCAACCAGGAAATTAAGGAAGAATTAAAAAGATTCATGGAAACTAATGAGAATGAAGATACAACCGTTCAAAATCTTTGGGATGCAGCAAAAGCAGTCCTAAGGGGGAAATACATTGCAATACAAGCATCCATTCAAAAATTGGAAAGAACTCAAATACAGAAGCTAACCTTACACATAAAGGAGCTAGAGAAAAAAACAGCAAATAGATCCTACACCCAGGAGAAGAAGAGAGTTAATAAAGATTCGAGCAGAACTCAACGAAATCGAGAGCAGAAGAACTGTGGAACAGATCAACAGAACCAGGAGTTGGTTCTTTGAAAGAATTAATAAGATAGATAAACCATTAGCCAACCTTATTAAAAAGAAGAGAGAAGACTCAAATTAATAAGATCATGAATGAGAAAGGAGAGATCACTACCAACATCAAGAAAATACAAACGATTTTAAAAACATATTATGAACAGCTATACGCCAATAAATTAGGCAATCTAGAAGAAATGGACGCATTTCTGGAAAGCCACAAACTACCAAAACTGGAACAGGAAGAAACAGAAAACCTGAACAGGCCAATAACCAGGGAGGAAATTGAAGCAGTCATCAAAAACCTCCCAAGACACAAAAGTCCAGGGCCAGATGGCTTCCCAGGGGAATTCTATCAAACGTTTAAAGAAGAAACCATACCTATTCTACTAAAGCTGTTTGGAAAGATAAGAAGAGATGGAGTACTTCCAAATTCGTTCTATGAGGCCAGCATCACCTTAATTCCAAAACCAGACAAAGATCCCACCAAAAAGGAGAATTACAGACCAATATCCCTGATGAACACGGATGCAAAAATTCTCAACAAGATACTAGCCAATATGATCCAACAGTACATTAAGAACATTATTCACCATGACCAAGTAGGATTTATCCCCAGGACACAAGGCTGGTTCAACACTCGTAAAACAATCAGTGTGATTCATCATATCAGCAAGAGAAAAACCAAGAACCATAGGATCCTCTCATTAGATGCAGAGAAAGCATTTGACAAAATACCGCATCCATTCCTGATCAAAACTCATCAGAGTGTAGGGATAGAGGGAACATTTCTCAGCATCTTAAAAGCCATCTACGAAAAGCCCACAGCAAATATCATTCTCAATGGGGAAGCACTGGGAGCCTTTCCCCTAAGATCAGGAACAAGACAGGGATGTCCACTCTCACCACTGCTATTCAACATAGTACTGGAAGTCCTAGCCTCAGCAATCAGACAACAAAAAGACATTAAAGGCATTCAAATTGGCAAAGAAGAAGTCAAACTCTCCCTCTTCGCCGATGACATGATACTCTACATAGAAAACCCAAAAGCCTCCACCCCAAGATTGCTAGAACTCATACAGCAATTTGGTAGCGTGGCAGGATACAAAATCAATGGCCAGAAATCAGTGGCATTTCTATACACTAACAATGAGACTGAAGAAAGAGAAATGAAGGAGTCAATCCCATTTACAATTGCACCCCAAAGCATAAGATACCTAGGAATAAACCTAACCAGAGAGGTAAAGGATCTATACCCTAAAAACTATAGAACACTTCTGAAAGAAATTGGGGAAGACACAAAGAGATGGAAAAATATTCCATGCTCATGGATTGGCAGAATTAATATTGTGAAAATGTCAATGTTACCCAGGGCAATTTACACGTTTAATGCAATCCCTATCAAAATACCATGGACTTTCTTCACAGAGTTAGAACAAATTATTTTAAGATTTGTGTGGAATCAGAAAAGACCCCGAATAGCCAGGGGAATTTTAAAAAAGAAAACCATAGCTGGGGGCATCACAAAGCCAGATTTCAGGTTGTACTACAAAGCTGTGGTCATCAAGACAGTGTGGTACTGGCACAAAAACAGACACATAGATCAATGGAACAGAATAGAGAATCCAGAAGTGGACCCTCAACTTTATGGTCAACTAATATTCGATAAAGGAGGAAAGACTATCCACTGGAAGAAAGACAGTCTCTTCAATTAATGGTGCTGGGAAAATTGGACATCCACATGCAGAAGAATGAAACTAGACCACTCTCACAATACACAAAGATAAACTCAAAATGGATGAAAGATCTAAATGTGAGACAAGATTCCATCAAAATCCTAGAGGAGAACACAGGCAACACCCTTTTTGAACTCGGCCACAGCAACTTCTTGATGATACATCTAGGAAGGCAAAAGAAACAAAAGCAAAAATGAACTATTGGGACTTCATCAAGATAAGAAGCTTTTGCACAGCAAAGGATACAGTCAACAAAACTAAAAGACAACCTACAGAATGGGAGAAGATATTTGCAAATGACCTACCAGATAAAGGGCTAGTTTCCAAGATCTATAAAGAATTCTTAAACTCAACACCAAAGAAACAAACAATCCAATCATGAAATGGGCAAAAGACATGAAGAGAAATCTCACAGAGGAAGACACAGACATGGCCAACATGCACATGAGAAAACGCTCCGCATCACTTGCCATCAGGGAAATACAAATCAAAACCACAATGAGATACCACCTCACCCCAGTGAGAATGGGGAAAATTAACAAGGCAGGAAACAACAAATGTTGGAGAGGATATGAAGAAAAGGGAACCCTCTTGCACTGTTGGTGGGAATGTGAATTGGTACACCACTCTGGAAAATTGTGTGGAGGTTCCTCAAAAAGTTAAAAATAGAGCTACCCTATGACCCAGCAATTGCACTGCTAGGGATTTACCCCAAAGATGCAGATGCAATGAAACACCAGGACACCTGCACCCCATGTTTCTAGCAGCAATGTCCACAATAGCCAAACTCTGGAAGGAGCCTCAGTGTCCATCGAAAGATGAATGGATAAAGAAGATGTGGTTTATGTATACAATGGAATATTCCTCAGCCATTAGAAACGACAAATACCCACCATTTGCTTCGACGTGGATGGAACTGGAGGGTATTATGCTGAGTGAAGTAAGTCAATCGGAGAAGGACAAACAGTGTATGTTCTCATTCATTTGGGGAATATAAATAATAGTGAAAGGGAATAGAAGGGAAGGGAGAAGAAATGTGTGGAAATATCAGAAAGGGAGACAGAACATAGACTCCTAACTCTGGGAAATGAACTAGGGGTGGTGGAAGGGGAGGAGGGCAGGGGGTGGGGTTGAATGGGTGACGGGCACTGAGGGGGGCGCTTGACGGGATGAGCACTGGGTGTTATTCTGTATGTTGGTGAATTGAACACCAATAAAAAATAAATTTATTATAAAAAAAATAAGAATAAAAATCATTCAGAAAAAAAACAGGCTTGCCAATGAAACTAAGTCCAATCTTGACTTGCTCTGTGTTTTTAACTACCTCTATATTAGAAACGTGAAGTGAAAAACATATCCCACGCTATCTTGTAACAGGTACTGCCCTACAATGGTTAATTCTATGTCGCAATTTGACTGGACCACAGAGTACTCAGGTATTTGGTCATACTTTTCTGGGTGTTTCTATGAAGATGCTTTGAATGAGATTAGCATTTATTTTATTTTTTATTTTTATTTATTTATTTTTTATTTATGATAGTCACAGAGAGAGAGAGGCAGAGACATAGGCAGAGGGAAAAGCAGGCTCCATGCACCGGGAGCCCGACGTGGGATTCGATCCCGGGTCTCCAGGATCGCCCTGGGCCAAAGGCAGGCGCCAAACCGCTGTGCCACCCAGGGATCCCGAGATTAGCATTTAAATCAGTAGATGAGTAAAGCAGATGACCTTCCCTAATGTAAGTGAGGCTCATCCAATCAGTTGAAAGTCTCAATAAAACAAAAAAGGCTGACTTTCCACCACGTAGGAGAGTAGTGCTTCTGCTTGACTGCTTTCAAACTGGGAAAGGTCTTTTCCCGCCTTTGGGCTTGAACTAAAACGTCAGCTCCTCCTGGGTCTTGAGCCCACCAGCCTTCAGACTGAACACACACCTTTCAGTTCTGGTTCTCAGGTCTTCTGGCTCAGACTAATACAACACTAGCAGATCTCCTAGGTCTCTAGCTTGTCAACTCTGCAGATCTGGGTACTTGTCAGACTCCATAATGACATGGTAATTCCTTATTGAAAATGAATCTCAATCAAATACTCCCCCATGTGTGTGTATGTGTGTGAGTGTGTGTGTGTGTGTGTGTGTGTGCGTGTGTTCATTGGTTCAGTTTCACTGGATAATACCCCAAATAATCTCCTATCGCCCAACTCCCCATTAAAACATTCCCGTGTAGAGCAATAAAATGCTCCAGACCTTTCTTCCCCGTTTTGAAAGATATTACATTCATTGTCTTCTTTTCCTCCTCTCCATCCCAGCTATCCCACAACCTTCTGAAAAAAATATTCCTACCCCATCTCTCTGTAATTATGTAGTTAGAACATGAGCTGGCATCTTTTTGAAAAGAGCTGGTTCTTTTTGAAACCACAGTTGTTTGGCTGTGAGGAGAGGAACATCTGATCCAAGCCAATCTGAGGCCTTACAACATGTGAGCTCTGTGTTTTTGTTAATTTAAAAACTGAAGAGAGTTGATTGAAGTCCTTTTCTGCTAGCAGCCATGTGGAGGAATCAGACTTGGATTACAATTAGAATACAGAATGCTAAGAGCATGAAGCAACTGCACTGAAGCAGAGGCGACAGCTGAAAAAAAGAACCCTACTGATAAGACCCAACTCCCCTGTCCCATTGACTCCTCTGTGTCTCGGTGACAGCAGTCAATAGCCTTTTGGCTAAAGCTAGTTTGAACTAGGTGTCAGTCAACTGCAACCAGAGCAGAAGCAGCAAACCCCTACTGTGTGCAAATCATTATGGAAATTTATGTAATTGAACTAAACACAACCAAACTAAATTCAGCTATTTTATATCATCTGTTTTCCATGAATTGATATTTTTCAAAAAATGAAATGTGTTCACTATTTGCCCTAAAAACATCATTAACATTGAGACTACCTGAAATGCAAATTTTACCCAAAAAGGATCTCTCTTTGCTTTTATGTATAAGGAACTTACCAAATCAGAAAGCACAATCAGAAAACACAAGGAGTTCCACGTTCCGTGGTGAACAGTATGAGGTCCCATTAAAAATACTACAAAAAAGTAATATGATAGTAAAAAAAAAAAATTCTATAAATATTCCACAATCTCTGAATTTCTCAGGAAAATCACACATATTTATGAAATGAGGACATCAATAAATAAATATCTTCTTAGTACTTCACAAATTTAACATTTTCTTCTCAGTTGGATAAAAGATAAACTTTATTATCCCCTTATACATCCTAGAATCCCTGTTACAGAGAAAGCATTTAAAAGCAGTTATTAGGGCAGCCCTGGTGGCTCAGCGGTTTAGCGCTGCCTTCAGCGGTTTAGCGCTGCCTTCAGGCTCCCTTAGCCTGATCCTGGAGACCCAAGATCGAGTCCCGCGTTGGGCTCCCTGCGTGGAGCCTGCTTCTCCCTCTGCCTGTGTCTCTGCCCCTTTCTCTCTGTGTCTCTCATGAATAAATAAAATCTTAAAAATAAATAAATAAAATAAAATAAAATAAAAGCAGTTATTAATACATCAGGCCATATGAAAAATAAACTGGCCCTGAGCTTCCTCTTCAACAAGATCAATGTTATTCTGTGAAATTGGAAAGATGGTGGCTTGGATAACTAAAATTCAAATAAACACACAACCTTCAGTACTCAAATTCAGTTAACTTAAAAGTCTATAACCATTTACTGTTTTTATAAACTTGCTAACAATGGTTTTAATGGCTGATTTCTCTAATCTCAATCCCTATATATTTTCCTGAATGATGTGCTAAGCAGCACAACTGCGAATAAAGAGAACATAAAAGACAGAGAAGCAAACACACATATGCACTTCACAAATAAATTTGGTAAGAACTTAGTCACAAAGGGTTTGTACCAGCTCAGGATCATAGTTCCAAGTCATTTCTTTTTCACTCATTCTAATTTCACCAATAGGAGAGATAAGCAGATAATCTGAGAATAGGTAAGAGAGGAAAAACAAGCTTCAAAGTAGCTGGTATTTTTAATAAGGCAACTGAAATAAGGAGATATTGAGAGACAAATTAGTTACTAAAACCTTTAACAAAATACAAAGTCCCAGATCACATGCATAGATCAGAAGGGTTAGGTATTATTCCACATTTTCATTTTATAGAATTTCGGGAAATGTTATGAGCTTCATTTTTCCAACAGCACCCTGAGAACAAGTAATAAATATAATATCTCAAGTTCAGTTCAAAGAACTATATTTTCACAAATTCCCAATCCTATCCTCATTAAGATCTCTCACACAATAACCATTCTGCTAGGAAAGTAGCTGGGGGGATTATCAGAGAAGATAGAAAGATTAGCACCTGCTAATACTAATATCCAATTCAAAAGTATTTGTCCAAATGGTTCTAATCCAGTAAACACGTTTTACAATTATGAGCCGTTGGCATTTTTGTGGTATACAGCATTCAATCTAAACAATGAGATGTTCAGAAGGGTTTTGAGTCTCTCTACTAAGGAAAGCATTTTAATCAGAGTCTGTCAAAATGAGATTAGAGTTAATATAAGTAACATCAATGAAAGGTTTGGAAGAAAAGATTAAATTCAGTAAGTCTTAAACACTTAGTTATCTCAGAAGATTAATATAAGAAGGAAAAAACATGGATTCTTCACACATCTCACAAGAAGAGAATGTGTATATAAAGGAGGTGCAGAGCATAAACATATATACTTACCTATGTATAGAATCTTTACAGAGGATACATGGAAAACTGAAAGAATGGTGGCCTCTGGCCTAAAGGACTGGGGGGGGACCAGTGAACTGGGCTAAGGACACTAACTTTTCATTCTATATTCTTTTAATTTATGGAATATTTGGCTATATTTCCAATTTAATTCAATAAACACATTTAAAATAAAAGACATGAACCATGAATACAAATAACTTCTATGAAAGTAAAATGTGTAAGTTACATGGAAAAGATAGATACAAAACACACAACTGGATTAGAGATGGATTCATCTACAAAAACAGAGAAACTGCCAATCAGGAGATGGTACACGAGATGGGCCTTAAATGATGGAAAGAGCAGATATGTAACAGAAATCATCCCAGGGAAGAGACCACCTGAACAGAGGAAACACACAGGTGGGAAAGGATGGATCACGTTCAGGAAAGTATTTGTGTAAACGTTCAAGGCACCTTTAAGGTGCCATATTCTTTTTCGATGGCTGCATGACAAATTACCACGTGAGCAGAGCCTTAAATCAAACATGAATTTATCATCTTATGGTTTCTGTGATCAGGAGTCCATGTCACATCGGCCCTTTGCTCAGGGACTCCTTAGGGCTGAAAGCAAAGTATCTGCCAGGGCTAGGGTTTCACCTAATGAGTGGGGTCCTCCTCTAGAATCGCCGGTTGTGGGCAGAGCTTGGTTCCTTGCAGGATTGCTAAGACTGCCTCCCATCCTCAGACCGTAACACTATCCCCTTCGATTGGGTTGTACTTGCGTCAAGGGTGTGATAATGCATCATATTCACACACCTGTTGTTGTGCAAGCACACAAAGAAGACATCCAGGAGCTGCCCAAGAGAAGAGGATTGTGCAGCGCATGTACATCAGAGTAGAATCTTTGCGAACATCTTAGAAGTCCGCCCAGCATGGATGATAACAGAAGATGAGAGTTACAATTCTCTAGGGCTGTACCAAAGTCCAGCTCCATAGTTTTCCCCTGTTATTTCTCTGTTCCCAAAGATGCTGCTGCTCATAAAATGTATATACACAATGAACAACTGCAGCAGAGAATCTTCCTACATTTGGTGACTGTCTATCCTTCGACTACCAATGGTAGTCACTTCTTGCATGGCCTATTTTACTAACTGCGGATATCTGCCCCTCTCTCACAGCCTTTCAGTCAATAGGAACCATTCTTACTTCTGAATATGGTAATTCCTGGCTGGTTTCTCCATTACTGTTAGATTAATAAGGACCTCCTCTTACTCCACAAAGACCTGAAGTCTTTGTTGTATATTTTTCCCTTCTATTACTGGCCGTTTTTTGTTTTTTGTTTTTGTTTTTGTTTTGCCTTGTGTTAGTTCATGACACAAAAGCAATTTTAGGTGTTCTATGGTTCTCTAGACCCCATCTTATCTATCCAAGAAAGAAATGCAAATTTGCAAAATGTCAGCTCTAGAGCCATATGGAAGATTAAGTATACACATAATTAATATTTTTGCAATGCTGATTATGACTCTTTTGGAGCCTAAGTTTCAGAAATACTCACTTCTATGATGTAGCAGCTTATATTTTTCTCATAGACAAACATGAAAAAGTTTGGTAACTTTTGCCTGCTGATTTAGATGACAAATAGGCTGTTAGACAAGCAGAACACCATGAAAAGAAGGCTACCTTATATAACACTTAGTCTCTCAGAACAACACGGCACAAGGTTTGAGATCTTCTTCAGCTATTTCCACTGCTATACTGATTTAACAAGGTGATCTGCATTCTTCAATCTTGTTTTATTTAATTTTTTTTAGCTAAACTCTACATCCAATGTGAGCCCTGAACTCACAACCCTGAGATCAAGAGTTGCATGTTCCACCAACTGAGCCAGTTAGATGCCCCCATATTCTCCAATTTTAAACAGAGCACTGGTATGTCTTCTTCTAGGTAAAGGAGTATTCATTAAAAATCACTATTTGATGGTAAAATAAACACTGCTAGCATAATTAAAATTTTAATAGTCTTGGCTTATAAACAATGGCTTTCAAATTTGCAAACAGACTGTCAGGCCACATACAAGAGTCAGCTTTTTTGAGTAGCAGTTTTATAGCATAAACAGGTAATTAAGCCAACAAATACCAAATGAGTCCCCACTAAGTGTAAGACACTGTTCTACTAGGTAGGTGACAGTGCAGGGGGAAAATTACAGGATGAGTCAAACATGAATCCTAACCTCAAGTTATTTATAAGTGAAAAGAAAATTCTGAGGGTGGTAGGATCAACCTAATTTTCCTTTCCCTTCTGTAGCAGACAGATTCTTGTAGGTGATCCCCATGGTCCCCAACTCCTAGTTCCTAGTCCTTACATGACCCTTCTCCCCTTGAGTGTGGGCAGGACCTGTGATATGTTTGTAACCAAAAGAATTTGGTAAAGGTGACAGGAAATGTCCATAATTATTGTACTTGAGCATGTAATTATATTACATAATATTGTAGCACCCATCCTGACTCTCTCCTTTGCGGGCTTTGAGGAAGCAAATGGCCATGGTCAGAATGTCACATGAGCTGGAATGACAGGAGGTGTCAGCCAGCAGGATGCTGAAGCCTCCAGTCCTACAATAATAGCAAGGAACCACCATCTGCCAACAATCTAAGTAACCGTTTCCCAGTCCAGCCTCAGTTGAGAACTATTGTCTTGGCAAACACCGCGATTCAAGTTTTGTGAGATCTTTAGCAGAGGGCCTACAGAAACCAAAAACACGTTAAGACTAAGTTTATGGTGATACTGTTACATAGCAAGAGGTACACAAAAACATCTTCATTCTTATTCAAATTGCTCACATCTTTTTTAAGATTTTATTTATTTATTCATGAGAGACACAGAGAGAGAGAGGCAGAGGCACAGGCAGAGGGAGAAGCAGGCTCCCTGCAGGGAGCCCCATGCAGGACTCAATCCCAGCACCCTGGGATCATGCCCTGAGCCAAAGGCAGACGCTCCACCACAGAGCCCCCCAGGCATCCCTAAATTGCTCACGAATCTTATGAGGTAAATTCAAGTATCCTAAACATCACATCACCCCTGATATAATAGGAAGCCCCCAGCCTACACACACGAGTAAAGCAGAGTCAGTTACACAGTCACACTCTTATGTAAAAAGCAAGCTCCAATTTGTCGCCAATACTGCCAGAAGGAGCAGGCTGGTTACCTGATGAACCGTCCAAAAAACAAAGATCAGTGGCTCTTCTCAGAGAGCAAGCAGCTTCCACTTCCTGACTAAATGTTCAGAAGGAGCCACCAGGCCTGTTGATCATGAATGAATGGAAAACCTGAAGGGTTGGGGGACACCACAGTGGCTGGTTAGGTACAGAAGAAAACTCGGATTCCCACTTACCCAAAGAAAGTAAAAATATATACCTCCTAGTAAAACACAGCTATTTTCCTTCTTGTCTAAAAGCCATCTTTGCTTGTATTTTTCTTTTATTGAGGTATAACTGACGAATACAATGGCACGATATTTGAAGCACACGCAATGCCATGATGCGACACACGCATACATAGTAAAAGGATTTCCACAGCCAAACTTACTACAGATCCATCTCCTCACATATTTACCTCTCTTTTGTTTCAACTACCTTTTCTTAAACGCAATGGGACCCAGTTTGGGACATGCATTCATCACAAATGAGCCAGAGTTCTTACCATCACTTTTTCAGAAGTCCCATCACTGCAGGCTCATTGCAACACAAATATTTTCACAAACAGTGGAAGTGATATATTAGTACAATTTCATCAGGATAATAAGCATAACTAAAAACAATTACCAAGATTTATTTTTTTTATTATTCAGTAGTGAGAGGAGGAAAAGTACTCAACTGTTAACTGTACTTATTTAACTCTCACTTTTTAAAGAGTAAAGTCAGTTAAGTAAAACACAAAATGTGTGACAAAATATATGCTTAGAATAATGTAGTTTTTTCCTTTGCAAAAGGAGATTCACTACATTATGTCATTTCATTTTTCTCTGTATAGCAAAAGTGAATCAATAACCTATTTCCAAATGGGCAGCTAATAAAATTAACTTTTACTGCATATTTGAGAAAGTTATTTAATCTCTTCTAATTACATACACACACAAAGGCTTTTTGCAAATCATTAACAGTTAAGAAATACTTTCATTACACTTTAGGTAGGTAAAATATTCTTGGTTGTCTGAGAAAACCATTCCTATAATATTAGTTAAATGCACAATCACATTTCCAAATGGCAGAAAATAAAAGCAACATTAATTGGAAAGAATATACATTTGGTCTAAGTAAAGCTTGAAGGCACAACCAGAGATGAGCATGGAAAGCATAACTTGATCTGCACGCTCCCCCTGGGCCTCGAGGTATCTCTCTCTGAATGCCCTGCCTGCAAACATCTAGGTCAGTCCCACGGCTTAAACAACAACATCCTAAATAGGGCATGAGAAGAAATCAAATGCACAATAATGTAAATGAATATATCTCCCAGATACAGGGAAGCATTTAAATGTGACAATGTAAAAATGCAGCATAGAGAAGTCAGAAGCAAACCGAAACAAAAAATATTTCGAAAGCTTTCTAAAATAAAAAATTTAAAATGGGCAGGGTAAAGGAAGAATAACTTATAGACAGCTATTCTCACCTTAGTGAGGGGCAGGAGTCACATACAGGTCTACGTATAAAATAGTAACCTAGTAAAACAAACTGAAAAATTCAAACCACAGTACGAAACAAGGGCCTCAGCCTAAATTGATGGTTCTACCGTATTTGTTGGAATCCTTTCCAGAAGCCTCTGGACTTCTGCTTTTTTAGATCTGTGATAAGCACCAATCGTTGATTTAATCGATAGTTAATCAATATTGAATTAGTCAATATTGGTTAATCAACTATTAATGAACAGTAATCAACTATTAATCAACATTCTGTATCTTAGTATCTCTGCTACTAAGATACATAATTACAAGCGAGGCCATTCTGTCTCACAACTGTGCCCTGACCTGCACCGAGCATCTCACATATCCAACAGAATGACCTAAATAGGTCTTACATTATACACAACAGGGGTCTACAAACTTTCTCTATAAAGTGCCAGAGAGTGAATATTTTAGGCTTCAGGGAGCCACACAGTCTCTGCTAGAGCTATCCAACACTATGGCATGAAAAGAGTCTTAGAGAACGTGTAAATGAATGGGTATGGCTGTGTTCCAGTAAAACTTTATCTACAAAAAAAGCAATATACAGGCTAGATTTGGACCTCAAACCATAGTTTGTCAATTCCTAAAAGGAACTCTCAAGGGACCCCACACCTCAAATTTTTCTCCAAGTCTAATAAATAGCTGAAAAGTCTACCTTTGGTAGAGAAGAAAACTGAACAACTTTTATTCTACCATGAAATTGCCAAGATCATATACCAGCTATACAGCAGACCTAGGGATCTACGGGCCTCCCTGAACAAACAAGCGAAGACGAAGACATTATGGCAGACGAGAAATGAAGAAGGATAAAGATGGTCAGTAATTTTAACCAACAACAAATAGATACTGAAAATCTTTACACCCACAGAAATCCTATCTGACCTAAAAATAACTGTATTTTTCCTGCCAATATTTAATAATACATACCCTTCCCTCTCCTACTTTTTTCCACTCCTTCTATTGCTTACCTTGTGTAAAAACAGATAAAATGAGCACGTGATGGTAGTAACAGCTTCCTCACTTGTCTCCCTGCTTCCAGGAATGAGCTACCTAAAACACAATTCTGTTCTGCTTATAATAAGCTGCCAATTTAGCAATGGGGAAGCCTATGGACTCTTGGGTCATGGAGAACTTAATACGGATCTAGATTCTATTATTTATTAGCTGTGTGACCCTGGGCAGGTTACTTAACCTCTCCAGCTTCTATTTCCTTTTCCAAAAACGAGTTTTTGAAAAAATCATTAAGTTGTGATAAAAAGTAAATAAGAGAATTCATGTAAAGTACTCATCAAAATATCTGATACATTATTGTCATTCAAGAAATGTGTCCTATGATTATGGTAATCGTGGGGTTAACATTTTTTAAAACCTGTCTGCATATTCTTTGAAATTCCTCCCCCTGAGAGGCGGGATCTATGTGCCCTCCCCTTGAATCTGGGTCGGCCTTAGTAAGTTGCCTGTAACCATGAGAATGCAGCAGAGGTGATACTGGATGATTTCTGAGGCGAGGTCAGAAAAAGCCATTCTGCTTCCATCTGAATCTCTTGAGACAGTCACTCAGGGGCCACGTAAGAATTCCAGGTACTCTGACACTGCCTCACTGGAGAGACCACATGTAAGCACTATTCAGGTGAGCATCCACCGGCCGTTTGACTGAGCCATCTTCAACTCATCCAGCTAAGCCTTCAGATGACCACAGCCAACATCTGCCTGCAACTACCTGACCACAACATTGTGAGCAAAACGGAATGTTATTTTGAATAATTAAGTTTCGGGTAATTGGGTAGGTAGGCACCAATAGCAACCAGAACAAAACTTTAGTATATGCAGTGATATAACAAAACTCTAAAACATGTAGCATTGGCCAGGTGCCTCAGCAGCCTCACAAGTAATCCAAGGTAAAGACAGGCCTGGCTTAAAGACGTTTATTGCTGCGACTTTTACCTAATGGAGTACATAAAATCCACCAGAAGAGCAAAAAGTAAATGTTCGAGGGAACTGTATTAACAAAGCATTCCCAGCTTTAACTTAAATAGATGGTATAAGTACAAAAAGAAAAGAAGCCTTTGGGCACCCAAACTTCTACAAGTAGGAAGCAGGCCTAGGAAGCACCCAACTGCAGACATACACCATTTCCTAAGCATTTGCTTAGGAAAGCACGATTCAGAAGGAAGAATCAAGAACCCAAATGGCAGGACCAAGAGCAATGGAAAACAATTCCTAATGAGCAGTACTGAACCCTAATCAACACACGGGCAACATCTGTCCAGCTGGATTTCAAAACTGCAATTGTCTCGTGAATGCTATGTAGCTCTCATTTCTTTCATTTTAGAAAGGGGTGTCTACTGTGGTTATCCTATCCCTGAATCACCAATGCAGAGTGGCTAGGTGGGGAGCAGAAAACATCTTTTTAGTTCACAGATCTTCATGTCAAGAGAAACCATATCAAAGGAACTGCATATCAGGGGCCTCATATACATACAGAGTTGATTTAGATGAATGGATCTTGAGCTCATGCCAGAACAAATAAACCTTCAGGATGGAAGAGGACTTTGGAGAGAATGGATTTTGCATTTGAGAGAATTGTAAATAATTTGTGACCAAAAGAAAGACTGTGGTGGTTTTAAAAGACGTCTGCATGTTTTTTTTTAATTTTTTTTATTATTTATTTATGATAGTCATATATATAGAGAGAGGCAGAGACAAGGCAGAGACAAAGGCAGAGGGAGAAGCAGGCTCCATGCACCGGGAGCCCAACATGGGATTCGATCCTGGGTCTCCAGGATCGCGCCCTGGGCCAAAGGCAGGCGCCAAACCGCTGCGCCACCCAGGGATCCCCGTCTGCATGTTTTAAACGCTCCTTTTTTTTTTTTTTTTTTTTTTTTGACACTTCTCCCACCAAGAGGTGTGGTCGGTCTGTGTCCACTCCCCTTGAATCCAGCCCAGTTTTAGCGACAAGCTTGTAAAACTAAAACACAGCAGAAATGACATGATTATTAACTTCCAAGTCTTGGTCAGAAAAGCCCACAAAGTTTTTGCTTGATTCTCTTGAGACACTTGCTCCAAGCAAAGCCTGCTGCTGTGTAAAAAGTCTGATTACCCCAAAACCACCACGCTGGAGAGGCCACATATAGGTAGTCCAGTCAGCAACAAAGCTGAAGGCCCCAACAGGCAGCATCACCTACCAGCCATGTGAGTGAGCCCGATCAGATGTCCAGGCTGCTGGAACCTACACAGCTCTGAGCCCCTGTGACATGTGACTGCAAGTGACAGAGTCTTAATGAGGAATGTCTAGCAAGCACACTACTGCCCAGTAACAAACTACTGACCTACAAAACCATGAGCAACATAAAGTAGTCGTTTTAAACTTCTAAGTTTTACATAAGGTCTCGTACGGTAGTAAGCAAAATAATAATGTTGATGTCACTCCCTTTCAGTAGCTTCTCATTATTCTTTTTTTTTTTTTTTTGCTTCTCATTATTCTTATAATAAAATCAAGTTCCTTTTCTATTATTTACATGATCCAGTCCGTTTACCTTGCTGTTAACTAGTGAGTGGCCTTAGCTGAAATGCAACTTCCTCCTAAAAATATTCCCTTTTAATGCCAAGTATAGGGTAGGGGCCTCTGCTAAGCATTCCTATAACATTCTTTAGTTTTCCTGTTCTACATCCTCTACAGACAGGAATCGCATCCATCTTATTGGCCAACTGATGCCAATACCCAGTGCATATGGATAAGCATTCATACAGTTTTCCTAAGTATTAAATGAATAATATCATGGGGTAGAAAAATCCTAATAGCAAACGAAACACAATAGAATAAATTAGTAATAAAGGTAGGTACGAACAATATACTGCATATAAGAGAATGGGGAAGGGAAGACCTCTCTTAAGGATGAATTTTGGTGAGATAACTGGCACAGAATTAATACAGGAAAGTTTATTTTAAAAGGATTAAACATTAAAATTTAAAGACTACCTAAAATTCAAAGAATAGCTAATGCCTGGCTCCCTAAGGCACAGGATTTTGTTATAAGTCTAGTTCTATGCCTGTCCAAAGGAAGTATCTCAGATTAAAATTTGTTTTGAGCGGCATCGCCGACAGCGGTAGGAGGTTCGGTTGTCGTTCGGCAGCTGCCATTGCAGCTTTCAGTTGCTTTTTAAAGACGGAAAACTCATGGTGCAAACTATTTCCAGGGAATCCCTGTGTTGATCATGGGACATCATATCCTGTATGGAAAAATCATCCATCTGGAGAAATATTTTGCTGTCCTTGTCAAACACACTCCTGAGGAGCAGGACTGTGATGAGCTTGGCTGCACCCAGTACCTGGTGACAGCACTTACCAAAACAAGATCCTTTTCAAAACTTGCCCCAAGCCCATTATCACCAACATCCCCATGAAAGTATGAACAAACCTTGGATTTTCCCTCGAGAGCGGCCAACTCCTTGGACTCATACTCAGTTGCCACCTCGAGGACAGCTCGGACAACTCGCCGGTTGGTTCCCTGGGACCACAGCGAGGGGTCCTGTTTTAAACACAGGCCACCCACTGGGCATGAATTCTGATCCCTTTCTTATGGCAACTGGTTCTCTCGGTGGAAATCTGGCCCCATTTCCAAGGAACCCATCACCTTTTCCATCTTCATCAGGCTCATTGGCTTCAAATCCAGCACCTCTCCCTGCTGGTGCTCGTGACCTAAGCATGGCTTCTTTTCCAAGAGGGATGAATCCCACTGGCGCTGGTGTAGTTTCTTTCCCAAGGCCTGGTGGCCTCTTGGGCCCAGGCCCAGGGCCATCTCTGAACCCTAGGGCAGGGGCTCTTCCAGGCCCAGGATCTCTGTCTAACCCCAGGTTAGGGGGTCTCCCAGGGCCAGGTCCTATGTCCAACCCAAAAGCAGGTGGTTTCCTGGGAATGGGTCCTGACCTCAGAAGTGGTGGCCCTATGAGCCCTGGTTCTGGGCCCAACCTGAGAACAGGTATCTTCTTGACTTCTGGTAATGGTCCTCCTAATCCTAGACCAGTTGGCCTGGGACCAAGACCAAGTCCCAATCTGAGATCAGGCTTCCCGTTGGTACAAACCCTGCCCTGAGGTCAGGTATGTTTCCAGGCCCAGGCCTTGGGCACAACCCAAGGGCAGGCGGCCTGGGACCAGGCCCTAATGTGGACACCAGAGTGGGTGGCCTTCTAGGCACAGGATCTGGTCTTAAGAATGGCTGGACCTCAAGGCCTAGATCTTGCCCCTATTCTAAGAGCAGCATGTCTTTTGAAGCAAATTCAGCTGCTTTCTCACAGGCTTCTGGAAACATGGGCACAAGCCCATCCTCTATGGCAAGAGTACCTGGCCCCATAGGCCCAAGCTTAGGTCCTGGCTCTCAAGGAATTGGCCTTCCAGGGCCAAATCCATCTCCCATGTCCAGGGATCCCAGCCCCATAGGCCCTAATTCAGCTCTTTTTTTCAATGCTAATTCCTTTCCAAGGGGAACAGGTTCAGGAGGGCTCAATCCAGCTGCCTTCTCTCAGTATTCTGGCACATTGGCTTCAAATGCAGCTACTTTCCAGAGGTCTGCTAGCCTCCAGGGCTCAAGTCCAGCAATTTTCCCAAGAACCTCTGGGCCATTAGGCTGCAACCCAGCTAACTTCCCAAGGGCTAGTGGCTTGTAGGGTCCAAGTCCTGCTGCCTTCCCAAGGTCTACTGGCCCATTAGGCCCTGGTCAGGTTACTTCCCCTAGGTCAGCTCCTGGGCCCTGAGCTCTTCTCCAGCAGGCCCCATGGGTATCAACCCAGCTCCTTTTGCAAGGCCAAGTGGAACCCTGGGTCTAAACCCAGCTTCATTTCCAAGGACGAATGGCCCCGTAACCAAGACTTTGGTCCCATTTCCTAGAGTGGGAAGCTCCCCAGCTGCTTTCCCCAGACCAGGTGGTCCAATGGCTACAATGTATCCAAATAGAATGTTACCCCCTTAAACACATTTTTCTTTCCAGGACCACTTTGGTTTTCAAGCACCATGGTTCTAGGTGGGGCTGTGTTTTAAGTAAAAGGGTAGATGTGGAGCTACAGTCTGAATTACCTAGCTGGGGCTCAAGTTCAGATGAGCCATTGTTTTCCTCTGCTTCTTTCTTGACTGAAAGTGAAATGTTATTTGTAGGAGATGGACTACAGCAGGTGGGAATGATCCTGACTTTGAGATTAAAGATCTCCAGCCCTCCAGAAGCCTGCTGTGCTTTTGTCCCACAGCTTTCTGCCTCTTGTTTCTTACTAGTTTCCTGAATTGTTCGTGTGGACTTTTCCTCAGGGATACATTGGCCTGCAGGTCCCAATTCGTATGTAGTCCCCTGCTCACCACTGGAGAATCAGCTCACTGCTCTGTAGAAATGTTGGTGAACCGACCATGCTTCAGCAGCTCTGACCTGGGCAGCTTGGACCTGGTCATCCTCTACTGCCATACCTTTTCCTGGGGGCTTGAACACAGAACAGAGAGGTGGGCAACCACTTCAGAAACCCACCAGATACACGTTCTGCTTGACTGACTGGGCCTGCAACTTCCTTTTCCTGGGACTTAGAGGAGGCCAGAATCAAGGCTCCACCACTCATCTAACTCCCTCTCCACTAGTACTCTCGATCAGAGAACCTCAAAATTTAAACTGACATGGATGGGAATATGGGAATTAGGGTGGGGGTGGGGGGATTAAGGGGAGAAATCACTGTGCTTCGTTCAGCCTAACGTGAAAGGATGGTTGGTGTTTTTCCTGCATTGTATCTTTTCTTACTGTTTCTTTAATAAATGGGATGAGAGGGCAAAAATAATAAAAATAGGGCAGCCTGGGTGGCTCAGCAGTTTAGCGCCACCTTCACCTCAGGGCCTGATCCTGGAGACCCGGGATAGAGTCCCACGTCAGGCTCCTGCATGGAGCCTGCTTCTCCCTCTGTGTCTTTGTGCCTCCCCCCTCCTTTGTGTGTCTCTCATGAATAAATGAATAAAATATTTTTAAAAATAAATAAAATAAAAATAAAAAATAAAATTTGTTAAAAAACATAAAAAAATAATAAAATCTGTTTTGAGATCTACTGTTTAAACCAAGTTTACCTCTCAGATAAGGTAATCAACTAAAAATATTTGCTCCAAACATACTTTCACTAACAGTCATGACATAACAAATATACAAACTCTGAACTTTCCTTTAATTACACATTTTAAGAGTACTTAACTTCCTGATGAATACCCTACAATGGTTTGCTAAATGAATAAATAAGTGGAAGAAAGAGAGTAGGGGATCCCTGGGTGGCTCAGAGGTTTAGCGCCTGCCTTCGGCCCAGGGCATGATCCTGGAGTCTCAGGCTCCCTGCATGAAGCCTGCTTCTCCCTCTGCCTGTGTCTCTGTCTCTGTCTGTCTCTCTCTGAGTGTCTCTCATGAATAAATAAATACAATCTTTAAAAAAGAGAGAGAGAGAGAGAGAAAAAAAATGGCTTTATAGATAATATTTTTTTTGTCCTAGAAGGCCTATTATTTAAAATGAATTTAAAGCTCCAACACAACCAGACACTAAAAAAACTACCATCAAAGAAAAGACTGACAGATTGGATTTTATTAAAATTAAAAACTTGTAGACATCAAGAGACATTATTAAAAAACAGAAAACTGGACAGCCCCGGTGGCCCGGAGGTTTAGCGCCACCTTCAGCCCAGGTGTGATCCTGGAAACCCCAGATCAAGTCCCACGTCAGGCTCCCTGCATGGAGCCTACTTCTCCCTCTGCCTCTCTCTCTCTCTATCTCTCACTGTCATTAATAAATAAATAAATAAATCATTAAAAAAAAAAAAGAAAACTGGGATGCTTGGATGGCTCAGTCGGTTGAGCTTCTGACTGGATCTTAGCTCAGGTCTTGACCTCAGGGTCATGAGTTCAAGCCCTGCATTATTAAAAAAAATAAAAATAAACAGAAAACCAAACTATAAATAGGTAGAAGATACTCACAGTGCACAGATCTGTCAAAGAACTAGTATCCAGAATACATAAAGCACTCCTAAAAAAAAAATCAATAAAACAACCCAATAAAAAATAATCAAAATACTTTGTGGGAAAGTGGTAAAATACAGCTACAAATTATTCCTATTCTGGTATGCATGCCTCTTTGCAATGCGGCATGGCTGCTCCTCCAGTTAAGAGGTAGAGTCCATTTCCCCATCCCTGGAATCCGGGCCGGTCATAACTCACATTGATCAACATAATATGGTGGAAGTGATGCTATACAACCTCCAAAGCTAGGTCTTAAGAGATCTTGCAGCTTCCACTTTTACCCTCTTGGAACACTACCCAACTTTGTAAGGAAACTCTACTACTTACTTATGAGAAGTCACAAGGAAAAAAACAAAGTGCCCGAATGATAGCCAAAACCCATCTTGGGGCCTTCCAACCCAAGAAACTCCCCCAGCTGTCTGCAGCAGCATGAGAGGGCCCAGACAAAACCAAGAAAGGAACCTCCAAGTCAACCTTGTAATTGAAAAAAAATAATAAACTGGTTTTGGCTTAAGCAACAAATAAGCGAAACAGACATAATAGGCACTTCATAAAGATAATATCCAAATGGCCAACAAGCATATGAAAAAGTGCTCAACATCATTATTAAGCAGGGAATGCAAATTAAAACACAGTGAAATACCACAATACATCCACCGAATAAAATTCAAAAGGCTGACAATTTTGAGTGTTGACAAAGATGTGGAATACTGACACTTTCTTACATTGCTAGTTAAAAGGGTAAATTTATACAAACTCTCTGGAAAACAGTCTGGCAACATTGGGTGAAAAATTAAAATTATGTCCACTCTGAAACCCAGAAATTCCATTTCTACTTTTATAACCAACTGAAATGCATATATATGTTCACACACAAATGTATACATACATACATACATACCCCAAAAGCACATGTGTAAGAATGTTCGTGGGAGCACTATTCATAATAGCCCCAAATTAGAAACAACCCAATTGTTCACCAATAAAAGAATGTATAAATTGTGGTATGTTTATACAATAAAACTACACAACAATTAAAAAGTACTACCACTATTTGCAATACCATGCATGAATCTCATGATATAAAACGAGTAAAACAAGTAGAATTCCATTCCATGTATATGAATTTCAAAAACAAACTAAGTCAAAACTAATGTGAGGAAAGAAGTCACAATAGAAGTCACCTCTCAAGGGTTGCTCATTGACTGGGAAAGGGTATAAGGTGGCTTTCCTGGGTGTTGGAAATGTTCTCTATCTTGACCTGGGGAGTCACAGAGTTGTAACACAAGTTTTGTGTACCTCACTTCACTATACACTATTCCCCATTAAAAACAGTTTAAGGGTCGCCAAGATGGCTCAGTTGGTTAAGGGCATCCAACTCTTGGTTTCAGCTCAGATCATGATCTCAGGGTCATTAGATCAAGCCCAGTGTTGGATTCCACCCTCAGGGTGGAGTCTGCTTAAGATTCTCTCCCTCTTCCCTACCTCGCCCTCCCCTTGTTCTCTCTCTCTCTCTCAAATAAATAAGTAAAATAGTTTTTAAAAATCGTCTAAATATCTTGCAAACCAGTTTATCATTATTATGGCACAGAAATAGTACAGACAGCAAAAGTGCCATGACCTACATAAAGCAGCAAGGAAAAAAATTCCCACTGGACCTCCTTTGCCCTTTGATGATATTAAATATCATGACAGCTGAAATGCAGGTGTGCAGGGATCAGCAATAAACTAATGACTGCTTCAGCACCAACTTCAGCTGGTGTACACAGTATCCGAACCATTTAAATGAAACTGAACGTGAACAGGGCTTTAAGAATAATAATTTCTCATTTATGTTGCTACCCTACCAAATTTACATGAAATAATCTCATAGGTTTGGATTTTATAAACACACATTAAAATATAATTATCCTTTAATTATCTGACACTCAACACTTAAAGTAAATACTCTGGAATTATGTAAAAGAATGAAGATGTGAACTGTATTTAGCCCATCTGTGTAGCCAGTTTAGATGAATGGTAATCACATACTGCTAATAAGTTCAAAGTTGTGGGTTCCAGCCTTACAGGAGTCCGTTCCATGCAGAAACTAATACCCCTTGGCACGCTCCTAACAATGCTTTCCAGAGTCTAATAGTTTGTATTACATGAATTAAAAGAAAAGAGAAGGTGCAACGTATATAGTCAGAATTGCATAAATGTTACAAACAATTTAAAGCATACTAGATTGTTAGCACAATTATTGTTATCACTAAATAAATGAGTTCTCTCTGCTTCCATATGATAATATCAGCAGGATACCATATAGAAAGTAAAATTAGATTTGGGTCATCAAAATGTAGAAGGAGAAAAACTAGCAGACAAATTTGGCCAAACTGATAAACTCAAGAACAGTGTCTCAATAAAGACTACTAATATTTTCTGTTTATATGTTATATTTAAATCGTGTTCTTCTGTCTTCCCCATACTCCAGCAATCTGCACTAACAGATTCCCAAATCTACTTGATTTGGAGATTAAATGAGATAATGTAGTAAATTTTTTTAAAAAAAGAACAGAAAAATCATTCATTTAAAATTCAATATTTATCCAAGCTTAACTGGAATCCAAATTTTCTAATTACTAGATTTGCCCCAAATAAGTTTAATAGTTCCTTAAAAAAAAAAAAAAATCTTGGGGCAGCCCCGGTGGCTTAGTGGTTTAGCACCGCCTTCTGCCCAGGGCATGATCCTGGAGACCAGGGATTGAGTCCCACGTCAGGATCCCTGCATGGAGCCTGCTTCTCCCTCTGCCTGTTTCTTTCTCTCTCTCTCTCTCTCTCTCTCTCTCTCATAAATAAATAAAAAATCTTAAAAAAAAAAAAACACTTGAGAAATTGATCCACAATAAACTTACTTAATGCATCCAACTTACTTTGAGAAATATGATGAAATATTCAAGAATGATTTAAAAGTGTTTCAAATCCACATTATTCAAATAGCTTATAAGAGGAAGAATATTGACACATAATAATATAAAGCAACAAGTGAGGTAAGTCATGAGAAAATGCATATAAGTGGAGCCAGAAGTTGGAGAATTACTTCTCGTTGACATAAGAAAAGGCATCACCAAGAAAAGGGCATTTGAGTTAGGTTTTAAAAACTAGACACCACAGACTATGTAGCATTACGGCTGGCTTCATTTATTTAAAAAAAAAAAAGGCAGTCACATTTGCCTTCATAACTGTAATGCAATTGTTATATGTAATTACTTATTTGATGTCTCTCTCCCCCACTGGACTCCAATTCCTATAAGGGCTTAGACTCTTGCTTTTTCAGTTGTCTCTCCAGTACCTAGCAGTGCATCTGGTACATTGTAGACATCCAGAAAATGTTTGTTAAATGAATGAGTAACACAAGTGGGAAAGTAACAATTTGCCTACAAAATAAAGAAGAAAAAAGATCAAATGAGTATTTAGGGCCAAGTCACAGATGATCTTGAAAATCAAAACTAAGGAATTTTAACTTTATTCGGTTGTTAATAAGGGCACGCTGAAGATTTTAAGGAGTGCAGTGACATAACTGGGTTTGTGCTTTAGAAAGTATATCTAAAAGTTAATACTATACCATAGATCACAAAAAAAGAGAGAGAACGGAAGCAATCACAGTATCGTTACGGGAGTCTGGATCAAAGATAACAAGGACTTAAAACTAAAATTAAAACAGTGGGAATGAAAAGTAAAAATAATAACCACGGGGATAGTGCATGGATAAAATCAACAGGGCAATGAATCTTCCATTTACCCATCTTCTGAGCACCTACTATGTGTCTAGGAGCTAGAGACAGGAAATAAAAAGAAGCCACAGTCCTTTACCTCAAAATGCTGATGGTTTCCCCAAATTGTCCATCCACGATGGTACCTTCTTGACCCATTCCCCCCAGGCTGGCCGCCTCTTCCATGATCCCTTGGAGTCCTCAGTCTGGGAGCAGCCCATTGCTCCCCCTCTCAGAGGCATCAGACTTCACTTCTTCTCCATGTTCCACGATCAGATGCAGGTACTTATGACTTCATGCCCAACTGTTTTAGTAACAAAATTCTTAGCCATGGGAATATCCTTTATCAAATAAGTCTATTCTTGCAGCTTGGTCCAGAATTTCCATCTTTTCCATCCACTTGGCTGATCTGTCTTCCTTCAAGACCAGACATATAAAGCACGCCCCCTGGGAAGTTGCTGCAGGCCCCCTTCCCCCTGGTCACTGGCTCTCCTATGCCACCTCCTTAGTATTGCTGTGACTCTCAGTCCGTATCCCCTTTAAGACGACCAAGACACCTACTAGGTGATGTTGCTCCTACTGGAACAGGGACCACAGTTGATTTTATTTGTGTATAAACAATACGTAGGAAGGAACTGAACATCACTTGTGGTTTGGAGACATGGGTGCTGGACTCAAAACAATACCTACAGCTTCCAGGCATGACAAGGCGTCTCACAAGCTGCAGGGCCTGTCCAAGCTTCTTTGTCTCTGAGGAGCTTATCACTGGGTTGTTGGGAGACTAAGGAACACAATGAATCTGAAAAAAATACTGTAGTTCTTTGAGAAGGATATCTATGAGCATTTGTGATAGATATTACAGACCGTCACAGGAGCTCGAGCATGCATTCTTACTAGGAAAGAATGGGAGACATGGGTAAGTGAGAACCTCATGGAGCAGCCTTTATGCTGGCCCTGGAGAACCTACAGTTTAGACAAGCTTACAAGGAGATGAGGTGGGAGGGGCATCCAGGTAAAGAAGGTAATGAGAACAAATGCCAAGAAGCCAGCAGCAATTCAGCAGCAGCAAATTTTACTGAGGGATTATTACGTGCCACACATTGTTCTGAGTGCTACGCAAACAGCAATGAGGACAGGAAAGGTCCCGATCTTCAAAGGGCTTAGATTCTAACTTGGAAGAACAATGAACAAATAAATACACAGAATTATTTCTAACAGTACCAGGTGACAGGAAGGTGATATGCTGTGGTGACTGGGGAGAAGGGGGTACTCCAGACAGAGCAGTAAATCCACTCTGGGGTGATGACATTTGTCCATCTGAGAAGAGGGTAATGAGACAGGCCCAGAATGGGGAAGAGCATGCCGAAGGAAAGAGCAATGCAAAGGCCCAGAAGCAGGAAAACGTCTGAATGGACAGCGTGGCTAAGAGCCAAGAGGCTAAGATACAAACAGTCTGACATTAAGGCTGTCACGTCTAAGGAACAGTGAGGTACCAATTCAGACCGAGGCTGAAACAGTAGATAATCCGAGAAAACTAATTGAAGACAAGGACGCCTCACAGGTATCTCTCACACGGCAGGGTGACGTGGGCAGGTGGGAGGCGCTTCCTCTGGAGCAGCCAGGCGGCAAAGCAATGACTGCCGGCCTCCTGTGACTGCGGAATAAAAGTGGTCTCATTCACCTCCACGAAAGGAGAAACCGGAGGCCTAGAAAGGGGTGAGGGTGTAAGTCATGACTCACGTTCACCAAGACACAGGGCAGGCGCCTCTACTCCCAGGTACATAAGACTAGTAACAGGTTAACTTCGGGGCCAGGGTGTCCAGGTGCCGCTGCTTGGCCCTGCACACCCTGCACACCCGCCCGGCAACCACCTGGCAGCAGGGAGGCGTCACAGACGAGCCCCTGCAGGACACACCACTGACACCACGGGGAGGCGCCACGAGGAACCCAGGGCCACTGAAAACCTGCAACAGAGAGAAAGAAACTCTGCGCTAAGCCCCTGAGATGGTTGGGGCTGCTCACTGTGGCATGTTAACCTCACCTACCATGACTATACACTATAACAATATAGGCAGAATTTTTTTTTAAAGATGATAAAAAGCAGAGGTACTCATCACTCTGAGTGGGGAGAAGAGAACATGAACTATACTACTCATTGCCTTTGACAGATGGCATCTTTTGACATGGTTCTCTGTCTCTCCCAACATCAACGACTTTTATCGGATATGCCCAACTTGGCAGTTCCTGCTCCAAACGGGACAGCGTTATGGGCCATCCGTCGATGTGGGCCACCACAACAAAGTACCACCAGCTGGGTGGCTCAAGTAACAGAAATTTATTTTCTCGGTTTTAGAGGCTGAACGTCCAAGGTCGGGAGGCCAGGTCCTCCTAGGACCTCTCTTCCCAGCTTGCAAATGGCTACGGCCTTGCTGTGCCCTCAGCCAGCGGGACTGGGGGGGTAGTGAAAGGGAGAGTGCAAGCAAGCTCATGCCAGCCAGCCCTCCAGTGTCTCTTATACGGGTATTAAGCCCACTGTGAGGGCACACCTTTGAGATCTCCAAACCTAATTCTCTCCCCAAGGCCCCATCTCCAAATACCATTACATTGGGGACTAGGGCTTCCATCTGGGGGTGAGTGGAGGGGGGGTGCACAATGTAGTCCACAGTAGCAGATGTCCTCCCATCCCTGGTTTCTGGTTTGGTCATGTGACCTTCTCTGGCTTCCAGAATGAGGCAGAGGTGACCGTGTAGGCCAGCTCCAAAGCCAGGCCTCAAAAAGCTCTGATATATTTCCACTTGCCCTCCGGCACCTCCATCGCGGGCATGAGAAGACTGTGCTATGGCTAGACCACCTCACCAAGGAGGACAGAAACTCAAAAAGCCAACCCCTATTTCGACAACCTGTGATGGGGAGCAGAGCCACCTCACCACCAAGCCTAAACCACCCTGCCTAAATCAGTAGGTGCATAAATGATAATAAATGGTTATGTTTGCAATGTGACATACAAACACAAGTGTGGGCCTTTGTTGGGAAACATGACTGCAGTAATAGGGACCGGATGTAACTTCTATCTAATGTCTACAAATAAAGGGCCAAGAAGCGTATCCAGCTCCTTAGGAAAAACCTTATGCTAACAAAGACATCAGGAAAATTAATCTGGACTTCGCCAAATTTTTTTCTTGAAGCTCCTGTTTATTCACCTCTGCTGGTTCTGTGCAATAGCTCCTAAATCCAATTCTAATCCTAGTCAGCAAGATTTGTGAAGATAACAGAGGAGATGGAAGGAAGGAGGGGAAAACATAAAATCATGTGGTACTGCAAAAAAGTTATCGACGTCAAGGAAGAAAATCAAGTGTACTACAAAACACCAAACATGTTAAAAATGAAGAAGTCCTTGGGTTTGGTCAGGAAAACATCACTAGCTCATTGGAAAGTCATTCTTGGAAAATAGAGAAACAGACACAGGAGAATCAAGAAAAGAGTAAACTGCACGTAGATCGAGACAGTCAGTGTAGAGGATTTATTTTAGCCGTGTAACAATGAAAAGAAATGGGGCAACCACTAGTGGGGCAAGAAATGGAACTCATCTCTTAACACAGGAGACCTGGGCTGGGTTAGTTTTCCACTGCTACATAACAAAGTGCCACAAGCTTACGATCTCCGTTTTTCGGGGCAGAAGTTCAGGGGGGCTTAGCTGGGCTCTCTGCTTACGGCCTCACAAGAGCAAAACCCAGGCGTTGACCAGTTCTTGTCTGGAGGCTCTGGGGAGATCCATTCCCTTGCTAATTTGGATTATTGGCACAACCCAGCTCTATGCAGCTCTAAGACTGAAGTCCCATTCCTTTGTGGGGTATTGGCCGGAGGTAGCTCTCAATGCCTAGAGCCTGCACTTCCCTCCCAGCACAGCCTCCCTCTCAGAGCCAGCAACAAAGCCATCCAGCCGTTTCATGTTCTCAAGCTCTGGCTTCCCCTTCTACGGTCAGTTGGAAAACATTCTGCTTGTACACATTCTAATCATGGGATCATACGAGGTCCATCTAGATCATCTCCATGTCTTAGGGTCAATTGATTAGTGACCTTAATTATATCCCAAAATTCCTTTGGGTATATAATGGAACATAATCAAGGAGGTAACATCCAGCAGGTGCACAGTCCTAGGGATTATGACAAGAAATCTTGTCATTTTATAGGATTATATATTAAAGTTAGGAAAGGATCCAAGAGTGAAAAGATCTTGAAGATTTCACACATCAGAATCATGTATGATAATGAATTACCAATAATTCGGAAGGGAAGAAATCAAGGAAAAAGCACACCATCCTAGCCATGGCAAAAACAGAGGCTGCCTTTCCTTGGAGATTGAGAGAATGACAAAAGGGGGAGAGTGGGAGGCAAAAGACAGCATTTATGCCAGCTATTTACTTTGCCAAATTTAGTATCATTTTAATTTAGATACAAAGAGACATATTCTCATATTCTGGATTCTCTGAAAAAGTTCCTCCAGATGGTTATACCTCCCTAGAGTGACAGCACCCAGGGTAGCCTTGCACATATTGGGAATTCAATTAAACGCTGCTGACCATCTGATTGAGGATTCAGAGTCTGGAGTAGCTGACTCAATACAAACATATGGCTTAGTTCCCATCAAAGGAAAAAAAACCAAGTCACTATATTCCCCTAACACAGCCCCTCCTTTGCAATGTGGGAGAAAACAGAATCGAACTAATAAAAATAGACGAATGTAAAAAAGATTAGGGAACAGGCAAACTGCAGAATACAAAACTTCTCTAATTTTATCATAAAGTCAGAATTCTTCAGCTAAGAACCGACGCTAAGACATTTCCTTCTTAATTCTGTTCCATCAAAGCAGTGGCTCCCGGGCGCTGCACTTCAGGGTACCTCAGAGGAGGAAGACACAGTGAGCTCGGGCTGCTCAGGGCTGGGGGACAAGGACACCAATGACGATAAGGTGAGGCTGAGCGATAGTAAGTGTTCAAAGTGCAGGGAAGAAAACAATATTAAACCACTGTAACTCTATAAAGACCCACATAAAGTATTTACAGACAAGAAAAACAAAGGTTCGGACAGGTCAAATACATTTTCTCCAAGGTCATATAGCAAGGATTATAGTAGATTATAACTTCCAATTCGGGAGTGACTGACCCCGAAACTCAATTCTCTCCTAAAGGAGGGATTAACTCATCTCTGGTCCGCTACCTGGACAAGGGTTTAGAGTAAAGTAGAAAGAAACTGTAACAGCTTCTTGGAGAGGCCATTATTTCAAGTGGAACTCAGGAAGATATGTTCAATGTTGAAAAGCGGAGAGGTAAAGTAAGGAGAACAGTTCCCGGGGAAGGAGCATAAGGCACGGAAGCAAGAAATCTGGGTCAACGCGGGGAGGCTGTAAGTAGTTCAGAGAATCTAAAGCACAAATTCCTTACAAGTAAATATATGAAGTCGGACACTGGTGTAAGGGGCAGTATGGAAAAATACTCTGTATTTACTCTACAGTTAACAGGGAGAGAAAGGCAGGGAGGTCCAAAACATGAGCCTGAACTATGAAGGGAAAATCCTCCCCACCTCCCTTTGCTCTCTAGTCCTGAGGAGAGCAGGGTCCCAAGCCCACCTCCAACCCACCGTCAGGCTTTGTTGTCACCGTTACATAAATTAACCCACTTATCACAGGCTAGCAACGTTCCAAGGGGTGGAGCTCTTATTGGTCTTTCAATCCTTCCTGTCTTCCGATGGCAGATTGCACAGACCCTCTGTGGGGGTCCAGGCACCCCCTGCTACCGTTGTCACACAGGAACCACAGTTCCAGGTCCCCATAGCTCCTCTTTTCCTCTTGGTCTTGCCACAGAAGGACCAAGTGTATTCAGCATGCCGGCTTATCTCAATTTCCTCCACTGCTTGCCCTGACGGAAACACCGTAACAGGTCCCATATTTACTGACAAGGCCAACCTTCTTGGCACGTTTGTCCATGTCACCACGAACTAGGACACCACCCGGGGGGTACCCGCCATCTGTTTCTGCAAAGTCCTACTGGAACACAGCCACGTCCAGTCATTCATGAACTGTCAACGACTACGTTCTCCCTACAACAGCAAAAACTGTATGGCCCATAAAACCTTACTTTCTAGCCCTTAACAGAAAAAAATGTGCCATTTGCTCTAGTCCCATATCTCACAGGACTCTTCTAGTCGTTTGTTCTGGTCTAAAATATAAAACTGATATGGATATCTCTTGATCGCTCAATTTCCAATATTATAATTTTAATTCCTGTTACAGAAATTGAGAATTTTGCTATCGTACACCATCAGCCTTCCTCCCCACTCCCCTCTTCACTTCTCTCTCAGTATGTTTAAGTCAGTACTCAGTGTTTATACCCTAGGACTACATAAAGATTCTTTATTCCTGAGACAGCTAATATTATGTAATTGTTTCTGTACTTACAAAGATATCTTCGCAAAGTTAATAATTACCATTTGCTTTGTTTGCCTACTTTTCCTATCACCATTTACCTATCAACATTTTTTCCCAAGTCTAACACACTTGCCAACAGTCTTTTTTTTTTTTTTCCAAATGTTCAAACACTTTGTCTCCCATATCCTTCCTATAGTCCTCCATCCTTTTTCTCCAATCTGGACTGGGTACTAAGCCTAGTGAAGAAGCTACTTTTCAAGGAACCTCCTTTCTCTGCCCTCCTGCATTAAATCCTTTGTTTTCTGCATCCTATGCCTTTGATTGGAGTTCCTCCCTTGTTTTTATGCAAGTGCATCTTCTAGAAGCTTTCTATGAAAGGACACCTAATATATAAATGTATTAATCCTTCTGTGTCTTACAACTTCTTTATTCTATACTAGCTAATCAACAGGTCATCTAAATAGAGAAGTATAAGCTACAAGTGATTTTTCCCTCATAATTCTGAAAGCACTCAACACTGTCTTCTATAATCTGGTGTCGCTGCTAAAAGTTGGATGTTATTCTGATTTCCATTCATCTCTATATGACGTTTTTGTGTCTCCTTTTTTTTTTGTTTTATACAACTACCAGAGCTTTCAGAATTTTATTTTAATCCATAGTCTTCTTAAATTTTGGATTGATGTGGCTTTACGGTCTCTTCTCATTCATTATGCTGTATTATTCATTATGCAGAGACCTGTATCCTACAGTAGTAGGAAATCTTCTTGTAATATTTCTTTAACAATTCCCTTCAGGTCTTCTCCTTGAGCTCTGTCAGCTGTCTATGCCACAGTAATGATGCGTTACAAACTATCCTAAAACTCAGGGGCTTAAAACAATAGCCATTTATAATTGCTCTGGACTCTACCAGTTGGCTAAATGGTTCTGCTGATCATCTAGTGGGCACAGGTCAAGGGTGCAGCAATCCCACAATGCAAAGGACAGTCCTACCCCATTGCCAAAAAGAATTACGTGGCCCAAAACGTCAACAATGCGAAGGCTGAGAAATCTGGTTCAAAAGTTACTTCCTGGGGCACCTGGGTAGCTCTGACAGCTGTCATGAGACCAAGCCCCCATGTCAGTCTCCAGGCTCAATGGGGAGTCTGCTTGAGATTCTCTCCCTCTGCCCCCCTCCAACTCACTTGTATGTGTGCATGAATGCTTTCTCTCTCTCAAAATAAATAAGTGGATCTTTACAAAAAAAAAAAAGTTACTTCACTTATATTCCAAGACCTACAAATAGCTCAACAATCAAGCAAAAACCTGCCTTAGGCTCAAACCCTCTCTTCCAGTGTCAGACCTACTATGTTCCCAGACCTGCTGCCTGCCTTGACCATTGAGATGTTGCTTTTTCCCCCAGACATGACATGATACACCGGTCCTCAGATCCTCAACTCCTTCCTGACATCGACCTAAGAAACCTAAGACACAGATGCCTCCATCTAGTTCCAAAACTCCCTTGTTTCTCACTATTGAAAATGGGGAGACTTTAATCCTTTGTTTCCTGGACTTGGAACTCTACACAGTCTGGTCCCCAACCCAACCTGACCAACCTTAATCATCTACTGCTCCCTGCACCTCAGGGTAACAGTACAGTTTGACACTATACAACAGAGCAGCCTTTAAAAGACCTTTTCCTGTCTAACTGTGGAGTCCTGGTGTTTAATCTCTTCTTTTGTAGTAACCTTAGGGACTACTGCGTATTTCTAAAACAGCCATTTACAGGTTTTAAGAGCTCATTACATGATCACTAAAGGAATACATGAAACTCATAACCCGCAGGCTTGAGTTGCAAGGAACATGTATTTATACTGACTGATTTCTGAGTTCTTTAATTCAGCCACCAAAGTACATCAAGCAGTAAGTACTCTGTTCGGCATGGGAAAGTAGAGGGATTAAAAAAAAAAAAAAACCCACTCATGGTCCCCTACCCTTAGAGAGCTTACAGCCTAGTATATATTAAGTCAGATATGTAAATAATAGATTCATACATAACCTGATTAGTCAGATTATCCTTATTCTATAGCTTAAAAAGAAAAATCCTTTCTCAGAATTGACAGAAATAACAGTCTTAAAAGTATACAGAATGAATAAATGAGCACATGAACAAGCATATGGATAAATGAGAAACCAAATATCCAACTAGTAAACAACATCTCCTTTCATTTTCCTTAGATGTCATCCTCACTATAAATGCTAATTGATTTAGCATATACAACAAATTAACCTGGTACTAGAATAATTCTGTAACACAATACAGAATTTTTTTTAAAAAATCTGTGCTTCTCAGCTTTACAGATAATGGAGCCTCTAAACAGATACAGGCCACTAGTCTAATCTAGCTCAGTAGACTGATGCTGGACAAGAATGCACCAGACAGCCTCCCCAGATGTTTATACTGAGCCCCATCTAATCAATGTTTATGCCTTATGGATTATTAAGGTTTGTCATGTTTGGTTGATGTATTTACTAATAGGGCAACATGAAGAATTCCCAAGAAAAGACATCATAACTATCTTATACTCCATCCCGAAGTCTAGAAATACCATTTACCAATTCAGCCATCACAAAGGAGCCACCTGGTTGAATGGATTTTCCCTTTGTAGAACACCTTGTCATTCATTATGATGACTGACTGGTACTGCAGCTGCATTGAGATCTCTGATAGTACACAGGAGATTAATCTCCATTCCTCGTGACATGGAATCATGCAAAACTGGGTTTGAACCTAAGCTCCATGAGGTACTGTCTACATGATTTTGAGCAAGATTTTCAACCTCTTTTAAATCTAAAGTATACACAGGACTTTAACCACATGCAAATGGGGAAAATAATACTGATCATACATTTGCTATGAGAATTGATAAGGAGATAATAAATCTGTAAGACCAGCATATACTAGATGTTCAGTGAATACTAGCATTCCCTTTACTCTAATCTGATTTAAATTATCAAGCAAAATTATCTAATAATTGTTTCCCCTCATTTTGATGAATTTTCATGTAGCTCCCTCCCTCCACTTTATTATCTCTTCATTCATTCTTCCATTTAGGTTCAAAGTTACTAAGAGCAAGAACTTAACACTGCTTCTCCTGAAATATCTCCCAGACGTTTCTGAAATCCATAGCGAAAAGAGAAGTTATGGTTCCAAATGGGCCTTTACTCTAAAAACACAGATTACCTTTGTTTTAAAGTACCTCCCCCAACTCCTATATCTCTGATAATTTTCCAGCACTGAGGAAAGAACACTGGCTTTTAAGTCAGGCAATTCTCAATTCCAAATCCAACTACACTGCTTACATAGTCAAGTTACTCACTTATCCCAGTTACTAAACTTCTTTGTATTTCCATGTCCTGTAAACTTAACTCAATGTCCCATAAACTATGGCAACAGGCACAGCGCCTAACAATAGGTGCTCTAACAAACGACTAAATTTTTCTCAGCCCTGGGGTTACTAATCAAACTTATCTCTCAGGCAACAATTGCTCTCAAAGACATAGTCCAAAAAGAGATAGCACGCCCTGTTCCACAGTTATTCACTCACTTTGTTACTCAACAAATAATTTTTGGAATGCCTTGTATGTTCTGGGCATAAAACAGTAACATTTATTTAGCACTTTAAAAAGACAATGGATTCAAGATCTTAGGCCTGAAGGACCTCAGGGTCTAGAGGGAAGGCAAACATGCAAATAACTACAATGCAGTTATTCTAAGTGCTAAACATAGAGGTGTGCACAAGTGCAGAGACGCACAGAAGACAGAGCTCTGGCAAGGCTTCCCAGAGGAGATGATGCTGCTGGAATTGAGTCCAGGAGGATGAACAGGGCTTCATGGAGCATGCAAGGGAAAGACATGTATCCCAAGGGGAGCAACAGCAGAAGATCCATGATGCCTGCTGACAACTCCACGTATAGAAATCAGGCGTGGCTGGAGGATGCTGAGGCAGGGGACAAATGAGAAAGGAGGCAGGCTGGAAGAAGCCAAATCATAAAAGGCTTCAAATGACAGTCCAAAGTGTCTGGACTTTATTCTTTATGCCCTGGAGAGCCACTGATTTCTAAGTTGGAGAATAAAAAGTTTCAGAATAACTCCTCTAATGGCAGAGGAATGAATGGCTTAGAAGGACTAATACTGTTAGTGGTGATACCAAACGCATGTAAGCAGGAAGGGAAAGCTAGTCAAGGATGGCTGTAGAGTTTCTGGCACAAATGAATGGAGCACTGGAGTTCCATCTAACACAAAGGAGTCATATACTGGGCAGAGCAGAACCATGGGTTAAAATAATAAACATTTCAAGTTTCATGATTCCATTAAGTGCAAGATATTCAATAAGCCACTGGAGAAAACGTGTCTACAGTACAGGAGATAGGACTAAATTAGACATACAGATTTTAGGATTTATATTTGGGAGTAATAATTTTTAAAACCAAGGAACATGCTTTTGAAAAGAAATATAATTCCTTTAGACTTCTCTCCCAACTTCAACTGAAAAGATCACAAATTCAAAACCTTAATTACCATCTATTGCACATATACTAAATTTTAACGCACAAAAATGAAAAGATGTCAAGATATTTAATAAAAACAATAAACTCTTACCAAAGATAAATATTTTATATTCATTAATTTATCACTTTTCTTAAGCAATCTACTAACTAATAAAGACCTTTCCCTCACCCACAAAATTAATGTATTTCCAAAATAATGTCTTCATGGCAAAAAAAAAAAAAAAACCAGCACGCTTCATCTTCTGAATAAACAAGTTGGTTTAATTTCCTGAGTAAACATTACTCATACATAATCCTGAACAGAGTCCAAATTCACTGAAAGAGTTAAGAAATTTCTAAAATCCCAGGAGCAATAAACCTCACCAGAGAATCTATTCAAGAGCTTATTATAAAGGACTAAAAGTCAATGTCATACCAAAATTTTAAATAACATCATGCATCCCTCTATTTAATAAATTATTTCAAAATCAGGTCACAATTGACAGACACACTATCTTGGGCAGACGGCAGAGAGTAGATAAGCAGGGAAAATTTCCTTTTCTCTACTGAAGCATGTCCACCAACTGTCATATTTGGAAAACAGCCAAAATGAGCACATTATTTGCAAAAAGAACAGGAAGCTCTTGAAATATTAGCAAAATGTATGGTATATAAATATGGAATGTAAAGAATTAAGATTCACATTCGTGGATGCTTAGAAATAATGTTTCTAAGTTGTATAGTAAAAGCACAAGTCCATCCAAGGTACCAAGCTCTAGAAGCCAAAGGTAGAGCCCCTTGAGCCCTGGGGCTATGTGTCACCCTTATCTTCTAGGCTGTGACCATTTATCCAGGGTAAAGTTCCCATAAACATTTCCAAAACAGATACCTGGCCTCATAGTTACTTTACCTCAGTTAGCCACACAAATCGCCTTGAGAAAACCATGGTCAAACCATGTCTTTCTCTCTTAATGTCTTTTCTTTGTGTCCTAACCTTTCTATTCCTCTTTTGTCACAGAGCATTTTCTGGTTCTCTGGCTACAAAGTTTACAGTGAGAGCTGACACAGCCTAGTCCCTGAAGAGAACAGCTGAACTATTAAGGAAGGAAAGCAGAGAGAAAAGAGAGAGGGAACCTAGAAATGCTAACTAGAGAGGAAACAGGAAAATTTTAGACTTCCTCTGAATCTATATATGCTTGTAACTCTAGGTTAATACTCTCAGTTGTGATCAGGGCCCACAGTCAACCAAGGGTCTTCTTTTTTTTTTTTTTTTTCTGACTCAGTACAGCCACCTTTATTATTTTATGCCTATTATCTATCAATTCAAGCATGGCTTTATGAACTTTGACATCATATGGAAGTACTCTGGGTGTTTTACTGAATGAAGCATTATTGCATTGCACTATTTTAGGTATAGAGGGATAAATGAATATTGATAAGTGTGGAGCCATTCCAAGGGAATGATGGTGGTGGTGGTGATGGTGAAGGTGATGCAGATGGAGATGGTGGTGATAGTGGTGATGATGGTGGTGATGGTGGTGATGGTTGTGATGATAGTGGTGATGATGGTGATGATGGTAATGGTGATGGAGATGGTGATGGTGATGGTGGTGATGTTGATGTCAGTGGTGATGGTGGTGATGGAGATGGTGATGAGCATCAGTAACCATCCTTCTGCTAGTGCTGTACTGTCACTAAGTGCTCCAGACATCTACCTTCTCCCCTCCACATGCACCCCTTAGGTCCTATAGGTCAATAAGGATAATTCTGATCCTATAGGCCTATCTACTTTGTTGCAAAATGGTAACCAAAGGTCTTCTAAATGGGATCCTCACTAATCTAAAACAAATATGTATTTTTATTTATTTTTTTAAATATTTTATTTATTTATTCATGAGAGACACAGAGAGAGAGAGAGAGAGAGAGAGAGAGAGAGAGAGAGAGAGAGGCAGAGACACAGGCAGAGGGAGAAGCAGGCTCCATGCAGGGAGCCCAACATGGGACTCGATCCCGGGTCTCCAGGATCACGCCCTGGGCCGAAGGCAGCGCTAAACCACTGAGCCATCCGGGCTGCCCAGTAATTTTTTTTTTAATGTAATGGTAGGAGTCTGGACAATGCCCAAAGCCAATAGCCAGGGAAAATAAGAGTACAGGGATTCATCTTGAGTGACTTTATTACTGGAAACTCCCTGGCAGTTGTAACATTGCTACCAACGCCACTGTCACCCTGGATAAGGTGCCCAGTGGTATCACAGAGTATTCTGGCTCTTTGAAGAAGTATGGGAAGCAGGACAGAGAAGTAAGCAAGGCAAATCGAAGAAACAAACGTCTAGTTGGAGTGTATTCTCTCAAGAAGTCCACAAAATAGGATAATAAAATATTCTCCATATGCCCCTTTTCTGAGATTTTGTTCCCATTCCCCCCAATCATGAGGTTAAGCCCAAAGAGATTCAGCAGCTCCAATTTATGCTACATGACCCTGTCCCCCTGGATCCCTGCCACCTTGATTTCTGGTCTTTCCAATTCCTGGCAGTTCAACTTTTCCTTGAGAGAGAGAGAGAGAGAGAGAATGTGTCTAGTCCTATAAAACCCCCACTTCCAACGTAAAGAGCAAGCAAGCAAGACTTCAGAGAAAGGTCACATCCAACAAGGATCTTCCACCACTCCTTTCTTCAACTCCTTTCCTGCACAGAAACAACACATGGATTACACTGCTGAGAAAGTAGTATCTGCCAATTCAAGAGTTTTGAAAGGACTGAAGGATTAGGAACAGGAAGGACAGATCCTCATTGTTCTCCCAACGAATGTCACAAAACAAACCTCAAAGTGTAAACCCAAGGATTTCTTAAAAATAGAAAGCCAAGAGACCAAAAGAAATACTGTGAAAACGTCACAGGTTATTAGAGGTGCTGCCGATGATGAGAAGAGGTTAAGAGGGTGGGAAAAAAAAGTTAAGAGGGTGGGGGAAAAAAAACAGTAAGAAACATCATCTCTTCAGATTCCCAGATGTTATCTTGCACATTAAGTATGTTATTTAAATCCAGGCTTCCTTCTTAGGTAGTAAAACCAAAATTCTGATCATCAGTCCACTGAGTTCATCTTTCCAGACCTAGAAAAGGACAGGAGCAGCTGATAATACTGCCTGCTGCTTATTTCCTCTTGAATTTCACATGAGAGACCGAATGGTATAGTACAGTATAGAATATAACTGCGAGGAATTATTCTGCAATGTTCCCAAACTATTTTTTTTTTTTTACTTTTTGCAAATAAGGAGGGTATCAGTCAACCATATCAAATGCCTATTAACAAGCTACCTGGAAATTTCTTTGCTCCAACTTACTTCTAGCAATTATGGATTCTTGGCAGTAATTTAGTCTGGGAAATCTCCAGTATGAACTACTTATTGCCCTGGTTCATTTGGAGCAACAACCATTTTACAAGACCTGTGCAGATTTACCACATTTTAAAATACAGTTGGTCAATTTCTTATGTTTTTATGACATCCTATAATAACAGTGGGACTATCATATAACAAGAAAGACCTACTTGCTGAAATCCTTATTTCTATCAAATTCTGCAAACTCAACTTCTTTGGTGAATGACAGTTCTTATCTCAGTGCTTTTATATAACTCTTTTTCTTTCTGCATTATCATCATCTTACTAAAATTCTTGAGAATGCACTTTGAGGACAATTATGATACTTTCAGCTAAACAGAGCAAAAAATATATAAAGATTTTTCTCTTTCTCAATCTGCAGGCCTACTACATATCCATAACAATATACACGAAAAAAAAAGCTCATTTAAAAATGCAAAGTGCTGACCAATCTATCAAACTATCATCATCTCTCCTCCAAAACACAGGAAGAAATAGAGACCAGAAGAACTGCCACACAGTACACAGGCTTTGGTGATGATTTCCACCTTAGTTAGAATTCTTAATTGCCCAAAACTCAATTTTCTTCCAACACAAGGACATAGATATTGCTGAGATTTTTTTTTATCATCATCATCATCACAGATAAAAAGAAGAGCATTAGGGTACTCTCTTCTTCCACTTCCTCTTCCACTCTCTTTCCTCTTTTCCTTCCTCCTATTTTCCCTCTCTTCCTGAACAATTCAGTCTGTAAAGCCATTAAGAAGGGCAGGGAGAGGGATCCCAGGGTGGCTCAGCGGTTTGGTGCCTGCCTTTGGCCCAGGGCATGATCCTGGAGACCTGGGATCAGGTCCCACATCAGGCTCCAGGCATGGAGCCTGCTTCTCCCTCGTGCCTGTGTCTCTGCCTCTCTCTCTCTCTCTCTCTCTCTCTCTCTCTCTCTCTTTCATGAATGAATGAATGAATGAATAAATAAATTTTAAAAAAATTTTAAAAAGGGCAGGGAGAAATGATCATCCACACCAGAGGCAAGAGGGAGGCTGCAGGGGCCTGCAGTGAAGTCGTTGGGAGCCCAAGCCCAGGGAAGAGACAGTCCTACTGGGGGCAGCAGAGTATGGGGTGTCAGAGCCAGCAAGATGGAAAGGGCGTCCCTATAGAGGGCTGAGCAATGTGAGAGGGAGTAAAGGGTATCCACAAGGTAATGGCAGACGAGCACATCCAGACACAGAGTGCCAAGAGTCCAAACACAGTGAAGAGGGAATCACATGCAAGGATGACCCAGTTTGCGGGATTAGATACCAAGCAGGGTAAGAAGGGTCTCCCTCAGTAGATCTGGATTGGCATAGAGAGTGAGAGACTATAAACTGCAAGAGGGTATCAGTGGAGATCAGGCCAAGGTGGGTGTCAGAGCCTGAGGTGGGTCACAAAGACTCAGCCTCAGGGCACCAAATGGCAGCACAGGGAAGAATGGTTACGTATACTGGGGAACTTACCAAATACATCTAGGTACCAAAGAGACCAGAAGCCACGTTTTTCACAACTGGAGCAAGAAGTTACCAATCTAGGAAGGAAGAAACCAAAACGAATCCTACCTGTGGGGTTGGACTAGAGTTAGATATGTCACTGGAAGCCCATAATTTTCAATAAATATAGGTACGTATAGATGTAAACGTGTGTACTTCTGTATGTGAATATTTTTTCCCCACTAATGACCATACTTAGTATCCAAATCCTAGCATCTTAACTTACCATTTTCCAATAAAAGGAACTAGGGCTTCCCAGAGAAATGGCTGATCCAGAAATGAGGCAAAGAAAGATGAGTCCTAGAACATTTTATGATGCCAAAAATCAAGGAAATACTCAAAGAATGACTCAGAAAAACCAGCCTTAAAAGATTTATACTGGCTAGGTCTGGGATGATTTAAACATTAAAAACTAATAATGACAGTAATACACTAAAACCTATCCAATAAAATAGCAAATCATGAGTCCACACTTATTTAAATAAAGTTTGATGAAGAATAGGATAGTCAGATAATTTAAGTACACCTCCCAACAAAACAGCTTTTACAAAGGGTTTTCCCTTTGGAATAATGGTCTATATAGAAGTCTGACGCACACCATCAGAAACAAGTGATTAAAGTGAACATTATGAGCAAAAGAAAACAAACCAAAATCACATGCACTTGATAGGATGCAACAAAAAGAACACAGCATCCTTCTGTGATATTCCTGCCAAAGACAAGCACAATGTGAATCATAAGAAAACACTAGACAAACCCAAATTGAGGGACACTTTGCAAAATAACCAGCCTGTCATCTTCAAAAAGTATCAAGATCCTAAAAGTCTAGGAAAGACTGAGAAACACTCCCACACGGAAGGACATTAAGGAGGTGTTCAATCAAATCAATCAAAATGTGTTGAATTTTGAACTGGATTCCAATGAAGCACATTATTGGGACAATGGCCAAAACCTGAATGGGGTCTAACGGTGGTAATGTAGCAAGACTAATATCCTGATTTCAGTAGCTGTATTGTGGCTGTTTAGGGAAATATCCTTTTTTTAAGACATACAAATTAAAGTATCCTGAGGTGATAGGGCATCAGGTTGGCAGCTTACTGTCACATGGTTCAAAGAAAAAAAATTATCTGAACTAAACTTCTGGTTTTTCCACAAGTATGTGATTATTTCAAAATCAAAATTATTAAAAAAAAAAAAAAGTTCTAGCTCCCACCATTAAAGAATTACTTACACCTGACCCATGGTCAGATTCAGGTCATATATTGATATATAAAAGGAAAATGGGAGTCAAACATTGATCCCGGACTGACCAAAAGAAAAAGCTGAATTTGTGAGCTTTTATACCCCATGAAATTAGCAACTAGACTCTATGAAATTAGTTAGCTATCATCTCACATGTGTAACTTCTGTAAATTGCCTAAAGGGGAGAATCTATTTTCTACACTCCGAAGCACCATCACCATGCTGAATATATAACATATATCCTCAAAATATTTGTCAGGTAATAATGTTTTTAAAAGCAGGATAAAGAAAATATCAATGATTAGCTTATTAGGAAACCAATACCCTGGATTATAGCACAGCATGCAAAACTGCAGCAGAATACAATCTCTTTCCGCTCAGACTAGCTTTGTGAGAAACGTAGAAGATAACAAACTCAATGCTAAATACCTGGTGACCAGTACTACTCCTAAAAGTAGGCAGAAAAAAGTAATCACTGTCTCTGGGATCAGGGGAAGAGTGGGCAAATACATTATTTGCCCAGCTGCCTTTCTTGATGCCTACACCACTAAAGATTTTAACTTAAAGACAATGTACCTAAAGAAGTTACCTATTAAAACGCAAATATCCCATAGTTCACGCTAAATAAGGATACTCGTGAGATTCCTACAATTATTCCTTGCACAGCCATAATGTCTCAGTATTAACAACAGAAACAAAAACACACATTTTGAGTCCCTCCTATGTGACAGGCCCTGTGCTAGTATTTTATACAAATTCCCTTTAATCCTTACAACTCCACAACATAGAGCATATCATCCATTTTCACTTCTAAATCAGGAGACTGAAGTCCAGAGAAGTTAAATAACTTGCCATGGGCCAAAGATCTGTTCAATGGCCAAGTTTTCGTTCAAACTCAAGACTCAACTATTTCCATTACACTGTGTGGCTTCCTCCTGCCGCGCTAGTTACTGTTCCTGAAAATAGAGAGCTATGGCATGAGGAAGTAAGACGCAATTTAGAAAACTTTACAGGATAAAACTGAATGAGAATTCTGAGTTACAGGTTAAAAAAAAAAGAGAGAGAGAGACAAAAAAAAAAAATGTCTCAGAAGAAAGGAACAAAGGCTTTTAGCAAAGGGACAGAGGAGAACAAAAACGGAATGAGGAGGTCTTAAGGACAAACTGCCTGGTTGCCTGGCTCTTCTGTGAAGCCTAACACTAGATCTGATGAGATCCTCAAGTTAATAATGAACTCAGTTAAAACTAAGAGCTCAGACTTATTGGCTTGAACAGATGAATCAAAAGTTGAACGAAATTAAATGAAAATTATAGTAAATATTGTATTTTCCTCCTTTGCAGGAGAGGGAAGAAATAAAGACCTGGCATGTATGGCGAAGTTACTAAACTATCTTTGAAGACAACAGGAGTTAAATACCATTAAGCACCCAAGAAATTCTGGATAAACCAGTTCCACCCTACCAGTTCCACCCTGTCTTGACGTAAAAATGATGACTGACAAGAAATACTCTAAAACATCCTAAGCTATTTTAACATCCTAAGCTATTTTATCCAGGGATGCCCAGGTGGCTCAGTGGTTGAGCATCTGCCTTCAGCTCAGGGTGCGACCCCAGGGTCCCAGGACCAAGTCCCACATCGGGCTCCCTGCATGGAGCCTGCTTCCCCCTCTGCCTATGTCTCTGCCTCTCTCTCTTGGTGTCTCATGAATAAATAAATAAAATCTTAAAAAAAAAAAAGTCCAGTTTATCACTCATGTGCTAGCAAGAAACAAATGTAAACAAAATGCTGCCTATAATGTGAGACTATATGATGAGCACAAACAGAAATAATTGAAAATTATGTAGGAACTGAAATATACATTACTATGTGATTTTGTAGAAAATGTAACTTCTATTTACATACTGGAAACACACTGGTATTCTTATTATTTTAACCCAGGATAAACACTGATCCCCATAGAACAAGAAGCAATATGGTACAATAACAAGATATTTGGGGATCCCAAAGGCCTTACTAGCTTTGTAATTTTGGGCATGGTAGTCAATTCTTCTACTCTTTTACCCCACATGTAAATAAGGGGCTAATAATAAATATCTTTCAGGATTGTTGTGAAGACTGGATATAAAGCACATAAAGTGAGGAGTATAATGTTTGGGACACTAATAACACTAGCAATTCCACTTCCAGAAATATATCCTAGGAATTTAATTTATGAAAAAGGTGGTTTGTATGATAATGTTCATTCTAACACTACTTTACTACTTATAATAATAAATTATTAATAATTTTAATAAACATCCAAGTATCTAAATTAAAAGAATATTTAAGTGAAGGTATGTACACCAGATCAGTGGTTCTCACACTTTAGCATACATAACAATTACCTAGGGAAGCTTATGAAATGCAGATTCCCAAAATTTTTACTCAGAAACTCTAACCCAATAGGTCCAAGGGGAGACCAGGAAATTCCCATGTTTAACAAACAACCACAGGGTTGGTTCTGAAATAGGAGGTCTATGAAAATTCTGCATTAAATGGGATTTTTTTTAAAGATTTTATTTGAGAGACAGGGAGAGAGAGCAGAGTGAGAAAGTGAGAGAGCACAGGGGTGGGGGCAGAGGGAGAGGGACAAACAGACTTCCTGCTGAGCAGGGAGCCCAAGGTGGGGCTTCCATCCCAGGACCCTGAGATCATAACCTGAGCCAAAGGCAGATGCTTTAACCAACTGAGCCACTTAGGCTCCTCTAAATGGGATATTTTAATGATGCCATTAAAAATATGATTATGAAGACTCTGTAATAACACTGAAGAAGTTTATGATATACTATTAAGTGGAAAATTCAGGATTCAAAATGTATGCTTTATCTAGTAACAACTATTACCAAACATAGGAACAAATGGGTCTTAGCAATAGCATTAGGGGTGATTTTTTTTTTCATCTTTTACCTAATTATTTGAAACAGAGTCATGTTATCATCACAAATAAATAAGTCACTTACCAAAAACTGAAGGAGGAAAAAAAGTCAATGGATCACCATGCCCTTCAGGATTAAGTTAAAACTCCTTAGGGCAGCACACAAATCCTTCAATCTCCAGACTTAGCTTCTTACCCACACTCTACACCAAACTACTTACAATGCTCCAAATTATATCCTATATTTTCACATACTATTATTGAATACATTATTCCATCTCCAGAAAAGCCCTTCCCTCTGAAACTCAGCCTGGCAGGTGGCTCCAATGGTTAAGCATCTGCCTTCAATTCAGGTCATCATCTCCAAGTCCTGGGACTGAGCTCACCTTGTGTTCTCAGCTCAGTGAGGGGGTCTGCTTGTCCCGCTCCCCCTATTTGCGCTCTCTCCCCCCCCCCCCACCAAATGAATAGATAAAATATTTTTTAAAAAGACTCAGTTTGGCATTCATTCATTCAACAAGATTCATGAATCACCTCTTCTCTCAAGTGTCCCTTGATGACTCCTCCCAGAGAGAATTAAGTGAGCCTCCTTCTTGCTCTTTGCATTCTTGATGCATTGCTTGGTGCTTCCATTACAGCAAACACCACCCTATACTTTAACTCTGTGTGGACATAACTGTTCCAATATTCTACAGATACTTGGGGTCAGGCAGAGATGATGTCGCTCAATTCTGGAATCCACGAGGCACTTGATAAATATTTGTGAAAATAATGAGAGATCACTCTTTTGTTATCAGCTCCCTCTGAAATCCTGACTGACTTGCTGGTTAGTTGGAAAGGACTTGGTTTACTTATTAATAAGACTTGCTCTAAATACACCCTAATAGATAGCATAAAACATACCACTGAAAAAAACCTGTATGAATACTTTAACCATTACTCATAATTCTTCACCTTCTCTATGTCTTCAAAGCTTCTATCAGACTTCAGAATGACAGATCACTCTGGTCACTAGCCAGAGCAAATAAACAGGAAGCAACTCTGTCCCAAGATACCTGCTGCTGGCATTTACCATGCCAAGGAATGTCTCTGCATAATTCCTACTGCTTCTCCCAAACACTCCCACTCACTCTCATGTCCCACACTAACAGCAAAATAGCTATACAAAACAGGGATAATTCCATGAGTAAATATAGCAGTTTTTTATAGAACAGTCAAAAATTAAGATGCTATATTTACTATATTTATAGGATACATAAAACATGTAAAATACAGATTAGTAATGAGAGGTACCCACTAAGGACTCAAAGTGGCTAAACAGTAATTTGGGCAAAAAGAAAAAAGAAAACTTTAATGTGGAAGAATGAAATTGAGATCCAGGGGTCACAACTTCAAACACCTTCCCTGTACAGTGAAACATACAGTTGTGGAATAACCTAGATACTGAAGTCTTAAATAACAGGAAAATGTGTTTAAAAGAATTTGATTCTCAAACCACATTAGTTGTCAAACCTCTTATATAATTCTATCCCATAGCCTTGTCACCTGTGATTATATAATAAATCCGTACATCTAAAGAATACCTTCTGGAAATAGGCAAACAACATACACCACAAGCTGATATGTAAGATGTGTGTTAATATAATAGATATCAATAAAAAGTTGTAGGGACTAAATAAATAGCAAAAAGAAAACGCGGGAAGCCCTGGTGGCTCAGCAGTTTAGCGCTGTCTTCAGCCCAGGGTGTGATCCCGGAGACCCAGGATTGAGTCCAACGTCAGGCTCCCTGCATGGAGCCTGCTTCCCTCTGCCTATGTCTCTGCCTGTGTGTGTGTGTGTGTGTGTGTGTGTGTGTGTGTGTGTGTGTGTGCGTGTGTGTCTCATGAATAAATAAATAAAATCTTTAAAAAAAAAAAAAAGAAAGAAAGAAAACGCTTTCCCAGTACCAGCCCTATGCTATCCCATTTCTCATGTCTTCAGTCAAGTGCCTTTCTCTTTCTACAGCATCAACCTTATAATAAGGAAGAATAAATGACCACCTTTAACCAACCTCTCTTGGAAATCTGGCAAAATTCATTCCGTCAGCTCTGCTAACAAGAGCTCCAAAGTGTTACTATTTGTGCCTAAAGTTTTGTTTCCTCTTTAAATGAAAATATTACAATAGTTTTCCTTGCTAAAAGCCTCTCCCAATCAATCATACTTCAACTCCCACAAATAGTGTTTGGAGGGGCCTCTAGGTGGATCAGTGGTCAAGCATCTGCCTTTGGCTCAGGTCATGATCCCAGATTCCGGGGATGGAGCCTACATCGGGCTCCCCTCAGGGAGCCTGCTTCTCCCTCCGCCTGTGTCTCTGCCTCTGTCTCTGTGTGTCTTTCATGAATACACAAATAAAATCTTTAAAAATATATATATAGTGTTTGGAGACGGGATAAAGTCAGGTGAGATACAAGCGCCCCAACTCCATGATGCTAGAGGAGAAATTAACACCGGGGTGGGCAGGTAACGAGACACAAGGAAGGCAAACTCCGTAACTCCTTCATTTTAAAGACCCAGTACATGTTCTTCTTAACCTGTGTCTCACTACACAGTCCATCCCGATTCTACTCCTCACACAAAATCAGTTTCCCCCTAGGAGGGGGGCAATGGGCACAAACACTAGAGCCACAGTGAACTTGTAGTAACAAAAATGGAGAAAAGGCTTTCTTTGGAGAAGAGATTTGGGCAGGAAAGGTAAAAGGAAATGTGGTGTGGGGAACAGAAGTCTGAAGCAGGCTGCAAGTCGCACGGGTGGCTGCTGATGCCCACCTCTGGTAGTCAAGCTTTGATTCATTCTGATCAAAGAAGGGTGACGCATCTACGCCAACTGTCTCAGGTCAGTTAACTAGAAGTAATTAACCACTTTAAGGAAAGCTGCTCTCACAACTGCACCCCAGCCCCAAGGAACTGGACAGCACAACCAGGGCGGAGCTCCATTTCCCCGCAGTTCCGTGAGGGCGCGCTGGTAAATACGGGAGCCCCGACTCCAAGACGTGCATTCGGAGACGAGCCCTGTCCGGAGCCTGGAGAAGAACCTCCTTCACCCCGCGACCATGTATTGCGGTCGGCCCCACACGTCACACACACTTCACGTGGTACCCAGGGGTGGTCCACACGCAGAACCCACTTCTGTCCCACCAACGCAAAGGAAGACAACCGGACTCCAGCAAGAACTTCTAGATGTGTGTCACGCGGGCAAGGGCACCAAGCCCTCGGCTGGCACACGGCGCACCTGATCGTGTCACCACACACGTGAGAAGGAAGCGGAACTCACATGAGTCTTCGGTGTGAACTCCTGCTTTCTTTTTATAAATTACTCTATGATGAAAAATCAAAACTCATGCTATTTTAATTAACAAAAGCTATGCGGCAATATGTTCCCACTAAGCCCGGGCACACTCAGATGCCTGCAATGCCAAAGGCCTTCAGGCCCCGCGACTGAAAGTGGTCTCCTAACCCTTGACTCAAGGGACAGCTTCCATTTCTAGTCAAACACTCAGGATGAATGTTCTCCAACAGGCTCCTCGGAAGAACTTCCCAAAATTAACATCAAACCCATAAGTAGTCATTCTGGTATATGACTGAGGAAACCAAACTGCACACACTGCCCCCCAAACCTCCAGGTGAGCCGGCTGCAGGGGACAGGGGCACCCCCCCCCCCCAGGTGAGCAGGCTGCAGGGGACAGGGGCACCCCCCCAGGTGAGCAGGCTGCTGGGGGCGTTGGAGGAAACCCCTGAGAAGCGCCAGGCACCAGGCAAAGTAAGGACTGGCAGGGTGACAGGGTGAGCAGCAGTCGCGGGCCGGCTGTCCTCACTCCCTGCCTCACGTCAGGCTTACTGCTCTGAAGATGAAGCCAGAACACCCAGCTTAGTGGGGAAGGAGGCCAGTAGCAAAATCCCGTTGTCCCCCCACCAAGTCCCGCAGCTGGCACGGCTCACCCCACCCCTGCAGGCACCGGTCCCCCACACACACAGGCACAGCTCCCTGAACACAATGCTGCAATCACCACTTCCAACATCATCTCTATCTAAAATAGATAACCCACTTGCAACTTGACTATTTTTATAGATACGTTTTTCATTCGATTTGACAGCTCTGTTTGTGATTTATTCCATTTAACCAGCACAGTTTCCCAGAAAGTGAGCACCTTACCAGAGTCCCAGTGACCACAATTGCCCAAATTATGAGAATGACAACTCTTACCTCCCTGTACCCAAAACCTGATGAACTGAATCTTGAATCTGAAAAATTTGTGAACTCTCTGGTTCATATGTCTTTGGTGACCAGACACGATTTTCCTCTACTTTTTACCAATTTACTTTCTCACATGGGGGGGGGGGGGGGGTAGAAACCAAATTCTTTATATTCAACAAGAGTTTACTAAATGTACTTTACATAGTAAGTAATCCTTTGAGTCATTAAGAAAAATCAAGTAAATTTGAGACATTGAACTTTTTATTGCTTTGTTAAAATACAAATAGTTCTTAACCTAGACTCTCTAGGAAAGAAATAATTTAATATACATTCAAATAGGAATTTTTCTTTGTTTAGATTAAAAGGTGGTTGTGTCAAAGGAAGAGGCCTTAAAAGGTTTTGCAGCTGCCTCTTGAAAGATGTTAAATAGAATGAGACTTCACCTATAATATGCAGGGAGGAAAGGAGGGAGGTAATTCCAATTGGGTACTCTGAGGAGCTCTGAGGAGCTCAGATTTCTTTAAAGACCAAAGGGTTGGATGAGAAAGAGGAACAACTAAAAACAGGAAGGTATTTACCTGGGAAAATATTAATGTCCCTTTCAACTAAGCTGGGGAAAAAAACAAAAGAAGAAGAGAGGTATAAAAAGTTCACTTCTATAACAGGTAATGTAACCTTAACCTTTGAGGCCACAAGAGAATTTCCCATGACATCTAACAATGCCAAAAATCTGATTCTTCCCAACTTGTATTTTGCTTCTGTCATTCCTAGTGAGAATCATCTTCAAACCAGAAAGTACAAACAAATGATGCTGGGAGATTACTGAAATTTCACACAGACAGAGGTCACAACAGACACTTCAGATGAGTTTGGGTATTCAGACCCAGAAGAACTGGGCACAAGCGGGAAGAAGGGATTTGCATTGGTACTAGGGTATCATCAGTGCTTCACTACTGCAAACAAGCTGTAAGAAAGTAGCCTGATTTGGGTGGAATTTATAGACTCAATGCCAGAAATAGATCAAAGGAATGCCCTAAACAGGACACAGCATGCATTCAGAAGGGCAACAGATAAAGTACCTCATAATATTCTCACAGGTGTATCAGATGTGGCTGGATGAGACTTCTAAGCAACTCCAATGCCATGTATAAAGTTTGCTCCTTTTAAATTTATAGGAAGCTAAAGAAGGGTTCTTTAGGGATGTATCACCGTGTCTCAAATTCAAATTATAGAAAATATGCTTATTAAATCTACAGATGATGCAGAAAAGAAAAGTTAATACTCTGGAAGATAGACCCAAGAGTCAAAAATATCTAGACAGATTATAAATATAGGCTAAAACAAGGAAGGTTAAATGTAATAGTAATAATTTAAGTTCAATCAACACTTTTACAAGTATGATGTGGGGGCAGCACAGGTGGCTCAACAGTCTAGCGCCACCTTCAGCCCCGGGCCTGATCCTGGAGACCCAGAATCCAGTCCCACGTCGGGCTCCCTGCATGGAGCCTGCTTCTTCCTCTGCCTGTGTCTCTGCCTCTCTCTCTCTCTCTCTCTCTGTGTGTCTCTCATGAATAAATAAATAACATCTTAAAAAAAAAAAAAAGTATGATAGCAGAACGACTGCATCACAGGTCTTTGAAAAAACTACTTGGAAACTTTGAGTGTCTGCTCAATGTGAGCCAATGTCATTCTCCACCTCAGTAAAACTGACCTGTTAATAAAGAGGTAATAATTTCATTGTGTCATATTTTAAGTAGCTATTTTGATTACAAAATACATGTTCATTTTAGAATACTGAAAAATGTAGGTAAACAAAAAAAAATAGTAATAATAACAATAATAAAGATCACCCACAATTCTACCAAAGACAAATACTACTTTTAACATGTTGTTATCTTTTTTTTTTAAGATTTTATTTATTTATTTATTCATGAGAGACAGAGAGAGAGAGAGAGAGAGAGAGAGAGAGGCAGAGACACAGGCAGAGGGAGGAGCAGGCTCCATGCAGGAAGCCTGACGTGGGACTAGATCCTGGCTTTCCGGGATCCCACCCTGGGCTGAAGGCAGCGCTTAACTGCTGAGCCACCACCGGGGCTGCCCAACATGTTGATGTTATCATTCCAGACTTCATCACTTTTTCTTAAAAACAACCAACCAAACCCAGGATCCCAGTACAAATGCTATTTTGTAACCTGTATTTTTTTTTTTAATTCAACGGTGTATCAAGTCCCAGTATATTTACACTGGTCAACTGATATTTAGTGCATTTTGTTCATTTCTGCTCACCACCTTTAAAAGAGTCATTGCAAAATTTGAGAATATGCAAAGAAGGAAAAAAGAGAATAGTGAAAAGTATGAAAACATAACTTCACCTACACTCCACTGCCAACTAGTACCAAGTGCTGGAAATTACAGGGAGGGGGATTTCAACTCAATAAAAGGATATATTTTTTTTTTAATAATTAGAGCTGTCAAAAAGAAACAGAATGGACCTATTTAAGGGTTTTACAGGGCTAAGACAACTAACTGGTAAGGAACGCTACAAGTAATTCCTCTAGGTCAGAAGTTGAATAAAAGGTGCCATTTTATTTGAACACTCTGTATTTTTTTTAAAGATTTATTTGTTTATTCATGGGAGACACACCGAAAGAGGCAGAGACACAGACAGAGGGAGAGAAGCAAGCTTCAAGCAGGGAGCCCGATGTGGGACTCAATCCCAGAACCCCGGGATCAAACCCTGAGCCAAAGGCTGGCGCTCAACCTCTGAGCCACCCAGGCTCAGAATTACCCAATCATTCTGTAATTCTAACGGAAATTTTACTAAATAAATTTATTCCATGTCCAATATGGAACAAATCTTTAGTAAACAAGATCTTAGAAAGTAGAGTCAAGTACTCTACATGAGAAATAGTAACACTAATGATAAACACTGATGTCCTAAATGCTTTGCATTCATTTCTTTCTATTTCACTTAATTCTTACAACTCTCTATGATACATGCTATTATTATTCCCATTTTATAGAAGTGGACAGTGAGGCTTAGAGATTTTTATATTTATTCAAGGTCATTCTTACCTATGCAGTGTCACCCAAGCATACCTGATTCCCCATCATATAGCTACTGCTCACTTAGTAGGTCATCAAAAGCACCTTCAGAAAAGTTCTTATCTAGCGATCCCTCAAAGGGCAGTCATAAGATTCATTTTGTAATTAGGAAAAAAATAAGTTTTTTTAAAAGATTTTATTTATTTATTCATGAGAGGCACACAGAGAGAGAGAGAGAGAAGCAGAGACAGAGGCAGAGGGAGAAGCAGGCTCCATGCAGGGAGCCCGATGTGGTACTCTATCCTGGGACTCCAGGATCACACCCTGAGCCGAAGGCAGCCACTCAACCACTGAGCCACCCAGGCATCCCAAAATTAAGCTTTTTTAAAAACAAATTATTCATAGCAAAAAAAAGTTCAGATTAGACTCAGCCATCTAAAACTTTCGTGAATCAGATTTGATGAATAAGACTTAGGATGTGGGAAAGCAAATTTAAATTACAGAACTTCAAATCTTTACCGTTACTAATTTTTCTTTTTTTTACCATTACTAATTAAGTGACCTTGGGCAAGTCCATAATCTCTCTGACTCTTCAGTCCTTCAGCTGTGAACTGAGGCTCAGCTACTTATGGCTGATATAAGAATTAAATGAGATGGTATACATAAGCATTTAGCACAGATCTGCCCCTAGTATAATTACACAAGTAATAAAGGCAGGGAGTAGGTAGTGGCAAACCTATTCTGCAATTAATTCCAAAATATTTAAGAATGTCTTCATGTCATTATGTTTAAAGTGGAAGGGGACACATTTTCCATCATCCTGTAAATAAATTTCTGAGGACAATCATTTGTGAAATAAAGTAACAACTAAATTAACATGCCTTCTTAGAAATTTCATTTTATGCAAAGGATCACCGAAGGAATACAATTTTAACCCTGTCTTCAAAGACATTGTTTATTCAGTATGAGACAGATTCAAGTTTAAAGGTTTTGATTTTGACTTTTACAACTTGGTTCAAACTACTCTAATGAACGCATGTTTTTTTTAGCTTTGTTTTCTAGGCACATCCCTGTTACAGAGCTACCACTCTTTTCTGACAAAAACCAGCAAAAGGGAAAACCTCCTATTCAAGAAATACATTGTGGGTCACAATTTTGAAATTTTATCTTAATTTTATTCCTAAAATTTGCCATCTATTCTTTTTTTTAAATGGCACAACTGAGAACGTTTTAAAAAGATGTTTACCAGGGATGCCTGGGCGGCTCAGCGGTTGAGTGCCTGCCTTTGGCCCAGGGTGTGATCCTGGAGACTCGGGATGGAGTCCCACATCAGGCTCCCTGTATAAGGCCTCCTTCTCCCTCTGCCTGTGTCTCTGTCTCTCTGTCTCTTTCTCTGTGTTACTCATGAATAAATAAATAAAACCTTTTTAAAAAATAAATAAAAAATATTTATTTTTTAAATAATAAGTTCTACCATTAAGGTAGGATTTTTAAAGTACCATTTATCTCAATAAAATTAACTGAAGTTCTCATTGTTCTCAAAGAATTCCTTAGTGTTTTTCCAAAGGAACTGATTATTTAGAAACCTCTTTCAGAATATAGGTTTCCAGCCATAACCATTCTTACAACTTGAATTAGTAAACATATTTATTTTACCTGCAACTTTAAAGCCATAACCAGATAAACTGTTTATATATATATATATATATATCCACCAATTTCATTCAGATAAACAAAAACATATATATATGTGTATACATATATATATATATATGTGTGTGTGTGTGTATATATATATATATATATATATAACCTGTGACTAAGGGCATTTATTAGCGCTATCACCTGAAATATGTCCACACTGTCAACTTGCATTTCAGAGTGAAAATCACTTAACAAGAGAGCACGCACAAGAGTCATCACCTCTAAGATCAGCTAAAAAAAAAGGTCCCATGCTCTGATCTGAAGTGAATTGTCATTCCAATAAAATGTCCCTATTAACAAGGATAGACGATCACATATGAAATTTTTTTAAATTCCATCAACTATTTGCCAACTAAATTCATTTCACTGTAATACAGATGTTTTCATTTTCCCTATTAGCCAGTATGGTAATTAGCTGCATTGCCTGGCCACTACCACATATAAGAACTTGAGTAAAGAACACAATGTTATCATCCAGAAGTCTGTATTAAACACTTGTCAAGAGTAGCACAAAAGAGTTTTTTAAAACCCAAGAAAATCACCTGGATTTTTTTTTTTTTAATTTTTCCAAGTACAGTTGGGTTGCTTTAGAGATGTTTCAGGGTGAAGATATGAATGATGACTGACGCTTCCCAAAATATCCAGGTCAACGTGAATAACCATAATTTCATAAACTAAAAAGCCTTCCTTGCATCTAACGGATATTCTTCAGCCTTCCTCCCTCTCATTTAATTTGTCCATCAATTCAACTTTTAAGTTCACAGTTTTTCAAATATGCAAATCAACCCAGCTATTTCCCAGGTACTGCCTGCTGAATAAAGACCTTGACATTTTTTAAATGTCATCTTAGAAAGAGTATCCAAGCAGTATTAGTCTCGCCCGCAACATCTTCACATGAAAAGGCCTGTACTACATTCCATACACACTCTCCCAATCCCGACCTGCCATCCTTCATCCTCCTAACCAAGTTTCACGCTGCTATGTCCAGGTAACTGGAAGTACGGCCAGGGCTGCCCAAGCTGCCTCATCAAGTTTTCACACACACCCTGTACTGGCGACATCTCATCAGAAGGTTCGCTCGCTTCATTTCGTGGGATCGCAACCCACAGCACGGCAAATGCCTTCTGCGAGGAGGTAGCAGCAACCAAAGGCTGTGGCTTTTTGCAGGGTGACTGCATGCACGCAACAGCTTCTCCACCAATTTCATTCAGATAAACAAAAAAAAGGGGGGGGGTGGGCTTGGCACGGCAAATACCTAATAAATATTGATGAAAAGCGAGTGGAACACTGATTCCCTTCCAGTAACACTTGTGCATGTACAAGTTCTGCACCAGAGCTCAGAGAAAAGTAGCTACTGACGCATTGATGGAAGGCTATTTTCAAATTACTCAGAGAATCCAAGGCATCAATCCGACCGGGAGCCTCATGCCTCCTCTCCACACACACACAGTCTGTTTTCCTGCCTAATTTAAGAATGAATCGCTGGCAGCCAGCAGGTGCAATAACCGTGAGGAGGAGGACGGATGTGTCACAATGCAGAACGCGGCGTGCGATCCCGGGGCGGGCTGCCGTCCTTACCTTAGCAGATTAGACAGGGGCAAGGGTCCGGATCCGCCGCCCAGGATCCCTCCTTTCCTGCCAGACAGGAGTTTCTCCACCAGAGCCACATTTCCAGTGCGGGCGGCCTCCAGCAGCTCCTGGTCCTTCCCCATAGTGTCTCCCCGGCTCCCTCGCGGAGTCCGGCTCCCCCCGGGCCCTCCTCCCCGCCCACCCCCACTCCCCGGAACCCAGGGCCCTCCCCGCCCCACCCTAAAATAATGCGAGCGCGTCGGCACCAGGAGGTCCCCGCGGGCCCGGCCGGGAACGCCGCCGTCCCCCGCGTCAGGGCGCAGCTCTGGCCGCGGGGCTCAGACCATGTGCGGGCCGGGGGCTGGCCGGGCGGGGCGCCGCGGAGCCCCGGATCCCCCAGGCCTGGTCGCCGCGGGCGGGGCGTAGGGGCGCTCCCGGGGAGCGCGCGGAGGCTGCCGCGGACGGAGGAGGTCGCAGGAAGAGGAGGCGGAGACAGCGCTCGCCGGAGCCTGAGCGCAGCCAACGAGCGCGGCGGCGGCGGCGGCGGCGGCCCGCGCACCCTGGCGCCGCGGTGCGGGCTCTGCTCGGCTCCCGCGCCCGGCGGGCCCGGCGGCTGGGCGGCGGCGGGGGCCCGCGGCGAGGCAGGGCGGTGCGGGGGAGCGGCGGCGGGCGCGTGCCGGGGGTGGAGCGGCGGCGGCGGCGCAGGGGCAGGGCGGGGCGGCCCGGGCCCGGCGCGCGTGGCGGCCGGCGTGCGGGGGGCGTGTGCGCGCGGGCAGGTGCGGCCGGCGGGGCGGGCCGGGGGCGGGGCGCCGGCGCCACGGGGGCTCGGGGTTCGGGGGCGGGGACCTCCTGCTCGGGAGAGCTCCGGAAGCTCGGGGAGGAGCCTCGGGGCCGGGGCCGGGGGCTGGCGAGGCTGCGAGGGGCGCGTGCGGCCGGCCTTGCCTCGGGGGCCGCTGCCCGCCGTGGGGCCGCTCCAGCGTCCCTCCCCCGGCGCCCGTGCCAGCTGGGCCCCGGGGAGCTCCTGAGGTCTAAGGTCACCGGGCACGACGAGGCTCTAACCGAGAATTCCTCCGCGCTCACCCTGGGAAGAATACAGATGGACCCGGACTCGAGACCCAGTCTTCACTGGCAGCCGCATGGTCAGCGCATCGCTGTGCGCGCTTGCCGTGGTCGGGGTCCATTCTCCCTCCTCCTGGCCGAGGAACACGGTGGGGAACACGACTTTCTTTTCTTTTGAAACTTACGGTGACCCCTTCTGCTCTGCGTCGCCCTCGCCCTCGCCCTCGCCCTCGGAATGCACCGGAACCGTTAGCTTGTTCACAATGGATTGCCAGGAAAGAGGCACAGCAGGCACCGTCCTCAGCCAGCCCGGGCACCTGCATGTTGCTGGAGTATATTCATTTTGGAAATGAAACAGTGGCTCCCAGGGTTGGTTAGATCACCCAGGACGCCGCACAGCAGGTGGCAGGACAGACCTGGGCCCCAGAACTGCCCCCCTGCAGAGCCCATGCTCCCCGCAGTCCCCTTACTGGCCCCACGAAAAAGTCACCTAGGCCGGCAGGAACGATCACCGACATGGCATGGCCGAGTGGTCGCCCTGTGCCAGGCACGATGCCACACGCCCTCCGCATGTTCCATCGACCTTCCCAACAGTTCCCTGAGGCAGGTACGCATTTTATCCATATAGGTGAGCAAGCAGTGTTAGCCCAATATGCAGCTAGGAAGCAACCCAGCCAACACTCAAATCCAGAGCTGCCTGCTAGAGGTGGAGATTTTAAATAAATAATTGGGGGAAACTTCTGACACATTCGGAGGTAAAGAACTAATGTATTTTCAAATTTTTTATGGAATTCAATGTTCTGAGATTTCATTCGAATGGTTCAAAGTAGTGGGTCAGTTATGGTTGTTTACAGAAGGTTTACTGAAGGAAATGGATTTTGAGCTAGTGTGGCCTTTTGGTTTTGCTTTAGCATCTATTCCAGTAAGATATTTTATGTGCTAATATTATGATCCTTCACACAATGAGACTGGCAGACCAGTTAAAGAAACAAAGTAAGGAGCTATTGAATTCATTTTGAAAATGGTATACAGAACTCCTTTTCTTCCACTTTCCTGTTACCAGCCAAGCAAAACACATCTTGCTCAGAATATACCATAAGCAGTCCATTAGAGCTGAAAAATCACTCTCAAATTTTAACAAACAACATTTCATGGTGGGGATGGGAAGGCTAGTGAGTTAGTATCAGGAATCAACCCCCATTGGGAAAACCCTTAGTAATGATTAACTCTAAGTAAGTAAACTCTTAAGTAATGATTAACTTTTATTTTTTTTTTACTTTAAAACTTCAGGGTTGATTTTAATATATTATTTATGTGGCATCATAAATTATTATTTTTAAATAATACTGGACTGGGACAGTTTTTTTTATTGCTTCTGCTTCCTCACAGAACCAGACTTACACTAATGTGTCCCAACTACCATCTACTGCTATACCATTACCATTTGTCCATTTCTCTAAACATGGTGCTATGCTTCATTTGTGCTTCATCCCTAGAGAGAGGAAGAGGGTACTTGCAATTTCCCCATCTGCAGTATAACCTGAGTTGGGAAATACCGTTTTACAGTCATTCTTTTTTTTTTTTTAATATTACTTTCAAAGGCCTATAGTAGGAGATTCCATGACCTACTATAGTTTCCCATTGCAATGTTTAATGGCTGTACCCGTCAGGAAATTGCCCTTCACATCAGTATCACACAACGCTTCTCAACTTTCATTCTTAAAACTTTTTTTTAGAAGTCTTGTGTCAGTTCCACAGTTCCAGGCACTCTAGTGGTTTATTATATTCAAAGTCAGTTTTTTTCAACTCTGAATGCCTTGTTTTTACTTACATCGTAGCTTCTTGTCAAAGAGGACAGAGGCTTGAATCCATGGAAACTAACATGCAAATTAAAAATGAAAACATTCTTCCAAAAATCTGAAGAGGCAAAAAAGAAATCCATATTTTTTAAACATCCAGGTTTCATCAAAATATTTTGCATCTGTGTCTAAGTGGAAAAAGCCAGAAAATCTTGGGAACCAATTAAACAGGCTACATCTCAGTTTGCACATATGTAAAATTAAAAAGTTGTATCTCATGGTCTCTAATGCCCTTTATCGTCCTAACATTCAATGCATATGGTGAGACATGGACTAGTCCATTAAATTATATGCATAATTGAAGCTAGAAATCAATAAGGTGATAGATCTGAGGTCAATTTCTATTCTGTTTGTAATCACAAAAATAAAAATATACTATCCTCAAATTTTTTTATTGAAAATTTTCCCATAAAAATATTTTTTTACTGGGGCACCCGGGTGGCTCAGTCAGTTAAGAGTCTGCCTGCAGCTCAGGTCCTGATCCTGGGATCCTGGGATCGAGCCCCACATTGGGCTCCCTTCTCCCCATGCTGTTCCCCCTCACTTGTGCTTTCTGGCTTGCTCTCTCTCTGTCAATTAACTAAAATCTTTAAAAATAAAAAATATATATATCTTTACTATTCTCAATGAACAGTATTGACAGTAGTAGTAAATGCATATTATGATCCAGGAATGATACTAGAGTCTTTTTCTCATTTTATATGTATATCATAGTGTGTGTGTCTATACATATATACATGCTTATTATATATATATAGTCTGTGTGTCATTGTATACATATATCATTGTATATGTGTTTGATACATGTCCACATATACACACACATACCAGTCAGGATGAAAAAAGACAAAGAATCTACTATCCCTCATATATGATAAGATAATATACATATATTTCCTATAGGTACATGGTATATACCCCATGAGGTCAATAATCAAATTCCTGTACAGCTTCTGAATCCCATCCCAAATTTTAATATACACAGATCTAATTCTAGATCTTTTGGGCACGCTGGGAATTACTGCTCCAGTATACATAGTGCAAGTCACTGCTCTTGAGATTGATCAATAAAAGGAAGGACTAGGGGTTAAAACGAGAGGAGAGGCAAAACCAGGGTAGTGTATGCAAACACACACACACATACACGTACACACACAAAGACTTTGGAAGTACAAAATAAATGAAGGCATGTGAATCCGCGTGACTTATGCACGAAGGTCTGTCTACGGTGAGGATAGCATCCTTATGACGTAAGGCAAACTGGGCTCAGATAGGGTAACACTGCAATTTAAGGAAGTGAGTTAGGAAAATACCTACTTCCTCCATTCTGCACTCTGCATATCTGGGGCTCTTCTGATGGGCTGTGGGACAGAAGTGGGCAGTTCTGGGTCACACAATACGAAGATACCAGACATCTAAACAAAAGCCAAGTCCCTGCTCTGTCTTCATCTTCCTGAAGAAATCCGAACACTGAACATACCATGATGCTCTCAGTCATTCTGAATTCATGGTGACGAGTGGTGAAGGCCACCGAGAGTGAACCCCCCCCATCTTCTCCTGGATCTGTTCGGATCTAATATCCCACAAAGCACAGGGGTTAAAAGTAAAACTAGACTGAAAATGAAACGAGGAATTAGCTCTCTACGGAGGCACGCCCTGAGACTTGTCTGTGGAGGGACTTAGATCACAAATGGGACATCCATACCAGCTACACATGGCCTGTCTCACACTGGGGGCAGAGGATGGGACAGAAAGATAGGTTTCCGGACTGCCTTTGGAGGGTGTGCTTACCATCTTCGGGTAGGAAACAGAGGGAAGCCGACTGGCTTTCAGCGAGTCATGAGGCAGGCATGGAGAGAGAGAGAGAGAGAGAGAGAGCACAATGATGGAACGGGTACCTCCTCTTGAAAGCTCAGTAACCGCACCCTGTGGTCAAGGGCTTCCAATGGATACAAGTAGGGAGAGAAACCAAGCGTGTTCAGTATGATACAACTCCTTGGAAAGCTAAGCAGAAATTTCTTCCCCCTTTAAGGAAATGTGATGAAGAAGATTAAGGGTTCCCCCACGATCACCACCCCATGGGACATTCCATTGCCATCCTGTTTATTCCATCACTAACTCCCTCCCCCCAGCCTCCAGGCCTCCGTGCGCCCCAAGGCTGAGCCGGCACACCGCCCATGAACAGTGCAGTCTTGTGTCCGCTTCAAACCAGTTACCTCACAGAGAGGGGCCCCCTGAGACGCCCATAAATCCCCACCATCTCTTTTTATTTCCTTTTGAGGAAAATAGCTAGCGTTCTGACAAACCTATTATTACCAGACACAAAAACACAGAACCCACGTTTGCCCTTTTAACTCATCTTCCCCAAGGGCGAATCCCAATCTCGCCCCTTCTTACACACCGGTCTTCTACTTCAGTCTTGCTCCTACAGCAGCGCCTGCCAACTTTTTCTGTAAAGGGCCACGTGACATTTTCAGCTCTGTGGGCCGCACGGTCTCTGTCACACCACCCAGCTCTGCTCTGGGACCATGAAAGTCACCGTAGGTCGCACCGAAATCAATGAGCGTGGCTGGGCTCCGAAAGGACTTGACTGATGAATGCTGAATTTCAAATCTTATGATTTTCATGTGTCGCAAAATACTCTTCTGAGTTTTTTTCCCCAACCATTTAAAAATGTACAGACTATTCTTAGTTAACTGGCCTCACAGGCTGCAAGCAGGGTTTGGCCCATAGGTGTGGGAGTGACTTACTAGCCCTTTTGAGGGACACTGCTGCTTGTCCCTGCCTGTTTAGGTGGGGGAGGGGAGACAGGAGGCCAGAATCGCAGTGTCCCCCTGAGGCAGCCAGACAGCCCCTCCTGGGTCCACAGGGATCCGCCCTGGGGGCAAGGCCCCTCAGAGTCCTTCACATCTCCAGGAAGACCCGTCCTCGGAATGTCTATCAGGCTGATTTTATTAAGCTTTTTTGTTGTTTTTTTGTTTTGGGTATCCCATGGACGTGTCCTCACGTGCCATGATCAACCAGTAGCTTTGACAGGAGGGCGGCTGCCCTGAGCTGGAGCACAGCCCGTGAGCCGAGCTGCTGCTGTCCCTGTGGCCGCAGACCAGGCCCAGACCTCCTCCTCCTCAGCTGGGCGGTGCTGACGTCTGAGGAAAACAGAAAGTCCTGCAGTCAGAGAAACTGCTGCTCCTGCAACAAGCCGCCAGAGCAGGTGGCAGGGGCCTGGTGGGAAGGAGCGGGCTCTGGCTCTGGTGGCCTCTGAGGGGACACCCCGCCGGAGCCCCGGGGGCAGGCAGTAATGCGGTCTGTGAAACAGCACAAGGGTACATGAGAGGGGTCTAAAGCCAAAGGGCTGTCGTAGAACAACTGCTTACCTGCCCCTTGAAAATTAGGTCGCACTGGTTCACCTCTTCCTCCATCGCCACTACTTTCACATGCAGCGTCTTGGCCGCAAGGTCACAGAAGCCCGGATTGCCCGCCTCATTCCCTGGCCTCCTGGTCGTCCATCTACCCCTACAGCTTACGGACCCTTTAGATTCGACTTCAGGCTCCCCTCTGGTGGAGAACTTACCCATTACTAGGTTCCGTGGAACTCCCAATTACTTTCTTTGGAAATTTTGAAGAATGACACGTTGTTGCCCACAGGGTGTAACCGGCCACCTGCTACATCTTTCATTGGTCTAGTGGCTCCGAGTGGTCTTGGTTTCCCTCTGCTACTGCTCACAGCTTCGTAGCTCCCAGACCCAGATGGTGACCCCCCCCCCCAGCACAGCACCCCAGTAATTACAGTCCAGCCAGAGCCCAATACATTCCAACTCTTCGCCAAGGGGAAACATCCCCTCTTAATTTTGGTGAATAATATTTCCATTATTTCATGGAATTTACAGGCACTTCGTTGAAACTTTAGAGGATTTATTGAAAGTATTATGTGAATGTGGAATGGACAGTCAATGGGAATTACTACAGTCTCTATATAAGCATTCTCTTAGGAAATTAGTTCGTCAGGGATTGCCAACCATTACACTAGATATGCATCAATTATGTGTAATCAGTGCTGCGTTTATTTAAAAAAATCAGCCCTTATAGACATTTTTTTTCTCCAAATGATGCAAGTGAAAAACTATTTCAGAATCTCATTTCTATTAGTCATCAGCTGCGGGGAGAGTGAAACACATGGAGGATATATGGTTAGGATGGAGTGTTCACGTGCAATAACATGTTACTTGTATGCATTTTACGTTCCTCTACATAATAAAATGAGTCCTGATTTCATCTGATTTTTTTTAAGTCAAAGTACAATGTTTTTCCTCCTTCTCCAAAGTTTGCTTCTTAAGGACAGTCTACCTTATACTTAAAACCAGAAGAAAAATGGCAAAAGGGCAGGATCGACGCAGTGGACTTAATATTCACTGGTTGCTAATAGTTTGTAACTAAATGTTTACCACGCTGTGCTACTCATCACTTACGCAGCTGCGTGGGAGGTGTTGGGGGGTGAGGGGGAAGAAAACTGGCATTGGTTGGGAGAGGTATGATCTGGTTTTACCAACGGACGTCTTGTTGAAAACATCAGATCATGGGCACTGGAGTTGTCTCTGCTGTTTACGCTAAAGAGAGAATCAGAGGCATAGAAAATGATGGAAATACAGTCAGTCAGGGAATTAAGAAATCAAATAATGTCAGGGAATTGTGTTAAGAAAAGAAAATAATATATTGATTCTCATTGAGAAATAGTATTGATAATTGATTGGATTTAAAAATCAAACATGAGGGCAGCCTGGGTGGCTCAGCGGTTTAGCGCCGCCTTCAGCCCAGGGGGTGATTCATGCCTGCCTGGAGCCTGCTTCTCCCTCTGCATGTGTCTCTGCCCCTCTCTGTGTCTTTCATGAATAAATAAATAAAATCTTTAAATAAATAAAAATCAAACATGAAATTTTTTTGCCAGTTAATTCTGAATAAGTTATTCCAACAGCAAGGGAGGAAACTTTGTTCTGGGATTATTTTAAATAAAAAGAACACTGTATGTAACACCGTTGAGTTGATATTTCTATCATCACCTCAGATCTTTCCATTCCTTTATAAACCTCATACAGAAAATAATGCCTTCCATTTAGTCAGGAGTGAAGTTGGTTGTGGAACAAATAACTGAGAAACACTGCAAAAACATTCAAAGGAATTGGCTCATTTGGGTGAATGGGCCAGTATATGGCAAGTGTGTTTCAACGCAGACAAGTTTCATACTACTTTTTGTAGGAGAAAACCCCAATTCATTCTGAAACCAAGAGCTTCATAAAATCATCTTAAACTGTCACAGTTTAAGGACACAATATTCATAGAAATAATTCCCAAAAAGTCGATCACAGGGATCTAAGTATTAGATAATGAATTCTTATATCCGGAGTATTCTTTTTCTCCAGCTAAGACGGGAGAAGAGGTGGGGGGTGGGGGGTGCAGGCGGCCCCGGGCCCGCAGCGCTCCCAAGGTCACCCCGGGGTCACCCCGCTCCCTGCTGGGCCCTGGGCCACCAGCGAGGTCTTCCTGGACTCGGCGCCCTCCGCCCCCTCCTTCTGCTCTAGGCTCCAGGCCGGGCGCTTGCTTCCCCCCAGTGGCTGTCGTGGCGCAGAGGGTTCCAGGGAGGTGGCACCGCGCCCAGGGCGCCAGCCACGGCCCTCTCGGCCCCTTGGGTTACGGGGTGGGAGGGGGCTGAGTCTCCTCGGGCCCTGCGGTGCCGTCCTAGGAGTGGCCACGAAGCCGCCTCGGGGTCACGACCCACTTACACTTCGTCCCAACTGCTGGCCCTACTCACAGTAACTTTGGGCCACAGCCTGTCCTAAACCTATTTACCAGATCCCAAATCATATAGGGTAAATTTCTATTTTAAGAATCCTGTTATTCCTGGGCACCAGGTGGGGTGGGGGTGGCGGGCTCAGTCGGTTAAGCGTCTGCCTTTGGCTCAGGTCAAAATCTTGGGGTCCTGGAATCCAGCCCCAGGTCAGGCTCTCTGCTCAGTGGGGAGTCTGCATTTCCTTCTTCCTCTGTGCTCTTTTTCTTTCTCTCATTCTCTCACTCTCCCTCAAACAAATAAAATCTTAAAAAAATAAAAATCCTCTTATTCCATATCACTAATAATAGTTCTCCTTCTCTGATGAAACCCTAATTGATACAGAAATTAGTATCAGACATGTTCAGGATACTAGAGCTTTATGAAGGGTGGATTCCCTGCCTTGGTTTATTTTTTTTATGTTTTTTTTAAAGATTTATTTACTTATTTATGATAGACATAGAGAAAGATAGAGGCAGAGACACAGGCAGAGGGAGAAGCAAGGCTCCATGCCAAGAGCCCGACACGGGACTCAATCCCCGGACTCGAGGACTGCACCCTGGGCCAAAGGCAGGCGCTAAACCACTGAGCCACCCAGGGATCCCCCCCTGCCTTGGTTTATTGAGTTGATTGAGCTGATCTGATTAGGTATGAAGGCATTGATGAGCCTGCTGCCACTGGTAATGCGGACACTGGTAGTCCACTAAAGGTACAATGATATTGAGGGTTTGGGTTAAGAGAAACCCCCTTCAGGTGATCATTCTATGGGAAATAATGGTTAAAACTTCTTGAAAGTTTTATATGTGCCAGGTGCATTTTCTCATTTAATCCTCATAAGTGCTTGAGGTGTATGCATCTAAAATGGCATCCAAAAATGCAGGCTTCTCCCCCTCACATAGCATCTGCCTGGATGGACTTTAGGAACAACGCATTAGGTATTTTGACCTTGAGCAACCAGTGGGCTGCACGTTTGACCAGTTCTGTCCCTTGACCCAAAGAAGAACCTTCCTTGAATTGCATTGTAATGCCATGTCCTTGGCTTTTATCAGCAGCCATATGACATCTGGCTAGCATACAGGATGTAGGAATGTTCCTGGAAATTGTGAATCCTTATATTGAGCCCCACATTGACAAAGAAATCAAACTGTACTAGGGAAATTGTGCTACCTCTAAAGAATTCTTTTTTTTTTTTTCCCGGTAATGGTAACTAAGAAATTGTTTCACTTTTCCACTTTAGCTCTTAGAAATCTAAGTCCATTTAAAGTTTGACATACTTGTGATTTTTTGCACCCCAGCCATGACTCTTTAATATTTCTGCATTGATTTTTATTGATATTTAGCAGTATTTCCTTCAATACGTTTTTGTTTATAAAAGATATGTGCAAGTGTGTTATCGAACTTGCTATATGCCAGGTACTGTTCTAGGTAAGAGTGTAATAAATAAAAACATACTCCCTGCCTTCATGGAACCTCAGCTGAAAGTGATAATGCTAGGGCTCCTGGATGGTTCAGTCAGTTAAGTGTCTGAATCTTGGTTTCAACTCAGCATGATATCAGGGTTTTGAGATGGAGCCCTGAATTGGGCTCCCTGCCCAGTGGGGAGAGCACTTGAGATTCTCTTTCTCCCTTTCCTCTGCCCCTCCTCCAGCTCACATACACACACTCTCTCACATTCTCTCTCTTTCAAGTAAATAAATAAATCTTAAAGAAATAAAGTAAGTGGTAATGCCAGAAATTAAGGAAAGGTGTGCCATTCTCTATTTCTTTTTGTCATTGTTTCATTTACTATCACATGAAAGCAGGCATAGGGAATATCTAGGAGCTTAGCTTTGCCCTCAAAAAGAACTTTGAGAAGTAAACTTACTGTGGCCTTGAGGATACAAAGAGTATGAATTTCTTGTCTTTTCATTCACTCGACACCCTACTGAGTGCCTTCTGTGTGCCAGGAAGTTTGCTAGATGCTGGTGATTCAACGGTGAACAAGGCAGGTGTGGTCACTGCCACAGTGGAGCTTACGTTCTAAGAAAAGAGACATGGAACACGCACTGACAAATATGACTACTGTTATAAACGAGATACCATAAAGGCTATGATTGTGAATAACAGGGACACCCGATTAAGTCTGGGAGGTGAGCAAAGACTTGTCTCCAAAGGACCTGGGAGAGAAATGACAAAAGGAAATAGAAGGTGGATAAAGAATGTTCCATGCGGAGGGCTGTTTGAGAATCACTACACTTTGCCCTTTAAATTTTCAGAACTAAAGCTCCATGTTGCCTCCTACCATCTCCTTCTTTACATCTTTACATCTCCTCCTCCTCCACTCACATCACCCAATCATGTTTTCACTGTTTCTGAAATTAAAGCTTGTTATTGTTATTGAAGTTTCTTAATTTCAAGATTATATAAAATATTATTCAAATATTTTCTCTAAAAATGAAATAAGGTTACTTTTTCCCTCGTACATGGACTCGAATTTCTTTTCTCAATGGTTTTTCTTGTTTGTTTATTCTAAGTAGGCTCCACACCCAACATGGGGCTCAAACTCCCAACCCTGAAATCAAGGGTCACATGCTGAGCCAGCCTGATGCCCCTTTCACTCCTTTTTAAACTGATATATGCCCACTTCAAAGAAGCTTTCCTCTTTCTTCACATGAAGACAACCAAAATGAGTAAACCATGGCTGGTACTTTTTTCAATATCTATGTGTACTTTATGGATCAATGAATAGGAATGGGTATTAGTCACATGAAACGACTTGAAAACAAGGCTAAACTGAATATGAAAAAATGAATCGTTAATTCTAACTATAATTGTCCCACATGCATATGGTTTTTAATGCTTATACTAACTAACAAAGAAACGTGTGACGAATTCCCTATTTATTTTCCACAATCCACAGCCCTCCCACCTTCCATATTCATGGGCCAGCTTCTTCTTGTTACCCAGCTGAGGTCCACACCTGCCAACTGTGGGATCAAGCTGGGCTGGATTTGCAGCCAAGAACAGAAGGGGAGTAATTATGAGGTCTTCCTGGACTCAGTAGCTAATATGATCTGAGTAATGTATGTATCTTCTTCTATATTGGTATCTAAATGCTTTCCAAAGCACTCTTCCCATTATGCCACAAATTATGTTTTTGTATTAGAGAAAGCACTAGAATTGGGATTAGGAGACCTGGGTTTTGATCCTGGTGTGACCTCTTCTTAGCTTGCAAACTTCTAGAGCCATCAGTGTCTATAGAGCAGTGTCCATAACTGTACAGGTCCATTAATTTGCTAGGGCTCCCATGACAAAGTACTACAGACTGGGCATTTTAAACAACAGAAATTTATTTCCTCACAGTTCTGGAGCTGGAAGTCTGAGATCAAAGTGTCAGCAGAGTTAGTTTCTTTTGAGGCCTCTTTCTTTGCTTATGGATGGCCATCTTCTCACTATGTTTTCACATAGTCTTCCCTCTACGTACATGTACAGGCATCCTAATTTCCCCTTCTTCCAAAGACACCAGTCATATTGGCTTAGAGCCCATTCTAATATCTTCATTTTAACTAGACTACTTCTTTGAGGACCTTCTCTCCAAATGCATTCACATTTTCAGGTATCTAGTGGTTAGGGCTTCATTATACGAATTTGGGGAGGACGAAATTAAGTTCATAACAGGGTTGATTGATGTTTTGAGGGTCAGATTAAATGAGACCAAAGAAGTGAAGGCATCTGTTTCTTAGTAGATGTTCAATAAGTGCTAGTTAAACCTCAACAAGTAATCTTTGAAGTACTCATTATTTCTAACGTAATGGTATGCAGAAACATTTGGTGTGAAAGGTGAACATAGAGTAAGAAACCTGGACTTTCTATAGGGATACACAACTACAGTCTTGTAACAGAGTAATTCAAATGCTTGAGTTAATGCCTTTGCTGCCTTTGAGATTCAGCAGTGATGAGGAAGTCACTTCAATATCCGTGTGATCAATTGTCCATCAAGACCATAAAAATTTTTTTGAGAATTCTGAGTATTTTAAACAGTCAGTAGTTGGAATTAAATTTATTCAGGGTTTTATTTCTAAATGAGAGTCAAACTTTTAAGTTTGCTTGACTCAGAAATCCAAAATGGGTATAAATGTGTATGATGCGTGCATATATATGGTGAAAGTTTAGAATCAGAAAAATACTCTGGTAGTATTAATAAATGCATTAGTACATCAATAAATAATACATTCATACATTATTCATGTAATTAATACATAAAATAAGTGAACCTTTTAGTACTTTTGCATGCAGCTAATGTGGTCAGTAAAGAGAAAAGATAAAGACCTCCTCAATACCCCAGTCATTAGGTTACTTTTCTTAAAAACCATCAGCTCTGCTTCTTGATGATTGTCAGTAGCTATGAAGCATCACATTTACTAATAGAAAAATACAGATATCACCTGATTCAAATAAATTTGATGTAAGATTTTTTTAAAGAAAGAGGATAAAGAGTTAAGTTATTCACAGAAACTGCAACCCGAGACAAGCATTTCATTTGTTTCCTGTTTGGAATGTGTGGTTTTAGGTGCAGGAACCTACATTCAGAGTAGATCCTTACAGCCCAGCAAGTTAAGAAAGACATCGTAAACATCTAGAGATTAGAAAAAAGGTGGGGGTGGTTGGGATTATTTTCTAGTATCCATAATTATGGAGTCAGCAGAAAGAAAATTCCAATGAGTCTTGGGAATGAGGAAAGAAAATACAGAGACATTCAGATTGCTGCTCAGGTAGGGACTTGGTGAACTACTCTTCTTACCATTATAGACTAGCATACTAAAATCATCTTCACGTAAAACATTTAAACCTCATTCTATCAGATAACTTTCTTCTCTAAACATACATCACTAACATTTGTAAGAATGTAGCCAGATAAAACTTTAAAAAAAAAATTCTCCTCTCCCATTTCTTTCCCTTTTGTCCTCACCGTCAGTAACCTCATTCCCCACCAAAAAAATTTAAAAATAAAAATAAATCATGTATCCCATCATTCAGGGGAGTACGTGGTAAATAGAAGTTTGTTTGTAGTTTTTGCCTTTTAATATACTAGACCCTGAGGAGATGGATGAGGCATCTCAAATACAGAGAGGTGGGAAACGGAGGATGTCCGCTTTCCTCACCTCAACTTCTCCTTGGTATAGAAAAATATTCCTGGCTTAAGTAGATACAAAGGCAAATATAAGAAGATTGAGAACACCTGCCCCCATATAGCTTAACTAGTAGTACTGAGAACTGAGGTCATCTGTGTCAACCTGACTTTTAAATTTTTACTCCAGGAAATTCTTTCCCAGGAAGATGGTTCCATGAGCCAATAAATAACGCCAGTGTTTCCCTCAGCGACTCCCTTACCATACATTTAGCTGAACAAATAGTTTGTTCTTCTGAGGAAATAACGCCTTCCTAAAACTGTAGGGGGAAGGAACATGCTTTCCTGGAGAAGTATCCAGCATTTAGAGCACACCCTTCAAGGTACATGATTCTGATGATAGGGAAGTTCTGTGTCTTTCGTTGCTTGAGCCATTTCACAGCTCTATAAACTGCAGATAACAGACAGCAATGCAAAATAATTCTTGTCTGTATACCTGTAAATAAATTGTCCCACAAACTTCCAGCAGAGGTATCACTGTATGGATAAAGTCAAGCAGAGGTGCCAGTGCATAGGACTATAGAGATGTGGTTCATCTCCCCTGAGTTGTTATATTTTGATCTAAGAGGCGAATGACTTCTTTCAAGACAATACTCATAGATAGATGGCATTTTGAAGATAACATTTAAAACTTCAAACTAATCTCTGTTGTATTTAGCTAAAAAGAAAAAAATTTTAGTATATGGCCTTGGATATTGTTATTTTTAAATTTTAAAGATTGTTACATTTCTTCTTAAATGACTGTTATTATGATAAACTATTTTTCCAGAAAACCATTTGTGAAATGCATCATTGATGGTTGGCAATGTGTTCATTTCTTTGTTAACAGAAATGCCATCCTTTTGGACTGCTCCTAAAGTCTTGTGATTAGAAGTTTTGGCTCAGAATCAGAAGTAGATAAAAAATGCATTATTCTTCTAGTGATAGATGATGGCAGTGGTGGCAAATTTGATGGAAAATAAAGAGCTAAATACAGATTTATTCATTTATACATTTTTTTTTATTCCCTGCATATCCTATACATTTTGGCAAATAACGTACTGTTTTTCACAGTGACTTTACCAACACTTACCTCAAAAATATGTCTATGATTTTAATGTATAGACATTGTGATCTCAAAATTAACTGTACAAACATATTTTTGATTACTTATACCTTCCTGAATCTGTTACAGATGTATGAGATTAAGACACAATTAAACTTCAAATAAGTAGAGTTTTACTGGAAAATTTACTGTTACTTTAAATTAATAATCCTACAATTCTAGTCTATTACTCAAATCATGATAGCTATTAAATTTATAATATGATTCTAGATTTTTAAATGTCATAACTGTATTGAACAAAGACAAAATTTGTTTTGTAGAAAATGAAATGTTAGGCATTTTTTTAAGTAGGGCTCAGACCCATGACCCTGATATCAAGACCTGAGCCGAGATCAAGAGTTAGAGGCTTGGGCGGCCCGGGTGGTTCTGCGGTTTAGCGCCTGCCTTCGGCCCAGGGCCTGATCCTGGAGACCTGGGATGGAGTCCCACGTCGGGCTCCCTGCATGGAGCCTGCTTCTCCCTCTGCCTGTGTCTCTGTCTCTGTCTCTGTGTCTCTCATGAATAAATAGATAAAATCTTTTAAAAAAAAACCAACAACACACACCTTGAGATTTAATGTATACACCCTTCAAATCATCATTGAAGCATATTTATAGAATATAAAACTCACCCATTATAAGTGTAAAGTTATATGAGTTTTTGTAAATATATCATGATGTGCAGCCACCACTGGAGTCAGTCTTAGAACTTTACTCATCCTCAAAATTCTCCTGTGTCCCTCTGCAATCGAACTGTCCCTCATCCCCAGCCACAAGGCAAACACTAACCTGCTTTCTGCTCTTGTGTTTCTGAATTTTCCATAATTTTGTATTCATATTTCATATTTTTGTGTGTGTGGTTTCTTTTACTCACTCTTACGGTTTTGAGATTCTTCCACATTGTTCTACATGCCGTAGTCATTCTCTTTTATTAGCTAAGTTGTATTCTATCAAATACATATACCTGGGATCCCTGGGTGCCGCAGTGGTTTGGCGCCTGCCTTTGGCCCAGGGCGTGATCCTGGAGGCCCGGGATCGAATCCCCCATCGGGCTCCTGGTGCATGGAGCCTGCTTCTCCCTCTGCCTATGTCTCTGCCTCTCTCTCTCTCTGACTATCATAAATAAATTAAAAAAAAAAAAACATATATCCAAATACATATGCCTTATTTTTTTTAATGCATTAAACACTTGATGGATAGTCGAGTTGTTTCTATCGTTTGGCTATTATGAATAATGCTGCTATGAACATTTGTGTACGAATCTTTGAGAAATCTCAGTTCTCTTAGGCAAAAACCTAAGAATGGAATTGCTGGGTCGTGTAATAGGTGCATATTTCCATTTTTAAGATACTGACAAACTTTTCCAGTGGCTGCACCATTTTGCATTTCCACCAGCAATGTACAAGAGTTCTAGTTGTATACATCTTTACCAACACTTGGCATTTCAGTCCTTTTTTTTTTTTTTTTAAGATTTTATTTTTAAGTAATCTATACACCTAACATAGGGCTCAAACTCACAATCCTAAGATCAAGAGTCACACGTTCCACTGACTGAGCCAGCTTGGTGCCTTGGCATTTCAGGATTTGTTTTGTTTTGTTTTTTTTTAAAGTAGGTTCTAGCATGGAGCCCAACATGGAGCCAAACTTGTCCCTGTGAGATCAAGACCTGAGCCAATATCAAGAGTTGGACAAAACTGACTGAGCCACTCAGGCACCCTTCGGTCTTTTCAATTTAAGATATTCTAAAGGGTGTGTAGTAGTAGCTCATTGTGATTTTGATTTGCATTTCCCTAATTACCAATGAAATTGAGCAGCTTTTTGTCACATTCTTGTACAGATATTTTTCCTATTCCTTAAAATTGAGTTATCTTATTATTGAATTGTAAAAGTTCTTAATCATATCTGTAGACAAGCAAAATATTTTTTTTGAAGTCTGTATCAGTTTTTCCATTTATGGTTCATGTTTTCTGTGTCTTATCCCAAGGTCACAAAGGCTTTTCTCCTATGCTTTGTTCTGTAGGATGTATATGTGTTTTTTTCCTTACATTTAGGTCTATGATCCATTTTGAATTAATTTAGATGTCTGGTATAAAAGTAGATCAAAGTTTATTTCTTTTCCATATGGATTTTCAGTCATTCCAAAAACTTTTCTTGAAAAAAAAAAAACTATTCTTGTTGAATTTGACACCTTTACTGAAAATCAATTGCCCACATAAGTGTAGGTCCATTTCTGGATTCTCAGCTCTGTTCCATTGATCTATATGTCTATCTTTGTGAATCCTTTCATTTTTAGTCCTGCAGAACAGGATAATATTTAAAGAAAATAATTTTGTTTAATACCTTCCACTGAAGCATACAACTTACCAAAATTTAAATACCATAATAGCCAAACAAGGATGATTAATCTCTCTAAAAACTGTGTTCATGGGGTGCCTGGGTGGCTTAGTTGTTTAAATGTCTGCCTCCAGCTCAGGTCATGATCTCAGGGTCATGGGATTGAGCCTCGAGTTGGGCTTCCTGCTCAGCGGGGAGTCTGCTTCTCCATCTCCCTCTTTTTCTGCCCCTTCCCCTGCCCCCCCATTCGTGTGCTCTCTCCCTCTCTCTATCTGAAATAAAGAAGTAAAATCCCTTTTTAAAAAGTGTTCTTTACTACACAGTTTAAAACAAAAGTGATAATTAGATCATTTTAGATTTTTTTTAACTGGGTCTAGAAAATATCTGAAGGAAAAAGCTATTGTTCGAGGTAGTAAACTATAATTAACTGCTGTGTTGCTTATTATATTCATTAAGAATGATAATTTTCAGGGGTGCTTTGGTAGCTCAATTGGATAAGCCTCTGACTCTTGATCTCGAATCAGTTCTCAGTCTTATGGTTGTGAGGTGAAGTCCTGCATTGGACTCCACACTGGACATAGAGCCTTCTTGAAGGAGGAGGAGGAGAATTAGAATTATCAAATTTTCAAATTTAAAAGGGTTAAAACAAACATGACTATAAGACAATTGAAGCATAGTAAGAATATACATTGTTTGTTTAAACTGGTTCAAGTCTTTAACCACCGATGAATTATATCTATTGGTATAAAACAATACTAGGTAATGTAATGATAGAATCATTGTCAGTAATTTTGAGAAATGGAGAACACAAGAGTTGCCAGAAGACTGAATATGAACAGATGTTTCCATTTTCAAAACATAAAAAAATAGATTCCAGAAACTAAATGCTGATAATAAGCATGATATTGAAAACTGGAAAAATTATAGAACAGATGAAGCATATAATTTATCCACATCTTTTCAGCTGATCACTAGAAAATAATATGGATTTTACAGCAACTAAATTATTTAAATTGCGCACCTGAAAATGGCTAACACAGATCTTGAATTATTGTAAATGAATAGTAAGTATCTTTTTTAAAAATAAAGCAATGCTAAAGCTTTCTCTGGTAAATCACATAATGGAAATTGGAAATAAAGCAAAGAAATGAAGTAAAAAAAAAAAACTGGAACCAAAACGAATTCTTTTAAAAATATGTAATATTCTATACCTAAATGACAAAAAATCTTGGGGTGCCTGGGTGTCTGAGTTGGTTGGGTATCTGACTCTTGGTTTCAGCTGGGGTTGTGGTCTCAGGGTCATGGGATCGAGCCCCAGGACCGGCTCTGTGCTCAGCTTCTCCCTCTCTCTCTGCTCCTCCCCGCACCCCACTCCCAAGCTCTCTCTCTTAAATAAATTAAATACATAAATAAATAAAATTAATCTTAAAAAAAACAAAAGCAGAAAATCTGTGTGACATGGACTCATCTCAAATTATTGGAATTCATACTCCCTGCTGTGTGTATGGCAGACCCAGGGACACTAAGTATAAACTGAGACATAGTCCTGTAGAAGTTGAGTATGTGAGTTTGGAGTCCAGGGCAAAGACAGGGCTGGAACAGTCAATACGTTTGTGGTATTTGCACCCATGAGACTGGAAGAGATCACCTAGGAAGTAAATATGGGCAAGAAAAACTCAGGACTGAGGCTTGGGACACTTAAACATATAAGGCAGATTCATTGAATAAGATTGAGATCCAACAACCAGTGAGGTGAAGGTGAAGATGTAGAAGGGTGTGTCCTGAAGCTAAATAAAGCAAGTGTTTCAAAATGAAGAGGGGCGACTGGGGGGCTCAATTGGTCGAGAATCTGACTCTTGGTTTCAGTCTAGGTCATGATCTCAGGTTTGTGAATAGAGCTCTTCACTGGGTGTGGATCCTGCTTGGAATCCTCTCTTTCTCTCCTCTCTTCTCTAAAAAAATAAATAAATAAAGGAAGAAACAATGGACTGTGTCAATGCCTCTGAGAGACCAGACAAGGACTGACAGCTGAAGCAAAGTGGAAATAGGACAGGAACAGTTTCAGGGGAAGGAGGACAAAACCTAATTGGAGTTTGTTCAAGACAAAATGGGAAAGGATGAAAAAGAGACAGACAATACATTGAAAAGTCTTTATAGAGAGGAGCAGAAAAAATTACCAGAAGCAAAAGGAATGTATGGCCAAGGGAAGTCTTTTTTTAGGTTGAGAAATGTATGTGTTTATATATTGATAATAATGTAGAAAGAAAAATTGATGGTGTAGGAGAAAAAGGAAAACATTTCAGAAGAAAAATGTGTAAATGGTTTAGAAACAATAGCATTCAGTGTGTAAATTGAAAATTTCACTAAAGTTGGCAACTGCAGCTCCATGATTCACTCAAGCAAGGTAGTGCATATAGGCACAGACATCGTCAGGTTGAGAGATTTAGGGGGCTTTCAGATTAAGAGGGGGTTTAGGTTTTCCAAGAAGGAGACACTGAGACAGAATGAGGAGCCTAAAGTGGTTATTGGGTTGGGAGAGCCATCAGATATGGTGTAGACTTCTGTGATGCTGTCCTAACAATCTCTGCCAGCCCAGCTCTGGAGTTAAGATCGCTCATTAGAGGAGTCCCACCTTAGATGGAAATGGATAGATCCTTGCATACTGTCTTGTTCTGTCACTGGCCGGGGGCCACTCAAAAAGCCCATAGCCTCGGGTTGAAAGCTAAAGTGGACACTGAAGTCATTAACAGCTGGAAGCTATCAGCCAAGCACATACCTAGCAACTGGGTAACATGTCCTTTCTTGAAGAGGGATCTGAGTGAGTAGATGACACAAAATAGGAAGATGCAGAAATACTGATTACTTTGATCTTCACAGCGAAATAATAAACAAAGACATAGGCTTCAGGGGGGAGAGAGAAGAAGTAGTTTTGAGTTCTTGTGGAAAGAGAAGCAGCATGAAATAGTTGAAGAGCAGAACTGTGAATATGGAGAAATTACTAGGCAGCCCCGATCTAGTGCTGTTTGGTGGTTATAAGTTTAAAACAAGATCAGTAGAAGGATCAGGAAAAGAAGTAATTGTTTAAATAATTGAAGAAAACTTTTAATATTAGATTTGAATGTGCCATTATAAAGCTAAGTGCCAAGGAAAATAGAAGCCAATGATGATACGTGCTATAGAGGCTTTTCTTTATTTTAAATATATTTTTTAAGAATTCTATCAAGAAAAACAAATTATACATAAAGAAACAAGTATCATGCTGACCTCATTTTTCCCTGAAGGGGCAATGAAACAACACAGAAAGTTAAAAGTTGTGTACCAGGAGAAATAGAAAACCCAGCATGATCAGTATAAACGATAGCACAGATTTATTATTTCACATAAGAATTGCTAGGTTGGCTCTGAGATGGTTAACTTAGTGACTCGAAGTCCTAGGTTCCTTCCATCATTCTCCTTTGCCAAGCTCAGGGGCTCAGTCTTGTTCTGAGTTGCTCATCATTGTGTTCATACGATGGTCCTACAGTACCAGGTATTATGAGTAGACATGACAATATCAAGCAGAAGAAGAAAGATCTCACTAGCTACAGTTGTGTCACATGCCCATTCCTAAACCAATCACTTTTTAAAGGGAATGCAATTGTCTTTAGTGAAGTGCATGGCTGGGTGGAGAAGGGTGGATTATCAAACAAAACCAGAGTTCTCTCAGTAAAGAAAAAGGGGAAATAACCAATAGTACCTCCTTCATGAGACGAAAAAAAATTGTAATTTGAAATTAAAAACTCACTCATCATTTTTTTATGAGAGCACACTCTTAGACGTAAAAATACTTAGAAAAAATATACCACCCACATGCCCTTGCTGAAAAAAATTTTTTTAAATATTACAGATGACTAAGGATAGAAACAACTCAGAAAGGGAAATCATGTTATGAAAGAGCTTATGGTAATTAATTAATCCAGCAGAACGAAGATTAATTCTAATTCTTTGTCCTTAATAAGTATCTCTGTAATTATATTGAAAACCAAACAGCTAAATTATATTGATGCTAGGACTTGAAAAATGGCAGTGTTTAGACAAGTGAAGAATTGGGAAAAGCACACTGTTGACAGAAGGAACGATATGTGAGCATTTCCCAAGGCTAGAGTGCAGAGAAGCCTAAGATAGGTTAGGCAGGAGTCAAATCGTGCTAAGCCTTGGAGCCAGATTAAGGATTCGTAGTTTAAGTATATTGAAAATCAGTGATGTACTTTAAGTAAAGAAGTGACATATCTGCATTATTTTAAGATCATTCCAGTTGCTCTTCTTCTTTTTTTTTTTTTTTTAAAGGAGCCCAATGTGGAGCTTGGTTCCCAGCCTTTACATCGAGATCCGGGCTGAAATCAAGAGTTGGACACTTCAACAGACCAAGCCACCCAGGGGCCCCTTGGTTGCTCTATAAAAAGATTGATGAGAGAGTGGGGCAAGAAAGGAAGTGGGAGGCTATTAAGATAAATATGTTGCTTGGCCTGGGAAGGAATTTGGAAATGGTGACCAATTGATAAATTGGTGTTATGTGTAGAAAGACTCAGTAGGACAAGCTGATAGAGTGCATGCCTATGAAGACAGGTAGAGGGAAATCATAGAAACAATAATTCAGACTTTTGGCTGTGTGGGTGGTAGTGCCATTTACTACATTGAGAAGCACATGTCGACATGGGAAAAAAAAGGGGAGGGGGGAGCCAGAAGCTCTATTTTGAACATTTTATTATTATTTTTTTAATTTTTATTTATTTATGATAGTCACAGAGAGAGAGAGAGGCAGAGACACAGGCGGAGGGAGAAGCAGGTTCCATGCACCGGGAGCCTGACGTGGGATTCGATCCCGGGTCTCCAGGATCGCGCCCTGGGCCAAAGGCAGGCGCCAAACCGCTGCGCCACCCAGGGATCCCTATTTTGAACATTTTAAGTGTGAGATGCTTGTGAAACATCCAAGTGAAGACATTAAGTAGGTAAAGTTCAGAATGGTGGTCTGAGCTGGAGATATATTTTTGAAAGTCTTGGCATATATAGAAGATACTTAAAACTAAAAGAAATGAATGAGAACCTGAGGAAAGAAAAGGAAAAGAAATGAGAGCAATAATATAGTGGTTGGGTCGAGAAGAATAAAATGAAGGAGACGGAAAAGGAAGAGGCAATGAATTAAGAGGAAAACCAAGAGAGTGTAGCCATCATGGAAGCCAAAAGCAAGAAGGGAGTATCCAATTGTGTCAAAAACTCAGAAAGTCTAATAAGGTGGGAATAAGCACATTTTCATTCGATATGGCAATGTAGAGGTTGATAGTAACAAAAGCAGTTTCAGGTGAGTGTTGGTGGTGGGACTGGAACTTCAAGTTGAAGTGGAATTGAGAATAAAAAGAATATGAGGAGGGACTCCTGGGTGGTTCAGAGGTTGAGCATCTATCTGCCTTTGGCTCAGGGCATGATCCCGGGGTCCTGGGATTGAGTCCTGCATTGGGCTCCCTGCAGGGAGCCTGCTTCTCCCTCCATCTCTGTCTCTGCCTCTGTCTCTCATGAATAGATAATCGTTAAAAAAAAAAAAAGAGAGAGAGAGACCGAAAGTACAGCATCTTTCTTGATTAAAACTCTTCACAATGTAAGGATAGAGGAAACATATCTCAGTATTATAAAAGCCATATACGAAAAGCACACAGCAAATATCATCCTCAATAGGATGAGCCTTTCCCCTAAGATCAGGAACACAACAGAGATGTCCACTCTCACCACTGAGAGTTCAACACAGTACTAGAAGTCCTAGCCTCAGCAATCAGACAACAAAAAGAAATAAAAGGCATTCAAATTGGCAAAGAAGTCAAACCCTCACTCTTCGAAGATGACATGATACTTGGATACTTGCCCTTGGACTCCCCTAAAAACAAACATCTGGACTAGATATGTGGGCCTCCTGAAAGTAACCAAGCCCCAGCATACATAATTCTCTCCAACCTGTTCTCTGCTAAAAAGTCCTCCAAGTCGATGGATTCTGCTTTCAGGCTTTGGCTGAGAGGACACCTCCTCTGGGAAGCTTTCTGACTCCCCATGGCTGGGTTACACGCACGGAAGGCACTCAACATATCGTGCTGATCACACCTACCTGCCCACCTCCCTGAGTCCTTGTGGGCAGAGAGGTAGCTGGTGTCCTGCTGTCACGTACTTGTTTTTCAACATTCTGGCTGGTGAATCCCATCGCAGTCATCAGTCAGACATCTCGGGGTTGAGTACCTTGCCCCTACCAACTAGCACGGTCTACCAACTACCAACTAGCACAAATCCCCCCAGTTCACCACCTGTCTCCTGGGCACTGCTCCTTCCAACCAGGCTTTCACCTCCATGTGGCCTCGTACCCGGGGAAGCATCTGCATACAAGCCCTGGGAATGACGAAGCGTAACCACTGCTGTTTCAGGCAGGAACGCGATGATATAAGATAAAAAGGTGAATCTGCTGAGGAATTTCTGGGGAGTTTTATTTAAAAGGAAAAGTACCTTTCCCATCTGACTGTGGATGTGGCTGTGTAGAGGTGTGCTGGGAGCTGGCTGCGGCACCTTGCAACCATGAGAAGGAAACACAAGGCTACAAGGCCCTGCACTCCAGACGACAGAAACTAGAGAATACGACGCTTTGATCCTCGAGAGCATTGATGAGCATCCAGAGCCACCCTGTCTCCAGAGGTATTGTTTTGTATTAGGACACAATGAACTATTTCTATTTAAAACCTTAAGGGTTTTAAATACTACTTTTAGCTGGGCTTTAAGTCGTAGACATAAGCATCCAAACTTATTTAAATGACAATTTTGAGGGACTTTGACAAATCGGAGTACAGCCAAATGACAATGGTGAAGTCTTTGGGAAATGTCTTTTGAAGTATAAGGGATTAGGGATGCTAAGCCTAGAAAGGAGACTTGGCAGGAGATATAATAGCTTTTGTAACGTGAGCGAAATATGTAGGACCAACGTGTAGTAAGAGGGAGATATTCTAATTCATGAATAGGAAAAAAAAAAAAGGCCAATTAGAACTACTTAAAACACAAAGGTTTATGGGGTCAATGTCTTACTAGGAATTTCAGCTGCAATGTGGTGATGATTCCCCACTCTGTTGGAAACTGGTGATTTTGGGTGGGAGGGTGAACTAGAGGACTCCAAAGTTTCCTTCTGACTCTTCCACAATTTTATTCTTTGACTTAATATTGCAATACTGATTGTGCAAGCGGGAAGGAAAAATGAATGTAAAATCACCAGCATATATTTTTATATTATTTGTGCTTCAATTTTCAAAATTGGTCACACTGAAATAGTGTCTGGGCATATTAATGAAGCTCTGTAAAAAGTGGATCAAAACAAAATCAAAGCTAAAGCTTACTCAGCAAAATATACAAGAAATTGGATTCTGAAGGCCAAAAGGGACAGTGGGGGTTTATTAAAAATACATGTACAAATTGCAAAGTTTTACCTGTGCTCCACTAAAATTATAGAAAAACCTTATATACGTGCTTACAGTAATTCTCAAGTATCTGTACTATGCAGAAAAACCTACCACTTTAAAAATATATATAATTGGCCTCGGCATGATTTTATATTGATACTATAATATGGGAATCCCTTAAATTCTGGAAATTTATACAGAAATAAAAAAGTTGCTTATCCCATATCCCTCTTCAGACTCTTTTACCTCCATAATTCTAATGTTTTAGTTGAAGAAAATCTCTTCTTCAACTGCAAGGGGTGAAGAGAGTAACAATTACCACAATGAAGAAACCAGCAAACGGTTTCATACCTGTGCTGTTGCTAGTAAGTATTATGAAGCAGATATATTGAATTTGGACAGGGTGCTATGATGCTGAATTATTGCTATACCAATAAAACGTCTCCAATAGCAGTGAATGTCCTCACTTTGCATGTAGAAATTAGAATCTTATCCATTATGAGCATATCGTTTACTGAAGAATTGAATTTCCGCATGTGCCAATTTTTACGCATTAAATTTAAGAATTTCCGTATCAATTTTTTCCTTGGATTTTAATTCAAGTGAATTCTTTACCATGTCTTTTTCAAGTCCTTTATTATTTTTTATTTAAAAAATTTTTATTTTTTATAAAATATAAAAATATTTTTTATTTTTCATTTTTATTTAAATCTTTAAAGATTTTATTTATTTAGTCATGAGAGACACAAAGGGAGAGAGGCAGAGACACAACACAGGCAGAGGGAGAAGCAGGCTCCATGCAGGGAGCCCGACGTGGGACTCGATCCCAGGTCTCCAGGATCAGGCCCTGGGCTGAAGGCGGTGCTAAATCACTGAACCATCCAGGCTGCCCCTTTCAAGTCGTTTATTTTTTAATTTTTTTTTAAGATTTTATTTATTTATTCATGAGAGACAGAGAGAGAGAGAGAGAGAGAGAGAGAGAGGCAGAGACACAGGCAGAGGGAGAAGCAGGCTCCATGCAGGGAGCCTGATGCGGAACTTGATCCCAGGACTCCAGGATCACGCCCTGGGCCAAAGGCAGGCGCTAAACCGCTGAGCCACCCAGGGATCCCTCAAGTCCTTTATTATTGGAATACTGTCCAACATATTTCCTTATATGTATTTGTTTACTATGATTACTTTCAAAAGTTCCTGCTCTGATTATACAGTATATCTAATTGGAGTGATTTTAAATATTGATTAAATATTTAAGGATGGGTTTTGAACCTACCCCTATAAGCTTATTTCACTCATATCCTTTAGAGATACTTCCGGTCTCTACTTATTTAAGCTTTCACGTATCTATTTTTCATTCTTTTTTTTTTCATTCTCATTTATTCTTATGACACTTGATTTAGTATTTGAGTTTTTTGTCTTATCAGCCAAAACCATTCTGCTAAATGGCTGCAAGATAGACTAATCACCTCACTGTACTCTCCTAATCTCCATAATGCTCAATATTTCTTCAATAAATGAGCAAATATTTTTTCACATCAATAGTAAAGAATTAAGAATGAGACATTTTACTTACCATTCAGTTTAGTATAACTTATAAAGAATGAATTAACTTTTGATTGATGACACAAGCAAATTATAAATAAAATCTAATAAGTTACATGGTACTGCCTTTTTGTTTAAATGGTTTCAGAATCTTTTAAAATCCAGTTTACTCTTCTTGGTGATTTAGTGATACATTGGCTTCTAAGATCAAAAAAACTATCACACATTTTATTATACAAATAGAAAAAAAGACACTAAGTTGATTTCATATTTCTTAAAAGTTCTATTTCAAATTCTCAAACCTGATACAACTATACAATAGTGTTAGCAACACATATGCTAAATTTCAATACTGTAACAGTAACATGAATTTCCCTCCACTATACTACGATTCCTTAGATGATATCTAATGGTTGATAAAACTATGCTTACATATTTGCTTCCTGTTACCTTAATTTTTGTGCTTCTCAAAAAAGGCAGCAAAAAGTTAAAAAATTATCATTATAATTTAATGAAGAAATGAGTGTTTTAAAAACATTAATTATTACTTTAGTGTTTCTGTATCTGTGTAAAAGCTGTGTAATTCCAGCTTTTAATATTTTGTATTTTCTAAAAGTAAACTGCAGTATAGCTCAAAATTTACTTCCTTAGCATCTCTAGGCACAAGCTGAAATGAAACTGTTTGTACATTAAGGAATTAGACACAAATGATCCTGGGTATTAGTCAATTTGTCAAAACCGAAAACCATTTCAGCCACTACTCTGACCTTCTTCTTTCCATTTTGTTTAGCCGATGGGCCTGTCAGATCTTGACAGCCACAACACCATACGCTACAATCAAAGCCAGATGACATTTTGGCACGGTAGCAGTTTTATGAAATGATGTGCTAATTTTCTGTTTTTTGATGGTTTGAGATAAATCAACGACAAGTCCAGATATTAAAAAATTCTGAAGAAAACAGCATGGCAAATTTCTCCATTCCCCAGCTTTATCTTTTCCTATGGACTCCCAGAGTGGGTTTTTTTTTTTTTTTGATTTTATTTATTTGTTCATAAGAAACACACAAAGAGAGGCAGAGACACAGGCAGAGGGAAAAGTAGGCTACATGCAGGGAGCCCAACACTGGGACTTTCCAGGACTCCAGGTCACGCCCTTAGCTGAAGGGGCTAAACCACTGAGCCAACCAGGCATCCCAAGTGTGGCCCTTTAAATAACTACCACCACCTATTTTCTGCCTATGTTCCATCTCCTCTCAATCCAACTGAGGGGGAAAATGTAATACCTAAAAATCATCCTCAATACTTCATCTGAGCACTCATTTTGTTCTTTCAATGGGTTTATTGAACACCTACTACATACCAACCACTGTATGAGGCATAAGGAATACAAAGTTGAACATTGACAACAAAAACATAGTTCCTGGTCCCCATGAAGTTTACAGTCTGGAGTGTCTACATTGATCAAGTGAATATATGTAAAATTACAAAGATGTTCAATGCTAAGTAGAGGTATGCATTCATGTGATAATATACAACAGTGGGTCTTACTGCATGACCCAAATTAAGGAAAGCTTCCCTGAGGAAGTGATGAATAAACTGAGATCTGAAAGACAAATAATTCCACTCGGCAATGAACAGGGGGAAGGTATTTCAAGCCAAAGGAACAGGAACAAAGGTTCCTCTGGTAGAAGCAGCACTTTAAGTCTCACTCCATATACTTCAAGACCAATGAGGTACCAGGAACTGAAACGAGGCTAAGCAGCTATAGGTAACAACTAACCGCTACCAAGAGTTTTTCAAATTACGTGCCAGCCACTGTTCTAATGTTTTGAGATGTTAATTCTTTCAATGCTCAGAACTATACTAAAAAGTAAATAGCGGCTCTAATATAGAGGTCACATAAATATTTTTGTTTTCATCTTAAAGAGCAAGAAAAAGTCATCCAAGTATTTCATGCGAGGGTTGAGAACGGGTGGGGGACTGCCTCGATTACAACTGCACTTCGAAAGAGAATCCTGCCTGCGGTGGAGTGGACTGGAGGAGGGCCAGAATAGCTGCAGGAAGAGTGGTCAGGAGGGAACTGCAATGAAGCAGGCAAAAGGTGCTGATTGTAGCCAGGGAGGTGGTGAGAAGCGGTGAGAAGCAGAGACACACACACTTGAGCAGTGATAGAATCTGGTGAAGAACTGACAGGGTGAGCGGCAGGGGTAGAGGGTGGGGGTAAGTCAGTGAATGGAAAATGTCTAAGAGTGGTTCTAGGTTACCAGTTTGGGAGCCAGGATGGTGGTGGTGCCATGCACTGAAATAGGAAATGCCTTGATTAGAGTGCAGGTTAACACAAACTTGTTGAAGTGGAATTCCTATGATGACAAAGCCAAGAACTACAATAAAAATCCAGAAAGGAGTTTCTGGTTAAATTTTCCACATATATTTCATGCAATTGCACACATCCATTCTTACGTGGCTTAAATAAAAACAACACTTCATCACAACTAATGGCACAAGGTGGTCTTTTGAAATTCCAGGACAAAATGAGAAAAGGAAAAAAATACAAGATACCAAGAAAATGTTTCTGACATACATAAAATTAAAAGGCAAAACATGATATGTTTTATCTTAAGGAAATGATTTTCCTTCCCTGATCCCTAACACCTCTGCTAAAGATTTACAAAAGAAATAAATAAAAATATGGCAACTTTTTTTCCTAATTTATGGTCATTAAATAACTCTAAATTTATCATAGGTTTATTCCTGTATTTTTCACACTGTGAAAAAGGTTGGGGTTAACATAAACCATAATCCCTCTACTATATTTTAAGTAGTTTGAAAAATATACACATATCCCCCCAATTAAAAATATATTTATCTTTAAAAGAAAAACAGATAAAATAAGAGATTCCTCTCCCCACCTCTGGCAAAACCTGTAAATTAATGACATAGGTAAAAAAACAAAACAAAACAAAACAAACAAAAACATGTAACTGGGATCTTAATCAAAAGGTCAGGTCATTAATTGTGATTTCAAATCATTTGTTCTTTTTAAGCCTTACATTTTTTTTTTTTTACTTCTAAAATGAGAATAATACCTACCTCCCAGATTTGTTGTGAGAACTTACAAGAGATGTTTTTCAAAGTGCTTTATGAATTTTAAATCTCTATAAAAATAGTACTCAGTATAAATTTTTAAAATTCCAACAAACCATACAAGAATGCTCAGACTCATGTTAATCATCATTTCTACTGTTTATATACTTTTTTTTGAGAAGGCCAAGTAAACTGAAAAGGAGTAAGGAAAACATTCAGCTTCTGTAACACTAAATGATTACACCATAAATGAAAAATTCTATGGAGCAAATCGGTCAATCCTGAGAAACTGCCAGCTCTGAAGACATTAATGTCCCATCAATCCTGCTTTACTATGAGACTGCTTTGTTGAATACATTCCTACAAATCAAAAGTACTCTACGCTACGGATATAAGCTATATGTTTTAAGTGTTTAACTAGACTTTTCCTTTTAATCTAAGACTATGATATAGTTTTAGATTAACATTGTTTAACGTGATTTTTAAAATACTCTGAGGTAAAAAATTAACAATTTAATTTGTTCTTTGCTGTATCCTCAGCTCCCAAAACAGAGTTTGTATTTTTAAAATAATGTCAATGAAAATGGATATTACAGAAGAAGAAGAAGAAAGAGGAGGAGGAGGAGGAAGAGGAGGAGGAGGAGGAGGAGGAGGAAGGCCAGTATTGTTTTCAGTGAAATCTAAATCACTCCAACACTTAATATAAATGAAACATGTATTTTCGTCCAAGTATTCAGATACAGGATGGCTATATAAGTCATGCCAAACAAGCAAAGCACCATAAAGTGTCATAAGGTTGTTTAAAATCTTCAAGTATCTTAAAGAAAGAGTAGTCTGAGCTGTTTCATGTTATAGCTTAGATATATTTATGTTTAAGAATGTTAATTTTAAAATAGACCCCACTTAGTTTATTCTATCAGAAATATATTTTAAATCTTTAAAAATGTCTGTTTCTTACACACCCATAAACTTATTTCATAACACATGATTTTCTCCCTCGTGATGGTTTCAACCTTAACGATCCCTAGAAAATAGAATCAAAATTTACCAATTATTCTTATTATAGAAGATAGTATTTATGTCACATACACCTTTAATCAAAACTAGCTTTATAAATACAATATGTGCAAACGTCTACCTAATACTACAAGAATGGTATGAAAGTATTTTACATATATGAAAAGAAAATTCTCTGAAAACATTCCCCTCCTTAAACAGAGAAAAGATAAAGGTAAAGAAATAATATAAATAGTATCAATTAAAATTCTTATAGTTACAAATGCTGCCAAATTTAGGATAGTTAAATTACTCTTTACTTCTAACAGTAACTGTTTAAAGGAATGTACAAGTAATGCTTTTTAAATCAGCTGGCCATATACTGTAATGTTTTGCTTTTTTTACAGTTTGTGCTTTTTATTTTTACATTTGTATGATCCTTTCAGTTGAAAATCATACCTTTAACTTATACAGTTTATTCATCATTTTAAATGATTTCTTTTTTACATTTTCAAGTTTTAGAAGTTCAATAGGGTGATGATTTTTGAACTTTTGAACGTGCTCACTATATTTAGTGGGTTGATTGGACTTTAATAACTTGATTGGACTTTTCCACAGTAATTAAATAATTATAGATTTAAGTACATAATTCTAATAACATTTAAAATGTAAGCATCCTTTGAAATTACAATAGCCCTAAAAGCATTTGAATCTTCATAAATAATAGTAAATTATTAACAAATAGTGGTAAATAAAATCAGCAATCTGTGGGAACACAACAGATTTCCATTTTTCTTTTTAAAAGGTGCCTATAATGTGATATCAAAATTAGGAAAATGACATCTTTTTTTCCATTAGGCATGTAATTATTTTACAGTATGTGTTGACTTCCCTCTATTATACCAGTTTAAAGAGGGTTAAACCCCAAACACAAAACAACCAAAAGATTGTAATGCCGTACCTAATACTTTCTAAACTGGTTTTGGAACAGTCACCACTTCATCACATTCTATTTTATTTTATTATCTTTTTGTGAAAAGGAAAGTCTTCCACTAACTAGTAACATAACATTATAAATATAACCTCCCTACTCCAGAGCTGTAATTTGAATTTGACTGCCACTCCTGCTATTCAACTGTCATCTTCTTTATATGATGAAGAAGAGCATCTTTTTCCAAATGAGCCTCTGCAAGAGCCATTTTAGCTTTGGCCAATTCCTGTTTAAGAGATTCATTTTCTTCCATGAGCTGAAATGATAAATATGGAAAATAAGAGACTTTAGTCATTTTCAGAAAATACAGATTATCCATATACCATTTAAAGGTGTAACACTTTTGGGATAGTAAAACCACCCAAAGCTGGTGAGAGTGCACTTCAGCTGAAATTGCTTTGAGAAGCACTTTAAAATGTATACAATCCAGCAATTTAAAACAGGAATTCACTCCTAATTTCCAAATCTAATAGTGATTTTGCTTAATTCCAGTTTCTCTGGACCTCTCTGTGGTTTTACACATTGCTGACCTTGCTCCTCCTTCCTAAGCTTCTCTCTTTGCCTTTTATGCCTCAGCTCTTTCATGTTGATCTCTTTCCACCCACAGACTTTTCTCCTTTCCTTCTGCTGTTTAAAACAAACCCTTAAATTTTACCACGCTGTTAGATTCCATAATTGGTCATCTTATCACTTGAGTCATACATCTACTCCTACGGCTCTATCACATAACTTGATCCAGCACATACCTCTGTCTTGAGCTACGGATCTATATTCTGAATATGTCCTTAAACATTTTCATCTAGATGGCCAATAGGTCTCCCTCCCCACATTAAGACTCAGCTCAAGTACATTATCCTCTTGGAACTATTCCCTAACTTCTAACTATGAAGATTTAATGATAAAACTAAGAACTTTTCCCACACTAAAATACATTTATATAGATATATTAACATATATACATTTAATTTCAAAGAGTTCTCAGATTTCTTTTAGTCCCAGCTTAAGAATTCCTGCTTTATGGGCCAGGTTGGGTATTTGCCTGCATTTCTCCAATCTCCAGCACAGTACCTGACACAGTTACATTACAACCATCAGTTACACACCCCCAACCTTCCCACTAGACTTTGAATTTCTTAATAAGGGTAATATACTGTTAAATTTTATATTCTTAGCTCAAGGTTGACATCCAAAATATTCTGGTGAATAAATGAACTCACTCACTCTTTGGTTCTATCATAGAGAATTAAAATTCTGCTGGATGTTATAAGAATATAACATATAATATTGTTATTGAGAAAGCAACTCAAGTGTTAGCAAATATTAAGGAGGATTAGAAATGACAGTACATTCACATCCATGTTACTCTGCCATTAACAATAAATATGAAGCATATGTAGTAATATGGAAAAATATTTGTTGAACCATGTTAAGTAAAAAAAAAAATGGTATATAAACTAAAATAATTGTTTTTGAAAAATTCTGGAAAAGAACCTGAGAAGAAAAATTTTTTTAAATATATTGATAGCACTGCAGAAAGTTAGAATGCATTAAAATTGTTTAAAAATGTTTTTCCAATGTTCTTAAATATAGTACTTATGCAAAATTAAAAATAAGACCACAAAATGAATATATCCTCCAGGAATCTTTTTCAGATTCCAAGAACTAGTACTCTCCCACATTTACTCCTCTACCTTCCCACTAGACTACAACCTCTGTGAAGACTGTGAATGTTCCAATCTTGCTCAACAGTACTTCCATAGCATCTAACACAGTCCCTGGGTGTTAACAAGTACTCAATAAACATTATTTAAATAAGTAGATAAATGTTTTAACTTTTTAATATCTAATATATATATATTTTAATTGCCAAAACTGAATGCGAACAAATTAGTTTTCCCATTACCTGTTCTCTAGTAAAATCAAAGGAGCACTCAGGGAAGTTAACTGAATGAGAAGGCCAAGGAAACTCTGGACTCGTCTGTGTGGCTTGAGTAACACTGTGTTGTTTCTTCATATCATACTTTTCACTGGTAAGCAGCATTGAATCACTTGTGACTTTTTTTTTCAAATCATTTCCAGTGTTAAGCATCTGAGAATCTAATCAAACAAATAAAATGCTCAGATAGTATTGTAAAGTACATGATAAATATTAAGTTCTATTGTGAAAAACTAATTTTAAAAAATATATCTCTATTAGTATGTAGACAGTATTATTAAGTAGAAAAATATTAAAATCTATAAAACCAAAAGCTTGTTCACTAAAATGATTAACAAAATCAATAAAAGTTTAAGCTGACAAAAAAATGATATTACTAGAATCAGAAATTAAAAAGGTGACATTACTATCAATCTTACAGAAATAAAAATGATTAAAAGGAATAGCATGAACAATTGTATGCCAACAAATTATATAACTTAAAATGAAATAGAGTAATTCTCCAAAACACAAACTACCAAAATGGACTCAAGAAGAAATGCACAATGCAAATACACATATAGTAGGTAAAGAGGTTGAATCAAGAATCAAAAAAAACTAACCACAAAGAAAAGTCCAGGCCCCGATGGCTACAATGGTGAATTACATCAAATATTTAAATAATAATTAATTACAAATCTTTACACACTTTTCTAAAAATTGAGGAGGAGCATTTCTCAATTCCTTTTATGAAGTCAGACAGAGAAACCATAAGAAAACTAAAATCAACGTGCTTATAAATATGAACATAAAAATCCTCAATAAATTATTAGCAAACTGAACCCAGCAATATATATAAATAATTATATACCATGGCCAAGTGTGATTTATCCTAGAATGCAAGATTGATTTAATATTCAAAACTCAGTTAAAGTAATATGTCACATCAATACAATAAAATAAAAGCCATGTGATCATCTCAACAGATGCAGAAAAAAACATTTGACAAAATCAACCCTTTCCCATGATAAAAACACTCTGCTGACTAGGAATAGAAGGAAACTTCCTCAATTTGATAAAGGGCATCTACAAAAAAAAAAAACCATAGTTAATGCCATACTTAACGGTAAGAAAATGAATGTTTTCCCACTAAGATCAGGAATAAGACAAAAATATTTGTTCTCACCATTTTTACTCAACATTGTCCTAGAGGTTCTCTAGCCAATGCAATTAGTCAAACAAAGTAAAAGGAATCTAGATTAGAAAGGATGAAATAAAACTATCTCTATTCACAGATGACATGATCTTGTATATATATAAAAAAAAACACTAAAGAATCCACTAAAAATTCTTAGAACTAACAAATGATTTTAGCAAGGTTACAGGATACAAGGTCAATATGCAAAAATCAACTGTTATTCTAAACACTTATAATAAACAATCAAAATTGAAATTAAGAAAACAACTCTATTTAAAATGTCATCAAAAAATACTTAGAAATAAGTTTAGCAAAAAAAAACCCCATAAAGCTTATGCTCAGAAAACTACACCTTTTCAGTAGTCTCCTTGACATCACCCATAGCAATGTTTTTCTAGACAAAAGCAAAAAATAAACTATTGGGACTACATCAAAATAAAAGGTTTCTGTGCAGTACAGGACACAATCAAGAAAACGAAAAGGCAACCTATGGAATGGGAGAAGATTGATTTGAGAGAGAACATGAGTGGGAGGAACGAGGGGAGGAGGGGGAGAAGAGTCTCAAACAGACTCTGCACTAAGCTTGGAGCCAGACATAGGGCTGATCTCATAACACTGAGATCATGACCTGAGCTGAAACCAAGAGTTGGACACTTAGGTGATTGCACCACCCAGGCACTCCAGGAGAAGATATTTGAAAATGACACATTCGATAAAGGGTTAGTACCCAAAATATATAAAGAACTGATATAACTCAACACCCAAAACCTAAATAATCCAATTAAAAACTGGACAGAAGACATTAACAGACATTTCTCCAAAGAAGACATCCAGATGGCCAACAACATATGAAAAGATGTTCAACATCACTCATCATTATCTCATTGTAGTTTTCATCAGTTTCCCTAATATCACCTTATACCTGTCAGAATGGGTAAAATGTAACCTACAAGAAACACTAAGTGTTGAGAAGGAAGTGTAGAAAAAGAAAAACTTGTACACTGTTGGTGGGAATGCAAACTGGTGCACAGCCACTGTGGAAAACAGTATGAAGTGCCTCAAAAGGTTAAAAATAGAACTATCCTATGACCCAGTAATCACACCACTAGGTATTTACCCCACCCCCCCAAAATACAAAAACAGTAACTCAATGTTTCTTGAAGCATTATTTACAAGAGCCAAACAATGGAAGCAGCCTGAGTATTCACCGACAGATAAATGGATAAAGAAGATATGGTCTATATGCAGAATGGATTATCAGCCCATAAAGAAGAATGAAATCTTGCCATTTGCAACAACATGGATAGAGCTAGATGGTTTAATGCTAAGCAGAATGTCAGTCAGAGAAAGACAAATACCATATGATTTCACACTACTGTGGAATTTAAGATACAAAACAAATAAGCAAAGAAAAAAAGAGAAAGACAAGCCAAGACACACTCTTAACTACAGAGAACAAACAGATGGTTACCAGAGGTGAGGTGGGTGGGGAGATGGGTGAGATAGGTGATGGGGTTTAAAGAATACACTTCTCATGATGAAATAAATAAGTAAAAACCCAAAACTATAATGATAAACCACTTGATACCCACAAGATGCCTATAATTGAAAATCATATATTAATGAGCATTGGTAAACAAGCTGGAGCTCTCAAACACTGCTAGTGGTAAATATGTAAAATGGTGTAGCCACTCTGGAAAACAGTCTGGCAGTTTCTCAAATGATTAAAAATAGTTACCATATGTCCCAATAATTCTATTCTTAAGATAGTACCCAAGAGAAACAAAAACTTATACACATGTTTACAGCAGTATAATTTGTAACAGCCAAAAAGTAGAAACAATACAAATGTCCATCAAGCAATGATAAACAAAATGTAGTATGTCTCATATAATAAATATTATTTGGCCATATTTGTATGGAATATTGATATATGCAACACTAATAAACTTTGAAAATATCAAGTGAAAGAAATTAGTCACAAAAGACCATAATACTGCATGATTTCCCTTATATGAAATGTCGAGGATAGGCAGATCTACAGAGACAAAAGTAAGTTAGTGGTTGCCTAGGGCTGGAGAAAGAATGGGGGAGAGACTGCTCATAGGTATGGGGGTTCTTTAGGGTAAAGAAAATGTTCACTTTTTTAAAAACAGATTTTATTTATTTGAGAAAGAGAATGAGAGAGAGAGAGAGAGAGAGAGAGAGAGAGAGAGCATAAGCAGGGGAAAGGAGAGGGAGAAGTAGACTTCCCACTGAGCAGGGAGCCCGTAGGGCTGGATCCGGGGACCCTGAGGATCATGACTCGAGCCAAAGGCAGACACTTAACTAACTGAGACACCCCAAGGGTCACTGAAGAAAATATACTTTAATTGGGTGAATGGTACAGCATGTGAATTATATCTCAAAAATGCTTTTATTAAAAAACAACTATAAAAACAAGGCAGGGAATATCTTTACCCATCAACGTATTTTCTTACTTTTTGGATCATATATATATATATATATGCATATATATGATATATATATGATTTATTTATATATATATGACATATGATTTATTTATATATATATATAACGCTTTAAGTTGCAAGAGAACAGAAGTCCAACTCTAAATTTGCTTTTAAAAAAGAAAATGTACCTAAAAATAATGTAACATTGTGTGTCAACTATACTTCAATAATAATAATAAATTTTTTAATAAAAAGAAGTATATTTGACTCTAACTCTAACAGGGAGCTGAGTGATGGTGCTTCAATCATGGCTGGGTACTGGGATTCATAAGCTGTCCTCAGGACTGTCATTTTGGGAATCTGACTCTCTATTTCTCAAGTCCACTTTACTTTTCCTTTGTGTTGGACCAGTTACATCATGGCAAAGGTGGCTACTGGTAACGCCCCCAAAATAAGTTTTACAGTTTGTGGCCCTTTCTCTCTCAGTGTCCTTATCAAATCATGAAAAAGACTTAACACTTGGGTCACAGTCAATACATGTACACTCATCAATACACTCATCATGTCCCAAAGGCTGAAGACTTTGATTGGTCAAGCTGTGTCGTATTCCCACTTTTGTGATAGGGTCACAGGATTGTCAGGTCCACCAAATAACATGAAATGGGAGAACGGCAGTTTGCCAAATCAAATACTGAGTGGACTAAAGAACAGTATCTGTTCAACGTAATTTTTCCCCTTAAAAAGATTCCAAGAAGGGGATAGCTAAAGTCAAAGAAGAGAAACTTTTTTTAAAGCTTTTATTCATGCTGCCAAATTACCCTCCATGATGATTCTATCAATTTTATCCCTATTCTGTATATATAAAAATGGGATAGTTCTATCTACATGGTTAAGTGTCATCAAGTTGAGTTTTGGTGTGTTCTTGGCTTCATTTTACAGTGGTCTCAAATCAGAAACTACTTTTTTACAATATTGTCTTGTATCGATTGTGTTTTTAGTAGTGTACTAGAAAAAAACTGAAACTATGAAACCTTTTGTACTGGTTCAGACTAGCATAGCATTCAGCCTGGTACTGACTGTAAGAGAAACCTAAAACAGTAGAAACCATGGGAAAGCCAAGTTCTCCACTCTTTAAACCACAAAAAACTAGTAACACCTCTAGTATACTACATTATTAGTAATTTAAAACATACTTTCATTCTCAAACTGTAAAGGAATAATACTTCTTTTAAATGAAATTTGAGGGCAGCGTGGCTGGCTCAGCGGTCTAGCGCCGCCTTCAGACCAGGGTGTGATCCTGGAGACCTGGGATTGAGTCCCACGTCAGGCTCCCTGCATGGAGCCTACTTCTCCTTCACCTGTGTCTCTGCCTCTCTCTCTCTGTGTCTCTCATGAATAAATAAATAAAATCTTTATAAATAAATAAAAATGAAATTTGATGCAGAATGCTAATATAAACTAAAAATAAGAGCTGAGTTACATTGACTGTAGTTAGGATAACAGAGGACCCAGGATTTAATTCCATTTAATAGCATACATCCCCCTATTCACGGGATACTCACTGACTACATAATTCTGAGACTCATTTATTTCAATCATGGGGAGATGGAATGAGGAGAGAAATGGGAAGGAGAGGGAGAGAAGGGAAGAAGAAGACATACAAGGAGAGGGAAAGAAGGAATGAGGTGGAGGAGGAGGGGGAAGAGAGATGGAGAGAGGAGGAAGGATGGGAAGAGAGAAAGAAGCATGTATGGAATAAGTGGAGATAAAGAGAGGATGGAAAAGTAGGGAGGACAAGGAGGAAAAGAAAAGGAAGAGATGAAAAAGAAGGAAATGGGAAGGGGCAGGAGGAAGAAAGTAAAGATGAGAGGGATGGAAAGAGATGGGAAGAGAGAATCTGTAAATGATGGGGGTGACTGGAGTCTATTACAATACAAAGGCATATTTCCTTTTGCTTTAAAAGAACTTTTTTTTTCACGTTTTTAGGACAAATTTTGATGAACAAATCCATGCGACTCAGATGAAATGTGCATCTGAGCATTGTACAGTAACATTTTTTTTTTCCCTAGCACAGGCTCTTTCAACTTGAAGAAGTCACTTGACATGTCTAAACTTAAATTTCTTCATTTGCAAAATGGAGGTGATAAGAATACTTGCCTTAATTATCTCAAAGGTCTGGCAAGAATTAAATTAGTTAATATTTAATGTAAAAGAACTTTATACATTGGCAAGCATTACTCAGATATTAATCATTAATAGTTCCACAGTAGGTATTGATAAATACTTGACTTTAAATATAGACTCTATTGTTTATTCCAATAAAAGATTTCTATTCATTTTTCTTTGGTGATACAGACTCTTCAGAACTTGGGTTTTATGCCATTCACTAGGTTTCATAATCAAAAAATCTTCCCACATTACCATTTAGGAACCATTACAGCAACGATTCTAGGAGTGTGAATGACAGAGTTGCTTATCCCAGACTTCAAACAGACAGTGCCCCTTCCCCATATCATTCGGATACAGTCTACTCAGAGGTAGGCCTTCCCCACAATCCTTTTGGTTGAGAACCTTTGCCATAATAGCTATTGCTCCAGATGGGAGTATGCTAGGCCCACCTGTGTTGGGCTGGAAAAATGTGAGCCAGAACGGTACTATTTAAAGTAAATAACAATGCATGGCATGGTATATATACATATACCATACACACACATATATATACTCACCAACAAACATTTCCTTTTTCTCTTATTAGTACTCTTTTTTTTTTTTTAAGATTTTATTTATTTATTCATGAGAGGCACACACAGAGAGAGAGAGGCAGAGACACAGGCAGATGGAGAACCAGGCTCCATGCGGGGAGCCTGACATGGGACTCGATCCCGGGTCTCTAGGATCAGGCCCTGGGCTGAAGGCGGCGCTAAACTGCTGAGACACCCAGGCTGCCCTTAGTAGTCTTATTAATATTTACCTAATCAGCCATATTTCACTGGAGCAAGAAATAAACTGTAGTTAACTATTGTAATTTTCGGAAAAATGATTTGAAGTTTCTCTAGTTTAAAGTGATTATTTAAAAACTGTTAATTGCCATTTAAGAATGTCCCAAAAAAGTGTGAAGTAGTGTGATAAGCAGCAAAAAAGGTATGAAATTACTTATTCCTTTATGATGGACTTTATTTAATCACATCCAGAGCAACTGCAAATATAACTCAAAATAAACGAAAAGAGCAGGAAGAAATGAAATATGCTAGGTAAGCTGCCATTACATTATCACAGCAACAAATACCTACAACTAATTTTGAAATAGCTACCAATAAGATTATGTTCAATGCTTTTTCTTGTTAAATAAATCTGCTTCAAGGAGGGAAAAAAAACAATATATCTTGCCATTTCTTAAATGGCTGTTTGAGAAAGGCCATTCAAATCATCCCCCAAAACCTTGGTAAATTCTAAGCAGCACATAAAATTGTTAATAGTGGTTTATCATGTCTGATGTATTAGTTTGAGTTATATTCATAATACATTATCCTACCAGCTATATGAGTGGTATACTATGCTATATGTTACATTACATACTTCATACACTAAAGACTCTAGCGCAATTAATTTCCACATCACAAGAAAAATAACATCAATCATCAAACATTAACAATCTGCTTCATGACACTGCTTTTGGGAAACACATTAAAATAAAATATGAGACAGTATATAAAACAAAGCATACCTATGGCTTAAAATATGCTCTTTCCAATGCCAGTGGAAAACAACGTTAAAATAAATTATCTTGGATTTTGTACAGTGTTAATATCCTAAATAACACAACATACTTTTCCATCATCCCAGTAAGTTTCTGAAAAGTCTATCAACAATTTACATGTATGAGAGCTGTTGTTTAAATTAAAATACTGAGTTTTGATATTTTGATGCCTGAGTTCTAATACTTAGAGTTTAGATATTTTTAAAAATCTAGAATATGCCTTTTCTTCTAACATGTCATCACTACCTAAACTGCTTTGCTGAAAAGACCAAGTAAGTGTCATTTTAAAGATGTAAGCAAAAAATATTCTTAAAATGTAATACATTTAATAAAGATTGGCTTCTAGTTTTCAAATGGGAGAGACGACATATGAAATAATAAAAAGATATTATCTTGCCTTTATTAGAGTGGACTCATTTAGATGTGATTTTTTTTGAAGTTCACACAACTTTAAAGACAAATGCAAACAGAATTTCCATACTGAAATGATCTTCATGCAAATGCATACCTTTGCCTGATCAGTGATTTGCTTTTGCCTTTAGCTGCTGTATTAAAATACAGTTCACAATTGGTAAAATATGTACCTAACTGTAAGATTAAGAAATGTAGGGGCAGTGAAACTACTCCGTATGTTACCATAATGATGGATATATGTCATTATATGTTTGTCTAAAGTTACAGAATGTATAACACCAAGAATAACTCTAACATGGACTTTGAGTGATAATGATGTGTCAGTGTAAATTCATCAATTTTAACAAAAGTATCACTCAGGTAGAAGGTGTTTATAATGGGAGAGGCTATGTACCTGTGGGGGCAGCAGGTATATGGGAAATCTCTGTACCTTCTGCCTCAGTTTTGCTACAAACCTAAAAATGCTCTAAAAAACACCTCTCTGTCCCATTCTCTACTTTTAGTTTTAAATTTAATGTTAGCTAATATTCATTTACTTTTTCTTAACCTTTGTCTGGTATATATCTTTTTCCATCACCTATTTTCAGTGTTTGTCATTTTATTTTGAAGGACTATCTTCTTGCCACACATGCTTGGATATTTTTCCCCCAACACTATCTTAGTACCTCTGTCTTTTAACAAGTGAATTTAAAAAAAAAATTTTTTTTTATTTTAACAAGTGAATTTAAGTCATTCATATTTACTATAATGGCTTCAGTGCTGTATTCTAATGTTTTCTATTTACGATGCTTCCTTTTTATTCCATTTTTAATTTTCTACCTTTTATTAGATTATTTTTTAAGATTTTATTTATTTATTTGAGAGAGACAGAGCAAATGAGAGAGAACATAAGCAGGGGAAGGGGCAGAGGGAGAAACAGACTTCCCACTGAACAAGGGAGCCCGACATGAGAACTTAACCCCAGGAGTGTGGGATCATGACCTGAACCAAAGGCAGACACTCAACCGACTGACCCACCCAGATGCCCTGTGGCTTTTGTTCAGTTAGTTGGATATTTTCATCAAGGTTTCTCCCCAGTCCTAATGGTTTAAAGATTATTCATTATCTTTGGTCATCGAAGGTTATATATACAGTATTAGCATACATTATTTAAACACACATTGTTCTATCGAAATCTAGTGTAATTTCCTCCATCAAAAGGACAAAAACTTAAAAAAATTTTAAGACTTTTCTCTTTATCCTAATATTCATAAGTATTTTCTCTTTATCCTAATATTCATAAGTATTATGAAATGTCACCAATATGTCTAGGTAAGAGTTTTCACTCACTTCGCTCTGCATTTAAGTTGGCTTTACCAATCTGAAGACTTGTTTCTTCCTTCAAATTTGAGACATTTCATTACTTCTTTATGTTTTCTATTTCTTTTTATCTTGTTCTCTTTCTAGAACTCTTTAGACACATGCTAGAATTTCTGGCTCTGTCCTTCTTGTGTGTCTATGTATGTGCCCTCCTGAATACCATGGGTCAAAAAAAGATATGTTACTACTAGATGCCCTCTTATTCTATCAGTACACCTCAGAATCTTTAAAGATTCCTTTCCCCTAGACTTCTTTCCCTGTTCCCATGGCCCAAGATATCCCCTGCACACTGAACTGTGTTTTGCTAGACCTACACTTTGCCACTCTATTTTCCTTTCATTCTTTCCCTATTGTTTGTCTTTCTTAATGGTTATCTTAATGTTTTTACTGTACTTTTAAAACTTGTTTTTACTTTCTCCCCTCTATTAGAATACACTTTGTTCAGTCTTCTATATCAGTGCTATCCAAATAGTAGCCATTTAGCAACATGTGGTCATTAAGATTTAAACTGATTAAATACTAAGTAAAATTCAAATCCAGTTCCTTAGTTCCACTGGCCACATTTCAAGTGCTCAATAGCCAACTCATTATAGATTACAGAACATTTCCATGAGCATGGAATTATACTGGACATTGTTGTTCTAGACAGCCTATTCAATCTTTAGCTGTGTCCATTGTTTTTAAGCTGTCTTTATCCACCCAGTCATTAAACAAGTATGTTTTTTGAAGATCTACTAGGTAAGACAGTAAGGATTTTAGGAGTTCGGTATAGCTATGTACCAAATGAATTCTTGCTCTCATGTAACATATTCTACCCAACAAATAGAGAATATAGTATATAAAAAGATCCTAAGCATTCACTGAGAACAATCAACCAGGGTTAGGGCGGGGAAAGGAGCTGTTGAGGATAGAAGGATGGGTGGACGAAAATCTCTATAAGGGAAGACTGGACCAGAGACTCGCAAAATGTAATGAAGAACGGGCGCCTGGATGGCTCAGACAGTTAAGTATCTGCCTTCAACTCAGATCCTGGGATCTAGCCCCATGTTGGGTTCCTTGCCTAAGCGGGAAGCCTGCTTCTCTCTCCCTCTGCCTGTTTCCCCTGCTTATGCTGTCAAATAAAGAAAATCTTAAAAAAAAAAAAAAAAAGTAATTACGTGAGGCATAGAGATATCTGAGGGAAGAGAATTCCAGGCAAAAGTAGCAGCAAGTAAAAATACCGAGGCAGGAGCATGTCTCAGACAGGAGGCCAGGGTGACAGGAATAAATGGTGCAAAGAGGGAGAATAGCAAGAGGTAAGGACAGAGAAAAGCAAAGAACAAGATCATATGGGACTTTGTCAGCCACTAGAGGGAACTTGGTAATTTTAATTGGTTTGAGAAAGAAAGCCAGTGGAGAGTCTAGCTGAGAAGTTATCTGATATAAATTATATTTTGAAAATGGCACTCTGGTTGCTGGGTTTACAATAGTGTAGGGAAACAAAGGCAGAAGACACACAACTTACTATTATTTTTTATTTCAAAGACAAGATTTAAGTCTCAAAGATTTCCCGTAAGAGCTTGTTCTTAAATTTATGAATTCAAAATCCTATCATGTATAAGTCTCCACTTTTCTTTAGCATCAACTGTATTATTCATTTATTTATTTTTGTCTTTTACTGATTTTTGAAGTAGGCATTTTGTCATTTATTCCACCTATTCAAGCAACATCAGAATCTCTTTCTGTATTTGAAGAATTTAATGAGTTTTTTGGGAGTAAAATTTGTTTCCTTCAATAAATGTTAGAAAATACTACTGAAATTTCCAGATTCCTTTCCATGCATGTGACCCAGATATTACCATTAAAACTGTACTCACCCTAGATTTCCTTGAGATACTAAAGAAGGAAAGGAAGAGAACTTTCTCTTTATGGGGGCAGCAATGACAGCAAAAGCAAGGTCAAGTTCCTGAGTATAAAAGCTCAAATTCTGCTGACTGCAGCAGCTGCAATAAAGCTGAATTCATGCAACAATAGTAACAATAATGCAAAATGTAAAATCAAGTGTCCAGTGTCAGGTAGCAGTGTTTCCTACCACACCATATTACACTGTGCTGTGGTTTGGGGCCATGGAGGTAAACCTTGGGCCTGGTTCCCCAGGTCTCTCATGATTCTAAAATATATTTAAGAGCTTTGTTAAAAAATAATTCATGTGACCCATTTATCCATTTAGAATGTGTGATCCATAGGTTTTTAGTATGCTTACCAATGGTACCACTGTCACCATGATCACTTTTAGAATATTTTCATCACCTTTAAAATCCACTGTACCTATTAGTAGTCTGTCCCCAATGCTTTCCAATCCCACCCACCAGCCCTAGGCAGCCACTAATTTACTTCATGTCTTTACAGATTTGCCTCTTCTGGGCATTTCAGGTAAATGGAATCATATAGTATGTAGTCTTTCATGATCGGCTTCTTTCATTTAGCAAATAGGTTTTCAAAGCTTCTATGTTGTAACATGTATTAGTGCCTCATTTTCTTTATTGCTGAATAATAATTAATTGCATGCATATATCACATTTTCCTTGTCCATTCATAGCATGATATTTGGGTTGTTTCCACTTCTGAGCAATTATGAATACTGTTCTTGTGAACATCAACATTCATGTGCAAGTTTTTGAGTGGACCTCTGTTTTTACTTCTCTTGAGTGGAATTGCTGGGTCATAAGTAAGGGTTTAACTTTCTGAGTTACTGCCAAATTATTTCCCTAGCACCCACATCATTTTACAAGCCCAGCAACGTAGGAGGGTTCCACTTTCTGCACATCCTCCCACTACTCGTTATCATCTGTCTTTTTGATTAGTCATCTTAGTGGGTTTGAAGGTGTTATCTCATTGTGGCTTTGATTTACATTTTTATAATGGCTAATGATGTCAAGCATCTTTTCATGTGCTTATTGGCCAGCCATTTTTATATCTTCATCAGAGAAATATCTGTTCATCTTTGCCTATTTTAAAATTGGGTTATCTTTTTCAGTTTTTGTTTGTTTGTTTTCAAGGAACATTTTATAACAATGAGATAACATATACTTATCTAACATGGTACTTTTTTTTTTATCACTGAAGCTAAAGCAAACATTCTGTTTATTGGGTAAAAAGGTCTGCTTAATGTGTGTACACTGCAGTGCAATATAAAAAATACTAATTAATTATAATTTCAGAACTTCAGAATTTAAGTGTCCGTGTTCTTTTTCTTTCATATGGGAAAAGAAAATGCTTTTTAAAATCACTTGAAGTGTGGACAAAAATTCCACAGCTATATTCTTAGGATCACTATGTAGGGCCTTCATGATTCAGATGACAACAAGGGAAGCCTCAATTCAACCTTTTAGAAAAGATATTCCAGTTTGCGTAATCTCACCAACCAGGAGAACATTGGTGGCAATCACAGTGCGGGAGTGAAGAAGCTGTCTCTTTGTGCTGTAGTTATCCCATGGGCTTACTGTGGTTGCTACCATTGGCTCACCTGTGTTCAAGTCCACACCTACGGGTTGACCTGATTCTGAATGTTCTGCTTGAACTTTAGTGTTTCCTGAAGGTCAAAACCATAATTCTGAGCAAGAGCCTTGGGCTGAGCAATGCATCAGCAAATGCTTGAACTCCCAAGATGGACCTTGCCCTTTATCCTGGGCTACTATTTAATCGAGGCTTCTGCCACTGCCACTTCCACCACTCCACCACCTGGAACTACACAGCCCTCATCACTAGCATGTTAAAGCCGTCAAGCCATCTCTTATTGTATCTTTGATTTGAGTGAGTGTGTGCTTATCTGATCCTTTAACCAACAGTGTGACAAAGTGAGGATTGTTACAGTTCTCTTCTCCCAATGTGTACTCATAGACAAGATCTACAAAAGAATTGAGAGCTACCCCTCCACAAGCAAGATTCAGCTTTTCCATATTTCTTTTAGCTCTACACAGAGCTACTATGCCTTCTTTTTTTGCAAATGCTTCCAAAGAAAAAAGTCAATTCCCTTTTGATTAATAACAATGAATTCTTTATCTGAATCACAGATGTCCTTTTTTATACTTCTATTATTTTTTAACTCAATGAATTTTCTTTCATCTTTCATGCTTCTCTCTTCTGCATGCTTATATAAAAAAAGCCAGAATTCATGTTTTGTTTTTCATATTATAATGACACACTGCATTTGAGCATGTATGCATTTTCGATTCTTTTTTTTTTTTTTTTCATATCAAGACACCATGCTCCATGGTCCAAAATAAGACCTCTAAGTCTGTATTAGTTTCAGATTTATGTTTCACCTCCATGATCTCAAACATGAAGAGCTCAGTAGGTTCATCTTGTTTTTAAAAGGCCAAAATGGAGTCCACTACAGCCTCTGTTAAGACAGCAGCACATTCAGCATGCACTTTAGTATGTGAAGATGTCCTGGCCAGATCTCTAAGTGTTTCCTACCCATTTCTTTGCTTACTCTGACTTTTCCAAAACCTGAAGTGCCTTTTCCTTTGTAGCTTCATATCCTTCTGTTATTATTCTGGGATGAAGATTTTCAGAAATGTAGAGATTCGCCTGTTTTAGTAACTCTCCAATGATTAGAACATTGGAACTGGTATCATCACCAGTTGATGTCACCATCATACTTTGGCTACTGAGGAGGCTGCTGGGTGTTGAATTTGCATTTCATGAAGCAGTACCCTGGCATCTTTAGTAAGCTTAATGTCTCCAGCACCAGAAACAAGCATCTTCATGGTACCCTTAGGCCCCAAGTTGGTCTGCAGCATGTCCTGCAGCCCCTGGGCCGTGCTGATGTTGACTGCCAGGGCCACCTGGGCTTACGCCACCTCAGCCATGGGGTTCTGGGTCTTCATGGCGCCACAGCTAATCAGTACGAAAGGAGGAGGAGACCCAGCATGACATTGCCCAAGGCCGGCTCCTTATCTTTTTCAGTTTTTGAGTTTTTTATATAGTGTGGGTACCAATCCCTTACCAGATATATGACTTTTAAATGTTCTTCCATCCTGTGGGCTGTCCTTTCACTTTCCTGACAGTATCATTTGAGGCATAAAAGTTTTAAATTCTGATGAAGTCCAATTCATCTACATTTTTCTTTTGTCATTTATGCTTTTGGTGTGGTACCTGAGAAGGCTTCCTAACCCAGGGTCATTAAGATTTATTTCTATGTTTTCTTTTAAGAGTTTTATATAGCTATACCTCTTACTTTAAGATCTCTGATCTACAAAGAATACATTTTTGTGGATAATGTAAGGAAAAGGTCTAGCTTCATTCATGTGGATATCATGTAGTTTCAGCACCATTTGTGGAATAGGCTATTCTTTTCACATTGAATTGTCTTGGCACCATTGTCAAAAATCAGTTAATCATAAATGTAAGAGTTTATTTCTTGTCTCTTTATTCTATTCCAGTAACCTTTATAAAACTCCTTTTCTACTCAATTAGCTAGAGGATATCTCTCATTTACAACTATGACTATTGCCTGTTTACAATCAAATGTTTGAGAATTCTTGGATGTATGCTTAACCCATTTTCTTTAAGATTATGGATGTTGTTTCGATGTGTGACATCCAGTGATGGGGTGGGGGAAGGGAGAGGTAGTGCTGCTGAGGTGAGAGTTACCAAAAGTGTATCAACTGGGTATAACATAATCATTCCCTTCCTAGGACCTGGCAGCTGTAGAATCTACCCTCCATGGATTCTAGTTATATGCAAACCTAACTGAAGTTTGCTATTTGGTAGAAGCATAGAAAGGGTCTCAAAAAGAAGTGCCTAGATTGTTCACCCTATTGGTTCAGGGATCTATTCTAATTTCAACATTCTGTTGGGAAGATTTCTCTTGTTTTTGAAGAGAATATTCTGTACTTTCTTGGCCTTCTCACTTATTCACAGTGTATCATCTACCTGACTGACGAGCTCAGAAAAAATGTGTGATTCAGTCTTTCCTCACTTTGGTATGAGCATTGTCTACAAAAAGGATGCATTGTATTCTGCTTTCTTTATAAGACAGACCTGCAGTTTTGGGACCTAATGTGTTTGGGGGAAAGAGACATACAGCAAACCTATCTTCTTACACCTAAGCTATGTGCCCCATGTGAACTTATATCAGAAAGGAAGCTGACATTTTTATCTTTGTTAGGCCAGTTTCTTTGTTTGCTCTAGTTGATCCCAAACTCTAGAAGGGTAGACTTGTTGATTAGGAGATTCCCATGAACTGCTCCTACCTTAGCAACAGTTCTCTGAAATGGGTTTAGGGCTACAGATTTTTCAGGTTTTGCCTTTTCTGGTTTGCTCTCAGTGCTCTTTTAAGGATTTCTGACCCCACTGATGGTACTTCTTTTTCTTTTGTAGTACTGTTACGATTTTATTCTTCATTTAATACTTGTCATTTCATGAGGTTGATAGATGAAATAGATGCATAGATAAGTCCCTCATATTTCACTCTCCAGTAGCTACTAACAAAGTGAGACTAGAATACTTAAGTCTACCAAGCTCTTTCCTCTATTCCATACCACTTTGTAAGATATAGTCCTGATACTAGAGACCTTAAAAATCTTGTTAGACTGGAGATACTAATTATTAAATCAAGATATTAGAGCAGAACTAAATATATAGCAATATACTATAAGTAACTAATGCATGGAGAATAACTACCGAAGAATTGTAAGAAGTCACATCAGGTATTAAGAACATATCTGAAAAGGAGAAGCTTGAGATAACCTAGAAAGGAAACATACAATTCTAAAGAGAAATAACAAGGCAAGTAAAAATGTGGAGAGGGAAAACTGCATGAAAAATTCCACTACAGGGAGTATACTGAAGTTGGTTGACTATATATAAAAGAACACTGGGAGACAAAACTAAGAAAGAGATCAAGTAGAGGGATCCCTGGGTGGCTCATCAGTTGAGCGTCTTCCTTAGGCTCAGGTTGTGATCCTGGGGTCCTGGGATCGAGTCCCATAGCGGGCTCACCGCAGGGAGCCTGCTTCTCCTTCTCCTGTGTCTTGCCTCTTTCTGCGTCTCTCATGAATAAATAAATTTTAAAAAAATCTTAAAAAAAAAAAAAAAAGAGATCAAGTAGAGACCCAAGTAAGCTCAAGAGCCATGTAAGACCATAAAAGCCTCTGTCACTTTCATTCAAAACACATCTGTACAACAGGTATTAAATGAACTGTGGATAAGTTATTTCTGAAGTAAAAGGATCATAGATAATATTTTATTCCAAGGTACTAAAAGTGTCCCTCAATCATCTACTAACATATGTATATATCTATAAACAGTAAGTATGAGTAAGCAATCATCATATAAATAATTTAATTTTAAATTTCAGCAGGTATTCAATTAAATGTTTTTGATATATACCTCTGATATGAAAAGAGCCATCATCATTTCTCTCCACCACAAGATGGTCAATATGAACAGTTATAGGAGCTGGTTCCAGGGATATTGTACTGCTACGAGGACTGTCATCCTACAGAAAAGAGAAATGGCATCAGAATATTGTTATTAAAGTAAATGATAAAGTTAATCATTTTCTTAACAACATTACTTCAGTGGATATTTTTAGTGAGTTGGAAACTTATCTTCAGAAGCTTCAGATGATACGGTGAAAAAACTGCCCATTCTACTTTTATATTTTCTAATTTCTAAGGATCTCTTCATCATTCCCCCACAAAGAACACAGATTCATTTCAATAACTGCTAAACGAGTGTATATCATAGAGGAGACACATTCTTAGACATGAATCAAAGTCCAGGTAGGCAAAGTGAACATTTATAACATGAAAATATAAAAATACTTATTAACATACTTTTAAATTAATTTTTGTGTTAGAAACTTGTATCTTCATTGGCATCACTGTTGCAACAGTTTCATCTTCCAAAAAATGCTGAATATTAGTAAGAGAAGATGTAAAAAACTCAGTGCTAAAGTTTTCTATATGGCATTGCAGAAATCCATTCTTTTCTGCAAGCAAAGAGTGTATTACAGCACCAGGCCCACTCTCGAATCTCAGGGTAATCTCAGGAGAGGATTTGGAATGAACTATAGATTTATGATCTGAACCTATGGAAAAAGAACACATAAAAATTAGAACTTGTAGCACTACTCAGAAGTGTCACTCCCAACTATTTGTCATTAAGACATTATTGTCACTTAGTACAATGTTAAAGCAATAATGTCTTAAAGTTTTAATATTCACCTTTCATTTATTTTTTTTTTTTTAATTTATTTATGATAGTCACAGAGAGAGAGAGAGAGGCAAAGACACAGGCAGAGGGAGAAGCAGGCTCCGTGCACCGGGAGCCCGACGTGGGATTCGATCCCGGGTCTCCAGGATCGCGCCCTGGGCCAAAGGCAGGCACCAAACCGCTGCGCCACCCAGGGATCCCTCACCTTTCATTTAAATCACACTTACACATATACAATATACCATACACAACCCAAACTTGAAAAAAATCATAGAATTTAAAATGCTTCTTAAGCTATTTCTCAGGAAGTAACAAAAGCCTTAAGTTTTGCATTTTCCTCATTAATACTGGGTCCTTAAATAATTAGAAAAGTAAATACACAAGACAGAAAAGGATAGAAAAGGTAAGGATGGGTATAGTAAGATTAATAACTCTAAACACATTATTTACTTTTCTGTATCACAGGTGAACAAAAATGAACTTCGTAGCAGCAAAGAGATAAATATGATCAGTTTCACAATTCACAGAACCCAATGAGTTAAGAAAGAAACTGAATTTTCTGGAAAAGTGAAACTTTACTGAAGTCTTGAATTTATTAGTCTTGGTCTTCAGAAGAAGACCCTTCTAATTAAATTCGTGATGGAGAGATGTTTGTTTTTCCTCAGCATGGACGTGAATACTTGAGTCTTAAAAATGTCAAACGTATAAATATTTCTGAAGGGAAGGGGATATAAGAAATAAAACATACTTATATTTATGCACCAAGGATAGATCTCCATACACAACTCAAAATGAAGAGTTGTTTTTACAACTTTATTTCAGGTACGATGTTAGTACTATAGATTAACATTCAACATAAATAAATAATATAGATATAAGACAAGTCCACATAAAATTCTAAAGAATTCTTTGAACAATAAAGAACTCAGACTTTTTTTTTAAATAAAAGGTAAAATAGCCACAAATTGATGATGGTTAGTGCTCTTTTCTATATCAAGACAAACAACAATTAGTCTAATAATAAAAGTAATTAGAAACAACTTGATAAATGTGATTTTGTTTGGTCTTTTATCTATTTATCTACATATCTATACAGAGAGAGAGAGAGAGAGAGAGAGAGAGAGATACCTACTCACTAAGGAGCTGAGAGCCAGAAATAATTTCAAACAAAGAGTATTTGGAGCGGAGACCAAAGAAAATCTTCATTAGTCAAAACTAATTCCTCTCTTCTACCTTTCATGTTATGAAAATATTACATAAAAGTCTTCCTATTAAAGGACTCCAAATCCACACAATGTAGAAAAACAAAAACAAACAAAAGCAAAAACAACTTTGCAATTTTGATTGGTCATGTCAAAGTGACAGCAGTTACAAACCACAGATCAACCTTTGTTCATATGGCTTATTGTTTGAGATGTTCAAGCTAAACTATTTTTTCTCCCTTTCCTTTTATCCCATTTCCCCTTGCTCCTTTCTTTTCCTTTTGCTTTCTTCCTTCTTGATTTTTGTTTATTTTTAGACAACCAATAGAGACAGTTGAGAAAAAGAAGGCATTAGTACTGACTATACAACCCATACACATACTAGACATTTCAAAATGATTTCTTTAGTAAAGAGGAACATGAAACAAAGTAATAGGACATGGTACTAAGTGACCCATAAAAATAAGTAAAAACAACTGAGCATCTTGAGAGTGTACAATTTGAAAAGTGTTTGGATTGGGAATAGAACAGGGTCTAGGTTTTGAAATTTCTTTTGTTCACTATGAAACCTTTAGCTTCCTCTATTTTGCATGCTATTGGGATTTATACTTCTAACAGAAAATTCCTGAAAATTTTTTAACAGATTTTTTAACAGATACATTGTAAACTGCAAAGTCTATACATACAAAAAAGCCAGGAGGGTTGCCCTGGGTGGCTCAGCGGTTTAGTGCTGCCTTGCTGCCTTCGGCCAAGTGTGTGTGTGTGTGTGTGATCCTGGAGACCTGGGATCGAGTCCTGCATCGGGCTCCCTGCATGGAGCCTACTTCTCCCTCTGCCTGTGTCTCTGCCTCTCTCTCTCTCTGTCTCTCATGAATAAATAAATAAAATCTTTAACAAAAAAAAAAAAAAAAAAAAGCCAGGAGACAATTTTTTCTACAATGTTGGTTTAAAAACAAATGGCATTTACCTGCAATTCCCAGGATGTGAAGTGATAGCATATTTATTTGATATCATGCAGGACTATGTATTTCAAAATGTTATGTATCAGATTTAGCATTCTATATATATAGCAAAGAAAAATATTACAGCTCAGTGACTTTTTAAAGACTTTAAAAATGAACACTGTCATTTTAAAAGCTTAGAACTATTCTAATAAATTACTTTCTTCAAATGACTGAAAACCATGAGTGATAACCTCATATAAACTTTGAAAAAGAGATGGTTTTATATGGTTTCCTCTTCATACACTGCATGTTTTGTTGTTCATATCCCTCTACGTCCAAGTGAATGTGTTGATCTCAGAATGAAGGACCATAAGAACATGATACATGATTTTTCCAAATACCAAGTACCATGCCGGACTCAGGAAATGTTTGGTTTTAAGTAAGATAATGATACAAAAATTGACATTAATTCCAGCAGAGAACTAAGTTTGACATTCTAGGATTACTTTGTTATTCTTCTCATGTAGAAAAGAGCTCAGTTTTCTTAAACCTATTACATCAAAGAACAAGAAAACTAAAAAAAATGGCACTTAATAAAGAAAACAAAAGGAAATTAGAAACATGTTATATTTCTAACAATCAAAACTTTATGAAAATAAGGTAATCTAAAAGAAATCTCTTACATTATTATAAACAAATATAATTTGTCCTTGAATCCATTATACCAAAGATAGAACTGCTAAGGAATAATATGTATAAAAACAAAACAAGGTTAAATCATATTTAAGTCTTACCTATTGGACGATTACAAAGGTAATGCCGAAGACTGATATTGCCTAATTGATCTGGAGTCACTTGGTCCACTTGAAGACAGATTTCCATATCTTCCCCTCGGATGTCAATTTCCCCATTAACACCAGTAATTTTAAACACCACAACTGACATCTAATAATGATTGCATAATAAATATTAGCACACCAAGTAATTCAAAACACAATTTAAGAAATGACAACAGGAAACTATTATAACTTCTAAAAACACAAATGTGACCTAATATAACCAAAAATATATTTGGTCAGACCAATACAGCATGGTTATACATTATAGTGACAAACTTTAGCTTTTCTTTAGCTTTCTTTCTATTCAGTCAAGAGAGAATTTTTTTAGGTCACAAAGATTATATGACATTTCTGTGTGAAATTATTTGCACTGAAGGCTGAACACATTTTCTAAGTCATCTGTAGGAATACTTCACTGGGTGGAAAGGGCTTTAACCAGCAACATACTTCTTTTGTAGGAAATTCCTCATAAGAACTGATTACTACTGACCATCAAACTCATTTTCAAAATGTATTTAAATGTCACTACAATAAAGGCCAAAAATAAAAGATGGAAAAGACAGAACCTCCCTTCCTCAGTGTGAGAAAAACAGATGTAAAGAAGTGAAATTCAGAGAAAAACAATTCACCAAGAGGGAAGGAAGAAGTTTCAAGAATAGAAAGAGTAAAGTGAGTCACTCATGACTATGGCAATTCACTTTATATATTGTCATAAAACGTGCATGTATTAAATATGAAATAAAAGTGGTAGCATTTCTCTTCACAGAACGTCTCTGAAATGATTACCAAGTCTTGATTTTCTTGAGCACCCTCTGAATTTGTACTGATGGCATCTGGGGAGGTTTCACCAAAATTTGGTAGATTTGCACTGGCATTTGCACTCTCTCCAAGGCTCTGGTAATTTGTAGTCACATTCTTTTTAATACCTGAAGTAATAAAGAAATAAACTAACAAATTAAAATCAGTTTTAGACATGATCCAACAATATTACATTTATCTAACCAATATGGGATATCCCTCAACTCTTTCTCAAGCAAAGGCTTGTTTAAAAGACAATAGGCAAAGACAAATTTAATTGGTTTTTTTTGACAAATTAAATTGTGATTAGCTAGCAAATAATAGGAAATAATGTCCACAATCAATCTCTACAATCATAGAGATATGAAAGCGCTAAACTTAGGTTGAAAAGAAATGTGAAACACTGACCACAGGCCCATTGCTGGTGCAGTGCTGGAGTAACAGGTTTCTAGTTAGCCAGCTTTCACCTCCTGCTATGCTACCTCACTTGAAATAGTCCCAGTTTAACCACTGCATTTCCCCTTTCAGTTATTTTATAGTAATGTCTAATTATCATCTACATGAGATTAATGCCACTATTATCAATGTGATCATCTTCCGTTCTTACCTACCTGTCATAATTTATCAGTATGGTGTGTTTCATTATTTCTCAAACTCTGTGGTCAAAGACAATCTTAAAAAAATTCTGTGTCCATCATAGACCAATACTTTAAATACAAAAAACAAGAGTCTTTCCCTAATGTAAATCAATTCCTCGGATATAAAAAAAAATCATTATGGTTCAGGAGAACTAGGAATTTATAGTCATATGTCGTTTAACTGTTACACAGGGGTGCCTGGGTGGCTCAGTCGGTTCAGCACTGGACTCTTAGTTTCAGCTCAGGCTGTGATCTCAGTCAGGGTGGTGGAATCAAACCCTGTGTCTGGCTCTGCACTCAGTGCAGAGTCTGCTCAGGATTCTCTCCCCCTGCCCTCCATAAATAAATAAATAAATAAATAAATAAATAAATAAATAAATAAATAACTTTAAATAAATAAATAAAGCTACACACAGAATCAGTCCTCTTATATTTTCAAGATGTAAAAAACAGTCTACTACTAGAATCTATTCAAAGGCAGTAATTAGAAATGCAGACAAATTTATGAACAATGATATTAATTATAGCATTTTTATAACCATGGAAAATGATAAACAATCTAAACATCCAATATCAGGAAAATGATTAAAAAAAAGGTCATGGTACAGGGGCACCTGGGTGGCTCAGGTGGTCAGACACCCAACTCTTGATTTTAGTTGGGGTCATGATCTCAGGGTTGTGGAATCAAGCATACCTGGAGTCTCATCCTGGGCTCCATGCCAGGTGTGGAGCCTGCGTGGGATTCTCTCTCTCCCTTTCCCTTTGCCCCTCCCCTCACTCATGCACATGCTCTCTCTCTCTCTCAATCAATCAATCAGATCTTTTAAAAAGAAAAGTCATGGTACGTTTTCATGACAATTTAATAAAGACTTTAAAAATATTTTCAAAGGAATGAAGTATTATAAAATGATTAAAAGTGATAAAAAGCAGGTTAATCATATATATAGCATGATACCAAATATATATATATATACAAATATATATACAAAGTCATAGAATAAATGATGGTATCTCTAATTATGGGACTTTGGGTTATTTTATTTTCCAAATTGTAGTTGTTGGTATATATTCTCCAAGTTTTCTATATTGAATGGTAGTCATTTTCATTATTTAATTTTTAGAAATAATAATAAGGAAATCACTAATGCTTTTTAAGAACAATTAAGGGGATCCCTGGGTGGCGCAGCGGTTTGGCGCCTGCCTTTGGCCCAGGGCGCGATCCTGGAGACCCAGGATCAAATCCCACATCGGGCTCCCAGTGCTTGGAGCCTGCTTCTCCTTCTGCCTATGTCTCTGCCTCTCTCTCTCTCTGTGACTATCATAAATAAAAAAAAAAAATTTTAAAAAAAGAACAATTAAGCATATTTTCTATAGGATCACTGTTTATGAAGTATGTTTTGATCATAAAGCAGAAATCTGTTAAGGCAGGATCATAAGCCGTAAGGGGAGCTGCGGAACTAGGCAACAGAGTGCCTAGCAGTTCTCTGTGCCTAACTCTCTAGAACAGAGTTCTAGGACCCATTATCAGTCCCTCTCCCATACATACATAATTGCTTCCCAAGTCTGAGAATCTAGTATAACATACTGATTGGGTAAACACTTAGACTCTTGGGTCCATTTAGCTGAGTTCCTAACTGTACATTAATTTCTCTAAGCCTCAGTTTTGGAAGCTACAAGCATTTCCTTACTCTAAGCTGTTTTCAACATCATCAATAATATGCCTATTACCCTTCATTCACAAAGTAATTTGTATTCACTTCTGGTCTCTTCTACTTCAGTGTCTGGCAACTAATCTCTAGCTACGACCCATGCTTTCATTCCTGTTTACAAAGTCCCTGATGTCTTAGTGATTGGGATGCATTTAATACTCTCAGTGATTCCTAGTGGTCTTACTAGGGCATTAGTTGCCTCTGAATAAATGCAGGTATTATGTAGGTCCATCATTCCTAACTCTGTACCAGAATCCTGATTACAGAGATCAGCAGATTCAGTCTGGAAAAATTCCAGTCATAGACCACCATAAATGAGAATCCATCATGCAAATTAAGCCCATCTAACCAAAATTTTACATAAAGGAGTCTCCATAACAAGAAGCTAATAGCATCCATGTGGTTTGCTTTATGCCCTAAATGACTATATACAAGTAATTGCTGGAAGTGGCCATAAAGAAGAAGCATCTGGTAAAAAGAAGCAATAGAACCATTAGAAAGTTAGGTATGATGCTCTTTGTATTATTATATATGTATGTATGTAAATAAGTTTTTTCTGTGCTATACCTTATTACTGGGTAGAACTAACAATACTTAAACATCACTTCTAAGATTTATATATTCAACATGAATTCTTAAACTTCTATTGCTTTACCTTTTTCCAAAAAAATATGAGTATCACTTCCATCACTTTCTAACAACTGTTCTTCCAATATCATACTGTCAAGTGAAATGGTATCCAGTGAGGTTTGTGAGGAGCTTCTCTTCATGTTTTTATAAGAAACACAGAGTGGAGCCAGGTTGGGTGGGATGCGTTCCTTAGGCTTTCCACTGTTAACAAAATTATTAGAAAAACATCACATTTTAAAATCTATTTTTCTATGCATTAACTCTAACAATGTCTCCTTATTTTGTATGAGGTTTTCTGTCCAAAACCAAAACACGCCCCCATCACACACATATGCAGAGAAAACCAAAACCCCTCCAAATTCCAATAGTATGCTGTTACCTTAAAGACGACTGCGATGTAAGTGTTCTAACTGTGGGTGCTTCTTCTTGATTGATCTCTAGGTTCTCAGAGAGTGAAGCTGTCTCTGGAAGCAAATCTTCACCTTTAAAGACTGCCTCTATGGTTTCATGTCCTCTACTACTTAAACTATTTGAAAGTATGTTTTGATTACCATCATTATCAAACGACAGCAAATGTGAATCTTCTCTGTGGTTTAAGACACTATCTGAATCTGTATAAGATGAATCCTTTTTGTCACTTGTTTCTGATCCAATTTCTCCCGATCCACTTTTGCAGACAATTCCACTACTTTCATCTTCACTTATTTTCCCTAAATTTTTATCTGATAAACAATCTGGAAATGAAATACCTTTTTGCAGATTGGTATCACTAGCTGATTTAAAAAGCAAAGGATCCTTTGAAGGCACATGGCTAAGGTCAACACTCATAGATCTGTTGTCTGACATGTGGTTAATAGTTACACTTCTAATTTGATTTATGCCACTACTAACTTGTTTCCTTTTTGAAGACAAAATTTCTCCATTTTCTGTAGGCAAATAATCAGGAACTGTTGGGCTCACACTTTCAGCAACAGGAGACTTAAAAGTATTTCCTTGATCCACTGGATGTAGCAAAAGAGCCACTTCTGCACTTTTAAGTAAAATTCCAATGCAAATTGAGGTCTGACTAGCAGGAGTGCCAGTCACAGATTCTACATCTTTCCTTAAATTCTCCAAAAGCAGAATAAGTGACTCATGGAGGAAAAGCAAGAGCAGATACTGGTAGTGATTGATCTGCATACTGACATGTTTATGAATGTGAACCAGGACATGAACATCTGCATCTGCTGATGAGGAGGAAAATCTTAGAAATGTATCTGAAGGCTTCTGACTACCATTTGTCAAGGGCTCAGATTCTGTACTATAATACTCTTTCAAGAGCTTCTTCCGCTTCAGTCGGCCCGTCAGATCACTAGATTCGCTTTGTGATGTATTTAGAGATCCTTGATTATAAGACTGCAGCTCTTTTTGTGACAATGCGTATCTTATGGGTTGGCAAATCCAGATGGAAAGAGGGAAAGAGTCTACAAAATTTATGGGACGCCCTTTTCCACTCTTTGTCCCTTCGTAATCTACCCAAAACTGAGAAAAGTACACAGCCCAGACATCTGTGGCAGCAGAAGTTTTAAGAGTGTGTTTATTCAACTTGGGAGTAATATTTCCTTTATAAACTTCATGCATTTTGGTATCTTGTTCATGAGCATGTCTCTGGAAGATTGGATGCAAAAGATTAAAATTGTCACCAGATTTGGGAAAGCTGGTATATGCTTTACTGAAAAAATCACAATCTTTAAAGTCTTGAAACAAAGCTTCTAGATCAGAATGTCGACAGTTTGGACAATGCCTTGTATTTGTGGCAATCATTTCAGAACTCTGAACAGAAACTGCATGTGGTTGATCTTGATGACATTCAGATTTCATTTCTGAAGGAATAACAAACTATAAGAGAAAAAACATTAATCTAACTTATAAATCCATACATCTTAAAGATAAAATAATCACGAACATAATTTAGCTCAGGAATTCTTTTTGGTGCTTCCCCCCAAAACACTACTTTCCTATCCTATCCAGACATAAAATACTCTCTCCCCACAAGTACTTGCATTAAACCAAGTAAAAGGGACTTAACTGATTAACCACTAAGAAAAACACAACTTAAAAAAAATCCATAAATAATGAATAGTGAACATAATATGTAAATTTGCATACAAAATATCACAAAACAAAACAAACAACAGAAAAGGAAACTAAATGAAATCAGTATTACAAAAAGCTTACTATGCCCTAAGTATACAAATGCTCCGTTTGGAAAAAGGAACTTTTTGTTAGGATATTTTAAACCAAAGAGATTTGGAAGATGACTGGATGGATAAATGGAATGACTGGATACATGTCATTACAATGACTTTTCTGGGATAGAATTATTAAGAAAATAAGAGTACAGGTCAAACTACTTCCTAAAATAATTTTTCAGAAATTACTAACCTCAGTCCTCAAAATATTCACATCAAAGAGTTCAAAGGGACTGGTTTTAAAACTGTGCATATTGATAGTGTAAAGATCATTATATGATTGTCTTAAAGTAAATTGTAAATGTTATAAAATGTGTCTTTCTGTTGAATATAAGATCTTTGAGAAGATCTTTACATTTCTGCAATGTATGTTTATTCATAACCTCATTTTACAGAGAAAAAATTACAGAAATTTAGAGTACCAGCAACACACCTAGAAACTGAAACTTTTCATCCATGTCCAAGTCTTATTCTATTAACTACATTATAGTATCTGTTTTTTAAAAAATTTCCCTCCTGGGATCCCTGGGTGGCGCAGCGGTTTAGCGCCTGCCTTTGGCCCAGGGCGCGATCCTTGAGACCCGGGATCGAATCCCACGTCAGGCTCTCGGTGCATGGAGTCTGCTTCTCCCTCTGCCTATGTCTCTGCCTCTCTCTCTCTCTCTCTGTGACCATAATAAATTAAAAAAAATAAATAAATAAAACTTATAAAAAATAAATAAATAAATAAATAAATAAATAAATAATTTCCCTCCTTTAAAGTTTAAATATTCATGGAATTCAGATTATCCTCTACTTGGCTGTAATACAAAGCAACTTTCTATTATCTTTGGATATCAATAATAGAATAACTGTGAACAAATAAAATCCAAATCTAATTTACTAGTTTCATTATATTAATTACTACTTTTGAAAGAAAAATTTTATCCAGTCTGGTAAAAAGTAGGGGAAAAAAATGACTGATTTAAATTTTATTTCTGCTTACCTCCAAACGGATGAGCAGTGACAAAATAAAATAAAATAAAAAGAAAGTAAAGAAAGAAGGGGAAGATAGTAGTCTCTTAAAACTTTTTGAAATGAAAACCAAAAAAAAAAAAGAAAACCAAAATTAAAACTGAAATTTCAAAATCAAAATTAAGATACAATTAAGCTGATTTATATATGAGCCTCCATCTTAAATCCTGGAAATTCTATTGCTATTGCTGCTAACTTCTCTAAAAATGGTTTTGTGGGGTGTCTGGGTAGCACAGTCAGTTAAACACCCAACTCAGTTTCAGCTCAGGTTGTGACTTCAGGGTCATGAGATTAACTCCCATTTGGGCACCGCACCCAGTGCAGAGTCAGCTTGAGACTCTCTGTCTCTCGCTCTGCACCTCCCCTCACTTCTCTCTCTAAAGTAAGTAAATAAATCTTAAGAAAGAAAAGAAAAGAAAAGAAAAGAAAACAAAAGAAAAGAAAAGAAAAGAAAAGAAAAGAAAAGAAAAGAAAAGAAAAGAAAAGAAAGGAAAGGAAAGGAAAGGAAAGAAAAGGAAAGGAGGAAGGAAGGAAGGAAGGAAGGAAGGAAGGAAGGAAGGAAGGAAGAAAGAAAGAAAGAAAGAAAGAAAGAAAGAAAGAAAGAAAGATAGATGGTTTTGTTATTGCAGTCACTTGTTTACATGGTACCTTTAGCATTAAGCCATCAACTCGAATATCAACATGCTCATCAGATTTTGAATTGTCATTCAACTTGTATACAGCCATAAACTGATTAAGACTCTGTTTTAAATCCAACAGAAATTGATTTAACCATAGAATACTTCTTTCATCCACAGTAAACTGTAGTGCATTCAGTTGGCTATAAAGGTTGGCAGATGGAACTGTGGAGAAAAAAACTTTTTTAATATTTAATGAACAGATAGTCTAAATCTTCCATGAGAGAAAACATTTTTAACAGTTTTTATTCTTTTTAAATTAAGATAAGGTTTTGAAAATTATAAAATTAAAGTGACACATGTGGATGATAACAAACACATTTAAATAGACAAAACGAGATTTTTCTATGCTTCACTAACTGAAAATATATTAATTTAAAACTATCTGTATAAGCAGAAAGTACTATTTAGATCTCTTTTCCTAATGGTATAGTCACCAAGAAGCAAACTTCAAAAACCTTACCTTCTTGATGATGTATTACATCAAGGTGTGGTCCTTAATCAGATATTTCATAAGGACTTTTACTATGTATATGTTAATCCAAATCCTCTAAAACAAGAGAACCAAGTAGTAAACAAGGCAGATCTCTTTGAGAGGAAGGGGCCAGGTACTTTTATTTTCCACTTAAACCAAATCCTAGAATAGTGCTTGGTGCAAAATAAAAAATCAAGTATCTAGGAAGTAATAAAAGGAATATACTCTTTTTCATAGCTCCCTTCAAATATTAGAATGCTCAGAGATTAGATAATAGTTTATTGCTAATTTATATTAAACTAATATTCATATTTACAGTATATCACTTCCTGAAACCCTTTTGCTTCTACTATAAAAGCCATTTTTTTCAGACCATCTTAAAAATCTTTTTTATTTCTAAACATTCAGACCTATTTACTTCTAGTATAACAAATAGCATGCACATCTAGAACTTTTTGAGAATAATAATTTAGGAAAATAAACCCAAAGTATAGGATATCAGGAAAGAGACAGCATTATTACAATGTCCTGAACAGCACTTTTTTTGCATTCATTCATTCATTCTTTCTTTCTTTTGTTCATTCATTCATTTTCTTTCAGTGAAGACTCACTGAATGCCAACTACGTTTTGTGTATGGTATTAAGCACAAAGTAATAAAAAGTCTGTAAGCTTTTACTCAAGACAGACACAAAGGTAGAAAAATTATAATTCAAGTCCAATAGAGACATCTAATTAGGATGTGGAGGTGCTTGTATTTGAAAATAGAAAGGCAGCGGGATACTGAGAAGATCACACTCTAGAGGGAAGGAAGGGGGATGCCTCTCATAGACTACAGACTGAGTGATGATGAAAGCTAGAGAGAGGACTAGAGAGCTACAGTAAAGAAGGAAAGAAAAACTGAGCTCTGCAACCTGGGACAGACAAAGAAACCTGGTGCACTAAGTAGAAAAATCTACATAGTTTCTAACAGAGGACACTCATGAAATAGATTATTATATAGTTATTAAAGATATTTATTTAAAATAAACCTGTAGCGGGGCACCTGGGTGGCTCAGTTGGTTAAGCGTCTGCTTTTAGCTCAGGTCATAATCCCAGCATCTGGGGTGGAGCCCCCCACTGGCTCCCTGCTCAGTGGGCTCAAAGAGCCTGCTTCGTCTGCCTCTCCCCCACTCGTGCTCACTCTCTCTCTCTCTCTCACTCTCAAATAAGTAAAATCTTTTAAAAATAAATAAATAAAAGAAACCTGTAGAAACCTGGAGTATGCTCATATCAAGGGGAAAGGATAAGATGTAAATAAAATATGTAATAGAAACACATATATTAAAAACAAGACTAGCAACATTATATTTATGGTTATGGTCTAAACTGTGTCTCCTCAAAATTGATATGCTAAAGTTGTAACTCAGGGGACACCTCAGAATCTAACTGTATTTAGAGACAGAGCTTTTAGAAAGGCAATCAGTAAAAATGAGTTCATATGGGTGTGCCACAGTCCAATATGATTGGCATCGTTAGGAAACACACATGTGAAAAATAGCCATCTACAAGCCAAGAAGAGCTCTCTGAAGAAACAAGCCTGCTGACACTTGATCTAGAGTCTCTAGAATTAGAAGGAAATAAATTTCTTTTTTTAAATCACCCAGCCTGTGGTACTTTGTTATGGCAGCCCTAGCAAATTCATACATTTATGTTCAGCAGAAGTCATCTCTAAATTGTAGGCTGTGGGCAATTTTTTATTTTTGGCATTTTCTTTTTTAAAAAAATCATAAGATATATTACTTACAATTATTTATTTTTTAAAAAAATTTTATTTATTTATTCATAAGAGACACAGAGAGAGAGGCAGAGACACAAGCAAAGACACAGGCAGAGGGAGAAGTAGGCTCCATGCAGGGAGCCTGACATGGATTCAATCCCAGGACTCCAGGATCATGCCCTGGGCCGAAGGCAGGCACAAAACCGCCGAGCCACCCAGGGATCCCCATTTACAATTATTTAAAAAGTGATATATTTTTAAAGTTGGATTGCTTAACAAAGAGATGAAATATAAGGACTAAACATGGATCTTTGTATGTGGAGATTCAATGTACTCTCCTCTTTATTTCTGTGTGTATTTGAAATTTTTGATAATGAACAGTTAAATTACACAGTTAAACATAACCTTGTAATTCCACTCCTAAGTATCTAGAAGGTTAGGGTTTAAATTGTTGATAAAGAATTTTATAGTTTTATTAGAAAAAAATATATCTACTATATAGAATGAGATTCCTTTGGCACATATTAACCAAACTGATTGAAATATATATATAAACCTAGATTAGAAGTCAGAAATCCTGTAAACTAGTCTTAACTCTGAAGAATTACCAGTTCATTGATGTATTACTAAAAGGAAAACAATTATTTGTGAGGGGAAAGGAGGGCTAGAAACAATGGGATTCTCCAATTATAACAAATGGTTGCGAATGCCCAGTGTAATAACATAGTTGGGGACTGAGGGGAAGACACAATGAATTTTGATTTAGATGACCCATGCTTGAGTTTCAGCTGTGCTATCTTACTAAGGTGCTGAGCAAATGTCTTAACTTCCTCACTGTTTTAGTCAGGAAGGTAGAAAAGAGAAACAAATGAGAAATAAACAAAAAACTGCTGACAAGCATGAAGGCAGTGAGAATTCAGTCCCAAAATTTTGGCACAACAATTAAATGGTTAAACAGCTAAAGAAAAAGGTACCACATAAATAAAGGCAAATTTTAGTTTGAAGAACTCTTGGATGAACTGAGGCAATTACATAGAAATTTAACAAAGAACACAAATGTATAATTATTTTAACTTTTTAGGACCCCAAAATAGCATACAAATAAAAATTTACGTAATTCAATGTTTCTAAATAAACACAACAGCCAAAGGCTGTCCAAAGTATACATCTGTGCCTAAAAAAAAAAACCAGCCAAAAAATTTCTCTACAGCTAAAAGAATAACTCCATTATTAATTTCTCAAGGAAATATAGAGTTCTATATAACTGAAATGAAATTGGTTTTTACTAAAGGAAAAAAAAACGACCTTATTCTACAAATAACCTAACTTCCATAAATTCTTTCATTTAACAAACAGCTACTAAGAAATGAGTCAAATCTCAGGGATAATATGAAGCATGCCTACCACATTAAGGATGCTATAAGCTGGGCTGTCTGGGTAGCTGAGTAGGTTAAGCATCTGCCTTTGGCTCAGGTCATGATCTCTGGGTCCTGGGTTCAAGCCCCATGTGGGGCTCCCTGCTCAAGAGGGAGTCTCTTCTCCGTCCCCCTCTGCCCCTCCCCACTGGTCATGTTTTCTCTCTAATAAGTTAATAAAATCTTTAAAAAGAATTTTAAGGGACACCTGGGTGGCTTAGCGGTCGAGCATCTGCCTTTGGCTCAGGGCGTGATCCCAGGGTCCTGGGATCGAGTCCCACATTGGGCTCCCTCCATGGAGCCTGCTTCTCCCTCTACCTGTGTCTCTGCCTCTCCCTGTGTCTTTCATGAGTAAAAAAATTTAAAAAACAAAAAATTTTTTTAAAGGATGCTACAAGCTACTGAGAGAAAAAAAATATGAATAAACAGAATATGTTTAAAAATGCTATACTATAGTTATATACCAAGTACAAAGACAGTAAGTAAAGAACAATGGATTTTTGTTTCTTTTTTCATGTTTATAAAACTCAAAAACTTAGGAATAAAAAAAAAACTTTCAAAGTAATGGACAAGTAATAACAAAACAGGAAACTCTCTTACTTGGAAAATCCTTTCCATCAGGATAGTAATATTCTGTGAATTCTATATAGACAGCTGACATTTCTTGCGGAAGATACAGGGATTTTTTATTGCAAGAAATCATACTCTTGGGGGAAGAACGACATTGTTCTGCTGTAGAGACCTGAAAATATAATTAAGCACATTGAAGTAACACTGAATAAAAGCCCTTTCCAAACAATTTACGCCGCATGAACATCACTTCAAACTCCTAAAACTACTTCAAATAATTAGTAATTTCCGATGAAAACTTTATTATATATTTAACTTCACATTCAATTATTTTTAATAATACTAATAAACTATTCAGAAAACGATAACCTCTTTAAAGTCTTATCAGTTACAAAATCCTTACAATAGTCCTTGCAAACTTATTACTTTGAGCCTCCAAATATAAGAATATTTCTGTAACAGAAGTATAAAGAGCAGAGTCAGAACACACATCCAGGTCCTTAAGAACAGACTGCTTCTCTGGTGTGTACTTTATAGTAATTCTTTATCTTAATTTATTATTATGAAAAATAACATAGCTATATACAAAGTTTCAATCTGGGATAATAAATTACAGAGATGGATAATGGTGATGTGGTGATGACTGTACAACGATATGAATAATGAATGCCAATGAATGCAACACTTAAAAATAGTTAAAATGCTATCAAAACATTATGTTGTACACTTGAAACTAATATAATGTTATACGTCAATTATACTTCAATTTAAAAAATGGTTAAAATGGTAAATTTTATGTCATACATATTTTGCTGCAATAAAAAATTACTTATAAGTAATACAACTACAAATACTTCTGTCAAATAGTGTAATCTCTTTTTTCTTTTTTTTTAAAGATTTATTTATTTATTTATTTATTAATGAGAGAGAGAGCGGCAGAGACACAGGCAGAGGGAGAAGCAGGCTCCATGCAGGGAGCCTGACATGGGACTCGATCCCGGGTCTCCAGGACTACACCCTGGACTGAAGGCAGCGCTAAACTGCTGAGCCACCCGGACTGCCCCTCTTATTTTTTTCTAAAAGGACTATGAGTTTGAAGATTATTACATTTTTTTACCCTCCCCTCAAACAACAAATTTACTTCAAAAATGTATATAGTAATTTCCCCAAAGTTCATTAGTTTTATGAATTTCATTTATTTGTGCTTGTTTAGTATATACCCAGGGATGTATCTCAAGGTTAATTAATTTTTTATTCATTCTATTTATTCAACAAACATATATATTTCTTATGTGAAGTAGAACAGTTTTTCAATAGTTTATGTTTCACCTTGGTTAAACTACTAGTAAACCTACGGAATACTTGTACAGTCTATAAATTTAAGTCATTCTCTAGCATTATTATCAGATTAAGAAGCTCTTCTCTGTATATATGGAAACAAATCCTTTGGAACTCAAAGTATCAACTTATTTTAATAGACCATAGCTTACTTCCTGTTTCCTTCAACAGGTAAAAAGTTATTCAAATTGAGATAAACATTCTATTTTCTTCTAGTTATTTTTATTTGTTCTACTTTGGTGTATTTGTGCATGTGGAATGTCTTTACAGTATTTTATCCTCAATTACTTTGAATTAGGGTGATTCCCCTCCCCTATTTCCATATTTACATTTTATAATTTAAAGTTAGCTTAAAATAAGATGCAGTATATATGGAATGTAAAACAAGAACCAACTGTATAATAAGAAAAAAAAACATATAATAGAGTTTTCTCAAAACTGGCACAGTTGAGATTTTGGACCAGATAATTTTTTGTTTTGGGCACTGATAAAGATGTCCAGTACATTGTTAAAATGTTTAGCAGCGGGATCCCTGGGTGGCGCAGCGGTTTGGCGCCTGCCTTTGGCCCAGGGCGCGATCCTGGAGACCGGGGATCGAATCCCACAGCGGGCTCCTGGTGCATGGAGCCTGCTTCTCCCTCTGCCTGTATCTCTGCCTCTCTCTCTCTCTCTGTGACTATAATACATAAATAAAAATTAAAAAAAAAAAAATGTTTAGCAGCTTCACTGGTGTCAACCCACTATTTGCCAGTAGTAATCCCCTCCAGGTGTGACAACCAAAACTATTTTCAGACAATGTCAAATGTTTCCAAGTGGTAAATCAGGCCCAGATAAAAACCACTGAGGAAAATAAAAATAAATTTATGTATCAAAATAAACCACAATAATTCATAAATGAGAACACATAACTAAAACTGTTTATTTTTTAAGAATATTACATATTCATTCTATTGTGTTGGTCTCAAGGATTGCAATATTACACTAGATTGTATGATTACAGCCTGAACAATATAAATGGGACAGAGATCTTAGCCATGAAGTTCAGTTCACAAAATAGCCAATATTTGCTAGTTCAATAAGACAAAAAGTATTTTAGTTTCTTCCACTAAGCATTGTATAATAAGGAATTTGGCCTTCTAAGAGAAGTCTGGCCTTTGTCCCTGCTAGAATTACCTGGAGGTAATTCTAAATTCAACTGATAGTTTATGCTTATGATGATCAGTAAGAGTGGAGCTGGCCAGACTTGACAGTCTTAGTAGTCTTTAGAGGGTAGAGGCTTCGGGTCACCTGGTATCAATCTACGTAGAAACCGAGTTCACCTATGAAGGTACTACTTCATGTGTATTATTACACATCCCTTCCAGGAAGCTAATGTGTCCTGAGAACATTTAGAACCCTCCCATCCCAATTCAAATTGGTTCTCTTTCTATGGCCGAATCTAGTTTGTATCCTTTCCCTGTAATAAATGTAATTCTTAGTACAAATCCATTTCGAAGGGCACCTGGGTAGCTCAGTGGTTGAGTGTCTGCCTTTGGCTCAGGTTGTGATCCCAGAGTCCTGGGATCGACTCAGGCATCAAGCTCCCCCTGGGGAGCCTGCTTCTCCCTCCACCTATGTCTCTGTCTCTCTCTCTGTGTCTCTCATAAATAAATAAATAAAATCATTAAGAAAATTAAAAAAATAAATGTGTTTCTTAGTATAATTTATTTTATGAGTTCTAGGAGTTATTCTAATGAATTCTTGAATCCACAGAGAGTTTAGGGGAGACTCCTGAACTTGCAGTTGCTGTCAGAAGTCTTGTACAGATCTGGCAGTCTGGAAGATGTGCTCTTTAGCTAAAGTATGCTAAATTAACAGTTTGGTTAATTCTGCATAACCATATAAACAAAAATTAATCAACTGACATTTTCTCTGCTGTCTAATTTAGCCATTTCACAAAACTTGTCAAGATGTTGTGGGGTTGTTTGTTTTTATTAAGTAGGTTCCACATCCAGCATGGAACCCAATGGAAGGCTTGAACTCATAACCCTGAGATTACGACCAGAGTTTGAGATCAAGAGTCAGATGCTTGGGATCCCTGGGTGGCGCAGCGGTTTGGCGTCTGCCTTTGGCCCAGGGCGCGATCCTGGAGACCCGGGATCGAATCCCACATCAGGCTCCCGGTGCATGGAGCCTGCTTCTCCCTCTGCCTGTGTCTCTGCCTCCTCTCTCTCTCTCTCTCTCTCTCTCTCTCTCTCTCTGTATGACTATCATAAATAAATTTAAAAAATTAAAAAAAAAAAAAAAAAAGAGTCAGATGCTTAACCAACTAAGCCACCCAGGTGCTTATGTTGGTTTTTAAACAAAATGATGTTTTTAAATAAAATGATGGTCAAGATGTTTTTAAATAAAATGATGATATTAGTTCATAAGAGATGCTTGTAGAAGATGTTTATCAGAAGATATAATTAAAAAATAAAGCATACCTGGTATATATTAAAATCTGCAAGTCTAACCACAACAGAACTAGACATTAACTTAGCTTTGGATTGCTGAAATAATACTGAAGGTGTTCTGGAAGTCCCTTTCAGAGCTGAGTCTTTCTCTGTGGGAAATAAAATAAAAAAACTTTCAACTTATTGCAAAATTATTTTTTTAACAGTCACTTGCTAGAAATATATATGAACTCTAGTTCGTCAAATAAGATAATAAATGTGAAGAAACTTTATTATCAACTGATGTAGGAATGTAAGTTATTGCAACGATTCCTCTTTTTTGTGTGATTATTCCTTAAACATGAGTCATACTTACATCACATTTAAGATATTCTTGTACAATAACTTCTACCTGAAAGTCTTGTTTAAAAAAGCCATTTAACAGTCTCAAATATTCTACCTGGGTATAATTCTTATTGGTCATAAGAAGTGCTTAGGTCCAAAAGCCTATGTTCTGAATAAGATGCAGAACTTTTACACATTAATTAAACATAATACTTATCCACAGAAAATATATTATGATCACATACACACACACACAAATACACACACACACAATTAATACCAGGGGAATGCCATAATGTTGTTATAGGTAAAATACCTGTTTGTGTGTGCTGGGGAGAGGCATGTGTTGGGGATTTAGGAGGTGAACCTACATTATGATCCTTTACAGCCTGCTTAAGCATTTCAACGTTGCAATCAAATTCATGTAACAATTCATTGGCCCATCCATTTTTTGTTTTGGTTGCATCACTAAAATACATCCAATGATTACAACTATCTCCTGTAAAATAAATGATAGGTATTTCACTGAAAAATGTACAATTTTCATTTATTTTATTATAGCACCTCTTCTGACGAGATTTATCCGTTTTCCAAGGGAATCTTTCTCAAGAAAGCAGACTTCACTTATAAGAGATTTTAATCTTCCTAGAAAATATTAGCAAAACATTTAGAATACAAGAAGAGTGTCAAAGGAAAATTATTTAAGAGGTTTCATTCAAGACCCACCACTGGTACAACATCACTCAATGTTTCAATTACAAATAGTACTGCTGGTCAACCTTCACTGACTGCTCAACTACCTGTATACCTCCATTACAAAGAACCCCACAAAATACTACAACAGGTGAAAGTCCTTTCATCAAAGATTTGTTATAAAGTAATAAAATAAGATGAAGGTTATTAAAACACTAAGGAAACCATTAAAATTTCTCAAGATACACATCAGTCATAAAAATATAGATATATCTATACCTCTATAGATTTTTTAGAGGAAAAATTAAAAATCAAGATTATTACGTTTCTCTGTAGCAAAACCTGAGAAAAGTAATATGAACGTATAAGAGTTAAGAAAATAAAATCTTTATGACTAAAAGTTTTACCTCCCAAAATATGAAATATTTCTGTAGTTAAAAATATTTTATGTATATGTAAGTAACTGCCAAATTAGGAGAATAGAATATACAACAAAGCCTTCCAACAAAAATCAAATAGTATAACCTTTACATTCTGTCAAGTACAGATACAGAATTAAAAGAGTAGGAGATGGAAAGTTGTGAACAGAAAAATTTTACCACTTTCTTAAAGTCTTTAAAAATTCATTATACCTGTTTTTTCTTATCTTTGTGAATTAAAAAAAAAGCCACACATCATCAAAATGCAGAGACTGGCATAAGGTCAAATAACTTAATATGGCCATAAACATATATACTTTTTGTTTTTATTATTTGGGAGAAAAAGCCTATCAATATTCAACCATTTTTTTTAAAGATTTTATTTTTTTAAATTTATTAATAAGAGATACAGAGAGAGAGGCAGAGAGAGAGAGGCTGAGAGAGAGAAGCAGGCTCCATGCAGGGAGCCCGATGTGGGACTCGATCCCAGGACTCCAGGATCATGTCTTGGGCCGAAGGCAGGTGCCAAACCGCTAAGCCACCCAGATGTCCATATTCAACTATTTAAAAGCATATTAATGTACCACTTCTCAGGCTTTTGGCTACAATCAAATGTAAAAAATCTATTAATGCAACCTAAAAATATAGAAAAGTTAAAAAAAAAAAAAGTTCCAGGAATCCTACAATGTAGCTAAATCATTGTCATCCTTTTATTTTATACTTTCTTGATTTTTTTTAATATACTAATAATATACTAATTTTTAAAATTTAAAACATATTAAAAACTTGCTTTTATCACATTAACCAAATAAAATAGTACAAAATATGTCTTTCATATTCTGATTTTAAGTTTTAAGAAAAACAAAACCACTGGAAGGACATAATAAAGACTAGAGCAGAATTAAATGATATAGAAACTAAAAAACAATGGAACAGAGCAATAAAACAAGGACCTGGCTCTCTGAAAAAAAAAAAAAATCAATAACATTGATAAACCTCTAGCCAGACTCCTCAAGAAAAAATGAAACAGTACTCAAAATTGCAAATGAGAGAGAAGAAATAATAATCAAGACCACAGAAATACAATTATAAGAGAATATCATGAAACACTATATGCCAACAAATTAGACAACCTAGAAAAAATGGATGAATTCCTAGAAACATTTAAACCACAAAACTAAAACAGGAATGGAAAATTTGAACAGACCAATAAGCAGCAAAGAAATTGAACCAGTAATCAACTCCCAACAAACAAAAGCCCAGGACCAGATGGTTTCACAGGCAAATTCTACCAAACATTTTAAGAAGAGTTAGTATGTACTGGTCTCCAAACTATTCCAAAAAACAGAAAAGGAAAGAAAACTTCCAAATTCACTGAGACCAGCAGTACTTTCATACAAAAACCAGATAAAGATACCACTGAAAACAAGCACCACAGAATATCCCTGATGAACATAGATGCAAAAATCCTCAACAAAGGGATCCCTAGGTGGCGCAGCGGTTTAGCGCCTGCCTTTGGCCCAGGGCGCGATCCTGGAGACCCGGGATCGAATCCCACGTTGGGCTCTCGGTGCATGGAGCCTGCTTCTCCCTCTGCCTGTGTCTCTGCCTCTCTCTCTTTCTCTCTGTGTGACTATCATAAATAAATAAAATTTTAAAAAAAGGACTTATTAAAAAAAAGTCTTTAAAAAAAATCCTCAACAAAATATTAGCAAACTGAATTCCACAACACATTAGAAAAATCATTCACCCAAACAAGTGGGGGATTCATTCCTGTGTTGGAAGCGTGGTTCAATATTTGCAAATCAATGTGATACATCACATCAATAAGAGAAAGGGTAAGAACTATATGATCATTTCAATAGATGCAAAAAAAAAAAAGCATCTGACAAAGTACAACATCCATTCATTATAAAAGCTCTCATCACAGTGGGTATGGAGGGAACATACCTCAACATAATAAAAGCCATATATGAAAACCTCTCAGTGAACATCTTCTTTAATGAGGAAAAACTGAGAACTTTTCCCCTAAGGTCAGGAACAAAACAAGGATGTTCACTCTCATCACTTTTATTCAACATAGTACTCGAAGTCCTAGGCACAGCAAGCAGATAACAAAAAGAAATACAGAGCATCCAAATCAGCAAGGAAGATGTGAAATTTCCAGTATCTGCAGATGACATGATATTACATGTAGAAAACCTGAAAGACTCCAGCAAAAAACCTGCTACAACTTATAAACTAATTCAGTAAAGTCACATGATAAAAAAATAAATGTATAGAAATCTGCTGCATTTCTATACACCAATAACAAAGCAGCAGAAAGAGAGATCAAAGAATCAATCCCATTTACAACTGCACCAAAAACCACGAGATACTTAGGAATAAACCTAAACCAAAGAGACAAAGGATCTGTACTCTGAAAACTAATTGATGAAAGAAACTGAAGAAGACATAAAGAAATGGAAAGACATTTCATGCTCATAGACTGGGAGAATACGGTTAAAATGTCCATACCACCCAAAGCAATCTACACATTTCATGCAATCCCTATCAAAATACCAACAGTATTTTTTTTTCCAGAACTAGAAGAAACAATCCTAAAATCTGTTTAGAACCACAAAAGACCTCAAATAGCCAAAGCAATTTTGAAAAAGAAAAGCAAAGCTGGAGTCATCACAACGCTGGATCTCAAGTCCTATTACAAAGCTGTAGTGATCAAAACAGTACGGTACTGGCACAAAAACAGATATACAGATCAATAGAACAGAATAGAGAACCCCCAGAAATAAACCCACAACTATATGGTCAATGAATCTTTGAAAAAGGAGGAATGACACCTGGGTGGCTCAGCGGTTGAGTGTCTGCCTTCTGCTCAGGGCATGATCCTGGAGTCTTAGGATCAAGTCCCACATCAGGCTCCCTGCATTGAGCCTGCTTCTCCCTCTGCCTATGTCTCTGCTTCTCTGTGTCTCTCATGAATAAATACATTAAATCTCAAAAAAAAAAAAAAAAGGAGGAATGAACATCCAATGGGAAAAGGACAGTCTCTTCAAACAAATGGTGCTGGGAAAACTGGGACAGAAACATCCAAGAAAACAAACTGGACCGCTTTCTTACACCAAACACAAAAATAATTCAAAATGGATTAATGGCCTAAATGTAAGACCTGAAACCATAAAAATTCTAGAAGAGAATAGGCAGTAACCTCTTTGACACCAGCCACAGCTACTTTTTTCTAGATATGTCTCCTGAGGCAAGGAAACAAAAGCAAAAATAAACTACTGGAACTACATCAGAATAAAAAATTTTGTACAGCAAAGAAAACAATCAACAAAACTAAAAGGCAACCTATAGAATAGGAGAAGATATTTGAAAATGGCATATCCAATAAAGGGTTAGTATCCAAAATATACAAAGAACTGATTCAACTCAACACCCCAAAACCAAATAATCCAATTAAAAATGGGCAGGAGACATGAGCAGACATTTCTCTAAAGATAGCCAGATAGCCAACAGACACATGAAAAGATGCTGAACTTCACTCCTCATCTGGGAAATGTAAATCAAAACTACAATAAGATAGCATCACATACCTGTCAGAATGGTTAAAATCAACAACACAAGAAAAAATAGGTGGTGGTGGGATGTGAAGAAAAAAAAAACACTTGTACGCTGTTGATGGGAATGCAAACTAGTGCAGCCACTGTGAAAAACAGTATGGAGGAGCCTCAAAAAATTAAAACTAGAATTACTATATGATCCACTAATTCCACTACTGGGTATTTAGCCAAAGAAATACAAAAACACTAATTCAAAAGGATATATGCACCCCTAAGTTTATTACAGCATTATTTACAACAGCCAAGATATGGGAGCAGCCAAAGTGTCCATGGATAAAGATATGGTATATATACCTACAATGAAATATTATCAGCCATAAAGATGAATGAAATCTTGCCATTTGCAAGGATTATGAATGGAGTAGGGAGCATAATACTAAGCGAAATAAGTCAATCAGAGAAAGACAAATACCATATGACTTTACTCATGTGGTATTCAAGAAACAAAGGAGCAAAGGGGGGGAAGGAGAGACAAATTATGAAACACAATCTTTAATTATAGAGAACAAACTGATAGGAGAGGGGTGGATGGTGGTTGGGTGAAACAGGTGATGGGAATTGAGGAATGTAGTTCTTGTGATAAGTACCGAGCGATGTATGGAATTGTTGAATAACTATACTGTACACCTGAAACTAATGTAACACTGTATGTTACCTAACTGGAATTAAAATAATAAAAGATAAAAATAAACATACATTAAATTAAAACAAAATGATAAAATAAATTTAAAAAGAAATGAATTAAAACAAAATAAATACAAAAGGAAATGTGATAAACTGTCTATATAACTTCATTTTTTAATTTTTTTTCTATATAACTTTAAAGCAAGATTTACATCTATTAAAGAAACTGGTATACATACCTGCTTTGTGATAAGGATAATAATCTATAGTTAGCTGTGTAAAAGACAGTTGCATAGCCCCTCCAGTAATACGTCTATTCGACTCTAGAAAAAGGAAAAAAATAGAATTGAGAGAAACAAACATTAAGGAAGTATCAGAAATACTTCATTTATCATACCTGCAGTAAACTGAGACACAAAGAAGTTAATAGACCGAGGTCATACCAGCTAAGAAATACAGAGCTGTTCTGAACCCAGGAAATATTAACCACTATACTATATCATCCTGTCTCTTATTAAAGAGGAATTTTAGCCTATTGGGTTAGGTAAGTTGTCTGAAGTCACACAGCTATATTAAGATTAGAAGCAGATCACAATTCTGTGTGACTCCAACATAAAAATCAAATTTTAAGCAGCATGGATAAATCAACTATAAGTGAGGAAAATACAAATTAAGATACAACTAGATACAAATGAATATAATTCATTTCAGACCTTTCTGGATTTTAGAACAGATCTGTAGGATGAGGGAAAAATTTTGGTGGAGTTTTCCCCTTAAATAACATAATTCAGATTATTCTATGAGGGAATATGAAGAGTGAGAAATATAAAAAAGCTTAGAAGACACTTTTCTCTATTCTTTTGCTTATTACTTAACTTTGACCCCTCATTTTTAAATTTTTGATTTTTTTTAACTTTTCCATTTTTCCTTTCAAGTAACTAAAGCAGAAGATCCTAACTTTAAACCAGAAAGCACAAAGGTGGACAAAAGAAGACAACAAATCCTTCTCAAAACTCCAAATCTTCCTCACCTTTCCATTCCACTCTTTTATCTAGTCACTGATATCTGGCTGCTTTATCTGATGAAGGCAGGGTAACTTCTGCTAAATATCCAGGTAGGTTTCACTATTTTCTCTTTCAGCTTTAAAAATACGATGCAACAATTTTCACAGATTCAGACTCTGAATCAGGTCTGAAGTAGATCAGTCCAATACAGATATTCCTGTTTTAAAGAGATCCTCAGGGACACCTGGGTGGCTCAGCAGTTGGGTGCCTGCCTTCAGCTCAGGTCCTGATGCTGGGATCTGGGATTGAGTCCCACATCAGGCTCTCTGTGAGGAGCCTGCTTCTTCCTCTGCCTATGTCTCTGCTTCTCTCTCTTTCTGTGTCTTTCATGAATAAATAAATAAATCTTTAAAAAGAGAGAGAGAGAGAGAAAGAGAGAGAGAGATCCTCAAGCTCAGCAAAGTCGGAGAACTACTTACTGTCCTAGAAGTACCACTAGACCAACCCTCCCAACACTCACAGGCCAGGAACACTCTCCAGTGGAGAAACAGAAATGCCCAGTACCTACATTATGGAACCACAGATTTTCAATGTGACCAAGAGCTTCCCATTTACTTCATTACCTGTATCTACTATATAAGGAAAAGTAAGAGAAGCTAAAAGTAAAGAAAAAAACCTTACTACCTGGAATTTAGCTTCCTAACCAAATTTTGGGAGGATTACTGGTAAAGAGCCACAAGAAATGGTTAGATAGCCATACATCTGTGTTTACATGCACATGGGGTCAGAAATATGCAGACAGACGACCATGGGACATGTGTGCAAATAATTATGAATTGAGTATGTACTAAAATTTAATTTACAGACAATTTCAAAATGATAAAAAGGCTAATTCAAAGGCAAGTCTAATATTTCATCATCCTCCAAGGATGTCATCTATTTAGTCCTTGATTTTTTTTAAACCTAATTTTATTGGTAGTATCAATAGCTACCAATTAATTGTGCTGAAATTCTAAGTATTAAAGCAAAATAAAATTTCATATCAACATATATTGCTTAAAATTACAACTTTCATCTATGTACTATGAATGATAAAATTATGGCCAGTTATACCAGACATACTATATCTTACATATTATAAATAATCTAATTTTGTAGGAAATCCTAGAAAAACCAAAATATAGTGTGAAATAAGCAGCTCTTATTACCTTTTTCTCTAGCATGAATATCATCACATATGTGTAGATCTAGATGAGAAATCACTAAGTGATGAGAGGTTTCTTTAACATCAAAGTCATTGAATAGTTTCACAATTGCATCATTTAGATCAGGAGCATTTGAGGTCTGTGGTGTCTTCACTTGTTGGGTAGATGGGGCTACTGTAGAGCTCTAAAAGATTCAAAACTGCCTTATCACTTCAAGTTAAAAATTTGAAATTCCACAAATGAGAAAACTTAAATATCTTTAGTAATGAAGTCATGAAAAATAAGCTAATATATTTTCTATCAATAACTTGATTCTTCTAAAATATTTTCTGAATTATATGAGAATAAAGTTAAATCTAAAAACTGGAGGCTATACACAATTTGAAAATGAAACCAATGTATTTTAATAAATATTTGAATAGTTATATTTGTAGTCTTTTTTTGGGAAATATATTTATTAATTTATAAATATATAACATAAATAAATAAAATATAGTTATTAAAGGCAGCTTATTCAAATAGTATTACTTCTACATATTACAAGAGAAAGAGGTGGCCTGGGTGGCTCAGTCAGTGGAGGAGTTTTCCCCTTAAATAACATAATTTAGCTTATTCTATGAGGGAATATAAAGAGTGAGAAATGTAAAAAAGCTTAGAAAACACTTTTCTCTATTCTTTTGCTTATTGTTTAACCTTGACTCCTCATTTTGTTATTTCAGTTTGTTTTAACATTTCCATTTCTTGGTTCCAGCTCAGGTGGTGAAACAGGAGTCCTGCATCAGGTGCAGACTCAGAGGGCAGTCCATTTGAAGATTCTCTCACTCTACCCCTTCCCCACCCCAAATAAGCACCCCCTCCAATAAATAAATATTTCTCCAAAAAAAGAGAAATAAATGTGAGCCCTGTATATATGAGCTGTATACACTATTATATGCCCATGTAAAATATAAATCATTTCTTTCTACATTGCTTGTGATACTGTTTAGTAAGTGATCTGGTGCCTCTCCTAAGGGATGTGGCATGTCCTCTGAACGTGGATATCTGAAGAAGCCAGAAAGCAGAAGAGATTTATAATAGACATTGAATTCAAATTTTTTCCCCCAAAGGAAGAAGCATGAAATACTGATGAAGTGTAAAGACCTATATGAATCTAATAACCTAAAATGTGTAAGCATACTATATGTGTAAGCATACTATAAGGTCACGTTATGTAAGCTACAGAACTGTACATGAAACTTTAGTAATAATTAACAAAATTAAGACAAAATTTTTCACTAAAAAATATTTAAAAGTTTCTAATTAAGAGCCCAATAATAAAAGAACAGTTAGTGATATATGGAAAATTAAAGTGTATACATTTTGTATAAATATATATTTACATATCATCTATTAAGAACTATCTATAAAAAAAGAACTATCTGTAAACAAATTTTAAAGTATACTCAGTAAAGGAGAATTTCTCAAAGAAAATGATCAAGACCCACAGTAATTAAAGAAAAGGAAAGATGAAATACAACTGTGAAGCCTTAAATTCTAGGGGCTCGAGATAAATTTTTTTTTTTTTTACTAATTGTAAAATTAATTTCCGTAAGACAAATCACTTATTTTTATTTTTACTTACTTTATTTTTTACTTTTTTTTAAGTAGGTTCCAGTTCCCGTATGGAGCCCAACAATGATTTCATAATACCCCTTGTTTTTATTAAGAACAAATACAATGCTAACAGTTTCATGTTGAACTTTAGCAGTTCCCCAGGGTTTTACATTTTCTGCAATATTAATTTTCACACTTCTCCCTTGACTATACCCAGGTTCTTTCCTTTTGCCCTTACTTTAGTAAGTTTAAGTTGTATTTTACTTCTTGAAAAAAGATTTATAATATCAAATACTTTTATGTCATCATTAACTCTAGTGCCTAGTACAGAACTTCAAACAAAATAGGCATCATATGACAGAAACACATTTAATATATATTTTCATATAGATACTATGTGTAGAAAATTATCCAGTGAGATATCTACATAAAAGATTCTTGGACTCAGTCTTATGATCTAATTCACACAAAGAAATCACTAACCATTCTGATTTTTAGACCATTTACATATTCTGTGTTTTTCCTCTTAAGAACTTACCTGTGTAGGTTCAGGAGCCATACTTTTCCTTTGTTCTGTTGATTTTTCTATCGCTTCACTAAGAGACTTTGCATATTGTACCATAGCCTTCAATTGGGAATCCGTTAAAACCCACAGTAAGTCATCCAATATTAGAATTAATTTTGTTGCAATAACATTGCAGTCCTTTAACTGTCAGAAAAAAGGATTCATAAAATTAAGCCAAGACATAAAACTTACAATGCACTGTTTTAAAAATATTTAAAATGTTTGAATGATATTAAATATATATCCTTCCTTCATTCACCAAGTATTTACTGTGTTCCTATACTATAGAATGAGTATGTCTTTGTATTGAAGATATGGTGGTAAAACAGACTGACAAATTCCTGTACTTTAACAGATGCATGTTATACAGATACAAGGACTTATATAATTTAATTTTGCATTTATAGCTAATAAATCATAAAATTACCCATATTCATTGTGCTAATTCTAGTACAGAAAGAAGTATTAAGATTAAAAACTGAACTGTTATTTTAACCACATTTCACAAAACTAAGCATTATACTCTGAAAAAATTTTTTTCAATTTAATTTAGTATATTTGTGTCTAGTTATATAAAACATAATGATGAGACTTTATGTGCACCATGTTTTAAAAACCCATTATTCTTTCATTAAACTTCATTACAGTCTATAGTGAACTCTGAATTTGATATCCTTAAGTAACTATATTCCCTATTTATTTAAATCACCATTCATACCTTAATAACCTTCTAAAGGTAGTAGTTCAGTCTACTAATAACAGAGGCTTTGCTGTTTACCCATTCTTAAGTAAAATTCAATAGAAGAAATGAAATTTATAAGACAGGAAATATTCAAAAATATTTGACAATGGAGAATCCATTAAATTTATAAAAAGTAAAAATCTATTAAACCTTGAAAACTGAAAAATGTTATCATAACACTAGATTTCTTCAAATACTGCTTGAGGCACTATATTTCCTTTTATTTTGCTTCATTTTAATATTTCAGTGTTTCATCTGGAAAATTATTTAAAATTTCCTCTCAATTCCACTAGTTATCTGTCACATGAACCAAAAAAGTAATAACCCTGTTGACTTACTCTTCTTTTAAGTGTGACTCTGATCTTTGATTGGTTGGTTATTAATCGAACAGGAGCACACATAATTTCAAGATGTGAACTTTGAGTAGCATCGGCCTCTATTCGAATCATCTGCCAATTTATTTCTTTAAATGTCAAAACCTAAGGAGAAAGGTATTAGCTTCAGTTACTCAGTCAAAATAGAGTAACAAATATGTAGATTCATAAAAACAACAAAAAAGCTAAATAAAATTTTATCTTTTTACTAATATTTTTTAAAGATTTTATTTATTTATTCATGAGAGACACAGAGAGAGAGGCAGAGACATAGGCAGAGGGAGAAGCAGGCTCCCTGTGGGGAGCCCAACATGGAACTCGATCCTAGGACCCCGGGATCATACCCTGAGCTGAAGGTAGATGCTCAACCACAAGCCACCCAGGCATCGTCATTACCAATTTTCTTATGACACTCTAGATATATTCACTATGATTTTATTTTTTAAAACCGTATAGTTACAAAAAATTCAGTAACATTTCTTCATAATTACATTCACTATTTGTAAAGTTGTTAGTACTTTATTTTAATTTTGATATAAAGTACAAATAACATTTGAATCATATGAGCAAGAAAAACTTAAATAACATTTTTTTTGTATATTTAAAATTCAATTCTGAGTAGCCGAGAATTTAAAATGGGGTTCATTAACTCTATAAATTAAAAGGTTTATTACAGTAAAAACACCAAAATATGCACATTTTTAACTAAATAAGAGAAACAGAGAGAAAAGTATAGTTAAAACACAAGAGTAAATGTGGTATGTGAATATATGTAACTATAAGAATTATTTTAAAATGTCCTCTTATATTTAGTGACTAAAACATTTTTTAAACAAAGAATGAAAAGAAACGTTTACCTCTCCTCTCTGTGGATCCTGAATACGAGTAAATCTTAAATCTCCATGTTCCCAGTTTGCATTTACACTATAGATCCTTAGCTGGGAAAGTTCAAAGGATGCATTGAAAGCTTTTGCTCCAATGCGGATAACAATGGAATTTACAGAAACAGTAATTCCCTCAACTACTTTTTCAGCAAAGCCATATTCACTGGAAAAATAAATCAAAACAAAACATAATGCACTAGAGCCAAAATAAATTATTAAGAAGGTTATTTGTTAATATTCTCAAAAACAAGTACACAAACTGACCATTATTCATTTTTATGTAAAAAAATTTTGGTTATAACAATAGTCTGATTATATGTAAATTACAAAAATGTTCTCAAAATGATAAAAGATTTCTAAAATTTAAGGCTACTTTTTATTTGATAAGTTTTTAATTTTATTTCCAGAGTAGTTAATATACAGAAATACATGAATTTCAGGTGTACAATAGTGATCTCATAATTCTATAAACTACTCAGTTCTCATCATAAGTATACTCTTTAATCTCCATCATCTATTTGGCCCACCTCTCCCCTTTGGGAACTATTAGTTTGTTCTCTATACTTAGGAATCTGTTTCTTCATTTCTCTTTTTTCCCTTTGCTTGTTTGTTTCTTAAATTCCAAAATCATATGGTATTTGTCTTTCTCTGGTCAACTTCTCTTGCTTAGCATTATATGCTCTAGATCCATGTTGTTGCAAATGCCATGATTTCATTGTTTTTTTATGGATGAATAATATTGTATTGTAGATATACACCACTTTTTCTTTATGCATTCATCAATCAATGGACACTTGGGCTGCTCCCATATCTTGACTATTATAAATAATGCTGCAATAAGCATAGGGTGCATGTATCCTTTCTAACTAGTGTTGTTGTATTCTTTGGGTAAATACCCAGTAGTGCAATTACTGGATTGTGGGGGTACTTCTATTTCTAAATTTTTGAGGAACCTTCATAATGTTTTCCACAGTGGCTGCACCAGTGTGCATTCCCACCAATGATATACGAGGTTCCTTTTTCCCTACATCCTTGCTAATATTTGTTCCTTGTGGTTTTGATTATAACCATTTTGATAGGCTTTTTTTTTTTTTTTAGAGAGAGAGAGATAAAGACAGAGAATGCCTGTGTGAGCAGGAGAGGGGCAGAAGGAGAGAAGGAGAGAGAAACTGAAGCAGGCTCCACATCCAACAAGGAGCCCAATGCGGGCTTGATCTCATGACCTTGAGATCATGACCTGAACAGAAATTAAGAGTTGGACACTTAACCAACTGAGAGACCCAGACCCCCTGAAACGTTACTCTTTAAATTAGGTTATTATAATCACTATCCAAAACTGCCTACTCTTCAAGTTGTCAGATGTTCAAACAACTAGAATCTATAAAGTAAAAATAAGAGAGCTAAATTCCTGACACAAAGAAGGCTACAAACTATAACTACAAAATAAGCTCAGATTTAGGAATAAAGTCAGAAAAGTTCACATTCTCTAATCCAATCAGCAAATGTTTACTGAACATCTACCATGTGCACAATGCTGGGACATAAGAAAAACCAAAACTCGGTTGTGGTATTCTAAGGGCTCACAACTTACTTAGAGAAGAAAAACACATGTGCCCTAGAAACTGAATCATTAGGCATTGTGTAATTGAGTGCTTTAAAAAAGGAATCAACATGGGCAGCCCAGGTGGCTCAGCATTTTAGTGCTGCCTTCAGCCCAGGGACGTGATCCTGGACACCCAGGATCGAGTCCCATGACGGGCTTCCGGCATGGAGCCTGCTTCTCTCTCTGTTTCTCGAATAAATAAATGAATAAAATTTAGAAAAAGGGGGGGGGATCATCATTACTACACTTGGTAGAGGAAGAAACTGTTCATAACTAGAGAAATTTATCTAGGAAAGAAAAATATATTTCCCACAGGGAGCAATGGGAAGAAGGGAAATCTTTTATTAGGAAAAAGAACAAGCAAAAGCACAGAAAAGCAGGAAAGTAGAGGTACTTTGAGAATAATGAGTAGTACAATATGACTGGACTACAGACTATCAATATATTTCGGCAGGAAGAGTGGTAAAAATTTGTCCAACTGCTACATTACTTCAATTATTATCACTTTGACCATTATTCCTAAATCTCTCTATCCAGATCTCTTGCTAAAACTTCAGAATGTTAAAATTCAAATGTCCATCAGATATTTCCACTCGGCTGCCTCTCATACATTTCAAAGATAACATGTATAAAAATGAACCCATCATTTTCATTGATCATGCACATCCCTCTCCTCTACCTGCTGCTAAGTTTCTTAATTTACTTAGTGAATAAGTAAATTACCTAAAACTTCCTATCCTCAGATGACCTAACCTTTAAATCAGGTAACACTTTGTAGGTTACATGTGGGTTGCGTGAAATAATACCTATGAACTAAACAGCCCATCTCTTGATTCATGATACTTTATGAAATATAACTATTATCTATAGTATTATTAATAGTATTATATTCTTATTAATACTATGAAAAGTCTGAGAAAAATACTATGAAAATCCAAGCCTCAATTTCTTCATTTGTAAAATGAAAATAATAACTATTTTCAAAAGATTAAGAACTAAAGAGGAAGAACTCATCAACATCCTAGGGAAAAGTTGTTTTAATCCCAACGACAAATACTGGTCATTTGGCTAGAAATATTCCTGGAGTTGGAAAGAATGTATCTATAATCATTATTTGGGAATGCCCTTTGGAATATCCAACCCCATCTGTTCTAATCTATGCATTAAAAAGTGTTACAATTGTATTGGAGGATTTACCACTAGAGGGTGAAGCCTGAATCAATGACTAAAGTCTATTAAGTTTCTGGTTATATCATTCATCATAAATTAAAAAGGTGAAATTCCAGTTTTCAAACAAGTCTATTCTAAGTTTGATTAATAATCTTCACATAGATGGAGATCTCCTCTATATGAAATGATAAAATAAAATTTCTGAACTTACAAATTTACTAGATCATCATTCTATGGGAATATTATTAATTCATAAGTCCTGCACAGAAGGTAAAGCCAATCTGTTAAATATTAATTTCCTTATGTTTTAATCTTATAAAGACAAAAATCAAATAGATCAGTGTTTCTCCAAGTTGCAGAAATATAAAGAATTGTTAAAAAATAATCACATTCTTGATAACCATTCTAGATCTCAAGACTCATAATTTCAAAAAAAAAAGGAGCCTAAAAGAATACAGATTTAATAAGCATCCTAAGTGATTGCTATAATCAGGCAACTCTGGAAAAATGTGGAAATAGATTAACCATACTGCCAACATCAAAATATAAGGATTATCATCATGATTACAAAGCGAAACTTATAAAGCTTATTGATACTAGAAAATCATGAGTCATAAAGAACATTATCAAGAACAGCAATTTTCCTGATCTTTTTTCCACTTTCAAAAATCTTAAAAACACCTCTACTTTTTCTTCCATTTTTTTTTTGACTCTAGTCAACTTGACCAATTGTTCCAATCCACTGTATCACACATGAAATCATAAGTTAAGCTTTAAAATCTCAAATTGCTCGATGATGTATAAACTACAAAGAAATTAATGTGAAAGCTCTTTTCCCAGTCACTATTACCTGTAGGCCAAACAGGTACATCTGATAAATCTGGCCTTCAGTCAACTATAGCTGTGAATTGATGGATCACCATTTCTACATGGAAAGCCATTGATCAGGCTGTAGGTATTCCCCCAGAAAGCACTAATGTAAAGGTAGTTCAACCGTGGTGAAAGAGCAATCTGGAAATGAGTACATGTGTATATCTGTGTATCTGATGTGTACGTTCTATTTATTTTTTAAAGATTTTATTTTTAAGTAATCTCTGCAATCTCTGCATGGGGCTCAAATTTACAACCCCAAGATCAATAGTCACATGCTCTACCAACTGAGCCAGCCAGGCACCCCATGTACATTCATTCCAAAGAAAACTCATCATTGGTTTGACACAACATCCAGAATACTATAAAATGATGAAGAGGCACTAATCACATTAAAATCTATGTGAGTATTTTACATGAATAGGTGCACAGTTAAAAAGTAGTGCAGAAATCCTGCCTTTAGGAAATGATGTATAGAATTCAAAAATGCAAAAATAAACAGGCAATTTTTTTAAAGATCTATTTTTTAAGAGGAACTTGGGTGGCTCAGTTGGTTAAGTGTCTGACTTTGGCTCAGGTCATGATCTCAGAGTCCTGGGACAGAGCAGGGAGTCTGCTTGTCCCTCTGCCCCACTGACTGCTTGTGTGACACTCACATGCATGTGCTCTCAAATAAATAAGATCTTTAAAAAAAAACCAAACCTATTTTTTTTAAGATCTTTGCAAGAAGGGTTTGTGAAATGGCCTCCATGCTTCTACTGATTTTTATCTATCAAAATTCAATTTGTACAAAATGTGAGCATTCTATATTTAATATCATATAGGCCTTCTGGGCCAAAAGGCCTATACTTTAAAGGCATCAACTTAACTCTTAAGAGTCATAAAAGTTCCACTGATGCACAGAATAAATGAAAGGCAAAGAAACTATTCAGACTAAGAGATTATCTGACTTATAGAATGCTTTTGGTTGATCATTACTATTTAACATCAAGGAAAGCAAAATGAATAAAAAAGGCTAAAAACCATTTCTGCTACTTTGGCAACATAATACCACAACTGGAAAATGTCTGATGGGAAAAGGTGACTCAAATAGAGGCTGCCTGAGGTTAGGAAATTTTATGTTCCATTACTACAGATAACAGAGCTGACTACAGAAAAGAACTCTCTTCACTATGAGTCATGTAAATTAATGAAAATAACTTACCTTTGTCCCGAAGCAGTTGCAATTGGTGATGGGCCATTAGGACTTCGTGGTTCTTCACATGTACTCATTTCCATTATTACTTTATCCAGGGACTAATAAAAATACATTAAAAATGTAAAATATTAGATATTTTATGTATATTATAAAAATATTATGTAACACTATTTTCTCTTTCATTTCTTTAGGAACAAAGTAAACAATAAGTGAGCAGAGTCATTTTTAAAATGTCTCTATAAAAGTCTAGAAAGACAAATACCCAAACAGAAAACAACATACTCAGTCCTTTCTCAAGGCACTTATTATCTGATAAGAAAGCTGTGGGCATATAGGAGTATAAGACAAACTACAAGTTGCCAAATGCTGCTGAAATCATCAGATTTTATAGAAGTTCAATCTCTAACAATCTCTAATCCAAGAATGTATGACATTATTAATTGCTAAATGAGATTATGTATTAATAAATGGGATTTAAGGAGCTAAAAGCTTATCCCAGTCTAAGACTTGAGATTTAAAACATTTAACAATGAAAAATATGAAATATGCAAGAAATGTGAAAAATAAACATTATCATAATAAAAAATTTCTTTCAAGGTAACAGTTTTGCTTAAAGATCAAATATCCTTAGTAGTCATCACTAGTGTAACTCACTCATTCTTCATTCTCTATTTTAATATAGCATTTACTATCTGAAATTGTCTCTTTTATTTGTTTCTTGTTGGTCTTCTCAATAAGAATATTAAGTTCCCTTAGGGTACAGGGAAGGTGCTCAATAAATATCTGTGGAATGAATGAATCAATAAATGACCAAATGACCAATCTTTCTTCAATTTTCCTTAAAAAAAGGAAAGTATATTGGGGTGTCTAGGTGGCTCAATCAGTTACGCATGTGCCTTCAGCTCAGGTCATGATCCAAGAGTCCTGGGATCAAGCCCCGTGTAGGGCTCCCTGCTCAGCAATGAGCCTACTTATCCCTCTCCTTCTGCCTCTCCCAACTTGGGTACGTGCTGTCTCTCTTAAATAAATAATAAAATCTTACAGAAAAAAACAAAGTATATTCAGGTGTATATTATTTAATTTAGTAGATCAATAAAATCAGAAACACAGCAAGTTTGAATTAAATGTTACTAAGACTGTCATAATACGTCAATGAAGAGCTAAATGACAGAATAAAAATATACCAACTTAGAACATAATACATCTGAAAAATTATAAAGACCTTCCCATTTTAAAGGTCACACTTCTCATTTAAGGGCTGAAAAACTAAGTACCATCCAAATAAAATGAAAGTCAATTTGTAGAAAAGCCAGAAGACTGTGTTTCTATGAAACAAAAGATTAATATTAACAGAGTAGTTAGATCAAATGCATACATAAGTGTTTATTTCTGAAGCAAGTCAGAACTCACCAAACAGATGGGATGTGTTTTCAATTTTGTCCATGGAATCTACCAAAAAAAGACAAATTTTTTTTTCTTTAAAATCTATCATCAAAAAATAATGTAAAACTAGCAATCAATATAGATGCTCTCTAAATATAGTGACAGACATACCAAATTTTATCAGATGACTTTTTCTCAAATTGCAAAGTAATAAACTGAGCAACTCATGCAGACTCTTAAAATTAGATGTACCTATTTTGTATAAGACTAATCAAAATTTCTGTCATCTTTTAAAATAAGAATTTTAGGGATCCCTGGGTGGCGCAGCGGTTTAGCGCCTGCCTTTGGCCCAGGGCGCGATCCTGGAGACCCGGGATCGAATCCCACGTCGGGCTGCCGGTGCATGGAGCCCACTTCTCCCTCTGCCTGTGTCTCTGCCTCTCTCTCTCTCTCTCTCTGTGACTATCATAAATAAATAAAAATTGAAAAAAAAATTAAAAAAAAAAAAAAATAAAATAAGAATTTTAGGTCCTCATAATCTTTCCCCCAGACCTTAAAAAACATTTTAACTTCGTGATTAATTTAATTTTAAGTAGGCTCCATGCCCAACATGGGGCTTGAAGTCACAACCCTGAGATTAGAGTTGCGTGCTCTTCTGACTAAGCCAGCCAGGTGCCTCTTAGTTTTGTAATTTAAACTAAGATTTCCCAGCAGAGTATAATCAGTCTTTCATTCATTGAACAGTTTTTTTAATTCTAAAATTCTGACCGTGGAGCGCCTGGCTGGCTTAGCTGGAAGAATGTGTGACTCTTGGCAACCTTGAGGTCATGTGTTAAAGCCCCATGTTGGATGTGGAGATTACTTAAAATCTTTAAAAATGTTTAAAAATAAAATTTTGACCAATCTTTTTGTAGATATTCAAGAAACATACAAAGGTGAGGCCACACATGTAAAATGTAGGCAATTTCAAATAACATTCAAGCATACACTAAAAAGTCACATTTTAATAGGTATTTGAGTTTATGAAAGATAAAGGTGACCATCAAATGATACAGGAACCTTTCCAAAATCTTTTCTTTGCAGTCCAATTTTAATTTTAATTTTATGAAACATTACTCATGCGGTATTTTTTTTAAGACTTTATGTATTCATGAGAGACACAGAAAGAAAGGCAGAGACATAGGCAGAGGGAAAAGCGGGATCTCCAAGGGGAGCCCGATGTGGGACTCGATCCCAGGACTCTGGGATCCAGCCCTGAGCCAAAGGCAGACAGATGCTCAACCACTGAGCCACCCAGGTGTCCTTCATGTGGTATTTCTATTCTAAGTACTTCCTTTTAAAAACTGGTCTTTAAGAGTAAGAAGTGATATGATATATGATTAGTGTCAAAGGTAAGCAGGAATAAATTTTAATAAGGAGAAATAATAATAAAAGAAAATTTTAAAATCTTCAAGAAGAAACAAATGAATAAAAGAAATAAAATTTCAAGTAAAAGTAGAATGTACAGAATAAAATTAAGGATTTATGGCTTCGGGATCCCTGGGTGGCGCAGCGGTTTAGCACCTGCCTTTGGCCCAGGGCACGATCCTGGAGACCCGGGATCGAATCCCACGTCGGGCTCCCGGTGCATGGAGCCTGCTTCTCCCTCTGCCTGTGTCTCTGCCTCTCTCTCTCTGTGTGTGACTATCATAAATAAATAAAAAATTTTAAAAAAATAAATAAATCTTTAAAGAAAAAAAAAAGGATTTATGGCTTCATGTCTTTATTTGAAATAATGTTTACTTAGTACAAATTTAAATTGTCCCTATTAACAATCCTATAAAAAATATTTGAATATGTGCCAAATTTAACCAATTATTTTATTAATAACTACCAATAATTTTATTTAAATGTTAAGATTAAATTTTAAATAAAACTTAAACTACAAATTAATCTTAATATATGACTTCAATTAAATTCATCTGGCACACATTCATGCAATTATTTAGACATAGGTGTTTGTCTTTTTAAATTATATTAATGAAAATGTTTTTTTTTACAGATATAAACAAAATATTAAAGAGATAGGAATTAAATTTAAAAATGAGAACAGAGGGAGGCTGGGTGGCTCAGTGGTTGAGTCTGCTTTCGGCTCAGGGCATGATCCCTGGTCAGGGATCGAGTCCCCACATCAGGCTCCCCTCATGGAGGCTGCTTCTCCTTCTGCCTGTCTCTCTCATGAATAAATAAATATAATCTTTAAAAAAAGAGAGAACAGAAATGCTTTCCACAGATATCAAAGTCTCACCCTAATAGATGCTTTATTACAAAAAACTTTGTTGATAGCAAGCCATGTTGGCAAATCCAACATATTCTGGAGCACCTCTTCATCCAACTCCAAATTCTTCAGTTCACCTTCTCCTTTGAGAGTACTTAGATTTATCTTGTCAGGAGATAAATTTTTAGTAAATCTGAAAGAGAATATATATTGACATTCATTTTAGTGTCAGTTTCTGTACCCCAGTCATTCTTGCAAATGTACAGAGCGTAAAAAATGTAACAGCAGCACAAAGAAACAGAAAATCTCAGTTGACAGTCTCTAAGTTTTTCAATAAGGTTTTGTTATCACTTTGAACTCTCTTATTTCATTGCTCTCTTATACAAAGCCTACAGTGTTTTTAGCATACATGTGAATATCATATTTCCATATACATCAAACTCTAGTTCTTACTGCCTTTCAAATTTATGAATAATAAGTAGCATCCACTTTTTCCAGGTACTATGCAAGGCAGTGGAACTAACTCAAAACCATTCCGTAATCACATTTCGTTTACTTTGCTACAGACCATAAGAATATTTCTATTTTACTAACCAACCTTAACAGGAAGGTTAAGGGAATCAGGGGTTCCTCTAGAAGTAGCAATAGCAAGTACTACCCATTCATTATCTCAAGAACACTATCAAAGGATATTAATACTCCTTTTAGAATCATCCAGAGATTCCCAGCTTCAGAAATTGACCCACATTATTCAGGAATAAATTAGAGTACACAAATCTTTTTCTAAAAGGTCTCTGAGGAAGCAGATTATGCAACTCTACTTGGCAGTCATTTTGGTGTTTTCTAACATGAGACTTAAAAATACCAATTATTTACAATCCAGACTGGCTGTACAAATACCATTTATCCTTTCTGTAGGAGTTAAAATAAATGAAGTATAAAGTGCTTAGTGAAAGTGCCAAAAGTCATATAGGAGACTGGACCCTAAAAGCTATTTAATTAAGAATACAGATTCTCTGTGATGAATTAAAAATGAAATTTCTTAAACTTAAGAAAAAAGAATGGAAATGACAATAATAGTTAAAACAATACTGGACATTTTCCAAGGGTTTATTGCGTACGAGGTTCTTTGCATGCAAACATTACTACTTCATCTAATTCCTATGATAAAACATTAGGGTCAATACTACTTTTATTCTCACTGTTTAGATAAGCACCAGCAGCCAAATGAAGTTCAATCCCTTTGTGACTTCTGATTGGAGCAAGAATCGTAAAAGATATTTAAATGCACCTTCCTACATTCACAGGAAGATTATATCTTCTCTTTCCAAAGAGCTGAGACAGAGTACAATGTTCGATCCATGCCCATCCAAAAGGATGAAGTTCAGGGTGTACGAGAACACTACAAAGGTCAGCAGATTGGCAAAGCAGTCCAGGTTTACAGGAAGAAATACATCATCTCCACTGAACAAGTACGGTAAAAGAAGGCAAATGGCACAAGTGTCCATGCGGCCATTTACTTTAGCAAGGTGGTTATGACTAGACCAAAAATGGGCAAAGACTGTAAAAAGATCCTTGAACATAAAGCCAAATGTCACCAAGTAGGAAAGGAAAGGGCAAATATATAAGGAAGAAACAATTGAGAAGATGCAGGAACAAAGTAATATTTCATATGACTTTAAAGAAAAACCCTAAAAAAGTGAAAATCCATTAACTTTGCCCAGGAGGTATTTTTTTTTTCCAAAAATGAAACTACTGACAAGATTAACTACCAGCTAACAAGATTTATCAGCCAGTCTTTTACCTTTTTTGAAACTAAAAAATAAAATAAATAAAGTAACAAAATATTCTGATTATTTACACACTCTACACATCAACGAGAGTATCACCAATATACACATGCTTCATTTCATGCTTCCCATTAACTCTACACCAGAATTTCATGAGGCACATTTTATTGGGATTCATATCATCTCACAGAAAGTGAACTGAGAAATACAGAATTCACATGTAACCCATGTTTGACCAGTGATGCTAGGTTGTGTTACACTTACCCATCAATCATATTTGGTTTAATACTTTGACATTTCCTGATAGGCTCTCACTCCTAATCACATAGGAATGGCCTGCAAGTACCTCGAGGCAGACCATCACAGCTGGAAGGGAGCACTCAGTAAGTACTTACTGAGAATTCACTATTTGGACACATGTACACTCAAGGAGTGTACACTCAAGCAGTACACTCAAGGAGTCCCCGCCTTTATGCAGTTCTAGTTCAGGTGGTAGACCGAACACCAAAAAGCATGACTAAGAGAGAATACAGTACAGGGTTTTAATCTAGAGCTTCTCTGAAAACAGGGACTTTTGAGATTATATCTGAGAATGAGTGGTAGCAGTTAACTAGGCAAGGAAAAGAAGGGAGACAGGAAGAGAGTATTCCAAGTAGTAGGAATAAAACACAAAGAAATGTTTTCAGGCTGGAGAGAGCATGGCATAAAATACAAGAGAGCCATGAGAGTAGAAGATAAATCAGAAAGGACAAAGAAGGGACTGACTCTACAAGGCCTTGATCATTTCATTAAATCATTCATTCAGTAAATCTTAAATGATACCTATAAATTAACAGACAATGGGGATATGACAATAAAGAAAACATAAAAACCTCTGCATTCATGGGGCCTAAGGGGACACGGTTCTGCAGAGAATGAAAAAATAAGCCAGATATATTATGTCAGATTCTGACTATGGAGGGGAAAAATCAAAATAGTAAGATAGCAGGTGCAAGCAGAGGACCTTTTAATTTTTGAAAGGATAGACAGAAAATCAAACCTTCAGTGAAAAGATAACATTTGGGCAAAGATCTGAAGCAAGTAAAGTAGCTATACAAATATCTAGAGGAAGAATGCTCTAGGCCAAGGAAAAGCAAGGGTAAAAATCTGAGGTGGGAACATGCTTGGCATATCTGAGAAACAGCATGGTCAATCTGACTGGAGGAAGTGCAAAGAATGCAAGAGTAGGAGGAAAGGAGATAAGTTAGAGAAGTAACAGGGGCCAGATCATGTGAGACCTTTAAAGCCACTCTAAAGACTCTGGCTTTCACTCTTAGTAAAAATGAAACTAATTGGAGATAGTTTTGACTAGAATAGGAAAATTTTTTTAAAAAGATTTATTAATTTTTTATTTGAGAGACAGAGAGCATGAGTGCCTGCCTGTACCAGCACAGCAAGAAGGGGCAGAGGAAGGAGAGAGAATCTCAAGCAAACTCTATGCCGAATGTAGAGCGCAATGCAGGGCTCGATCCCAAAACCTCAAAAGAGACGCTCAACAGACTGAGCCACCCAGGCACCCCTGGAAACTTTAATTTTCCAAGTTTTACTCTATTGAGAATATATGAAAGGGAGGATGTGGAAAGAAGCAGGCGGCCCAGTAGGAAGTTACTGCGACAATCCAAGTGAGAGAAGACATTGCCCTGGATCAAGATAGAAGAGTAAAAAGTGTTATGGTAGAAAGGGAATAGTCTAGATATATTCTGAAGGTAAAGCCAACAGGATTTGATTATACAGAATGAAGTCAAGGATGACTTCAAGGTTTTTAGTCTGGGTAAATGGAAGGACAGAGTTACCATTATTCAGGGTAAAGAAACAGAGGGAAAAATAAGTTTGGGATTCAGGACTAGAATTTGGGCTTTGAATAGTTTAATTAAGTGATGCCCATTAGATATTCAAGGCATGCCAATTAGGTAGATATTCAAATCTCATTCGGTGGGTGTGGATACAAATTTGGTAATCACCAATGTTATAGATGGTATTTGCAGTTGCAAGATGGAGACAAAAAAATCAGATGGCTCAAGGACTGTGGTTAGAGGCCCCTAAGGGGCTAAGAACTACGAAAGAAACCAATAAAGGAGATTTAAAAAGAAGAACCAGTAAGGCAGGAGAAAAACTAGGTTGCTTTCAGGTTTTGTTTTCTTTATTAAGGTAAGAGAAAACAAGCTGGTATGCTAGTGACAATGATGCAGAAAAAAAGAAAACTACTGATGGTACAGTAAGGACAGACAACTGTTAGAGCAGAATCCGTGATTAGAAGACGGCAAATGCAATATGGGTGAAGAGGGGTTGGCCCTGAATAGTTCTGATGTTGGAAAGCCTGTTAATACTCTATGTGTGTAAAAAATAAAATGAGAAAGTGTAAGAGGGGAAGCACCTAAAACTGAAAGCAAACTGAAACAAATGAACCTAATTATACTCAAAAATACTATAAGCATACTTAAAGGGAAGATAAGAAGAGAGAAAGGACACGGACAGATGGACAGAGACTAATCTGAGTAACCAACATCTTACTATACCTATCCTTAGTGTTGGGCAAGAAAGGGGGTGTGGGTGTGGGTGTGCATGTTGGAGGGGTTAGTGAAGAAACCAAGCAACAACTTGCCTAGGTATATACAAGAATGTTCATCTCAATGATATTTACAGAGGGGAAAAAGTGAGAGCACTTAATGTCCAAAGAGAAATAATAAGAAAATGCTTATATTATGGTGAAAATTCAAGGGTTAAAAGTTACATTACTGTGATTTCAATTATGTAAAAAAAAATGTTATAAAATGTCAAATATCAAAAGTACACATGGTTGGTAAGATTCTAGATTTCTTCTTCTTTATATTTTCCCTTACGGTTAAATGTTCTAATAAAGAACATAAATCACTTTTATAGAGACAAAAGTTCATCAGAAACCCAAAAAGACAGGTGTAGCAAGAGTAAAAGTAAAAGATGGAAAGACTAAGATACATGTCACTGGGGCGCCTGCGTGGCTCAGTAAGCATCTGCCTTTGGCTCAGGCCATGATCCCAGAGTCCTGGGATGGAGCCTAAACTTGGGTTCCCCACTCAGCGGGGAGCCTGCTTCTCCCTCTCCCCGACTTGCATTCTCTCTCTTGCTCTCTCTTCCTCAAGCAAATAAGTAAATAAAATCTTTTTATATAAATAAATTAAATAAATAAATAAATAAATAAATAAATAAATAAATAAATAAATAAATAAAATACCTGTCATTAACAAAAAACTCTACCTTCAATTTAGTTCATTTTACAAAAGGGACACAACATCTGCAAAGAGCATGGGCCTTAAAGTCAGGGAAATCTTAATTCTTGTTTAACCACTTACTGTGGTTCCTCTGTGCCTCAGTTTGCTCATCTATAAAAGGGGGGAAACAATACCAACCTCAAACGATTTTAGTGAGGATTAAAGGTAATATCTAAAACATCTGGTACAAAACATATCCAAATAAGAATTCTCTTCTTCCTTCCCTCTTTCAATTTAGATTAAATTATGGATACTGATTACAGTTTTAACTGAAGCAATATCAAAAGTTCATGCTTGGGACAGCCGGGTGGCTCAGCGGTTGAGTGTCTGCCTTTGGGTCAGGGTGTGAGGCCGATTCCAGGGATAAAGTCCCACATTGGGCTCCCTGCAGGGAGCCTACTTCTCCCTCTGCCTGTGTCTCTGCCTCTGTGTGTCTCTCATGAATAAATAAAAATCTGGAAAAAAATTTTTAAAAAGCTCATGCTGGGGATCCCTGGGTGGCGCAGCGGTTTGGCGCCTGCCTTTGGCCCAGGGCGCGATCCTGGAGACCTGGGATCGAATCCCACGTCGGGCTCCCTGCATGGAGCCTGCTTCTCCCTCTGCCTGTGTCTCTGCCTCTCTATCTCTCTCTCTCTGTGTGACTATCATAAATAAATAAAAATTAAAAAAAAATAAATAAAAAACTCATGCTTATCCAAATAGGACTTTAAAATGGTCAAGTAATGGAGCTAATCTGGAAAACATATGAATACTGCTCATCTAGTAAACTATTTTAAATAGAAATCAGAAGATATACTGGTAACTTACATTCATTAAAAAGCCAGTCCCTACATCAGGTAAGTAATATCAAATTATTTATCTTCCATTATTCATATGTTAGACTTTAATTTACATATACTCTAGTTTTGCACAAACATGTCCCAGTCAATTATTAATATAATTATGTTTCTTCCAAAAACAGAAACTGGAGAATGATTTTCAGCCAATTCATCATAATTTAATAAATAAAAGATAAGCAGACTTTCATTAACTGTATACTAGGCAAACAAAGGGAGGGAAGCTCATAAAATAGCATTAAGGCTTGGAAAAGGTACTTTTTTTACCTGTACTTTTTCCAAGTGTTGCTACAGCTCTTTGAACTAAACTGCCATCTGAAATCCTCAGATAATTATATTATGCTGCTGAATATTATAACTGAGAAGGACCTGATCCTAAAGAGAATTGTTATCTGAAATAATACCACTTCCAATCCACTAAAGAACGCTTCAAGCTCTAAAGAGTTATATAAATATTTTAAAACCAAACTTTTAAAAATAGGGCAGAAATTTAAGTCAATGAATTAAACTCTGGATAATTATTTATTTACTGAAGATAAAGGGAGGGGAGATAAAGGGAGAAATGAAACATAGCCTACAAATAAAACCAAAGTTGCTGTTAATAAAGACTCAAAATGAGGATACAGGAGAAAGTTCATTGACCTGAACATATCAAAGTCACAACAGCACAGAAGAAAGTCACATGATATAGTAAAAAGGGCACAACTCTTACCAGTATTTTTTATTTTCAAAATTTAGAAACACACTGTTTCATTACTACATACACTATGGCAGGCAAAGAGGTTTATTTTAAAACAAACATGTATCCTTCACTCTAACATTAGTATCTTATTGAATAAATTTTAAAGTGAATGTATGTATTTTATTGGTGGATGCAATTGAAAGCATCACTGAAAATGATAAAATTTTAACAATGTAACAATTTGAAAACATACTTAAAATATGAAAACAGACTTCCATTTTATCCAAAATCTTCTTTAATTACTCATTACAACATGAAAATACATTTACTAGTTTTTTCAATAACAACAAATATAGCTAACTAGAGGAATAAAATTTCCTGGCAAATGGAAAGAATGTGTTTGACACAGATTATGCATTTTATAATCAATACATAACTATTAGAGTCTAAATTACATGCAAGGCACAGTGCTAAGTAGAGACTCATGACAAAACAAAAAAGGTAAGCCCCAAATCGAAGATTTATAATTTGCTTAAGGAAACAGGCCATAAATGCACAAAAAAATTAAGAATTCTAGCTCAGCAAGAATAAAAATGCCACTTACTATTCAACCTCTATAAACCTCTATATGCTTCACTTTCAGTTTCCTTATCTGTGAAATGGAGATAAAAAAATAATATCTACTTTCATGGGGCTTTTGAGGGTTAACTGGTTAGAATAAATAAAATGCTAGAACTGTCCCTAATACATTGGAAAATTCAGTGTTCATTATTATTAATACAAAGACACAGGTTAAATCAGAACATGAACATAGAGACTTGATATAATGAGTAATGAAAATTCCTCCCCCAAAATTGGGAGACTTGATAAAACACTAAGTATGCAGATCATAAATCAGAAAGTGTAAATTTTATATCTGATGGTGCTATAAATTTTAATCATAATCTACTTCAACTTTCATTAGATCCATTCTATAGCTACATCATAAAAACAAAAGAAAATACAGTTGGTTTCTTTGCTAAAGCAACCTGAAACATTTCTGAAATGCACCATCTCTACATTAAATACAACTATTTGGGGGTAGAACCATAAAATCTTAGAATTCAAAAGAATCTTAACAGTTTATAAACCCTTTCCCAATCTAGGTGCTTACCTCTTTGCATTCAAATGCTAAAACCCTGTGACATTCTTCTCTAACCTCATGAGTAAATACTCATTTATTGAGTTTTCACCTTGTCCTAAAATTGTTTATGGTTCCTATTACTATATATGTTATTTAAGATTCACGTCAGTGCCTACTATTCTTCTAAACTTAATAATTCGCTCTGCTACTTGACAATTATTTTCTCAAATAACAGTTGTAACTAGAAATAATCATTTCTATTCTGTGCTATTTCCTGCTACAGCCTGAACAACTAGATTTTACAGGGAATTTAACAATGCATGTTAAGCTGATTATGAAACTTAAAGTACGCACTTATAATCTGACGTTGCTGGATGGACTTAAAGGAGTCCAAGATATTTTATCATATTTTCAAATGGGGCTTTTAGAAACAAAAAAGGCTAATGAGAACCACTGACTTAAAGAAAAAGGATTAATTTTAAGCATTCAGAAAATAAGATCTGTCAATAATTTGATTTTCAATTCTGTTATTACTTAATTTAATATAACTAACTTGTTTATTAATAACTTGTTTATTGTTTATTAATACTAAACAATTTAATATAATAAACTTGTTTATTAATAACAAACCCCTCTCAGGGTGGCTGCCCAGCTATCAGTGATTCCATCTTCTCACACAAAGGATAAAGGTACACACCTAAGACCTACTTCCTAGGGTAGAGCTGAATTGATCTAGAAACTGAAAAGGCATCGAGGCTATTGAATCAGATTCTTTCCTTCAGAAATTTGAAACTAGAACACTATTTTAGTATCGAGATGACAAATAATAAATATGACTGTCAGAGTAACACAAATCCAATAGTTTAGAACTTAAAGATACCTTAAAGATTCTTCTTCCATCATTGTTCCATGCTCCTAAATTGGGCCCAATTCAAAACTATGAAATGTTAATTGAAATCACTAGCTTGTATTTAATCCGTAGAAGGATTAAATCTCCCTGTACATGAAGAGATATTACACGAACCAATTATCTTTAAGCAAATTTAATAGCTTTAGCTTGATTTTATTCAAAACACTATTTCTAGAAGAGAACAAAGTACCCTGAGACCACATATTTTTTTTTAAAGATTTTATTTATTCATGAGAAACACAGAGAGAGAGGCAGAGGCAGGCAGAGGGAGAAGGCGGCTCCATGCAGGGAACCCTATGTGGGACTTGATCCCGGGACTCCAGGATCACGCCCTGGGCTGAAGGTGGCGCTAAACCGCTGAGCCACCCGGGCTGCCTCCCTGAGACCACATATTAAAGTCATATAAGATCTATTTGCTGTTTTTCTCCAGCTCCTTTAGGTGCAAGGTTAGCTTTTGTATTTGAGTTCTTTCCAGTTTTGGGATGGATGCTTGTATTGCGATGTATTTCCCCCTCAGGACTGCTTTTGCTGTATCCCAAAGATTTTGAATGGTTGTATCTTCATTCTCATTAGTTTCCATGAATCTTTTTAATTCTTCTCAATTTCCTGGTTGACCCTTTCATCTTTTAGCAGGATGGTCCTTAACCTCCACGTGTTTGAAATCCTTCCAAACTTCTTCTTGTGATTTAGTTCTAATTTCAAAGCATTATGGTCTGAAAATATGCAGGGGACAATCCTAATCTTTTGGTATCAGTTAAGACCTGATTTGTGACCCAGTATGTGGTCTATTCTGGAGAAAGTTCCATGTGCACTTGAGAAGAATGTGTATTCAGTTGCCTTTGGACATAAAGTTCTGTAAATATCTGTGAAATCCATCTGGTTCAGTGTATCATTTAAAGCTCTTGTTTCTCTGGAGATGTTGTGCTTAGAAGACCTGTTGATTGTTGAAAGCGCTACGTTGAAGTCACCAAGTATAAGTGTATTATTATCTAAGTATGTCTTAACTTTGGTTATTAATTGATTGATATATTTGGCAGCTCCCACATTCAGGGCATATATATTGATGACTGTTAAGTCCTCTTGTTGGACAGATCCTTTAAGTAAGTAGTGTCCCTCTTCATCTCTCACTACAGTCTTCGGGATAAACTTTAGTTTATCTGATTATAAGGATGGCTACCCCTGCTTTCTTTTGAGGACCATTTGAATGGTACATGGTTCTCCAACCTTTTATTTTCAGGCTGTAGGTGTCCTTTTGTCTAAAATGAGTCTCTTGTAGACAGCAAATAGATGGGTCTTGCTTTTTTATCCAGTCTGAAACCCTGCGCCTTTTGATGGGGTCATTAAGCCCGTTCATGTTCAGAGTTACTATTGAAAGATATGAATTTAATGTCATCATGATACCTATTCAGTCCCTGTTTTTGTGGATTATTCCATCGGACTTCCTCCTTCTTTTACAGAGTCCCCCTTAATATTTCTTGGAGAACTGGTTTGGTGGTCACATATTCTTTCAGTTTCTGCCTGTCTTGGAAGCTCTTTATCTCTCCTATTCTGAATGAGAGCCTTGCTGGATAAAGTATTCTTGGCTGCATGTTCTTCTCATTTAGGACCCTGAATATATCCTGCCAGCCCTTTCTGGCCTGCCAGGTCTCTGTGGAGATGTCTGCTGTTACCCTAATACTCCTCCCCATAAAAGTTAGAGATTTCTTGTCTCCTGCTGCTTTAAGGATCTTCTCTTTATCTTTGGAATTTGCAAGCTTCACTATTAAATGTCAAGGTGTTGAGCGGTTTTTATTGATTTTAGGGGGGATCTCTCTATTTCCTGGATCTGAATGCCTGTTTCCCTTCCCACATTAGGAAAGTTTTCAGCTATGATTTGTTCAAATACATATTCTGGACCTCTGTCCCTTTCGGTGCCCTCGGGAACACCAATTAAACGTAGATTTTTCTTCCTGAGGCTGTCATATAAGAAAGGAAGTTTCTGGAGAGAATTCCCCAAATCTGAAAGACTACCAAATCCTTTGGCTAGGAACATTAAGTTATTTATCTGCAACTAATTACATCCTTTCATTGTTCATCAGTTTCATCATGTTGACATAAAGATCACTCCACTCAGAACTAAGAAACGGGGCACCTGGGTGGCTCAGTTGGCTAATCATCTGACTCTTGATTTCAGCTCAGGTCATGATCTCGGGGTCTGGGACTAAGCCCCCTATCAGGCTCCACACTCAGCATGCAGTCTGTTTCAGATTCTCTCTCCCTCTGCCCCTCCCACTTGTTCTCTCTGTCAAATAAATAAATAAATAAATAAATAAATAAATAAATAAATAAATCTTAGGGGGGGAAAAACAAAAACTAAAAAAACAGATGGGGCACTTTTTTTAAAGATTTTATTTATTTATTAATAAGAGACACAGAAAGAGAGAAAGAGAGGCAGACATAGGCAGAGGGAGAAGCAGGCTCCTGTGGGGTATCTGATGCGGGACTCAATCCTAGGACCCCAGATCATGACCTGAGCCCAAGGCAGACGCTCAACCATGAGCCACCCAGGCACCCCTACAGATTAATTAGGCTTTTCTAAAGAAACACATATTTCCTCATTTTCTCCATTGTCTAACCCCATTTTTTCACCCCAGGTGTATCTCTGAATCTGGCACTCTCCTCTTTGGGCTACTTGCTTCCTTGCACTACCTATTATATTATCTTCAGGGTCAAAAAGTGAACTAGTTATATTTTTAAATGTTGATATGAGCTAGGTCAAGAAATACACTTTATGTTACAGTCTGTTACATACAGACACACAAACACAAGGTGAAAATTTCACAGAACAATAGTTTAATATAGTCTGATATTTTCTATTTCATTCTTTTAAAATAGTGACCACAGGGAGTCTGGGTGGCTCAGTCAGTTGAGCAGCCAACTCTTGATTTTGGCTCAGGCCATGATCTCAGGGTTGTGAAACTGAGTCCTACCTACATCAGGCTCTCTTTCCCTCTGTCCTTCCCCTCTCACCGCCCACCCCTCAACATGTGCACATGTGCACACACACTCTCTCTCTCAAATAAATCATTAAAAGACAAAATAAAATACAATTACAACCTATCCACAGATTTCACAAGGTAAGCTGTAACTCACAGTTTAACAAAAAATATTTAAGAAGTACACTGTGACCAAGTATGAAGACTGGTTTAACAAACATTGTTTGTCCCTAAGACAGAGACATTTGTCTCTTTGTCTCATTTGTCATTTGTCTCTTAGTAAGGATATTTGTTCTTACTACTTCTATTCAGCATTGTATTGGAGGTTTTAGCCAACACAACAAGGTAAGAAAAAATAAGACATTCTGTTTAGAAAATAAGTAAAACTGCCTTTTTTCCTAGACTACATGATCATCTGTATAGAAAACCATACAGAAGCCTTTTAAAAACTTACCAAAACTAATATATGAGTTTAGCAAGGTTATAGGATATAGGAATAATACAAAAAATAAGATCAATTGAAGGGACACAGGAACCAAATGAAAGCACTCCCAATGGCTAAACCTGGAACAATTTGGGCAACAAAATAAATTATTAGATTATAACTCAAAATACAAAATAAATATACATGAGTCTGCATAGATATAAATACATGATTGAATAATTGGGAGAAGAGAGAAATCTCCCATACAGAAAATTTCCAAATAACTTATGTTTTCTCTATTCAAACCTCAGGGAAGTGAAACACAATCCCTCATTCCTTTTGTGTTTGGCTGCTTTTCTTTCCAAAGTATATAGCATGAAACTGCTCTAAAGAATAGCTTTATACAAAGGCCAACATCAACAATAAGACATGTTGATAGTATATAGCTTTGATATGACATAATAAAAATGGCATTCTATACCTCTGTGGCCTTGTCAAAAACCCATGAACCATTCTAATCATTAGAAAAACATTACACACTGACTGAGACACTGAACAAAATAACCAATACTACTGAAAACTCTCAAGAACATCAAAAAGAAGTCTGAGAAACTGTCACAGTCAGGAGGAGTCTAAAACAAAATGATGACTATGTGATAATCACAATGAGATCCTGGAACTGAAAAAGGACATTAGATAAAAAACTAAGGAAATTCAAATAAAGTACAGGCAATAGTTAATTTATAAATATTGGTTTCTGATTGTGAAAAATGTATCATGCTCTGAAACATATTAATAGTAAAATGGATGAATTCTTGTCCTTTTCATTTTTAAAAAATAATCCATGAATAGCTAATTTTTAAAATCTATTTTTCTCAACCACAGAAAATCTGTCATGCATACTTTATTTCAAAGGAGTAAATGAAAAGCTCTAATGATTCATGAAAATTGTTTTGAGAGCACATATCCAAAAGCGTAACACAGGAGTAAATTCTTTTTAAGACTATGAGAAGCCTAATAAAAATCTTTGGTTCAGGTCTCTCAGGCAATATTATTTCTTGATTCATAAAATTTTTCAGTATTTCTTATTTGCAGATTTTTGTTATTAGTAACTTACCAGAGAGCATTGCTCAGGAGGATACATGGCTGTCTTGAAACTGCTACCTAGAGTAAATATTTACAAACCTGTCAATCTGGCATTAATTTTTGGAGAGTACATACAAACATGAAATCCAGAGCCTATCATCTTTTTCCACAGAAAAATATTTTTAAGGAGACTTTGAGCATAGAAATGAAAAGGCAGATTTTATTGCATTACATGGTAATCCCTCTACCAAAATCAAAATATCTACAATTAAGAAAATCACACACACATGCACACAAACAGGGGAGTTGGGATATGAGGTATATGAACACTCTTTGTACTATACTTACTGCTTTTCTATAATCTTAAAGTAGGGCAGCCCAGGTAGCTCAGTGGTTTAGCTCTGACTTCAGCCCAGGGCGTGATCCTGGAGACCCAGGATCGAGTCCCTCCCTGCATGGAGCCTGCTTCTCCCTCTGCCTGTCTCTGCCTCTCTCTCTCTCTTTGTCTCTCATGAATAAATAAATAAATCTTTAAAAATAAATAAAGTACTTCAAAATAAATATATTATTTTAAAAACTCATTTGAGATGCATAGGAAGGTTTATTCATTTTGTTGTGTGCAAATTTCATTTTAAAAAGTTACTGGAATAAAAATATCAACTGTTTCCATATCCTAGCAACAATAGGAACTGACAATTTGGAAGCACCATTTACACTAGCATGGCAAGTATGAAATTTTTTTAGGGATAAATCTGACAAAAGGTATATAAGCCCTATATACTGAAAATTATTAAATGTTGCTGAAAATTTAAAAGACATAAATAAAAAAACACATACATAGATCAGAAGACTCAATATTTTAAGATGTCAGTTCTCTTCAAAAAGATTTATAGGTCCCAAGCAAATTCCAAGCAGGCTTTTTGGTAGAAACAACAGGTTGATTCAGAAACTTATATAAATATACAAGATATAGAATATCAAACTAACTTTGAAAAAAAAAGAAAAAAAAAGAAAAAAACTAACTTTGAAAAAGATGAAGATACTTGGAAGCCTTATACTACCAATTTCAAGACTTCTTAAAAAGCTATGGTGGGGCACATGGCTGGCTCAGTAGGTAGAGCAAGAAACTTGATCTTGGGGTCATGAGTTCAAGCCCTACATTGGGCATAGAGCTTATATATAAAACAAACAAACAAACAAACAAACAAAAAACCACTTTAGTATTCAAGATGGTTTGAGATGGGCATAATGACAGACCCATGAACAATGGAAAAAAAAGAGAGCCCTGAAATTGAACTGAATTTATAGTAAAGGGATTTTCAAAAAGCAAATCAATGAGAAAAAGATAGGGGTGCTTGGGTGGCTCAGTCGGTTAGGCATCTGACTTGTGGTTTTGGCTCAGGTCATGATCTCAGGGTCCTGGGATCAAGCTACATGTAGGGCTCCACATTCAGCATGTTGTCTGCTTGGGATTCTCCCTCTCTCTCCCTTTGCCTCTCCCACTTGTTCTCTCTTTCTAAAAGTAAATAAATAAATCTTAAAATAAATAAATAAATAAATAGGTGCATCTGGGTGGCTCAGTCGGTTAAGTGTCTGCCTTTGGCTCAGGTCATGATCCCGGGGTCCTGGGATCAAGCCCCACCTTGGGCTCCCTGGTCAGTGGGGAGTCAGCTCCTTCTTCTCCTTCTACCCCTTCCCCCAATCATACTCTCTCTCTCTCTCAAATAAATAAATAAAATCTTTTTAAAAATTAAAATAAATAGGGACACCTGGGTAGCTCAGTGGTTGAGCATCTGCCTTTGGCTCAGGGCTTGATACCGGGGTCCTGGGATCAAGTCTTGCATGAGGCTCCCTGTAGGGAGTCTGCTTCTCCCTCTGCCTCTCTGTCTCTCATGAATAAATAAATAAAATCTTTAAGAAATAAATAAAAATAAAAAAGCCAGGTAGATCCATAAGCAGCCTTCATACTATCAAAAAATATCAAATAATTTTAGAATTTTAGCACCTGGAATATCCCTCTAATCCAAAGCCTTCATTTTATTGTATAAAATGTAAAGCCCAAAAAGGTTTAAGTCAACCGCTAAGGTCTTATCAAGACAGAGTCAAGCCTACAATCAAATTTGTACAATTTAAACTTAAAATGTATTTCAAGATCAATTACCATTTCATTGTCATACTGATTGATTTTCAACTCAATAATATTTAATGAACATTTCCTAGGCATTACAGGTGTATATGGCAATTTTTACCTTCAAGGAGCTTTCAATGTCCATTTCAGGCTTATTAAATATTTAAGACATAAATGTTATTTTCTTTAAAGAAAACTATGGTGTTAATGGAAGAAGAATCAAGTTATACTCCTAATAATTTTTTTGAGTATTCTCAATTTACAGAGTTTGTTTGGCTTGGTTACTTTTATTATATATATGTAAAGGAAACCACCCAATCTTGTCTAGCCAGTTTTTCACATTTAAAGAATTGAAAACTTTTAAAGAATGGAAGAGGTTATAAATGGGCAGCCTGTAAGCTATGTTTTATCCACAAACACATTTTGTCTGTCTGAACAATTTTTAAAAATCTGAATGAGTGGCTAACAAGGTAGACCTTGTATTAAAACCTCAGTTTCCTTATTCACCATGACCAAGTAGGACTCATTCTGGGCTGCAAGGGAGGTTCAACCTCTGCATATAAATCAATGTGATATACTACATTAATAAAAGAAAGGACAAGAACCATATGATCCTCTCAATAAATGCAGAAAAGGCATTTGATGAAGTACAGCATTCTTTCTTGACTAAAACTCTTCACAATGTAGGAATAGAGGGAACATACCTCAGTATTATAAAAGCCATATATGAAAAGCACACAGCAAATATCATCATCCTCAATGGGGGAAAAACTGAAAGCCTGTCCCCTAAGATCAGGAACACGACAGAGATGTCCACTCTCACCACTAATGTTCAATACAGAACTAGAAGTCCTAGCCTCAGCAATCAGACAACAAAAAGAAAAGGCATTCAAATTGGCAAAGAAGTCAAACTCTCACTCTTCAAAAATGACATATTTTATATGGAAGATCCAAAAGACTCCAGCCCAAAATTGCCAGACTCATACAGGAATTCAGCAACATGGAAGGATATAAAATCAATGCACATAAATCAACTGCATTTCTATACACTAACAATGAGACAGAAGAAAGGGAAATTAAGGAGTCGATCCCATCTACAATTGCACCAAAAACCGTAAGATACCTACAAATAAACCTAACCAGAAAGGCAAAGGATCTGTACTCTGAAAACTACAGAATCCCTACAAAAGAAATTGAGGCAGACACCAAGAAATGGAAAAACATTCCATACTCATGGATTAGAAAAACAAATCTTGTTAAAATGTCTATGCTACCTAGAGTAATCTACATATTCAGTACAATCCCTATCAAAATACCATCAACTTTTTTCACAGAGCTGGAACAAATAATACTAAAATTTGTATAGAACCAGAAAAGACCCCATATACCCAAAGGAATGTTGAAAAAGAAAACCAGGGATGAAAGGGGAAAAAAAAAAACAGGGATGCCTGGGTGGTTGAGCATCTGCCTTCGGCTCAGGGCGTGATCCCAGGATCGGGGATTGAGTCCCATATCAGGCTCCCTGGAGGGAGCCTGCTTCTCCCTCCTCCTATGTCTCTGTTTCTCTCTCTCTCTCTGTCTCTCATGAGCAAATAAATAAAATCTTTTTAAAAATAAATAAAATAAAATAAAATAAAATAAAGAAAACCAAAGCTGGTAGCATCACAACTCTGGATTCAAGCTCTCTTACAAAGCTGTAATCATCAAGACAGTAAGGTACTGGCACAAAATCAGACACATAGATCAATGGAACAGAACAGAGAACCCAGAAGTGGACCCTCAACTCTATGGTCAACTAATCTCAACAAAGCAGGAAAGACTATCCAATGGAAAAAAGACAGTCTCTTCAACAATTGTGTTGGGAAAACTGGACAGCCACATGCAGGAGAATGACACTGGATCACTTCCTCATACCATACACAAAAATAGACTCAAATGGATAAAAGACCTAAAAGTGAGACAGGAATCCACCAAAATCCAGAGGAGAACACAGGCAGCAACCTCTATGACCTTTGCTGGGGCAAACTTCCTATTAGACAGACACGTCTCCAAAGGCAAGGGAAACAAAGGCAAGAATGAACTACTGGGACTTCATCGAGATAAAAAGCTTTTGTACAGCAAAGAGTCAAGAAAACCGAAAACCACCTACAGAATGGGAGAAGATATTTGAAAATGTCTTATCAGATAAAGGGCTAGTATCCAACATCTATAAAGAACTTCTCAGGGACACCTGGGTGACTCAGAGGTTCAACATCTGCCTTTGGCTCAGGGTGTGATCCTGGAGTCCTGGGATTGAGTCCACATCGGGCTCCCTGCAGGGAGTCTGCTTCTCCCTCTGCCTGTGTCTCTCTCTGCCTCTCTCTCTGTGTCTCTCATGAATAAATAAATAAAATCTTAAAAAAAAAAAAAAAAAAGAACTTCTCAAACTCAACACCCAAAGAATAAATAATCAATTAAGAAACGGGCAGAAGACATGAACATCACTTGGCATCAGAGAAATACAAAACCACAACGAGATACCACCTCACACCAGTCAGAATGGCTAAAATTGACAAGTCAGCAAATGACCTGTTGGCGAGGATGCAGATAAAGGGGAACACTCTTAACACTGTTGGCGAAATGCAAGCTAGTGGAACCACTCTGGAAAACAGTTTGAAGGTTCCTCATAAAGTAGAAAATAGAGCTACCCTATGACCCAGCAGTTGCACTACTAGGGATTTACCCCAAAGATACAAATGTAGTTATCCAAAAGGACACCTGAACCCCCTGTTTACAGCAGCACTGTTCACAGTAGCCAAATTATGGAAGGAGTTCAGATGTCCATCAACAGATAAATGAAGAGGATGTAGTATATGACATCCTGCCATTTGCAACAACATGGATAAGGTGAAGTCAGTAAGTGAAAGAAGTCAATCAGAGAAAGTAAATTATCGTATGATCTCACTCATAAATGGAATTTAAGAAACAAAACAGAATCATAGGGGAAGGGAAGGAAAATAAAAGAAGACAAAATCAGAGAGGAAGACAAACCGTAAGAGACTATAAATCATTGGAACCAAACTGAGGGCCACTGGAGGGGAGTGGGGGGATGGGATAACTGGGTGATGGGCATGAAGGAGGGCACATGATGTAACGAGCCCTGGGTGTTATACGCAACTGATGAATCACTGACCTCTACCTTTGAAACTAATAATATACTATATGTTAATTAATTGAGTTTAAATTAAAAATATTGAACTTGTAAAAAAAATAAATGAAATTGGGAATAGAAAAAAAAAACTCTGGATTTCCTAATTTTGTTAAAACACTGGAAGATCTGACACAAATACATGTGCAGGCATCCTTTATGGCAAAAACTGAGCAATGATTAGGCTCTCGGGTAACTTAGACAAAGTAAGACATAATTACTGCTTTCAAACAGCTCACAGTTTATCATCAGAGACAAGCACAGAAATCGTGACAGTACATTATAGTTTCACTATGTGCCAAGCACTATGGGACAAATACTTCAGTAAAAATAAAACAGGATAAGACAGAGGTACAGGAGAAGTAGTGATAATTTTTAAAAATACTCTTTTGGGAAAGCTTCACGGAGGCCAAACGAGCTATTTTTCAAGATTAAGTTTCTGCTCAGTGAATAGGGGAGAGGAGGGCATTTTAGGCACAGCAACAGCATGTTCAAGACTACAGGATCACATACAGGAGTCGCAGATGAAGCATATGGCATGGGGTAGTTTGTAAAGAAATGGTATGCCTTTGAAAGATGGTCTGAAACCAGATCATGAAGGACTCCTGCATCCTACACATAAGGATTGTTCCCACAGTGCTTCTAAGAAGATTACTCATGATTCAACATAGCCAGGCGAGGAAATAAAAAGGGAAAAGATCTAATAGCTGATCTCCCTAATTACTGATTCAACTAAACTACTAAAAGATAATTTATGAGCATAGCCTGGTCTTTGTTCCATTAACAAAGAACCCTACTTTTACCTTTTCTTAAGCAATTAAGTTCTATTTTAGTATTTCTTGGGACAAAAAGTCTTTTTTTTTTTTTTAAGATTTTATTTATTTATTCATGAGAGACACAAAGAAGCAGAGACATAGGCAGAGGGAGAAGCAGGCTCCCTAAGGGGAGCTTGATGCAGGCCTCAATTCCAGGACCCAGGGATCACAACCTGAGCCAAAGACAGACGCTCAACCATTGAGCCACTCAGGTGCCCCCCCAAAATTGTACTGTTAAAAAACAAATCTATTTTTTTAAAAAAGCTTGTCATGAGCCATTAAGAACTTTTTACCAAATTTTTTTTTTAAGATTTTATTTATTTATTCATGACAGACAGAGAGAGAGAGGGAGGCAGAGACACAGGCAGAGGGAGAAGCAGGCCCCGTGCAGAGAGCCCAATGTGGGACTTGATCCCGGGTCTCCAGGATCATGCCCTGGGCTGAAGGCGGCGCCAAACCGCTGGGCCACCGGGGCTGCCCTTTTTTACCAATCTTTACATGATACACCACATTAACAAAACAAAGGATAAAAATCATATGGTCATCGCAATAGATGCAGAAAAAGCATTTGACAAAATTCAGCATCTATTTACGGTAAAAATTCTGAACTAAGTGGATATTGAAGAAATGTACCCCTCAACATAATAAAGGCCCTACAACAAATTCACAGCTAACATCATACTCAACAGTGAAAAGCCGAAGGCTTTTCCTCTAAGATCAGCAGCAAGACAAGGATGCTCACCCTCACCATTTTAATTCAACATAGTATTAGAAGTCCTAGCCAGAGCAATTAGGCAAGAAGAAATAAAAGGAATCCAAATTGGAAAGGAAGAAATAAAATTGTCAATTTGCAGATATATAGAAAACTCTAAGACTCCACCAAAAAACTACTAGTAAGGACTAACAAATTCAGTAAAGTTGCAGGATACAAAGTTTACAGAAATAGGAATAACTAATAATAAGTTACCAGAAAGAAATTAAGAAAATAATTCCACTTACAACTGCATCAAAAAGAATAAAATATCTAGGAATAAATTTGACCAGGGAGTGAAAGACCCATATACTCTGTAAGACACTGATGAAAGAAACTGAAGACAGCACAAATAAATGGAAAGATACTCTGTGCTCATAGAATGAAAGAATACTGTTAAAATATTAACTATATACTACGCAAAACAATCTACAGATTCAATGCAATCCTCTTCAAAACACCAATGGCATGTTTCACAAAACGAAAACAAAGAATCCCAAAACTTGCATGGATCCATGAAAAGACCCTGAAAAGCAAAAGCAATCTAGAGAAAAAACAAAGCTGGAAGTTATCATGCTTCCTAATTTCAAATCCTACAAAGCTGTTAATAACCAAAACAAAAACAAAAAACAAAAAACAAACAAACAAACAAACAAACAAACAAAAAAACCAAAACAGTATGGTATTGGCATAAAAACGTAAGTCAAATATATCAATAGAGGGGATCCCTGGGTGGCTCAGCAGTTTAGCGTCTGCCTTTGGCCCAGGGCGTGATTCTGGAGACCCGGGATCGAGATCGAGTCCCACGTCGGGCTCCCGGCATGGAGCCTGCCTCTCTATGTCTATCATAAATAAATAAAATCTTTAAAAAAAATGTATATATACAGAATATAAAGAGCCCATAAATAAACCCACACATATACGTTCAATTAATATATGTAACAAGGCAAGAATATACAATGGGGAAAAAAACTCTCTTCAATAAATGGTGGCAGGAAAACTAGACAGCCACATCTAAAAAATGAATCACTATCTTATACCAAATAAAAAAAAAACACTCAAAATGAATTAAGGACTTGAATGTGAAGTCAGAAACCATGAAACTCAAAATAATAATAATAAGCTCTTGACATTGGTCTTAGCCATGTGTGTGCGTGTGTGTGTGTTTTTTTTTTACCAGTCTTCTCAGGCAAGGGTAACAAAAAGCTAAAATAAATAAATGGCATTACATCAAACTACAAGCTTTTCTACAAAAGAAGCCATAAACAGAATGAAAAAGCAACCTAGCTGAATGAAAGAAGATATTTACAAATCATACATCTTATAAGACGTAAATATCCAAAATATATCATGAACTTATACACCTTAATGTATTTTAAAAATCCTACTTAAAAATGAGAGGATCCAAATAAACATTTCCCCAAGGAAGACATACAGATGGCCAACAGACATATGAAAGGATGCTCAACATCACTATCATCAGAGAAATGCAAATCAAAAGCACAATGAGGGGGCACCTGGGTGGCTCAGTCTGTTAAGCATCTGTTTTCAGGCTCAGGTCATGATCAGGGTCCTGGGATTGAGTCCAGCATTGGGCTCCCTGCTCCGTGGAGAGACTGCTTCTTCCTCTCCTTTTGCCCCTCCCCGTTGATCATGCTAGTGCACACGCACTCATGTGCTCTCTCGCTCGCTCTCTCCCTCCCTCTCTCTCACTTGCTCTCTCTACTCAAATAAACAAATAAAATCTTAAAAAAAAAAAAGCACATAGAGATATCACTTCACCCCGGTCAGATTGGCTATTATCAAAAGGACAAAAAATAAGGGTGCCTGAGTAGTTTCATCGGTTAACCATATGCCTTTGGCTCAAGTCATGACCCCAGGGTTCTGGGATTGAGCTCTAACCAAATCCCTGTTCAGCAAGGGAGTCTGCTTCTCCTTCTCTTTCTAACCCTCCCCCTGCGCATGTTCTTGCTCTCTCGCTCTCTCACTCTATCTCACTCTCAATCTTTAAAAAAACAATCACTATGATGTACACCTGGAATTAATGGGATACTATGTGTCAATTATACTTCAATTAAAAAAAAAAAGATTTTTACCAAGAAATTAAATGGTTAAGATTAGCATTTTGAACAGATCTCTCTACTCAGTGCCAAGGATAAAATTAAAAAGTATGAGACCAGGGGATCCCTGGGTGGCGCAGCGGTTTGGCGCCTGCCTTTGGCCCAGGGCGTGATCCTGGAGACCCGGGATCGAATCCCACGTCGGGCTCCCGGTGCATGGAGCCTGCTTCTCCCTCTGCCTGTGTCTCTGCCTCTCTCTCTCTCTCTCTCTCTCTCTCTCTCTCTGTGACTATCATAAATAAATAAAAATCAAAAAAAAAATTTTAAAAAAATTTAAAAAAAAAATAAAAAGTATGAGACCAGAAGGAAATGAAAACACTTATTTGCAAGAGTAACACAAGAAATGATGAGTTAAGTCTGGGTCATGACAACAAAGATATTCAAGTCTTGTTGATGTCTACTTTGTGCCAAGAAGTCTGCTGCGTACTAGGTTCAGGAAAAGGAAGAAAAAATTAAGTTATTTAAATAAAAAGGCATCATAATTGATAAAAATGAGAAGATAAAGGGATAAAAGAATTAAGTTTGGCAGAAGACTTGAATAAACAAATGGATAGCTGTGGTTTAAACTAAGAATAAAATTGTAACATCTCATCTTCAATAAGCTAAGCACAAACCAAGCCGAAAAAAGATATGTTGAGAAAGTGTAATCTAAAATAAGCAAATGATTACAGCTATGACTCTACTTCAGGAGCAAAAGGTCTCAGAAGACTTACTAGAGGTATATGCAAAATCAGAACCATCTTTGAATGCCTTTACAAACAACATCCTTAACTATCAATATCCTAGAGATAATCCTTGATGATCTACCTTCCTTAATGGTCTACCCAAGGCTTCCCTAATGGTCTACCTAAGGTTAAAGCCTGGCATCTTTTCTCTTGGCAATTTTTGTTTAGATCCAGATACCCAAATGACAGTATAGAATCAAGGCAGATAAGAATATGGAAAATAATATTTAATTGATATATATCATATCTAACACATGGCCAGTAAGTTTATCAAGTGTCACGTTACTCCTATGTAATAAGTTGCACAATTCTGCTCATGGTTATCATTGTTTTTTAGGATGTTCTTTTATTTTTAAGTGATCTTTACACCTACTGTGAGGCTTGCACTCCCAACCCCAAGATCAAGAGTCACATGTTCCACCAACTAAGCTAGCCAGGTGCCCCAGTCATGGTTAATCTTTTAATTACCAGTTTCTTACTACACTTTTAGAACAGGTTCAAAGTATTTACGCAGATAAATTTCCCAAGCATTAGAAATATTCAAGGATACATTTCTAGGTTTTTCATTAAATCCAACTTTAACAAAATTAGTGCTATTTCCATGAATCTGGTTTTATAACATAATTACTTTCCCTGATAATGAATTTTTAAAAGGGGTAGGAGAAAGGGAAAGTAATAAATGAGGTGGCAAGCCTTTACATTCCTCAAGAATGAATACTGTTTTCACTGCTATTCATAAATTACTTCAATCTCTTTGATAAAGACTGTAATTAACATTAAGTATACAAAATAAACTCCTAAGTCCTTCAATAAGAGAAGTGATGAAAACATTCTCTTTATCAAAAGAGCCTTCATACCTCATTAATTACATTAGACTACGATATCATCCCCATTAAAGAGTAGATCAAATGCTAATTATTATTTCCAAATAGCTGACTGACTGTAAGTTATAAAACTCTCTTTTAACAATAGAAAGAGTTGGTTATAACTTTAAGTTGCCTGACAAACCTTATATATTAGAAAAGTCACCTTAAGAGAGGAACTGCATGAACCTATAGGTATGGGGAAAAAAAAAAGGGGGGGGGGAGGTGGCAAAGAAGAAGAAAAAGAAAATCGTATCTGACTAATGCAGTAAGAATTAGAAAATATTCTCAAAGTATCTTTATGTGGGGTATAATAAGTGCTTGCATTTATAAAAAAGAAAGAAAGAGTCAGAACGACGGGGAATAGAAGTATTACCTGAGGGCAGGAAATTCAGACAAAAGGTCCCTATTCCTGGTGAAAGCAAGTAGTCAGGTGCCAAGGTTTCTTAGACTCCTTGATTATGAAATTCACAGCACACCAATCTCCACCACAGCCAGCAGGGATCGCTGCAGGGAATGGGTACACAGGGGACATAGGAGGGAGCAAGTTTAAGGGAAGGAAGAGGAAAGGAATGATATGATAAAAATATTTAGCCGTGATGCACTTAAAAAAAATACAGTCGCATTTCACACTGGAATAACTAAGGCAAACACTGCTTAAATTCTAAGATAAATGAACCATTTATGAATTCCTTCATTCTCTCTACCACTGGTATTACTACTTATCCAATAAATTAACATTTTTTAAATGTCTATATTAAAAATATTAAAAATGAGATAGCTAGCTCTGTTGTATAAGACTTACATGAAGACCAAACTGCATAACTCAACATTAAATCAAACCAAATAGGACAGCACACTAAAAGACAAGTGATTTACAAATACAAATTATCAAATTAATGTAACTACCAAAAGTCCATTTGAAACTGTAATCTTAGGGATCCCTGGGTGGTGCAGCGGTTTGGCGCCTGCCTTTGGCCCAGGGCATGATCCTGGAGACCCGGGATCGAATCCCACGTCGGGCTCCCGGTGCATGGAGCCTGCTTCTCTCCCTCTGCCTATGTCTCTGCCTCTCTCTCTCTCTGTGTGTGTGACTATCATAAATAAAAAAAATTAAAAAATAAAAAATAAAACTGTAATCTTAGATTCATTTTATGGAGAATACTAAAAAGTACAGTTAGCTATGACAAGTAACCCACAAACCAAAAAGAGATCCAGCAATAAATTATATCTATAGATACTCAAAAGCAAATCAGAGAACTACAGTATTAATCCAAGTTTTTAATCTAATTTTTTTGGATATAAATCATCTGCCAAAAATGTATTCAGAGTAACCAATTTATATCCTATGTATTTTATGAAGGCCAAAGTAGTATAAATCTATTCTCTAGTCAGTTGAAAATGTTTCTAAACAACTATGTGTAACAGTACTGTGGCAGATGCTAAAGGTACAACAATGAACAAGATACACACAATTACTGCCTTCAGAACTCAGTCTGTCACGATGATCCTGCCCTTACAGAGATGACAATCTAGGGGCACTTGGCTGGCTCAGTGGAGGATCGTACTCATGAGTTCAAGTCCTAAGTTAGGCATGGAGCCTACTTAAAAAAAAGAGGACAATTCACAGAACTAAAAATATGAAACTTCCGTTGTAATAAAAATATATTTTAAGAGCTAAAGGAATAAAAAAATGAAGACCAATGAGACTAGCCTACCTGGTTAAAGCTGGCTATGGAAGATGTACAAGTAAAATGAAGCCCAAGAGGATGACCTGGCAGGAAGGAATGTAGACAATCTGGCTACAGTAGTAAGACAACAGAAGATGGGCGAAAAACAAAAAGGAGAAAAGTGCAGTATTGGAAAACAGTGGAAAAAAACTGCAGCCAAGTCTCTAGGATCTAAAGTATCTTTATGGGGCACCTGGGTGGCTCAGGTCATGATCTCAGGGTCCTGAAATGGAGCCCCACCTTGGGCTCCTCGGTCAGCAGCAAAGGAATCTGCTTGAGGATTCTTTCTCTTCCTCTGCCCGCCCCCCCCCCCCACCTCATCCTCACAGGTGCACAGGCATGTACTCTTTTTCAGGTAAACATAGAAACTTTTGGGGGGGGGACTTTTTTTTAATAATTAAAAAAAATATATCCCTAACTTCTCTAAATAATTGCTTTAAATATTCCCTTGGTATGCATGCCACTGTCCAAGCAAACAGATTTAATAACTATCCATTTGATATCCCAACACTGTTGTTTGTGCTTTTAATTCATTATTTCTTTACAAGTTTCTCTGGACTTAGACCACCTCTGTCTCAATGTCCCTACTTCCATTAAAGTTGAATATAGTACTCTGTGCCTAACTCTCAAGACTTCTATTATATCCTGGTATCTATTTACTTATCCACCATACTGTTTTCAGAAGCCATTTCTAGTTCTTAACTTCACTTACATATCTTATAGATCTTCTTTTAAGTATTGGTAGAAAGAATAAATGAATGATTTATCAATGGGAATAATCATACTTTTAATACTCCTTAAAGATAATATAAATCTTACATTTTATGATGCCCCTTTTTATAGTATAGTTCGTTTATATATAAAGTTCCATCACAGCAGAAGAAAACTTTGGAATAGGAACTGAATTTAGTATCTAACAATACAGTATGACCAAGTTTTAAAATGACTGAATTTTCTGGTACTTCTAAATTTATCTCTAAATATTAATTCCTATCAATAAAATTACAAACAAAAGGTTTACAAATAGAAAACAGGAAAGGAAAGCAACACTTGATGCTATGCTAGTAGTGGCAAAAAGAAGCCAGAGAGCTCTCTCTTAATGGTATTTTGGGGTAGAAAAAAGTACATACCATATAGCTAAAAATAAGTCTTAAAGAAGAGACTAAAGATTCAAAATTTATATATAACATTCATTTTGGCTGGGAGAAGTCTCAAAATAAGTCAACTAATTATCAGACAGACTAACAGTAAATCTAATGTCTGAAAAAATTAACAGTAACTATTATAACTTGAATGATATTTGCTGCAACTCTTAATTTTGTTTTAATAACTTGGTCTTGATATAATAACTACTCCTATTTCACTCATGGAAATAGTCGTAAAGTTACACCTGTAACTTATTTTCAAACTTACTTTCTGAGCTCTAGTCACTAATATCAACTAAATACCGATATTTAACAGGAATATTAAATTATTCAATCTAGCATATACAATATAATATGTAGAACATAGAACATATACAACTGATAAGAGATCAAATTACTAAGGAATGTTTAGATTGGAAACTGCATTATTAAGGCAAAGTGTAATATTGCAAAAAAATTATGCAACTATTAAGAAATGGAGAAACTGTGCTTTCCCAACTTCACAGAATTGCTAAGTCAAAAGACTATGTTTCCCAAGCTTCAAAGAACTACAGAGTCAAAGGATTTTCAAATAATAAAAGAATCTCCTAAGGGATACTGCAATAGGATGGTGAAATACCAAAAAAGAGTGTGAGACTGAAATTTAATGATAAATACTGAAAATTGAGTAAAAGAAAAGCAAACTGTTAGGTAGGAACAATGGCCTGAGCAGACAGCATAGAATAATCATATTAAAAGAGTACTGGATCAATGACTTCACCACCCAACACTACCTGTCAAACCTTGGGCAAGTTACAAATCTTAACGTTTTAATAATTTCCTTTTCAGGAACCGGAACAAATCTTTTCTGATTCTAGAATGGTAATATTACAACACCTATCCAATGGACAAAGCATCCAACACCCTTTTCAACTAAAGTTTACAAATTAATCCCCTGAAACTAACTTCTGAAGAATCAATATCTGGTTTTAATTGGAAATTAGTGTGAAAGAAATGGGCACATTTACATATGTTACCTCTACATAGTATACTTATTAGCAAGATATACTATAAAGTCCACCCCTTAAAATTCATCTTACAATTCACTTCGCTGTAATCATGTACTTCATAAACCAATATACCTGAAACACTCGACGCTGTCGCTGCCAGACCTGTGAACCAGACTACCACCACGAAGGCTGCTTTGTGACCTAAGCCTTCATGAATTCAGCCCCCATTCCCATTCTTCCCTTTTGTTTAACAGCACCTGTAGTTACACCCTTGGGGTGTAACACTTTGGATCTGCTCTGGAGATTCAACTATGATACATACCTATTTGCAAACATTCTCCTCCCTGGTGGTCTCCTCGCACATACTCTCCAGCCTCTAGAGCTACAAGAGCAGGTTTCACAGGAGGTGGGGTTGTAGAGGTCTGCCTGCTTTGCAGCCACTCAGGACCTGCTTCTGTTCATAAACCTCCTTAATAAACCATTTCTCACCAAGCTGAACTTGGTGTATTTCTTCAGTCTTAAGGTCCCTTAGGCCTTTGGAGGTCGTTTTGCCTACACTCCATTTGACGGAACAGCAGACTAAAATGCGTAAATTAGTTCACTAGTAAAAGGCCTCTCCATTCAGGTATCTAGCAGGCATCCAAATTAATACACCCAAAACCAAACTCCGTATCTCTCTACCTAAAGCCCGCCCCTCCTGCAGTCTTCTACTTAACAGCAACTCCATCTCCTCATTTGCTTATGTCATGACTGTTCTTTCTCTTTCAATCTGCATCTTATCCATCAGAATCCTGCGGTTCTACTCTCGAAATACATTGAGAATCCGACTATATTTCAACAAGTCCACCCCATCAACGTACACCCAAGCCGATACCTTTCTCACTTGGATAATTAGCACTTTTATTAGGCTCCTGCTTCTGCCCTTGTCCTCCTATTATTTACTTCCCATATGGCTGCAGAGTAATCCTTGGTTCAAAGCCTTGCTGTGGCTTCTGATCTCACTCAGGATAAAAGACAAAGTCATTACAAGGTCCAACAAGTTCTAGCCCTGTTTTCTCTTTGATGCATCTTCCTCTACTTACTTCACTCCTCACTTCACTCATGTTGGTGGCCTTATTATATTTCAAAAATGGCAAGCAAGATTTCACTTCTTGATCTCTGCATTTGCCTCCACTACCTCTTTCCTCTCTCTTCTCAAATATCACCTTCTCAATTAGACCTTCCTGATCACTGGATTTAAGAGAGCAAACTCCTTCCTTACTTCCCTGCACTTCCTATCTCCTTTCCCTGTGTTCTATTTTTAATAGCACTTACCGCAAACTGATATAATGTTCCTCACTTTTTTTTACTATCAGCCTCCTCTGACTAAAAATGTAAATTCCATTAAGGGCAGAGATTCATGACACAACACAAAGGACTAGAGCACAGTACAAAGTAGCACTCAGTAAATATTTGTTAAATAAACAACTGTTATATATCTAGTGTTAAAGTCAACAGTATTGGAGATTATTTTTAAAATACTGTAAATCTAACTAAAAATTACTTTAAAAAATTCATAGACTTATAAAAGTAAATTTATTTATATTTTTTTAATAAAGATTTTATTTATTTATTCACAAGAAACACAGAGAGAGAAGGAGAGACACAGGCACAGGGAGAAGCTGGCTCCATGCAGGGAGCCCGATGCCGGACTGGGATCACATCCTGACCCTAAGGTAGATGCTCAACTGCTGAAACACCCAGGCATCCCTATTTCTATTCCCAAAGGGTAATAATTCACTCAAATTTTTTCCAATTGCCCAATCCAAGTAAGCCAAATCTCACAAATTTCATATGGTAGTATAGCTCTAGGAATAGGTAACATTTAGTAATCCTACTCATGCTTCCTATGCCACAGTAGGAATCATTGAGGTTTCCCAAGAGCCGAGACCATGTCTTACCCATCTTTGTATCTCTAATGCCCAGTATTCAAGAACCTGATAAACATCAACTCTAAAAATTATTGAGCTTTGGGGCACCTGGGTGGCTCAGTGGTTGACCATCTGCCTTTGGCTCAGGGTGTGATCCCAGGGTCCTGGGATTGAGTCCCACAGTCTCTCCGCAGAGAGTCTGCTTCTCCCTCTGCCTGTGTCTCTGCCTCTCTGTATCTCTCATTAATAAATAAATAAAATATTTTAAAAAAATTATTGAGCTTTACCATAAAAGTAGAAATGTAATTAGCCTATCATAATTATATAAAATTATCATTTGAAAAAATAATTTCTGACGGTTGAATTAATGTTGTGTTTCCTTTTAAGAATGTTTAATTCAGGAATGATATATAGACCTAGTCATTATAAGGCCCCACAAGGTGGTCTGGTTTTCTCTGTGATCTCATCTCCCTCTACTTCCTTCACTCCTCATTCACTCCAGAAGCTTATATGCACCCTAACTTCTCTTCAGCAATTCAGTTCTACGGCCTTAATGGATACCTTGCCCTAAATTAGGCCTAATCCCCCTCTGACATTTTAAACTTTAATATGACACTTTCAAACAAAACCTCCAATCCTTCCAGTTCTCTCATTTGTTTTTCTCAACTGCTCTCCCATTCAGATAAAATTTCCAATTCTTTGATGGTTCTTTCCAGACTATCAGCTGCTGTTTCCCCCTTCTCTTTCTTTCACAGCATAAGCTATCCATGAATACACCGCGAGGCATCATAAACTCTCTATCACTTTGCCATTCACTCACAAGATCCGGCAAGTGTTCAACCATTCCTAATCTCCCTAACAAATATTCCAAATATTCGACAATCTTCTTAAAACACCCTTTCTATTTACTCCTTCCCCTTAATTTAGGGAACATATCTTGTTGAGACTATCAAGCAGTTTCTCCTACCTAGATCATTAGTCCCTTTCCAAGAATGGTCCCCTCACCCGACCATAAATTCCGTTGGGATACTGATGTCCTTCTAATCCATTACTTTTCAAGTTAATCAGAGACCCTCTGTAGACTCTGTATTTCCATGACAGTCAACTGTTCCTGAACTCTGGAGTCCAAAAACCAAACTGATAACCAAACATCTTTAATGATCATGTTCCTCTTCTGTCTGGAATTCTTTATCAGCAGTCACCTCCCGGGATGAAATACTATCTTTAATACAGCAAATGAGGCCTTCTGACATCTAATTTTTAGTTCAGGGCCTATTAAAGACACCAAATGGAACAGCAAGCCACACTCAAGGTAGTTTCCCTCTGACCATATCTTTGCTTTATGACCCTTTTGCCATTGTTAACTGATATATGTTGGTAAGTAGAACTGGGCCAAACAGGTTCTCTCTCCCAGGAATCTAAAACTTGACAGCAAAGACCAAAAACAGGGAGTTGTGAGAGGTAGAAGCAGTAGTTATCAATCAAGAGATTTTACTCCCAGGGGATATTAACAATGCCTGGAGTGCTACTGGCATCTAGTGGGTAGAGACCAGAGATGCTGCTAAAGACCTACAAACACAGAGCAGGTCTTCACAACAGAGAATTAACTTATCCAATGAAGTTTTAGGAGCTGGTTAGGTCCTGCCTCTCCCCAGACTTTGGGACCTATCCCAACAGCTTTCTGTTACAATTCCCTTATTAATTAAGTTAAACTGAGGTTTTTGTTGTTTGCAAAAACAAAATAACCTGAAGTAGCACCAGTACCCTAGTTCAAACATTTGAAATGCTTGTATACTTCAAACAAGTTTCTCAATCTCAAAATTACTGACATTTGGGTCAAATAATTATTTGTTGTGGGAGACTATGCTGTGTACTGCAGCATGTTTAGCAGCATTCCTGGCCTCCATCCCACCCCACAAGTTGTGACCATCAGAAATGTATCCAGATGTTACCAAATACAACATCCTAAAGTACATCCCAAATGTAACATGTAACCCCTAAGGGGCAAAATCACCTGATTGAAAACCACAATTTTAAACTATACAAAGACTCCACGGTTGTATAAGACTTTGTGAAGGTTGTCCTGCCAACTCCCACTTCCCATAAACCTTGTGTCCAGCTTAGTGTGTATGAGCCAAAACATGGAAGAGAAGAGGGAACATTTGTATCTGAATCTCTCTTACTCCTTCTCAGATCCTTAGTGTTAATACACTTCATCTTCTAGCTTCTATTTTCCTCCTCTTCTCCTGTTCGAACACACAAATACAAATGCCACAGTAACAGGAGTCCTTGAAAGGTAGCTCTCGTTATTTCCTTTTTTACATTTGTTCTAACTTTTCCTTAGAACTCTTCATTCTTTTGTGAAAAATACTCTCTTGGAAAAGACTCCAAAACATATTCTGTACTGGTTCACAGTAATTTCTCTTCAAGGACTTTCCTGTTTCACTTCTCTTAAAATTTAACTACTCCAATCCCCACCCCCACCACACACACTCCCTCACCCTTTTGCCCTGCCCCCTTGCCCAATCCCAGGAGGCACGTGGGCAAGCTCCAGCTCTCTCTCTCTCTCTCTTTCCCTGTTCAGTTTCAGATCAGTTCCAAGTACACAAACTATTTTTTAAACTTTTTTTTTAAGATTTTATTGATTTATTCATGAGAGACACACAGAGAGAGGCAGAGACACAGGCAGAAGGAGAAGCAGGCTCTATGTAGGAAGCCCGATGTGGGACTTGATCCTGGAACTTCAGGATCACGCCCTGAGCCGAAGGCAGACGCTCAACCACTGAGCCACCCAGGTGTCCCACAAACTATTTTTTATTAAGGATGCAACAGATGCTTAGGATACAAACTAAACAACAACTGGGCAGGGAACTACTATATAGATTTATACTTCTCAAATAGTTCAGCATTTACTTAAAGCATTTATTAATCTCTTAAGAATCTCTTAAGAATTTCTCTTTTATAATTTTCCAATATACCAGTTTCTCAAGCCCCTGTATCTCAGGAACACTGGCTTTAATGTTACAATTTCACCATACTTCAATCTCAAGGCTCAGAATAAGCATTTTCTTTCTCCTGTTTTCCTTTACAGTCTCCTTCTTACTGGAAGGTCCCATATATAGAGTCAATTTTCCGGTCCTTCCTTTCCAGGACAACAAAGGCTCATTTATTCAGTAATTCAATTACCTTCTTAAAACCACAGGGATTGGGATCCCTGGGTGGCTCAGCAGTTTGACGCCTGCCTTTGGCCCAGAGCATGATCCTGGAGACCCGGGATCGAGTCCCGCATCGGGCGTCCGGCATGGAGCCTGCTTCTCCCTTTGCCTGTCTCTGCCTCTCTCTCTCTCTCTCTCTCTCTCTCTCTCTGTCTCTATCATGAATAAATAAATAAATAAATCTTAAAAAAAAAAAACACACAGGGAAACTGGCCATACCCAATATCTGTGATAACACTGGTGGCATATAGTCTTAATCAGTTATGAAAATACAAGGGCAAGTCAATGCTTTGGTGCCACCATTCATTACAAAAAAAAAAAAAAAGTTGCTGAGTGCCTACATTCTGCTAGATTAAAACAAGATCCCTGCCATCATGCAGTTTACGTTCAAGTGAAGAAGACAAAGAGCAAGCATCTATAACAGGCAGAGAAGGATGAAAAGGTTGGTCAGGTAGGGCCTCCTTTGAAGGGTCAGTAATGGCATCCACTGGCTGTAAGAAATGTTTATTATTGGAAGGTAATGTGTTCTAAGTATTTCCTGTTAAACATTTACATTGTCATAATTAAAGATAATTACTTTAATAGAGACATCTTTATTACTGGATAATCTGTAAAATTAAGCTTGACCCAGGTAATTTCAAAAATTCACCTCTACCTGAATAACTATAATTTATTACAACACACATCAACATTCTAGCCAAGAATATGAATTTGATACTCTTTAGTCACCCAAGTTAAGTTTTGAAATACGAAATAACTAAAAACTCATGTGTTTCAAAAACACACATCTGTACCCAACCATAAAAAAGAATGAGGTCTTGCCATTTTCAACAACAGGGATAGACCTAGGGGGTTTTATGCTAAGTAAAATAAATCACACACAGAAAAACAAATACATATGACTTCAATTACATGTGGAATCTAAAGAAAGAAAAACAAAAAAGCAGAAATCCATAAATACAAAGAACAAACTCATGGTTGGCAGAGTAAAGGGCTCTGATCGTGGGCAAGTCACAGGGATGAAAGGTACAGCACAGGGAATTCAGTCAGTCGTACTATAATAGCATTGTGTGGTGACAGGTGATAACTACACTTGGTGGAGAGCACAGCATAACCCATAGAGTTGTCACATATTGTGTTGTACACCTGAAGCTACTGTTCACGTTGTGTGTCAACTCTAAGTCGAAAGAAGGGAGGAAGGAAGGAAGGAAAGGCATACAAATGGCCAAAGATGAAAAAACAAAAATCCTCATCTCTGAAAAACAATCCTTATTACCATTTACCACAAAGCTATTAAAAATCACACAGATCAAATAGTACCCCAAGGATTCAATTCTGAATATGTAGTTGTGGTCTCTTTTGTGAAGTAAGCCACCACCTTTGCTATTAATTTTTAAGAGTCTTTCTCAACTGAAGTTCCACAAGAGAATTAAACTAACAACGTAAGACACTCTGAATTAACTTTTCTCCCAAGCATCTGGAATGGAACTAGCCATGCGCCATCATCCTTGGAAGATAAACGCTCAAATCATTTTCTGGAAGTCTGAATTTTCTTGGGGAATGGAGTATGACAAAGGCTAGAGGGCATCTGATTAAGTCAGGTATTACCTAAATAATAATTAAAAAGATAAAACCTTTTTTCCAAAATAAAATAATTCAGTACTGGACCGTAGGTACAAGTCATTAAAACATTTCAATTAGCGATAATATTAAGAAATGCATATGCATAAGTGCTGCTATAATTTGCTACTTGTTAAAATAGAGGTTATATCTTACTCAATGTTTTAAGTTTAGATAACATATTTGCTGATTCACAGAAACACTGATTTTGTTGCCCAACCTGCAACCTGTGGTATGCAGTGATCTGGACAATCAACCGTCTTCACCGTGTGAACATACCTGTATACCAAGTTTTATCCTAGTATCATTAACTTACAAATAACAGAGCAAAAAAAGGGGTCATAACCAAACGCTTTGAATTCTCTGTTAACCATTTGGAAACAAGATCCCACATTCAGCCTGCGCCCGGAGACAAATATGGAGAAGTCAGAAGTAACAAAGTGCCAGCTTTACTGAGTCATGTTTCTGACTAAAACCGCGTTATGAAACGGAAAGAATGACAAGTATTGTTTATCACCACAGATGCTGACTACCTGAATTTATGGATCTCATATTTTAAAAAGGAAAAAAAAAAAAAAACCTGTTTTGCCAAAATGATGTCGAACTACATACAACGACCCCAGAAAGAACTTTGCCAAAGCTGGGAAGTCTATCTGGCGAACACAAACCCTAACTGTGCAAACAGGCGCACACTCTCATGCACCGGAGCGGGCGCGGCGAGGCGGGGGTGAACTCGGGAAACCACAAGGTTAACGCTTCACGGAGAAGACAAGCCTCAGCCCCCAAGGTCCGCACTGCTCCAGGCGCCCTCGGTGAACCGAACCGCCGTGCTCCGAATGGAGGCGAGCACGGAGCTCGGAGTCACCCGGCCGCACTCAGCATCCCCGCCTCCGCGCAGCAGCGCCCCGCGGGGTCCCCGGAGCCAGGTCAGCAGGCTGCCTGCCCCGCCGCCCTGCACGCCGCTCGGAGCCGGCGGGGCACGGCCGGTCCAGGGGGCCGACTCCGGAGGTCAGCGCCGGGCGCCGCCGGCCACGGAACATCGGGGCCGCGACCCCTGCCCCACCAGGACCTGGACGCTCAGGCGGCGCCTCCCGCACGACTGCAGGGCCCCGCGGTCCCCGAGCTGCACGCAGCCTCCCGGGCCGGCGAGGGCGGAGGCGGGCTGGCCCCCCACGCCCGAGGCTCTAGCTGACCTGGAGAGGTGCTTCAGGATCTGTTTCTTGATGAGCCCAGCCATGGTGCCGGGGCAGGAGGCGGCGCGCTCCCTCCGCGTTTCTCACTGCCTCCTCTCTTCGTGGTCCGGACTAGCCCGGCGAAGGGTGGCGTGAGTGCTCACGCCCGGGAGAGACCGAAGGCCCCGGCCGAGGCCACAGCCGCCGCCGCCGCCGCTGCCGCCGAGGACCCGGAGCATCGCTCTCAGGCCTCCGTGGCCGCCGCCGGCGCCATCTTGGCTGCAGCATCACCTAAGAGACCTGGGGGAGGGCGGGGCGGCGCGGACGGGGCGCGGGGCGGGGCGACGCGGGGGAGGCGTGCACGCGGGGACGCGCGTGGGGCGGGGCGGGGGCGGGGCGACGCAGACTGCGGGCGGGGGGAGCCGCGGGGCGGGCCGCGCGGGGGGGGGGTGGTGCAGGGATGCACGGGGCGGGGCGCGGGCGGGGGGGGCGGAGCTGCGCGGACCGCCCCGCCCCGCGCTGCATGAGTGTCGTTTGCTGCCGCCGCTCCGGATCCCAGAACCTTCGTGGGCTTCACATCCTCCGTCTCTGCTCTGGCCTGGTTCCTGCCTCCATCACGGAGTGCTCCTTCCACATCCTACTTGTTTTTTTCGTTTTTCACAATTTGCTCCACGAACTACCCTGCTCGCTTTGCTCTCTACCTGCTGTACTCCGCTTTCTTCATAGATATACTGCTCCTCCCCCCCCCCACACACACACGCCCATGCTGTAATTTAATGTTTCCTCTGGTGATTCCAATCCTAAGGGAGGTAAAAGTTGACAACGTGTCTTAAGAGTCTAGGACCTGGGAATTAGAAGTCAGAAATTCAAGTCCTGGCTCTGTGGTTCTAGCTGTGTTAACCTGGAGAAAATAATTCCCTTACTTTTAACCTTAATCAGAGACAAAATACGTTAATCGTGTATTCTATAACCTTCTCGCTAGGTTGTGGCTACGGAAATAAGAATGCAAAATTTCACTTGAAAATTTCAATAAAAAGGAAGGAAATGATTGAAATAGAACTATTAGAGCTCTCCACGTCACCCAGCCCCAAAGCAACATTTTCAAAGGGTGAAAATAACCACCCAGCGACGTCTCAAGGAGGAAAGGTATTAATACTACCTCTGAGGGATGGATCAGGAAGGATGAGGTTAAGGGTGGGGGAGAGAAGGTAGTTCACACACAGTCCAACAAGCTGCCCTTTTTGAAGAAAGGAAAGGAGATAATGCTTTGACTCCTCACCATTCCTCATGCAATGTGAGCTAGGCCTTATTCTGGGGTTGCCTAGCCAAAAGCAAACAAATCTGTTCTGTCATCAAAGAGTTAACAGACTAGGTAGGTAAATAGACTCTCAAGACCTTGAGGTAAGTCCTTGGACTGGGTCCAATGCTACCTCGGCCTTTGTGTCACTATGTAAACTTGGGCAAGTGATTTAATGTGTCAGCCTCAAATTCCTCATCTATGCAAGATAATATTAAGTTTCTAACTCAGAATTTATGAGATCTAAATGAGATTATTCATATAAAGTTTTCAACAAAGTGCTCGGTACTAGGCAAACACTTTAATAAATGCTATTAAATTAGCATTATTGAAAACAGATGCAAAGTGTTATGAGCCCACGAAGAAGGAGTGATTTGTTCTACCTTAGGTCAAAGGCAGATTAACAGTAGAGATGTTATTTCAAAGATGAGACTGAATCAGCTTAATGCATTGACCTTGAAATTCAAGATTTGGATATAAAACCTAGCTCTGCAGATTTTTTAACAATGGGATCCTAGGAACAGTATGGAACTTCTCAGGCTCCACGATGGTTGTTGTGAGGATTAACCAAGCTAATGAAGGTTAAGTAAGTACTAGACTACTTGAAAGAGTGCCAGACACTATATGATGGAATTAATTCACTAGCAGGAAGAGTATGTTCCAGGCAGGTGGAAGTGTCAAAGCTCATGGCTTATAAATGGCAAGTGGCCTAATGTCGTGGCTAGAACAAAACACAGATTCCTTTTCCAAGTTGTAAGTATTAAAGAATCTCACAGCTTGATAACTATAGTTGTAGTAGAGTTTTAAAAAGATTCAACTAAGCAAATCGAGAATTTGTCTTTATTAAGCAATTCATTAATTGGGATCATCCCACATAGCAAGTAGAGGGGAACTCCCAAGAAAGGAATTGTACAAAATGGAAAGTATTTATAGGAAGGAATTTACAGGGGATCCCTGGGTGGCTCAGCGGTTTGGCGCTGGCGCCTGCCTTTGGCCCAGGGCGCGATCCTGGAGACCTCGGATCAATTCCCACATCGGTCCCTGCATGGAGCCTGCTTCTCCCTCTGCCTGTGTCTCTGCCTCTCTCTCTCTCTCTGTGTCTATCGTAAATAAATAAATAAATAAATAAATAAATAAATAAATAAATAGAAGGAATTTACAGGAAGTCATTGCAAGAAAAGAAAAAGAAAGAAAGAAAGACAAAAGACTGTTTCAGGCAAGGTCACCTTCATTTAGGGGGAAAGGCCAAGAGCCCTATTAGGTGGATTACCTTCTTTTCCTTTGGGGGGGACGTTGGGATGAGGAGGGACCATGTGACAGATTACCTAATTGATGCAGACCAGAAAAATTCCAGGCTAATTGGCTTAAAATTCCACACCTAAAGAGGTTGAAACTGTACTTAGGTCTTGGTTTGCTATGGGCAACTGACTCTGCCTTAAGCCTGTGTATTTTAATGAGTTTTTACTGATTTGTACCAATATCTTTTTACTGAGAAATATATTTGCAATTTTTCTGTCCCTTGATTGAGGGAACATATGTCAAAACCACTATAAGGGACCCCTGGGTGGCTCGGCGGTTTAGCTCCGGGTGTGATCCTGGGGTTCCGGATGGAGTCCCATGTCAGGCTCCCTGCATGGAGCCTGCTTCTCCCTCTGCCTGTGTCTCTGCTTCGCTCTCTGTGTGTCTCTTATGAATAAATAAATAAAATCTTAAAAAAAAGAACACTATAAATTCAGTGGTTTAAATTAATTCACATCTTTTTTTTTTAAGATGTTTTTTGTTTATTTGAGAGAGAAAACATGCAGGGCAAAGGCAGAGGGACCAGCAAATTCCTCCACTGAGCAGGGAGCTCAACATGGGGCTCAATCTCAGGATCCCGAGATCATGACCTGGGCCCAAGTCAAATGTTTAACTGAGCCACCCAACACCCCTTTACATTTTTCTTAATTGCTATTTAATTATCAAAGTATAATTTTTTAAAGTTAAAAAACATGACTGTCATACAGATGTATAATGGATATGCACCAAAGATTTATCAACTCATATTAATGTAAAAGCCAACAAAATAGGAGTTAGAGCTAGTTCACTCATTAATAGGACTTAAAACTGTTGCACATGTTTATTATATACTTGTAGCAGAGTCATATTTTTAACTCTTTTAAAATTATATAAGCAGGAGTCAAGGGTCCCTGGAAAAAGACACCACTTCCTTCACATAAGAAAGGTCATTTTAGGCGGCACCTGGGTGGCTCTGTTGGTTAAGTGTCTGATATGATCCCAGCTCAGATCTTGATCACAGAGTCTTGAGTTCAAGCTCTGCAGTGGCCTCCACCTACTTCCATTTTTGTACAATTTCTCTTAGAGTTCCCCTTAGTTTGCTAGATTGGATACTGCCTGGTTCATGAATCTTTCAGTAAAGCCAATTAAATCTTCAAATTTACTCAGTTGAATTGTATTTTAACAAAAGTAATATATGCTTGAGATTACTTGAGCTAAAATCTGGTAGGGGAGGGGGATCCCTGGGTGGTGCAGCGGTTTGGCGCCTGCCTTCGGCCCAGGGCGCGATCCTGGAGACTGGGATCGAATCCCACATCAGGCTCCCGGTGCATGGAGCCTGCTTCTCCCTCTGCCTGTGTCTCTGCCTCTCTCTCTCTCTCTCTCTCTCTCTCTCTGTGACTATCATAAATAAATTAAAAAATTAAAAAAAAAATCTGGTAGGGGAGAGAGCATGGTGTGAAGTGAATAGACTCAGAGTTTTTACTGAACAGTCTTGTGCTGAAAGTTGGCTCCTACAGGGTAATGAGAACCAATTACATGCATTTCTTCCCAGCTCTGTGTTCAGGGTTTGGTGACTTCAGGATAGCTGGAAATCAATCATGGTGACAGTATCTATAACACAGACCGTGGTAAGCCCTACAAATCAGGGCTTTTTCCCCCCTGGAGATCTGGTTGTTGACCATTTACCAACACACGCTGTAAGATGGGTTGAAGGGGGATGAAATTGCAAATATATGGGCATTATTTCCTAGGCAGTGTCAAGTCATAGAAGGAAGGATTTGTGTGGTGAGGAATACATTTGCAGAGGGTGATCAGTGTTCTGATTTAGAAAAATACTTGCTGATGATTATGCTAGCAGCACAGAAGACCGAGCAGAATGAGAAGAGAATGGAGGCAGAAAGGGCATTGAGAAGGCAGTGGCATTATTTGAGGTGAGAGATAAGGTGGTATCAGTAAAGAGGAAAGGCCAAGGACAGATTCCAGAGAGTAATTCCGGGATTGGGGTTGAAGGTAATTGAGGTATCTAGCTTGATGCACCATGTGGATCTTGGGACACACTATTAATATAGATAAGTAATTAGGTGGAACAAACCTTTTTGGAGATAAAATTCAGTTTTGGATTTGTTGCTATCCATTAAAGTTATCCTAGGATACTTGGGTAGAAACATTCAGACTATAGTTGGGTGTGGAAATTCTGCTTTTAGATTTATCATTATTTAATGACAGCTGAAACCAAGAACAAAAATGACCTTAATCAAGGAGGATGTAAATGTTGAGGAAAGCAAAAAGAGAAGCTTAAATAAGAAAAGGCTGGTAATCAGAAGGAAAAATAATATTTTAAGAGATGAAAGATGACTAGAAATGATGGCAGCTCTATGCCATAAGTTTTTTTTTAAAGATTTTATTTATTTATTCATGAGAGAGGCAGAGACACAGGCAGAGGGAGAAGCAGGCTCTATTCAGGGGAGCCCGGTGTGGGACTTAATCCCAGGACTCTGGGATCATGCCCTGAGCCAAGGGAGATGCTCAACTGCTGAGCCACCCAGACGTCCCTATGCTGTAAGTTTTAGAAAACATTCTTTACATGTTTGTAGTAAGAGATCTTATCAGTTTAGTGATAAATTAGAGAAAACAGAATGACTAAAATTGCACATAATTAACTTTGGACATTCAATGATTTTTCAATACAAAGATCTAGACCAGTAGAATAGAGTGGTCAGACTTCAAGGAGTTTGCCGTCTGTGAACTTGTCTATACAAGTTAAGAGATTAATTATATGGGGGCACCTGGCTGGCTTGGTTGGTGGAACATGCAACTGTTGATCTTGGAGTTGTGAGTTCCAGTCTCAGGTTGAGTGTAAAGATTACTTAAAGGTAAAATCTTTAAAAAAATAAAAGAGAATAAGTATGTGATGAAAAGATGACAGTGATGATGATGATTACCTCTACCAGGTACTTGTGTCATTTACTCTTCATAAAACAATTCTGCAAGGGAGTGTTATTAATATTACTGTATTTTACAAATGAGAAAACTAAGGCATAGAGAGATGAACTAGCCTGTCCACAGCATCTAGTAAGAGCCAAGATTTGGTTCCAAGAGTTTAAATGCAGAGACTATTAATCACTAACTCTTTGATTTTAATAATAGTTCAGACATTTAAAGATTAAGTTAGTGTATGTGTATATATATGTGTCTGTGTGATATATATGTGTATATATACCTATATATATCTATCTATATCTATATCTATATATCTTTGAAAGTTTACTCACAGGTATTAAGCACTTTCTAAATCTTTACCCATCATCATCTTCATCGCCCAAGGTTACACAGCCATTTTGTGGAGTCTGGATTCTAATACAAAATTCATTCTTATCCCTTATTATGTATTGGAGTTAGCCGAGGGTATTACAAGAGCACACAGGAGCACCTGATTTCAAGAGTGAGAACAGGGTAACGTGAGGTGTCAAGAAACCTTTTAGTAAGAACGACAGAGCAGTGCTATGAAGAACAAGTAGGCGGAGGGAGAGTATGCGTAGAAAAGAGAGGCAGTTGATCAAACAGCATGTCTATAATTTAAAGGTGGTCGGGCCTGGGCTACAATCGAATGGGCAATGGCGGGGAATGAGGCTGAAGAGACTTCATACCCCATTCCACACTGTATGATTTTGCATTTCATCCCTTAGGAAACGTCACTGAACAATGCTACTGGAACACACGCGGGCACAAAGCTGAAGGTGCACCACGGAAGTCAACAGAGACCTGGCGGGGCGAGTCAGTGTGCGAAGCGGAGGGCAAATACGTAATACGGTGGGCGCAAAAGCTGCAAGCCGGTTGCACGTTCCCGGGGGATGGAACCGGCGGGGCGTGGAGGTAAGCGCTGCACAGCCCTACGCCCGCAGCGAGGCCTGCAGGGCGTCTCTGGTTTCCGGCGTCCTCCGTTGCTAAGGAAGACCGGAAGCGCCCTTCCGCCCCGCCCCGCCAACCCTAGAGTCCCGGAAGCCCAGGGAGCCGAAGTGACGGGAGGACGGAGCGACAGCCGGTGGGTTCGCGGTAAAATGACGACTTTGGTGCTGGATAACGGAGCCTACAATGCCAAAATCGGTTACAGCCATGAAAACGTGTCGTAAGTGTTCTCTCGCTCCTCAGCAGGAGCCCGACGAATGGTGGCTTCACAGACTCGGCTTCCTGTCGGGAGCGCAGTAAACTGCAGGTGGCCCTCCGTGGCCCTCACCGGCGCCGTAGGGATGCTCCGACTGGGGCCGGGAGGCTGGGATGCTTTCCACTGCAGTTGTGGCGGTCATGTAGGCCACGCGGCCCCGGAAGTGGGACGTGCGTTTCCTTTGGTACAGGAAATCGTTGAGGAAACTAGGCTTCTTTGAGAAGCGGTGCTCGACGAAGCGGTGCGTCCCCGAAGTTCAGGAACCGCAGGAAGCGCGGACATGTGTGTGCATATGCACATTCTTGAGGGCACTGCCGTGGCTTTCACCAGATCCTCAGTGGGTCCTGTGACCCCAGAAGCGCTTAAAAACGACCTACTGGTTGGAGACGTTGAAGGCTTCGTGTCTAAGCCCCTTGGTGTGCCTTGGCCGACCTGGTTGATAGACTTGATTTGACGGAATCACTACAATGGCATTCGTCAAACATATACGTATATAGAGAGAAGAAAAGATGCTTTACTTCTAAAATGTTTACAGAGGGTTCCCCTCCCTCTCTTTCTCCTTTTCTTTTTTTCTTTTTTAAAGAGAAACGTAAATTCTTAGTCTTCCGGAAAATGTTTTTTGGCAATGTGTATCATTGTTTTTATCCTTTGGCCACAGTAGTTCTGTTATCAGTTTCCTAAGGAATAAGTATGAAGGGTTTGATAAGAATAAATACAGGATGCTCTATGTTACAGACATTGTGTATGGTGGGAAAAAAAGAAAAGAAAGTAAGCTGAATAATCAAGAATAGAAAATAGACTAATATTACAGTACAACCATAAGATTGACTGTAGGTGCGGTTTTTAAAAATCCCGTCCTCCAATCGCCTGGATGGCTCAGTGCACTGAGCATCAGACTCTTGACTTTGGCTCAGATGGTGATCTTAGGGAATGGAATTGAATCACCCCTTGGGCTCTGCCCTCAGCTGGGAGTTGGCCTGAAATTCTCTCTCTCCCTGCACCCTAACCCCCAGCTCTTGCACTCTCTCACTCTCTTGCTTTCTCTAAAATTAATCTTTAAAGAAAAAAAAATCATGTCCTCAAAGCATATTTAAACATGTAGAGAAAATGACAACATAGTATAAATGAAATAAGCAGATACAAAACATGTTTGCAGTATTGTCCCAATATCCTTTCCCTCTCTCCTCCTCTCTCTCCCCTCCCCTTCTCCCACTCCTACACACACATACATGTGTACATGTGTGTATAGTTGATGATGACTCTAGTTTGTCTTCCTAACCAGATTGTAAGCCTGTGGTTGGCGGCAACCATATTAAGAACCACTTCCTCCTTCTGTATCCTATAGCATCCTGCTAATTGAAAATCTTTGGCTTCTTAGGTATTTAGTTTTAATGGCAAGAATTTTGAAACTGTAAATCTTTTCCCCGAGTGGTATTAGGATTCCCACATTAAAGCCAAAAAGACCAGAACTTTACCTGAGCCCTGACTGTCATCTGGTGGTGGCAGGATCAATACCCACCTAGAAGGATTTTTTTAAGGATTACTTGAGAAAGATAAAGGGTCCAGTGTAGGATCTCATACATATTAGAACTTTTTAAAAAATGTGTTTTTTTTTTAATTATTTGAAGACAAAATGAGAAACACTGGTTCTGATTTTTTTTTTTTTTGTCATGGAGGGAGGTGGTTAAGTAATTATACTTTCTAAGTGAGTATTTAGGAAATAATTATATTATTTCTTTGTTTACAGGGTAATTCCTAACTGTCAGTTCAGGTCAAAAACAGCACGACTTAAAACTTTTACTGCTAACCAGATAGATGAAATAAAGGACCCCTCTGGACTCTTTTACATCCTTCCTTTTCAGAAGGTAATTCAATTATGTCATTTCTAACAACATAGTCCTAAATGTAAAGACAATTTTTAAATGTATAATTAAGATTTTTTAATGTATGGGAATGTTTTTAGAAAAGCTATTTAAATTTTAATAAGATCTTATTAAAACCAAAAATTGAAATTAAATTGTCTTGTTAGCAATAAATGACCATGACTTAGTTACTGTCTGGGGTTCAATCCCAGACCCTATAGCAGGATGCTATAGGATACTGGTTGTGGTACTGAATTTTACTTGTTTATATTAAAGCTAAATGAGATGAACATGTTAAAAAAATGTAAGTATGGAGTGGCGTCTCCTTAAACAGTGTTTGAGTAGTGAAGGTAACCATAAAGAGCAATTAGTCATTTAGAGTATATTAATGTGATTTTTAAAAATTATTCAAATATTTTTGGTAATTTATACAAGAATTTTTTTTAGGGCTACTTGGTGAATTGGGATGTTCAAAGACAAGTTTGGGATTACCTTTTTGGAAAAGAAATGTATCAGGTAACAAATTGGAGTATGTATTCAAATTTCTATTTCCATGCTTTATTCAATGAAAAATTACAGCATCAAAGAATTATTAACTCATGTTAATGCAAGAACCAACAGGATAGGATATAAAGCTAGTTTACACCTTAATATGACTTAAATAAATCTGTTCCACATGGTTACTATGTACTATCACTCATTTTTAGCTTTTAAAATTATATAGACTGCCAAAATATATATGTTTATGAAAAGTAATACTTATATACTTACGATTACTTGAGCTAAAATCTGGTAGGGGGGAGAGCATGGTGTGAAGTGAATAGACTTTTTTTTTTTTTTTTTTTTTTAAGATTTTACCCATTTATTCATGAGAGACACGGGGGTGGGGGGACAGAGACACAGGCAGAGGGAGAAGCAGGCTCCACATAGGGAGCCTGATGTGGGACTCGATCCCGGGACTCCAGGATCACGCCCTGGGCCAAAGGCCGGCGCTAAACCACTGAGCCATCCAGGGATCCCCTAGACTCAGAATTTTTACTGAACAGTCTTGTGCTGAAAGTTGGCTCCTACAGGGTAATGAGAACCAATTACATGCATTTCTTCCCAGCTCTGTGTTCAGGGTTTGGTGACTTCAGGATACCTGGAAATCAACCATGGTGACAGTATCTATAACACAGACCGTGGTAAACCCTACAAATCAGGGCTTTTTTCCCCCTGGAGATCTGGTTGTTGACCATTTACCAGCACACGCTGTAAGATGGGTTGAAGGGGGATGAAATTGCAAATATATGGGCATTATTTCCTAGGCAGTGTCAAGTCATAGAAGGAAGGACTTGTGTGGTGAGGAATACATTTGCAGAGGGTGATCAGTGTTCTGATTTAGAAAAATACTTGCTGATGATTATGCTAGCGGCACAGAAGACCGAGCAGAATGAGAAGAGAATGGAGGCAGAAAGGGCATTGAGAAGGCAGTGGCATTATTTGAGGTGAGAGATAAGGTGGTATCAGTAAAGAGGAAAGGCCAAGGACAGATTCCAGAGAGTAATTCCGGGATTGGGGTTGAAGGTAATTGAGGTATCTAGCTTTAACTTTAGAATATGTTTCAAAAGTTATATTTAAGTCACTAATATACTGTTCTTAGTTTTGAAGAAGTATAATATTTAAAAATATTATAAATATTTTAGGGATCCCTGGGTGGCGCAGCGGTTTGGCGCCTGCCTTTGGCCCAGGGCGCGATCCTGGAGACCCGGGATCGAATCCCACGTCGGGCTCCCGGTGCATGGAGCCTGCTTCTCCCTCTGCCTGTGTCTCTGCCTCTCTCTCTCTCTCTGTGTGACTATCATAAATAAATTAAAAAAAATAAAAATAAAATAAATATTTTAAATATATTTAAATATTTAAAATTAAGTAATTGCATATGAATAGAATTTTCATTTTGAAGTGAATTTGAGGTTAAGAGAGTCTGTATGGAACTCAAGATTATTTACATGTCTACTATTATTAGATCAATTCACCATCTCCTATTTGTTTCACAGTAAAATATTTTTGTCCACATGCCTAAATTGTGAATATTATGTGAGAATTTTGTGCTTTTAATGTATGTAATGTACCTTTAGGTATAGTGAGTGAATTTTCAGTTTTTAATGCTTCTTAAGGGTGTAGGAGAGAATTATGTAAGCACTATGCTAAAGCTTCTGGCCATTTGACTTGGAAAACAAAACATCTGTAATGCTTGTAGTTGTATTTTTCATTACTTTTGCACGCTGATTTTCAAACAATTTGATAGTATCATTTTATTAATGCTACCATTAAGAGAGTTAAAATTGAATAATAAAGTGCCTGGATTCTGTAATCAGTCTTCCGGGATTCAAATCCTAGCTATGTCCCTAACTAGTTACATGAACCTTGGTAATGTATTCAACTTTTCTGTACCTCAGTTGGCCAATTAAATGGGGTTAGTAATAAGACATCTAGGATTATTGTGAGGATTAATATTTTTGTTTATATATGTAAAACAAGTGTTTATGACTACAAAGTTATAAAACTTGTGGAATTTTTTTCTCTCATAGGTTGATTTTTTAGATACCAATATTATTATCACAGAACCATACTTTAATTTCACTTCAATTCAAGAATCAATGAATGAAATCCTCTTTGAAGAATATCAGTTCCAAGCAGTCTTAAGAGTAAATGGTGAGTTAAAGTTTTGATTGCAATTAAGTAATGGGAATACAGACATGAATAGGGTAAAGAGAAACACTTAAAATCCAAGAATATTGGGTAACATTTTTTTAGATTTGAAGGAAATAAAACATGGAATTTAAAAATTAGGTATAATCTTAGAGATTATCTAATCAGACTTTTCTCACTTCATCTTTTTACTAGTTTGGTATTTTCTCCATAATGAAGTTACTAGCCACATACTAGTTTTTTTTGTTGTTTTTTTGGTTTTTTTTTTTAAAGTAAACTCTGAGGTTCAGACTCACAACCCTGAGATCAAGAGTTACATGCTGTAATGACTGTACCAGCCAGGTGCTCCACTAGCCACATATTTTTAAGTTCTGAAAGATTGTTTCTAAGGAGGTTACCTTTTCTGCCACTGATGTGTCCACTATCATTATTATTGATTGAAATGTTAATAGCTCAGCCTGCCAATATGTGGAAAACCAATCTGAAAATATTATCTAGATATTTAGATATGTCATTTAGATATTTATATGCTTACTAGTTTATGAAAGGCTAGAATTACATTACATGATTGTACAATGAAAGTACTCAAATATTTAGCTTGCAGAATTTAAGTCTGTATGAGTGATACTATACTATAATGGTTAAGAGCACAATCTCTAGAACAGTGTTCTTCAGGGTGATTTTGCTCCTTGGGATATTGGGCAACGTTGGGAGACATTTTTGGTTGTCACGACTGTGAGGACACAGATGCTGCTAAACATCGTAAAATGATTAGGACAGCCTCCAGCAACAAGGAATTATCTGGCTCAAAATGTCAGTAGTTCTGAGGTTGAGAAACCTTGCTCTAGAATCACTCTAGGTGGTTTGAATCTTGACTGTTACTTTCTAGTTGTATGACATTGAGTATATTATTTAACTTCTCTATGCTTCAATTTCTTCATCCATAAGATGGAACTGTTGTGAAGATTAAAACACAAATACTCATGGAGTTTTTAGAATTGTGCTCAGCATGTAATAAATGCTCAGTGAAATTATCAACTGTTAAAATAAGTTATGATGTTAAAATAATTAAGAATATTTACTTTTAAAAATTGATCACAAAAATTTTAAGTCACGTTTACCACAAAATGTGATGTTTTAGTTTAAATGCTGCAGAGAGCTTGTGATAGTTATGCATATTATTTTTAATTGACATATAGAAATAAAGGAAAGTTTTTGTCTTTGTGTTTGCCTTAATTTGTTACCTTTCTTTAAGTTACTTTAAATTAAGTACACTTTATATAATCCAGTTTTCTTTATCTTTTTCTGAATAGCTGGTGCTCTCAGTGCACATAGGTATTTTCGAGATAATCCTTCCGAGTTGTGCTGTATCATTGTAGATAGTGGATATTCCTTTACACATATAGTTCCCTATTGTAGAAGTAAAAAGAAAAAAGAAGCAATTATTCGGTGAGTTGTATTCAATTTTCGTGTTTTTCTTAGGTTAAAACCAAATGAAAGGTGCGATAAACTGAACCAAATTTGAATTCTCCCTTTGTAGGATAAATGTAGGAGGAAAACTCCTAACCAATCATCTAAAGGAGATCATATCTTACAGGTAATATTTAGCTTTAATTCTTTGGGAGGGTTGGCTGTTTTAAAGTCATTTAAAACTACTCTGACCATTTAGTTGTAACTTCAGGTGACAATTCTATATCACTACTTTTAAAAACTATATCACATATATAAATACAGATGATGTTCAGATTGAAAGGCTTTCTAGTGGGGCACCTGGCCGGCTCAGTCTGTCCAGCATGCAACTCTTGATTTCTGGGTCATGAGTCCAAGCTGCACCATTGGTATAGAGCTTACAAAAAAAAAAAAAAAAAAAAAAAAAAAAAAAAAAAAAAACCAAAAGCTTTCTAGCATATAAAATGCTAGTGTCCATCAAAATTTGGATATTTCCAAATTCTAGGGAGTTAAGTATGTTTAGTATCTTAAAATTCTAGAAGTTATAGCAGTTTATAAATGTTATACATTATAAAACAAATTAAAAATGCATTTAAGGAAATAGGGTTTTCAAAGGAAAATAAATCTCTACGCCCTCTTTCTTTCTCTCATGTCAATTCCATTTCACACAAAGTACGGTCTTTAAACTGTATGGTTTATAGTTTTAGTCTCTATGACTCTTAATAATGTATTGTTATTTTTGTTTGTGGATTAACCAATACTAGTTGACTATCCATCATTAAAAGATGAGGAATTAGCATACTTTGCCACATCCCAACTCTTCTTGCTTTCCTATATTTATTTATAAATTTAATTTATGCTATTATTTTAAATTTTATTTTGTTTAAAAACTTAAGTGGGATTTTTTTTGTTCTGTAAGTAGAATTGTTAAATCTCAATTTCTCACTACATTAACTTTGACTAGTATGACACCGTCAGTATCTCTTAGCTCCCCTCTATATCAGATGAGAAAATAAGTGAATCTGCATTTCCTTCTGCCTTTCCTCCCATGTTTTCCTTCTTTCTTCTGTCAGGTGTACCGTTATTTTTTTAAACAGATTTATTGAGATCTAATACATACCATAAAATTCATCCATTTAAAGTGTACATTTTCAGTGTTTTTTAGTGTATTAGAACATTTTTAGAACATTTTTGTTACTCTCAAAAGAGACCTACTCCCCTATCCATCCTACCCAGCTCTATCACATTTGTAAAAGACTTTTTATTTTACGATAATCACAGACTGAGGAAGTTGTAGAATAGTGTGGAGAGCCCTGTGTAACCTTAGTAACATCTCAATTAACTAATACAATATCAACATGATAAAATTGACACTAGTACAATATTATTTTCAATTTTTACCATTTTTTACATGCATTCGTGTGTACATCTATGCGATTTTATCTAAGCACCACTGAAATCAAGCTGTAGAACTATTCCATCACTCTAAAGGAACTCCTTTGTGCTACTCCTTTACATTTGCTTTCTCACCATGTCCTTCTCTCCTGGCAATCTCTAATTTGTTTACCATTTCTATAGTTGTTATTTCAAGAAACAGAATCCTATAGTATATAACCTTTAAACAGTGACTTTTTTCATTAAACATAATGCTGTATGATTTCTTCTTAATTATTGAGATAACATTTATATATGACTTTTTACTAAAGTGAAGTCTTCTTGCCTTGTTGTTTATACATCAATTCTAACAACGAAAGGCTCATGAGTAGCATATACAGTATTATGATTATGTGAATGTTATTCATTGTAGAACCAGAAAGAATTGGGTTCAGTTTCAAAAAATTTGGATATTTAGTCCCCCTATCCCCATCAGATTGGAAAGACCACATTTGAAAGGCAGAGAAAGTTGAGACAGATGAGGATGTTAACCAAAACCCAGGTCCCTCCCACATACAACTTTGTTAATAAAACAAACTTTTTATTGAGGTAAAACATACATACAGAAGTTTACAAAACTTGAATGTACAATTCAGTGAATCTTTAAAAACTGAATATACCCAAGTAACCAGAACACAGTTCAGGCAGACTGTATTACCAGCACTCCAATCCCTCTTTGTCCTCTTCTGGTCTGGAAAACCACTGATTTCAAGTATTTGTAAACAAAACTAATGTCAATGTAAACCTGAGAAATCAATTTGAAGCAAATATGACACTGGGTTGTTATCTTTAATATATTAAGGGCTCTTCTCAGTTAAGAAAAGCACTACCTTGGTATAAAATAACGGGTTACTAGACGATTCTCAGAAAACAAATGGTCAGTGATACAGATAGATAATTATTAGGGTTACATATAGTTAAAGGATATAAATGGATAATTCTCATACATAGAAAAATGTTAAACATCTGTAGTAATTATTACAAATTCAGTTAAAATATTTACTGAGCATTTATTTAGGAAGTTGGGATATATTGAGTTAACAAATAAGAATTCCTCTATAGGGCAGCCTGAGTGGCTCGGCAGTTTAGTGCCCTTTCAGCCCAGGGCGTGATCCTGGAGACCAGGGATCGAGTCCCATGTCAGGCTCTCTGCATGGAGCCTGCTTCCCCCTCTGCCTGTGTCTCTGCCTCTCTCTCTGTCTCTCATGAATAAATAAATAAAATCTTAAAAAAAAAAAAAAGAATTTCTCTATCATGACACTGCTATTAGAAAAACACAAATTAAAATACCACAATTTTTATGATCCAACTTAATAGAATTTTTTTCAAAAGATGATATTGCAAAAAAAGAAAGAATGTTGCAGATTGTGTTGCTGGCTGCTGATCAGAGCATACCTTGAAATAACTTTTCTGGTAAACAGTTTGGCAATACACCAAGGTAGTAGAAGTATTTCAAATTCTGTGTCCTAGAGTATGAATAAATAATGAGATAATCCAAGATACAGATAAAAGTACCTATATTGCATTGATTTTGAGTTATACTTTTCTCACATCTCTAGTTGGAATGGATCTTCCAATTGTTGGTACCTTAGAATTGTCATAGTTTAATTATCCTCTTTTCTTTGGTGCAATAGTAAATCTTAAAGAAGGTAAAATATAGTGTATATGGAGATAACAAAAAGCAAAAAGAAGCAATAATAATGTTTTTTACTTATAAGGGCTATGCTAAACACTTTACATGTATAATTAGAATCATTTACTTCTTACAGATGTATTAAGTCGGTGATCTTATTATTATAACCCTTTTAGAGTTGAAGAGATTGAGTCCCAAAGAGGTAAAATAACTTGGTTGCTGAAATGTGATTCAGCCAAAGTTTCTGGGGCACCTGGCTCACTCAGTTGGTAGAGCATGTGACTCTTGGTCTCAGGCTCATGAGTTCAAGCCTCATTTGGGGCATAGACCCTACCTAAAAAAACCCAAAAAGCAACAAATCCATAATCACAAACACACAAGTATCTTTCCCCTTGATATAAATTTCCAACATCAGGAACATTAATAAATATATTTTAATAGATTAGATTCCTCTAATAAATATTATGGGACAGTAAATAACCATATTTTTGAAGAATGATAGCATATGAAAATGTGAGATAACATTTAGTCTAAAACAAAAAGTATATGTAGTATATATGGGTAAAGATAAATATTCAAAGGAAATAACTTCACATTTTTGTTTATCTTTTTCTTGTATGTTTTTTATTGAAGTATAGTTGACACACAATGTTACATTAGTTTTAGGTGTACAATACAGTAATTTGACAACTCTATACTTTATGCTGTGCATATTATAAACACAGCTACTCTCTGTCACCACACAATGCTATTATAGTACCTTGACTATATTCCTTATGCTGTACGTTTCATCCCTGGGACTTACTCATTCCATTACTGGAGGATTATACCTTCCACTCCCCTTCACCTGTTTTGCTCATCTCCCTACCCTCTCTCCTCTAGCAACTGCCAGTTCTCTATACATATGGGTCTGTTTTTGCTCTGTTTTGTTGTTTAGATTCCATATATAAGTGAAATCCTTATCGTATTTGTCTTTCTCTGACTTACTGCATTTTGCATAAAACCTTCTAGGTTCATCCATGTTGTCACAAATGGCAAGATCTCATTTCTTTTTTAGGCTGCTTAATATTCCATTGTGTTTGTGTGTGTGTGTTTGTGTGTGTGTGTGTGTGTGTGTACCTGTACATACTATGTTTTCTTTATTCATTTACCTATCATTGGACACTTGAGTTGCTCCCATATTTTTGCATTATAAATATGTTATAATAAACAACAGTGCATATATTTTTTATATGTTTTTGGTTTTTTGGGGGGTAAATACCTAGTAGTGGAATTACTGGATTGTATGGTATTTCTATTTTTAATTTTTTTGAGGAATCTCCATACTATTTTCCACAGTGGTTATACACCAGTTTGTGTGAGTTTTTCTTTTTATACATTATTGCCAACATTGTTATTTCTTCTCTTTTTGATACTAGCCATTATGATAGATGTGATATCTCCTTGTTTTGATTTGCGTCTCCCCGATGATAGTGATGTTGAGCTGGCCATCTGTATGTTGTCTTTGGTAAAAATTTCTATTCAGGTCCTCTGCTTATTTTAATCAGATTATTTGGGGGTTTTTTGGTGTTGGGTTGTAAAATGTCTTTATGTATTTTGGATATTAACCCCTTATCAGATATATCACTTCAGATAAATCCTTTGTAAATATCTTCTCCCATTCAATAGGTTATCTTTTCATTTTGTTAATTGTTTCCTTCACTGTGTGAAAGACTTTTATTTTGGTGTGCTCCCAGTAGTTTATTTTCACTTTCATTCCTTTGCGTGAAGAGACATACGTAGAAAAATGTCGCTAAAGCCAGTGTCCAAAACTGCCTATGTTTTTTGTAAGGAGTTTTATGATTTCAGGTCTCACATCTAGGTCCAATCCATTTTGAGTTTATTTTATGTGTGTGGTGTAATAAAGTGGTTTAGTTTCACTGTTTGGCATGTATCTCACCAATTTTCCTAGCACCATTTATTGAAGAGGTATCTTTTCCCTATTATATATATTCTTGCCTCCATTGCTGTAGATTAATTGACCATAGAAGCATGGGTTCATTTCTGGGTTCTATGCTATTTCATGGAGCTATGTGTCTGTTTTTCTGCCAGTACTATACTGTTTTTTTTTTTTTAATTTTTTTATTTATTTATTATAGTCACAGAGAGAGAGAGGCAGAGACACAGGCAGAGGGAGAGAAGCAGGCTCCATGCACCGGGAGCCTGACGTGGGATTCGATCCCGCTTCTCCAGGATTGCGCCCTGGGCCAAAGGCAGGCGCCAAACCGCTGCGCCACCCAGGGATCCCAACTATACTGTTTTTGATGACTATAGCTTCATAGTCTATCTTGAAATCTGGGATTATGATACCTCCAACTTTGTTCTTTTTCAAGATTGCTTTGGCTATTCAGAGTCTTTTGTTATTCGTATTAATTTTAGGATTATTTGGCCCAGTTCTCTGAAAAATATTGTTGGTATTTTGGTAGGGATTACACTGAATCTGTAGATTGCTTTGGACATTTTAATAACACGAATTGTTCTCAGCCATGAGCATGGAATATCTTTCCATTTGTGTTTTCTTCAGTTTTGTTTCTTTTCTTTATTTTTTTTTAAGGTTTTATTTATTTATTCATGAGAGACAGAGAGAGAGGCGCAGAGACACAGGCAGAGGGAGAAGCAGGCCCCATGCAGAGAGCCCGATGTGGGACTAGATCCTGGGTCTCCAGGATCACACCCTGGGCTGAAGACGGCGCCAAACCACTGAGCCACCGGGGCTGCCCATTCAGTTTTGTTTCTTAAAGTATCTTTGTTTTCTTCATTAAGCCTGTGTTTCTTAGGTTCACTCATCAAATATTTATTAAGCATCTACCGTGGTACCAGGTACTGTGTGCTGACTCACTACTGTAATTAGAAAAGAGGGAGATCCCTGGGTGGCTCAGCGGTTTAGCGCCTGCCTTCGGCCCAGGGCATGGTCCTGGAGTCCTGGGATCGAGTCCACCGTCAGGCTCCCTGCATGGAGCCTGCTTCTCCTTCTGTCTCCGTCTCTGCTTCTCTCTCTCTGTGTCTCTCATGAGTAAATAAACAAAATCTTTAAAAATAATAATAATAATAATTAGAAAAGAAAGTGCAGAGTCAAGTCATTTTAGCAAGATTCTATTCAGAATGGTTGGAGGGAAGTTGCTAACTGGATAAACATTACCTAACTTAAAGCCTTCGTTTTCAGTTTCTTTCTGCAAGCTGGACTAATAGTTGACCTCAGAGAGATAATGTGGAGATTAAATAAAATGGAAGTGTGATTATTCTATGAAGTTGAAAATATTTTACACATTCAAAAATTTAATATTTAAAAAAATTATCCAAAGATTTAATTCCAGAAAAAATATTTTAAACAGTTGTAAATTATACTTAACGTTTTTCGATTTCAAATTTTACAGTATTTATTTCTGTTTAGGCAGCTTCATGTTATGGATGAAACACATGTAATTAATCAAGTGAAAGAAGATGTATGCTATGTGTCTCAGGATTTTTATAGAGATATGGATATTGCAAAGTATGTATAACCATAATCTAAGAATTAGAAAGTTGATTGGTGGGTGATATTATGCATAGTTAATTATCTCACAAGTCTCTATTTTGTTTTCCAGGTTGAAAGGGGAAGAAAATACTGTAATGATAGACTATGTTTTGCCTGACTTCAGTACAATTAAAAAGGGCTTTTGTAAGGTAATGTAAAGAATCCTCAATGGCATTGCTTGAAGAGATCATCTCAGTCAGATTTGAAAAACATCTAGCTGGGTTTGGTAGAGTCTTACAGAGTTGATAGCCTTCTGCTGGCCTTTTCTCTGACACAAGTGTATAAATGATTAATAAATATCTTATTAAAGTTATTTAGAGAAAGAAGCATCAGCTGTGATAGAATCTGGGAAAAATCTGGTGTTAGATAGTATCATTATTTATATTCCAGTTAACCCCTTTTCTATTTTCTAAGGAATTAGTTTAAATCCAGTTGGAAGTTGGTTATTTGCCAGTTGTGAAAATTATTAACAGAGCTGACATGGCTGAATTTTACTTGTTTGGTCTGATATGATCAGATGTAGTTGAAAAGGACAAAATCCAGCACACTTTCAAAGTATTGAGAAGCAGTTTATCTTAGATGTCAAAATAATTTCTCCTTTTATTTTTGATCACTCAGATAAACTTAATTCTGTTTGAGTAAATGTGAAGTTTGCCCTTTTAGCTGGCTTAATGGAGGACTATTGGGAAATTAAAAATCTTTGGTCAAAAATGTAAGCATGTTTCCATAAGGAAATGTTAATGATATCATTCATTGCAGTATAAAAAGTGAAAAATTGAGAAGCGCCCAAATATCTCCTAATGGAGGAAAATAAATACATTTTGACATATATTATATTATAAAAGAAGCAATTGTGAAAGTGAAATAGAGCTACACAGAAACATGTTTGGCTAAAACATCTAAGACATTATGATGTCTTTTTAAAAAATATTTATTCATGAAAGACACAGAGAGAGGCAGAGATAACAGACAAAGGGAGAAGCAGGCTTCTCATGGGGAGCCCAATGTGGGACTCGATCCCGGGACCGGATCACGCGCTGAGCTGAAGCCAGATGCTCAGCTGCTGAGCCACACAGGCATCCCAACATTATGATGTCTTTAAGGAAGATTTAGTAAGATCTGTACAGTTTCAGGATGTGTGGAATAACTTATGTTACTTAGAAATACATACGCAAGAAGTAAAAGGATGAAACTGTATGTGAATGATAACACCAAATTAAAAAGGGGAGTTGTTAAAGTTATAAGTTTTATCAAACAAGTTGATAGATACTTGGGTTTTGTACTTTTATAATTTTTTAAAAGATTTTATTTAATTATTTGACAGAGAGAGAGAGCGCACAAGCAGGGGGAGTGGCAGGCAAAGGGAGAGGGAGAAGCAGAACTTGCTGATCCTGGATCCTGGAATCATGACCTGAACCAAAGGCAGACGCTTAACCAACTGAGCCATCCAGGCACCAATTATATTTCTTTATATGCCTGAAATTTAAAAAATTTTTGGATATACTATTGAGGTAAAAATACAAATCAGAATTCTAAGGAGGCCTTGTAAAATTGAAATCACTTTGTGATATTCTTAGAGACAGGTACTTGTGGGAGGACCTAGGCTGGCTTTGAAAAGTGGGAGTTGGGACAGATGAAGAGATCAGGTTGCCTGTAATAAACTGAAAGCCCAAGTCCTCCTTAGAATATTGAAAGTACATTTTTTCTTTACAGGACAGTGAAAACTGCAAATACATAGATAATACCATCTTCATATATTATTGCTCATTAAAACATTCCAGTTATATAAAACACCTTATGGATAATTGATAGCATTTTATAGAGTTAATGGTGGTAAAGTAATACGTATTTCACAGGGATGGGCCCTGAGTAAAGTCTCAGTAATTCCCAATTTCTCTAAACCTGAACGATCATTGGTATCACCCAGGGCACTTGAAAAATAATCGGTATCTATATTCTCAGTTCATGTCCCTTCACCTTACATAGTGAGCCAGTAGAGAAGTGATCATTCCTCCAAGTAAACTTTGTTTTACTCATATCTTTGGAGAAAAAAGGCAGAAGCCACATAGCTCTTTTATTGGCCTTTGGCTTTGAGCTCAGTATCTGGTTATAGGTTAAGCTTCATTAACTTAGTGTAGACTCATTGTTATCGGTAGACTGGATAGTCAGTTGGCCTGGACTTTTGCCAGATGATGGAATGTTACATTGAGTTTTTATTTTAAAAATAATAGTTTAATCTTTACTTTGCCGATTAATGTTAAGATTTATCATTGATAGGGATCCCTGGGTGGCGCAGCGGTTTGGCGCCTGCCTTTGGCCCAGGGCACGATCCTGGAGACCCGGGATCGAATCCCACGTCAGGCTCCCGGTGCTTGGAGCCTGCTTCTCCCTCTGCCTGTGTCTCTGCCTCTCTCTCTCTCTCTGTTGACTATCATAAATAAAAATTTAAAAATAAATAAATAAATAAAAATTTCTTAAAAAAAAAAAGATTTATCATTGGTAAGTATAGTTAATCCTTGAACAATGTAGGAGTTAGGGGTACCAACTGGCGTCGCCCTGCCCCATGCAATTGAAAATCTGCATATAGCTTAACACCCCATCCCCACAAAAAACTTAACTACTACTAGCCTACTGATGACTGGAAGCTTTACTAATAACAGAAAGTTTATTAACACATATTTTGTATGTTACATGCATTATATACGATATATATTCATATAATAAAGTAAGCTAGGGAAAAAATGTTGTTTAGAAAGTCATAAGAGAGTGCCTGGGTGGCTCAGTCAGTTAGCATCTGCCTTCAGCTCAGGTTGTGATCCCAGGTCCTGGGATTAAGTCCCATGGAGTCTGTTTGTCCCTCTCCTTCCACCCTTCCTCCTTGCTCTTGCTCTCTTTTTCTCAAATAAATAAATAAAATCTTTTTTTAAAAAAGTCATAAGAAAAAGAAAATATATCTACAGTACTGTGTTGTAAAGAAAATCTGCATATAAGTGGACCCATGTAGTTCAAACCCATGTTCAAGGGGCTACCTGTACATGTTAAATCATGTGTATATTGAAAAAAAAGACTAAAAAAACAAACAAAAAATTGTGTATATTTTAATGATTTTAAGATTTAGAAACAATTTCATTTAGTATATGTTAGAATTTATCCTAAAATATGTTGTTTTGAATTAGTACTTGATTAACTTCATTGTTGCCTGATATACAACAACTTTGATGAAAGCTGATATATGTTTATGAAATTAGAAAAACAATAACTACATAAAATGAAAAAAATTATAATTATTTGAGAACCCTTATACTTAGGATATTGTTAAAACTTGAACTTTGATAGTTTATTCAAGAATATTTTTAAATAATTGTGAAAAGATACAACCTTCATTTTCTAGTACTTATGATAGTAACAATAACAATAATAAGCCTATAATATTGTTACTGATTACAACTGATACGAATTCCAGTATTATCTCTTATTGGAAAGGAAATGCATACTAAAGTGTAGTGTACTTGATTGGACTTAAATTGAGAAAATCTGGCTCATAATTAATGACATTAACAGTTTCTGCAGAGCCATTGTAAAATGTAAACTGAGTATTTCATTTACAGTATTAGAACAAAATTTATGAGGCTGTATAGTAATCATGGCCTACCCCACGTTGACTAAAGTAGCAACTCCCAATAGACCTTATATATTCCTTCTTTTGTCTATGTCTAAAAAAATCTTTTTGGAGTTTTACCCTTAAAACAGAAACTACTTGTAGTTCCACATTGCATATTGATGAATAATGGCTTTAGAGCCAACATCCAACAAGGATACCTAGGATACCTAGTTCTGGCTCTCTCCCCTAGTTTAGATATTTGATTCTGGGACAGTCACTTGATTCTCTTTTATAAAATCTGGGGAAAGGACTACATAATCTTATGTTTTGTCAACTGAATTTCTCCAAAGTCTGCATCTGTTCCAACTTAGAGTATTGACAAAATGAGTTATAGCCTTTAAACTCAAGCTAATATCACTTTTAAGTGAATTTATAAATTTATAGAAAATATTTTCCTTACTGCCTAAGAAGGAAGAATACTTGAGGATAATACTTTTTGCTACTTTAACAGAAGTTTATTGAGTTGAAAAGTGATTTGAGTTTTCCTTGTTCTTCCTAAAGTATAATGAAAATTATATAATTTTTTTGGAAAATTATATAATTTTTTTATTTTTTTTTAATTTTTAAAAAAATTTATTTATGATAGTCAGAGAGGGGGGGGGGCATAGAGAGAAACAGGCTCCATGCACCGGGAGCCCGACGCGGGATTCGATCCCGGGTCTCCAGGATCGCGCCCTGGGCCAAAGGCAGGCGCTAAACCGCTGCGCCACCCAGGGATCCTGAAAGTTATATAATTTTTGAGTGTTCTTATTTAAGAGTAATGTTTCGAACTTGGAATTCCCAAATTCCAAATGATAGAATTCAGAATTATATCCAGGTTAAGAGAGGCAATGTAGTGGAAGAAATATATATTAGAAGTTCTTTTGGTTATTAGATGAATGATCTTGAGCAAGTCATGTAATCTTGCCAAAACTGATTACATCATAAGAGGAAAATATGCCTACCTTACAGGGTTATGTGAGAGTTCAGAAGGATAATGTATATAAAATGCCTAATACAATAAATGGCACATTGTTAACTAGGATGCTATTATTTAGGAATTTATTGAATACTCATTATGTGCTAGGTAGTGGACATATGGTGAACAATATAGACTATGAAGGATAATATAGAGCAATAGTGGAGAATAATGGAGGGAACTTTTTTTTTTTAAGAGTTAATTTATTTATTAGATACAGAGAGAGAGAGAGAGAGAGGCAGAGACATAGGCAGAGGGAGAAGCAGGCTCTACACAGGGAGCCTGATGTGGGACTCGATCCCGGGTCTCCAGGATCACGCCCTGGGCTGAAGGCAGCGCTAAACTGCTGAGCCACCACGGCTGCCCTATGGAGGGAATTTTTATTTGAAGTCAGAAAAAGCCTCTTTGAGGAAGCAGAAATCTGAACAGAGAATAGATGACTGACTATATTAAGGGATGTATAATATTCTTTCATATTATTCTTTTATAATTAATATTTTCATATATTTTAAGTATTTTATACTTATATAAAAGATTGGGTAATACCTTGTCTCAGGAGGAAAATTGCATATATAAATGGAAATGAATGTTTATAACCAAATCTGGAAGAACTGATGGTTCTCAGTAAAATTGAAAGGGCAATTATTTTAATGATGTAGAATATTGTAGATTTTTTTTTCCGGCCCCTTCAGGGATACAGCTCAGCAGAAAATAAGTAACAAAATTTCATTGATAAAGTCCATGGATTTCAAAATTGATTTTTGAAGATTGAATAAATGAATTTAAATATTTAGTTTTTTTGTACAAGAGAAAGGGGAAGTCCTGATAGAATATAGCCACAGGGTCCAGTAAACATCTAGAATAAGAAAATAGGGACATTTGGTTGACTCAGTCCATAGAGTGCAACTTTTGATCCTGGGTCGTGAGCTCAAGCCTCATGTTGGGCATAGAGCTTACTTAAAAATAAACACACATATGCATGCATACATAGGAGAGTGAAAGTAAGTAGTAGTGATGGTAGCATTAAGACATACTAAATGTTTTTTAGAGTATGTTTTTTGTTCCCTAGGAACTGAAATCAGTCTGTTATTATAGGCAGGTTAAGAAGTTTCCTCTCATCTATTCTCCTCTCTCTTTAAAAATGTGTGGAATAAGGCCAGATCGTCTTTTTGGGAACAGCTGCATTAGAGTGAGCAATTATTTATTCGTATGGTTTAGGCAACAGAAAAGGCCACATTTTTCTAACTTTTGAAAATCCTGAAAAAATAAAAAGAAAATCCTGAATGAAACTCCCAAGAATATGGTTAATATATTAATAATAACATATTGCTAAATGTTATTCGTATGGACTAGATAATGTAGCTTAAACTTTTTTATTTTTATTTTTTTTAAGCCAAGGGAAGAGATGGTGTTAAGTGGAAAATATAAATCTGGAGAACAAATTCTTCGTCTGGCCAATGAGAGATTTGCTGTTCCAGAAATACTCTTTAATCCTTCTGATATAGGCATTCAAGAAATGGGTATTCCAGAAGCTATTGTTTATTCAATTCAGAACTTACCTGAAGGTACATGAATAAAGTATTGCATGGTAATAATGTTTCTAAAAACATCATAAGCTCTATAAACTATAGAGAAATCATCTGAGTTTTCTAAGTAATTTTGGGCAAGTGGCAAGCCTGTTTTATTTGCAGAGATTTCCAGATCTCATAGTGCACTTGAATAATTCTTTATTGGTCCTAGATTAGAAATTTGATATGGGAAAGTTATTATAGTCTATTTAAACTTGAGGAAATTAATCTCTTCATGACTATTAGATTGCTGTATCTGTTTTAGAAAGGTTTTGACTCAAATTTCCACAAAATAGAAATTTATAATTTAACAAAGTGCTGGTTTGTAGCTATTGATGGGACTGGTTTATCCTCTCAATTTTATTTGGACTAATGTACAGGATGTAAATAAGGCTGAAGTATGGTGCTTCTTAGTGATGTGTGTGTTCTCCTGAAACAGGATTCACCTAAGTAATTTTCTAGAGTGTTAGTACTTTTATATCTTGAAAGTGTCTTCCTACTTCATAAGGAACAGTCTAGGCATTGGAGAAAATCTACCACCACTTACAATGTCCTTTCCTCCCTTTAAAAAAAAAAAAAGAGAGAAAGAAGAGAAAATCACATAATGTAGTTATTTCACAACTATTTTTGTATTAATGTCTCATTAATTTCACAGTTTATATAAAGTTGCAGGTAGTGTTTTACAGCATTTTAAACTACACTGCTTTAATATCATGAGACTCAGTGTCAAAGTAAGGGAACTTTGTGCCTGTTTTGTGAAAGGAAGCATTATGTGGGGTGGCCATTATGTATTAATTCCTCATAGATTTCCCCATGGCTTTTAATACCAACTAACCATATGGCACCCATCATGTAACCGTAAGTGTAGAATATAAGATCCTTTATGCTTATGGATAATGAGTATTTTTCACTATCAAATGTAAATGTTGCACAATGAATATATCTGTCGAAGTGAGACAACATGGAAGTTTGGGCTTCCACGTTAAAATGCCTTAAAGGCCTTCATTTTTAGCTTTACCTTAGTTCACAATCTCAGCCTACAGAAATACCTCCTCCATTTTAGGAAAAAAAAAATACCTCCTCCATAATTATCAAACATCTGCTGCTAGAAAGTTACTCATTTACATATTAGCTTACATGTATATGTAAGTAGTCAGCAGTTCACCTCCCTCTTCACCTTAGCCTTTCTTTTAAAGATCTATGAGGTCATGTTTCACTGTTTAGTAGGCCAATTTGTGTAAACTTAACTTCATTATAGAATCTTACAAGTTATAAATAATTTTTATGGTTATTAAACAATTAACATGTTTTCCCATAACTATAACTATAACTGATTGTCCTTGTCTAAGCCCTCATCTCTGTCTTTCTGGAAAGATAAGTAAACAGGTTTTCTGATGCCTTTTCTTCTTTTTTTCCTCTTAAAGAAATGCAGCCGCATTTTTTTAAGAACATTGTTTTGACAGGAGGAAATTCCCTTTTCCCGGGATTTAGAGACAGGGTTTACTCAGAAGTTCGATGTCTCACTCCAACAGATTACGATGTTTCAGTTGTGCTGCCTGAAAAGTAAGTGTTGGCTTACTTTTAGAAATAAAACATGGAAGTCGTTTTGTAGATAAAACGGTCAGAAAAAAAAACAACTGTCAGTAGGTAGACTTGAGTTTAAAGCCTGGTTCTGGCAGGTTTATTTCACCTTTGGAATCCTCAGTTTCCCTTTCTCAATAATTAAAATGATAAGCCTGACATTTCAATGGGCTATGACAGCTTGATGCTGAGATGATGAGTGTAGTTCCTGGGGAAGAAGCGTAGCAAGGCCACATCCTGTTCAGCATTTTTACTTTGTAAATAAAAAAACAAGGGCTCATAACTTGGCACAGGCCTTACAGTAAGTGACCAGGCTAAAACCTAGTTCTCTTCATGTGCAGTCAGGAGCAAATACATGTCTCTTACCAAATATATGTTTATTTTTATTTATTTTTATTTTTTCAAATATATGTTTAAATAGCACCCCTTGCCGCTGTCCCAGTCTCAAGTGGCAGAGTTGCAAATAAGACCCCCTATATCTGGCTTTTTTTGAGAGAGAATGAGAGAGAGAGAGAGCGTGCGTATGCATTGGGGAGGGGGCAAAGGGAGGAGAGAGAGGATCTTAAGCAGGCTCCATACCCAGCACTGAGCCCAACACGGAGCTCAATCCCACAACCCTGAGAACATGATCTGAGTCCAAATCAAGAGTTAGACACCTAACCAATTAAGCCACCCAGGTGCCCCCCCCATATACCTGACTCTTAGTTTTTAGAGTTTCCTTTTAAAGGTAAAGTAGAATTTTTCTAAATCAATAGCAGTAAATAGAAGGCCCTCATCTGCTGCTCACTTAATTTATAGGTATTAGATTAAAGAATAAACAATTGTTGGGCATTGGAATGATTTTTATCAGTATTAATTTTTATGTACTTTATAGAATATGAAGCATACTGGGTTTTTTTTTTTTTTAAAGATTTATCCACTTATTCATTCAGAGAGAGTGAAGAGAGAGGCAGAGACACAGGCAGAGGGAGAAGCAGGCTCCATGCAGGAAGCCTGATGTGGGACTCGATCCTGGGTCTCCAGGATCACACCCCGGGCTGCAGGCAGCGCTAAACTGCTGTGCCACCGGGGCTGCCCGAAGCATACTGGATTTTTATCCTATGTGTTTATTTTATTTTTATTTTTTCCACCATGTTTCTTTATCCCCCACACATTTTTTTTTTTAAGATTTTATTTATTTATTCATGAGAGAGACAGAGAGAAATAGAGGCAGAGACACAGGCAGAGGGAGAAGCAGGCTCCACTCAAGGAGCCTGATACAAGACTTGATCCCAGGACTCTGGGATCATGCCCTGAGCCGAAGGCATATGCTCAATCACTGAGCCACCCAGGCATCCCATCCCACACATTTTTTTTTTTTTTTGCTTTGTTTCCCCTACACGTTTTTTATTTTTCATTTTATTTTATTTTTAAAGATATTACTTTTTCAAGAAAGAAACAGATAGCAAGAGCATGAGGAGAGGGAGAAGCAGGCTCCCTGCTGAGCAGGGACTTGATGCAGAACTAGTCCCAAGACCCTTAGATCATAACCTGAGCCAAAGGCAGATGCTTAACCAACTGAGTCACCCAGGCGCCCCTCCTGCATTTTATTTATTTATTTATTTTTTAAAAGATTTTATTTATTCATGAGAGAGACAGAGAGAGAGGCAGAGACACAGGCAGTGGAAGAAGTAGGCTCCATGCAGGGAGCCTAATGCAGGACTTGATCCCAGGACCCCAGGATCACCCCCTGAACTGAAGGCAGACGCTCAACTGCTGAGGCATCCCTCCTTCATTTTAAATGCAAATCATGTATACATTACAGGGCAGGAGATCATCAGAAATAGTTTTTATTCTTTTATTCAGCAAATCTTTATTATACATCTGTTTTATATATGTATATATGTTATATAGATATGTAAATAAATATATGTTTAAAGGTTAGGAAATACAATGAATATAATAAGAAAAACATTAACTTTTCATCATTTTTCAGATTTTAAACTGATTTGGGAGAGAGGAACAGTAGAAATAGAATTGAGACATAAAGTATAATCTTGGTTGAAGATAAAACCAAACAAAATGTTTTATGTGTGCCAAAATTTTACTTACTGTGTCCTACCATGTAAACATTTCATTTATTAGAGATAGCAGTGTGGCAGCTAAAGCACAGACTAAAAATAGTTTGGCGTTAAATCCTAGTCCCACACTTAACCTCTCTGAACCTCATTTTCCAAATCTATAAATGAGAGAATAGTTATTTCATCAGTTGCTCTGCAAAATAGATGACCTATCTTTGCCACATACAGAATTTATATCCCGTTATGACAGTATTTTTCATTTTATGCATTTTTGATCTTTTGTATTCTTGTTTATTATTAGAAGTGGAGGGTCTGTAAATTCAGGGCATAGGGGAAACAAAGAACGCTTAGTTAAACTGGTGGCTGAGGTTCTTTTCTTTCTTAGTTTACCTTATTCCTATGAAGCTTATGCTTATTTTCACAAGTGATTCTCTGTTAAATTAAGTTGGGTAGAGATTGCTATGTTTTAGCTATTAATGAATGTTTTCTGGCATGTCAGTTCTGTGCAGTCATCTGGGTTCACTTATTTTAACTTTATTTTCAGCCCTATTACTTATGCCTGGGAAGGTGGAAAATTGATATCAGAGAATGACGATTTTGAAGATATGGTAGTAACAAGAGAAGATTACGAAGAAAATGGACATAGTGTCTGTGAAGAGAAATTTGATATTTAAGAAACATTCTGAATTAAAAGTTTTGACTGTTTGTGATTGAAAGGTTTAATTTCAATGTTCTTTTTAAAGTAGATTAAGAACCTGTATTACCTTTCATCCTAAGATAAGATCTTGAACTTATAGAAAATACTTTGATCCTCAGCTAATTTTCAAAGGTTTCTTAGCTATGTTATTCCAGTAAACTGTTTCTCAGCTCATATTTTCATGTAGGAGTTAGACTACCATAACAGTGCTCACACTGTTTCTGAGAATAGGTTATCTTTCATTAGAAGATGGAAGAGTGAATGCATTTTAAATTTAATTCTTTATATCTGAGAGTACAAATGTAACTGTCTCGCTGGTCAGTTTTCCTTGGAGTGCTTTTTTGTGTTACGATGAGTACAAAGGATTGGCTAAAAGTGTTTTCTGACTGATACAGTTTCTCTTTTAGAACTAAGTATTTCGTCTAAAAATTGTCATTTTTATTTGTAAATACTAAAGTTGGGAAGACTAATCTTATTTGTGTTTAACATTTATTTTTTATTTAGAATAAGTTGGAAAGAGTGGAAACTAAAGCCAGTTTATTAAAGTGCTTTTTGATTAGTACTGTGTTGGCAGAAATAGATTATTTCCTTCGCAAAAATACACCATTTTTTAGGATGAAAAGAAATTTGAAGTTAACTCAGGGTTGGTCAAAAACTCTTGAAACAAATGTTAGTTTGGTTTTAAAAACTCGTACATAAGGGGATGCCTGGGTGGCTCAGTGGTTGGGCACCTGCCTTCGGCTCAGGTCGTGATCCCAGAATCCGGGATGGAGTCCCACATTGGGCTCCCTGTGAGGATCCTGCTTCTCCTTCCCCCTCTGCCTATGTCTTTGCCTCTCTCTCTCAGTCTGTGTCTCTCATGAATAAATAAATAAATCTTAAAAAAAAAAAACTTTTATATAGGGGTGCAAAAAAAACCCTCCAGTTTAAGGAAATAGCTGGCAATGACATTAATGAATGGAGCAGGTAGGCTTCTTTGCTTGCAAACAGCAGAAACTCATTTGGGCTATCCTAAGCAAAATGAAATTTATCAGCAGGACAAAGTTTTGTATAATCTGAAAGGAAAAACAAAAACCAAAACCCAAAACTGGACCAACAGTCTTAAAATCCACTAAACGTGGAATGAGAACTTAGGCACTTTAGAGTTCATAATTTTTTTTTTTATTGCAAATTGCATGCATCGAAATAACATGTTCCAGTGTTGTCCATGCATTGTATACCCCTTAAGACAATAAAGTATTAGGATTTACACCAATGAGTAATTATGATAGAACAGTCCTCTCAAACACTCTTCTGTCTTGGTTTTGAAATTTTTAATTCAGTGGTGTTTGGCTTGGCATAGCAAACCGATCACGTTCACCTACTTCATGTCCCAAATCCCTTTAAATATTTCCAGTGGAGAAGGGAGGAAAGTAAATGAGATCAGGGATGAATACACCGGGAAAGCTTAAGTACTATATTGTGGTGATATATTATTTCTCAAGTTGGATGGTGGGCACAGGGGTGTTCATTGTAGTAGAATCTATACTGTGTGCATGAAATAGTTCACACTATTTTGATAGAGTAAATCCTTAAGTGACTTGGAAACACAAAGGGTGCTATCGGTGAACAAAAGTGGAGGAATTTCTCAAAGATGAAAAATAAGTGAGATTAGATTGTTAGAGAATCAAGAACAAGAAAACCTGTGTTCCAGGTCAAGGCAGGAGAAAACTACCAAAGACATAACAATTCCAGGGATATTTTAATCTTAGGACAAATACAGAGAATAGGAAATCACGGAGGAGCCATTAAATGAATTAGAAACAGCCAAACCCTACTCACTTTCTTGAAATTGAGGCTCAGCAGAAAGAGTTGAAGTGTAAGGGTTCCCTAACCATCTAAAATAGATTTACATCCACTAAAGGCATAGAGAAAAAAAAATCTTGAAGGAAACAGCTGATTGTGGCACTGATCTCAGGCAAAAGGTAAGAGCTCAGACCTCATTAGAAAAAATTCTGACAGGGCAGGACCGTAGGGCACTTAGCATAGCTTTCCTCCTGCCAAGGAAAGGCACCATAATTAGAACTTCAATTCATCAACAGGTAAACGGGAATTTGTAAAAGAAAGAAAAAAAAACAAACATTAAACATTTGAGGGATACTTAAAACACCACAAGAGGTACATGAATCCAACAAGAACAAACCCCTAAGGGAATAAAATAAACTTTATAATATTCTCAAAAGACTAATGAGGTAATTGCATCTATCACAACAGGTTACCATAGCAAAATAGGTCCTATCCCTCTATCCCTCCCCTCTCCCTGCTTGTGTGCACACGCTTTCTCTCTCAAACCAAATAGATCCTAGAAATTAAAAATAGAATTATTTATGCTTAATTGATGGGTTGGATAGCAGAATGGACACTACTGAAGACTAGAAGCTGAGGGAAGTGTCCCAGAATGTAATAGAATTGAGCAAGCCCTGGGATGACTAGGAAAGAAGCTAGCCCGCATTGCCAGCGTAGGCTCTGTTGTCCACCTGACACTACCAAGCCTAGCCTTCCCAGTAGAGGCCTTTAGATGAGCTTTCGCATAAAATGCGAATATCCTCACTGCTTACTAAAAACACCTCCAAGTCCACTCGTTGGGTACAGGGCAGAAAGATGGCCAGGGAGGAAAGTCTCAAGAATGCCTTTCAGTTTTGAACATTCTCCATGTATATACATTGTGAAAGGAGAAAAGTTTTCTCTCAGCATTTGAGTTAGAAAATCTTTTTTCTCTTTTTTTCCCCCTCTGAGAGAGAGAGAAGGCGAAGGGGTAGGGGCAGAGGGAGAGTAAGAGAATCCCAAGTAGGATCTACACTCAGCGGCACACGTCCCAGCGTGGGGCTCCGTGTCACCACCTGAGATTGTGCCAAGAGCCGAAACCGAGAGCCTGGTGGGTGCTTGGCCGACGGAGCCACCTGGGCACCTCAGAAAAACAAAACAAAACTTGAATTTACCTGGATAGTACCTGAGAATGTGTATAAGGAGTTGAAGCAGAAGCTTAAGCACTGATGAATCGGGCTGTCAATTCTCACAGAAATTCACTGAATGTTCTAACAGGAGGTAATCTTTCTGATCGTTGGAGCTGGCCTTTTTTTTCTACAGGAGAAAAACAAAATTTTGTTTATAAGCCTCCCTCAAAAATGAAAAGGTTTAACCCACAGTTGAAGGCCAATACCCTGGAGAAGTCGTAAGCAGGGTGACTGACCTGAGGAGCTGTCTCCAGTGGAGAGAACTGCTGGGGTAGGAATTCATACCTCAGAACCGCCAGAAACCATTCAGTAGAAGTCAAGGTTTTCTTTGTAAACAAGTGTAATTGAGTAGCAGCGTCTACGTATATTTATATTATCAGGGTAAGCTTCACCAAGGGGCGTTATGACACGTTTTCATTCACTTTCTATGGCAGTAAAATAGTTCAAGTGTTGCTGAACAACTCCTAGTAATTCTACGGATTCTGAATTGGGTTGCATCCAATGTAGGGTGCTCGCTGGCTAGCCTTTTCCCCTCTGAACTCAAATAGGTCAAGGAGTAAATCAAGAACCCTGACACCAGGCCCATGTAATGGTGTCACTGCTGCACTGCATGCTGGCCTTTGCCTCTTGGCCATTTCTGGCCCAGTCTTAGAACCACATATCTAGGCATGTCTATTTTTATTCCAGAAATTAAAAACTGAACAAAACCGGCTCAGAGGGAAGATGATTCCTTGAGGTCGTATATAATCTGAGCGGCACATTCAAGGACGTGGGAACATCCTAATGCTTTTCTCAAAGTGCCAGCATTTCCCAGTGCAGGTGACAATCCCCATGCCTGACTCACAGACAACATTGAAATGGGACCTTCCTAATAAGGGGACCCCTTCCCCCTGTACCCCCTCCAATCAGGAGCATTTGGCGGTATGTTTCCAGGGTTTTCCTCATCTCTCTAGAACCACCCTTTCCGGTCTTCTCCTGGAGGTTATATTAATTTCCTCCTCAACTCAAAAGAACCATACACAGATTAGGGTGGTTACATCTTCTAGGGTCATAAGATTATTTTACTGTGGGTTTTGTTTTGTTTTGTTTTGTTGTTTTAGATGAGCAGGAACTCAGAATTCATTCAGCTAATACCCTTATCTTAACATAATATCTGGACATTGAGAATAGTGGTTCATCCACAAAGTAAAAGTAAAATGTGGAAAATATATAAATATACCTCAATAAAGGCCTTTAGTATATTCTCTGACAGAATCAATAGTGTTGATTCTCTAATTTGGTAGTTCTTTTTTTTTTTTTAAGATTTTATTTGTTTATTTGAGAGAGAGAGGGAGAGAGCACAAGGGGGAGAGGCAGAGGGAGAAGCAGGCTCCCTGTGGGCAGCCCGATGCAGGATTCGATTCCGCAGACCCTGGGATCATGACCTGAGCTGAAGGCAGACACTCAACCACTGAGCCTCCCAGGTGCCCTAATCTGGTGGTTCTTAAGGTACTTAGCTCGTAATACCCTTTGAAAACCTGGAGATGCTGTGGATGATTTTTTAAATTATTTTTTTATTGGAGTTCGATTTGCCAACATATAGCATAACACCCAGTGCTCATCCCATCAAGTGCCCCCCTCAGTGCCCATCACCCAATCACCCCAACCCCCCGCCCACCTCCGTTTCCACTACCCTTTGTTTGTTTCCCAGAGTTAGTTGTCTCTCATGTTTTGTCTCCCTCCCTGATATTTCCCACTCATTTTCTCTCCTTTCCCCTTTATTCCCTTTCACTATTTTTTATATTCCCCAAGTGAATTAGACCATATAATGTTTGATTGACTTATTTCACTCAGCATAATACCCTCCAGTTCCATCTGTGGACGACTTCATAGAAAAATACCACAAGCACATATAAACAAACAACTGAACATAACTTCAGAAAGTACACTGTATTTCAGCCCTCTGAAATCTTTTCGCAGACTCTTAGTTGAGAACTTTGACTCTAAGCATTCAAATTCAAGAAACTGTCCTAACAGTCTTTGGACAAAAAGATAAAACAGAGGACCATAGTTATATTTTTTCAAGTATTTATGACACATGCTTCTCAGATCAAGGCACAAGTTAAGACCACAAAAGAGTGTATTAGAGCATCATTTTCAACAGGGATTGAATCCACAACCAATGGCATTGAGAAAATGAAGCCACAAAGTGAACTAACCAACTCAAAAACAGAAAGGGAGGGGAGCACCTGGGGGGCTCAGTGGTTGAGCGGCTGCCTTCAGGTCCCAGATCAAGTCCCACATCGGGCTCCCCGCAGGCAGCCTCCTTCTCCCTCTGCTTGTGTCTCTGCCTCTCTGTGTCTCTTGTGAATAAATAAATAGAATCTTAAAAAATAATATTTAAATACTTGTAACATTTTGAATTTATAACATTAGTATTGAGTATAAATATTAAATATGTAATCATTATTACTCAGTAGGGTAGATGGCATTATTATTCCCATCTTGTCAATGAGGAAAAGCTGAAGCACAAGGAGATTAAGTGACTTGCCTGGGTGATCTGGCCCCCGCACCTACAGTTAGGTCTATTAAGCTATTCCTGGGAAATTCATATTGAAAATATTTGCTAGTTTAAAGAAAATCAAGGAATCAGATCAATTGCTGCAAGACATTGAGTGAAACAAATCATGGAATTTGCTCCCCCGGGAAGATCAGGCTCCTCCTCTATAAAATTAGGTTATTTCCTACAGAAGAGAAGGGAAGGGGGGTGGAGAGGGAGAAGGACACGGGAGAGAAAGAATCTGAGGGTATCAGATAAAGCGACCAGAAAGAGCACAGGAGCAAGGACGCAGCAGGTGGGTAAGAGGCTGGAGGGGAGGGGAGACTTGGGAGCAGCACTGAGAGAGAAGATGAATGGATAAAGAAGATGTGGTTTATGTATACAATGGAATATTACTCAGCAATTAGAAACGACAAATACCCACCATTTGCTTCAACTTGGATGGAACTGGAGGGTATTATGCTGAGTGAAGTAAGTCAATTGGAGAAGGACAAACATTGTATGTTCTCATTCATTTGGGGAATATAAATAATAGTGAAAGGGAATATAAAGGAAGGGAAAAGAAATGTTGGGAAATATCAGGAAGGGAGACAGAACATAAAGACTCCTAACTCTGGGAAACGAACTAGGGGTGGTGGAAGGGGAGGAGGGCGGGGGGTGGAGGGGAATGGGTGACGGGCACTGAGGTGGACACTTGACGGGATGAGCACTGGGTGTTTTTCTGTATGTTGGTAAATTGAACACCAATAAAAATTAATTAAAAAAAAAGGAAAAAAGGAAAAAAAAAAGAAAATGGTCACCTTTTTAGATGAAAGGTCATCAGACTTTCAGAAAGAACTCTGCAGATCAAAGAAATAACCTTCATGTAACTGCCTTTTATAATATTATATATTTATTCACATTCTCACCCTTGGCTCCTCTCCAACTTACTGGGCTCTAATAGTCACTTAATGATAAAGAAGGAACAAATTTGAATCCATACCTGATACGACAGCTGGATCTTCCCCGTGTAGAAGGTTCTTGAGTTTCTTACTACCGGATCCAATAAAGTAACCAGAATCTACATAAAACCTGGTGTGTTCAAATATTCAATATGAATTTTTTTTCCAGCCAGGAATGCAACATAAAAAAACAAAAACCTCTCAATATTTCTGACCAATGAGTAAGGGAGGAGGATTGCAGATGAGGAGAGGGGGTGGGTAGCAGAAGGCCTCTGAATTATAAAGGGTAGGAGTACGTGAAACTTTTTTTGGAATTCTTCAAATTCTATTTTCTGCTTGCACATATGTGCTTTAACTGCAACTAGGTCAACCAAGCCTTAGGATAATGCTCTCCTATAATATTGAAAATTATTTATGCTTCCATAATAACAGTGGTCGACATAAGCTTACCTTGTGATTACATGGTCTGTGTACAAATGGGAGCTTTAAACTACAGTAAAACTGTATTCTTTTTTAAAAAAAAGTTTGGGGGGCAGCCCCCATGGCGCAGCGGTTTAGCGCCGCCTGCAGCGCAGGGCGTGATCCTGGAGGCCCTGGATTGAGTCCCGTGCCAGGCTCTCTGCATGGAGCCTGCTTCTCCCTCTGTCTCTCTCTCTCTCTCTCTCTCTCTCTCTCTCTCTCTCTCTCTCCTCTGTCTCTCTCTCTCTCTCTCTGTTTCTGTCTCTATGAATAAATAAATAAAATCTTAAAAAAAAAAAGATTAAAAAAAAGTTTGGGTCACATGAAAATCATCGCAAATCACTGTTGTGTGTAGGGTAGATAATCCAGCGGCTACTCCGGTTACACAGGGCACTCCCTAGGCACATGGACGCTGAGCTCTTCTCTCTTAGATACTGGACTTCCTTTCCATCAGCTTCAACGTCCTGCCGATTTCCAGCCACAGAGTTGCCCCCGTGGATTCATTCTGTGGCTCGCTGAGAACTTTGTGAGGACCTACTATGTCCCAGGCCCCATCCTAGGTGATAAATAAAGAGACCGAGTTCCTGATGTTGGAAAAAAAAAAAAAGTTTCTGAACTCATGGGACTTACATTCTCTTGGGAGAGAAAGACAAAAAAAAAAAAAAAAAAAATCAGCAAATATGAAATAGGATATCAGGCAGGGTTAAGTGCTGTTAGGAAAGCAGAAAGCAGGGTCAGAAGTTAGAGAGGAGATGGGTAGCTGTCTCCCACAAGGCCTCTGAGTGTCTGAGGGGGTGATATTTCAAGCAGGGGCCTCAGCAGCTGTGAAGGCATATGCAGTCTTGAGAGAAAAATGCTCCAGACAATCAGCAGCATCAGGAAGCCCAGCACTGGGGGAATGCTGAGCACGTTGGAGAGTCCCTCTCATCAGTGCCCCATGTCAGCCACTCTGGAATACCCCATCCCTCATCTCCAGGAGCCTGTCCCCCCCACCTTCTCTGGTGTCAACCTCTTCTATGACCTGTCAACAAAATCTGACCCAGTGAGTTTCTCTGCTAGTTCGACTTGACAGGGAGGTAAAACAAAACAAAACAAAACAAAACAAAAACAAAAAAAGAAAAAGAAAAAAGAAAAACAACTTCTGATTTCTCTGCCACAGGTAGGAAAGATAATTCATGTACCCAGAGGAGGAGGGGGGTGGGAAAGGAGGATGTGGAGAGGTTAGGTGGTAAGGAGGCAGTGGGCCGAGGACATGGTCAGTCTAGATCCCTAGTTGGGATCTGGGGGCTACTGCACCCAAGAATCAGACCCACGAATACTGGTTTAGTGCCCGTAGAATTAAAGGTTTACATAGGTTGGGGCTAACCTCCAGTGATGATGATGATGATGATGATGATGATGATGATGATTTTGATGAAAAACTAGGTGCAGAATAACAAGGGACTTATGGATGAGCTTTTAGAATATATTTCATTCAACATTCATCATTGGGATGGGGAGCACCCAGCTGATGCCATCAATGGACCCTGCAACTCTTGATCTTAGGGTTGTGCATTGGGAATGGCACTTTCAGAAAACAACAAAATGCGTCAATGGGGGACTGCTTCCACTCAATGGACTCTACATCTTTTTCTCTGAAATAATGGAAAAGAAGGCTCAGTTTAGGTTCACAGAACTGCTACAGAATTTGAGCCAATATGTTTCTCGTGACACCAGAATTTTCTTAGATGAAGCAAAATAAAAAAATTGAAGAGGGAACACTTCTTGGTAGAGGCCGTAGAGAAATAACGCCACCAGAAGTACTACTGTGTGGAGCTAAAATACGGAGTGAGGTCAAAAGACCAACTTGTTCTAAGATATTTCAAGATCCATGGAGAATCTGCACCATGTCTTCCTGATTATTGCTACTCCTCCACATCCAGTCCCCGCATCTCTTGCCCACGTGGTGAAAACAGCCTCAGAAAAGGTGCCCCTGCTTCTCTACCCTCACCCCTGATGGCCCATTCTCCATATAAAAGCCGGGGTCAAGCCAGGATACGGTTCTGCTCAAACCCTCCAATGATTCCCCATTGTATTCGAGCAGAAACAATGTCTGTGCAGCAGCCTCAGCCCCTACTGCTCTCCCCTCTGCTCCCCACTTCTGAAGTCCTTAGCACCCAAGGGTGCATGACCCCTAGGTCCTCTGCACCACATCCGTCCTCTCTGCCCAAGACACTATCCTGCCCTCACAGCCATTTGGCCAATTCTCTCCCCACCCTTCCAGTCTTTGCTCTATTCTTCTTTTCTCAGGCAGGAGGCCCACCTTGGCCACCCTGACACCTAAGTTCCCTCTCACCCTCGCCCTAGCACCCTGAGGCCCCTCAGCCATCTCTTTTTTTCTTTTCCTCTTCTTTTTTTTATTGCAAGTATTCCTTTCTATCAAACTACATGACTTGATTTTTTTTTTTTTTTAATCACCTCTTGTCCCTTGCTTGGATAGAAGCACCTCCAGGGCTTGCGACACGGTGTGTCTGCTGAGCTGTTGTCACCCCGAGCAGCAGCCCCGGGCACAGTCATCACCAGAAACCGGTTGAAGAGATGAATCAATCAATGCAGGTATCAGCATTGTTGTGAGTCGGCCTCCTTCTTTTTAGTGGGTGTGGGGAAGCAGAATTCCTTCAAATTTCCCCCGTCACGGGTACTCAGGAAATTATTTAGGACGGGAATGATTTGACTTTTGTGCTGGACGCAAGTAGCTTCGTCAGAGATGTGCTGGGCCCGGCGCCAGAGCCACCTCGAGGAGCTCTGCGGGTTGCTCCAGTAGAAACTGGACTGCTTGTTCTGCCCAGATTTCTAATAATGATCTTGTTCGCAAAACTACTTTGACAGGCGTTTTCAGGACCACCATTTTGTGATGACACTGTAAACAGAAAGATTGGGACACCTGGGTGGCTCAGTGGCTGAGCATCTGTCTTTGGCCCAGGTCATGATCCCAGGATCCTGGGATCAAGTCCCGCATCAGGCTCCCTATGGGGAGCCTGCTTCTCCCTCTGCCTATGTCTCTGTCACTCTCTCTCTGTGTCTTTCATGAATAAATAAATAAATATTTTTTAAAAAATAAAAATAAACCAAAAGATTAACCTCAGCTTGAATGATTTTTTTAAAGACCAGAAAATTATAAACCCACTACTGCATTTTTTTTCCCACCAGTTTTTGTGACTTGTGGGTGTTAGGTTTCCATATAATAGCCATGAAAGCAAGTAGCCCTCATAATGCCTCTGTAACGTGTGCAGTAACAGTCTTAGATACAGTTAGGTTGCTTCAAGGGCTTCCGTTCTTTATTCATTTTCTATAACACAGGTTACAAAAAAATAGAGGTTGTCATACTTGGTAGCTGGTTATAAAGCTATGAGGCTGTATTTGGTTTGTGGATTCTTTTTTACACTAAAAAGTTTTTATTTCATTAAAAATTTTCGTTAAAAAAATAAAAAATAAAAAAATAAAAATTTTCGTTAAAAGTTTTTATTTCATTTTTTGCATTAAAATATTTCAAACACACAGGAAATTATCCTTATAATTCTACAGGCCAGGAGCACCTGGATGGCTCATTCAGTTGAGGGACCAACTCTTGGTTTTGGCTTAGGTTATGATCTCATGGATCATGGGATCGAGTCTGCTGCCTGGCTGGAGCTAGGGGAGAAGTCTGCTGGGCATTCTTTCCCTCTTCCTCTCTCTGCCCTTCTGCTCCTCCCCGTGCCATCACACCAGCCCACGCTGTCTGTCCCTCCCTCCCACCCACCCTCAAATAAATAAATGAGTACAGCTTTATAATTCTACATGCCAAACACCTGCATAATTCCATCCAGCATTATCAAATAGTATTTGTTTTTAACATGAAGTTAAATGGCTGCCTATATAGCTAAAAAAAAGTGACATGATACTATGTCACTCGATTTTTATTTTGGTGAAAAATCACCAAATTAATACATCAGAAATGAATATTTCCAGATGCCTTAGCTCTCTCTAATCCTGTACTATATTAAAATATGTTTTTACAGTGCCTCTGTGATATAATTACCTTAGATCTGATGTCCTGTACTTCAGTTGATACAGTTGATAGTACAATTCATGTGGCAGGTAACATTAGTGAAGTGAAAAAAGAGTTCATGAAGTACTTAGGCATCACTGAAGAAAAATATTAAAATATAATACTCAGTTCATTGAATGTTCTGCTATTTATTTATTTATTTATTTTTAAGTAAGCTCTATGCTCAGTGTGGGGCTTGAACTCATGACCATGAGATCAAGAGTCACATGCTTCACCGACTGAGCCTGCCAGGTATGCCCCATGAAATCTGTCTCTTTAAAAATATTTTAGGGGAAAAAATATTTTAGGGGCACCTGGGTGACTGTGCCACTTAAGTGTCCAACTCTTGGTTTCAGCTCAGGTCATGATTTCAGGGTCATGAGACTGAGCCCCGCGACTGGCTCTGTGCTCAGCACAGTTTGTTTGTCCTTCTCCCTCTGCTCCTCCCCCGACCCCCCCATATCTAAAATAAATAAAGCTTTTAAAATATTTTATTATACAAAAAAACTAAAGTTTAAACTTTTTTTTTTTTCACCTAAAAGTTCTGTAATTCCTGACTAAATATCAGAATCCTCATCAGTTAATAGACGATCTCTCTCTTGGTTATAGTATTTTACTATGACATCAAAGAGCATCTTCTTCTGTATTCTCAATCTTATCTTTTGTTGTTTTGTACTAACTGCTGATTAGCTGTGGCTATAACTGGTCAGGGAAATATCCAAACATTTAATTGTTGCATTAATAAGCTGATTGTCAACCCCAGAGGTAAAAACAAACAAACAAACAAAAAAACAAAAAAAAGAAAAACAAAACAAAACAGAAAACAACAAATCAATAGTTAACGTTTCCACTAAACTACCTAAACACTGTTTGATAACATCTAATAAAGTCTAGCTTACATTTAATCAGATCTAAAGAGATTAATTTTGAGGAGAAAAATTTTAATAAATTTTGCTGGATGATTATGAGAGTAAATTAGAGAGAATAGCTTTTTTCTTCACCAAATACCACCACATACATTTGTTTTCAAGGAATTAAAATATTTTTTGGTCACCTTTTCATTATTTCTAGTTTTCCTAAGTTTTGTTCAGAGGAGTTCATCTGCACTTGGTGTTTCCATGAGGGATTCCCTTGCTTTTCCCACTTCGATTATTTTTTTTTAACTTAAAAAAATTTTTTTTTATTGGAGTTCAATTTGCCAACATATAGCATAACACCCAGTGCTCATCCCGTCAAGTGCCGCCCTCAGTGCCCATCACCCAGTCACCCCAACCCCCCTCCCACCTCCCACCTCCCACCTCCCACCTCCCACCTCCCTTTCCACTACCTCTTGTTCATTTCCCAGAGTTAGGAGTCTCTCATGTTTTGTCACCCTCACTGATCTTTTCACTCATTTCCTATCCTTTCCCTTTATTCCTTTTCACTAATTTTTATATTCCCCAAATGAATGAAACCATATAATGTTTGTCCTTTTCCGATGGACTTATTTCATTCAGCACAATACCCTCCAGGTCCCTCCAGGTCTCTTTATTATTTATTCATAGAGACAGAGAGAGAGAGAGAGAGAGAGAGAGAGAGAGACAGACAGACAGACAGACAGAGAGAGAAGCAGGCTCCACGCAGGGAGCCCGATGTGGGACTCGATCCGGGGTCTCCAGGATCACACCCCGGGCTGCAGGCAGCGCCAAACTGCTGCGCCAGTGGGGCTGCCCTATTTTTAACTCTTTGAGGAACCTCCACACAGTTTTCCAGAGTGGTGTTCTCTTATTATTTGAAAAAAAGATACTAAATATTTGCCCAATCAAGATGGATTTTTATTCCACCATAACATATGTGACTAATTATCTTCTAGATTCTCATGTTGCAGATGAAAAGATTAATGCCAGTTGAATTACTTTTCAACTGGAAATGCCAACCGATATAAGGCCACCTGGCTGCTGTTTTCTGCAGTGGTGTCTGAGGAAACCCGGTTTCTCTGATGGTATCCCTTTGCTCTCCCTGTCTCAAGGGCCGAGGAACATTCAGCCACTTGTTTGGGTCTTTCTTGGCTCATTGTGAATTAAAGAAACCTACCATGTGCAAATAGGACCACAGTTGACTAAGTGGGTCCACAGGTCCCCGATCACCTAACACCTCCCTGGATCTGAAGCTTTCTGGTTCTCAGCCTTAGAGTCTAATGTTCTTTTCTTATTTGGCTGATGTGGGAGAAAGCATCAGATATCAGGATCTCCCTGCTGGAATCCTAACAGGACCCAAGGTTTTATACTTACAGTTATTGAGAGCTGGTTTATGCAAGAGTGATGGCTACTTTGGAGTTAGGAGGGAAAGAGGAGGGAGACTCATTCAGGTTATATGGTTTCCTGAGCATCTCCACAAATGAGTCTGGTTTTATGATAGGGCTTATCTCATTGGACTGTGATGTTTTGTTCTATGAATATCTCCCCTACGAGGTGATAGATTCTTGCAGGGCAGAGATAAACAAACTGGTAGAAATTGTGTTGGTTTTGTTATCTTAGGGTCATAAAACAATGATAGAACCTTGGAAAACATTCAGGGTTGGCACAAGGAATGGATGATTGACAAATCATTACTGAATTCATATGAATGAAACCACTCTGATTTCCAATGATCTCATAGGTCATAACCGGTGATTTTCTATGTTAGATCAAATAAGAATTCACAATGATTAATTTATAAAACAGAGATGTTGTTAGCGTATATGTATGGTTGTATTCTTAGAACTTAGCATGACAAGGACAAAATATGTGAAAGGATTTTTTAGCTATAAATTATTTAAAATAAAAATGATCATTTACTCAGGTAGACATAAGCTTAGAACAACCTCTCTGTCTAGAGAAGTGTTTGAGAGAATAAGATCTTCCTCCTTACTTAACTGAAGAATTTGTATTTTAATTGAAGCCTCCAAAATATTTTCCAAGAATGGAAGGTGAATCAGTTGAAAAATACATAGCAATATCTGTGGTTTCCAAACAGCTTAAAACAGAAGTAAGTAACCATCAGGTTGATAAATAACATCCACACAGCCAACCAATATTATAAAATTCTTTCATATCTAAATGAAAAAAATAAAAGTTACCTTAATATGATATAATAAATGAATTTAATGTTAGGATCATTTAAATTTACTGAATTACAATTTTTCTTTCCAAAATTAACCTTTAAATAGACATCAAAGTCACAAGCCACACTGATTTTATTTTCTGCTAAGGTTGATTATAAAATGATATGATTTAGCTTTTATTGGTTGGTTTGTTTATTCATTTTTTAAGTAGGCTGTATGCCCAGCATGGAGCCCAGCATGGGGCTTGAACTCACAACCCTAAGATCAAGAGTTGGCTGCTTAACTGACTGAGCCACCCAGATGCCCCTGATTTAGCTTTTATTTATTTTTTATTTATTTTTTAACATTCTATTTATTTATTCATGAGACACACACACACACACAGAGAGAGAGAGAGAGAGAGAGAGAGAAAGAGAGAGGGGCAGAGGCAGAGGGAGAAGCAGGCTCCATGCAGGTAGCCTGATGTGGGACTCGATGGCAGGACTCCAGCATCACACCCTGGGCTGAAGGCGGCGCTAAACCGCTGAGCCACCTGGGCTGCCCTGATCTAGCTTTTAAAGGCAACAATAGGTTAATTCCAAATTTAAAAAACTACTAGTCAAGCTTATGAATTATTGTACACATCTGAGAGAATATGAGATTACTAATTATAATTTTACTCAAAAAGGCAGAGATAACTGCTGTTTCTTATTTTTAAATTAAAATATAGTATTAGGTTAATCTTAACTTGAGTTTCTGGTCATTCCTCTTTAGAGTTCATGAAATTTTTCATTATCCTAATTATGAGATCAAAATTAACATTTTGTTTTTCCTTTTTTTTTTTTGTTTTGTTTTTTTTTTGTTTTTCCTTTAAATCAAAATTATAAAAGTAGTAGCTATAGTAAACCTTTCACAGAGCTATCAAACTGGTAACTTATGTATTAAATTTGGACCATAACTATGGATTGTTTGGTTGTAAAGTATTTTGAATAAAATTAACTTGTATAAAAATGGCAGCTTTCATGTAAAATTCTGGGTTTCAAACTTCCCTATAAAAAAATTCATAAGATCTCATAAAACACCGGGCTTGAATTCAAATACTTGAGCACAGAGAGTTGATACGAGTTAGTGGTTACCCATTTTGGATTGGCATGTTGTTTCCGGTTCACCACAAACCCAACCACTCCATTGTATCCCAGCGTGGTAGGGCCTCAGTTACCATTTTTATGATACTGTCCTGGTTTTCTATAGTAAAAATCAATTTCCCTGTACATATTTATATGTCTATGATAAATGGGAAAAGGAAAAATAGCCTGTGAGGGCTATACATTTCAAGCAAAACAATGGTATATATATATTTTTACATGTCTGATATTTAAGTACTCCCTGGCTCTCTGATCTCTCTGGCTCCCAAAAACTTCTTAGTTTGCTACCTTTGAGTTAATGGCCAAAAAAAAAAAAAAAAAAAAAAAAAAAAATCAAATTAACAACCTTTTAGTAAAGATTTGAGATCATACATGGCCCCTAATCAATCAGGCCATGTTTGTTAGTACCAACCTTTTGGCCTGGTACTGAACAGGTGTTAGAAAAAGATACATAAAGACTAATGGACCTTCAGAAGCCAAACTCTAAGTAAGAGAGACTGGGATAGCCACATATGAAATGTGCAAAAGCAAGTTTTATGAAGTCACTGAGAGGACAAATAGATATATTATAAGTAAGTCCAAAACTGGAAAAAAAGAGTATTCTGCAGGAGCATCAAGGCAGGACGTTAATTTATTCAACAAATGTTTATTGAGACTTATTTTGTGCTAGACACTGTTCTACATGCCAGGAATATAATGATACCCCAAACAGGCAAAAATCCTTGCCCTAATGGAGCTTATATTCTAGGGTGGAGGGGAGGGAGGCAATAAATAGACAAACAAAAAGCGAAATATGTCGTGTGTTGGTTAGTGGTAAGTTCTATGGAGAGAAAAGAAGAGAAGCAGGACAAGATGGGGTAGTATTGCAATTTTAAATAAGATGTGTGGGAACTAACATTGGGAAGATGATATGTAAGCAAGGATCTCAAAGAGATGGAGCAGAGAAATGTGCATGTCGAGAACGCAGCAGCCCAATGCAGAGATGATAAACAAAATATCTCATTATGTGCAGAGAAATAAAACTCAAGAAGGATATATTTTTTAAAGATTTAGGGGGGAGAAGAAACGGGGGGGGAGGAGGAGGAGCAGAGAGAGAGAGAGAGAGAGAGGGAGAAAGACAAGTAGATTCTCTGCTGAGCACAGAGCCCAACTTAGAGCTTCATGTCATGCTCTGAGCCGAAATCAAGAGTCGGCCACTTAACCGACTGAGCCACTCAGGCCCCACAAACTCAAAAAAGGATATTGTGGCAACACATACCATCACCACGGTCATCTTTATGGAGCAGTTCATATTCAAGTGACCATTGTGCTGAGTGATGAGGATGCAAGGGGGAGAGCATCTGCATCTGATGAATGTACAATTTGTCCAGTGTTTAGGATAGCTTATGCACACACATACACATGTGCACTAGGTATATATGCATAGGATGTATATATAAAAAGAAGATATTTATTCAATGAGGAGACTGTACTTGCGCCATTCATCCATGAAACGTTTATACACCCTACCCACAGTGAGGCGCTGTGTTATTCAATGTGGATGCAAAGGTGGATGAGAAAAAGACTGTCCCTAAGTACCTCACACTCTAGTGGGAATAAAGACAAGTAAACAGGCAATTTAATGAAGTGCACAAATGTTTTAGTAGGAGGAATACAGTGTGTTCATTAGGATGCAAATTTTGTTTTGACTAAGGAAACCTTTGTCCAAACATATTCTGGAAGTCAAGTGAAACCTATTAACGGTGGAGTTGCCCTAGCTGATATAGGCAGTTGAGAGACCTACCCTACACAAATGCGGGAGAGGTTGATTCTGTACCCTAACATTTCTAAAACGATACACATATGTTCTTGCAACATTAGTCATAATATTATTAGTAAAAAAATCAAATAACTGTAAAAAGCAAACAAATGTCAGCAGAGGTGGTTCATCTTAATGCTTCTTGCCAAACAGATGCAAATTTGCAGTGAAGCCTGCAGTGATCACACTGCTTTACCACTGTTGGTAGAATTCTCAATTCAAGTGAAGTAGTTCTTGCAGTTATTGGAAAATTAAGAAATGGCTTTTCTCATAAATAGGGGAACTAATATTTCTATTTCTTGACTGACATTTATATAGGTGTGTTTCCAATTGCATACCTTTAACCAGCCTTTTTTTTTTTTTTTTTTTTAAAGTAAGCTGTACACTCATGGGGCTTGAACTCACAACCAGAGATCAAGAGTCACATGATCTTTCTTTCTTTCTTTCTTTCTTTCTTTCTTTCTTTCTTTCTTTCTTTCTTTCTTTTCTTCTTTCCTTATTAAGATTTTAATTTATTCACTTGAGAGATGGAGAGAGAGAGAGAGAGAGAGAGAAAGAGAGAGCATGAGTGAGAGCAGGAGGTTGGGGCGGGAGGAGGGGAATTACAGAGAGAGGGAGAAGTAGACTCCCTCTTGAGCAGGGTGTCTAGGGATTATGATCTGAGCTAAAGGCAGACACTTAACTGACTGAGCCACCTAGATGCCCCAAGAGTCACATGCTTTTATCAACAATAGCTAAATTATGGAAAGAGCCCAAATATCCACTGACTGATGAATGGATAAAGAAGATGTGATACACACATGCAGTGGAATAATTACTCAGCCATTCAAAAGAATGAAATCTTGCAAGAAAAAATAAAAGAATGAAATCTTGCCATTTGCAACAATGTGGATGGATAGAGAGAATATTATGCTAAGTGAAATGAGTCACAGAAAGACAAATATCTTATGATTTCACTCTCATGCGCAATTTAAGGAACAAAACAGATGAACATAGGGGAAAGGAAAAAAAAAAAGAGAGAGGTAAACCGTAAGGGAGACTCTAAACTATAGAGAACAAACTAAGTTACTGGAGGGGAGGTGGGGGGGGGGGATAGGCTAAATGGGTGATGGGCATTAAGGAGGGAGGGCACTTGTGATGAGCACTGGGTGTTATATGTAAGTGTTGGAACACTAAATTCTTCTCTGAAACTAATATTATACTATATGTTAATTAACTAGAATTTAAACAAAAATTTGAAACATAAAAGAAAAAAAGAGTCATATGCTCCACCAACTGAGTCAACCCGGACCTTTAACCAGCCATGTTTTGCCAAATGCACTTTCTTCAAAAAGTTTTGGTTTGAAAATTTAACTTCCAAACAAGTAAATCTTTTTTTTTTTTTGCGTTAAATACAAGAACAATCAGTCAATTTTAACATTAGTTCTCTTTTGCAAACCTTTTTTTTACAAACAAAAACAAAGAACAACCCCTTCTCCCCAAACTACGAGATTTAAGAGGCTTTTGAAGATGAAGAGATTTCTCTTTAGTAACTTATTAAAAACTCCTCTGAAAACTATGCTTTTATGAGAAAGAACTAAAATAATGTTTGTATTTCTCTATTCCGAAGGCTGACACATTCAGTTGTGATAAAGGGCAAACATACCAAATACGTTTCACTCATTCTCATTTTATAAGTTAGCAACACTTTGCTGCAATAAGAATGATAAAGCACTGATAAAAGTATGGAAATCTAAGTCCAAATCTTGATGCCATTAGTTAAGTGTGGAAACTTGGCAACTTATCTAATTTCTCCGTTTCCTTATCTATAAAATAATCAGTCTAAACTAAAGCAGTGGTTCCCAGACCTGGCTGATTCTTGTTTTAACATAAAAACTCTCTTTTTTCTTTTTACAAAACTTAATAGTTTGTTTTGTGACTTAATGTTTAGAATTTCAGGCCAAATGGTATAGATTTAAATCTACCCATATTCCTCCTAATTTCATCCAACATTTTTTAATTAAATATTCACACATAAAAGAGTATATAAAAACATGTACTATTTAAAGTGTTTTGGGCGGGGTGGGCCTGGATGACTCAGTCAGTTGAGCATCTGACTCTTGGTTTTGGCTTGGGGTCACCATCTCAGGGTCCTGGGACTGAGTGGGCTCAGCACTCAATGTTAAAAGTCTGCTTGAGATTCTCTCGCTTTCCATCTGTCCCTCCCACCACTCATGCTCTCTCTCTAAAATAAATAAAATCTTTACAAGAAGCAAATGAATAGATGTACACAAAACTGAAAGATCATGAAACGGCATTATTATAAGCATGCTGTTTAGAAATAGGAGGTACAAGTTATAAATGGTTGTCTCTCAGGATGGGGAACTGAGTGAGAGTAGCAGGGTAGGGAACTCCGAGTTTTTGTTAATAAAACCTGTAGGACCATTTGAATGTATCACATTCAATAATAATATTTTTAAAAATACATCAGAATGCCAGCTTTCTTCCTATACTGTGTCTTAGGGATTCATTTATCCTTCAGAGTCTCAGTTTCCCCAACCATTACATGGGAGTTTTATCCCTTACTCAGGCCTATTGTTAGGTTATAAATAATACATACAAAATGCATAACAAATTGTGTAGTACAGGGAAAGGCCCAATAACTGGAAACTATTTTTATTAGTGTATTTACTGATAAATTACACTTGTCTTTATGTTAGGAATTTCTAGAGATATACTATATCCCCAAGGGGAAGTGATGGGACAATTTTTTAAAAAGATTTTATTTATTTATTTATTCATGACACACACACGCACACACACACACACACACACACACACACACACAGAGGCAGAGACATAGGCAGAGGGAGAAGCAGGCTCCATGCAGGGAGCCCGATGTGGGACTCAACCCAGGTCTCCAGGATCACGCCCTGGGCCAAAGGCAGCACTAAACTGCTGAGCCACCCAGGGATCCCCAATTTGCTTTTTTTTTTTTTATTCGTAGTAGATAAGAATCACTTCCACTTGGTTCCTCATCTTCTGCCCATCCAGTAGTCTTCCTCAGGGTTCTCTTCTAGGCCCTCTTCTCTTATTATTGCTCTACTTTGGGCACTTTATCTTTCCTTTATCACACTTCTCCTGATTATTGTTATTTTTTTGCTCCTCCAAGATGGAAATCATTCCTGTCTTGCTTCTTTAATGGTTTAAGCAAATGCAGCAAAAGATGTAACCACTAATGAGTTATGTATGCATCCCTCCTAACTGCCTGGGTATGAGGCTTTTCTTTCCACCTTCAGCGGCATTATAAGGAGAAAACTGCAAGTAGATGAAGTAAGAGGAGTAGAACAACAGGTTGCTTAGTTTGTCCTGAAATGTGAAAGTTAGGGAGATGTTTGGGAAGGGCCTATACAATGGAAAAAGGATACCCTTGCAGAAGATGGTCTTGGATTATAGATGGTAAGGACTGGTAATGAGCTTACATGTCTTTTTTTTTTTCTGGTAGTATGGATGATAGAACCTGATCATGGTCATTGTAAAAAATAAATATTGGATTTATGCTGCCTCACTTGTCTGATGTAATCACTACGTAGAAGGAAGCTCTAATAGAGGAGTAGAGAATCAATACACTAACCACTACTTTAATCATATTTGAAAAGTCAATTCTTGGAGATAGTCAAGAGATCAGTGGTTACCAGCAGTTAGGAGGATGAAAAAGATGAAGAGGTGAAGTATAGAGACGTTCAGGCAGTGAAACTATTCTGTATGATTCTATAATGGTGGATGCATGCCATTATACATTTCTCAAAACCCATATAATATAACAACACAAAGAGTAAACACTAATGTAAACTATGTGGTTTGAATGATAATGATGAACCAGAGTAGGTTCACAGAGTGTAACAAATATATCACCTTGGTACAGGATGTTGATGTGTAATGGGGGCAGGGGATACATGTGGATTCTACTTTCTGCTGAATTTTTTTGTGAACCTAAAACTGTTCTAAAAAAAATTAAGTAACTTAAAAAATCAGTTCTTCCTTACAAAATTCTGAAAGAATAACGGCAACTGAAATAACCTTCTTTTGAAAGTGAGAGAACATGGATATTTGGAGGTAAAGCCACATTCCTACTCATTGTATGAATAAGTTCCTCTAATCTTTCCTCACCAATCCCTTGTGTTGGAGGATTTGAAATAATTTCATCTCCTAGTCTGTTAGGAAATAATATGTGAACTTTTCTATTATACTATATGTGGGATCAAAATTTCAAATATACATTTTAACCTATTAAAACTTATTTAGACATTTCCTATTTCCACAAAGGATTTCAGGGAGGTTACAATAAAATACATGAGTAATAAATTTATTAGATAATAGAGCATCACCAAAAGAGGACAAATTAGGATTATAAATAAAAGAGAAAGAATATATGTTAATTCCAAAGTTATTATGATTACTATGATGTGGTAGAAAATTTTTACTGTGAGTTTTCTGATAACCTTGGATCTTTTTACTTTGGCTAAGTCATTTTTCAAAATTGTAAAGCATATGATCAAAGAAGATACAAGTTTTCCTGGTATAAATTCTTAAAAAAATTTATGTGGTAATGTCTTCCAGAGCAGTTTTAGAGCAAATGCAGACATGGATTAATTTCCCCATGGCTTTTCTTTTATTGGCTTCCGAATAAAACAAAAAATATAACATTTAAGTTTTGCTAAATGAAGACTGTTCCATAAGAGCCTAAACACAATGTATTACAGTATCTTGGCTAACACTAACCTTAAAGATTCCTTTGCTTATATTTCATCAGGTATCCCATTCCCAGATTCCATTACTTCTTCTGAAAAAGAAAAATAAAAAAGATAAGATAATTTATGGCTTAGGAACCTGTTGAGACTACTGTTTGAATCTTCAAATTCTAATTCCTTTTAATTTTTCAATAGCTTTGTGATTGAAAAATACTTTGTGATTCATTAGAACTTGACAAAGACAAACTCTGTTGAGAGGTGTCATTACTTCTTAGGCACTTATTTTGCATTAGATGACTTAATACTACATCAATGGCATTAGAACCAGTAAAACAGTCTTTGTATGTTTATAAATTATGCCTCCTTTTAATTTCCACTTGAGTCTGAAGAGAGTGAATAATACCATCCTATAGCTGAGTAGATTGAAAAGGACCAGAGCATCCTGAAAAGAAAAAAATTAAATGTTTTTTACAAATTTAGATGACACAAAAACATGTAAGTTTCCCGGTTTTGACAACCTTATGCTTTTATATGGCATCTCTGCTACCAGTGTCTCCAGTTTTTCCTCCTCTCATCTTAAGTAAGCTATAACTTATTTACTAAGATTGCACCGTTTGTCTGCTGATAAAAAGAGTAAACCCAGGAACTTGCTTTACTGATATGAAATATGTTATTGTGTGAATTATATACCCTTAGTGTTCTATGATTAACTACTAGTGACACTTAATCTTGAATAATATTATTTTACGGGATATTTAAAAGGAATGCACACACACATATTGGAGTCTTGAGTATTAGAGCTGCAGCTTCAAGAGGCTCTTTGCTTTCTCTTTTTTCTTTTTTGCCTTTTTTCTGGGCAGTGGCAAGCTTTTCATGAAAGAGATCTAGGGCAAGGAGCTGAATAAAACTAATCAATTTATCTACCAGTTATTCTGTAAGAAAAAATTTGTGAGGAATAATGAAAACCTGAAAACAATAAAAATGTTCATCATCTGGGGGAACATTTAAGTAAATTATGTCATAGACTTACTGTGGAATATTGAACAGTAGGGAATTTGGAAGAGTGAGATTTATAGCACTGGAGGATTTCATTAAGTATGTAAAACAAAACAAAAATGAAAGACAAGTAGACATGTGTATACTATCATCTTAGTTATATAAAAATGAATTCCTGAATTACAAACATATATATGTAAATAAATAGAAAGGTCTAGAAGGGTCACCTTCAAGCAATTGACCTTGTGTTCACTGTTTATTCTACATATTTGTGAACTTTCTAATAATAAACATTTATACAGGGTGCCTATGTGGCTCATTGGGTTAAGCCTCTGCCTTTGGCTCAGGTCGTGATCCCTGGCTCCCTGGGGAGCCTGCTTCTCCCTCTGCCTATGTCTCTGCCTCTCTCTCTGTATCTCTCATGAATAAATAAAATATTTTTCAATTAGTTGGAGATAGTAAAATTTTTTAAAAAAATTTTTAATTGAGATAAAATTCACATACCACAAATACACCTTTTTAAAAAAATTTATCTTTATTTTTTAATTATTTAAAATGCACAATTCAACGGGTTTTTAAGGTGCATTTACAAAGTTGTGCAACCGCCACTACGATCAAAACCCATACTTCAGCAGTCACTCCTCAATCTTCCGTATCCCGGTGAATTTTTAATTAAAACACTTTTTAGAATGACAAGGTACTAAGTTGAAACATCTAGACTGGTTTCTCGGGGTTGTGTTGTTAGAATCCTAGAATTTAAGCTCTTTCCTCCCTTGACTGGAAACAGGATGTCCAGTTCTACATTATAGCCTGATGTTTACGACAAAACGACAGTAATAGAAGCCCCATGTATTAGGCCGAGATCCTGTGGATCGTGCGGAGTGTGGGGCAGGCAGTGGGACGTGGACGGGGAGGAACCCGAGGAGGCGGCGAGGGAGTGATGGGCGAGTCGGCCGAGGGCAGGGTGCAGAGGGCTGGAAAGGCGAGGAGCCTGGGATTGGTGCTGACAAGGTAAGGCCATCGGCCCCGTAACCTTCCTTAAACAAGTAGGCAAGGTTAAGGAAATACTCCTCGTGCTTGCCGCCTCCTACTTTAACTCTGTTGTTCTAAGTGTAGCCTTCTGAGCGGCAGCAGCAGCACTGGCATCCTCTGGGAACTTAGGAGAAATGCAGAGTCAGACCCTACTCCCAACTGCATCTGATGATCCAACTGCCTCAGATGATCCGTGTGCGTACTGATGTTTGGGAGGCACGGCTTTCCCGGATCCGCACGGGGAGCAGCTCCGGAGAAGCGGAGCAGCGGTTCGTCATCCAGGACCAGACAGAGCAGGTGCGCCGGGGCGGAGCGGCCCTCGGGAGCCAAGTCCGAGCCACCCGCTTCTTCAGGACGCATTTGGTTAGGATCTATAGGGCTCTCGGTCCTCCTGTCCCTGCAGAAGGCACCGTCAGGGCTCACGAAGGCCCGTCCGCCCGGTCCTGGGTCGGGAAGCTCCCTCCGGCAGCCCCCGCCGCCCAGCCGCCGCGTCAGAAGCACCGTCGCCAGCGCTGCGCCTCAGGCTCCGCCCCTGGCTCGTAACACCGCCCCCGAGCGCCGGGCCGGGGCGGGGCCTGCATTCCTGGGCCCCGCCCCTTCCGAGCCTGCCGGAAGTGACGTCATGGTCCGACTGGCCGGTCTCTCGGTCTTCTTCCCCCTCCCGTACTCTTCCTCCCCAGTCCCTCCCCTCCCCTCCCCCTTCCCTCCTCCGGCTCCAGCCTCTGAGGCCGCGCGGGCGGAGGAGGCTATGGAGTGAGGGGCGGCGACGGCGGCGGCCGGGCGCTAAGGCTGAGCAGGAGCAGCCAGGAAGCGTTTGGGGGGGCGGGGGAAACAAGCTCCAGCGCCGCCCCTCCCGGGAAAGAGGGGAAGAGGTGAGTGACCGCCCGCGGGCACCGGGCGATCTCCTCCACCTGCCGCCCTCCGTGTTGGGCTCCTGAGGCTCGCGAGGAGGGAATGGGGAAGGACCGGCACCCCGGGGTAGGCCTCCCGAGGCTCTTGGAGCTGGTGACTGTTGCCTGGTGACAGCCCTGCCGGCTGCCGGCCGGGACGGTGGGCGCCCGCGCGAAGCCGGGGCTGGGGGAGTGGCGAGCTCCGGGGAGCGGACCCGAGAGGCCCGAGTCCCCCGAAGAGGCCTCGAGGCGACGGGGGACCAGGGCCGGAGTCGTCTGCGGGAGGGAGAGCCCCTTTCTCGGGCCCTGGAGCTCGGGTTTCCGCGGTGGACATCTCGGTTCCCTTTTGGGAAATTGGAGCCGCCTCCGCCCCGGTCAGTCCGGTGGTCTGCACCTGATGACCTGGGTTCCCAACAGCGCCCCGCCGCCCGCGTCCTTTCCGACGGTAGCTGTAGTTCTGGAACGGAAGCTTATTGTGTGCGGTGGGTGGGGCAGGTGTGTTGTGAAGACTGACACCCCCCGCGGTGGCTCCTGCCCTCTTGTTTTCCTAAGCGGGAGAGAAAGGTTGGAGGAAGGTTTAGACGGATCAAGCTTGAAAAAAACTTCTTGGGATCCCACTGAATACATACCTCCGATCACTCCTTACGGAGACCAATACTGTCAGGCCAACGCCTATAACAATCTTCATGAGACTGGACTCGGGCAACTTAAAAGTGCCATGTCAGGACTGCCTTAAAATTGTAAGTGCAAACTAGTTTTTTGTAGATGAAATTCAGGCATTATTTGTATGATTATTTTTTAATTTTTTATGTATTTTCTTACATACTGGATTCTACGAATAATAAGTTTTCCAAGTAGCGTTTGCACCCCGCTCCATTCTGGAAAATTAACCTAATTTAATGAAAATGCCCCAAACCTGCCTGTTACTTTAAAACTGATCATGTTCTGGTGGTGGCTTGAAAGTCAGATACTTGAAGCTTCCTTATAGACTTTGCAGGGTTTTTTTGTCTGGCCTCCTGTCTTATTCTTTGAAATAAACGTTAATTTAAAAGCTTAAAATGGTTTATCAGGCGAGTGTATAAATAGAATTCTTGAGACAATATTACATTAGTCATAAAAAGATGCTTTTGGAGGATTGTGTTAAAGGAAAGGAACCTAGTGGAAGGTAAGGACCTTCCTTCTGTTCAGATCCACTTTACTCACATGCCAAAACCTATTCTTTTCTCTTTAAGATCAATAAGCAGCCAATAAAAACAGACACATTGTACTTCTATACAACAGAATACTTCTGAACAAATCAAACCAATAATTGTGAATAACTACCCTACCTACGTTTCAAATTCATTATTTACCCCCCAATAAAAATAGGTTCTCTTGCTGTGTTTAGCTGAAGAGACGAGCGTCATCATCCCTTTCTCTAGGAGTAGAAGTGTGATATCTTCCTGTCTCTCATGACTCATAGTAGTCTTTCTAGAAGTCCTATTAATTGGGCCTCTTGAACATGTCCACTCTTCATCTTCAGTACTAGTACTGTAGTTCCAGCCATCATCATCTCTCCTTTGATGAAAACGAGCTTCCTAGATATGGCCTACTTGCATTTACTGTGGTCAGATCTGTAGTTTTCCACACCAGGTTGAGTGACTTTTTCAAAATGCAGATCTAATCACATTATCTTCATGTGTAAAGCCCTTCAGTGGCTTTCATTGTTTTTAAGAGAAATTAGCATCCGGAACAGTCTGTTTTGGTCCCTGGTTGCCTTTTCAACAGTCTTTTCTACAGTGCTTTCTGGCATTCTTCTCTCCTCGAGTCAGTTCTTTCTGTTCTGCTTCAAGTACATGGCTTTTAGTTATGGTACTTTCTCTGCCTGGAAATACACTTCTTTTCCTGTTACTGCCTGTTCAGCTCAGTTCAGGGAAGACTTTGCTGGTTAGGATAGAGTCCCATAATGATATGTTCACATGACACCATTGCAGAGTTGCTGTATTTATTAATTCTTAATAAATTAATGAGATATTTCACATGCTGTGTAAGTGCTTAATAAATGTTGAGTGAATTCATTCAGTGCTTAATCTGCTAGGTAGTAAGCATTTTATGTGTTGTCATCTTTTTTTTTTTTTTATAGAATACACCTCCTTTTCAAGCCCTCATGAAATATTTTTTTTAAATTTCTATTTATTTATGATAGTCACAGAGAGAGAGAGAGAGAGAGGCAGAGACACAGGCAGAGGGAGAAGCAGGCTCCATGCACCGGGAGCCTGACGTGGGATTCGATCCTGGGTCTCCAGGATCACGCCCTGGGCCAAAGGCAGGCGCCAAACCGCTGCGCCATCCAGGGATCCCCATCTTTTTTTTTTTTTTAAGATTTTATTTATTTATTCATGAGAGAGACAGAGAGAGAGGCAGAGACAGACACCCAGGCAGAGCGAGAAGCAGGCTCCATGCAGGGAGCCCCATGCGGGACTCAATCCCAGGACCCCAGGATCATGACCTGAGCCGAAGGCAGACACTCAACCATTGAGCCACTCAGGCCCCTGTGTCCTCTGAACAACCACTTGATATATATGGGTGGCAGGTCCCCCTTTTTATGGATTAGAAATAGTATTAGGGAGTAATTGGTGGCCCCAGTGCTAATAAGTATTAGAACAGGCATTTGAACCCGGGTTTCCTTGCCACTGAGGATTGTGTACTTACTCCTATAACATTTAATTCTCACATTGCATCAGAACACCTGGGGAGCTGCTCAAAATACAAATGCCCTGACTGCACATTTACAGATTCTGATTCCAAAGGTCTGAGATAGTAGATAGGCATCTGTGTGATTAGCAAGTTAGCCAGTCATTTGGATGTTATTATTAGATGTATTTAGATGTTCATCAGTGTTTGAAAACCATTGCCTTAGACAACATTTCACTGCTTTATGAGTTACAGTTTTTACACGTTTTACTTCACTGTATTTCAGATTTTGTATGTTCTTAAAAGCAAGGAAGAACTATAGACCTGAGGAAGTGAACTTAGTTGTCAGTTTAATTTCCTACCCAGTTTTTCCTTTTCCCCCTTCTCCAGCTTAACGGGCTGAGTAGTGAGATGATTGCCACCCCAGTGCTGCTAGTTTTTTGAAATCATGGTAATTTTAAGAATCTGATTGCGTTCCTGTAGTAAAAACTACGCTAAGTACATGGGCTTGAAGTGCCTTCAAAAGAGTTGGATGTGATCTCTCCTCAGATCTTATGGTTCAGATTACTAATTTGATATTTAAGCATATGTTGCCTTATAATTTCTCATGTTGCCTTTTAAGTCTTTGGTACAGTGTTCTTAAGTTTGTAAAGTGATGGAATGTTTTACTTCTTGTTTCTCCTGCACCTAGTGTGGTGCTTTACACATGGTAGGTAACCAATAATTTGTTGAACAGACTGTGCATCTCTGTTCATTCCTAAGGCGTGTTAATATTTTATGTTTTTCTTAAATCAGGTTTGTCTCCTGTAAGTAATTTGTTCTAGCTCAATTGATAATTATTAGATACTTTATGTAGTTGTAAAGAGAATGATTGTCTTTGGCTGGTGTAATCTTTGTTTTTTGAATAAGATTAAACATGATGGAAATGCCAAAGGATACTTACTGCTAACCTTTTTTTTTAAACTGTATCTTTTTAAAGCTTATAGTAGTCTCTGAGTGCTCTCATAAGAAAAAAAAGTGTAATTCAAGAATGTATCTCAGAGTCCTCTTTAGATGTAAAGAGATAAGTATTGCGTGTGGGAATGTAAGGTACGACATTTTTCCCAAATCTCATGAATCACTTTCCCCAAAAGTATTTGTGTCATGTTAATGTAATTTTTATATGAATCACAAAATCTCATTTTATGAATATTTAACTATATAAATCACTGTATATAAGTGATATTCTTTTATATTCAGGCATTTACATAGAAAGAAGTCTCAGACAGTTGTGCCTCTTCAAGGAATAAAACTATTTTGAGTTGATTGGTATTTATTTGCATTGTTCATTAGTGGTCAGTGTGTATTATTTTGTGCTTATTGAAAGACTAGTTTCTGCTAGGTGCTGTGAGACTAACAAGCACTGAACATAATTTCATTATCAGATGTAATCATAATAATTTTTTTATTTGCATTACAGAATTTCCATAACACATAAATACATAATACAGGCTAGTTCTACTTTTTAATATTTCATTCTTGGGGAAGTAAGGGATTTGCAGTTGTGTTACTTGAAAATGCAGGAATTTTTTTTTTTTGCATAAATCTAATTTTACCTACTATATTCCTGCTATCTCTAGAGTTTATGCGTAGGCAGACTGAAAGAATTGCCAATTCCTTTCAGCTACCTGCCATCAGGTGCTGTAACAGCCCACCTTCTGGCAAGTATGTGTACAATTTTGTATTGCATCAGATTTACCTTCTGGTTCTACCAAAAGCCAAGTTATGGCTGAGCCAGATGTTAGAGAGTTATAGTCTTGGAATCATAATTAAGTTGTCCCAAATCTTGTTTTGACTGAGATTTAGAGGGAAAGATGAATGAATTTCAGGTAAATTCTGCTAAGTGGTATACAGTGGGAAATGGCTTATATCCATGGACATTCCTGTTGTTTTATAACTTTGTGTCTGGAAAAGATGGGCTTTTTTCTTTATCCAGCAATCAAGTGAAAATTTGAAGAGCTACTATTTTAAGAAAAGATATTTGGACTCTAAGTTTCTTATATGTTAAAGGGATGTTGCTAATAATTCAAAATCTCATTTAAATTCAGGTCTTCTTTTAGAAGTTCTTTCAGTTCATCTGTCTTCAGCCTTCTGTTACTCTCATGATATTCTTGGCTAACCTTTTTCAAGGTTATAGCCTTAACTGCTGTACTGCTTATAAGCTCATGGTAATCAAAGTTTTGTTTTCAATCAAGGCTTTTTTTTCTAAGTTTTTGGCCTGTGTATCTAAAAACCTACTAGATATATCTATATGTGAGTGTCATTCAGGCAACTCAACTTCAGTGTGTCCAAAATTGAATTCTTCCTCCCACAAAACCAAGAGTTATCCCCTTTAAATCCTGCCTGGGTAAATGGCTTCATCCTCTGTCTAGACTCTGAAATGGGAGACCTGATTGGGATTCCCAGTTTTGTCCCTTTTCTTTATCTAATTGGTCACTAACTTCTCTTAGTTCTAACTTGTACTTGTTTCTAACTTTTTCTTTTCTTCCCTTCCTTATTATTTATTACCTTACTTCAGCAACCTCTCCCTCTGTTAAAATATGTTTAAAATTTGATATATAGTACATAAAAGTGCGTAGCAAAGTTTAATATGTAATTATAAAATAAATATCCATGGAACACCTTTGAAACCCCCTTCTTCCCACCATCTCTTCCCTATCTTCCCTGTCTCTATTTCCAAGTATCTTTTCCTTTGTCTTCTTGCTTTATATACATTCTAAATTATGCATATATATCATCCCTGAACTACGTGTTGATGTTCTCTTTAGTCTTGCCATGTTCCCTATTCCCACTCTCTATTTGATTAGAGTGGTTGATCTTACTCATTTCTGAAACCCTTCTGTGGCTTATTGCTTACTACTCATTGCTCTTGGTGATCTGGCTTGTTTCTTTTGCCATATTTCCCTGTTTCCTCCAGCTTTTATCTGAACTGCTTTGTTTTTACTTTGTTCTCCCGTTCTCTGTCTAGTTCATTTCTATTCACCTTTAGAGACATCTCTAGCATTACCGTTTTGGGAAAACCTTCTCTCTCTTACTATTTTTTGTTTTGTTTTTGTTTTTTGGCTCCTGTAAGACTTTGTATTACTGTAGATTTTATCACTGTGGGCTAATGCTATAGTTTGTTTATGTCTCTGTCTCTTGCCCCTTTGATGATAAGATCTTTCATGGCTTATTTTTCCTTCTTTCTCCCAGTTTCTTATGTAGTATCAGGGACATAGTGGGTACTCAATAAATATTAAATAATTTATCAGGTGAATTTCCACGTCTACTCCTACCATGTGTACCCTATCGTTGGCTCTGTTTGGATGACGAATGAGTTTCTCATTGAATATTACCTCCGAAAATATCCTTTGTTTTCATACTGAGCTCTTTGTAGTTCTCAAATCACATCATGATCTTCCTCCCTTACTGTAGTGTGGTAGGCACCTCTCTGTTTATTGCTGTAAATCTTTGCAGGTCTGAGTCTGCTGGCTACAGACTAAGTCCCCAAAGAGCAGAAATGTTGCCATTTACATCTGTATTCCCAATGTATAACTAGTGCATGGTGAGTTAGAGGAATGGGTATGCAGGTTTTAAAGAGGGTTTTTATGTCCCTTTACCTCCCCCATCAAAATCAGCAGCAGATGTTCATAGAGAACAACTTGGCATAGCAATAAATATTTTCATAATGCCAATAGCAACATTTTCTAACTGCTCACAGAAATGCAGCATTAAATTAAAAAGGGAAAGAGGATCTCTATTTCTGTTTCTAGACAGTTCAAGTCTTTCATAGAAGAAGGTAGGTCATATCTGCATAAATATAATTTAATTAACAGAAAAAACTGGATATGAACTAGTGCTACCTTAGTCCAGGGGCCTTCCAAATATTTTTGCTTGTGTGTTTTCCAAATAATTTGGAAAGAAAGAAAAAGTACTTTTTTGCATGTTTTTAAGTTGCTAGTATCTGAAATTTTTCATCAAGAGTTTTGATAGTTACAAAGGACCTAATTTCTAAATTGTTGCATATTGTGATTATGTTTTACTTTTATCAAAACCTTGGAATTTTTGCTTATTAATTGGAATAAACTTGTTCTTATACATCCCTATGACAGCCATCTTATTTCTTAATTGTAATTCTGTGATAGATAAGGCATGGGGGCTTGCTGTTAATATCTGCTCTAGAAGAAATAAAGCACAGCCTCTTTGAGTAGTTTTTCCCAAATTCCTTTTTGCTTTATTCTTAAGAGACTTTCAGTATTAATGCATTCTTGAATTTCATTTGCTGTATTCAAAGTTTTTTATATCCAGGCAAATGCCATATAATAAGATTGTGATGGCTGCAAAAAATTCTTTGGGCAAGTGGGAGAAAATTGTGCAGAAAGAATTGGTTAAGGAAGATTTACAGGACACCGACTTTGTCAGATAAATCAGTTTTAGGAAGGAGTAAACATGGAAGTGGAATATTTGAAGAATGATAGAGTTTTAGGCCTCGTTTTGTGCCATGGACCCTTTGATAGTCTAGTGAAGCCTGTGGACCCCTTCTTAAAGCAATATTTTAGGGTCTTGTCAATTTCTACAAAAGTCCCTGGGATCCTGACTGGATTGCATGGAGTCCATAGATCAGTGGGGAAATTGGTATCTTAGCAATATTGAGTCTTCCAGTTTGTGGATGCAGTCTTTCCTTTTAAGTCTTCATCAGTTTTCGTAGCAATTATTTGTTGTTTTCATTGTCCAAATCTTATATATCTTGTTAAATTTATCCAATAGGTATTTCATGTTCTTGAAATGGTATTTTTAAAATTTCAGTGTTTGTTTCTTGGATATTGAAATAGACCTCCCCCCCTTTTTAAATGTTCTGTTTTTATATTCTTTAATGCTAAACTCATTTAGTTCTAGTAGCTTTTTTGTAGATTGCTTCTGACTTTCTGTGTACATTTTATTTTGTTCTAATTGCTTTGGCTAGGGACCTCCATTAGAATATTGAATTAAAGTGGTAAAAGTGGTTGTTTTTACTTTGTTCCCAAACATAGGGAGAAAGTGATCAATCTTCTATTTTTAAATGTAATATTAGTTGTAGATATTCAGAGATTCTATTAAACAGGTTGAGGAAGTTTGTTCATTCGTTCGTTCGTTCCTTCCTTCCTTCCTTCCTTGTTTCCATCCATCCATCTATCCTTTTTTAAAAAGTAGGCCTCCATGCCCATTGTGGAGCTTGGACTCACAACCCGAGATTAACAGTTACATGTTCTTTTGAGTGAGTCAGCCAGGTGCTCTAAGGAAATTTCTTTCTGTTCTTAGTTTGTTGAGAGTTTTTATTATTATTATTATTATTATTATTATTATTATTATTAAATATTTATTCATGAGAGACATAGAGAGAGAGACAGAGAGGCAGAGACACAGGCAGAGGGAGAAGCAGGCAAACCCGATGTGGGACTCGATCCTGAGACTCCAGGATCACGCCTAGGCCGAAGGCAGGTGCTAAACCGCCAAGCCACCTAGGGATCCCCGAGAGTTTTTATTGTGAATGAATATTGAATTTTGTCAAAAATTTTTTCTTTTACTGAGATTATTGTATGTCCTTCTCCATTATTCAGTTAATGTGGTAAATTATATGAATTTGTTTTTGCGTGTTAAATCAACCTTGCATTCCTGAGATAAATCCTTCTTGGTCATCGGGTTGGATTTATTAGATTTGATGTACTAATATTTTGTTAAGTTGATGAGGGATATTGATATGTAGTTTTCTCTTCTGTCATTTGTTGTTGGTGTCAGGGCAATACTGACTAAATAACATGACATAGAAAGTATTCTCTTCTGTGTTCTGGAAGAGCTTGTACTGACCTGGTCATTATGTATTCTTTAAATGTTTGATAGAATTCAACAGTGAACCATTTGAGCCTGGAGTTTATTTTGTGGTAAAGTTTGTAGTTTTGAATTGAATTTCTTATAATAGGACTATTCTGACTTTCTGTTCCTTCTTGAGTCAATTTTGGTAGTTTTGATTTTCAAGGATTTTTTTTTCCATTTCGTTCAAGTTGTTTAATTATCAACTTGGCATAAGATCATTTATAGTATACCTTATTGCTTAAAATCTATAGGATTTAAATAAGATTAAAATCCATAGGATTTCCTCTATTTCCAATATTGGTCATTTGTGTCTTAAATTTTTTCTTAATGTAACTAGAGGCTTATCTTTTTGAAAGCACAGTTTTTGGCTTCATTGATTTTTCTTTTTTCATTTCTCTATTAAAATAGGGTGTTACATTAAATTCCGTATGTTTGGGGGATCCCTGGGTGGCTCAGCGGTTTAGTGCCTGCCTTTGGGCCAGGGCGTGGTCCTGGAGTCCTGAGATTGAGTCCCACATTGGGCTCCTGGCATGGAGCCTGCTTCTCCCAATGCCTGTGTCTCTGCCTCTCTCTCTCTCTCTCTCTCTCTCTCACTCTCACTCTCCCTCTCTATCATGAATATATAAATAAAAAAATCTTTAAAAAAATAAATGAATTCAGTATATTTCATTGGTTTTTACTCTTTTATTTCCTTTTTTCTACTTATTTTGCATTTAATTTACCTTTTTTTTTTTTTTTTTTCCTGGCTTCCTGAGATGAAAGATGAGACTACTGATTGATTTTGGCAGTTCCCCCCACCTCATATAAATATTTAAAGCTGTACATTTTTCACTAATTACTACTTTACGTACATCCCACACATTTTTCACTTTTATTCACCTCAAAGTATTTAAACATTTTCTGTGATGTATTTATTTTAGCCCTTGGGTTATTGAGAAGGATTTAATTTCTAAATATTTGCATTTTTTTGTAGATATTTCTCTATTACTGATTTCTAGTTTAATTTCACTGTGGCAAATAACATGTTTTATATTTCAGTAGTTTTCAATATGTTGAGATTTGGCTCAGAATAGAGTCACCCTTAGAGTGTTCCATGTACACATGAAAACAAAATGCATTCTGCTGTTGTCAAGTGGGTGTTTTTGAGTCATGTTGTTTGACAGTGTTATTCAAGTTCTCTTTGTTGATTTTTTGTCTACTCAGTCTACGTTCATTTGTTACTGAGAGAAGATCCTTGAAGTCTACAACTATAACTGTGGATTTGTCTGTTTGTTTCAGTCATTTTTTTGCTATATTTATTTTAAAGCTCTTATTCAGTATGTACACATTTAGGATTTTATGTCTTCTTTGATGAAATGACATCTTTGTTATGAAATATTGCCTATTCTGTTTGTTATTAATATGACCACTCTAGCTTGGTATATTTTCACATTCTTTCAGTTTTATTTTATTTTTTTTAGATCTTATTTATTTATTCATGAGAGACACAGAGAAAGAGGCAGAGACCTAGGCAGTGGGAGAACCAGGCTCCCTGCAGGGAGCCCCATGTGGGACTCGATCCCAGGATCCCAGGATCATGACCTGAGCCAAAGGCAGTCGCTCAACCACTGAGCCACCTGGCTGCTCGCATTCTTTCAGTTTTAAATCATCTTGTAAAGTGTGTTTAAAGTGAGTTTCTTGAAAGCAGCATATAATTGAGTCTTGCTTTTTAATCTAGTTTGACAATCTCTGCCTTTTAATTGGAATTTTAAATCATTTACACTTAATATTATTTATATGGTTGGATTTAAATCTGTCTTGTTATTTTCTGCTTGTCACAATTGTTCTTTGTTCCTTTCTTCCTCTTTTCCTACTTTTTGTATTCATTTCACTTTAGGATTCCATTTTATTTCCACTATACACCTTTTAGTTATATCTCTTATTTTACCCAATTAATCTAGGATTTATAATATGTTTTTTTTTTTTTTTTTAGATTTTGTTTATCTATTCATGAGCGACACATACACACACACAGAGGCAGAGACACAGGCAGAGGGAGAAGCAGGCTTCATGCAGGGAGCCCGATGTGGGACTTGATCCCGGGTCTCCAGGATCATACCCTGGGCTGCAGGCAGCGCTAAACTGCTGTGCCACCGGGGCTGCCCTATAATATGTCTTTAATTTGCTCTAATCTATTTTCAAGTGATATTATACTGCCTAACATATAAGAATCTTTCAAAAATACACTTCCATTTCCCTTGTCCTGTTCTTGGTTTGTCATATTTTTTACTTTTTCATATTATCAGCATATTTTTGTTATTTTTGTTTTAAATGATCAGTTATCTTTTTAAGAAATATGAGAAATTTTTTTAGATACTTGCATAATTTTTATTTCTGGTATATCCTTCATTCTTTTTATGGATTCACATTTCCATCTGGTATATTTTTCCTTCTGTTTGAAGGACTTCTTTTAATATCTCTTGTAGTGAATATCTGTTGGCAACAAATTTTCTCAGATTTTGTTTTCCTGAAAAAGTATTTTACATTTATTTTTGAAAGTTGTTTTTCCCATGGTGTATAGAATTCTAGGTTGATAGATTTTGTTTTTTGTTTTGTTTTAGCACTTTAGAGATCTTCATTCAGTTGCCTGACTTGTATATTTTCTGATGAAGAAAACTGGGGAAAATTTTTATCTTTTTTTCCCTCTATATATAATTTTCCTATTTTCTCTGGCTGTTTTTAAGATTTTTCTCTTAATTACTGACTTTCAGCTACTTGATAGGATGTGTCTAAATATGGTTTTCTTTGTGTTTATCCTGCATGTGGTTCATTGAATTTCTTGATACTTTGTATTGTTTTCATGAAATTCAGGAACATTTTGGCCATTATTTTTTCAAATATCATTTCTCCCTTTTCCCACTCATTTTTGGGATTCATTTATATATGTTAGACTGTGATATTGTCCCACAGGTCACTGAGACTTTGCTCATTTTTTTTCCTATTCTTTTATTCTGTCTTCAGGTATTACTACTTTTTTTTTTTTTTCCAGTAGACTCCTTGTCCAGTGTGGAACTCAACATGGGCCTTGAACTCATGACCTGGGATCAAGACCTGAGCTGAATTGGATGCTCAATCAACTGATCCACCCAGGCATCCCATGGTTTTACTAATTTTTTTTCCTACTAATCTGTTAATCATATCCTCTGAATTTTTTGTTTGAGATATTTTGTTTTTCAGCTCTAGAATCTTCACTAGGGTTTAAAAAAATATTCCATTTACTCTCATTATGTTCATGCTTTCTTTGAAATACTTAGACAAATGGTAGCTGTTTAATGTCTTTAATGTCTATAACTATCATTTGTAGTCTTTTTTGATTAATTTGAGTCTTGATTATGAGAACATCTTCATATTCATTCATGGCATGTCTACTAATTATTGACTGCATGCTGAACATTGTGGATGTTACATTATTAGATATCTGAAATTTTTTTGTCTTTCTTTCCTGAATATTGGGTTTCATTCTGGTAGACAGCTAAGTAATTTATGAGTAGTTTGATCATTTGAGGCTTGCTTTTAGTTTGTTAGGTCAGCTTTAGAGTACATTTTACTCTAAGAACAGTTTATCCTACTACTATGGCATGGTCCTTGTGGGATTTCTGTTGACTGCCTTTAGTGATCAGTGTAGCTGGTGAGAAATTAAATGATTTATAGCTTGGTGTGAACCTGAACTGTTCAGTTTATAGCTCTCTGGTTGGTCCTTGACTGAGCTGGTTGAGTGTCACACCATGTATGGTCATCTTAGTGTTCAAACAAAGCATCAAATTTCTGGAGCTCTTTTTTCAGCATATTTCCCTCCCTCTCTGTCTCTCTCTTTCTGTCTCTCTTTTTCTTTCTCTGATTTCCCCCCTTTTTGAAATTCTAACCCAGACCTCCCAGCTACCCCTGCATTCTTGAATTCTAGTTTGTCTCCTCAACTCTTTAACTCCGCTAGACTGCTGCTTGGAATTCTGCTCTCTACTCTGGTTTGCGGTGTGCCCCTAGGCAGAAAGCTTGGGGCAGTCCTTGGGTTTGCTTTGTTAATTCACTTTCTCACTAGGATTATATGCCTGTGCTGCCTATTCACTGTTTGAAAATATTTGTTTCATATATCTGTTTGGCTTCTAGTTGTTCAAGGTGAGGGGATAAACTTCAGTGTTTCTGCATCATGACTAGAAATGTGTAAGATTTTAAAAATATTTAATTACCTGTTCCTTCTGCATGTTTTACTGTCTTTTTGCCACCAGTGCTTATTTTTTTAGAAGGTATTCTCAAGTGATTTCATAGTTCAATAGTAGTTTACTCATTTATTTAAGTTAATCTCTGTGCCTATCATGGGGCTCGAACTCAGGACCACAAGATCAAGTCACATGCTCTTCTGACTAAACCAACCAGGTGCCTGCAACAGGAATTTTTTTTAATAGTGAATAAAACTTTTATAAAATACAAATTTATTGTTTAATATAGCATTAGTTCCTTTTAGGTTTTATTTATTTATCTATCTATCTATTATTTTTAAGATTTTATTTATGTATTTATTTATTTATTTATTTGAGAGAGAGAGAGAATGCACAGAGGGAGAGCGAGAGGGAGAAGCAGACTTCCCTGCTGAGCAGGGAGCCTGCTGTGGCCCTCGATCCCAGGACCTTGGACCATGACCTGAGCTGAAGGCAGATGCTCAACCAACTGAGCCACCCAGGTGTCCCCTTTTAGGTTTTATATGTTATTTTTAGCAAGAGGAAAGATTTAGACTCTGTACACCACTTAAAGTCTTGAGGGTTCATGTTACATAGTTGCACAACATTCATGTCTGTGTCAAGTGCGAATATGTCTTTTCCTGGTCTGTAATAATTGAGGTTGAAAGGAACAATTTGGTTCCTAGATTTAAATTTGCATTCAAGTGTATTGGGTTCTTTGAATACAAAATCAACATGAAGTTTTTGTCTCTATAGAATTGTTTCATTCACTGTTTGGGGTATATTAAGTTTTTCAGACTAAATAATGAATGTTAAGTGCTTCAACAAGTACAAACAAATGATCAGTGCTTCCCTGTCCCCCTGTGTTTCTAGGTAACTGTAACTCAATATTGCAGCCATGGAGTCCATGCTTAATAAGTTAAAGAGTACCGTTACAAAAGTAACAGCTGATGTCACTAGTGCTGTAATGGGAAATCCTGTCACTAGAGAATTTGATGTTGGTCGACATATTGCCAGTGGTGGCAACGGGCTAGCTTGGAAAATTTTCAATGGCACAAAAAAATCAACAAAACAGGTAAGTTTTAATTCAGAGTCCATTTGGCAAGAACATACATGCTAAGTACCATAATGTGCATATGCATCTTTATGTTAAGAAATGCCAAAAGTAATGGGTTCTTTACTTCTCGTTTCCATCCAGTGAAGTCATACAAAAATAAATGCTTTAAAACATGCCCTAAATCTAGTTACAAATACATTGTTTAACATATCATCCCGTCTTCTATTTTAATTTTGCTTACTTAATAAATCTAATGTATCTGTTGAGCAAAGAAGTATATTAGATTTTTTAGTGAAGTGTTTGTTTTAGAATAAAAATCATGTTCCTTTTCAAATTTGTCAATGAGCTAGCTATTAGTTTATTATTACAGACTTTTGTAACATTCTTTTGTGTTTAACGCGATATTTTTTATAATCAGAAGGTAGTATGTTTGTGGAATAGTCAGTAATGTGTTTTATGATATATTTATTTCAAAGTTATTTTAAAACTAACTGTTCTTTTAGTAGTCATTTGAATGAGTTATATTTTTATTTTTATTTTTTTAATTTGACTTAAGAGACCAACAGATGGTTCTTAGAAATGTGGAGGATTGTTTAGTGTTATATTTTACTAACAGTTTTCTGTTGGAATTGTTAAAGAATTGAAAAACCTCCAGGTTTAAAACCTCTGTAGAAATAACGTTCTTTAAAAAGAAAAATCACTATTTCCAAAACTACTTTTGTACAAATGAAACATATAGGTTATAAGACATTTGGGATTAATTACACATAATTTTCCAGTGACTCTGTCCCAGTTATACAGTTGTGGATGTATATGCATTATTTGTGACTTTTCCAAAGCTGGCTTTTCCCCCAAACAACAAGTATATTAAAGACTGAATCAGTTTTGGTTATCCTTTTATGAAGTAGGAATCTTGGTCTTGTGATAGCCTATCAAGGCTGGCATGTGGTTTGTACCTGACCTGTAAATCTTGTTTTTATTGCCATTTGGTTGGAAGTCTTTAGTCCAGGGCTGATCTATATTTTAAATGCTGATTTATTTGTCATTTTTGAACATTGTTTTCTCTCTCAATTCACCAAGAGCCCCAAAAATAAGTGGTTTCTTGAGTATTGAATGCTTCAAAAGCTATTGAGTCCATGAAGTTATGTAAATGACCAACCTCTAATACTAGCTTTTATAATCAATTATATCAGGGGAAAATGAAAGAACACCAAATGTACTAAATTTTGCATTATTTATTAATGGTGGAACATAATAGTGTCTGTGTGCTCAGCCAAAAGAGTTCTCAGTGTTTGTGTTTATATTAGAAGTCCGTATACAGAAATTCTCTGATAACGTTGAAACTTCTGTTGCAGTTCATAGAACATGAAAACCAGGCACAAATAATAGGTAATTGATTGGATATTGCATAATAATACATCAGTTCTCAACTGCTAACTGCCAGAATTGGATTCTCTTAGGAAACTGCTTTATTTTACCCCCCAAATTTATTGCTTTGTGGAAAAAGACAGTTTTGAAATATATCTGTGCTTTATGTGGATACAATTTTGAATCTTCTCTCTTTGCCTCTTTTAAACCTAAGGTATCTGAACTGAGTATTCTATTTGGACTATACTAGCTAATTCCTTAAGAAGTAGCTAAGTCTTTAACTACTTTGGCATTGAAGCCTCATTTTAATTTCTCCCTTAATTGTAGTTTTAATTCATTTTCAGTTATCTCATTTTTTAGTAAAAGGGAATCATAGAAGATAGATAATCTAGAGCTGTGCTACCCAATATGGTAACCACAGGCTACATATATCTATTTCAATTAGGAAAAATTAAATTTAGTTCCTTAGGAGCACTAGAAACATTTTCAAGGCTATGTGTGGCTATTCAAGGCTATGTGTGGCTAGTGTATTACCATACTGGACAATGCACATAGAGAACTTAAAAAAAAATTTTTTTTTAAGATTTTGTTTATTTGAGAGAGAGAGAGAGACAGAGATATAGTGACAGAGATAGTGAGAAAGAGCACAAGTGAGGAGGAGAGGGAGAAGCAGGTACCCCACTGAGCCAGGAAGCCCAACATGGCTCTCCATCCCAGGACCTAGAGATTCTGACTTGAGCTGAAGGCAGATGCTTAATTGACTGAGCCACCCAGGCACCCTGCATGTAAAGAACTTTTGATCATCACCAATGTTCTGTACCACAACACTGATCTTAGAGAAATTGGGAGAAAAATATTGGAAAAAGACATTCTTCTTGGTCCCAACCCCCGCCTCCCCCCATGCATAAAGAGACACTGAGACTGTGAGACTTTAAGAAATATTTAAGAAAAATAAAATATTTATATTTAAGATATTTAAGAAAAATATGCGGGTATTTTTCTTAACCCTCTCAGCTTTTCTTGATCTAGCATACAGTGTACTTGATTGTGTTTGTGTTTATAGCAGATTATATGATCTTAAATTTGACTTTGAGGTAACATCAGGTTAGGGACTTAGGCTGGGAGATTCTTTCTGTGTACTTTTTGCTAGGGTTATTTCAAGTTCACAGTAGTACAGTAGTACAGTAGTACATGATGAATTATAATTTTCAGATCATGTACAACTTTTGCCTTTTTAATTTAAGTGTTTGAAGGCTTCTGAGAGGAATGGAGTAAGTAATAAAAGCACCTACAGAGCAGATAAAAAAAAATACACATATACGAAACCTGGAGTGTAGACAGATAAAAAAAAAAATTGGCAAATAATTTACTTTTGTGCCTGGTAACATCATTGTACCTCATTAGGCATCTGTGTTATTATTATCCTGGCTTTATGCTTCCAAAACCCAATTTCTGTTGTTTCTGTTTTTGAAAGACATTCTTTGAAGAAATATCTCCTGGTAAGTAATTTATGAAAGTGCAATTAAGAATTCCTAAGAGTCCTAAGTTTAAAGTTGATTATTTTTTGCAGTTAAATAAGGTGTTTAGGCCAGTTAGGTATACAAATTTAAGATTTTTAAAAGTTATTATTTGGGTAAACTTCACATGTGAACATGTTGAAATGGACAGATCATTAATTATAGCCTTTTAGCATTTGAAGCTACTATTTAGGTTTATGTTTATTTAGATTTCTTCTTGAGTGTTCATTTAGAAGCAGCTCTTGGTTCCCAACCATTACTCTTTCTAGAATCTCAGTAGAGACGTCATAAGACACTTCAGGGTGACATTTAGGGAATAAAGATTGTGTCTATTTAGCATATTTTTAAAATATAAGCATATTTTAAAGAACTTTTGCAGAGTAGTGCACAAATTATCAGTGTAGAGCTTGATGAATGTTTACAGTGAGCACACCTGTGATCAACATCTGGGTCAAGGAAACATTGCTAATATTCATGGCTTTTCATAGTCATTACCTCTTCACACCTTCTCTTCAGAGGTCACTGCTATCTGATCCTTTGACTCTAAGTAAAAATTACTCTAAGTAATTTTTCCTATTTTTGAACTTTAGGGTTGTATGTGTGTGTGCATTGCATGTTTGTTTACTTTTGAATTTTATTTAAGTGGAATCATACTGTGTACTCCTGTTTGGCTCCTTTTCCTTAAATCTATTTTCATGGGATGCATGTATGTTGCTGAACATAGCAGGTTTTCTTTTTATTAAAATATAGGAAGATCCCTGGGTGGCGCAGTGGTTTGGCGCCTGCCTTTGGCCCGGGGCGCGATCCTGGAGACCCGGGATCGAATCCCACGTCGGGCTCCCGGTGCATGGAGCCTGCTTCTCCCTCTGCCTGTGTCTCTGCCCCCCTCTCTCTCTCTCTCTGTGACTATCATGAATGAATAAATAAAATCTTTAAAAAAAATAAAATATAGGATATTGCTATGAACATTCTTGTATATGCCATTGGGATATATAACACATTATTTAGACATGGAATTACCAGGTGATAGTGTTTGTATTTGTTCAGTACTAGTCTTTCTAGAGTGGTTGTTTCAATGTATACTTCCATCAGCGGTTAGTTTCTTCACATTCCTGCCAACCCTTTTTATAGTTAGTCTTTTTAGGCATTCTGAGCAGAGAGTCTTATACTTATTTTTTATTTTTTAGTGTAGTTGACACACAGTGTTAGATTAGTTTCAGGTGTGTGATATAGTGGTTTGACAAGTCTATATGTTATGCCGTGCTCACCACAAGTGTTGTTAACCTTTTGTCACCACACAGTGCTGTTATACTGTTGGCTATATTCCCTATGCTGTACCTTTTATCCCTGTAATTTATTCATTCTGTACCTGGAGGACCATACCTCCACTCCCTTTCACCCATTTTGCCCATCTCTCCATTTGGCAACCATCAGATTGTTCTCTGATTTTTGGGTCTGTTTCTGCTTTTTGTTTGTTTATTCATTTGTTTTGTTTTTTAGATTCCACATAGAAGTGAAATCATATGTATTTGTCTTTCTCTGTCTGACTTCACTTGCCATAATACCCTCTAGGTCCATCCTTGTTGCAGATGGCTGATCTCAGGGTCTATTTATTTTTGAAAATTCATTGAAATATTCGTTACTCCTCTACCTCCTAAACTTTTATATTGTCTGGTAGGTAATTAATTGCTGGGCATAGAATTTATAATGTTGTGTTTCTGTTACAGCTTTATAACTGAGTTAGTCTTTCTACAGAGTAGCATGTTTAGGATTAAAATGGTACCTAACCATAAGTGTTCTTTTCAAACACATTCTTATTTCCATTGTAAATAATATTTATTTTAGAGAGATTTCTGAGATAAGTGCCCTTAATTGGATTTAATTACCTTTTCTAAATTTTTTTTAAAGATCTTATTGATTTATTCATGAGAGATACAGAAAGAGAGAGGCACAGACACAGGCAGAGGGAGAAGCAGGCTCCATGCAGGGAGCCCGACATGGGACTCGATCACGGGTCTTCAGGATCATGCCCTGGGCTGAAGGCGGCACTAAACAGCTGAGCCACCTGGGCTGCCCCCCTTTCTAATTTTTAATTATACTTTATTTAAACAGATCATTAAAGGGAAATTTTTGGCCAAACTATCTATCTATATGTATCAGTCATAAGTGAGAAATGGTTGCTTTTGTATATGTGTGTCCTTTAAAAATTGAAATACCATCACCTTATCTGTTTGATGAGAATGATGTAACTACCAAGGCTGCTAATATGTTTAAATAATTTGTAATAAAAGGACTACATAAATAGAGTTTCTTTCCCACGTGTATACCTTTTATTGTGTTTCGAGTAGAAGAATAATTCTACATTTTGAAATTTCTTTCAACTCTACTATATCAAGTTAAGGGATTTATTTGGGGGGAAGATGTTTTTAAAAAAGAGTGTATGTGTGGGTATATTTATTACTTAAACATTTATTTATTATATGTAAGTATTTCTGTTTATCTTGACACAAAATTCTGTTGCCAGCTAACTACTTTTCAAAATGAATTTAACTTGGGATCCCTGGGTGGCGCAGCGGTTTGGTGCCTGCCTTTGGCCCAGGGCGCGATCCTGGAGACCCGGGATCAAATCCCACGTTGGGCTCCTGGTGCATGGAGCCTGCTTCTCCCTCTGCCTATGTCTCTACCTCTCTTTCTGTGTGACTATCATAAATAAAAAATAAAAAATAAAAAAAAATGAATTTAACTTAACATTTATTTGTGGTCTTCTAATTAGTGTCCCATATTAATGATTATTTTTTAATCCAGTTTTAGAATAGATTTTTTTTTTAAACAGGCAAGTTTAGTCTTATTTTGTCTTAAAAGTCATGTTTGCTGGCCTGTTTTCTTTTGCCTGACTACTGCATTAGCCTTAAAACACCCCCAGTTAAATGACTATTCTTATGAGGATAATGAAGATAGATTGGTTTTAAAAATTATATAATAAATATTTAGCTGGTAATCATTATTTTAGCCATTCTACCGGATGTCATCTTGGACGTTTTCCCTTCCTTACTGCAAAATCTACATTGTGTTGTCCAGATGCCAGTATTCGTGGATGAAGCTTGCTGGTAGTATGTAGGCAAAGGCATAATTAAATTATTATGAAAAATTAAAGTATAATTATAAAATTAAAAGTTTTAAATAAAAAAGAAATCACTGTGCAAAGCTGAATGTGTTAGTCAAATTGGTTAGGTCAGTAATGATCATTGACTATCTTCAATGATTCTATAATTCTATAATTCTATCTTCTATAATTTTAAGAGATATATCTTATTACTGTCTTAGTCTTCTCAAATACCAAGTTCTTTTAACTTAATCTCAATGAAAATTTAGATTTTGTTTTATTATTTTAAGAAAGGAACTTTGCCCCTAAATCACATGAAAAATGAGGAGTATGATGGTTGGCAGTCACCACTGACCAGTCATGAAAGGTCTTTAAATAGAGATCACAGGAAGTATCTATGTCTCAGAAACCATCTCTGGTGGCTTTGAGGGATAGGTTAGTGGAGGTCATGATTACTATTAGGGCATCCTAGACACATTGGCATATATTTATTTAGATTATTTATTTATTTATTTATTTATTTATAATTTAGATTTTATTACTTAAACTGCCCTGTTTTCAGCAAGAGTTCAACGTTGTAGAAAGCAAAGTAGCTTTAAGAAGTTATAAATTAGACTTGTATCAAAAGGCAGTCTCCAGGGACGCCTGGGTGGTGGCTCATTTGGTTAGGCGTCTGCCTTCAGCTCAGGCTCCGTGCTCAGTGAGGAGTCTGCTTCTCCTTCTCCCTATATGCCTCCACCCTGCTTGTGCTCTCTTTTGCTATCTCTCTCAAACAAATAAATAAAATCCTAAAAAAAAAAAAAGGTAGTCTTCATTTTGACAAGTATTAGTTTTTAGAATAGATGTCTTATAGCATTTTTATTTAAAGATAGGCTATTGAGAAAAAATATTTTTTAGTAACTTTTTTTGCCAATGTATTTTAAAGGCTATGAAGTGAATAAAAAAAAGTGCCAAATATTCTTATACTTTGTTTTAGTAATTTTTGTATAAAAAGGAGATTCCAAATTTAATTAGAGTTAACAGTTGACTCTTAAGTGGAAGATTTTGGGTATTTGCAGTACTTCACTTTTTTGTATATTTGAACATTTTCATAATAAAGAGTCAAAAAAGGTTTTAATTCAGTATGATAATGGAAAACTTCCAGTAACTACTTGTCTTTATTTACCACCACTAGGCAGTAAACGTCTGAGTATCTTCTAGGTGTAGATCCTGTAGTGGACACAGAGACACTTAAGGCATGGTTTCTTTCTTCTTTTTTAAGAAGGGGAGGTGTGCTTTCTTTTTTTAAGAAGCTTGTAATACGCATAAAGTGACAGGACTTTTACACAAGTGATGTGTGTTAACAGAGTGGGTAGTGAAGTTGTAGAAGGAAAACAAATGAAAAGTTAGGTGATAGTCTGTTCTGAAGAAAAGTTTTGCAGTGCAGGCTAAGAGTTTTAGGAAGTCTGTGTGAGGTCTAGGGGTCCTGGGGTCAGTCATACCTTGGCATTAGTCAGTCATACCTTTGTTGAAATTGGTTAATTTTAATTAAGCTGGAACAAAGAGAAAATCTTTTTAAGATAGTTGATAACCTATTCTGATCTATGTAGAAATCTTTTGTGACTTTAGATAAATGAATATCTCAGAGAGAAATTTATGTTCTTTTTCTTTATGAACTATGTTTTTCCTTAAGCGGTGAAATTGCAAGAGCTTAAGGGCTATTTCATGTGATATATATATATATATATTTTAAGGTCTTAAAACATCTTGAAAAAATAAACACATTTGGGATGCCTGGGTGGCTCAGTGGTTAAGTGTCTGCCTTCCGGCTCAGGGCGTGATGCTGGAGTCCTGGGGATCGAGTCCCACATCGGGCTCCCTGCTTCTCCCTCTGCCTATGTCTCTGTTTCTCTCTCTGTGTGTGTCTCTCATGAATAAATAAGTAAAATCTAAAAAAAAATAAACACATTTAATTTAGATGCATTTATAAAATGTGTTGTAGCAGAACACTTACTAAAATAAGATTGTGCACATGAATAGTGAGATGGGAACTTGAACTTCTAGGTCATTTGTTTTTAGTTCAAATTACTATGACATAACACTTAGCTCTGATAGACCTGTGTCTCATGAATTATCAAAAGAGCTAAAATTATGAAAAAAAAAAGGAGCTAAGATTATGTATTTATCCATGAATGCTATTTAAATGTCTCAAATGATTATTTTCCTGAAAATATATATTTTAGGGAGGGGGTTGCTCTGTATTTATTGTCCCTGTATTATTTCTGTGTAGACAGAATGGTATATTGGGTAAGAATGTGGTCCTCAGATGTAAAATGACTGAATTTGAACTTGATCTCACCAGTTGTGAGATTTTAGATAATACATTATCTTCTCCACTCTGTCCTCATCTCTTAAATGAGGATAATAATTTGTCTTGTAGGATTGCTGGAGAAATTAACTAATTCCTTAAAAGTACACAAATGCTTTGGAAATAAAATTTTCGAGTTGAGTTACTAAATAGTCCCTTTGTTATTTTGGAGACTTAATCCTCCAAAATCCTTAACTTATTTATATACATATAAGGAGCCTCCAACTTAAAACAAGTTGTGTTTGAGATATTTATTGGCTTGGCATTCTGCAGTGAATCTCTATTAGGTAATGAGGTTGCTTTGTGAAAAAACATAATCCTAATGTAGCAGAAATAATAAATAAAATGGAAAGATACTGTCTTGGGTATTGATAGTTGAGTAGTAGTAGGTTTAACTAGAGGCTTTTGAAAGAGACTTTTATAGAAATTCTGAAAGTCATTCAAAATTTTTCAAGGTATTTTGGAAGGTTAGCATTGATTCTTTCCTAATTTTGCTTCCAGCTTTATTATTTATTTATTTATTTATTTATTTATTTATTTATTTTTAAAGATTTATTTATTTATTTATGATAGAGAGAGAGAGAGAGAGAGGCAGAGACACAGGAGGAGGGAGAAGCAGGCTCCATGCCGGGAGCCCGACGCGGGACTCGATCCCGGGACTCCAGGATCGCACCCTGGGCCAAAGGCAGGCGCTAAACCGCCGAGCCACCCAGGGATCCCCTTTCTTTCCATTTATGATGGAGATCTAGCATCACTGCTGTGTTGTACTGTGTGGTAATACATCAGCTATCAGTACAGCTATTTTTTGATTGATTTGTTAAGATTGGTTACTGGATGGGAGCTATTTTTCCTTGGGTAACAGATGAAGTGAAAGGAAAAAGATAGTTAAGAAGGACATGTGCTTTTAGTAGTATAAATATACTGTGAATGCTCTTGGAGACAAGAAGAGAGTAACTTCCTGTACTGGTACCATTCATTCCCAGTTACTGTGCATAGTACATTAGGAATAGAGTAGGAGAGAGTGAGTATAGGATATTTGTATATAAAAGATGCTTACAAAATGGGTTTTTGTATAAACACGCACTCCTGAAATATACAACTTTTCTTTCAAAAAGCGATTCAAGATTTTGTAGGGTTATAAGTAACCAGGTTTATCATTATGAATAGCATTTTGAATTTTTAAACATTTTAACTTGTATGAGAATTCTGGTTAAATAAGAGATTACTTACATAGAGTACAACACAATATACTTTGTGTGTATTAGAGTTCAAAGATGGAGATTCTCCTGTGTTCTCCTTAGATAAGGGCTCTGGGTCTCATACTTTAAAAAGTATTTAGATTTGTTAGTCATGAAGAAACCCAGCTTTTTGATATCAGAAAAGTGTTACAATAGTGCTATAATTTCTATATTAGATTTTAGTTACTTTGATTTGTAGACCATTGTGACACTTGAGTAAAGTTTTATTACTTTTGTATATTCTTGCTTAAAAATAAATATGCAATTCTTTAATTAGGAAGTAGCTGTTTTTGTCTTTGATAAAAAGCTGATTGACAAATATCAGAAGTTTGAAAAAGATCAAATCATCGATTCTCTAAAACGAGGAGTCCAACAGTTAACTCGACTACGACACCCTCGACTTCTTACTGTCCAGCATCCTTTAGAAGAATCCAGGTAAATTTCTATAAAGGCTTTTATAAAAGACTTGTTGAACAAATAGTTAATAATTTTATATTTAAATTCTGTCTGGAGAGCATGCTCTCAGTGAAAAATTCTTATAAACTGAGTGTTGAGTTCTTATGGATTTTTTATTTCTGTAAAATTTATTTACGTATTCTGTGTATTTGCCTCTTTTTGAAATAGTAAAAACTTTCTTCACATTTGCCATCAGTCTGTATTTGCTTACTTTGTGCTCAGCCCTACAATAGTCAAAGTGGAGGATGTAGAAGAAATATAGCATGTAGCCTCTGTCTGAAAGTAGCTCTCCTTTTAATTTGCTAGAATATTTTGTACCCTTTGCATTGATTACATATTTGTAGGCTATTTTTATGTGTGTTTCAGGTACTCTTCTAAATATTTAACCTTCTGATATGCTCAGCATGTCAGTCCATAGCTCTCATTTACTCTGCCATTTATTTTTCTCATGGCTGAGCTTAAGAGCTGTTGCTGAGAATAACAAGAATATGAAATTTATGTTGTGTAATCTTAACTGGATCCTCAAGCCTGTGGTGTTTCTAATAAATAGTCCATTAGGTACCCTAGCTATACAAACTTTTCCACATTACACATAACCCCTAATTTCCTTCCTTTTTTCTTCCTACCTAGCAGACTGTATTCCTCAGTTCAATTAAGAAGATTTTAATGAAATGGTTTGCCAGTTGTGTTTTATGGACCCTAGAATTTAAAGGATAGGGGAAGAAAGGACAGAAAGAAGAAAAGAGCTGGCAGGGTTCCAGTCTTCTAATATCTCTTTGGCCAGGACATTTTTGCCTTTATCTTTTTATGTATTGAATTTCTGGATACTTCTTACTTTGGAATCTTCTGGAACCCACTGTTGCTTATCTCTCTCCCTCAAGAGCACAAGATACTTTCTTTCAACTTAAAAGAAAAAAGCTTAGTATTTACCATAAAAACTGTGCTAAATGCTTTGCATCTATTTAACTCATTCAGTTCTCACAATTATATGGAAGAACTGAGAATCAGAGACATTACTTCAGCCACATAGATACCTTGATTCCTAAGCCCCTGGTTTGTTTTTTTCCACTGTTTCATGGTGTGCCTACCCAGAAATATGCCCATATATCTCTTATGATGATAATATTTTTATTGCTCTTCTTTTTCATGAACAAACCCAAAAGAAGAGTATAGTTATTGGCTCTTATGTAAATTCACTGTTGTGAACTCTTTATGCTGAAGTGGGTAAGTTTTGCTATACTTGGCCTGAGCTTTCCGAACTGTACTGTTTTCTCTGGAGTGTTTTCTATCAGCATCTACCATCTCACCTATCAGAATCCTACCCATCTTTATTACTTTAACTTGTATCAATGTGTTTCATATTTCATCATTACACATCTCTCTTTTTTTTTTTAATTTTTTAAATTTATTTATGATAGTCACAGAGAGAGAGAGAGAGAGGCAGAGACACAGGCAGAGGGAGAAGCAGGCTCCATGCACCGAGAGCCTGATGTGGGATTCGATCCCGGGTCTCCAGGATCGCGCCCTGCGCCAAAGGCAGGCTCTAAACCGCTGCACCACCCAGGGATCCCCATCATTACACATCTCTTGAGGGGAGAAGCTATCCCTGCAGCTTCTTTTATAGTGATTTAAATATTATAGAACTAGGGATTTGTTGGCAATTATTACAAAAGACAATTCAAGGATTACTTTAAGGCATTTTCATTAAAAAATGAAGTAAAGCTGTAAAGTTGATAGAAATAGGACAACTTTAGGGAAGGAAAAACATGAATTCCAGTTTTTAATGAATTAATAATGTAGAGATAACACTGGAATTATCCAAAAGAAATGTGCTATAATAAAGTCATCCAGGTGAAAGCTCCGAGTTGGGTGATATACAGTGAAAGTAACATGGAGGTAGGTGGTAATTAAAACCATGAAAAAAATAATTTTTCAAGAGCATGAGTCAAAAGAATAGAGTACTGAAGACAGAACTTGGAATGAAGAGGGAAAGAAGAGCCAGGAAAAGGAATGACTGATGAATGATCATTGTTACATGGCAGGAGAAAAACAGGCAGCATGTTATGGAAGCTAAAAGAGGGGAGGGGAGAAAGGACCCACTAACACTCATGGCACTGAGTAAATGAAAATAAGGACTGAGAAGAAAGACTTCATTACATTTGACTAGTCAGAGATTTTTATTGATCTTCAAATACATCAGTTGTAGAATGGTGGTTTGGAAGCTAGAAAATAGATATCAAAGAGCCTAGCAGGGAGAACTTCATTATATGAATAAAGTCTGACAGGAGGAACTCAAAGGAAATTTTAGGAAGATAGTTTAATCACTAATACACTGAAGTGAAGTTTAGGGAAATTAAGTCATTCATGTTAGATGAATTTTATACTTTTTTTTTTTAATTTTATACTTTTTTAAAGTAAAAAGTGGATAATAGATGAGTAGTTGTTAAAGGGGACCATGGAATGAGGAACCAAGAAGAGGGCTATAAAGGAATGTTCTTGAATGTTGAAAAAAAACAAGATTAAAGTACACTATGTGACTTTACACTGAATTTAAAAAGACTTGAGCTTTCTGTTTCTTCCTTCTGCTTATGATATGAGAGTGAAAGAAACTTCTGGTGGTTATTATAGGTTAATAAGGGTTTGCTGAGTAAAGGGTAATTTGGGTGATAGTTTATTGTGATAGTTCAGAGAAAGAAAGTAATCAAATATATATGGTCAGTACTGAATACTTTGAATTTGGTGAATAAAGGTGCTGGTGGAGGTAGTAAAGGGGTAGGAGATGATGGCTAGTAAGTAGCTGTGGTTGGGGAAGAAGTTCTTGAGAAGAGGACATGGCCCTTTTGGTATGTGACTGTTTGTAATGGTGATGGGAGTGAATATTCATGAAAGATTAGAGGGCTTCCAGCTGGAGGAACAATCATATGGATGTTGATGTGGCCAAGGATGATGTTGGGGTCAAGGCATGGAGGAAAAAAATAAGAGTCACTCAAATACATGAGTTCTGGGAATTCTAGAAAACCGTAGAAAAGACTTCAGAGTATTTGATCGGTTTTCCTCCAGCAAATGAAAGCCTGGTGTCCACTGTGTTTATGAGCTTGGTGAGAGAGTAAAGAATAAGGTAGCATCTTTGTTGATGACTGATCAGGTGTTGCTTTCTCCCTCAGCCCCAAGCAGCTCTCTCTTAATCTCCCATGTATGAACTTCTGCATATGCTTTCATTTGAAAAATGGGTGCAAAGTGCAAGAAAAGTCACACATGTATAGTGGGCAGATGAAACTGCAAAAGGTGTGCTTGCTGTTAAACACAGTCCACGTGCAGAGGCTTGATTGAGCTTTTTTACCACACTACCTTATAGTTTTTCATTGCCAGAGCCTAAGCCCAAGGCATAAAATGTTAGGACTTGAATCTCAGTCTCAAACACTTGGTAATTATAATAGCAGTAGAGATTTATTAAGTTTACATGCTAGTCACTCTGCTATGTACTTTACATTCATTATCTCCTTTGATCTTCACAGTAGTCCATTAAGGTGGTTTGTTATCACCATTTTACAAATGGACAAAGTGAGGCTCAAAGCTGAGGTGTCCAAGTCACCTAGTCCGAATAGGGATGCTGAGACTTTAAGTTGGGTATTTGTCGTCAAAGCCTGAGCTCTTTATAATTACTCCATAAAGCCTGTTGAGTGTTAATTTCTAACATTTTCCAAATTTCTAAATATTCTTATACATCAAAAGCAATAATTTAAAAATTTAAACATTGTGACGCCATTTTAAGTTATATATGAAGTAGGTAAAAGGCGCAAAGCTGCTCTGAAGTAGTGAGAGGGGATCTGGAGCTGTGCTCTGGGCCTCTTTCTGACTTTTCTTGCTCAGAGGGGTCTGGGAAATCTGCAGCATATGCTGAAAATGGTGGCTTAAATGTTATATTAATGCTGAAAATAAATCTAGATTTCTACCTTCTTGTTGACCACTAATATTTTGTGTGTATTTGACTTTGATAATGTGTAAAAAAATGATGGTAAATAACTTTTTCTTTTTTTAAAACAGAGATTGCTTGGCGTTTTGTACAGAACCAGTTTTTGCCAGTTTAGCCAATGTTTTAGGTAATTGGGAAAATCTACCTTCTCCTGTATCTCCAGACATTAAGGAGTATAACCTTTATGATGTAGAAACTAAATATGGTTTGCTTCAGGTATGTATTTTATTCATCATGTGAAAAGAGTTTTATCCTTCAAAATTGTTTTTGGCTACTTAAATCTTATTAGCAATATCAACTGCTTTATGTAAACCTTTGGGTCCTTTGAGTAATTTAAAAATTATTTCTGTATTCTGCCATTTTTTTTATAGTATATTGTTAGGTTTAAATTATATTTTAGGGGATCCCTGGGTAGCGCAGCGGTTTAGCGCCTGCCTTTGGCCCAGGGCGCGATCCTGGAGACCCGGATCGAATCCCACGTCAGGCTCCCTATATGGAGCCTGCTTCTCCCTCTGCCTATGTCTCTGCCTCTCTTTCTCTCTCTGTGTGACTATCATGAATAAATAAATAAAATCTTTAAAAAAATTATATTTTAGGTTTATAAAACATACCATTGGTAACCTTTGTAGAAGAGCACTTACTGACTCATTTGTTGATGGGTTGGTTCCCTTTTGATTTTTTTGAGTGCTAAACTTTGTGACTGCAATTTCATAAACAAAATATTAAGTTGAAGTACTAACATACTTAAAAAATAAAAATTAAATCTTTAAGGAAATTATGTAATCAGTATTGAGATAGTTACACTTTTCTTATATGTCCACTTTTTCTGATTTTTCTTTCCCTGTCTACCAAAATATCTTCAACTCTGTAGTGTATATATATATATTTTTTTGTAGCATATATTTATACAGGAGATTCTTAGTTCTTTGGGGACAGAGATCATTTTATTTGTTATTTTTTAAAAACTGCTTTATTGATATTAATTGGCATATGATAAACTTCACACATTCAAAATACTATATGGTTTTATAAATTTGACATATATATACTAGTGAAACCATCACTACAATCAGAATTATGCACATATTCATGACACCCAAGAGTTTTCTTACCCACTATAATCTCTCCCTCTTACTTCTTACTATCTATCTTTTGTCCCAGGAAACCACTGACCTGCTTTCTGTTCCCATGAATCAGTTTGTATTTTCTACAATTTTATAACTAGAATCATACAATATATACTGTTTTTTCCTGTCTGGCTTCTTTCACTTAATTCTTTGAGATTCATCTGTATTATGTGTATCAGTACTTCTTATTTATTGCTGAGTAGTAGCCCAGGGTGTGTTTGTGTGTGTGTGTGTGTATAAATATACACACACCATAGTTTGTTTATCCATTATCTGTTGATGATCATTTCATTTGGGGTGTTTCTAGTTTTTGGTTATTGCAAATGCAGTTGCCATGAGCACTCATATACAAGTTTTTGTATGTGCATATGCTTTAATTTCTCTTGGTTAAATACCTCGGAGTGAAGTGTCTGGATCAAATGGTATGCATGTATTTTGGTTCTTTGGAAACTACAGACTTCTAAAGCGGTAATACCATTTTACATTCCTGTTGCAATGTATGAGAGTTCCATTTTTTCCATATATTTGCCAAAAGTTGGTATGATCAATCTTTTTAATTTTAGCTATCCTAATTGGTACACAGTGGTATTTTGTTGGGAGTTTTAATTTGCATTTCCCTGATGAAATAATGATGTTGAACACCTTTTCATACACTTCTTTGCCATCTGAATGTTTTTTTGTTGAAATATCTATTCAGCTCTTTTGCCCATTTGTTTGAATGAATGCCCATTTTTGAATGGGTTGTTTTTTTATTACTGTGTTTTGAGATTTCTTTGTAAATTATGGGCACAAGTCTTTTATCAGATACATTACAAATATTTTCAATATTTACAAATATTTTCTAGTGTCTGGCTTATCTTATTCTCAACAGTATATATATTTTTAATTGTAGTAAAATACACATGACATAAAATTGACCATCTTAACATTTTTAAGTGTACAGGTCAAGGACATTAAGTACATTTATATTGTTGTGCAACCATACCATCATCCATTTCCAGAACTCTTTCACTTTGCAAAACTGAAGTCGTATCTATTAAACAATAACTCTTCATACTCATCTCCACAACTCCCCAGCCCCTGCAACCGTTTTACCTTAATTCTCTGTGATTTGACTACTTTACTTTAGGTGCCTCGTATAAGTGGTATCATATATTATTTTTCCTTTTGTGGTTTATTCCACTTAGTATGTTCTTGAGGTTTATCTATGTTGTAGCATGTGTCAGAATTTCCTCCCTTTTTAAGACTGAATAATGCATTGTATGTATTTACCACATTATGTTTATTAATTTGTCTATGGACTCTTGGATTGCTTCCAAATCTTGGCTATTGTGAGTAGTACTACTATGAATGTGGGTGTAGAAGTTTCTCTTCAAGGTCTTGTTTTCCCTTTTTGTGGGGGGATAGACCCAGAAGTGAAATTGCTGGACCATATAGTAATTTTATTTTTTATTTTTTGAGGAACTAGCATACTGTTTCCCATCATGGCTATCCCATTTTATATTTCTATCAGTAGGGTAGCACAGGGTTCTAATTTCTCCATGTCTGCATTGACGTGTGTTATTTTGTAGTTTTTGATAGTAGCCATCCTAATGGGAACAAGATGGTAGATCGTTGTGGTTTTGATTTGCATTTTCTTAGGAGTTAGTGAATTTAAGCATCTTTTCATGAACTTATTGTCCATTTGGATATCTTCTTTGGGGAAGTGTCTATGTACATCCTTAGCCCGTTTTTTAATCAGGTTATTTTGTTGTTGTTGAGTTGTAGGCATTTATTATATACTCCAGATATTAACCTCAGTATATAATCAGATATGTGATTGGCAAATATTTTCTACCCTTCTCTGGGTTGCATTTTCACTCTGTTGATTTTGTCCTTTGATGCATAAAAGTTTTTATTTTGGTATATCCAATTTATTTTTTCTTTCGTTGCCTGTGCATTTGATGTCATATCAAATAAGTGGTTGCCAAATCCAGTATCATGAAGCTTTTCCTCTCTTTTCTCCTAAGAATTTTATGGTTTTAGTATTATGTTTAGGCTTTTGATTTACTTTGAGTTGATTTTTACATATGGTTTAAGGTAAGGGCCCAACCTCATTGTTTTGCCTATGGATATTGAATTTTCCCAGTAGCCTTTGTTGAAACTTCCATCCTTTACCCATTGAATGGCCATGGTACCTTTGTCAAAAATCATTTGACTTTTCTAGACTTGGAAAACTTTGTGTATTTTATAAATTATATTTGGGGAAATAAGCAGTTTTAAAAATGCAATTCTTATATGAATTTCATGGGTTCCAATGTGTTAGAACTGGAGAACATTCATTAGAGAGATATTAAGTCCTAATTCGTTATTATACTAGTTACTGAGGATAAATATTCAGGCAGTTAGTTGTAGCACATTACATCTTAGAGAGTGGTGAAAAATGAAACTGAAAAGATAGAAAAAGACCTTGTTGGTGATGGGGAACACCAAAGGATTTTTTTCTTTTTTTAAAGATTTTATTTATTCTTGAGAGACACAGAGAGAGGCAAAGACCTTGGCAGAGGGAGAAGCAGGCTCCCTGTGGGGAGCCTAACGTGGGACTCGATACCAGCACCCTGGGATCAGGCCTGAACCAAAGGATTTTAAGCAGTGTAAATGATCTGGTCTGATAGGCATTTTAGAAGTGCCATTCTAGAAGAGTGGAACTTGGGCATAGGGGATATACTACTATGTAGGGTTATTTTCAGAATCAAACATGTAAATTTATATAAGTTTATATAAGTACTTAGCATAGTGCCTGCATGTAAAAATAGTTGATAGTTAAAAAGTCTTGCTCAAAAATCACATAAAGTACTAGAGGGATAGGGTGAAATTATGCAGAGTTAAAATAGGCCCTGTTGACTGACTATGGGGATGGGAATGGGGAATGGTGTGGAATCTAATATGATTTCCCGCATGTATTGAGATGTTAATATACCATCATTTGAAGTAATTTACCAGTGGGACCTACGTAGGTTTAGTGACTTGCTCAAAGTTGCGAGACTAGTAAGTAATGAAGTGGGAAAAGGAATCCAGATACTTTCTAAAATAATACTCTTTTTTGAATATTTGAGTCAACTATTGTTGACTTACCTTTGTGTTGAAATTGTAAGGTTTTATTTATTTATTTTTTTAGAGAATTCTTTCTCATATCCATTCATTAAGCAAATATTTATTGGATAGCTATATGTCTGGCCACAGTTCTGGGTGCTAAACGTATACCAGGGGAAAAAATGGACACAAATTCCTGCCTTTTAGAACTTATGTTCTCATGGGGGAAGAAAGATAATAAAATAAGTAAATATTCAGTATATTAGATTATCATAAGTGCATGTGGAGAAAATAAGGGAAGGGAGAAGAGAGGATAGTTTGGAGGGGGAGGAAAATGTTGCACTTTTGAATGGGAGTAATCAGGAACTTTATAAATGAAAAGGGGACATTTGAATAAAGATCTGAAAAAATCAAAGAAGTGAGCCATCTAGATACCTAGGGAAAGAATGATCTAGGCAGGAAGGAACAGCAAGTGCAAATTCCCTGAGACAGAATCATGCATGACATGTTCAAGGAATAGTGAAATACCTGGAGTGGTAGAGAGTAGTTAATAGGATACTAATCCTAAGGGGACTAATCTAAGTCCCCTTTGGCCCTGAAAGCCAGAGAAATACTTTGAATTTTACTCTGAAAGAAAGGAAAGGCCTTTGAAAGGCTTTGAGCAGAAAGGTGATATGATCTGGTAGCTGCTTATTGAGAATTAAATTATGTTGAGGAGTATGAGCAGGAACAAAGAGGTGAAGTAGGTGGCTACTATAGTATAACAGGCCAGAGATGTGATGGTAGAGGGTAGGGAAAGTGGTAAGACAGGATCAAATTCTAAATATATTTTGGTGGTGAAGGTATTGGAATTTGCGGATGCCTTTGTTATATAAGAAAAATAGAGTAGTGCAGGATAACTCAGAGGTTTTTGAAAAATGGAAAAGTGAATCAGTGACCAAGGGGAAAAGACAACAGGAAGAGAGAACTGAATTGAAGGGGAGGCTCAGTTTTAGATTCTTTGAAAAATGAGATGCTTATAAAACATTCAAGGGGAGAGAAGTCAAAAAGGCAGTCAGATAATCAAGTCTGGACTTGAGAATAGAGGCCCAGCCTGGAGATAATGTAGGAACAGTCGACATCTGGATGGTATTGAATGTTGTGGGAACACTGAGAAAGAGTAGATGAACACTTCAGATGTCCAAACAGAGTCCACGAGTTTAGGGGACTGAGGAGGAACCAGCAGTGACCAATGGAGTTGAGGGGAAACCTGGGAGACTGGTGTCCTGCAAGTCGGGAAGTGTTAGTTTGCCAAAATCTACCCCTGGAAACAGAAATCCAGCCTTCATTTTTGGTTAACAAATTAGTCTCAGGTACAAATATTAAAAAGACCAAATACTAATCCAATTTGAGAATATGTGACCATCAATTAACATGAAAACTGAGCACAATTCATAAAAACTGAATTTCAATATGAAGTATAAATATAGAAAAGTATTAAGAATTAGAATCGAATTGACAGGGATCCCTGGGTGGTGCAGTGGTTTGGCGCCTGCCTTTGGCCCAGGGCGCGATCCTGGAGACCCGGGATCGAATCCCACATCGGGCTCCTGGTGCATGGAGCCTGCTTCTCCCTCCGCCTGTGTCTCTGCCTCTCTCTCTCTCTGTGACTATCATAAATAAATAAAAAATTAAAAAAAAAAAAAAAGAATCGAATTGACAAGGAGTCCCTTGATATTTACTATCTGTAATGAGAACTGAAGATTCCTTCACATGTCAAACACAGAAACTGAGTAAGTTTGTATAGAGAAGTGGTTTTAAATTATCTTTGATTTTACTTATGTTCGTATAGAAAGGAACTTTAATAAAGAGTTGTACTCTGGTTTTATAACTGGGATCTTCCAACTAATGCTTAGATCATTGTGGCAACTGAGAATATCTACTCTTTTTGTGTTTATGATGAAATTAAATTGTTCCCTGACATATAAAAAAAAACTTTTATTGAGAGAAACAGCAATTACTATTTTTAAGAGACATTTTATTATTATAATTGAGAGGGTCTTTATTTAATGTCAAAGTATCTCTCCCCCCGACCCTGCCCCATTTACAGGTTTCTGAAGGATTGTCATTTTTGCATAGCAGTGTGAAAATGGTCCATGGAAATATTACACCTGAGAATATAATTTTGAATAAAAGTGGAGCCTGGAAAATAATGGGCTTTGATTTTTGTGTATCATCAACCAATCCTTCTGAACAAGAGGTAATGAAGGTTTTCTAATTTTTTTTTAAAAAAAGATTTTGAGTGATCTCTATAGCCAACGTGGGGCTTGAACTCCCATTCCTGAGATCCAGGATTGCATGCTCTACTGACTGAGCCAGCCAGGTGCCCCAGTCTTCTGATTTTGTTCAAGCTGTGGAAATTTATGATACATCCAGAATGGACTAGAGAATTTATGTCTGATAAATGTGTAGAAACAGGCTATGTGGTACAATGTAGGTTTAGATGTATAGCTTTATAGAAAATTTCTAGTGTTCATCTTACCTAAGAGTATTATTTAGTTCATTAATTCCACAGTAGTGTTACTTGAGTAAAGGATGCTAGAGGTAAACAAATTTTTTTAAATTAAAAAAAATTTTAACTTAAAAAAATTTTTTTATTGGAGTTCAATTTGCCAACATATAGCATAACACCCAGTGCTCATCCTGACAAGTGCCCCCCTCAGTGCCCATCACCCAGTCACCCCAACACCCCTCCCACCTCCCTTTCTACTACCCCTTGTTTGTTTCCCAGAATTAGGTGTCTCTCATGTTTTGTCACCCGTCACCCTCACTGATATTTTCACTCATTTTCTCTCCTTTCCCCTTTATTCCTTTTCACTATTTTTTATATTCCCCAAATGAATGAAACCATATAATGTTTGTCCTTCTCTGATCAACTTATTTCACTCAACATAATACCCTCCAGTTCCATCCACTTCGAAGCAAATAGTGGGTATTTGTCATTTCTAATAGCTGAGTAATATTCCATTGTATACATAGACCACATCTTCTTTATCCATTCATCTTTCGACGGACACCGAGGCTCCTTCCACAGTTTGGCTATTGTGGACATTACTGCTATAAACATCGGGGTGCAGGTGTCCCGGTGTTTCATGCATCTGTATCTTTGGGGTAAATCCCCAGCAGTGCAATTGCTGGGTCGTAGGGCAGATCTATTTTTAACTCTTTGAGGAACCTCCACATGAAGTAAACAAATTTGAGAACTATCAGGTTAAGTAGGTTTTTTTCCTGAGGATGTCAAATACACTAACAAACATTGTGCATCTCTAGCAAGTAAACACTTGGAAGCAGAAAGAATTAGTATTGGTTGAGTATGTACTGTGGGTCAGACACTGTTAGGTCCATTTTCTTCCCATGCATTCATTTAATCTTACAACAACCTTTTGAACCTGTTAACTAAATCACACAGCTAGATAGTGAAAGAATAAAGTTCCAAATAATAACCTGAGTCCATAAAACTTGAAGCCTATGTATCGTAGGACATAGGTTATACCTTTTCATATTCTTACTGCATCTTGTAGTGATAATTTGTCTGCTGGAGGAGAGCCCCAATAATCTGATGGTTACAAGAGTTCTTTTTTTTTCTTAATGTTTATTTATTTTGAGGCGGGGGGAGCAATCAGAGGGGCAGGGGTAAAAGGAGAGAGAATCCCAAGCAGGCCCTGGGGTCAGGATGTAGTCCATTGCGGGGCTCGATCTCACAACCCTGAAATCCTGAGCCAAAATCAAGAGCTGGACGCTCAATGGACTGAGCCACCCAGGCACCCAGGTTGCAAGAGTTCTTATTCATATCTCTCAGTCTGTTTAGTGTCCTTTCCAGATTTGAGAATTTGAGAATTTCAGGATTGAAGGTGGTGGTGATTTTTTGTTTTTTTTTTTTTTTTTGGGTGGTGATATTTTTACTTGCATGATTGAGTACAAATTTAAAACTAGGTTGCTACTGCTTGATAGTGGTTTTTTGTTTTAATTTGAGATATGTAGTCTATATAATCCCTTTTCTGTCTTTTTGTAGCCTAAGTTTCCTTGTAAAGAATGGGACCCGAATTTACCATCATTGTGTCTTCCAAATCCTGAATATTTGGCTCCTGAATACATACTTTCAGTGAGCTGTGAAACAGCCAGTGATATGTACTCACTAGGAACTGTCATGTATGCTGTATTTAATAAAGGAAAACCCATATTTGAAGTTAACAAGCAAGATATTTATAAGAGTTTTAGTAGGCAGTTGGATCAGGTAATTTGCCTTATATGTAAATATTTGCTTGCATTAAAAATGTTTAAATGTTTCTTTGAGTTTTAAAAAAGTGTTCAGAAAATTCTCTAAAATGAGATGATATCTTATATTTTAAGTTTGCATAAAATCAACTTAACAAAAGTAATTCTGTAAATAATGTAAATAATTCTGACTAAAGTTTGTGATCACAACTTTAATTGTGGCATTTATTTACTAGAGTGAATACTGAACTATGATCTAAAATGCTGGGCATTTTGTTTCAGTAATAGAAACAATTTCAGGTATTGAAGATTAGTATTTTAATTATCTTGCTACAGTTGAATTAGCGGTTTGTTCATTCTAACATATTTTTGAGTAAATTTCAAAAAAGACTTTTTAAAATAGATTATTGACTATAAATGCATTATCTTTTTGAATATTTTATATTCACATTTAATATTATCACTCTTTTAAATAGTTGAGTCGTTTAGGATCTAGTTCACTTTCAAATATACCTGAGGAAGTCCGTGAGCATGTAAAATTGCTGTTAAATGTAACTCCAACTGTAAGACCAGATGCAGATCAAATGACAAAGGTGAGTACACATGAATTTCTGCCTTAGGTGGAGGGACAACGAGTTAAAAGTAGATTAAGGGTTTCTAAAGCAAGATTTAGTCAGGTAGAGTCCCCAAATAACATGAGTATCCTTGAATGTTTTAAATATTTAACTTATTTTCATCTTAAACAGTTTATGTATGTAATTGTTCTGATATAAAATTAAGATTTCAAATAATCAGAGGTCTAATAGTCATGTAGGTATAGAAATTCTGGACACATGAATGCATGGCATTTTAATTTACTCATGTAAGTGTGGATTTTAATAGATAAATGGTACTCTTTATGCTTTCAAGATAATTAATCTTTCAATATCTACTAGTTAGGTAAAATGTTACTGCCTAGCCATCTCATAGATACTGACTTGAAAGTTTGAAATTGAAAATAAATTTGGTTATTACTTCCTTATTTTGATTTTTATAATAAGAATTATTAAATGGTCTTTAGCATTTTGCTAAATGTATCTGAATATTTTTTCACTATATTATGGCAGTTTCAGGTATGAGAAGTACTTTAATATTTATCAAAATAATTTTATTTCCCTGTTTTAGATTCCTTTCTTCGATGATGTTGGTGCAGTAACGCTGCAGTATTTTGATACCTTATTCCAAAGAGATAATCTTCAGAAATCACAGTTTTTCAAAGGACTCCCAAAAGTTCTACCAAAAATGCCCAAGGTTTGTTGTTGAACTTTTTTTTAAATTATAGTCAAGATTATGTTTACTATATAATAACTCTTGCAGAAGAAATAAATGTAACTTTTGCTTTAGGTGCATTAATGATTATAGAAGGCTATAGACTGAACCTGAAAATTTAGTGGACCTTTTTGACAGGGTCCAAAAATAATTAAAAAAATCACATAGATAAAAAGAATTAGAATACTACCTATGCAAAGGTAGCACTTGGACACTAAATTTCAGGAGAGAAGTCCATAAGCTGTCATTGTGGAGATTATTGCTTCACCAGCAATTAAGGGGATACTTCTGTATTGATACTAGCTTCTCCAATTCCTTTATTTTTATTTATTTATTCATTTATTTATTTATTTATTTTTGTCTCTATTTTATTCATAGAGACACACAGGGCGGGGAGGCGGGGCAGAGACACAGGCAGAGAGAGAAGCAGGCACTATGCAAAGAGCCTGACATGGGACTCGATCCAGGGTCTCCAGGATCACACCCTGGGCTGCAGGCAGCGCTAAACCGCTGCGCCACTGGGGCTGCCCTCCAATTCCTTTAACTACCCTCTCAGGTTTATTAAATCATGAGTGTAATATAGTATAAAAAATGTTGGTGAAGGCATTAGAAATCAGTGATCAGAATACTGGTGATATTCCTGTCTACAAAAATATTTCCAGTCTTTAATCTGTCAGATACTCATTGATTATGCACTGTTTGTCTAGCCCTTCATTTAGATGCTATGGAGAATAAAGAGGAAACAAAACACTGTTCTCACTCTCAAAGCTCTAGAGTATTTGTTAGATGGACTTAACATGTGTGAAACAATTAACAGTACAGAACAGTGTTTAAGTTGTGTGTTATGAATCATGAGTAATGAAGAGGAGAAAACATGTTAATAAAGACTAATGAGGGAAGATTTCCTAAAGGAATGGTGACCATATGTCTCCCTCTATCTGTAACATTCCCAAGTTATTTCTTTTGTCCTGACATAGTTAGCAGGAGCACCCCAATTTACTTTCAAAAATGTCCTAGTTTCAACTGTAAATTATATGGTTATCTTCCCCAAAGGGATTGGAGATTTTATTTTATTTATTATTATTATTATTATTATTATTATTATTATTAGGGATTGGAGATTTTAGACTGTAACTTCAATATTAATACTAAAGACCTGAAGTTAAATTTAGTTTTATGAAAACATTTTTGCCTTTCAGCGTGTCATTGTGCAGAGAATTTTGCCTTGTTTGACTTCAGAATTTGTAAACCCTGACATGGTACCTTTTGTTTTGCCCAATGTTCTACTGATTGCCGAAGAATGCACCAAAGAAGAATATGTCAAATTAATTCTACCTGAACTTGGTCCTGTCTTTAAACAGCAGGAGCCAATCCAGGTATGTGTATAGGTACTCTTTCCTATTATTTAATGATATTAGTCAATGATGACTATCATTGAAAATGGAAGGAATGGGTATGCGACTTCTTAAAAAATGTGGTAAGTATAAGAGACTTTCTTTTCCGTTAGTCAGAAGCAATTTTGTGTGTGTTTGAAGTGAACCATTGTTAAAATTATAAACTGTACAAGTAAATGTCTATAGCTCTCCATAACTTACCATCTCAGAAAATAAATTGTAATGAGATGTTATACTCTTCTTATTGGCCTTATTAAAAGTTATAGGTTTGGGAAAAGAGATGTTATTTTTCTGCTGCACTTTTAAGTATTTGCTTTTTGTTTTGTTTCGTTTTGTTATTTAGGGTCTTTAATTTGTAGATAGTTTATTATGCCAGTTGTTTCTCTTTATTTTACTGGTAACAAGTAGTTTCACCAGAAGAAGGAAAATGCTTACAGCACCGTGGAAGTAATATGTGTATTATGTGTGTGTACTGTAAGTGAAAATGTAATTAGTCTCTGATATAGACTCTACTGTAATATTTATTTGTCAGATTCAAGGTAGTCTTGTATTTACAACCAGTAGAGTCACACACCTGTGTTTGAATCTGGTCTTCTTCATCCTTACTAGAAGTATGACTTGGACAAAACATTACTCTCTTAAAGCCTCTCTTTGCTCATTTCTAAAGCAAAAGTGTTGTTGAGATTAAATGAAATTTCTAGGGATATAGTAAATATTATTACATGTTTTTGCCTCTGCATGGCAGGAGCTTATTAGTAAACCATCAACTACTTGGTTTAATGGTTCTATGACAAGTTTTTTATGGCCCTTCCTTTGAAAGGAGGGGGAGAGAAGGAAGTCTGTGCTAGTAAGGCAAGAGTTCCTATGGCTAAGAAGGGGCAGTGAGGGAACTATAGGCTTTGAAGCAGAATTCCCCAAACCTGTCAGGACATTAGGAAGGAAAGTGGTGCGTGCAGCCACATGTTCACTCAGTATTCTGCATCAATAAAAGGGACAGTTTGTTCCTTATAATATAGGTATGGGTGGCAGCTAGGTGAGAAAACAAGTGATCTGGAACAAAAACTGTTTCCTTCTAGAATTTTTCATGACAGTCTCTTTCATTTCTGTACCTTTTCTTCTACTCTTAATCTTAGAAGCCAAGTAAATTTACTACTTTGGGATACCTGACTTTGTTGTTCTCAGGCTTTCTTTTTTTTCTTTTTTTTAATTCAGTAGATTTCCAGGTAGTGGTAGTTATGAGTATGTGACGTAGTACTGAAGGTATATGAGAGTTAGGAAATTAGTCTTCATTTAAATGTTTAAACTGAGAGCAGATGTTAAATATTGTGCTTCTGAATATGTAAGAAACTTGATTTGTATGTTTTTGTCTTCCATGCCTTCAGGCTAGCAACATGGTGAGTGTCAAGATATAAAACTAACTCTTCTGAAAATACTTTAAATTTTATCATATGTGAAATCTTATAAAGATTCTAGACTTTAATACATTGTTCCCCTTTTTTACACAGATTTTGTTAATTTTCTTACAAAAAATGGATTTGCTACTAACCAAAACTCCTCCTGATGAGATTAAGAACAGTGTCCTACCAATGGTTTACAGAGCACTAGAGGCTCCTTCCATTCAAATTCAGGTATAATATTTGATTTTTTTCTTTAATAATGATTTTGATTTTTAAAAAATTTTTGATTTTTAAGGCAAAAGAAAGAAGTATGTCTTGGGTTTGATTTGTAAAATCCTTTACATGAAACTCAATAGTGATATATATGAATCCATTGAATTGGATGGTTTACTGTTACTAAAATATATACTTAGTATCTACTACTGTATCTGCTCCCAATTAATTTAAAGAATCAATTGACAAATACCTGTATTAATGAGGTAAAATTATTCATTACTTTCATTTATCAAAAATGTTGTATTCTGGAAGATTTGATTTATTATAGTTTGGATCAGTGTATCTTCTTCCTAAATGGTTAACTAACATAGGAATGAAAATGTCAAAGATACATGTGCTTTTTTTTATGAAAACATTAAGTATGTACTCCCATAATTATAATTTTCTTTCATGCTTTGATAACTCAGTCTTCTAAGTGCGCCTTCTATACTGAAGTTAATTTGTGTAGCAGGTAGATAGAAAACCAGACAGTAATTTAGTGTGACTATTCCTAATGTACATTTGTAGTTATGCTTTGTGACAAAGGTGATGTTAAACTGTTGTGTACTTTGCCAAAACTTTTACTCCTTTAGCTTTGCTATTAAAAGTTTGGTTCGTAAGGCTATATGGAAAATAATTTTGAATCACTGTTAAAGTTTAATTTTTTTGATTTTTCTTTTTACTTTGGAAGATAAGTACTTATTTTAAGAACATCTCACTGCATAAATGGTTTTATATTTAAAGTTTCTTTGCCAGTATAGAAATCCTAGTAAAGAAAAGCAGAATTTTAATTTTTAAAAGCTATTGACCAAAGCCTTTTTTTTTTTTTCCTAATATGAACCTAGTATCAGGGGCACCCAGCTAGCTCAATCATTAGAGCATGTGATTCTTGATCACAGAGTTGTGAGTTTGAGCTCCATGTTGGGTGAAGAGATTACTTAAGAATAAGTGAAGTGAAACTAATACCACATGTATAAGGTCACTTTTTTGACTCATTTCAGTCTTTGTCTAAGTTCTTTTGTTCAAAGTTGTGAAATTGATGTTAAATTTTGTCCGTATAAGGTTATGCTTTTAACGTGAGAGGATTAGGGAAGGTGTACTTATTTCTACATTTTAGCTCTTTCCAAAGGAGTTGTGAATTATTGCTTCCTAAAACATTCCCCACAGGCCTTGGTCACCAACCTGGTCTTATAGTCAGTGAAATTAAAAAAGAGAGAAAAGGCATGAAAGCCCATTTTTCTTCCTAAGGGGATTCATTTAGCCAATCAGTATTGGCCAATAAGTATTTATTAAAATAGTTAATATTTAATCCAGATTAACCTGTGCAACTTTGCTGAATTTTCCAAACCAGCATTTCTTGTATCATTCAATATAAGTCTTCAGTCACCAATCCAGCTAATTAGTATCAGCATTGCTCGGTGGAGTCTGATAAAGTTAAAAGACTAAGCTTTGGGAGAATCCTAGAGCAAGAGTAAGAAACATCTTTTCAAGTTTCATGCAAGTAGAAGACTAGAAAGTAACTTCTGAAATTCATTTTTGGGGTGATATTTATAAAGTGAAATTTGATTAAAAATATTTAAGAGGCTAAAGAGTTTAGAAAAGTATTTGGGAAAGTAGAGATGGTTTACCAAAGTTAGGATGCTTAGAGGCATGAACAGGAATAATATATGTGAACCAATTTAAAACATTTTTACCTTTAAAATTAAAGACAGAAGCTGTGTTTATTCTCCTCTCTCCACCATCAGTTATAAAGTATATACTACAAGGCAGAGAATACTGAGAATGAGCAGATGACTTCCTTGAGTTTGATTTCTTTCAATCTCCTATTCATAGGTTCTTGATCATATTTCCTCGGAAGAGCTCTTCCTCCCCTCCTTTAGCTAAATGATTTAGACATAATTTAAGATTTGCCTCTTTTTAACCTACTGCTAGATTATACAGTACAATGCACATGCATGCCCACTGTCTTGAATTAAAGGCTGACCTTCCCTACGGACACAGCCTCTGGTAACAGGAGCAGTGTCTCATGAACTATTCATCCTTGCGTATTCTCTCCCATCTGTGGTAAATTGTCCCGTGATTGTAGCTTGTACTTCTTATCCTCAAGTTATGTCACTTATTTAAAAACACTTATTTATTGTGGCTCTAAGTGGATATAAATATATAACTCTTATATCTGCCTCTTGGAAATCTGAGAATAAAGCAAATAAAATATGTGGCCATTGTTTTGATAACAAATTCTTAGTAGTTAATTCATTTCTATCTGCTAACGACAAATGAATGTCTTTAAGCATACCAAAGTTTGTCCAGCTCTTTCCCTGATACACATTTATGCCACATTTAGTCCCCCTTCCCCTAGTCCCCCCATCTTTTCCTCTTAGCTTCTTACTCAGAGTTCCCAGTTACAGTCACTTACATTAGGGCCAGCATTGGCTAACAATGTTGTAAATAACCTTTTCCTGTTTCTGTGACTTATACTTGCTTAAGTTTCAGAATTTGGAAGTATGTAAAAATATAAAGAAAATCAGAATCCGGGAACCCTGGGTGGCGCAGCAGTTTAGTGCCTGCCTTTGGCCCAGGGCGCGATCCTGGAGACCCAGGATCGAATCCCATGTCGGGCTCCCGGTGCATGGAGCCTGCTTCTCCCTCTGCCTGTGTCTCTGCCTCTCTCTCTCTCTCTCTGTGACTATCATAAACAAACAAACAAACAAACAAAGAAATAAATAAAAATAAAAAAAAAAAAAGAAAATCAAAATCCTCTCTCAGAGATGTCCAGAGTTAACATTTCCAGATGTCCAGAGTTAACATTTCCAGATCTATCCTTGAGTCTTTCTCCCTAAGCCTATAGACAGACACATGTACATACATATTTTAAAAACTGGGGTTATATAATAGTATCTTATTGCATTTCCCCCCAGTATAATTAAATTATCTTTTAAAATATATTAAAGAAAATGTTTGTATTATATTCTGTCATAAGGATATATGTTAACAGCTAAGAAATCCCTTATTTAAGAGGAATAGTTTTATGTCACATTGTACTTGATTTTCTGTCATGTGTACTTGCTAGTCCCTCAAAGATAGCAAAACTTAGGTGTTCCCATTTTTAAATAATAAATGATGAGGTGTGTTATCAGGGAAAGAAATTAGGAACGCGACCAAGGAAATCTTGTTACCATATGCTAGCTTATATGACCTTGCGTGATTTTGAAGATGGTCTTTTGAGTCTGTTTCCTCATATATAAAGTTGAAAACTAATGATAACTGTTCTTTCAAATAGTTATTGAAAGGAGTAAATGATATAATGTACATGAAAGTTTATTTCAAACTATGTGACAAATTAAATTAGCCTTGCAAATACAAAATGTTTTTTAATATGTGAGAGAAAAGATGAAGAGAATCTTTCCCTGAGATTGAATTGGTGTATTTTCTTAATAGGAACTCTGTTTAAACATCATTCCAACCTTTGCGAATCTTATAGACTACCCATCCATGAAAAATGCTTTGATTCCAAGAATTAAAAATGCATGTCTACAAACGTCTTCTCTGGCTGTAAGTAATTGCATTATAATTTGTGCTTTTCTTTAACTTCTTATTGTTTTAAATTATTTTCTTATTGCTAAATAACCCTTTTATAGTTTGTATATATATATATTTCATCTTGGCTGTAGATAACCTTTATATAGTACTATAAAAGTGAGCAGTGACTGTAGTTTTCCCTGATACATAATTTTGCAATATTGCATCCCTGACTTCCCATCCCTTAACTTTGAGTTCTCCAATAGAAAATTTGAGTAATTTTTCTTTTTTAATACTTTTCTGCTTTAATTCATAATTTATTTTGTTGGTAGTTTTAAAATAATCATGAGAGTTTAACTTGGTGTATAAGCCTAAAAACTTTTTGAACAGCTTCTTTTTATAAATTGTCTTTATTTTTAGTCATCTATTTCTGTACTTTTTATCTACCACTTTACTTGCCTACTTTAGAAAAAATAAGGGTACAGTAAAGCAATACATTAATAAGCATACAAGTGGGGGGAAATACTTGTGCTCAAAAATCTAGGTCAAAGGCAGATGACTCCTTTGAATATAGAATTTTGAGAGTTAATAGTTGGTAGTCAGGGAAGTAGTAAATAACAATAAATAACAGTTCTGATTATTTCATATTGGAAAGAATGTATATTCCCAACCTTTTCTCTGACAGTAGATCATAAGAATTTATCCACAGATAATTCTTTATTAGAAGTAACATTAACATTCTCTTCAAATAGCAGTTTTGGAAAAGAGGAAGAAATGTCCTTTGTTCATCTGATCAGTTCTTTCTATTGATGTTTGATAATGGTCATGTTATTAAATTTCCATTTTGCAAATACAGTTCTTTTGAGATCTCTTCTATCTTAGGTGCAATGCAAATTTAAATATAAGCATTTGTGGCTTAAGCTTTAACTTAAGACAAAAGCAATTTATTTATTTATTTATTTATTTATTTATTTATTATTTATTTATTTATTTATTTATTTATTTATTTATTTATTTGACAAAAGCAATTTAAATGGCATTTTACCTTATAGTGATCTAATCCATTTTAGTTCATGGGTTTCTTTTTGGGGTAGGGTGGTGGTGGTGGGGGTGTATAAAGGCTCTGAGATGGAAAACAACACCAAAATAGGAAAAAATAACATTGTTTACCAAAATGAACAAGTGTGAAATGAAGTCAAGAAACTGGAGTTCTTGGGGATCTCTGGGTGGCTCAGTGGTTCAGCGCCTGCCTTTGGCCGAGGGCGTGGTCCTGGAGTCCCGGGATCGAGTCTCCTGTCAGGCTTCCGACATGGAGCCTGCTTCTCCCTCTGCCTGTGTCTCTGCCTCTTTCTCTCTCTCTCTCTCTCTATCATGAATAAATAAATAAATCTTAAAAAAAAAAAAAAAGAAATCCGAGTTCTTATTCTGACTCTACTACTAACTGACCTGTGGCATTGGGCAAGTTACTCTAGCCCTCTGAGTCTTTTTCTTCATAAAAGTTAAAAGTATTTGAAATTCAGTTCTTTTCCCTGAAATTTTCTAAATTTTATGATTGAATTTTTGAAATAGATGGTAATACAATACAGCTTAAAATTTCATTTTCAAAATGCCCTTTAAAAATCTGTAGGCACCTGGCTGACTTGGTCAGTAGGGCATGTGACTTGTGATTTTGAAGTTTTAAGTTCAAGCTCCATGTTGGTTATAGAGATGACTTAAAATAAAATAAAAAATAAAATCTTAACCCCATAAGTCGTACTGTATTTTATGGTGGCTTAGATTTATTTTAGCATACTTATGTCAAAGTACATGTTCTATTTCAGTTCTAAGTATTTATGCAGAATGAGTGGGAAGCACTGATACTTAACTGATCTGAATTGATGCCTGGGGATGTCTTTTTAAGATGCCAACTGAGCCATTAAAGACATGATTACAAAGAGTTACACTGAATGTATTTAGAGCAGTAACCCTGGAGTGGATTTGCATTTTTTATATCATGTATAGTGCTCCTATTTTCAGAGGGACAACTGTGAGTTGTGAATTGCATTCATAGACATAGATCTCTAAGGTTAAAAATTTCTAACTGGGAAATTAGTGAAACATGTGTTATGAGTTAGAATTGTATTTTAATACTGTTTCCTGAAAGAAAAGAAAAATAAATTCTACACAGAGGTAGGTAAAATGCTCCAAGAGTTCTATTTCTTCATGACTTACATGACTAATATTTTATATTAAAAATAAAAAATTAAACTAGTATGTCTAACTTGACACACATACACACACACATAAAGAATGTAGCAAATCATTTTATAACACTGATTCTAAGAACAAATCAATTTGTTAGAATTAGAATTCTAATTAGAATTCTAATTAGAATTCTTTTTGAATTTGTAATATCCCTTATGTTTGAATTTCAGAAAACAGTTATACTTTTTCAAAAAATTTTACCATCTTTCTTGTAGATATGCTTTTTTTTTTTTTTAACCAACTAAATTATTTTCTGCTTTTCTTAGTTTTGTGGGTTTTTTTGTTTGTTTGTTTTTGGAAATTGAAATTTAATTGATAGGATCCTGACTCAAGATACTATTTTTAAAAAATTGAAATATAATTGACGTACAGTGTTAGATTAGTTTCAAATGTCTAATACAATAATTGAACAATTCTAAACGTTCCTCAGTGCTCATCATGATAAATATACTCTTGATCCCCTTTATTTCACCCAGCCCCCAGTCTCCCACCCACCTCCCCTTTGGCAACCATCAGTTTTTTATATTTAACAGTGTGGTGTGTTTTTTGCTTTGTCTTTTTTCTCTAAGTATTTTATCTTAACATATTCAAGCTAAAAAAATAGGGTGTGAAGTATTTATCAAAATTGTCAAGTGAATATATAGAATTTTGATAAAAGAGCTCTTAAGTATCTGTGTTAAAGATATATTTAGAAATAGAAAACTTTATGTAGGGTAAAATATAGTTTTCACATGTTGAAATATTTAAGAATGAATTAAATCTGAGTTATAAATAAACTACTTGAAGCCTAGTAAAATTGGTCACTTGGTAGGAGAATGTAGTCCTTTTAATAATTCAGATATCCCCAAAGAAATATTGTTAGTAAATACATGTATAGTAAAGCTTCTCTAATCCTAATCACTTCATTTAAAAGGATACAAAATTGAAGTCATCACTTAGCTAACTAGTACCAGTGTCCTGGTAAAGCAATAATAAATTCTGAAACAAGTCCGGGGGAGTTAGTAAATATGGATTTCTTATGTTAATAAAGGACGAAAGCTTTAAAACCTACTTTTATTGAAATTTTAACATATATATTTACATATGAAGATTAAATTTATAGTTTAACATTTTGTTCTAGATTGTAAAGACTTTAAATGACTAATGCAATTTACCTCTTTTAATAGGTTCGTGTAAATTCATTAGTGTGCTTAGGAAAGATTTTGGAATACTTGGATAAGTGGTTTGTACTTGATGATATCCTGCCCTTCTTACAACAGATTCCATCCAAGGAACCTGCAGTCCTCATGGGAATTTTAGGTAGCTGAAAACTTAATGTCATTTGATGCTACTTTTTTGTTTTATAGTCATGCAAGTGAATTTTCCAAATTACAAAACATTTGGTATCATTTTCTCAAGTATATGGCATTTAGTAATTGAGGAATGATGGGATAAATACTGTGATATAACTTCTTTGTGTTAATTTTAGCAAAAACTGTAGAAGCTTCCTTGACATTTACAAAAGAATTAGACATTTGGGAATCCCAGCTTCACAAATAATCATGATCACATGTAGTTTTCCCTGTAAAATGATACCAAATAAGAGAGGCAAACTAAGCTGCTTGAAATGCTGATGCCAGTCTTAATAGTAATACTTGTTGGTTATTTGGTACCCATTTTGTAAAAAGTACTATACTATTTTCTCTGCATTATCTCATTTTATCCCCTCCAAATTCCAGTCAGAGAGGTACTATTATTTCTGCTTTACAGTAAGGAAATTGAGGCCCAGAGTTTAAGTTAGTTATCCAAGAAAACACAACTGATAGGGCTGGTTTTTAATTTGTTTATGTTCAGATCTTAACCAGTATGTTTCACAACTGAGTGATACGCTGATAAAACATATCAGCCTTACAGCATTTCTATCCTATCAGCATAATTACAAATTACTTTGTCAAGAAACTCTAAAATTGTTTATTAGTTAAAGCTTTGATGGTCTAGTCTGGAAATGCTGAGGTTCTGCTATACTCCTGGAAACAGACATAATTGTAGAATCATAAAACATTAACAAGTTTACTTTTTACTAAATTTAAAGTTTGTTAATTTTGAAGAAAAACCAAATTATTCAGCTGTGTATTTTTAACACCTACTATAATGCCTATAGAAAGTCCTCAGTAAATATTTGTAGGAATGGTCAGCAAATAATTTATTGTGGATCTCTGTAGACATGGGATATGGTATGAAATTTTTAGGCTCAAAGAAATTAGTCTTCTTGAGAAGGAGTTTGGCATAGCAGAAAGAGCCCTAGCTCCAGTCCTGGCTGTGTCAGTTCCTAGAATGACTTTGAAAAGTTGCTTCATCTGTCAAATGAAGATGAAAATGCATCATTATGGGAGTCTTATGAGAATTCACTGAGAAAATGGGAAGGGAAAAGTAATGAGCATAGCAAATAAGTGCCTAGCAAATGAGCATTTAGTAGGTGTTCAATAAAATTACTCTTTGAGTATATAAATGAAGTATACATTAACAGGAAAGTGACAGGATATGGTATGTTCTAAGGATATGGATTATACACAGAACACAACAGACAGTCACCAAATGAGAAACAATGTGCTCAGTTTACCAAATGAAGGCTTTGTGGAATAGGGGTAATAAGCAGAGTCTTGAAATTTGAGTAAATTACTATAGGGAAGGATCAGGTGGGGGTGAATTAAATTATTAAAGTTTCAAATATGTTAAGTCCAATTAGTTAAGCAAATGAAGCTTTAAGACCTACACTCACACACTTGTGAAGTAGAGGTCTCAAGTTTGAGTGAGAAGTCTGAACTATATATTCAGATATTTTCAGGATAGAAGGTCATTCTGTAACCTTGCTGCTGCATTAAGGATTTTGGTGTTACGCTGACATTAAATGTGCTCTTAAGCCAAAAGAATTCATGATAAATATGTCATGGTGTTTAAATCAAAACTGGTGATAAAGCTGAAATCATCCTGATCCATATGTAAGAGCATTCTCATTCTAGGCACTGGCAAGAAAAAGTTTGTAATTATACTGATTATCAAGAGATTTCATGTACATACAGTATTTTCCTAATGTCTATTAATATGTGGTATTGAACTATAAAATTTGTCTCATTCTTTTCTATCAGGTATTTACAAATGTACTTTTACTCATAAGAAGTTGGGAATCACCAAAGAACAATTGGCTGGAAAAGTATTGCCTCATCTGATTCCCCTGAGTATTGAAAATAATCTTAATCTCAATCAGGTAGGAATAGTTTTGGGCTTTATTCAGTTTATCCAGCTTACTGTTTTCTTGGCATTAAATATATAAATATAATATATTTAAATGTTGCTAAAACAAGGAAAAATATGCCACAGAGTTCAATAAAGAAAGTTTGTGGATTCAAAGTAAGCAGTATGTGAATTGGAAGGATAGATTAATGAAGCCTTCATTGGGAGATAGTAAACAACTAGAACATTGAAAGATATGTAGGGTTTTGGGCTACTTCAAATTGGGGATGGAAAGTTAACATGAACAAGGAAAAAATTAATGTAATGTGGCTGGGATGTGTATCTGTTATTTATTGTTACATAACAAATCACTATAAACTAGATGGTTTAAAACAATTTTATTATTTCATTGTGTTTCATTGGCTGGATCAGCCAAGCCAGGGCATGGATTCTCTGTTCAGAGTTTCTCACAAAGCTACAATCAAAGGCTGGGGTATCATGTGAAGGCTCAACTGGGGAAAGAAGGCTTTGCTTCTAAGCTGCTTGCATGGTTGTTGGCAGGATTCAGTTCCTTTTAGGTTGTTGAAATGAGGGCTTCAGTTCCTAGCTCTCTGTTAGCTGGAGGCCCTGTCAGTTCTGTGCTTCATGGCATTCCAGCATGACACCTTGTTTCATCAAAGTGGGAGAGAGAGTTGACTAGAAAGATGGAGGATATAGCATCCTGTAGGATAATCAAGGAAATGACATCCATTACCTTTGTTGGATTCTGTTGCTTGCCAGCATGTCACAGGTCTTGCCCAATCAAAGATTAGGGAATTACACAAAGGCCTTAGCAGCAGAATGAGGAGATAATTTAGAACCATTGTAGAGTCTGTCTGCCATAGGAATTGAATAATCCAGTTCAACTGAGAGGTACTTGTAATATAATAGGGGAGCAATGGGAGATAGATAAATCAAGACTAGAATAGGTAGACTTTAAATTGCTGTCTGATTTAGGTATTTGCTTTTTGTGGTTTTTTTTTTTTATTTTAATTCTAGTATAGTTAACATACAGTGTTATATTAGTTTCATGTGTACTGGTTTAGGTATTTGAAATTTCTAGATGTGGTAAACATTTGATCAAAAAGGTAATGTAGGGGCACCTGGGTGACTCAGTTCATTGAGCATTTCCCTTCAGCTCAGGTCATGATCCTGGTGTCCCAGGATCGAGCCTTGCATTGATCAGGGAGCCTGCTTTTCTCTCTGCCCCTCACCCCACTTGTGCTCTCTCTCTCTCTCTCTTTCACTCTCTTTCGATCTCTCTTTCAAATAAATAAATAAAATAAAATCTTAAAAAGAGGTAATGTGTTCAAAGATTATCTCTTTGCATACCTCTATCAGCATAGTTATCACAGCTATGTACTTATGTGTCTGCCTTTCCCAGAAGGCTGGTTATTATATCTTATTCTTTATTATATCCCCAGCACTTAGCGCAATGCTAAAACCAAAAATATTTATTGAATTGAGAGAAAATTTGAGTTAGAGTAATGATAAGTCATTTTGTTCACTGTAGAACTGCTGTTTAATGGAGTAAAATGGAAAAAGACTGGGATTGGTTGGTTACTGTTTAATAAGGAGTGTCAGGAATGGATAGGCAGGCAAGATTGGGTGCTAAGTACTGAAAGTGAGTTAGAGCAATTAAGGAAGCAGAACACTGGGAGTTAAGCAGGAAAGCTTTTGTGGAGAGTGCTGAGTGAATGGAGTTTTGGAGTTAGAGAAATTTGTGAAATTAATCAGATCCAAAATTTCATTTGAAGTGTTATGGTAAGCCTCTGAAATTTTGTGTCCCTAAATGTCAATTTTTGGTTTGATAGTTTCTTCATACCTTGGGTGGCAGGGTTGAGGTTATAATTGGCCAAAAAGGAAACAGTGGATATTGGGGGAAAATAGGATGATAATATGTGTAAGTCCAATTTTGGTCATTTCTGTTATTAGTTTTCATATTTCTGATTGAAGATGTTTTTAAATATTCCCAAATGCTTATTTCAGGATATATAATTTCATTTGAAATGTGGTGTTAGTTTTCTTCAGCTGTATGGTTGATTTTTTTCTTTAGAGGCCTATTTTCATCAACAGCAATACTTTAATTCATATTTTCTGGTATTTTACAATAGTTAACATGAGTGTGGTCTCTTTTCTTAGTTCATGGAAAGGGTTCCTAATTTAAGACTGCCCTCTTCTGTCAATTCTGATTTAAAATAATCTAAATATATTATTATGTGAAATAAGATAACTTGATTTAAGAAAGTACATTTTTTTTGGTATTTGATTATAAAACAGGGAATACTTAGTAGCAATCAAAACATCATACCACAACTTGTGTTGGGTGAGGGTTCCAAAGACCACTTCCAGATGCAGTGATTCATTAGAAGGAGTCATGGGCTCAGCATATAGTTGTATTCATGGCTATGATTTTTTAAAGTAAAAGGATATAAAGCAAAATCAGCAAGAAGAGAAGGCTTATAGGGCAAAGTCTGGAGGAAACCAGATTCAGTGTCCAGAGTCATCTCCGTATATGTACCTTCCCTGGTAATGAGCGGTGACTGTATATATGAAGTGTTGTAGCTGCATCTGCCCGTCATGTACTCAAATTCCAGACTTCCAAAAGGAAAGCACATGTTTAGCATAAAAGTCTTTTTTTTTTTTGCATAAAAGTCTTTGCACAGTTTAATGAGCCACTATTATCAGTTAATGGCGGGAACCCTCCTAAAATCTGACTTTCTGGACACTGGCCAAGGGCCAGCCTTGCAAGACGGCCTTTTCAAAGACAGCAGTCCAGACCTCCTATGCTAATTCTTCTGTTCAGTGTGCAATGATACAGATGAATCTCACAGACATAATGTTGAGTAAGTGAAGCCAGACACAGAAGATCTACCAGATGATTCCATTTATATTAAGTACAAAAACAGTCCAAGCTACATACCAGAAGTCAGACTAGTGTTTACTCACGATAAGAGGGGTGGGAGGCAGCTAGAAAGGGGCACAAGGAAACTTATCGGGTACTGCCAGTGTTCTTGTTCTACATCTGACTACTGGTTAAATTCATTTGAATGTTTTGATATGTGTGCTTAGGCGTATACTTTTCTGTTAGTATACTTCATTACAAAGTTAAAAAGATTAATCAGAGAGTCCAGACAAACTGCTCAGGAAGTAATGCCTTTTGTTACTCTCATGGTAAGACAGAGGATGAACAGATGACTCAGCCCAGTGAGGAGCAGTGTCCCATAGAAACGAGCTCTGGAGACAGGCTTACATGAATTCTGAGCCTGCCAAATGTTATTTAGTATCTCTTACTCAGTTGCTTTCTCTCCCTGAGCCAGTTGCCTCATTTATGGAATAGAAATATTAATAAATCTACTTTGAAGAGTGGTGTAAGCAGCACAAAAAGATTTGGGAGGGAAAGAAAGCAGTTTCTAGATTCTTCCTGCAACATATGGTGGTGTTCAAATAAATTGTTCATGATGATCTCAGGTACTCTAAGAAACATCATTTAACCAGAGCTTAAACTACATTATGACATAGTGTTAAATATACTTTAAGAACTTTAATTATTTGAAAGTTAAACTACATACATTTAATATTTCTATTAACTTTTTAGAAAACAGATTTATTTTAGCCAAACATCATTTTTTTAATAATAATCTGAATAAACTGATTTTTTAAAGCATTATTAAATCGGTTGTTTCCAGATATGCAGAACTTTAGATGGTCAGTTTGGGACTATTCGAGGAAATCAGTATGTGATTACTGGGGGTAAATTTATAAGATCCCTGAATAATAGTTAGATAATTCAGGCTATAAAACTAATTGAGATACATTTTCTGGAACTGAAAATCCTCACCAATTTTATCAACATCATACAGACATACTATAAAAGCTTGCTATGATATGCTGAGTTTAAATATACTATTTTTGTGACATCAGTTCTATGAGTGGGTCATATTCTGGTAAAAATAGAGAATATTATGATTAACTCATTGAATTATTTTATTAGATTACATTTGCTGCTAATTTGAAATATTATAACTATGTCAATTTCTTATTGCATAGTTCAATTCTTTCATTTCCGTCATAAAAGAGATGCTTAACAGATTGGAATCTGAACATAAGACTAAACTGGAGCAACTACATATAATGCAAGAACAGCAGAAGTAAGTAGGTTGCATATGAATTGTACATGGCCCAGGAGTGAGATTAAAGTTACCTCATGATTGATTTTCTGGAATAAGGACTAGAAAAATTGATAGATTTCTGTGTTTATTTTTAAATTAAGTTTATTATTATTAAAGATTTTATTTATTTATTTGACAGAGAGAAAGAGAGCATAAGCAGGGAGAGCCGCACGTAGAGGGAAAGGGAGAAACAGGCTCCCTGCTAAGCAAGGAGCCTGATGCAGAGCTTGATCCCAGGACCATGGACTGGTGACCTGAGCCGAAGGCAGATGCTTAACTGACTGAGGCACTCTGGCACTCCAAGTTTATTATTTTAATTTCAATATAGTTAACATACAGTGTTATATTAGTTTCAGGTGCACAATATAGTGATTCAACAATTTTGTACATCATTACTCAGTGCTTATCATTAATCCCCTTGATCTGTTTTCGCCTGCTCCTCCCGTAACCATCAGTTTGTTCTGCACAGTAAAAAATGGATGGATTTCAATTTGACCACATGTAAAACATTTAAAAAATTTCCAGCACGTTAACTTGAACTGATTGAAAATATAATGTTGTAGACAATCTAATGTCATTTCTCAGGGTGATCACTGAGAGTACCACTTACACGTTTTTCAAATCTGTGAAACCCTGGTGTTTTGATTTCTCCTTTTTTCTTCTCCCTGATTCCAGAAACATTTATAGAGCGTTCATTTCATATTTAATACCACAGCATCCACTTCTTTTTTTTTAGGGAGGATTTTCTTTTTCATTTATTCATTCATTTATTTATTTATTAATTTTTTTTTTAAGATTTTATTTATTCGTGAGACACACAAAGGGAGAGAGACAGAGACACAGGCAGAGGGAGAAGCAGGCTCCATGCAGGGAGCCCGATGCGGGACTCAATCCTGGGACCCAGGGACCACGCCCTGGGCCAAAGACAGTCGCTCAACCGCTGAGCCACCCAGGCATCCCATTTATTTATTTTTTTAATTTAAATTCAATTTGCCAACATATAGTATAACACCCAGTGCTCATCCCATCAAGTGCCCTTAGGGAGGATTTTCTAAATTTGCAAAATACTAGTATTCAAAGGAGGAAGGGAAAGGTGAAAATGACTGGAGTTTTTATTAAACTCCAGTTTATTTAGATAAAATCTCCACTATATTTGTTTCCCAGAGAAAAACACATGATTTTAGGATGCCTGTTAAATCCTGAGCCAAAAGACCTCAGTAAAAAGAAACATCAGAGGCGCCTGTGTGGCTCAATCATTTAAGTGTTCTGCTCTTGATTTTGGCTCTGGCCATGATCTCAAGGTCATGAGGTCAAGCCCTCCATTGGGCGCTGTGCTGGATGTGGAGCCTGCTTAAGATTCTTCCTCTCCCTCTGCCCCTCCTCTGTCTTTCTATCTCTCCCCTTCTCTAAAAAAAGAAAGAAAAAGACTTCAGAAAATCAGTAAAATTGGTATCAGTTATGAGCAAGGTTCCCAGATAGAAATTGTTTAGCTTCTGCCCCAAGTGTAAGATGAAAGCTTATGGAAGTAAATATACCAGGTGTAGAATGACATGAAATAGCCCTTTGTATGCTCTACATATTCTGTGATGTATATATTTATGTTATTTGATGGATTGGCTATTAACCCTGAAAAATAATTTTTAAAAATTTATACAAGAAAATTTTAATATCAACTATTTATACTAGAGGTAAATTAACTTTTTTTCCCTTTTTCCTATCTAAATCTTACCTATTTTTCAAGGTATAGGTCTGGCTCATCATAGTGATTATAGCATTTATTGTGAATCAGATTCTGAATTTAATCACATCAAGTTCCTCATACCTTCTTTCTCAGTGACCTATAAGCTCTCTGACAATAAGAATCATGCTTGTCTGGTTTTATGATACACTGAGTAAATTCTCTGGTAAATCTCAAATACTGAATTAAAAAAAAAAAAGGCTTGTATATGCAATGTTACTTTTGGGCAAGCAGACATTAATTGTAAATAATAAAAAAGATTATGACTGGCCTTAAAGACTAAAATTGCAATTTGTTTAGGTTCTAATAAACTCCATATAGATGAACTATTTTTAATATGAATTTTTAAAAATAAGCATTCCTTTTTATTGCATTGTCGCAATTCAACTCTCCTGCAGATCTTTGGATATAGGAAATCAAATGAATGCTTCTGAGGAGACAAAGGTTACAAATGTTGGGTCTCAGGTAAGATATTTAGTTTATTCATTTACTTGTTTGTTTATTTTCTCCTAAGATTTTATTTAAATTCAAGTTAGTTAACTAACATATAGCATAGTATTGGTTTCAGGAGTAAAATTTAGTGATTTATCAGTTGTGTATAGCACCCAATGCTCACTCATTACATCAAGAACCCATCACCCATTTAACCCTCATCCCTCCCCTCCAGCAACCCTGTTTGTTTTGTATATTTGAGTCTCTTGTACTTTGTCTCCCTGTTTTTATCTTTATTCCCTTCCCCCATGTTCATTTGTTTCTTAAATTCCACATGTGTGTGAAATCATAAGGTATTTGTCTTTCTCTGACTTATTTCACTTAGCATAAAACACTAGTTCCATCCACATCATCGCAAATGGAAAGGTTTCATTTTTTTATGATGGCTGAGCAATGTCCCATTGTACAAATATACCACCTCTTCTTCATCCATTCATCAGTTGATGGACATTTGGGCTCTTTCCATACCTTGGCTGTTGTTGATAGTGCTGCTATAAACATTGGGGTGCATGTGCCCCTACAAATCAGTATTTCTATATCCTTCAGATAAATACCTCATAGTGCAGTTGCTACAAGGGAAGTTTATTTAGATCATTTTAATTTTTGTAAAAGGAGTTTGACAGTGTGCTTCATTTGAGGGGCTTTTGCTCTTTAAACAGTAAAATCACAATTTTTTGATGGCATTCAGGTGGCTGACATTTATATTTTTCAGCATATCGACAAAGTCTTTAACAACATTGGAGCAGACTTTCTGACTGGTGGTGAATCGGAAAATAAGGAAGATGGGTTACAGAATAAGCATAAAAGAGTAAGTTTGTTTACTTGTTCTTATAATGTACTTATTTATATTTATATTATAGGGCTTCCTGTAAACTATAGATTTTTGTTTGGAAATACTGTTTAGCATCTAAACAAGAAACATGCTTTAATAATCTTTATGAAGTCTAAAAATTGTCATGGAAACATGACCTGATTCACATTGAGAATAAACAGTCTTGGGAATTTTAACTTCCTTTGTTACTCAGTCTCCCACATGGTAGCATTTCTGGATTGCCTACCTCCTTTGTCCTTTCTCCTGCATTTTGCCAGTCATACCTCTTGATAAATTCCACTGTGTCTCTTCTCTGCTTTTGATTTTGAGTGATAAATTATGAAATGATACTTTCCAGTTGAAATATTGGTTAGTATTCAATAAAATAAATATGTCAGTTTGAATTTCTGCCAAGGGCAGGGCAGTTTTTCTTCTGTTCATTTGACAAATACTATTACCTGTATGTGCAAAGCAAGGAGCTACTGGGTGTTGGGTTTACAGAATTTTAAGAGAACATACTATGAGCTTATAGTTTAGCAGTTGATAAAACAAAAAGATAAATGTCAAATTTGATGCAGACATTAGCAGTGAAAGAAGCTGTTTACCTTTTCCTTAGCTTTTTGGTGAATTCCTAAAACATTTTTGGAATGAGGTAGATGATTAGAGTTGAATAAGAGTTTCCCTATTTTATAAAATGAAATCACCAAATCATATTCCCCTTGTCTGGAAAAAGGTCAATCTGATTAATGTTTTTAAAACAATAACTGTTTTTATCCTGGAAGTATTTTAGAAGAGATTTTCTACCTAAAGTTAAACCTCATAATAATTCAAAATATAATTTACCCTTGACAATCACCAATACAGGAGTAGTTTAAAGCTACTTGGTATTGCCAAACATACCAAGACATACTTTACAAAAAAAAGACATCTTTTATTTTACAAATGGAATTATGAAGATGCCAGTTGATATTTTGTTTTATTTTATTTTGAGGCATCACTTACACTTGAAGAAAAACAAAAATTAGCAAAAGAACAGGAGCAGGCACAGAAGTTGAAAAGCCAGCAGCCTCTGAAACCCCAAGTACACACACCTGTTGCTCCAGTCAAACAGGTCAGAATTCATTTCTTTTGTATAATTTCAGGCATACTGTACTGAAGGTAAGTATTTAACTTACTCTACCTACTAGTGTTTGTATAAAAGTATATTTCAAAGAATATTTCGATAATGCAGTTTCTAAGAAGTATAGGCATAATAGAGTTTCCAACAACTCCTCAATAGCCTGCCTAATGTAGAATGTTTTGTGATAGTGATTGTTACCAATAAAAACAAAGTTGTTTGAATAGGAGGGTTTCTTTTAAAATATTAGGCTTCTTAGTACTAATTAGCTCTGTTCACCTTGAAATGATCAGGAGTATTTTGTTTATACATTTATATATTTTTGAGCAAAAAGTAATTTTTAATTTTTGACTTTTCAATTATAGTCAGGTCTATAACTTAATTTAGGAATGCTTACCTATATGTCCTGACCAGTACTTACTTCCTATTTTGTTCCAGACACTGTTGTAGGTGCTGGTGCTATGGCAGTGTTTAAGGTTCCTGCTTGTAGAGAGTTTACACTCTTACTGGCTACAGAAATAACTTTTTCTTAAAAGCTTTCTTTACATTATTTTTTGTTACCTCCTAATCACTAAAATTCTTCTGAAAAAAATCTTTGTGGGCCAAGAGGCAAAATAAAATAATATTTTTAGGTACTTATAAAAGAATGGAGAAAACAAATTTTCACAAAATTGTGATGCAATTCAGAATACAAAAATAATAGAATATTCTTTTTGCAGTACAGATCTACCAATGAGAAGAACACAGTTCTATTTTGGAGAGCAGTGGGGAAGGCTAGCATTTATTTAATTGGGATTCAAATTTGGTGTTCCCTGTCATCAAATTGATTGTAGTTTGGTTTCATGGTCAATGTTCACGTTCAGTTCAATGTCCATCTGTTAATAAACCATATAAAAATATGTGGTCAGCTGGATTTGGCCTGTAGGCTGTAGTTTGCTAACTTGGTATAGACGGTTGAGTTTAATTTTAACTTGTCATTTATGATACAATCTATGAAATATTTGTTGATTTTAATTAATTTAGAGATCTTGGAGATAAAGTAATTCCCTTATATTTTTCAGACTAAGGACTTGACAGACACATTGATGGATAACATGTCATCTTTGACCAGCCTTTCTGTTAGTACCCCTAAAATTTCTGCTTCAAGTACCTTCACTTCCGTTCCTTCCATGGGCCTTGGCATGATGTTTTCTACACCAATTGATAATACCAAGAGAAATTTGACCAACGGCCTAAATGCTAACATGGGCTTTCAGACCTCAGGATTCAACATGCCAGTTAATACGAACCAGAACTTATTCAGTAGTCCAAGCACACCTGGGGTGACCAAGATGACACTGGGGGCACCTTCTACTTTGCCAAACTTCAGTGCTGTGAGTGTTCCTCCTGCTGGTGCAAAGCCGACTCAACAAAGACCCACAGATATGTCTGCTCTTAATAATCTCTTTGGCCCTCAGAAACCCAAAGTTAGCATGAACCAGTTGTCACAACAGAAACCAAATCAGTGGCTCAATCAGTTTGTACCTCCACAAGGGTCTCCGGGTATGGGCAGTTCAGTTATGGGAACACAGATGAATGTGATAGGACAGTCTGCCTTTGGTGTACAGGCTAATCCTTTCTTTAACCCACAGAACTTCACACAGCCACCAACCACTATGACCAACAGCAGTTCAGCTAGCAATGATTTAAAAGATCTCTTTGGGTGAGATGTCTTGCTCTATTTTTGAAGAATTGCTTCAATTTTAATCATGAGTGAACTGATTTACATCTTTATATAGTTGGCTTGGAGGAAGTACTTCAATTGGGAAGCGAATGGTTCTGTGACAGAGAACACCTTGTTTCCACGCCAGCATAGTAGTTGTATGGACTCCTAACAGTTGAGTTTTTAAAAGCATTGAGGATTTTTTTCCTCTTACCACCTCTTCTTCAAGTTTTTAAAAGACCCAACCCTTACCAGTCTCAAAGAAAAAAAGATACCCGAGTATCCTGAATAGCAGAATTTTTTAATCAAATGTTTATTTTAGCTTGTACATTTTGGTTTATTTAAAAAATTGAGTTGATGGTTAATGTAAGTTTCATATGTTAAATACTACATGGTACGCAGTCTGCCTTCACACGTCATTTGTCTTCATTTTAATGTGTGAAAAATCTTGATGCTCTCTTGATTTGTTTGCATTTAGTATAACAGTGAGATAATGATTAACTTAATGAAAAAGATCAGGTCACTTGCTTTTTTCCAATCTTATTTACTTCTCTGATGAACTAATGTTCAGTGCAAAAGACTGAGCAAATATTACAAAATTTTACTTAATGTTGATTTCATTGGTTCAAACTAAAGGCATTATTAACCATCTTAAATGCAAACTAATCATTGTAAATTATATTTTAGCATGGTCTGCCTCAAATAGTAATGTATTTTTCTGCATTTACTTGGATATATTTAGAATCACTTTCTTTCCTACTGTATCACAGAAAGAGTATGTACTGATTTGTACAGACATTTGACAAAGCCCTCTGACGTGATTTCCCTGACTCTTGCCTTCATATTTCATTTTGAATTCAAACTTCTGAGGTTGCAGCATATATGAATTGCATTTTCAAAAGGATATTTGTAAGAAACTATATTTAATGAGTAAACTTTTGAGATTTCTGCTGTATTGTTTCAAATGTAATAAACTTTACTTCTCTAAAAATGAGCAGTTGTATCTTCTCGCTACCAACAGATTAATTTTCAGCTTACTGTGATAAGGTCTGACCTCATCAATTACTGTAAAGTTGAATTGTTTTCTAGAAATTTTAGGAACCTTTTGTTTGAACATTTTTATGTCCACAAGTAGTCATTTTTAGGAACAAAAGACAAAATTCTTCCAACAGGAAACATGCTTTATTTTTTCAAGCCTTTCTCTGATACTTTTCTTTGATGTGCTGATTGTTCAACCACAGAGCCTTATGCTGTAAATGTCATTTGTATTTTGTTTAAATTATATTCCACCATTTATGTGATAACTTAAAAATGATCTTTCAGAGAACTATATAATGTGTTATAGTTGCTGCCATAGTTTGTGGTTTTTAATTCTCTGAAACCAGCAATCATTTAAAATAAATCATATTGAAGTTTAGTGTGTCATTGGAATATATATGTACACACACACTAAATATAGACATTGAAAATACATTACTTGGTTATAAAATGTAATTTGATGATACCATTGCTGGCAATATTCAGTAAAGGGGTACTTTAAAGAATAAAAGGTCAGCTTTACATCTGGTTTCTGTATCAGCTGTACTTTGTTGTTATATGGTTTTAGAGAAAAAGATTCGTAGGAATGTTGAAGAAGTATATCCAAGCGAGGAAGATCAAATGTTTTTGTCAAATATGTTCCACACCCTGACCAGATTACCTGTCTTGTTCGTAACACGATACCAATATTTCTCTTAGGGAAAGTTTGCATATGGAATAAATGCTTAATGTAAGTTGAAGAATTTCTTAGTAACAATTTAGTAACTGTTTATTAGGAAATTGCTTTTTTTGTTAAAATAACTTGATGTCAGTGTGGAACTCCTAATTAGAAGGACAACTGAATATACCAACATATGATTTGAACTCCTAAATATAGATAGATTATTTGGAAAAATATATAAGTCTTAGGTAATTTTTACACCTTGAAATTTGCTCATTCATGAGGTAATGGTGCTACATTTTTAGAAATTTTTTCCTTCACTTTTTCTGTTTTCTTGAAGGTGTTTTATCTAAATCATTTCCATCAATTGAACAGTTACCATTGCCTATTGAGAAATTCCATCTGAGAGGCGCCCGCCCGGCTGGTTCAGTCAGTAGAGCATGCAACTCTTGGTCTCAGGGTTGTGAGTTTGAGCCCCACATTGGGCATAAAGCTTATTTTAAAAAAAGAAAGAAAGAGAGAAATTACATCTGAAATACAGTGCCATTTTTAGGCTTGTATTTCTATGTGAACAGCATTTTCAAAATACTAGATCACTTTAAAATTATTTTAGCTACTGATGACATACATATCCCTTGTGCTTAGAGTAGAAAGTTGGTGGGTTAAAAAGTACCTGTTGACAAAAATTGCAAGAAAGATTTCCTTTATTTGAATTGGTTCCTTATTCTCCTAATGCTAAAATGTGTGAATATGGAGAGGATGTATAAATGGAGATTGAAATAGACTGTGTACTTGGCTGGTTTTTGTTTTTGTTTTGGAATGCTTATAATTCTTTTCACTTGAACACGTTGAGGAAGTAGGTTTTTGTTTGTTTGTTTTTTTAATGTGTAAAATACCTCACATGGTTGCTTTTACAAGATTCAAAGAAAAGGTATATGTGAAAATATCGGCTAGCAAGCACAGAGTATGCACCAAATAAATTTTAGCTTTGATAAAAATCTCCATATTAAGTTGTGATTTTATGCTTTGTGATTTACTGGTCTTGAAATAATTTTTGAGCAAAATGAATCTTTAAGAAATTGAGCTATATTGTTTTTAAGAGATCATCTGTGGTGGCTTTCAAACTGTAACCATGACACTCTTAGTAAGAAACATATCTTACTCTGCAAACCAGTATATAAAATATATACTTGAAACAAGTTTCAGAAAATGTCTTTAATACATGTGATATATTCTGATTTTTAAATTGTATCCCACTCATTAAAAGAACAACCAAAAAACCTTTATAATCTCTAAAAGAATTTCATGATGTAGTTTAAATAAAACTGGAAGGATTCAGCCCTTTTCCCAAGCAGATGTAGAAATAAAGGACAGCAGGTACTTACACAGCCTAACCCAAGGAGGTCAGAGCCAGGAATAGAAGGTAATTTTTTTTTGTTTTTTTCTAATCTGTATTCTGATACTGTCTACCACGTTGCATCCTTTATATCCTTCACTGTAGGAATTCTTCTGGAGTTGTTTCTGTTGAGACTATTTTATGTAGCAAGTATGTGTTCAGTACTCACTTGACACCACAAGTACCTTTCTGTTGGAAACAATTGGCACTGAAGGAGGATAGGGAAATGACAAAGCAGATGTTTATGGTCAGAATCAGGCTCTGCTTCTCTGAATTATGGGTGAGGAGGGCTGGAGGAGCCAGCTCAGTGGTGCTTGCAGTGCCCAAGCATGTAGTAGAATTGAAGTACATCATCTTACGGAGGAGATGGGAAAGACTGTTGTACTGAAATGGAGCTTGTTGGGTATTAGAAACCTTTTCTATCCAAAGCAGTGAAGTTTCTCTAGCCACTCAAGAGACGATTTATCTAGGGTGCAAGCCACGTATGTGATTTTAAAATTTTCTAGTAGCCTCATTAAAAAGCAAAAATAGGTGAAATTAATTTTGATAACATTTTGTTTAGCTGAATAGAGCCAAGCAAGGTATGTCACCCAGAAGTGATACAACATTCAGGGAGTGCCCAGGGGGCTGAGTCTGTAAGTGTCTGCCTTCAGCTCAGGTCATGATCCTAGGTCTGGGATGGAGCCCCGCCGAGGGCTCAGGTCATGGTGCTGTGGTCCCGGGATGGCACCCACTGAGGGCTCTCTGCTCGGCGGGGAATCTGCCTCTCCCCCTCCCTCCTCCGGCCACGTCCCTGCTTGCGTGAGCTGTCAACAAATAAATAGAATATTTAAAATAAAAGATATAAAATTTAATGAGATATTTAACATTTCGGTTTGCACATAGTCCTTGAGCCCTAGTGTACACTTCACATGTCACGTCTCAGGTACTGAGTGGCACGTGTGGCCAGGAACGGCAGGGTCACCGGGGCAGGCGTGCACGGACTAGTCGCCCAGACGGCGAGCTGGGACAGTGACCGACGTGGCCCAGCTCCACATCCGTCCCTTTGGGCTCTGCCCTGCCCTCGGGGCTGCCACCGGCCTCTGAACTCGTCTCTGGCCGCGCGGTGGGACGTCAGGGCCCTGAGTGGCGCTGCGAGGCCGGAGCCGCGAGAGGACGCCTGTTGTGGCTGCAGGTGCGCCGCCTGCCTTGGGCCTGGGGAGCTCAGCAGCCCGCGGGAGAGCCGCCTCTGCACCTGCCGGCCGGCCCGGCCTCTCTCCCGGCCTCCATCCCGGCCTTCGTCCTGGCCTCCCACCCGAACTCCGTCCCGGCCTCCCGCTAGGCCTCCCTCTCGGCCTCCGTCCTGGCCTCCCTCCCAGCCTCCATCCCGGCCTCCCCCGGCCTCCATCCCGGCCTCCTCCCTTGCTGCACCTCCGAGGGGCTGCTCCGGCTCCCGGGACCCCCCCGCCGCCAGGAAGTTCCTGTGGAAACCGCCGCCTCCCCTTGGGTGGAGCCTCTCTTAGTCCTCAGTCCCTTAATCCTTGACACCTTCTCTCAACCTCAATGTAGTAGCTGCTTTTTTCCCCTGCAGCTGATACTTCTGAACTCTTAAGGTTAGAGTCCTCTGTTATCCCCCGAATTAGCCACCTTCTCCGAGGTAACAGTGATTTTAGTAAAATTTCTCATCACATACCCGGTGTGGGTCCTCCCCAGACATCACCCTCAGTGGACAGACTCCTGAGTCTCCACCATTTTATTTTAATATTTTAAAATACTATTAAACTTTTTTTTTTAATTGAACTCTAAAGACACAATGTCACATTAGTTGCAGGTGTACGACTTCATGATTTGACGACTCTGTTGTTACTAAGCCACTTAAAAATGGGGCCATAGGGTCTCTATTCTGCTGCTGGCAGAGCCGATTGCTGGCGTTGATCAGAGACCTCTCACCTGTATCAGAACCTTCCCGCTGGGGGATCCCTGGGTGGCTGAGCGGTTTAGTGCCACCTTCAGCCCGGGTAGTGATCCTGGAGACCCGGGATCGAGTCCTGCGTCGGGCTCCCTGCATGGAGCCTGCTTCTCCCTCTGCCTGTGTCTCTGCCCCTCTCACTGTCTATCATGAACAAATAAATTAAAAAAAAAAAAAAAAAGAACCTTCCTCCCTCGAAGCCTTTTCAGGTGAGCTCACCGTAGGTATGGCTTGGCCCTTGGGTCACACCCCAGCGAGGCCGCTCCATTCTTGCCTTTTCCCTTCTCCTCGTGTATGTTCCCCCGTTGGCGGCGGGGTCTCCGGGAGAGTGGGCGTTTGACTCCATGGAATGAGTGAGTGAGACGGAGGCGTTAATGTCTGCAGTTTGACGTCGGAGGGCAGCGGGCGTACAGGCTTTGGAGCCACGGGTGGCTGGGGGTGCTTGGGATAAGCGTTTTCAAAAGGTTCAAGCTACAATGATAGCATCTCATGATTATGGATGTGGCGTGATTTATACATTCCATATGTTGAAGCAGATCCGAACTTGTTGGTAAGAAAATCCTGTCTCTAACAGTAGGGACTCTTGAGATCACTTTTGTGAAGGAAGAAGTGGACAGGCCTCCCCCTGAAGTGGCATCCTCATGAGCCTGCTCTCTTTCCAGAAGGGATGTTGTCTCTCGCCCAGCACCGGTGAATGTAAATGCACCTGCCCTTAATCAGCAACAACCCCTGTGCCCCAGAGAGTGACCCTTAACTATACTGCCCAAATGTTCGAAATCTCATCTTTGAGAAATGTGCATGGAACAGGCCAAACATGGAGTAATCAGTTCATTTATCTAGAAATTAAGGAGATGTGTCTGAGGCACCTTTGGCCACATGTCCAGTCCCTTTACCTGGACGGTATTGTGACACATTCATGCCGGGAATGACGCAGCCTCACTCCTACACACAAGGGCTGCTTTGAGGACCCGCAGGAGAAATTTCACGTTTCAGTTCAGGAGTAAATGTGCTTGTAAGCAATGGGTTTGCCTTTATCTTTAAAAGCTACTCTCTGTGAATAATGGAACAAACCACCCGTTCACAGCTGGGAAGTTTAGCCACACTTGCTGTCCACATATAGCCGATGTATAGGCTGTTAATAGGACGCGCCCTTCAGTGCTTCCCTGCTGGCTCTCTATGATTTTTAAAAATTCTTATTTCTCCTTTGTTCTGATTTCCTTTTTTTTTTCCTTACAGTTTGTGTCATTTCCTTAGAAATTCTCATTTTGGAATACGTGTATAAAAAGAAATACGTGGAATGAATGAGTTTAAATCTCATCTCTTTCACTAGCTGATCCCAGTGTGTTTTCCCTGCCATAAATGAATATCATGGTTTATAGGGTTTAGGATTAAATGACATAAAAGTGTGTGAAATACCTGGCAAGGCTTGAGGACATGTTAGGTGCTCAGTAGCTATCCTCATCTTCCTTATGATGCATGTAGGCCTCTAAAATTTGAGTAGAGAACAGATACCTCACCTAGCATGGTTTGAATACATTCTTCAAAAAATAAGCCAAAAAATAGGCGACAGGTTTGGCAAAGTGAGATTCTGGGGACAAAGTAATGAGATACAGACCTTGCCCTCAAGGAATTTGCACTGTGGTTATAAAGGCGGCTGAGTGCGCAGTTACTTGACAGTAATGTGACAGATCTACATCGACGAGCCCAGCCTAGAGGAGGAGATGGGAAGGCTTTCTTAGAGATGAGACATGAGGTCAGCCATGCATGGTGCCTTTTTTTTCTTTTTTAAAGATTACTTATTTATTTATTCATGAGAGACACAGAGAGGGGCAGAGACACAGGCAGAGGGAGAAGCGGGCTCCATGCAGGGAGCCCGATGTGGGATTTGATCCCAGGACCTTGGGATCACACCCTGAGCTGAAGGCAGACGCTCAACCATTGAGCCACCCAGGCGTTCCCATGGTGCCTTTTTAAAATTGTTTTTGATGCTATCAAATGATTACTTTTACGGGTCGCATTTTCCCAGATTAGGCTGTATACAGTGTGGAGGGGGATAGGGGAACAGAGTTGTTTTTTTTAAATTTTAATATTATATGAAAGTGCTTAAATTAAAAAAAGTCTAGCTAAGTGACTGATCACCAGGAAACGTAGAATTAACACTGGCCACTGAAAACCCTCCATGGGATGAAAAGGCAAGGAGCACCCAAGTGAGCGATGATGTTATTTCTAGCTAACTTAACGTTTCATTCATTTCAGAAATTTAAGAATTAACGATGGATACAATACAGGTATACCAAATAGATGAGTAAATCGATTCCTTAAGAATAGTGGCTGTCTTCCAGGGGGAAAAATATGTCTAGCATAAATGTACTTAGTCTATGAACTACCAGGAGGTGTCACTGTCCCCCAATTAATGGCCTACTCCAGCCGCACTTTTGCAGGTATGGGTTTGTTTTTGTTTTTGTTTTTTTGAATACCAGCAGGCTGTGATAGATTGATAAGAATATCAGATTTCTGGTATTGAATTTATGAGAAGGATCGGACTTCACAGGAAACACATGCCCAAAATGTGTAGATTTGTTTCATCTTGAGTCTTCATGCCCCAAATATGAACCCTGTTAGCTGCTCCATATGTGGAAGTTATCTGGATACTCTGGGTTCCACCCGCACTTGAACATGAAGGTGGTGAAAGGTTCTTCAAAATATCCTCTCTGATCTTGATTTCTGCTCACAGGTTCAGGTGGCCTTGTTATGATTTAACTGCACTGGCTAATTTATCGGATCTCCTAGGATATTTTGGCCTTGGGCACAACCTAAGATACTGAACCTTTTCTTCAAGTCACTGTTCATTGTGTGTGAAGCAGAATGAGAGTGTTTTGAGGGACAAAATGAACCAGTATCTGCCCCACTTACTAATAAATGGGGACATCAGACTGAGTCTGAACCAATATATGCTCAAGAGTATCCAGCAATAGCACAATGTCAAAGAAAACTCCATTCTCTGGTCTTGGTAGCCAGGAAACGGACTTGAGAGTTGATAATGAAGTGTCTGATCAGGGGGCCTGTGGAGAATGGGCTTCTCCAAGATGAATATACATAAGGAAACCATTTCTAGTGCAATTCTGCTTAGTACCTCAAAGGAAATGGTTGGTCTTCTCCATGTGGTCAGCTTCCGCAGTGAAGCAGGGTAGTCCGGCCAGCTTGGTCCTCTAGGTAGTTAAGGCTGGAAGAAGCAGTTGAGAATGAAGTTAAAAGTGCTTCATAAATAGAAGAAATAGAGATTCATGTCCTGGACAAATTCTGTGAAAAATGTGAAACACTTAGAAATTATTCCATGCTGTGTGGACATCCTCCTGTCTGTATTTTGATTATTTGACTTTCTTTTAAATTTTCATTTCATGGGGGAAAAATTAATGACAACCTAATATTTAGGCAGTTCCAATGGTGAACCAAAAATAGAATTTGATATGTTTTCAGGGCGTCTCTATATGCTTGCAAAGTCTATGGAGATGTAGTTTACATAACATGGGCATAAAATTATATTCCTAAAATTCAGGAATGGAGAGCTAAGCTAACTGAATTCTAGTAGCCCAGTCACTGCTGAAATGGAACAGGGCTAATGAACAGTGCTTTATTGATGTCCCTGATGCTTCAGCAGCAGCACGGTGTAATAAACACTTCTAATCAGAAAGGTTTACATCCTGGCTCTACCACAAACCATGACTTCGGACAAGTTCTTGTGCTTCGGCCTCAGTTTCCCTATTTGTAAGATGGAGGTAATATCTCTTTGGTTGTTCCACTTTGTGTATGTGTGTTATCCTTTGACTTGGTGAGAATACATCAGTATCAGGAAACTGATATCAACTCATACGTCAGAAAAGACATATAAGGAAGCGATAACTATATAAATGGGTGACAGGTTCCTGCTAATCTTGGAAGGGTGGGTAGTGGCGACCTTGGTCCAGGGCCTAGGACATAGGACTTCAGTGTTTTATGTCGATTTGTCTTGACACTACTCGTTGGCCCTACTTTTCAGTGGAACTTTTCTTTCTTTCTTTCTTTCTTTCTTTCTTTCTTTCTTTCTTTCTTTCTTTCTTTCTTTTTTTTTTAAAGATTTTATTTATTTATTCATGAGAGATACAGAGAGAGAGAGAGAGGCAGAGACACAGGCAGAGGGAGAAGCAGGCTCCATGCAGGGAGCCCGACGCGGGACTCAATCCCGGGACTCCAGGATCATGCCCTGAACCGAAGGCAGATGCTCAACCACTGAGCCACCCAGGCGTTCAGTGGAACTTTTCAATGAAAGCCAACAGCTTGGTGTGTAATTTTAAAAACCAGCACCCAGTTTTATTTATTTATCAAATTTCCACAGTAGTTGCACAGGCTTTCCTATAGTTCGATGCTCAGTGATGGTTTTTTCCCCCTATTTATTTATTTTTAAAGATTTTCTTTATTTGAGAGAGAGAGCGCGCATGAGCAGGGGTGGAGAGGGGCAGGGAGAGTGGAAGAAGCCCTCTACCCAGTGAGCAGAGAGCCTGACCCCGCTTGGCCCCAGGTCATGACCCCGGCCCAAGGCAGATGCTAACCCACTGAGCCCCCCAGGAGGCCCTCAGGGATGCTTTTAAAGGCACAAAGATTTTGATTTCCTAAGTCCCGTTAAATGCAGTCTCTAGCACTCGGTGGTAGGATTATAGGATCTCAGTGTGTACTGCTGACCTTGGTGTTACAAACTCAAGAAATTGGATCCACCCCCAGGCCTCCACATGGTACCCATCAGGTCGCCTTGGGCAAAGTTGGGTCTTGCTCTTTGCTCCTTGTGCCACAAGGTGGTTGTGAGACTCAGACGAGATACTGGAAACTACTTTGCATGCATCCAACCTTGGCTGTTAATAAACGGATAAACGGTAAACATGGCCGCGTGTTGAAAAAAGATCATTTCATATACATTATGATTAGTGCTAATGATAGTCATCAACAGCAGAATTCCAAATTTTATTTTATTTATTTTTAAAATTTTTACTTATTTATTCATGAGCGACACAGAGAAAGAGGCAGAGACACAGGCAGAGGGAGAAGCAGGCTCCATGCAGGGAACCTGATGTGGGACTCCGTCCCAGGACTCCAGGATTACGCCCTGGGCCGAAGGCAGATGCCCAACTGCTGAGCCACCCAGGCGCCCCAGAATTTCAAATTTTAAAAGGTTGAGAGAAGTCCTAGAAAAAGAATGGACAGTTTTATGCAGGTCTCCGTATGTGCTAGAAGACAGGTAGGAGTTGTGCAGAGTTGGGGTGGAGGAAGGAATTGGCTGGAAATGCTGGCACAGAATTCAGGAGAGAAGGGGCCTCAGGATGATTGGTTTTCTCCATTACCTTTGTTTCCTTATGAAGTTTCTCATCCAAAAGGGTGAGTGATTTGGTCTTGAGCTCTAGGCCTGGGTAAAATTCTCCACCTAACACTTTGATCAGGTTTGATGGGATTATGCTCTTGAATAATTATCTTGGGGGTGTTTGGGATTTGTTTGCTTAGCCCCTCTCCACCCCCCAGCATAGGCTGGAATATCTTGGCTCAAAACCAGCCCATAAGCTCTGCTGTTTTCACTGTTGGCGACAAGCATCCTACCCATCGTTTCCCTGGCTGGTCAGGCCTGCGTGTTCGGTGCCGGCCAGGCCGTCCTGGCGGCACAGGATTTGGGTTTTAACTCCTCGCAGGAGTCAAAGGCTGTGTCAGCCAGGAGCAGAAACTGTTTTTAGCTACAGAGAGTCAGTTTGCTTATAGGGGTGTGGGTGTTTCACGAAACCCGAGGGTAGAAGGACCACTGGGTCTAGACACAGGAGCTGGGCGCCGTTAGAAGCAGAGACCAGCTCACCCCGTGAAGGAAGCCTCGTTCCGCTCCGTCGCCCTGCGCCAGGCGGTGTACCCCGGCCTGAGGTCCGCGGGGGAGCGTGGCCGCACCGGGGCCCGCAAGCCAACCCGTGGTCTTCCGGTGCCAGCGTAGAGTTACCGGGAGACTCTGGCATCTGAGGCCTCGGCGTGGTCCAGGAGCCCGCCCCGGGCCTCCTGCAGTGGGCACGGACGTGGGGCCTGCAGTGCACGCGGAGGCCCATCGCCGTGCAAGCGATGATGTTCCCCCACAATGCAGAATGCCGTGGTCTGGATGAGGATTTCTTTTTCTTTTTTCTTTTTTAAAAAAATAGATTTTATTTATTTGAGAAAAAGAATGAGAGAGAGCATCAGCGGGGGGAGAGGGAGAAGCAGGCTCCCTGCTGAGCAGGGACCCGATCCCAGGACCCCGGGATCATGACCTGAGCCGAAGGCGGACGCTTAACCCACTGAGCCCCCCCCTCCCCGGGTGCCCCCGGGGACAAGTGTTTCTAAAGATGTCTTAGTTAATATTTTCTCCAAGGGAGGAGACTTTTTTGGTCCAGGAGGCCAGGAAGTCATCTAATGCATGGTGATGGCTGGAATCTGTTCTAACAAACCTTCAGTGTGTGCATCCCCAAGCAGGTGGGAACTAGAGTTTCCTGGCCCTCGGGGCCTTCGCTCCCCACGTCGTTGCAGGCGGCTCCTGCTGTGTGCCATCTGGAGATGGGGACCCCATGTTTAACAGCTCATTGGGCAAACCTCAAGAGCATCACTCCGGCCCTGGTTCTACCATAGGGCCCACCCCAGGTTCCCTCAGGTGCCGTGTTCTCCCTGGTAAGTCTGCTCCCACGTGTTTTTCCCCTCCTGTTTGCCTCACTGTGTTGACCCTGGGAAGTGGCACTGCCGTGTCCCTCACCTAGGAAGCCTCTCCCACGCCCTGTCAGCAAGCCAGGGAGGTGGCCCTGCCCGTAACGGGGCACTCACTACGATGCACGGGCTCGTCTTCTGGTTGGTTTGTCTCTTCAAAAGCCATAGCACTTCTCAACCTTTCATGGTGCCCCCACAGGGCTGCCACCTCATAGGCCTTCAAGAGAAACAACAGATCAATACATAAAATGAGCCTCAATTCTTTAAAAGTCTGGCTTTATGTTTCCTTGTGTCTCGTATCAACAGTCCTAGTGTGGGAGCTAAAAGGACAGGCTCGGATGCCAGACTGCCTGGGTCCATCTCCCATCTCTGTTCAGTGTCTTTGCTGTGTGTACTTAAGCAAGTTAACCTCTCTGCGCCTCAGTTTCCTCATCTGTAGGGGGCATGATAATGATACCTACCTCAAACAGTCATTAGTTGAGGGCTCAAAGTCTGACACCCAGAAACTACTCCTCAAATGTTAGTTATTACCATTATCAATTGTCTCAATCACCGCCAAGAGACTTTTGTAGACTTAAGTGTGTTTTGTGAGCAATATGAAGGCCACTTCTTCAGGAATGGTTAGTGTTGTCACCAGCCATGACCCTTCAGAAAGAGGTTCATGTGGTCTTTGTCTGGAAGCACCTCCACTGTGTGCCCTAAGATGTGAGCAACCCAACAACATCTGGAGACTGAGAAGTGGGCCCAAAGTTCTACTAGGGGATGCTTTCTATAGCAAGACAGTGTGCTTATCTTATGGTGATTAGATTCGCTTTTGATGAACAAGTGGGCTTTTTGGGAAACAGGTGGAGTGATGAGATGTGTAATGTCCTGTGGTCTGAGCATCCTTAGCCTTTGGGGGTTTGTGGGTGGCAAGGTGGGTGGCCAAAAATTATCCTTTGAGGAACACAGGGCTGGCAGGAATTTTTGCAGAAACCGACACACCACTCCTACAATTTATATGGAAATATAAAAGACTTAGAATAGCCAAAACACAAATTTAAAAAAATAAAATAAAATTGGAGGAATTTTATTTCCCAATTTCAAAACTTACCATTAAGCCACAGTTAGGACAGTGTGTCCTGGCCTAAGGATAGACATGAAGATCAATAGAAAGAATTGGCAGTCTAGAAATAAATCTTTGTGTTCAACTGATTTTTTGATGACAAGGTGCCAAGGCAATTAATCCAGGATAGCCTTTCTAACAAACTGTGCTGGGACAACTGGATATCCACACAGGAAATGATGAATTTCAATGTGTACCTCACACCATATATAAATATGAACTCAGAATTATCATGGACTTAAATAGAAGAGCTGAAACAATAAAACCTGTAGAGGAAGAAAAGAGAAAATCTTCAAGACTTTACATTAGCCAAAGATTATTTTGAAGTTTGAACAGAAGCACAGTGTGTAAAAGAAAAAACTGAAATTGGACTTGATCAAAATCAAACATTTCTGGGCTTCAAAATACAGCATGAAGAAAATGAAAAGACAAATGGCAGGCCAAGAGAAAATATTTGCAAAACGCATCATCTGAAAAAGGGTTGAAAACATGTACGTTTCAATAACAAAACCAGAATCTCATTTAAAAAAATGTTTAAAATACCTGAATAGAAATTTCACCAAAAAAGAGATAAAAATGGCTAAATAAGCACATGAAGAGGTGGTCAGTGTCATTAGTCATCAGGGAAATGCAAATTAAAAGCACAATGAGACACCATTTCAAACCTACTTAGAATGTTCATACTAGAAAGTTGGCAGACATTGACGAGGGTGGGCAGAAACGGGAGCCCTCATATGGACTGCTGGGGGGAAATAAAATCGCGCAGCCACTTTAATTTTGCAGTGTCTTAAAAAGTTAAACATATACTGAAAATATGACCCAGCAATTTCACTCCTGATGTTTCCCCAAGAGAAATGAAGAGATACATCCATGCAAAGACTTGGTGTGGGCAGATTCTTGACCGTTTTATGCATAATAACTAGAGATAGGAAATAACCTAAATGTCCATCCACGGGTCAATGGATAGACATCATGTGGTAAGTCTATGTATTGAAATATTCCACAGAGAAGAAAAAAAGATGGAACAAACTACTGATGTGAGCTGTGATGTGAACAAACCTCAAAATTTTATACTAAGTGAAGGAAGTCAGACACAGGAGAGCATATATTGAATGATCCCATTTATATGAAGTGTCCAGAGAAGACAAAACCACATGTAGGGAAAGAAGATTGATGGTACCCTGGGGTTGGGGGTGGGACTGGGAGATGGGAATTAACACGGACTCTAGAGGGTGTTTTGGGGGTGATAGACATGTTATGTTCTATCTGCTTGGTGATTTAGCTTCAGCACACAATAACCGCCATTATTGCACAACTTGGTAAATTTACTAAAAATCACTGTCTGCTTGTAAGGGTGACCTCTAGAATATACAAAATATTCCTCAGTAAAGTCAGAGGAGGCAGTGCAGAGGGGGTGGATAGAGATAGAAAGGGAGAGGAGAGAGATAGAAAGGCAGGTGAGAACCCCCGGAGCGAGGCTGTCTGGATCTGACACCTGGCAAGTCCAACATCTCTGCCTCAGTTTCCTGTCAGTGAAGTTGAAAAAAAAAAAAAAAAACAATGAGTCACCAATCACAAAGCAGTGTTGGGAAGATAGTGGTAATACATGAAGTGTGCTCAATTTGGGCCATGGAGCTCGATAGGATATCGGCTATGATCATGATAATAGTTGTTATTGGCGGTGGTCTTCACTCTACCAAGGATCCAGTTCGGATTTGGATAATTTAGTTCAAATCTTGGAGAAGGACAGGCCTGCAGCTGGCAGATGGCCGTGACCAGTCCTGTGGTTGAGACTCGGGGGGCAACCTGAGAGCCTAAAGCACAGGACTCATCAGGCCCGCGAAGCCTGCGAGGCTGGGGCACTGGAGCCTTGTGGACAGATGCTGTTTTCTTCCCTGCAGCATCGTCGACAGAGGTGACGCCTGCTGCCCATACGTGTGGGAGCAACCTGTGGTATTATAACCCCGGTCCAATAACCCTTACGGTTATACCCCCTGGGTGCCGGGGCCTCCTGGGGCACTGGGCAGGTGATTCGGAGGCATGGAGGAGGAGCACCCTGTCTGGGAGGGTCAGCAGAGGAACGGATGTCTGGTGGGGGGGGGGTGGAATCCCCTGATATTTTCGAGATGAAGGGTGTAGAGGGTTAGCGAGCAAGAGGGTACAAACCTGAGCAAATCCCAGAGGTGCGATGGAGCTCGAGGAAGGAGCAGAGTGATGAGAAACATGGCCGGGTTCCACGGAGGGCCTTACAGCCCCAGTAGATAATAATGAACTTGGATTTTACTTCAGGACGAGGAGGACCAGTGAAGAGATCCAAGCGGGTACTCCGCCGCTCAGGTACCGTCAGTCAGGGTGCTCTCAAGGGCTCCTGAGCATCTGCCCTGCTCTGGAGCTGGGGTGCCATCAGTGAGGGTGCTCTTGGGTCCCTGAGCATCTGCTCTGTTCAGGAGCTCTGGTGCCATTAGTCAGGGTGCTCCCAAGAGCACCTGGGCATCTGCTGTGTTCAGGAGCTGGGGGACCGTCAGTGAGAGTGCTCCCGCGGGCTCCCGTGCATTTTCCCTGTTCTGGAGCTCGGGGACTGTCAGTCAGGGTGCTCCTGAGGGCACCTTATCAGTCCTGCTCTGTCCAGGAGGGACCATCAGGGAGGGTGATCCCGAGGGCGCTCCCGAGGGCCCCTGAGCATCTGCTCTCTTCAGGAGCTCTGGTGCCATTAGTCAGGGTGCTCCCAAGAGCACCTGGGCATCTTCTCTGTTCAGGAGCTCTGGCGCCATCAGTCATAGTGCTCCCGAGGGCACCTGGGCATCTGCGCGGCTCAGGAGCCCCACCTCCCTTCCTTGCCTCTGGCACGCAGCCCCCCCCCCCCGCCCCCCAGGGCTAGTGTTCCCCCAGGGCCCACATGCACACTGGTGGGCGGTTAGAAACCTGTTTCCTGGCTCCCCTGAGGGCGTACGAGGCAGAGTGTGGCTGGAAGCCTGTCACCAAGGCTAGACCTCAGGGAAGCCTGGAGGGGAGAATGCTTCTCGCACCCCCCCACCCCCTGCCCCGGGGGGTCTGCTGCGGACAGCCCGTTAGCAGCCCCAGTGGCCAAGCCCCAGGGCCGAGGGGCAGGTGCCGGGTGGTTTGCACAGCGTCCCCTGGGAAAGGATCGCTCCGGGAGAGCGGGGCTGGGCCGAGGGAGGCGGGAGGGGGTGCGGCCAGAGGCAGCAGGGGAGGCTGGGGAGAGGCCGCGGAGGCTGCTGCGGGGCTCAGGACGCCCGGGGCTGGAACCGCGGCCTCTCCAGCTGCGCCCCAGGCAGGGAGCGGGGCGGCCGAGCCTGAGCACGGCTGCGGCGCCGGAGCCACAGGCTGCGGCTGAGCCCGGGCTCCCGGCGCGAACTCCCAGTGCGCGCTCCTTGGCCTCTGGGGGGCGGGGGGGGGGGAGGGGGGGCGGTGGCTTAAAGGAGGGTGGGTCGGCTCGTCTAGGAAGATCTGGGCTGGCTCTGGGCTCCTCACTGATTTAAGCAGTTACCTTCATGAGATCTGACTTCGGGGTGCTCATCGAGGAGGAAGGCAGAGCGGTCCCCAGGCTGCAGATGAGAAAGGATGACAGTTTCTGAGACTTGACCAGCTCCTGGAGGGCCCTCTCACCCTTTCAAAATGCCTTTTAAAGCATTTGATACCTTCAAGGAAAAAATTCTGAAACCTGGAAAGGAAGGAGTGAAGAACGCCGTGGGAGATTCCTTGGGGATTTTACAAAGGTAAAGTTTGAATGCAAACTTAAGGTTTATTTCTGAGTAGTTTCATATCACCAATGTTTGAAAGACTTTGTTTCATATTTTAAAAGCCACATTTTTTTTTTTTTCTAAAAGAGAGGGTAGGTCAGATTACACGGCTGCTGGAGCCCCTTCAGCTCCAATACACTGTGTCTGGAAGAAAGAACAAAGATCCATCGAAAGTATAGGGTTGAATTAGGAAAATAGCAAGACAGGCACTGTGCTTATACAGCAGTATTAGTACTTACTGGAGATGGTGATACTGCATATTGTGTGTTTGACTTTGAATGAAAAAAGACAGAGGAAGAAAATAGTCCCTGTTAATTCAGTACTAATGACAAAATCAGGAACCCCTGACACATGGCTCTGCTTTTAGTTGAAATAATACTTAATGTTTCACTCTAAGTGAAAATTAGATATATGTGTTTGGTTTGCTCTATGAACTATATACAGTGGTTGCTGACTGTGTGGTTTTGAAAGAAAAGAATAGTTACACAATAGTTTGAAGAAAGTATCTTTAAAAATTTATATTTAGGTAAAAAAAAAACTTTACATGGCTATAGTGGGAAGATATTATGTATTATCATTAAAATGAATGTTTTTGTCCAAACCAAAAAATAAATCTTTTTTAAAAGTAAAATACATTATTATTGGAAGGAGGGTTTGCCATAAAGGAATGAATTGCTATGACATTTTAATTTGTGATTTTTTAAAATAGACATAGCCTTTCTAGGTTTTAGAGATGAATTAATAAGCAGTCCTTATGTACAAGGTAAGATGACTTCTTTAAACCTTCTGATGTAGATAAATGTGAAAAATACTCTTGGTAATATTTTTATATATTTGAATGACTATTACTAATCCTGATGAATGAAAATGCCTTTGAACTTTTATATGTTATCCCTTACATTAAAAAACTTTAGCCTGCAGAGGACTATTTCTTGGCACACAGAGATTCATTCCATTCTTTGGGGTTTTCCAACATAGGGGCTCCTGTTGGGGTCAAATTTCCACTGTATCACTCTTGATGAGCTTTCATAGTAAGAGAACTGGGTTTGGCCCTTCATTAATGTAAAAGCTAAAAACACAAATATTTCAATTAGACCTACACTGAATCATCATGTATGAATAAAAACCTAGTTGACAGCAGGACAAACCAGCCAAACATAGGAAATGATGATAATGACCTTTTCTTTTAAGAATGTTTGGGTTTTGTGTTGCGCACTCCCCGGGGAACGTCCATCTTCCTGTGGTGGCGTTCATTTGATTAAAAACAAAAAAGGACACCACGATGGTCTGATTGGCATATTCAGATATGATGACGAAGGACTCTGACAAAGTCAAGAACAAAAACCATGACTTTGGACTATAGTTGACCATAATCACCTTTATAATCACCAAACTCTGTGCCTTAGTTTATATCATATTTGACAAGGAAGTACTTAGAAATTTTCTTTCCAACATTAGGTGGACTTGCTTTTTTGAAATGGAGTCACTGTCTTTGGTAAGAGACTTATCCTAAGAGCCAGTTTTGTGATGTGTGATTAGATGACCCACTCAAAGATAATCTTTTGTTTGCCAGATCGGTTTGCTTAGACATATGACCAAATGTGTGATTTCCAAGTTGTATGACCTCAACCCAAAACTGAGCTATGTGTTTAAGATTCTGAATGGTTTCCTTGGAAGTAAATCCCAACACAATAGAAAAATCGCTAACAGAGCTTGAGATGCAGAAGACACTAAATGCATGCTAGATATTATCTCTGTCCTCTTAATTGTAGACGACTTGGGAAAAAACAAAGCCAAACTCGAACCCCTTCTTTCAGTGATCCTAGAAGGAAATTATTGGCAGAGGAAGGTTTAAAAAAAAAAAAAAAGACATCGTTGACCAGCAATCCAAGTTGACCCTAAGCTCTGGGGGTCTTCGAGCCGAGCTCCAGAATTAGGGCTCCTCTAGTGAGACCAAGTCTGCCTCATGCTTGGTGTTCACCTTGTCTGTAAGATTTTTATACATAAAGTGCCTCACGCAGGGCCAGGTCTGTAATGAACAGTCCCTCCCCTTGCTGATTTTTTTTTTTTTTTTTTACCAAAAACATCTAAATGGAATTCTTGGGGTGCTTTGGTCACAAAATTATTTATTTGAGAGACAGCATGGGCATATGTATGAGGTGGGGGAGAGGTGCAGAGGGGGAGGGAAAGGAGTGGGAGAGAGAATCTCCAGCAGGCTCCGAGCTTCATGTGGAACCCAACATGAGGCTCAGTCTCATGACCCTGAGATCCTGACCAGGAGCTGGATGCCTAATGGAATGAGCCACCCAGGCCCTTCTTTTGGGGTGCTTTTTAAGTATTGAGGGCTCCTTGTGGTCGGAAGAGTGACAAGTGCATAAGAAACATCTGAAATTAGCGCTTGGGGCTGATGACGGTCTGGCATCATTCCTGGAGAAGAGCCATTGATTAAAAAAAAAAGCAGCTGAACAATTTAATCGGCTAAAAGTACAGCAATAGTTCAGAGGTGTAGGAAGCAAGACTGTTCTCATGGATAGTCTACTAATGGGACATCTGATGCAGAAGGTATTACATCAGGAAGTTCCTATCTAGAAATTGGCACGTAGGTTTGTTCAACTTACACGACACCATAGGGTCATCAAATCACACTGGCACACATTATCAGTTCTAGGCACCGCAAACACACTTAATTCTATTAAGCCCTATGGGGTGGGGACTGTTGTAGTTACCATTTTATTTTTATTTATTTTTAAATTTAAAAAAAATTTAAAAAGATTTTATTTATTTATTCATGAGAGATGCAGAGAGAGGATCAGAGACACATGCAGAGGGAGAAGCAGGCTCCCTGTGGGGAGCTCGATGTGGGACTTGATCCTGGGACTCCAGGGTCATGCCCTGAGTGGAAGGCGACCCTCCACCGTGGAGTCCCCTAAGTCCCCCAGGCCACCAGCTTCTCCACGGGGCAGCCTGAGGCAGGACCCATGGGTTCCGTCATTGTGTGTCCCCTGCTGTACCTGTTTTGCCATGAATTGAGTGTCTCGGTCTTTGGTGTTGCTCATCAGGATTGTGCGAGCCATGGGGGGCAAGGCTGACTCACACAGGGAGGGGGCAGTGAGGCAGCCCCAGGTGGGATGAAATGCTACCCTTTCTGGGTGCAAGGAGTGTGACATACACAATTTGCCCCCAAGAGCCGAGTGGGCCCTTGAGGATAGGGCCGGGCATTGGATGTGGGGCTGGGGGTAAGAGGCTTGGTGAGGAACACCCCGCACCGCCTCTATGTCTGTCCCCCAGTTCCTGCACAGCCAGTGCCCCGGAACTGCCTGGGGAGAGCAGACGGTGACCACCATCCACCAGCCGGGCCTGCTGTATACACCAGGGGCATAGGGGTGGCTCTGTGCTGCGTGTCCACGAGCACCCCGAAGGGGTCCCTGCATGTGCCATCCTTGTCCCTGCTCATTGCTCAGCCTCACGTCTGGCAGCTCCTCTCAGTCAGGTTCTCCAAATGCCACTGTGACCTGCTTGCCCTTGTCCTTGACCTTAAAGTGCTGCCCACCACCTCCCCAGCGGCCCAGTCCACCCTCTGGGTCTGGCAGCTCCTCCCACCAGGTGAGGCCTGCGGGGGGACAGGCTATCCTGCTCCTGCTGCCCTGTGAAGGGCCCGTGGTCCCTCAGGCTGCCCAAGGGTGCACTTAGCCCATGGGGTGATCCGCCCCATCTAGTAAATCTACAGAGCGTGTCTACTTTCTTTGAGCCTATTGATCCTTTTTTTCCTATGATCTGCTATAACAGGTCTGGCATCTTTCTTGAAAAATGGAAAAAGTTAAAGGGACACCTACTTACTGAATGATTCTCAATGGTTAATGTTGAAAGTGTGTCGTGAATTTTCGTATTCCAGATCACGGACCTCAACATCTTAGCTAGAGTAGTAGAAGAGAGCCAACCTAATCCTCAGGAATTCATCCAAATGGTCCATTATAACAGTTACTAAAACAATGAAATAGGCCTTTACTTTAGGTTTATTGGACAGTGAAGGCGGGGAGAGGAAGCGAGCCCCTGAACCCAAAGAAGAATATTCTTACAGCCTTGGTTATCCTGCCCTTGACATGAGTATGAGAGGCAAGAGGAACAACATTGGACATGCTGATTAAATCATGACCTGACTTCTCCAGGTCCCCACCTTTAGCTTCTTATTCAGAGCCGGAAGTCCCTCAAGGTCAAGGTGAAAGGCAAAAGTCAGGGACAGTCTGATCTCCTTCAGTGATGGGCTCTGCTCAATTACCCACCCACCAGAAAGGCTTGAGTCATTTTTTTTTTTAAAACACCGTAGTGGCTATTCTCTGCCCACAATGCAATAATGATTAGAAATCAGTACACAATTATTATTATTTTTTTTAAAAAAAGAGAGGTTGTCAGGCTCCTCTTGGTGTCCCTACTTTGAGCTTCTGAGGGCCACATGAATAGCCCATTAAAAGGCTTTTTTTTGGCCTTTGCCAGGATGTTAAACCCTGTGTCATGTGCCTCTTGCATTATTTTTTTCCTAATTCGGTGTCTACCAAGTACCACAAATGGCACGGCTGATGCCTTTTTATTCTCTCACCATTCTGGAGGCCAGAGGTCCAAAATCAGTGGGTTGCTGGGACCAGCTCCCTGTGAGGCTCTGAAGGAGGATTTATCTTGGCCTCTTGCTTGCCACTGGTGGCTGCTGGTAACCCTTGGCACTCCTTGGCGTGGAGACCCGCACGGTCACTCTAGTCTTTGCCTCTCTTGTCACATGGCCTTCCTTCCCGAGCTTCTGTGTCTGTGTTCAAATTCCCCTCTTTTTACAGGAACACCGGTCATTGGATACACACCCACCCTCATCCCGCAGGACCTTGTCTTAACGACATATGCAGAGACCCTATTTCTAAATCGTCATATTTACAGCTATCAGAGGTTTGGACCTGAACATATCTTTTTATTTTTATTTGGAAGCACTCTCCTGATTTTTAAACTCTGGAAATCAATCCAAATTCTAAAAAAACCACACACACACACACACACACACACATACGTGCACACCAAACCATACAGACAAGACATGTCTGTGGGCCCGACTGGCCTTTGAGCTGTCAGTTTGTCACCTGTAGCTCAGGTTTTGGGATAAAAAAAGTCACAGAGACCAAATATTTTTATTTTCTTTTATTTTTTTTCTCACTGTCCACCTTATCATTCCCTGATGAGGTGATAAGCATTGACTCTGCTTGAATGGAAAGGATAGAGTCACAAGGAGGAAAATAAAAACAGGTTAACACTTCAAAATTGGTGTGACTGTGCTAGGTGCTGGGATACTTGGTTCCTGACTTTGAACTTATCATATAGCCTACTGGAAGAGGAGATACTGGTTTTAAAAATTACAAAAAAATATAGATAGTATCCCAGGATTGATAGGGTAGGAGTTGGATTTTATTGAGATCTTTCTGAATTTGAGGTCTTGAGAGCTGCACTGATGAGATTGTATCTCAAATCCCCAAACCCTCTAGGAGTCAGATTTTAAGTAACCCCCCTTCTTTAAAAGTTACCATGTATTGATTATTTATCAAGTGCTAGGAATGATGTGAAGAGCCTTATATACTTTATGTCATTACACAGCTAATAAATACCAGACTGAGCATCTGATGCAGGACTGTCTGATTCTAGGGCACATCTGTTCCCTCAGTCCTTCTTCAATTTTCCTTCTCCAGAACCTTTGAAGATGTCTGCCTAGGTGGAGCACCTGGTATTTGGAAGGTGCCTTCTGGTTGGGTCCTGTGGCGCATGGGCAGGAGCAGGCTCGACATCAAATGTGGGCTGTAGCTAGGTGGCTCTTGGGCAGGTTGTTGATACGTACTGAGTCCCCCAAGCTGAAGAGAGGGGTAAATCCTACCTCTCAAGACTGTTCTAAGTGTGAAGAGAGATTATCTGTGTGTAAATATGTGCCTCTGCAGCACCTGTGTGGAAGCTGGTCCGTATCCTTCAGCTCCCTTGCTTCTTCCTGTAGAGACGCCACTCAATGATGGCGTAAAAACCATTCTGGAGGGATCCCTGGGTGGCGCAGCGGTTTAGCGCTTGCCTCTGGCCCAGGGTGCGATCCTGGAGACCGGGGATCGAGTCCCACATCAGGCTCCCGGTGCATGGAGCCTGCTTCTCCCTCTGCCTCTCTCTCTCTCTCTCTCTGACTATAATACATAAATAAATAAAAATTAAAAAAAAAAAAACCATTCTGGAGTAAAGGTGACTCTTCTGGAAGGGAAGTCAGAAGCCATAACCAGGTGCCAGAGACCGGGCCGCTTGGCAGACACTTATTTTCTCACGGTTCTGGAGACTCGAAGTCCGATATGCCCTGAAGGCCTGTCCCGGTGGCTTGCAGGCTGGCCACCTCCCCGCTGTGTCCCTCTGCGGACGCGCCGTCCTGATGTCTGTGTGTCCAGGTTTCTTCTTCTTCTTCTTTTTTTTTTTTTAATTTACGGTAGTCACAGAGAGAGAGAGAGAGAGGCAGAGACACAGGCAGAGGGAGAAGCAGGCTCCATGCACCGGGAGCCCGACGTGGGATTCGATCCCGGGTCTCCAGGATCGCGCCCTGGGCCAAAGGCAGGCGCCAAACCGCTGCGCCACCCAGGGATCACCCCTCCAGGTTTCTTCTTACAAGGACACTGGCCCTCCTGCATCAGGGCCCACTCCTCTAACCTCCCTCTGTCCCACGCTGAGGTCCTGGGGCTTGGGGCTTGAGGCTTCAGCGTGAGACTCGAGGGTGGGGGCAGCAGGGACACAGTTCACCGTAAGCGAGCCGGTGAGTGGGTTTGAAAAAGCTGATGAGTGAGCAGCGCTGGCGGGGTGCGCCGGACGCTGGTAGAACCACGCGGAACCTGCCCTGGTTCCTGGGCGCACGCGGCTGGCAGTGGGTGCTGACCGCCGTTTGTGCGTGGTGGGCTTGTTTGTGCGTGGCGTGGCCCACAGACGGCAGCTCGCCGAGTTTGGAGAAGTGGCCGAGGCCGCTTCCCGGCAAGGGCAAGGGCAAGGACGAGGGCAAGGGCAAGGGCAAGGGCAAGGGCAAGGACGACGGGTCCGGATCTTACCGACCACGGCCGCAGGCAAACAGCAGCACCCCGCTGGGATCCAGCCGCTCTTGCAGCCGCTACTTCTTAAGAAAGAGTTTCTTCTCCTCCGGAGGACCCCAACCCTCCTTAGAAAAACAAAGAAACAAGCAAACACACTTGCTCCCGGCAGGCAGCGGGGACCCCGTCCGAGCCCGGGGGGGGGGGGGCGCCCCGCGGCGGCGTGGCGTGCGGAGCCTTCCCGCAGGGCCGCCCAGCCGGCAGGGGTCGGCCGCGTCCCCGCTCCCCGCCGCGCGGAGCCGCGGGCTGAAGACGAGGCGAGACTCTCCGCCTTCCTCGCTCACCCCGCGCACCTTCTCGGAGGGGCCCGTATTCACTCAACACCTACCGCGCTGGTGAAAGCCGAGGACTAGGGCGTGGAAGGTGTCCGGTCCTCAGGCGCCACCAGGGACGCTGTCGCCCCGACCCGGCGCCTGCGAGTCGCCCCTCCCTGGTGGGGAGGCTGCTCCGGGACCCGCCACTGCGCGAGGACCTGGGGCGCCGGGAGGGCCGCTCGGCGCCTCGGAGGCCTCACGCCGGGCGTCCCCGAGCCTGGTGGAGCCTGGCCTCTTAGGTCTCACGCCCAACGTGCTTGAAAAACCTTCCTCTCTGAGCTGGGCTACACGAGAAATGTTGCTCTAGTAAACTGCTTAAAAAAAAGAGGTAGAAATCGGGGGCGCCTGGGGGGCTCAGGTGTTGAGCGTCTGCCTTCCGCTCAGGTCACGGTCCAGGGATCCTGGGATCCAGGCCGCATGGAGCTCCCGGCTCGGTGGGGAGCCTGCTTCTCCCTCTGCCCCTGCTTGTGCTCTCTCGTTCTCTCTCTCTCAAATAAATAGTCTTAAGAACAAAACAAAACAAAACAAAACAAAACAAAACAAATCTGCCCCTGAGGGCCCAGCCTGGTTGAAACGAGCTTTTAGTTGATGTGGGTCCCCCCCTGCCATAACCAGGGTGTGCGAGGGACGCAGCAACACCTCAGGAGGTCCCTCCCTCTGGTGGTGGATCCATGTCTGTGCGGGTCTGGTGGCTTGAAGTAGGCTGACTCTGCAAGCACTTTAGGCAAGGGAAACTGGGGCCCAGCGCCCAACCCTCCTCTCCATCGCTCCCCACATCCCATCTCCAGCTTGAGGGAGGGTGGTTCAAGGTCCCATAGCTATAGGGCCTGCTACCTGGGGGGCCCACACACCCCTTCCTTGGGGCCTATCTTCCCCTCGATCACACTAATCTTTCTGCCTCCCATACAGTCGTGTCCTTCCTCTGGAAACTCTCAGGGTGTCTCTGACAGCATCATGCACACACAGGTGCTTGTGCTGGTTCAGGTCCTCTAAGAAGACAGGAACACGTGCCCAAGAGATTTGTTGAGAGCAGACAGGGAAAGAGCGGAGGGGAGAGCGTTTGGACGGCACTGCTATCTGTGTAGGGGAAAGGGCAGGAAGGTTTTGGGAGGAAGAGCCGCAGACTGCACCCCAGTACTGGGAGGTTTTGCAAGGCCAGTTGCCTCTTGCAGGAAAGGGCCTGACTTCCACCCCTGCTGTGCTCAGTACTTGTGGGGGGCAGCCTGAGGGAAGGCAGTCTTCAGGCCCAAGGCCGGGTGCATTCAGAGCACACTGTCGTAGGCCGACTTTAATTAAGCTCTCCAAGGCTCCTTGGTACCTGAAAACGTTAGTCTGTATTATTCTTCATCCAAACTTCTGCATGATTACAGAGAGATGCTGAGTTTATGACTTGTAACCATTGTATTAATAGTAATAATAGTAGTATTTACCATTTAGCAATAAAAAGCTCTTTTAGGTACCAGGCACTGTGCTAAATAATTTACATGCGTCGTATCATTTAATCATTAAAACAACACTATGAGATAGCTATGATTATTGGTCCATTTTAAAATTTTTTACAAAATGATTTTATTTATTCATTTGAGGGAGAGATTGAGAGAGAGAGAGTATGAATGAGGGGAGGAGTTGAGGGAGAACCAAACTCACCGCTGAGCAGGGAGCCCAACATGGGACCAGGACCCCGGGATCATGACCAGAGCCGGAGGCAGATGCTTAACCAACTGAGCCACCCAGGTGCCCAATCAGCCCATTTTAGAGACGGGGGTTGTTATATAACTGAATTGTGTTGTCCCCAAATTCAGATATTGACATGCTAACCGCCAGTGCCTCAGAATATGACTGTATTTGGAGATAGGTTCTTTAAGGAGGTAATTGAAAAACAGAGAGACTCTTAACTATAGAGAACAAACTGATGTTTACCAGAGGGGGTAGGCAGGTATGTGAAATAGATGATGGAGATTAAGGCGTACAGTTAACACGATGGGCACTGGGTGATGTACAGAATTGTTGAATCACTATATGGTACACCTGAAACTAATATAATAACACCATATGTTAACTATACTGGAATTAAAATTAAAAAGTTAATAAAAAATAAAAGAATGCAGAGATTAAACAAAAAATAAAAGAATATAAAAATTAATCAAATAAGCAACAAAAAAGAGGCAATTAAGTTAAAATGTGGTCTTTAAGGTGGATGCTAACCCAAATGACTGGTGTTATTATAAAAGAAGGAAATTTGGACACAGAAATATGCCGAGGGAAGGTGTTGTGAAGACAGCCAAGTTAAAAAAAATTTTTTTTAAAAAAAGATTTTATTAATCTATTCATGAGAGACACAGAGAGAGAGAGAGAGGCAGAGACACAGGCAGAGAGAGAAGCAGGCTCCACGCAGGGAGCCGGAGGTGGGACTCCATCCCAGGTCTCCAGGATCACACCCTGGGCTGCAGGTGGCGCTAAACCGCTGCGCCACCGGGGCTGCCCCCAAAATTTTAAATTTAAATTCAATTGATTAACATATAATATATTATTATTGGTTTCAGAGGTAGAGGTCAGTGATTCATCAGTCTTATGTAACACCCAGTGCTCATTCCATCACATGCCCTCCTTAATGCCCATCACCCAGTTACCCCATCCCTCCACCGCCCTCCCCTCCAGTGACCCTCAGTTTGTTTGCTATGATTAAGAGTCTTTTATGGTTTTGATGACAGCCATCTATAGGCCAAGGACAGAGGGCTCAGAAGGAACCAATCCTGCCAACACCTTGATCTTGGAGTTCTGGCCTCCAGAATTGTGAAAAAGTAAAGTTATGTTGTTTGAGCCACTCACTGTGTGGTACTTTGTTATGGCAGCCCTGGCAAGCTAATACTAGCATATTGCGGCTTAGAGAGGTCAAGTGGCTTGGCCAAAGTCATGGAGCTACCACATGGGAGAGACAGCACTCAGCCTCTCTCATTCCAGAGTCCATTCTCTTAAATTCTTTCCTCTACTGGGTTGTCTACAGTGTCTGGGTCAAGGGCCAAAAAATAATAGAAGGCAGATGGCAAGGTGACAGGATGATCGCTGAGACAAAACACAGCCCAGTGAGCTAGGAAGCACACCTGAGAGGGAACCAGAAGACCTGATAGTCAAAAGAAAGCCTTCTCACCTTGCCTCTACCCTCTTCGGGCTGTGTGGTCTTGGCCAATTCACTCTTCCTTTCTGGAGTATAGTTATATTTGTGTCAAATGGAAGTATTAGGTTTCCTATATATTCCTGAGCTGTTTTAACCATAATGAGGTCATTATATGAAATGGGAAGAGAGAACTGAATTAGCTTTATACAACTATTAGTGTAGTTGTAATTTATTATGTTTTAGCCAATACTACTAGTACTGTTGTGATGGGATGTCAAAATTAGAGCATCAATTTTCCATGCTCTACAGATTATATATATTCTGATGCCAGAAAATTCATGGCGAACCACTGGAGCTGCACATTATAAATAGTCCTGTGACTCAAATGATTCTTGGCCTTCAATATAAGTGGTAATACATGGCATCAATGGTCAGTCTAGCAGCATGGACTCATTAAATGATGATGGGTATTAATGTAATAAAGGTAGCTGATATATATTGATTTTTTTATGTGTTTTAAGTTCTGTTCTAAATGGTCTAAATATAATATCCACTTAAGAATATCCTAAGAAGAACCTCACAAAGAAGAAACTATTTTTATAATTCCTAGATTACAAATGAAGAAACAGAAGTCCACAGAGGTTAAGTAGGCCAAAGTCACACAGCTAAGTAAGTGGAAGAGTAAAGATTCAAACTAAGTCACACTGGCTTAGAAGCTAGGGTTTGGGTTTAGGGTGGAGAAGAAACGAAGGCTCCAGGATGGCTTCAAGATTTTTGCCTGAGCAACCAGAGGAACAAAATTATTATTACTTGGGATGGGACAGATTTCAGGAATTAATTTTTTTTTAGGGAAACTTAGTCTGGAAATGTTAAGTTTGAGATGCTGATTATGTGTCCAAGGAGATGTCAAATAAGTCTATATATGAAAGTTGGAATCTGTCAGCATATGCATGGTATTGAAAACCTACAGATGGGATAAGATCACCTACAGAGTGTAGATGGAAAACCAAAGAGATCTGTGAGCTGAGTCCTGGGCATCCTAAGGTTTACAGGTCAAAGAAGTAGAGAGTAAGATTAAGAGACAAAACAGAAGGAGTGGTCAGAGAATTAGGAGGATGAGCACATGAGTGTAGTTTCTAGGGAGAAAAAAAAAAAGGAAGAAAGAGTGATCAGTTGCATTAAGTCTACTGATAGGCTGACTATATGAGGACCTATGATGACATTGAGCAAAGGAAAGCATTGATGATCTTAAAAAGAGGAGTTTTGGTGGAGAGGTTGGGGGATACCCGGTTGGAATGGGCACAAGAGACAATGGGAGGTGGGGAATTGAAGATAGTGATGTCCGATTTTTCTAAAAAAAAAGAAGATGAGAATGGGGGTAGCTGGAGGAGAAAGTATTTTTATTTTATATTTTGATGTGATGTGGGAGAAATAAACACATTTGTAGACAGGAGGGATGATCTAGTAAAGGGGAGAAAATAATTGGTGAGTTCTGGGAGTGGGAATTTCTGGAACAATATCCTTGAGTAGATGAGAGGGGGTGAGATCTGGTGCCCAGGGTGAGAGGTTGGCTTTGGGTAGAAGCTTGGATGATTACCAGAGAAAACCTAGAGAGCATCAGCATAAATGCAGGTAGGTAGGTGGGTATGTTGAGACGTTGTTGAAGTTCTCTTCTGGTTATTGCATCGCGCTCATCCATGTATTAAGCCAGCACTCTGAGCTCAGTTAAAATTGAAAGCTCCTTCCCTTATCATTGCTCCCCGCTTTGATTTCAACAAAATTTGCATCATCTAGTAATTATGGCTCCTCGTCTTTCTTCCTCACCAGCTAAGAGCTGAAGAAGGGCAGAGAACATGTCACATTTTTTATTGCTCCCCAACACTTGCACAGTGTCTGACACACAGTGTGCACTCAATAAATATTTGATGGATTGGATTGAATCTAGTATACTTTCTTCTCTATATACATACTTTAAACTTGATTTTGCTTGAGTCTTAAGAAGCTATCAAAATCATATTCTATGGATCGGTAGTCAGATTATTTGTGTTTCAATCTATTCTCTTAATTATTGTATTAGCCATTTATTACTGAATTCAATATTCATGAAAACTTACAAGCTTTCCTGATTTTTACAAAAACTTGGACCTTAATTGGGCCTTAGGAAATCCTCAAAAGTGTTACAATATGTGAGAAGATGCAAATAGCTCCCTTTCTAATTGACATAGTGTCCAGTTTGCCCAATTCGTATTTATTTATTTATTTATTTATTTATTTATTTATTTATAGATTTTATTTATTTATTCATGAGAGAACACAGAGAGAGGCAGAGACATGGGCAGAAGGAGAAGCAGGCTCCCTGCAGAGAGCCCGACATGGGACTCGATCCCAGGACCCCGGGATCCTGACCTGAGCCGAAGGCAGGCACTCAACCATTGAGCCACCCAGGGGCCTCTCCTTTTTATTTTTTTTTTAAAAAGGGCAAATTCACTGTAATTGACACACCATAATATGAACGGATAGAAGTCAATGAAAAATCCTAGCATCTGGTTAACAGATTCCAGAGGATCAGATCACCTCCTTAGAAGAGCCACCTAGAAACAAAGGATATACCACCACCTGGGTATATACTGTGATGGAAAATGTGCCCCCCTGCTTCTACCTTTTATTAAGATTTAGATAAAGAGGAAGAAAAGAATCCACAAATGGATTGATTTGCTACTGTATATCTTTTTAGCAAGCTTTGGGTGACACTAAAATCAAGGTCAAATGTAATTGTTAGCTCGGTCATGCAATGTGGGTGGTCTGTCAATACTCTTCCAGCAGGAAATTCAGTAAAGCATTTTGTTTAGGATACAGACTTGGACTTGGACTTGCATCCCACTCAATGGACTTAGTTCCCTGATCCATATAATGGCAAGATAGCACCATCTATGTCATGGAGTAGTTGTGAGCTTTAAATGACCTAATGCCTATAAAAGTACAATCCAATATCCAGAATATCAGTAATTTTAGCCATTATTATTTGCTTTAATGACTATAACACCTTTTAAAAATGCAGGCTGCATCCTACTTTGGGTTTCCCTTTTTCTTCTTTGGTACATCTTTTCTTTTTGCATAGTATACTCCCTTTTTCCTGGCCTTTCTTCTCTGACTATTTTTCTTCCACTCTAGAAAAATCGATGGGACCAACGAGGAAGAAGATAACACTGAGCTGAATGAAGAAGGAAGGCCAGTACTGACTTCCAGGCAGAGGTCACCACTCTGCAACTGCCACTGCTGTGGCATCCCCAAGCGTTACATCATTGCTATCATGAGTGGGCTGGGATTCTGCATTTCCTTTGGGATTCGGTGTAATCTTGGAGTTGCCATAGTGGAAATGGTCAACAACAGCACTGTATATATTGATGGAAAACCAGAAATTCAGGTCAGTGTCAGTGTTTGGTGGGAGCTCTTTTGTCCATAGCTGTGCAAATGCCTTGTTACAGGAAAGAAAGCTCTGCACCTCTTCCATTGATGTGACAAAAAATGGAGAATGGCTATCATGTACCAGGCACTGTGAATAGAAGGGAAGGGAAGGTGAAGGGAATAGAAGGATCAACAGCACAGGCTGGGTCTTTGTTCTCATAGAGATGTTCAAGTAAATAATCATAATCCATGATTGTAGGTGCTATGTTGGAGGTGTTCAGAATGCTTGGGGTCATATAGGAGGATGCTGGACCAGACTTTGATATCGTGAAAGAATTCCTAGAGAAAGTAAAGTAATGGCTGGCTCTGAAAGATGAGGAATTGGCAGACTAGGAAAGTTTTGGTGAAGTGGGAAGAAGAGTATTGAAGAAAAAGGAATATCATGTGTGAAAGACTGTAGGAGAGAAGAAGGAGAAAGAGAGAGACAGAAGGAAAGAGAGAGAGAGAAAGGGAAAGAGAGAAAATGGTGTGTTTAGGAACTGAGATAGGAGTTCATCTTTTCTGAGCCCTGGACCCCTTTGGCAACCTGCTGTAGACTTACGACCCCTTTGTCAAAATAATATTTTAAGTTCCTAAAATAAAATGCATGGAATTATAAAGGAAACCAATTATATTAGAATACAGATGTCAAAGTATTTAAAAATAAAATTAGTGATAGAGAAACATATGGGCTTCTTTGTGAACACATCAGGTGACAAAAGTCTAGTAATGAGTCTAAAATTACTGTAACTTTGAAGTCTGATGTATAAACTGTAGTTTAAGATAGTGATGACAACTGTCATAGGAAAAGATTTATAATCTCCACTAGTGATGGAGTCACAGGTCCTGATCATACTACTGTGATTTGTTGCCTACAGTCATGATCACAGGAAATGCTAAATTTCAGCTAGCAGTTGTGAAAATAAAAATGCTGATTTTTCCCATCAAAGTTCACAGATCTGCGGGATTCCATCCTTGGACTCGAGGCTGAGAACCCTGGTTAAGAGTGTTGAGCATGAGTGAGCAGCAAGGGAGGGAGACACCAGTGTAGTTTTAGGCCAGGTAAAGCCTGGTGAACCCACCTAGGGAGTCATGGGTGGGCTTTGGGCAGAGAAGCGATATGATGGAAACTGTTCCAGAATGACCTCTGCCCAATCCACTTAGTCCCCCAGTGGATTGGGATTGAAAGTGAGTGGAAGCAGGAGGGCTAGTTCAAGGGATGCTGTGGTCGTAAACAAGCATACACTGATGGGACTTCAAAGCATTGTTTTTATGAATCACTGGAAAGAGACAATTTGGCTCGTTTCTTAAGTGGTAGGCCTAGAAAAGTATTGAGGCTACGGGGAAAAGATGAAATATGTATGCCTGGTGGATGCCTGGGTGGGCACATATTTCGTTGTATGGGACACACACGCCGATGGAACTCATGTGGTGATACATGCAGGTCGCAGAGAGGCAATCTGATCATTCGCTGGTCCCTGCCCCTGTGTGGAGAAACACTTTGGTTGGAGTTTCCCAAACTGATGTTTGGCAAGTGACCATCGTGTAGGATGTGCCATGAAGATGATATATAGGATGGGAGCTTCTACTGTGCTGGGTCCTGTGGGAGTCCAGCAGGGGCCTGTGGTCCCCATTGCTTCCTGGACTTTACTGTGGAACACTTTCTGTCCTGCCGCATCTCTCAGCATCACCTGGAATAGTTCCTTCCCAGCACTGGTTTGGGAAAATCTGATTTTGATCCATTAAAAAGAAGTCTTTATTTGGCCCTGCAAGCTTTTTTCTTTTTTTTTTTCCCCCTTTTTTCCTTTTAGCTAAGAGATGATTTTGTCAGATGAAAAGAGCACAATGGGAGAGTCTTGTAGCCTCCTTTTGATGCCGCAGCTGAATTTGTTCCAAAAGGATATGCTAGTTGTTTATTTTTTGGTGGGGAGGGAGGGCTGCAGAGGTGTGATGGGGCAAGCCATGCATTTTTTAAATAAAGAATGATGTATATTAGCGAGTTTTCAGATGGGTATCACATGCATTCTCCCAACCCTTTGTGAGCAAGGCCAGCTAATTAAAACTCGTCTGCCGAAGCCCAGATCAAAATGAGATGCTGGTTTGCATTTGTTTGTTGCCTGGAAAGACAGGCCTAGGTCAACAGAGTCCGCTTTGAGGCCTATGGAAAAGACATTCTAATAAAACCTAAGGAACAATGCTAGTTTATGTTCTCTGGTTTCTATGGTTTTCCCTTTGGAGTCTTAGGGACACTGATTGGGATCTAAAATACGCTTTGCATCATTTCTTCTGGTCTCCAAAAATAGGAGTTTGATAGTATTTCCAAAGGTCTAGGACAACTCCACTTTGTAGCAGGCCGTTTCTCTCCTGCTCAAACAGAACAAAGCTCACATTTCGTCTGAGCGTGTTCAAGCCGATGACAGATTTCACTAATTATATTAAGAAAGTCTCTGCATGACTAATATTTCTGATTATTTGGTTTTTCATTTTATGGAGGGAAAACTAGATATCCTTCACTGAGATGTTTTTAAACCCTCATTTTCAAAAGAGGGAGAGAAGGAAGCAGTATGAGTCTCTAGGTCTTTTTTTTTTTTTTTTTTTTAATTTATTTATGATAGTCACAAACAGAGAGAGAGAGAGGCAGAGACACAGGCAGAGGGAGAAGCAGGCTCCATGCACCGGGAGCCCGACGTGGGATTTGATACCAGGTCTCCAGGATCGCGCCCTAGGCCAAAGGCAGGCGCCAAACCGCTGCACCACCCAGGGATCCCCGAGTCTCTAGGTCTTAAACAAGGTAGTTTCAGCTGATGTGACTACCCACATTTAGCATAATAATTATGAATTTTAAAACATGTGGATCACTTAGAACAGCATCTGGCACATGGCAAGCAATAAATGACTGATGTTTAAGACACTTAAGAAACTTTAACATTCAGGAGAAGTCCAAACCCCTTCCCATTAATCACGAGTCCTGCAGAGTTAGGAGGACGGGCTTTGGAATTGGCCAGACCTTGTCTCGAACTTGACTTCATTTGCTTATTAGCTCTGGGACCTTGAGCCAAGTTGCCGTTATGTCCTGGTCAGGAATTGCTGGTTGCAAGGAAGAGAAATGCAGCAAGACCTGGTCAAGTTCAATAGGGAATTCTGGTGGGGCTGTAGGGGAGCTCAAGAGAGTGAAAGGCCAAAAGCAGGTCTGAGGTATATATTTGTACAGTCCATGCCCTGCCCAGGGGTCCTGGGGTCCTGGCTGTTGTCCAGGACGGGCGGGAAAGGGGTCCTCCCCTAGTTCTTTCCAAGGCATAGATAGAGGTTCTGCCAGGAAGGCCAGAGGGGAGCTGGCTCTCCTGGACCTACAAAATCCTTAGCTACAGTGTCCAGCCTCCCGGCTCCACGTGGTCCCTCATCTACTTCTCTCTGAGTATGCTCTTCTGTCCCAGGTCTCTCCAGGGAGAGAGACTTTTCCTTTTCCATGGCTTCTCACTGTCCTCCAAAGCTGGAGTGTCTTGCCTCACTTGGCCCTGATTAAAAAGGGATTGGTTTCAGCTCAAGTCTTCAGTGCTGTTTAAGTATAATTTCTGAGTGCAGATTGGAGAGAGAGATGGAGACAGAGAAAGACAGAGAGAGAGACATGGAGAGAGATATAGACAGAGCCTGATTGGCCAGACAGGAAGAGCCTGACTGGCAGACTGGAAGTCAGCACTGAGGTGGGGCAGGAGGCGGTGAGGGTGGATTCCTGCTTTCTGAAGGAGATGGGAGCCTGGAGGCAGGAACAGACATTTCTAGCAATTCTTTGCGGACCCTCATTGTCCCTATTGTAAACTGGGAATAAAAGGCCTGCTCTGCATATTGCAGGAGACAATTTGGTGCTAACTAGTAAGTACCTATATTAGATTCCTAAAGCTGCTCTAACAAATTACCTCAAACATGGTGGCTTAAGACAACTGAAAATCTATTCTGTCTCAGATGTGGAGACCAGAAATCTCAAAGAGTGTCAGCAGGGCCACACTTGCTCTCCAGGCTCAGCAGAAGAACTGCCCCCCCCTTGCCTTTTCCAGTTTTGGGGGCTCTCGGTGCTCCTCGGCTTGTGGCAGCATCACTCCCATCTCTACCCCTGTCTTCACCTGCACTCTTCCTCTTCTGTCTCAAACCTTTCTCTGCCTTTCTCTTGCAAGAACATGTGTCTTTGGATTTAGAGCCCAACTAGATAATCCCGGAAAATTTATCTCAAGATCCTTGATTTCTATCACATCAACAAAGCCTTTTTCCCCCCGAAGAGGGTAGCTTTCTTAGGTTCCAGAGATTTTTGCGTGTAAATCTTTTGGGGGCCATTCTTTACACAATACCTGACACTGTGGTTGGCTTATCATAATGGTGCAAACCCGGGGCCATTATGATTCTAATGGAGCTCCAGCGGTGATGGAAGTCAGTTCTGGGCAGGCCCAAGTGCTTTTAGTCATGTATAATATCCTTCAGAGATTACCTGAAAGCACCATCTCCTCAGAAGGAAAAGTATGAACAGGGGACATCATGATTGGTAATTAGCCTCTGGGTGATGTGGATCTTTAGTTCCCTGGGTCATTTTGTGACTCAAGACAAAGAAGTCTAGTCTCTATTTCTGAGTAAGAAAGTCAGGTCTCTACAAGCAGAGCAAAGAGTGTAGTTTTTTTGGGTCAGGTGGATAAGAGATCTTGATCCTGGCTCCCCTTGTAACTAGTTGTATGACCTTGGGTGAGTAAGTTAATGTCTCTAAACCTCAATTTCCTCCTCTAAAGAAGAAGAGCCAATAATCACCTCTGGGTGTTCTAAGAATTAAAAGAGGAAATATATGGACAGTGCCTCAAAAAATTATGTCCCCCTTCTGCTCCAAGCTCCCAATGGTTTCCATCTTTCTTTGAGGAAAAGCCAAGGTCCTCTTGGTGACTTAAAGGGCCTGTCATCATTTGGACTGCTCCCACTTTAACTTCTTTTCTCATGTCCTTCACTTATTATCCCCCAGCTCTCCTGACATCTTGCTGTTCCTCCAACCTCAGGGCTTTACACTTGCTATTTCTCTGCCTTGAAAGTTCTCTCAGATGATCAACAGCATGATTTGCTCCCTTCTTTCCTTTAGGGCTTGACTCAAAAATCACTTCCTCAATGAAGCCTTCTCTCCCTCTTATCCAGCACTTCCGGTCCCCTTCTCTGCTTTAGTTTTTTCTCCTTGTCCCCAGTCACCATCTAACAGAGTCTATACTTGTTTACTATCTGCTATCCCTACTGGCATCTTTGCAAAGACAACAAATACTGTTGTCCTCCTGTTCACGGTTGCATCCTCAGGGCCTAGAACAATGTGTGGCATATAGTAGCACAAAATAAAAATTTGGTGAGCTGATTTGAATGAATGACTATTAGCTTCAGTTTACTCCCCCCCCCCTTTTTTGAATAATCTCCACACAATATGGGGCTTGAACTCATGCCCTTGAGATCAAGAGCTGCATGCTCTACCAACAGAGCCAGCCAGGCAGCCCAGTTTCATTTTTACTCTCAAACTTCAATTTTCCAATTAGTAAAATGGGAAATATGGCAAACAGGACAGGCCAATGTTACATGGGACTGTGATCACCCAGAACAAAGAGGCAGTTCTTGTTTGCATTAGTATTTATACCATCTAGCCCCTGACCTGGCATGCAGGAGGCACTCGGTGAATGTTGAATAAATGAGCCAATAAATATGTAACAACTTGTGATGGGAAAATAAACTGACAAAAGTTTATAAGGCATACCATCTTGATAAATAAGAACCCCTCCTCTGTAATTGGAACACCTTGCATTTTGATATCATTGCCTTTTTTAAAAAAAAAGATTTTATTTTTAACTACTCTCTATAACCCAATGTGGGGCTTGAGTTGTTAAACCTGAGATCAAGAGTTGCATGGTCTAGGGACCGAGCCAGCCAAGCACCCCAATGCTTTACAAAGCCGTTCATGGATTCATTCATTTGGCAAATATTTCCTTGCACCTTCTATGTTCCAGTAACTTATTTTAAGTACTAAAGCTATAAAGTCAAAAGGACTTTAGAGTTGCTTGCCCTAGTGTGGGAAATGGATGTGTGAATGGCTAGTTTGAGAAGTTGAGAAGAGCACTGGGCCATGGCTGTAAGGACAGAGGTCTCTGGGACAAGTGAGGACAAAGTGACCACTTCAAAAGGGAGCTGGGGAGCTTCCCCAGAAGGAGGTACATTTACAATGAATCTGAAAAAAGTGACTTTATTTGGGAAGAAAATGAAGAAAGGGGGTCTGGCCCTGGAGAATCACATTTTCTTTTTCCTTTTTTTTCTTTTTAAAGATTTTATTTATTTATTCACGAGAGACAGAGAGAGAGAAGCAGAGACACAGGTAGAGGGAGAAGCAGGATCCCTGCAGGGAGCCTGATGTGGGACTCGATCCCAGGATCCAGGATCACGCTCTGAGCCAAAGGTGATGCTCAACTGCTGAGCCACCCAGGTGGCCTGATAATCACATTTTCAATATTTTAAGAGTTGTCTCATTATATATATGTGTTTGCATTTAAGTTTGTACACAATCTCTCTTTGCTCTCACTAGAAGACAAACTCAATGGCAGGAGGGAGTTTGTTGTGCTTGTTGTTTGTTGTGAAGCCCTCCACAAATATTTGTTGAATAAAGGAAGGAAAGAAGGCCCTTGTGGGGTTATTATGTAGGATCATCAGTGAAAAATGATGGTCAAGTGTTTTCTTACAAATGCAACTGTATCTGATTTTTCATTTCAGACAGCACAATTTAACTGGGATCCAGAGACAGTGGGCCTCATCCATGGATCTTTTTTCTGGGGTTATATTGTGACACAAATTCCAGGTGGTTTCATTTCAAATAAGTTTGCTGCTAACAGGTAAGGTAAACTGATAGCACATGAATGTGGTGCAGATCATGACATGATTTTGTGTTTTTAAAAAATCTGCATAGTTCTCTCTCAATTTGGAGATGCAGAATGAGAGACAGGAACCATTCCAATAGGTGTGATTCACAGATATTAATATGATTCTGTTCTTACAAGTCTCTTTTTATTTACTTTTTTGTCTAATTTATCTTGCAATTCATGATTATGTAGTAAAAAGAGCAATTGAATCTGAGTCAGAAGAAATAGTTCCTGGACCCTAAATAACTCACAAGGTGACCTCTACTGAGTCACTTTTTTTCCTTCTCTGGGTCTGTTTCCTCATCTGTGAAATAAAGCATGGTTTAGACTGTGTTTGAGTTTCCTTTGATAAGTGACATTCTGTGATCCATGTACTACGTTTAGATAGTCCAGTATCACACAGATTTTGGGGGCTTGCCTCTAGCTTGCAAGATGTCTTTAATGCCCTTGAAATTCTTTAGTAGGTGTTTGAGCAATTAAAAGTATCCAAGATTAAAAAAAAAAAAAAAAGTATCCAACACAGAATGAGCCATCCCAAGGAGCAGTTGAGTTCTCTATCACAGAGGTATTCAAACAGAAGAAGATGGCCACTTGGAGGATACGTAGGATGTATATATAGCAGAAAAGGAGTATATGAAATACTTCTAGTTTTCTTCCAAGTGTGTGTCCTTTGTGATTGTATGTGTGGGTTTCACGAACTGTACCTTCTGATAAAGCAGCATTTCTCAAATTCTAAAACACAACTCATTAGATGGTAATGAAATCAACATAGTGACTTACCAATGAGCATTTTCTTTTTTTTAAATAAATTTATTTTTTATTTGTGTTCAATTTGCCAACATATAGAATAACACCCAGTGCTCATCCCATCAAGTGCCCCCCTCAGTGCCCATCACCCAGTCACCCCCACCCCCCACCCACCTCCCCTTCCACCACCCCCAATTCCTTTTCCAGAGTTAGGAGTCTCTCATGTTCTGTCTCCCTTTCTGATATTTCCCACTCATTTTTTCTCCCTTCCCCTTTATTCCCTTTCACTATTTTTTATATTCCCCAAATGAATGAGACCATAAAATGTTTGTCCTTCTCCGATTGACTTACTTCACTCAGTATAATACCCTCCAGTTCCATCCACGTCGAAGCAAATGGTGGGTATTTGTCGTTTCTAATGGCTGAGTAATATTCCATTGTATACGTATAAAAAAAGAGAAAAATGAATGTAAAAAATGTATAAAAGTGTATAAGAATGTATAAAAAAGAGAAAAATAGAAGAGGAGATAATCAAATAGAATAAAATTGGATAGAACATATTTTAATTCATTGCACACTTAAGTATTGGTTTTTGAATATTGGTTGAGTATTGGTTTTGGTATTTGGTTTTTGAGTATTGGTTTTGAATACATTGTGTGCAATATAAAATATATGCTGTTTTATGGGTTAAGGTAAAAAAAAAGTTTGAAAGTCCATACCATCAGATGTCTTTCATGCCCTTGAAATTCTTTAGTAGGTGCACAAGCCTGACTTTATTTACTTACATTTTTGGCTAATTTGTGTCTTCCATTTATGGTCACTTACTGACTATTCTTTTCAAAAAGTGATAAAATACTGGCTCATATTGTCTCCAGGGTTACTGCCCACATTTCTGCCATAAAAATAAATAACACATAATATTTCCCAACATGTTAAAAGGGCTGATGCATCATTAGTGTATGAGAAAGAAAGAAAACACTGCTTGTCCTCTTTTCCCAGGATGGGTGGTCGGGGCAGAGAGGAGAAGACAGGTGGCACTGGGTAGGGACCTGGGGGTTCTGACAGATACACACCCTGTGCTTGGCTGGTCCTAGGACACAGACTTCTTTCAAAGAGTATGGCCTTCTGGTCAAATGACAGCAGGGTCATGAAGGAGGAGATATAATCCAAACATAAGAGTCAGAATGAGTCAGTTGGGTAGAACCAAGCAGAATGGTGCATCTCCAGCAAGCTCACTTCACCTTGGTCAACCTCCAGCCTTCATTCAGGGAGGACGTCCCTGTACTGCCAAAAATCTGTCCATAATGGGTCTAGGGATGAGCTCAGGACTTAAAGCTACCCAACAGTTTAGCTGGGGTCACACCAGAGCCTGACATGACATCTGTTTCTCTGTTTATTAGTTTCCATGGTGATATTCCATGGGTCGTGAGGTTCATTTCCCATGTTAAACCGAAGTGCCCACCCACAAAGGGAGGCTTGCCCAACTCACACAGTGTTTTGGTCCCTCAGGGTCTTTGGAGCCGCCATCTTCTTAACATCAACCTTGAACATGTTCATTCCTTCTGCGGCCAGAGTGCACTACGGCTGTGTTATGTGTGTCAGAATTTTGCAAGGTCTAGTGGAGGTAGGAGATTCCTTCTTTAACGGGTTTTGATGCCACTACCTGCAGTATGGTCCTCTAGATGATTCAGCTTCTAAAGAAAACCTGCGCTACTTAATTTTCTGGTCTTCCTCCTTGTCCCGCTATTTCCCCTTCCTAGTTTTCATGACAATCATGTATACTTTAATTAAAATGCCTTGGATGATTACAAATTTATACACAATGAAGAGTCATTTCCTAGAATGTAGAATTTCACATGAGCCAGCAGCGATCTCAGAGATAATCTAACCCAACCCTTGTCATTTAATAAATAATGAAGCAGAAGCCCCGGTCCTATAGTTCACGTAGCAGGGGCCCTTTCCACAAAAACAATTTAAATGGATTTGTTAATAAATCTGTAAAATTCCTAGAGTGTAATATTACACAAAGATTTCACTCAAAGAGTTGTTGAATCCCTATGTCATACACTGGAAACTATTATAACACTGTATTTTAACTACACTGGAATTAAAAAAAAAAACAATAAAAAATTTTAAAAATGTGAATCTAGGAAAAATGCAAAAACCAGTCCTTCCTCAAGAGCAGTACAAAAACAGATGGTGGGCTAAATCAGGCCATAGTTTCCTAAGCCCTGATGTAGAGCAATGTTTCTCAAGCTCATTCACCTCTAACCTTCGTTGCTTTTGTCATATCCATGTACAATTTGTGCTTTGTTTGCCCACAGTGTTTCCCTAGATCAATTCATTAAAAAAAACAAAAAACAAAAAACAAAACCACACACCGAAAAAGAACCTCATCGTAAGCAACAATATTTTTGAAATCATGGGTTTCACATGCCAGGTACCTTTTTTCTTAAACCCTATTAGAGTATATTTGCGCCAATTCTGATTTAAAAAAAAAAGTAGTTTGTTGTAGCAACTCAAATCCAATTCTAGTTCCACTAGAGGGACATATACCACACTTTGGGAAATTCTGATGGGTGGAAAGAACATGATATGCACAGCCATGAAGAGTAGAATGTACTCACTCAATGGCTCTTAGCCTCAGATTCTGTATCTTGGAATGAGGGGATGGACGAGCTGATTGCAGAAATCCCTTTCTGCACCAATATTCTATAATAATATGGACTATAAAGGCCCTTTCCTCACCATTCTTATGTTTGAACTGATATTCAAATTGCAGCATCTGTGCCATGAGTTAAAATAGCTGACACAAGCTATTTATGAATTGGGTTTTTACACTGTAGCCTCTCTTAAAGAAGCAAGATCCACATATTAAACACCACAGAAACTGTAGTCAAGTCAAAAAGTCTATTTTCAACTCTTTCACCAGGGTGTGACCTACCCAGCCTGCCATGGGATGTGGAGTAAGTGGGCACCACCTTTGGAGAGAAGCCGACTGGCCACAACCTCTTTTTGTGGTAAGTGTATTAGAATCATAAGTTTTACTTAGGGAAGCTTCGGCTTCACGTGAAGACCCTACTATGTAGAATTTCTTTTGTTCATATAACAGAAGTCCAAAGGTGAGTGACTGCTGGTATTGGTTTTACTGCTCGTAATCTAGCATGTTATGACTTTCTACTCCATTGTCCTAGGAGTGATAACTTTTTACTCTCATACTTGTTCCTCAGGTTCACAAGGTGGCTGTTAGAGCTCCAGGCATCAAGTCCACATTGAAGGCAGGAAGAAGTGGGGATGGTTGTCCTAACTACATCTCTTCCTATTATCAGCAAAGCAAAAGCTTTCCCAAAACCCCTTAGCAGGCCTTCACATATTTCCTTGGCCCTAATTGTGTCATATGTTTCATCAACTGCAGAGGCAGTGAGGAAACCAAGTGCAAGCTTTTCCAGCACCATTAGTAGAGAAAGATGGAAAAGAAGGGGTAGGAAGTGGTTGTTGAATGAGCCAACAAATGGTATTTGTTGAAGTCAAAATCAGAAAGGAGAGAATCATCAAGTATCTTGCTCTTGTTTTTACAGATAGAGAAACTGAAACTAAAGTGTAAAGTTAATTTCATTGAACGGAAAATGAGGTTCAAGGTCACATTGGGCATGAAATCGGAGCTAGACCACCTGAGTCTTAATTCAGAACTTTCCTCACTACACATACAATGTACATGTTATAGGACAGATCTGTTAATTAATTTTTGCCATTATAGTCCAGATGAAAAAGAAGCCATCCACCTCACCTGAAAGTATGTCAGTGGTCTTAAGTAATTCCTGGGTGACCCACCTTCACCTTGCTGAGGTTGTCTTACTCTAAGTCATGGGAGTGGCCTTCTCTGTATCTCTGGAATAATCAGTGTTCCAAGCGTCTACCTAGATGCCAATCAATAATTTAACAAGGACAGTGCAGGCTGACCCCATTAACGCAATATATTTTCCATTTTTTTTTTTTAATGGAGGAAGGGGCCCAGGCAGACAAAAGTGCCTTAAGTCATGAAAGTCACAACGGGGACTGGGCAAAATTAGGATCACAATTTAGCACTGCCTGGTTTTTCGAGCTAGTGTGCCTTTCCTAGGAAACACCAACCTATATTTCTTCTTCTTTTTTTTTTTTATTCAGAGGCAGAGAGAGAGAGAGGCAGGCAGAGAGGTAGAGACACAGTCAGAGCGAGAAGCAGGCTCCATGCAGGGAGCCCGATGTGGGACTCGACCCCGGGTCTCCAGGATCACACCCCAGGCTGCAGGCCGCGCTAAACCGCTGTGCCACTGGGGCTGCCCCCAAACTGTATTTCTTAGTGAAAAGGAGAAATAAAGCTTCCTCTTAATTTTTGTGAATATTTTAATTTATTTCTCCTTTTTACCTCCTTAATAATAATAATAAATAATATTATTATAATAATATAGAATAATATAAAATATCTAGAATAATGTATAAAATATTATATAATAATATTCTATATTATTATTAATTTATTATTTTATTCTATCATAAAGAATCCCTGGGACTTTGGTGTGAAGTATTCACCAATATGCCCATTTTATGCCTTGCTTGGAACTGTGTGTACAGCTGAGATATCTTTGCATCTTTAGCCTTTCTTGTCCTTAGAAACCATTTCTGTTCTCTTGTTTGTAGTTCAAGATCATCTCCACTTCGACTACTGACCTTGAGCCAATTCTAGAAGAAAATAAGATTCTGACCTTGTGGATTGTCAGATCCTTGATCTTATTTTCTTTGGATGGCTTATTTACAAGGCTTTTCATTTTGATTTGCCAGCAAAGCAGGAATGACTAGCTGCCACTCCCCATTCTTGGCGTCTTTATAACCCTTAAAGGGCTGATTTAAGAAATGGTTGACTCTCAAGGAAAGTTACCTGATCAAAGTCATGGGCTTTATTACTCTTCCCAGCTAAGGTGTGGCCTTGGTTTGAAAGAACAGCCAAGGAAAAATGTCATTAGAAGGAAACCCAAATTTGGGGTTAATCAGTTCTTACCAAAAAAGTAGTGGAGTTGGCAGGAATGTTAGGAAATATCTAGTGCAGTAAGTTTTCCCAGCTAGTAAGGACAGATTTAGGGACTCTCCTACTCCTGATGGCTACTCCTCCTCCTCATGCCACTCAACAAGCACTGGAGGGCTCCTCTGTCCTCTGCTGTCTGCCTACAGAGGGATCAAGGTGCAATCAGCTCCCCCAGGGCCCTGTGGGTGGCACACCCCACTGAGGTATGCTCAGGGGCTGTGGGTGTGACAGGAGATTACAGTCAGCCATGTCTAGAAGGAGGATGAAGAGTTTGTCTACTAGACAGGGAAGTTCAGTTTCAAGTATAAAATTTCCTCAATGAGAGAATTCTTACTATGAAGAATTAAGGGGCTTTTTTTGGGTAGAGGAGGCAGGATCACATTATGCAGTAGTTATGGAAAAAGGCTTTGGATTCCTACAGACTTGGTTCCTGCCATTCACACCCGTATGCCCTCTGGCAACTTACCTCCCCTCCCCCAGCCTTGTTTTTTTTTTTTTTTTTCAGTTCAATAGACTTTATTTAGCGGTGAAAGCTTGAGGCAGGATGACCAAGCTGTTAGTTATTCCAATTACAAAAGAAACATCATAGACAAGGTGCCAGAAACCTAAGGTCTCCATAAAGCATTTCAATGGATTCAAGAGTGACTTAAAAGTATACAACAATGGAGATGACTCAAAGTAACAAGACCAACTGTTTTTAAAGGGAAGTGATAGATAGGGAAGTGACATTGGTACCAATGCCAAGGAGTTGAAATAAGGGTTAAATAAAATCATAGGTTTAGAATCCTCAACACAGTAGTGGCCACACCGAAAGCCCCCAATGCATCCTAGGTGGTGGATTTATCTCCTGATCCTCCCTGTCCCTGGCATTCTCCTACCCCTCACGTCCTAGAAATTTGGCCCAGGGAAGACCACCTTCTTTCCACCCACAGCAGAGTCAAGCCTGAAGCTCTTTCTAAACAAAATGCCTTGGAATGCTTGTCTTACTGGTTTGAGGAAGTCTGAGGCTGAAAAAAATGCATTGTCATGCTGTACATTATAGTCTCATGATAGTTGGGGTTTGTGCGGAACTAATTACAGCTTACAGAACATCTTTGTGGACAAAGTTTATTTGAGTCTCAAAAATATCTCTGGGAGATAGAGATTTCATTCTCATCTTCTATCTGAGGATAATGACTCTAAGTGACTGAGAGACTCCCTCAGGGGTCATGATGTTCAAATTTAGGATTCCCAGGTTGTGCCTTTCCTGGCCAGTCAGGCCCAGCTTGGAAAGATAGGATTAATCTCTTTCTCTAGAAGATCCCCTTACTCCCATTTCTTGATGGTCTTCCTTAGCACTGAGATTTAAGGTGCAGAATTTCCTGTTGCTGCTGCTCACTTTTTCTGAGCAAGATTTTTTTTCATTCACAGCCCAAAGCAAATTTCAGGTAATAATTTTTTTTGGGGGGAATCCAATGAATATTGATGGGAAGTTTTTAGGACTCGTGTTTCTACAGCAGATTATCATGGAGCTGTAGGGGACAGTGGAAACCAGGCCACTGCCTCTAGCATTCGTGATCTCGTCTAGACTAGATAAATATCCACCTGTAGGTAAAGTGTTTACAAGGTTAGGTGTTTACAAAGAAATAAACTTCAAATTGGGCCCATTCTGGGGGTAGATGGAGAGCAGCCTTCCTGTTCATTCTGCCATCCTCGAATAGAACTGTTTCCTGATTTTTTAAAAGAAACCAAGACTCGAAAAAGTATGATTTCTTAATAGTTTGAAGTCGCTCATTTAAAGACTGAGGTGATCATTCTTCTGAACCGTGAGCTCTGAAAGGCAGATCCACGTGCTCCTTTGCTTCCTATCTTCAGCCCATGGTATTGTACCTGGTTGAATTTTTCAAATCTCTGTTAGATTTTTTTTTCTGATCTGTTTTTTCTATTCTTTCATGTAATTCAAAATTACTGTGCCTGAGTCATCTTTGCCCAATCCTTCCATGGTACCTGGATAAAGTCAAAGGGTACCCAGTGACCTTTCTCTCCTGGAAGCGCTATTTTAAGGTACACTGGGAGTGTGTCCCTCTGCACGGAGGCATTCTGGCTCTTGCTCAGTTTGATCCATCTTCATTTCCACAACAGGAACTCTAGATAGGTTGAAGGGGCCTGTGTGGCAGTTGTTCAGTTTCCTCCATGTTTTCTTGTTCTAGGCTCCTATGCAGGGGCAGTGATTGCCATGCCTCTGGCTGGGGTGTTGGTACAGTACATTGGATGGGCCTCTGTCTTTTATATTTATGGTGAGTAAGTTGACTTCATGAGTTCCCATGGATGACTCATAGAGTTGGTATTTCACTATATAATGGGGTTGGCTAAGAATTTACTCTATGAAAATAGAGGTTATTAAAACAAATGTATCATATAAATGGAATACTTGTCTGCTTAAGATTCTTTCAATGCTTATATTAAAGTAGAGTTCCTTAGTGAGAACAATATTGTCTTTCTTTAAATACCAGTTAACAACAACAACAAGCAAAGCAACAAAATAGTTTCTCCTAAATGAACATTGTGCCATGTGGGAATATTTTGAGAATTGGAATATTTAGAGACAGAAGACAAGGAAACCATAACTGTAAGCCTCTTGTTTTGTACTGCAGGCATTTTTGGGATTATTTGGTACACATTCTGGCTATTGCAGGCCTATGAGTGCCCAGCTGCTCACCCAACAATATCCAGTGAGGAGAGGACATACATAGAGACAAGTATAGGAGAAGGAGCCAATGTGGTTAGCCTCAGTGTAAGTACAGATGGAAAGACCAAGACTTATCTCTTTCTCTTTCTCTTAGTGATTGTGTTGTCCTCTTAAGAAAAATTACATGTCAATATAGTTACTAAATTTCTCATGGTATTTTTACTCTCTAGAAATTTAACACACCGTGGAAAAGATTTTTCACGTCATTGCCGGTTTATGCAATCATTGTGGCAAATTTTTGCAGAAGCTGGACTTTTTATTTGCTGTTAATAAGTCAGCCTGCTTATTTTGAAGAGGTCTTTGGATTTGCAATAAGTAAGGTAAACACAGAGACGCTTCAAATATTCTTGAACTTTAAATCTCTTGCTTCTACTGAGAAAATCTTTGTGTGATAAAATAATTAAATTGCTGATCAAAATTCATAATGCTCCTGTGACATCAAATACCCTAGAAGTCAGACAGGTTTTACATCCTAGGCACAGTATACATAGCTATTTAATATCTTCTTCATAAGGATCAGGCTGTATTAAGCTGCTTTTAAAGATGTATGTTCTATCTGAGCTCAAAGTAGTTTTGAAGCTAAACTCAACGACTGCATATGAGGTAAGGATACAAAGATTTCCAGGTAAGATGTTTTTGTGGGGTTTACCCCCCCTATAAATTACTCGGTGAGTAGAAGTAAGGGCCTTAAAGCTCATTTTGCAGACCACCCATTTTTCTGTAATGGTAGTTGTAGCATTAAAAACCATTGCCTTGTATGGTTTAGAAAGAACCTCTTTCAATATCCTCAGCCATTGCCAATATTTCAGGAAGGAAAGATGTAGCTGGTGAAGCATAAACCATCATCATGAAAGACATGACCTCCTTTCTACAAGGGAAAGAACAGCGGCCGTAGAGGTCGATGTGTGCATAGCTCCCGGTACTGTCTGAAGTGACCGTGGAGAGCTAGCAGAGGCAAGTCACAGTGCTTGCCATCAGTCAAGGCTCACTCTGTGCCCAGTATTTGACTATCCTGTGCCAGGTGTTATGGCAGGTGCTGGGGATGAATGGCAGATGAATACCAGTTGGGTCTACCCTCAAGGAGCTTCCAATCTGGTACTTAAAATTATTCACTCATTCATTGTTTATTTTAAAATTCAGGACTATCTGAGTGCCAGGTAATTAGATAATTAAACTTGGTTTGGGGGGGGGGCAGGGAATTAGGGAAGTGAATCTCTCCAAAGCAGCTAGAAATAGCTCATTGTTCTTTATTCATTCCAGGTGGGCCTCCTGTCAGCAGTCCCACACATGGTTATGACTATCATTGTGCCTATTGGAGGACAGTTGGCTGATTATTTAAGAAGCAGAAACATTTTGACCACAACGGCTGTCAGAAAAATCATGAACTGTGGAGGTACTATGGATTTCATTGGTGGCTTAGGCAGCCTTTAGAGAATGAGGTGAAACTGAGTTGCAGAGCATGTTTTTGAGGTTATGCCGAACCATTACAAGGATCTTGGGGCACCTGGGTGGCTCAATTGAGCGTCCGACTCTTGATTTTGGCTCAGGTCATGCTCTCAGGGTTGTGAGGTTGAGCCCAGTGTTGGCTCCATGATCAGCGGGCAGTCTGCTTCTCTCCCTTTCCCTCATCCTCTGTCCCTCCCCAGCTTGCTCTCTCTCTCTATTTCTCGATCTCTCTCTATTTCTCTCTTTCAAAGTCCATCCTCTGGCAGATACTTGAGTGTCCATCACACCCCCACCAACTGGCCATTCAGTCAAAACTTGTGCAGCCTGAGATAGGACAACTTAGCTGGCAAATCTGTACACATCTCCCAGAAATGCTTCTTTCATCTGCTCTAGGCCAAAGCCAATTTCCTGTGACATATGTTTATTGTGTATCCTTCCCATACATTCTCCCAGTCACATAATCCTTTGCTTATGTAGATATTTTCCCTTATCACCTTCCCTTTCTACACATACAGGTTTTGGTAAGAAACCCAAGAAAGACATTTCCTCTGAATGGTCTTCTTTCCTCTCAGCATATGCTGGTGTATGGGTAGGCACACACACAAACACACCTCATTCTCTTTTCTACTTTCACTGAGTTCCTGCTTTATGTTTTGATTTTGCAAAGACAAAGTAAAAGCCATGTGATTTTCCAAAAGAGGTAAGGAAAAGTAATTCTGAACCCCCGCAATGTTTATGATTGTTCACCTTTTAAAAAATCTTCCACTTTTTCCTTATCCCTTTTTGTGTTTGTGTTTTAAATTTAGCATTTATTGGATGCTTTCTGTGTATAAAATCTGACCAAGGAGTTTGGGAATAGTCTGTGGGCATCAGATCTCCCCTCAGTTTGACTGCTGGCCCCAGGCAGAAATGGTTGGCTATGCCATTAACGTGAACTTTTTTATAGGAGACTGAAGGTTGGCAGTGGGTGAGAGGTGGGTGAGGGGTGAAGCTCCCTGGTGGGGGAGAGGTGAAGCTCTGTGGCACTGCATTTGTGGTAGCCAAGGTAGACAGAATAATGCTCCCTGCCCCCACCAAATGTTCATGTTCTGATTCCCAGAATTTGTGGTTATGTTTACCTACATGACAAAAGGAACTTTGCAGATGTGATTAAATCAAGGATCCCGAGATGGGGAGATTATCTTGGATTATCTGGATGGATCCAGTGTAATCACGACGTTCCTTGTAAGAGGAGGCCGGAAGCTCAGTCAGAGGAGCTAGGATGATAGAGGCAAACGTCAGTGTAATACAGCCACAAGCCAGGAATGTAGACAGGCTCTAGAGGTTGGAAAAGAATGGGGTTTCCCTAGAGTGTCCAGAAGGAGCACAGCACTGCTAACATCCTGATTTTAGCTCTCTAGGATCCATTTTGGACTTCTGATGTCCAGCACTGTATGATTGTTAAGTCTGTATTATTTCAAGCCACCAAATTTTTGAAAATTTGTTACAACAACAATCAGAAACTAATACAGGAGCCAAATTCCTCTCCTCCGATGATCACATTCTGGCCCAGCTGAATAGTCCCCTCCATACCAGGCCCTGAGTATTTCTTTCCATCTCTGACTTTGCTCACTCCCTTGCTCTTTACTGTGAGTTCAGCTCACCTTCACTTCTCACCCTAGTCCTCGCCACATGTCCTTCCACATGGGTTCATCTTCCCTCCTGTGAAGTCCACCTCAACCTCCAGTGACTGCTCCTTCCTGTACATATACTTGGTTGGTAACTCATCACGTCCTGCTTTATTATAGTTCTTGCAGGAAAGTGTTTTAGGCAGAGAGAGTAGCATGAGCAATAGCCTCAAGGCAGGCATGAATGTGGCATGTTAGAGCAGAAGGAAGGAAAGTCAGAATGGGTGGAGCTTAAGGAGTGAGGTAGAGAGCGACAGGAGATGGGACCAGGATGCTCGACTAGGGCCAGATCTTGGGAGGCTTCATAGATGTGCACAGAGCTTGGATTTTATTTGGAATGCCCAGGGAAGCAAATAGAGGGTTTAAAGCAGAGAAAGTGACATGATTTGATTTATGTTTTTAAATCTGAAGAGTAGAAGATAGAACATAAGAGTAAAAGAAGGGAGACCAGCTAGGAAGCTATTTCATTTATTCTGTCAAGAGAATATGGTGAGTTGAACTCACCAACGGAAGTAGAGAGAGTGGGAGGGATTTCTAAATTCTCCAAACCTAACTTTCTTCTTTAAAATCTGAATAATAGTATTTACTTCCAATGATGGTTATGAATGTTAAATGGGATGATGTACAAATACACCTAGCATGGGTTCAACCTATAGAAGGTTCTCAACATATGTCAATGCCTTTTTCCTCTTCTGTGTTTAAGACACTGACAAAACAGAAGTTTTCTAAGGAAGCATTCAATAACTATATGCTATTCAAATGTACCCATGGTCAAAATTATGCAACCTCTTAACCTCGAAGTTGAAAGAAAATTCTGGATTTCAACCCCACTTGCACAACTGCATCTCAAGCCACATGCCTTGAGGACTCCGAATCTATTTTATAGGACTATCTTGCTCTGTTTAATTTTGCCCCGATCACTTCAGCCATCATTCCTCCATAATCGATAGTGTTGGTGTTGGGTGGTGGTGGTGGTGAGAATTCTCAACAATTTTGAAATACTAATGAAGTAACTTTTGAGAATAAATTTTTTTTTTGTTTTAGACACTAGAATGCAAATACAGAATCTCCCTAGCATCTGCCTCATCTTTAAAAAACAAACACACAAAATAGCATCATCAACAAAAACCAAACCACAAACCTCTTCACACGTCTTTTTATGTCATTTTATATTTTGTAATAGCAGGACCAATGAGTTCCACATTGTATGTTTTAAAAAATGGTTGTTCTATTCTGCTTATATACAAAGATGCTAGACTAGAGATGAATACGTGAAGAGAGAGTTTTGTGCCATCACCAAGTAAGCCAGATTGATTTGGACAAAACAAACACTTGCATGATCTTCTGGAGAATTTAGTTGGTTTCATGTTCTCTGAGAAGAAATATAGAGGACATTTTTTGTCGGAGAAGGATCACACATTTCCTGGAGTCTGTCACCTTTCTTTTCTTTCCATAGGGATGTTTGCTGCTAGAATCGTTTAAAGAAAACAGATCACCTAAGACATGAAGCTCTGTTCTAGTTCATTCTCGATCAGGGCACATCTCCAAGATCCTCAAAACCAGATGTCAAATCCTTGTACTTCCTTCTGTAGTATGTGTAAAGTGAGACTGGGAGAAAAAAGTCTCGTCTGGCTGAATTGGTTGCCTGTGTGAACTTTAGATTGTTTTAATATGAGATGAACATTTTTCTCAGACCTTTAAATCCTAGTTCTGTTTCTCTTGTCAGCTCCAAAGAGGTTCACGTCCAAGGTTTTTTGATCACCTCTGAGGTTCACATTTTATTCTCAAGCTCCTAAAGCATACAGTCCTATCTGTAGCATTTTTCGCTGTTGGTAAGAACCATTTAGACTCTTAATTTTTTTTTCTCCCTTTGGAAATCTACTATTTGGCAAAGATCATCCCCCCCATCCCTTACAGATGAACCAGTGTATCATTTGTAAGTTTTATTCTTCACAATATCTCTGTTCTAATTCTTTGGAGGAGTTAATTCTTTGGTAAACTTTTGCCTAGAGTATTAAGATAAAAGAGGTTTCAGCCAGATGCCTTGATATTTAAGACAGGTTGAGTCTTAAGTACATACAGTTTGTATATAAAACACTAGCAATTTTTCCTTATATATATGACTTAAAACGTCGAAACAAAATTGATTAACGAGTAGATGTGGTATAAAGCCCACAGTGGATAAGCACTACTGTTTTCGTTTCATCTGATTCTCTTTAAAAGATTTTTTAAAGAAGATCTTATTTTTTATCTATCATCTATCTATCTACCCATTATCTATCTATCTATTATCTATCCATTATCTATCATCTATTTATTATCTATCTATCTATCATCCATCCATTTAGGGAGTATGGGGGCTGGGCAGAGGGACAGAGAGTGTTAAGCAGGCTGCATGCCCAGCACGGAGCCTGAGGCCGGGCTTCATCTTATGACCTGAGACGGTGACTGGAACTGAAACCGGGAACTGGTAGCTTAGCCACTGAGCCACCCCAGGGCCCCATCATCTGATTCTCTTTGATGCCCATCTAAAAGAATTACTGGTGCTTGCCATGTTTCTTTGACAGTGTGGGGAAAATGAGCTCAGAAGGTAAGCAACGTACCAAGGTCTATGGAAAGTGTTTTCACTTGTGTTTCAACCTAATTGTCTTGGTTCTGCGTCTCATTTCCTTTCCTTTGCATCAATTCACCAAATATTATTTGTTGAATGCCTGCTGTACACTGGCTGGGCTCTGCCTTGAACGTGGTACCCTGTAGGGGGACCAAAACACAAACTAAGACTCAGGAAGCAATGTTGAAAGGTCCTGTGAGATGAGTGAGAGGGGAGAGGCATGGGCTCCACTGCAGGGAACAAGGGCGGCTGGCAGGGGAGGGGGGGTTGGCGGGGGGGATTCTGAGAGGAGGCTGCATTTGAGCTGGACTTTAAAGGATAGGAAGGTTGCTTTAGAAAAAGAGAACTAAGTATTGGGAGAAGAGCATCCTGGGCAAAGGAAGAGCCCGTGAAATACGTCAGGGGCTTGGAACCGTGTTGTGAGTGGGAAATGGCTCAGGGATCCGTGGGACAACAACAGAGGGCCTTATGTGGCCTGGGGGTGCAGATTGGACTGGAACAGCGAGGAGGCTGATTGCACCAAACTGATAATGTGGAACCTTGACGAAAGTTAAGCCAAGGGTCAAGGGACTAGATTTGTGGCTTAGGGAGAGAGTGATGTGGAGAATGGGTCAGAGGAGGGAGAGATGGGGAGACCATTAAAGCAGCTACTGAGGTAGGCCAGGGGAGAGGTAATGGGGCCAGGACAAGACAGTGGCAGAGGGGAAAGCAGAGGTCAGATTTGATACCCTAGATTTGTGTGGGAAAGCTGAGGAAGAGTGAGAAGTAGCCAAGATGATTCTGAGATTTCTACGTTTGACTTTTTTTTTTTTTAAGATTTTATAAAAAAGTAATCTCTATATTCAATGTGGGGCTCAAACTTGCAACCCTAAGATCAAGAGCCAGCCAGGTGCCCTACTTTTGGTCGACTTTTGAGCTGTGCTTGTGTAACAGGCACTGCATTTGATGCCTTATATTCCCAATTTTGTTTAATCTAGTGTCCAACAAGATTGCAGTATTAGCCCCATTTTGGGGGATGAGGCATCGAAGGGGTGTAGCGACATGTCTAGGGTCACATACTTAGTGATTGGTCATGGAATCTGAGCCCAGGCTTGTCTGACTCTAAAGTCTAAAGTCTGATGCTAAATATTCTCTAAAAGGGAATATAGTTTCACTTTCCTCCAGTAGCCAGACCATTCACAAGGTTCTAAACATGGGTGGGTAGGTTAATCTAAAGAAGAGAGAACATGGTGGGGGTGATGTGGTGGTGGTGGTATTTGTTTAGAAGTAAAACATAGGGGAACAGTGTGGTATGAGTATGTGGTCTTTGAGGTAACTACAGAGCGGGTGGGCGGTGTCTGGAATCAGCAGTCTCCAGAACAAGGCATCATTGTCTTCCACCTCCCAGCGTATTTCATATACCTGGAAATGGCACTTAGACCATCTTTGGGTCTGCTCTTGACTGAAGTTGTGTGTGTGTGTCTGTATGTGTGCCTGTGTGTGTGTTTTGTGAGAAGGAACATCTTCATAATTTCCTCATCCTTTTTTTTTATTGTACCAGATTCACTTATTTGGAATGAAAGGAACAGAAAGTACTTTTGTCCTGATCTACTTCTGTGCGAATATCTCATGGTTTTATGAAGAGGCCTGAGAGCTTGGCAAACTTCTGAAAGGGAGGGATTTTTGCCTTATGCTTTAAAAGAAGTGAAGTGCTGCTTTCTGTTTCAGATATTCACTGCAGCTTTCTGGTCATTCCTGGCAATGTATGTCATTCTATTTTTCCGTGAGAGGCCATAACTTATAGAATCAAAGGGGGATCTTTGACAGTACATGAGAGAGTTTTAGTGTTTAGAAATGGCAGGGGCAACTACCCATGGAGCAACTAATAATAAAGATTCCCTATCCCAGGGGCATCTTTGGAACGTGCTGGAGCCATTCAGTATTCAGAGTGCACCTGTACACTGGAAGGCTCACGGAACCCCTAGGTGGTATTAGCATAGTCATGTGGTCATGAAACCCCCTGGTAATGTTGTGAGCAATGTGCCAGCAGTTATATACTAGAAACTTAGGTCTGTAGAAATATGAAAAGATTCTCATTTGATAAATTCATGAACTGAGCCAAATGACATGAAAACAACATTTTCCCCCCCTGCTGTTTCCATTTGCAGGTTTTGGCATGGAGGCAACCTTACTCCTGGTGGTTGGCTTTTCCCATACCAAAGGGGTGGCCATCTCCTTTCTGGTGCTTGCTGTAGGATTTAGCGGCTTTGCTATTTCAGGTGATGTGTCCTTTGGTTTTCCACATCTTTTCTACAGATTCAGCAAGTCTTGGGAGGAAGGAAGGAGAAGGGAATATTGTTTCACTTTCCCTCAGTAGCCAGACCATTCACAAGGAGCAGGTTACTGGCTAGACGGTTTCATAATGTGGGGTTGATTTTTTAAGATTGCTGAGGACCAGGCCTGGGAGCCCAGTCGAGCTGGGATTGTCCCTACTTCCCTGCTTGGAGAAAGACACAAAATGCAGACACCCCCCTGAGCCACAGGCAGAGGCATAAGCATGTGTCCCAAGTGAAGGGGCATGTTCATGCCTCTGGACCAGGTCACCCTACCTCACAGAGGCTCTTGTGACATTTTCAGTCCTCACTTTGAACTAGAGAACGGCTAACATCAGCCCAAACGTCAGGTGGTAGAGTCATTTGACATAGTGTCCTAAAATTCAAAGTTTTTTGTTTTAAGTGGAAAGCTTCTTTAGATTTTGTCTTCTCCACAGCTTTCCTTCTCTAGAGAAGAAAGTGCAGGTCTGGCTGGCTCTAAGCCTCTGCTCTTTCTACTATTCTAGGCTGCCTGAGAGATCAGGGTAAGAATATCCCAGGGCAGAAAGATATGGAACCTCTGATAGTTTTTTAAACCATCCCCAAAATAAAGCCTTGGTCTTTTAGAAATAAATAGAGCTGCTCAACAGTGAAATTAAGGGGGAAAAAAAGTCTGTTTTAAAAGAAACATGCAGCTAAGAACTTGGGCTTGGAGAGGCATAAGCCTGATTTTGAGGCCTCTCTCTTCTCGTTGCTCTGCATAAAAGAAAAAAATGCTAAGTTATCTAAAATCCCAAGCTCTGGTTTCCTCATGGGATTGTTGGGAGATCTCCAGGAACTGGAGGTAGTTCTGCACCCGGGTGCATTTCCCAGGATAAGTCGGGGCTGTTTGCACTAGGAGGGATGTTACAGCGGGGGGAAAAAAATCAGATGGTGTCCTCATAAAGTTTACATTCTAGTAGAAATAAAGCATTTGAAAACCTTCACCCAGGGCGAGAAGCACAACCAAACTAATAAGTATTCACTCTTGTGAATTGGATTGTTCAGTTATTATCCACTTTCACCTTGGGCTTCTCAAACTTTGACGCACATACAAACCACCCTGCAATCTTGCAAGATGCAGATTCTGATTCAGCAGGTTCCAAGCGGGGCCTGAGATTCAGCATCTCTCATGAGCTCCCCAGCACGGCTGCGGTGGCTGCTACCGGGGTCTACACTCTGAGCAGCAAAAATTCTAAAGCAATTCGGCTGATTTCCAGCAGATGTTGAGGAACATCTTCCCCCCGTAGCTCTGTGCTGCAAAAGGGATTCATATCCTGTCTCCAGAGATAATGAAATATTTAGGTTCATGTCATTCCTGGATTACCAATTATGCCACTGGCAGGAGAGAAACGCAATATACCAAAAAACAGCACCTGCCTTTATTTATTTATTTACCTTTTTTTTTTTTAAAGCACTTCCTCAGTGCTGGCGACTTTTTGACATGATCTTGTTTAATGCTCCTGACAACACAATGAGAGGGATATTGCTATATCCATTTTACCAGTGAGGATACCAGGGCTCAGAGAGGTGACTCAACTTGCTTATGTAACTTGAGTGGCTGGGATTGGAAAAAAGTTTTGCCTGACCAGTAGTTGCACTGCGGAGGAACAATAGACTTGGGGGTGATGATTCCTCAGGATCTGCTATCTGCCACCATAGACATGCCGGGGAAGACTGGGAACATTTGGGAAACGACTGTTAACAAGAGAGCTGAGACAGGTCGGTTAGGAAGATAGAGGGATGGATGACATTTGCTCTGAGAAATGTCCTGTAGAGAGAAGACAGACTTTCCTAGCTTGTCAGCTTTTGATTGTTTTGTTTTGTATCTGCCACAAAAAACAAAAACAAAAACAAAAAACTATCAGTATCTTGGTTTCTCAAAGATTTTTTTCTCCTAAACACCAGGATTGTGCAGCTAGAAATCTAAATCTTTTCTCACATTATCTTTAGCTGAACGCAGATGCCTAGGCTTTGTATCAGAATATAATACTCAACAATCATATTAATTGCTTCTTATCTCTGGGTTCTTTTCTAATAAAGTGTTTATCTCTTTCAAATCAACAGTAAGATTAATTAATCTTGCAGCTGTTTTATATTCTGATTGTCTGACACTTTGATCTGAAAGAGAAGGTACATTTATTACAGAAAAGGTTTTCTCAAAATTCTCTCTGAATCAGAGGTAGGGAAAAACAACCAATGTGCCAGATTAGGGGAAAAAAAATTTTTTTTAAATCCTATTTTCAGGTTCTTTGCTCAGAATAGAGAATGAAAAAGCAAGGCTAAGGGAAACAAAAACATGAATAAACAAAGCCTACAATCCCCTGCTGTAATTTCAATGGCTCGAATGCGTAATTAAACAATTATTTATCAAGTGCGTACCATGTACCAGACCCTTTGCCAATTCAGGGAAGATAGTGGTAAACAAGACCGATGGATAACCACCCATAAGGACCATTCGTATTGGTTTTCACCTCTGTGTACCATGGACTTAACATCCATTATTTAACTTAATTCTTACAACAATTTTATAAGACTGATTATGCCAGCTGGTAGATGAAGAAGCAGAGGTTCTGAAGACTTCAATCCTTTGTTCACATTTGCATCTCAATCAAGCTGCCAGAGACAAGTCCATCTGACTCTAGAAAGTCCATCCAGCAAGAGCAACACTAGTAGACTTGGGTCCCAGTGTGTGTGGCCTCCTCCTTCAGAGCCTAGCCCCTAGCGCCTTCCCCTGCCTTCACTGCTCTTCCTTCATTCCATTCATTTTTCTCTCTTGATAAATAGTTATCATTTTGGAGAAGATACTCAGAGAGGGAGACGCTGAGCCAGCGGCAGCCTCGGGCAGTGTCCCGGTGGTGGTAGTGGCGCTGGTTGGCATCCCTATTCCCCCAGGCTCGACTCACAACTTTATGACTTTTTTTTAAAGATTTATTTATTTGTTTATTCAGAGAGAGAGAGAGAGAGAGAGAGGCAGAGACACAGGCAGAGGGAGAAGCAGGCTCCATGCAGGAAGCCCAACATGGGACTCGATCCGGGACTCCAGCATTATACCCCGGGCTGCAGGCGGCGCTAAACCACTGCGCCACCGGGGCTGCCCTCTTTATGACTTAAGTAGTCATCTTGCCCCCATGTTAGAGGAGAGAACAAAGGCCTAAAAATTACTTAAGTGTTGGAAGTGAGATCCAAGACCAGCTTTACAGACTCCAAATCAAGTATGGATGTGGAAGTCTTGTGGAGGTCACGGGAGTTCTGCCAATGTTTGTGCAAATATTTGTTATCAGAAAAGTATCTTTCCCATTGGGCCATGTGGCCACCAAGATAAGCTTACCTCTGGTGGCCTTTTGGAAGTGAGCTGAGGACTGGGATGGGGAGAGTATTATGAGGCCAGATTTGGTTCTAATCGCACTGTAAACAATCGGTGCAGTTGTTTACTCTGAGTAAATGTGATCCTGTCAATTTTTTTTTCAGTATTGCCCAAAACACTGTTATTTTGGAGTTCTACCTAGGAGCATAGGTGTCATAAATCCCCCATGGAGGGTTCATGGGAGCCATTGCTGATCAATCACAGCACGTTTTTCTGCTATGCGCAGACAAAGCCTGACCATTCTCAACATAGCCACCTTGGGAGAGGTACCCATTAGTCATATGGTAGAGGAGACCAAATAGATTGATGAGAGTTGGGAAAAGCTGTGTAGTGCCCAAAATGTTCTGGACTCTGATTTTGAGGTTTTGGCTTCACCGTAGGTTTTAACGTCAACCACCTGGACATTGCTCCCCGCTATGCCAGCATTCTCATGGGGATCTCAAATGGAGTGGGAACCCTTTCTGGAATGGTTTGTCCCCTCATTGTTGGTGCGATGACGAAGCACAAGGTAATGGTCTCCTTTGGGGCTATGGGTTGCAGTATCAGAGACTGAAGTACTATGCAAACTTGAGAGCTCAAGGCTCTGCCCCAGCCTGTAAATCCTGTAAATGTGTATGTCTTTGACTTTGGCTGAGTCATTTGAACTTCTTTTTTCTCTCCTCCTCCTCCTCCCCCTCCTCCTCCTCCTTCTTCTTCTTTTCTTCTTCACTATTGTTTATTGATAGTAATAGGGCTGATTGAGGTTTGGTTCCACATTTCCTCAACTGAGAAGTAAAAGCAGTGTGTATGGGGGAGGAGGTGAAATGAACATTATCGGGACGGTTTAGAGGCACGAGGAAGAAACTGATGTGATCAACTCAGGATAAATAATTTACCCAAGATTGTTTTATAATTCTAAGTAATTAAACTTTATAGCCCATTTCCACCTATTACTTAGCATGTTCTAGTGTAGAGATATTAGTTCTGTTATACTTCCTTATTGTGAAGAAAATGAACAAGACATTAATGGCCTTACCGGAGAACCTACAAAGGCAGGGCACTCAGTCATTACGGAGCCTTGTGCGTTTAGACAAGAGTGAGTAGTAGAGGAGGATCCCAGATCTAGCCGGAGTTCAACCACAGGCCACATGGTTTCTTAGTCTCTGTCACTAAAAAGATTTCAGGATGCTGCTTTCCACAAATAAGAATTTTTTGATTCTATGGAATTTTTACCCAATTTTTTCTTAGTTGGATTGCCTATTACTAATATGATTCCAGAAATTCTGCCAGCTTCTTGGAACAAATATATAAGTTAAGTTTTCTTCTTTTTTTTAATAGAAAAGGAAGATGGGTTTTGGGGATTTTATAGGCAGAGGATCCAGGTTTTCCCTCTCTGTTCATGAGATGATGGTATGGGTATCATGACCACTAAATTTCAGATATTAATTTCACCCAACTTTAAACCCAAATTTCCATCATTTTTTGATTTACTGTATTTTACACAGAAAATTAGATTATAAATAAGCTACTGACAGTCAAGAGTGAGCATTTTCACAGTTGAAATATTGTTATGTATCCAATGGTAAACAAGAAGGAGACCTCTGATATTTAAAATGGTGGGTTCCTAAAACAAATTTAATGTAACCTACCATATGAACGGAAATCCCATTTGTATATTTAAAAGACCTGTGAATGGTGCTGCATATATTTTTACATATTGTTTATTTTAAAAAGTATTTTTCTAAATTAAAAAAAATGCACATTCATTGTAATTTTAACTTTATTTTTTAAACACTCAAATTCTGCTTGGCTCCTGGGCATGCTTCTGACACATGCCTTCCCTAGAAGTATAGCATTGCCTTTGGGTGTAGGCAGGAGATTTTGTCCCAGTGGAAGCCTCTAGAACAAACTGTTAATCCCTATTTTTGGTTAAAACCCATTAGCTGGTACTCTTATTTCCTTGTTTAGACCCGGGAGGAATGGCAGAATGTGTTCCTTATAGCCGCCCTGGTGCACTACAGTGGTGTGATCTTCTATGGAGTCTTTGCTTCCGGGGAGAAACAGGAGTGGGCTGACCCTGAGAATCTCTCTGAGGAGAAGTGTGGAATTATTGACCAGGATGAATTAGCGGAGGAGACAGAACTCAACCATGAGAGTTTTGCGAGCCCCAATAAGAAGATGTCTTATGGTGCCACCACCCAGAATTGTGAAGTCCAGAAGAAATGGAGAGGACAGAGGGGAGTGACTCTCGATGAGGAAGAGCTGACATCCCACCAGAATGAAGAGGGAAGCTTTTCAGACACAGCCTAATGTCTGAGGGGCACTTTCATCTCTCCTTACCTTAGAACCAGAAAGTATCCATACTTATTGCCTTCCCTGTAGCCCAGCTTGCCAGAGGGTCAAATATGTGAACACTGGAGGTAGGAGAGGGGAGAAGAGGAGATCTAATCAGCAACAGAGAAAGAAAGGAAAAATATTATCTTGCAATGACACTTAACGGGCATAGAGCTTGCTCTCAGTTGAAAAAATGGGGATAAATATATAATTTTTTTGGATTGGCAGTTGACTCTTCTCAAAGAATTCTTTAAGAATTGAACTTATTCAGAAAAGAATGACTAGAAGAATAAGGGAGATAATACCATGCTGTTCAAAGAAAAATTGAAGGAACTGTCCGTATTTGGCCTGGAGCAGAGAAAACATTAGCTCTCACTACATTTCTGAGGGCATCCATGCAGAAGAGCATTTCCTATTCCCAGGAAAGGCTCCTGCTCAGGGAGGCCCTGCATTGTGCCAGGTGCTTTAGAAGCGTTCTTACTTAATTTCCACACCACTGTGACATACGTTTCTTGTCTTCATTTTACAATTAAGGAAGCTAAAGCAACAAGATACTGAATTGCCCAAGGGCCAGGGCTGAGATTGGAGGGGTACAAAATAGGTGGCAGTTTCAGGGAAGAACTTTCCACCTCAATGTAGAGAAGACTTTTTTTTTTTTAAATAATGAAAACTGACACTGGAGAGGGTTGTCTTGGGGATAATATCTTATTTTGGAAAGCATGGGGGATGAGAAACATTTGGGTTGATGTGAAAGCATCGCCATTTTACAAGGGGCTGGATTAAAAGATCCTGGGTTTGGAGAGAGGTTAAAATGTAAAATGTTAAAACAAAACAAAACAAAACAAAACAAAACAAAAAACAAGAAAGGAGAAAGAAAAGAAAAAGGAAAAAAGGTAAGTAAGATAGATAAATTTTCAGGCATCTGATGTCTAGAATGGCTGAGAAGAAAGCAAGGGCTTGACTAAATTTTGAGCCTTCATGATATCAAGAATGTAGTTAAATAATGTCCCAGATTACTTATAGATCTTTAGGACATTTAGTAATTTAAGAAGTTGATTCATGTGTTTTATTAGGTGAAATTCTCTTGGAAGAGTCTTCTGGTTTAAAAAATGTATGTCTTTAGCCATTTCTGCTGGTGATATTTAGGAATTTGATCAAACCGTGCACAACTATGATTGAAGTATTCCTAATGGCTTTATTTGGAATGTTACTGGGGAAAAACCACAATAGTAATTACGCAGGGAAATGAAATGAAAGCATGTATGAAAGCACCTGTGGCAACTAGACCCATAGCTAATGTTGAAAAATTCATCTTTGATCATATAAGGCAATACCATGGATACTCTCTGGATATATTTTAAAATCTAATGGTATTTTAAAATTTAAAGCTGGCATGTAAAGGATTGTTTGAAAATAAAGTTATTTCCCTGTTCATTGGTTTTGAAAATTTTATTTCTACTTTCAGAAGAAAAATATAATGTCAAAGAAAAATTATAGATTTGCTTGTAACTTATTATCATAGAGTGTTTTTTTTTTTGTAAGTTCTCCCATATACATGTCTGGTACCTAATTGTACCAGCAGAGTTGCAGTGTATTTTTTAAAAAAGAACAATTCTGAAAGAAAGAAAGAATTGCCTGACTCTCTAGTAAATAATATCCTATATGTCATTGGTATATAATTTTTTATCATATATCTTTAAATCTCTTTAATGAGTGAATGTATGTATTCCCATAGAACAGTTCCTGGCATGTAGAAAGTGCTCAACAAACATGAGCCATCATCATCATTATCATCTTGCAGCCTTTCAACTTTTCATTTGAAAAGAAAGCAAGCTATATACTTTTCATCCATTAGCCATAGACTTTATTGTGAAAATCGTGCTGTTTTCTAAGTAAAAAAAAAAAAAAATTAGAGAGAGAAATTTATGGTAGCCAGTGTTTTATTTTTTCTTCTGTTAATAAAGTCAAGTAACTATTAAAAGAACTCATGATAATCCTTAAGGTAATATTGTAGATTGCAATACAAAGTTGTATTTACTCCACCATTTAAACTCAATGTCCTATGTAGAAATCCCACATTTTGAGAAATCAAAGCATTTAAAGGGTGCCTGTAACTTGCCCTTCTAATATTAAAGAAAGAAAAAAAAATAGAGCCCTGGATCATGGTGTTAACAATGAAAACATATTTTGTTGTGATGGGCTTTGCAAAGGTTGCATGGCACAGATAATTACATTTGAATACCAGGCAAGATGGAGTGTTCAAGTCTGTGGATATTTTGCTGCAAATCTCCATTTGTAGGTCCACCCTTGGAGGTAAGTCATAGATTCAGTAGAAGGGAAGGGAAGGCCTAAGAGTGTTGGATTCTTGAGATAAGAAATGTCTGACTGGACCTTTTGAAAGAATGTAAGTGTTGGAGACTCCTAAACACGACCAAAAAAAATTATGCCAGAAATCATGGCACATTCATCATCCCTGCATGGATGTTAAGTTCAACAGGTAAAAACTGGAATGTACTGTTTCTTTTTCAGCCTCCTCCTGCCCCCCAATGCACCTGTTCTTCCTTCTCTGTTTCTTAGCTCTGCTAAGCCCAGCGCTCTGCTGCTGGAGCGGGAAATCTCGGAGTCGTCTTTGACTTTTAAAAAAAGTAATCCTTTCTTTCTCTCTTCCCTGCCAAATCTATTTAATTTTATTCTCGATCTGTGGATCAATGTCTTACATTGGTTTTGGAAAAATTTCAGCTGTTATCTCTTCTGATACTGCTTTTGCTCCACTTTTGGGCAATTTCGGAGTCCACTTAAATCGATGCCGGACACTGTGTGGAACAGTCTCTGCTATATCTCTTCTACAGTTTTTATATTTTCCAGCCTTTTCCCTCTTTCTGCAATTCTGGAATTCTTCTTCTGATTTATTTTTAAGTTCTTTATTTCTTTCTTCAGCAAGGTCTAATCTGGTAAAAAAGAGAATCCATCCACTGTGTTGTTAATTTCAGTCATTGTATTTTCAGTTTGAGGACTTTTATTGATTCTTTTAAAATTCTGCTATGTCTTGTAAGAAATAGTTCTAGTTCCCTACTGAAATCTTCAATCCTGTATTTTATTTCCTGGAACACAGTAAGCTAATTATTTCAGAATCCAATCAGTGCCAATATCTGGAGACCATGTAATTCTGTTTCTATTTTCTGTGGGTTTTGCTGATTTTTGTTTACATTATCATATCTCGGTCTGTACTTGGTTTTCTCTGTATCCAAAATTGTATTTAAAAAATTGTTTGTAGGGGATCCCTGGGTGGCGCAGCGGTTTGGCGCCTGCCTTTGGCCCAGGGCGCGATCCTGGAGACCCGGGATTGAGTCCCACGTCGGGCTCCCGGTGCATGGAGCCTGCTTCTCCCTCCGCCTGTGTCTCTGCCTCTCTCTCTCTCTCTCTGTGACTATCATAAATAAAAAAAAATAAAAAAAAATTGTTTGTAGAGGGATATCTGGGTGGCTCGGTTGGTTAGGGGGCTGACTCTTGGTTTCAGCTCAGGTCATGATCTCAGGGTCATGATGTCTCCCTCTGCCGGGTGGGCTCTGCACTCAGGGGGGAGTCTGGTTGAGATTCTCTCTCTCCCTCTCCCTCTGCCCTTCCCCCTGCTCATGCTCATGCTCTCTCTCTAAAATAAATAAATTAATCAATAAAAAAATCTTTAAAAAAAGAAAAATTGTAGAAATGATTTTAGGTTTAAAATAATGCTCTCTCTCTCTCTCTCCAGAAAGGGTTTCTGTTTGCTTTTTCCAAGTGCCTACTTTCCAGTTGCAAAGTCTGAGATCTTCTGTGCCACCCAGATGACTCAAAGCTGGGCTACAGGAAGCAGGAAGGCTCTTTTTTTTTTTTTTATTTTTAGAATTTATTTATTTATTCATGAGAGACAGAGAGAGAGAGAGAGAGAGGCAAAGACACAGGAGAAGCAGGCTCCATGCAGGGAGCCTGACTTGGGACTCGATCCTGGGTCTCCAGGATCACGCCCTGGGCTGAAGGCAGCACTAAACTGCTGAGCCACCCGGGCTGCCCAGGAAGGCTGTTTTGCTTTCAATTCAACTTTATTCCCAGAGTCCAGCACTTCAGGGTCCCAACCCCCCATTACTGTGCTGTACCAGCATCCAACTTTTGTCTTCCACCCAGCCATCAAACTGCTCAGCTATCAAACACTGCTTTGTTATAATTAACAAATGCTCCCAGGAGAAAAGTAGCCTCAAATGTCAGGCTCATGTCTCTGGATTTTTATGTTCACCCAGATGGCCAGATGGTAGCCAGGTAACTTTTCACTTCCAATGCTGTTGAGTAGACATAAAAAAATTTTTTTTATTGTTGTTCGGCTTTTCTAGTGTGAAGGTTCACCCGAATTATGTAGCCTGCCATTAATGGACAATGAAGTCCCTTTTAATTTTATCTTCACAAGTTCCCGTGAACGGATTTATATCCCTAGAGATAATGTGATAATAAACCTCAAATCTCAGTAGCTCAATACAACAAATGTTGATCTTTCTCTTATGTTACTGATCAAGTGTGGGTTTGGTTAGGTGGCCTGGAAGCTTGTTTCAGATGTCACTCAGTTATCTAGGATTTCTTTTTTTCTCTACTCACCATCTTGTAGTTCATCATTCAGAACATATGACCACTGATGTCACCATGCAAAGGGGAAGGAGGCACACTGGCCTTTCACTGCCTCACTTGGAAATGACACTGTCATTTCTGCTTCTAGTCTACCAACCTACACTAGCCATATAGTCCCAACCTGACTTCATAGGTGCCCAGGGAATGAAGGGGATGGATCCCTAGAATGAATACTAATTACATTTGCCACTCAGCTGGAGTCTAGATTCAGGGTCTCTTGAACTCTCACGTGACATGTTGAAGGAGTCCTCTAACCCCAAGTTGCCATAAGTGATGTGACTCTGCAATGTGGCATTCTGGAAGACCTGAACTAGGTTACAGGGAGCAAATTATGTCTGGGAGGGAGCTTTGAGCTCCCTCCAAGGAGAGACCACAAAAATATCCATTCATTAGAGTAGAATAGATTCTGGCCTGATTCAAACTTGAGTTAATAACCACACGGACCTCTTTGAAGGACCAGGAGAATTGAACTTTTCTTAAGATTTCATGTATTACTATGTCCCAGACCTTATGTGAAGGTCTTTCCATACACGATTGTTTCATTTGTATGGTGACCCCATAAAGAAGGTTCAACTATTTATTCCCAAGCATTTATTAATAAATAAATGGTGTTTCTGAGCAGAAATTAAATGCAAGACTCTAGTGGCCATATATAATATATAATCTTAATTCTTAATTTTTAATCTGTTCTCCCCTGCTTCTTCTGGCTGTAGTAATTCTAGACAATGGTGATTCTCAAAGTCAGGAGAGTGTCCCAGTTATTTCAGCGAGGCATGAGCCAGCTGATGGAATGAGCCCTGGTAGATTAGTCTAGACCCATCCACAGGGATAGGTGAAACGGCAGATGAACAGGTGAGAGTCCTCTTCTCACCAACTGCCAGACTAAAGGGAGATTAAGAACCAGAGGCCCTGGGCAGCCTGGGTGGCTCAGCGGTTTAGTGCTGCCTTCAGTGTGATCCTGGAGACCTGGGGTCGGGTCCCACGTCGGGCTCCCTGCATGGAGCCTGCTTCTCCCTCTGCCTGTGTCTTTGCCTCTCTCTCTCATGAATAAATAAAATCTTAAAAAAAAAAAGAACTAGAGGCCCTTTTCTTTCCCCTATTTCTCTGGCTACACAAAGAGTAACATGGAAAGGCTGAACCCATGCTGACTGGGCATATGTATCTTGGGGAGTGTGATGGAAGCAGGTTCCAGAAGACTGAATTTCTCCCAGGTACCCCAGGTATGGAAACAGAAACACAAAAGGAAGGAGGTGAAAATTGCATTTAGGAAGTCGAATGGGGTCACATCTGTCTTTACTGACTTCAGCAGAACTGAGTGAAGAAAGGAGGAAGCTGTTTTGAGTTATGGCACCCATGGAAGCTGATGAATTGAAGGCACCAGCTCCAGGTACCTCGGGAGGACAGAAAGAGGAGGGACAGTGATGTCAGAGGAGGGGAGCTGAACACACAAGGATCGGTGGAAAGTGAGAGTTGCCAGATTTTCAACTCTGTTGGAAGTGCACATCAGGAGTCTGGCCCTGACCAGCTCAACCAAGAAACGGCATCCCCCCACACCTAGTGGGGAACAGGTTTATCTCCTGGACAGGGAATCTCTGGACTCAGGAACACCTGTCATAGCTCAGCATCAGCTCCAAACAGTAGAGGTTTTAGTCTCTTGTGGTCCCCTAAATATCTGAAGAACCTAGAACAGTGCCTGGCTTTAATAGTCACTTGGTTAATATTTATGGAATGGATGAATGAACCTTACTAAACACAGGGAATTTTTTTTAATAGAAATGTTTTCATTTTTTTAAAAAGATTTTATTCATGAGAGACAGAGAGAGAGAGAGAGACCCAGGCAGAGGGAGAAGTAGGCTCCATGCAGGGAGCGGGACGTGAGACTGGATCCGGGACTCCAGGATCATTCCCTGGGCCGAAGGCAGGTGCTAAACCGCTGAGCCACCCAGGGATCCTCCAAACGCAGGGAAATTACCAGCTGGCATACTGAATGCTGAAAACTTTCAGCTGCCTTCGTGAGCTGGACTTCCAAAACACCAGGGGTCAGGTTTCTATCCCTGGGTAGGAGATTGGTGGGATCCCAGGGGAGGGGTGGGAACCCATGAAGAGAAAGGCTTATAGCTGTTGACATTTGGGCATTTGTTTCCCCATCAAAACAGTGGCCCAATCACTCCCTGTGGAGGCCACCCACCAAGCCCTGGCATGGGAATACAAATTCCACCATTCATTCATTCATTCATTCATCCTGTAATTATTTAGCACTGATGATAAGCACCTCAATTATTGAGTACCTACAGTGGTCTAGGCACCTGGGATAGAAGAGAAGTTAACAAAACAAATCTCTGTTCCTATGGAGCTTACACTCTGGGGAGCAGACACGAAAAATAAGCAGGTAGATGAGTAAATCCAGTACCTAGACTGTCAGAGGGTGATAAATGCTAAGAACAAACATAAAACAGGGTAAGGGGGCGATCCCTGGGTGGCGCAGCGGTTCGGCGCCTGCCTTTGGCCCAGGGCGCGATCCTGGAGACCCGGGATCGAATCCCACATCGGGCTCCCGGTGCATGGAGCCTGCTTCTCCCTCTGCCTGTGTCTCTGCCTCTCTCTCTCTCTCTGTGACTATCATAAAAAAAAAAAAAAAACAAAACAGGGTAAGGGGAATAGGGAGTGTGGGGGTTGGTGTGTTATACTGAGTATTCAGGGAGAAAGTGAACTTTGAGCAGAGAAAGGAAGGCAGTGAGTGTGTAAGGCAGATGCCTATTTGGGCAAAGAGTTTGAGGACTAGGAAAAAGCAGGTACAAAGCCCCTGGTGCGGGAACACCCTTGGCATATTCGAAGAATCCCAGTTCCTTGGAGTTCTGGACGTATTTTGAAGGAAGATGGGACGTTTACTGAGAGGCAGAAGACTGAGGATCAGGATTGGTGAGGAAGGGATCAGGAAGTTGGACATGTTTGATTTTGGAATTTCACTCGCCTGTTGCTATCTATGTGGCAGTATCAGGTGGACAGTGGAAATAGCCTGGGATTCAGGGCATAGGTCAGATCTGAAGCCGTGTCCTTGTGAGTCATCAGCATGTCACACAGTGGTAGTTAAAGCCACGACACCAGGTGAAATCATCAAGATTTGAACATGACTGAGCCCTGGGGATGCTCCAACATAGGAAAATGAACAGGAACCAGCAGAAGACATGAGAAAGTGGGGGATGGAGGGGAGTTGAGGGGTGGGCTGGGGAACCTAGTGGCCAAGGGAAGAAAGCATGGCTCAAAGGGGGACGTAAGGTTAAGACACGATCTATGGTGTCAAGGGAGGGTCAGGAAGATGAGGACTGAGAATGGATGATTGAATTTAGCGACAGGAAAACCGTTCATGACCTTGACCAGAGCAGTTTCGATGTCGTGGTAAGGACAAATGGTTGATTGGTATTATTTCATCTTATGTGCCTAGACCAGTTGTTAGACGTTTTACGCAATTTCTGAGTTTTCACTTTTTAAATAATAATTGATTACAAATCGTCAACTTCATCTGTAAGAGATATTTTCACAGGAAAATGAACCTGACTTTCTATTTCTATTTATCACTCAATATAACGAATTAAGCTTATTGGCAGCAACAGAACGGATGCAAACATGTGGCTGTTTGGAAAGCAATTTCAAGGTGGCTTTGAAATGCATTTCTTTACTAGGTATATTCGAAGAGACTTGCTACCTAAAGACCTGAAAGTACTTCAAACACAGGAATAATTTGGAGCAATAGTGTTTTTCTCTTCTCTCTCTCTTCCCTTCCCTTCTCCACTCCTCCTCTCCCTTCCCCTTTTTGTTTCTACCATCAAATGACCAAAGTAAGCTATTTATTCACTTTTATTTTTAAGTTTTAAAAAACTAAAACAGGGGCACCTGGGTGGCTCAGGGGTTGAGCATCTGCCTTCGGCTCAGGTCATGGGTGTCCTGGGATCCAGTCCCACTATGGTCTCCCTGCAGGAAGCCTGCTTTTCCCTCTGCCTATGTCTCTGCCTCTCTGTGTCTCTCATGAGTAAATAAATCAAGCAGGGGAACTGAGCGGGGAAAAAATCAGAGAGGGAGACAGAACATGAGAGACTCCTAACTCTGGGAAACAAACAAAGGGTTGTGGAAGGGGAGGTGGGCGGGGGGATGGGGTGACTGGGTGACAGGCACTGAGGGGGGCACCTGATGGGATGAGCACTGGGTGTTACACTGTATGTTGGCAAATGGAATTTAAATAAAAAGAAGTAAAGAAATTAAAAAAAAAATCCCTAAAACTATATAGTGATGGGTTTAGTATCCTGCATTCCAGGGAAGACAAGCCCAGGATGGGCGAGTGGGGCCGCGTTCCCCAGGGGTTGGGGCACGCGGATCGGGAGCGCTACGGGGCCCAGCGAAGCAGGGCACGGTGGGCGGAGGCGGGGGATTTTCTTCCAAGGTGAAGAGTCTCACTTCCTAGGGTCGGGCAAGGAAGGGCCCAACGCCGAGGGCAGGACCGTGACGGGGTCTTAGGTGAGCAGCCCGGCTGCGGCCTGGCCTGCGTGCGGCGCCCCTGGGAGCTGCCTCCCGTCCCCACCGCCGTTCCGCGCGCGCACAGCCGCCCGCCGCGCCCGGGGCGGCCCGAGTCACCCCCGAAGCCTCCCAACCCTTCCCGCCACCTGCGTGGGAACATTGCAGACTGGCTTGAGGGCTGCTGCAGGCGACTCCACTTGCTTCCTCGCACTTCTCCGTGCAGGGTGGAGGGCACTGCCCTCGGCCACCCGCAGACGAGGGCGGGGGGGGGGGGGCCTTCGCTCGCCGCGGTTCCCGCGGAGGGCGAGCCCCACGGGGCAAGGGCGAGGCCCCGCGGCTCCTGCTGGGAGACCTCGAGACTTCCCAGTTTGCGGCGGGACAGCCCACTTCATAGAACACCCCCATAAAGTAGGAAGCAGACGGTAAGTTCGCTTCGGCCAGAAGGGGGGTCGGGTCTCCCCGCGTTTCCGAGCTACCGTCGTGCTGGCCCACGAGGAGCTGCAGGCGCGGAGCTGCAGGCGCCCCGGAGTCAGCCCCACCCACACCACGGCTCTGGCTCGCAGGCCCTCCTGAGGCCTCACCGCAGGCTCACCCGCCTGGCCTCGCCTCGTCTCCTTCTTTCTCCTCATCTAGCCTCCTTTGTCTACCCTCTATCATGTTTTCCCTAGTTCTTGCCTTCATTTGGATTCCCTTTCCTTCCTTCTTTGTTTCTACACTCCCTTCCTCCTCTCTCTGCGGTCTCGGACTCAGCCGGAGGAGCTTGGCAAGGCAAGAGTGGTGGGTGGTCAGGTGGGTGAGAGCTTCTCTGATTTATTTCTCTCCCATCCTTTCTTTCCTTTTAAAGATTTTATTTATTTATTCACGAGAGAGGCAGAGACACAGGTAGAGGGAGAAGTAGGCTCCCTGCGGGGAGCCTCATGTGGAACTCAACCCCAAGACCCTGGGATCATGACCTGAGCGGAAGGCAGGAGACCCCTGAGCCACCCAGGTGCCCCTCTCTCCCCTCCTTTCCCACTCTTCCTATAAGCTATGATTATAAGACATCGGGATTAAATAGAGAAACTCATTTTGAAGGACTCTACATAGTTTTCTCTTAAGCCATCTACCACCTGACCATAATATGTGATCAAACATAATGATGAACACCCCAGGAAGATAATGTTGGCATCCTTGAGAAATTAATGGAAAATACTATGAGGTACTGTGAATAAATAGCCATGAAGCTTGGTTAAATAGTATCACTTAAAGAACCATTTACAAAATAATGCTATTTATATAACAAAAGTGAATCCCATTTCTCTGCAGACCAAATAATTATGCACAGCAAGAGCAAGCACCTTGGCTTTTACTAATTACAGAATTTTTCCACAAAATAGCTTTTTGTATTTTAAGAGTGCTCATTGTTTTAAAGTTGTTTCCAAGATTGTATGTTTAAGATGATCTTTTAATCTTTCACATTTTTAAGTATGATGTAATGCTTCCTTGATTATTTCAGCATAGGATAGAATCAAAACTCCAATTTAGGGTTCACAGATACTTCGTTTTTAATTTTCTTTAGAAACACATTTCATAATGAATTCTGGTCTAAAGTGCTATCCTGATCTGCATCAGGATTTTTCTCATACTATTCTTAGCTGAAATAGGGTAAAGAGTCAAATGACTTTTGGGTCATTTTTGTCTACTGTTTGTGGTTTCACATGGTTTTATTAATATGCTTGAGGATAAGATTTTATTTTCAAGAGAAGGGTTTAAGGCCGCTGTGGTCCCTCGACCTGTAAGCTGCACTCTCTCTACTGAAGGCCATAATATTTTTTATTTTTAAGAAAGATTGAAGAGCAAGGTTTATTTTTTAAATTTGTTTTTATTTTTATTTATTTTTAGAGAGAGAGAGGAAGAAAAGAGTGTATGTGTATGAGCGAGGTGGGGAGGAACAGAAGGAGAGGGAGAAAATCTTAAGCAGACTCCATGCGGAGCACAGAGCCCATGCAGGGCTTGATGCAGGGCTCCATCCCACATCCCTAAGATCATGACCTGGATCAAAATAAAAGAATGGGACTCTTAACTGACTGAGCCATGTGGGGGCCCCAAAGACCTTGGTTTTTATGGATGGATTTATCAGTATACTTGGGATAAAATTGATTTTTAAACCATAAAAAGTTGATTTCACTCCTTATTTAAAACTCCAAAAATTTCTTTAGTGCTTGTCTATCACTGCAGAACAAATCACCACTAAATTTTTATTTCTTGTTTTTGAAACACAAAACTACGTAATGGCCCCAGTTCTGTGGGTCTGCAATTTGGGTTGGGCTCAAGCATGTGGCTCTTCTGGTCTCTGCTGGGGTCACTCGTGTGGCTTCAGCCCTCTTGTGTCTGATGCTGTTTGGATGGTCTAGGGGGCCTCGGTGGCAGTTGGTGCCAGCTGTTTACTGTGGGTGCCCTAGTTCTCCTCCACATGGCCTCTCATTTTCCAGGTGACTGGTCTGGGCTTCTTTACATGGTGGACTCAGGGCGGTGTTCTAAGGAGGAGAGTATGGAAGCTGCAACACCGCTTGAGGTCATGTCTCGGATGTCCCACAATGTCACTTTTGTCACATTGGTTCCAGGGCTAGCCCCCTCAGTTCAAGGAGAGGGAGAATGGACTATACCTCTTGATGAAAGGCGTCTCAAAATCATTTTGCGAGGGAGCATCCACACAGGATGCAAGGATTATAGTGGTCATCTTTGCACATAATCTACCACAGCTTCTTATCACATTTAAAATAAGAACCAAAATTTTACCATGACCTACAAGTTTCTTCATCTTCTGCCTTCCTTTCCAATCTTATATTTTTCCATGCTTCCCTTTGTTCATTGCCTTCTTTTCTGTCACTCAAACCACCCCACCTTGTTCTTCTCTCTTATCTGAATTTCTTCTTCATCCTATTTGGGCTCCTCTCATCATTCAGGTCTCAGTCAAATGTTACTGAAAATCATCTTTTCTGTTTAAAACTGCTTTATTGAGGTATGTAAAAAGCTGTATATATTTAATGTGGGAATAGGTATACATCTGTGAAAATAGCACCTCGGAGCAAAGACAAGTGCATCATCTCCAAAAATTTCCTCACACCCCTTATTATTATTATTAATATTAGTGCATGGAACACTTAACATAAGACATACTTAAAACATAAATTTTAAGTATACAATATAGTAATGTTAGCTGTAGGCACTGTGCTGTATAGTAATCTTCAGAACTTATTCATGCTACATAACTAAAACTTTGTACCCTTTGACCATCACCTGCTAGTGTTCTCTGCCCTCACCCCCAGCCCCGGTAACCACCATTCTACTCTTTGCTTCTGTGAGTCTGATTATTTTAGACTTCACTTGTGAGAATTCTCATATATTTAAAGTTACTCTGTCTAAATTTGCCCCTTCCACTTTCGTAGCTACTTTTTTTTATTATTATTACCTGTATACTTCTGTCTGTTTTTAAAATGACTCTTTGAAATTGCCTTACTTAAAATATGCTTGTTTTGCTCCTCCAGTATGAGTTCTATGGGAGTTAAAGCTTTGTCTGTCTTGCTTATTCCTACATGTACCAGGATAAAAACATGCCTGGTGTAATGGTTTTCAACCCTGGCCACACTTGAAATCCATCCAGAGGGTGTGGATTAATGCCTAGACTACACTCCAGATAACTAGTAAGGCCAGCAGATCCCAAAAAAACAGCCAAAGTAAAGAACCACTGGCCTAGCCTGCACAGAGGAGCAGGACCCCAGGGTTGGGTCTTAAAAAGAAGGCAAGATTTGGAGCAGGGGAGGAAGAAGTCCTCCGTATTAGAGCAGACACAGGAGGAGCAAGGGAGAAAGGAAATGGATATTGCAGTGTGAATAATGCCAGGCTGGCAAACTTGATTCAATAAGCATTTGGTACATCAACCATTCTTCTGAATTTTCCAAGCTAGATCTGATTTGAAGTATTTCAAATACAATATTGTATTCCATTTTCCATGTAAAGCAGCAAAACATCTTTTAACATTTTAGCATCCAAACTCCATTTCTGAGGCATAAGCAATATAAGAATCATAGTTAAATGATGTATTTTTTTCGTTTTCTTTAGGAAATACATTCTCTGGCATGAGAAATGCCTTGAGTAAGCAACTTTAGACTCTTAAGTGGGGCACAGGAGTGATAAAAGTGGGATGTTATGATTGTTCTGTTAGAACAGATTGGAGATTAGAGATAGGAAGAGAAAAGAGGTGAGTACATCAGCCAGGCTAATGCCTTTATCCCTGTGAAGGGGGTAAGATTCATGGCGATGGGGACATATAGTCAAGGGTAGATGTGAGAGGCACTTGGAAGAAAGAAGGAAGTCACAGTCCATGATGAGAGATCAGTAGTATCACAGCTAGAAGAGAAGGGTATCTTTACTGTCTTGGATTAAGTTATTCTTGCTGAGCATTGACCAGTTTCGCAGAATTGACTTTGCTTAGTGCTGTGTGTTACCCGAGGGGAGAAGAGTGACTGCTCAGAGAGCAGAGAGAAGAAGTCATTTTCTTGGCATTGCTTTCCGAGAGATAAAATCTCTTCTTTAAAAATTGAGATTAATTTACATAAGATTCACTCTCTTAAAATGCAAAAATCAGTAGCTTTTAGTATAGTCACAAAATTATACAACCAGCATCATTATCTAATCTGGAACATTTCTTGTTACCCAAAAAGAACCCCATGCCCATAAGCAGGTACCCCTTATTCCTTCTTTCTCCATCTCTTGGCAAACACTAATCTACTTTCTATCTCTGCTGATTTGCCTTTTGTGAACACTTCATACACATGGCCTTATGTATCATATATGGCTTTATGTGCCGGACTTTCATTGAGCATAATGTTTTTAAGTTTCATCTGTGTGGTGGCATGTTTTAGTGCTTCATTCCTTTTTATGGCTGAATAATATTCCATTATATGATGGATAGACCACATTTGTTGATCATTATCAATCGATGGACGTTTGAGTTGTTTCCACTTTTTTGGCTATTCTTAATAATGCGTAAGCTCTGCATTTTTGAGATAGCCTTTCCTACTTCCATGAGCCCTTTTAATTTTTTTAACAAAGCAATTTTAGAAAAAAATTTTTTGGGAGATTTTATTTTTAAGTAATCTCTACTACAAACATGGAGCATGGACTCACAACCCTGAAATCACAAGTCACATGCTCCACTGCCTGAACCAGCCGAGTGCTCCTCATGAGCCCTTTTTAATATTTCAAGGGTACTATGAAAACATCCCATTGTCTCATATAGCTATTAGAATGATGCCATTAAAATGGAAGATCAAGGCATTGCTTTTCTCAAAACCCCTCAATGGCTCCCATCTCACTAATAGTGAACACTGGTTCTGAGCACAAATTCCAAGGCTTTTTTGATCTATTCTCCTAACTGTGTCTCAAGGGATCACTCTGTAACCTCCTACAGCCCTTCTCAGTCAGAGCTTTTCTAACCTCATCATTTAAAAGAAAAATCCTGCACCCCTACCATGTTTTGAGCATCCAATTTTGCTTCCTGCTTTATGTTTCCCTTTGAACTTGTGCTATCTATATATTTTGTTTTTCTTCTTTATTGTCTATCTTCATTAGAATGTAAATTCCATGGGGATAGGAATTTTTGTGCATTTTGTTCACTGCTTTATTGCAGCACCTGGAATAGTGTCTGGCAGATAATAGATGTTCACTAAATATATGTTGAATGAATGACTATACTTGCAGTTAGGTTGCTCAGGCTGTGTAAAATATCACATTTCTCTGTTTGTGGCTCAAAGGATAACCATGCAATAAGAAAGTTTATCTCCCTTACTTTGATTGGAAGGCCCAATGAGCATAAGTCTTTGACTATACTCATTAGTTTGACTAATGTAGAATCCAGGAATATCACTTGATACATCAATTTATTTAGTAGAAAGAACTTTGGAGACCTGGGCTTATGTGAGGGAGGCTGTGGGGAAAATTAAAGGGATGTCTAGTGGTAAGAAGTTTGAGAATGACTACCGTAAACAGGCGTTTTAGAAGGGTTTTGGTGATTGAAGTTGGTTAATTTTAGAAATTGAGTGGAAAAAAAACTGCATTCTAAACAAGTTTATCAGCATGTGCCATTTGACTGGTCTCCTGTTCAAAGGTTCCTGTTGCAACTCCTTTTGCATCACTTGCATAAAACTGAGGCAGCAGTAAGTGACAAAGGTTTTATTTATCTCCTGTTATTATCTGTTGACTTTTAAAGGGCTGGGTAATGAACAGACGCAGATTAGCTAACCCACTGGAAAGGATGAAGCAATGTCTTGTGAGGCCCAAGGTTCCCACCAGTCCCCTTGGAACCCTCTAAGCCCTGGTCATGGGCTCCTACTGAGGGTACATCACAAGGAACTCTTTCATTACATAGCTCTGTGGACTGAGGCTCTAAAAGGGGAAGAAATGTGTTCAGAGCCATGTGTTAAGTAAGAATCTGGCCAAAGTAAAACAAAACTGCTAATTGAGTACTAGTTTGAGAGAGTCAATATTGATTGTGCTCAGGTTGTACCACCAGGCACTTGCTCTGTATCATATCACTGAATCAGTACTGCAACCTTGTGAGCTAAGTGTTAGTTTTCCCATTTTATATTCAAGGAGACTTGAAACTCATAGACACCGAGCAACTGGCCAGAGGCCCCAAGTAAATGGCAGAGCTAGGATCCAAATCTGATTATCTTTGACTATGAAAAATTTTCATCTCCTTTTCTGAAGCCTAGTGTCTCCAAGTGAGAAAATCTCTTTCTTTAAAGGTCTCATAGCTCCTACCCCTTGCCATTCACAAATAATAGTAATAATAATAATTATTATAATGATTATGCATGCTGGGTGCCTACAATATTGGCCAGGCCTTGTTCTAGGTTCTGGGAATACACAAGTAAATGAAAGGAAGAGATATTCCTGACTTTGTGGAAGGAGAAAGACAATGAACACAATATAGAAACAGTTTATATAATTTTTTGGAAGGTAGTGAGACATGGAAAATAAAGAGAGCACGGTAAGGGGGATTGGAATATCTGAGTGTGGCAGGTTCAAATACAGCACCTAGGGTGGCCTTCACTAAGATCATACAGATCATACTTGAGCAAAGACTCGAAGAGGCAATTATCTGGGGGGAAACTTTGAGGCAGAGAGAAGAGCTGATGCAAAGGCCCTGAGGCAGACACATGCCCTGTGGGTTTGAGAAACAGTGAGAAGGTCCGTGTGATGAGACACCAAAAGTCAAAGAGGAGAACAAAGGAGATGAGTTCAGGTGAAATGGGGGCCAGGTTGTGCAGAGCCTTGTTGGCTACTGTAAGGATGCTGGCTGGCTTTTACTCTCCGTGAAATGGGGGAGTCTTTGTAGGGTTTTGGGCAGAGAAGTGACAAGATCCAACTTATATGTTGAAAGGATCCCTCTGGCTGTTGTGGAGGGGAATGAAGAGGAAGAAGGACAGTAGACACCTCAGGGCTTATGTCAGAGAGTAGCAACGTATACAGAGGGAAGGGACTGGGTTCTGGGCAAGATTTGCTGAGGGATTTGAGAGAGAAAGAGCAGAATCAAGGGTGCCTACAGTTTTCCCACTGGGAGTCTCCCCATTGAGTCCTCTAAGCCACATGGCTCCAAGGAAATGGAGGGTTCAACCTTCACACTGTGTATGTGACACATGGCAAAAGAGCCTACAGTCTGAGGGGAAACCAAACCACTATAAACTACTTCATTTCTCTATATAAGTTGGCATGTTTTAAATTCCAAGTAGCAAGACTTAGGACCTAGTGCCATTATCTCTAATCATAATCAGAGTCTCTTAAGCTCTCTGAGCCTCAACTCCTTTTTCTGTGAAGCGGGGATTACTGGCCTGCCATCTTGGTTGTGAGGTGAAGTGAACTCCACGGAGCCGTGACGGTGTTTGGTGGTGCCGAGTGCACAATAAGTGCTCAAGACATACTTGTTGAGCCACTAAACGAGAGAGAATGTACTCAAAAGACCTTTAGGAAAAATGTGCAAATCTCCGTTAGGTTTGTTGTTAGTGAACAAAGACAACTGCCGAGGCCAGCAGCTTTGGGGGAGACCTGAAATAACAGCTTAATTACTTTGCTTTGACTTAGCCTGTCAATTCTACTTGTTCATGTAATGAAATAATGAGGACACCCCCTCAGCATTTCTAGCTTCTGGTGCTTGTAGGCATTTTCATAAGCCAACAGCACCTGGCCAACTTACATAAGAACAGCTCTGATGAGCAGCCTCTTTAATTAAGGACATCTGCTTTTTAAAATCAGTCTTATTAGAGAGTTCTCTGTACCATGATCTGATCATTGGTGAAGCTGGTAATGAAGATATACAAAGTACATGAAGCCAGGAGGAGTTGAATTCTAATCTTGAGCCAATGAGTTAATACTTGAAAGTGCTTAGTAAATGCTCCAGAAGCACTAGCTGTTCTTATCATCTGTAAATCCATTCATTCTTCTTTCCTCCTTCGCCTTGCTTGCTATCATCTTCTCTCCTTCTCATCTTTTCTTCTTCCCTCCCTTCCTTCTTCCTTCCTAATCCACTCATTTTATGACTGTTTTCTGACATCTGTTTTGCGGCAGCTCCTGTGGTAGACGCCAGGCATATGAAGATGAATGAGGCTCATGAGATATTCACGTGAAGCCAATTAGGAAGCAATGTGGAAATGTGCAACCCCTTTTTTCCACTGATATTATGTTAAAGTAACATAATTGCCTGAGTGCATATACTTAAGTTCTCCAGACTTTTTGTTTTTTTAAGATTTATTTGTCTTAGAGAGAGAGAATCTCAGACTCTGCACTGAGCACAGAGCCCAGCTTGAGGCTTGATCTCACGACCCTGAGATCATGACCTGAGCCAAAACTAACTCAGATGCTTAACTGACTGAGCCACCCAGGCGCACCACATTCTCCAGACTTTTGAGGTCCCTTTTCTCTTCATGTGGGAATAAATTAGCTCCAACCTCCATCACATGCACCGTGGGACATTCAGTGCCCTACTTCAGTGCTTTCTGAAGATTCCTGGCAGTCACTTCTTACTCTGGTTTCTTTCCTGCTCTTCATTTGTCATCTTATCTCCTACTTTCTCTCTGCTAGATCTGAATGGATTTATCACAAGCAACCCAAACCACCACTAACTCAAGGTTACTATGGATAAGAGATTTTCACTGTGTGTTTTGAGTGGCTAATGGGGGATAGGGTGTGTAATTTAAGCACAGAGTAGCAGCATAACTTAATATGCAATGTCAGACTCTAGTACTCCTTGAAATGTATCAGGCTTTCCTAAAATTCCCCCATTACAAATGCTCCTCTTTCGACTCTGGCCTGTTGCTCTGTAAATGGGGCCCCATTTTGCTCCCCATAATTTTCTCTCAAAACCCCTCCTCTGGTCTTTCTAGACATGGAGGTGGAAGGGAGCAGCAAGTGTGGAAACCAAAAGACCAGAAAGAAGGCTGTGGTGGAAATCTAGTTGCCAGATGACAGTGATTTGGACCATCATAAAGGGAGGCAGTAAGTGGGCAAGTAGATTTACAGCTCTTTTGAAGGTAGAGTTGACAGGTTTGCTGATGAATTGGAGTTGGGATCTTAGAGAAAAAAAGTTGGGATAGCTCCAAGATTATTGGCTTGAGCAACTGGAAAAATAAAATTATCAAAAGTAACTCATGTTTAATGCAGAATACCTGGAAAACATCTAAAATATAATAATAAAACAAATCATTACCCAAAGTTTCTATTACCTAAATGTAAACATTGTTAACATTTCGATGTTCCCATCTAGTCATTTTTCCCCTTCCTTGTTAATTGTTCTAGGCTTTTTCCCATATTTATACTAACATAATATATAGAGCAGTATATATATATATATACACACACACATATATACATATATATACACATATATACACACACACACATTTATCCTGCTTTTTAAAGAAAACATAATGAAAATACCTCTGATCTATTTATACCCAACATTTTTCTGCCAGCAGGTAGCATTATGCAGGCAAACTTCCCTGTAGCATTATTTTATTTATAATATTGTATTTCCCCATGTCATTAGATGGTTTTGGAAAACACTTCATTTTTTTTTTATTTTTTGGAAAACATTTTAAATATATATATGTAATATACCACAGTATAAATGTAACATAATGTCCTGAGCCATTTCTCTATTGTTGGATATCTAGGTACCTTCCATTATTGTGCTATGAAAAATAATACTGCAATCTTTGAAACACTTGGGTGTGTCTCTGATGATTTCCTCATGAGAAATCGTTGAGTGTGAAATCAGCAGGTCAATATTTTAAAGACAAAAAAAAGACTTCTTGATTATTGATTATTTCTCAGCATTATACCTAACGCATCATGATAAGGTCCCCAACAGCGAGTCATTTAAGCACTCACTTACTCAGCATCTCACCAGGCTTTTAAAATCTGTGCCTACTTCTCTTCCAGTTTTGATTAAGCTGAAAAGGCTAACTATAATTAATCTTTGTTAATAAGCATGAAGAACATTCTAAAGTCATGAAGAAAGTGATGATTATGAAATATTTTCATCCAACATCATGCCCTTTATTTCATAAAAGAAGAATTTCCTTTTCCACCAACCCCATGCCAATCAATGGCTTTCATTCTCGGCCCCCTATCTGGCAGGGCATGGTCCAGATCTCAATAGCAGGTATTTCTAAAAAAAAAAAAAGAGACGAATCTAAAAATAATAAATGTTTTCTTAAACAATGATGGCTTCTTCAGATGCTAAGGTTGTCGCTATGACAAATAACTGAAACCCAATAAAACAGAGGACTCCATATGTGCAGGCATAGAAAAGCATAACAAAGTTAGGTCTCTGGCTATGAGGCAGTTTCAGGCTTGCACAGTGGGTCCTTGCTGTATGGTTTGGACTCTGATACGACTTTGCAGAGGTGCAGCAAGTGCGGCTATATTATTCACATGTAATCCAGTTAGGTTCACATGAACATCCCAATTTTGGGTCCTCCTCTTGCCCTCCTCTCCTCTCTGCACACACTCATCCTAGTTTATATTAATTGATTATTTCTCTTTTGGCATATGAAATCCGACCATGATTCTTAAGAGTCAAGGCTATCCAAAAGGTATATTCAGTGAAGTGTCATTACCCTTCTCATCCCTACCATGCCATTCCCCTTCTCCCATTCTTTCCATATCATTATCACCCTCTCTTCACAGGTAGTAATATTATTTGTTTCTAGTTAGTCCTTCTTGCATTTCTTTTGTACAGATGAGCAGAAACATGTATTTTATTATATACTTTTCTTTTTTAAAAAAGATTTTTATTTATGAGAGAGAGAGAGAGACACACACACACAGAGATGCAGGCAGAGATGCAGGCAGAGGGAGAAGCAGGCTCCATGCAGGGAGCCCAACATGGGACTCGATTCCGGGTCTCTAGGATTGCACCCTGGGCTGAAGGCGGCGCTGAACTGCTGAGCCACCCGGGCTGCCCTACTTTTCTTTCTTATGGGAAAGATAGCGTACTTTATACATCTTTGTACTTTCCTCACCCCCCCCCCTTGGCAATATCCTGGAGATTATTCTCAATCAGCTCATAGAAATCTTCCTCATTGTTATTTATAGTGGCATTATACTGTTGTGTGATTATATCATAGTTTATCCAACTAGTCCCCTATATATTTAAGTCATTCCATATATTTGCAATTGTAAACAATGATGCAATGAACATATATATATGTGTGTGTGTGTGTATATATACATATATACATATATGATTGAAAATGTATCTTCAAGAAGTGAGATTGCTGGTTCAAAAGGTAAATGCATATGTAGTTTTGCAATATATAGTCAAATTTCCTTCCTGAAGAGTTTTGCCAGTTTATATTCCCACCAGCATGTATGAGGGTGTCTGTGCCTGTTTCCCCACAGTCTTGTCATACTTTTAAATTTTCATCCATCTGATAGCTGAGCAATCTCTAAAATCTGATTTCTATATCTTCAACTCAGCAAGATTGCCAAGTGATTTCTTTTGGCAGCATTTTCCCTCCGTTATGGCCTGGAGACTGCTTCCCAACAGTAAGCTGAGCCAATCCTAAGCCTCACCTAATTTCTTTCACTTTTTTCAGGGATGATAGTCCTAAATTCTATTATCTAATGTCTAATACCTGTCATTTCCAACATTTTGTCCACTTTTTTAGTCGTTTAAGGCAAAAGCATAAATTTGGTCCCTGTTACCCTATCATGGGCAGGAGTGGAAGCTGGTCCAACATTCATCTGATAAGGTTACCAGACAGAGAAAGGAGATAATCAAGTATTACCAAAACAATAAAAAAAAAATTCTAAAACTGAATAGACATGTTACATTGAAATAGACATTCTTACAGAGAATTACAAGTAGAAAATTTTTGGAAACAAAATCCATCTGATGAAAATTCTTCACTCTAAAAAAAAAAGAAAAAATTATTTTACAGGGGAAGAAAGAATAAAAGAGAAAGGGAATCTTTCTCTACAAAAGGGAGAATAGCTGAGTAGTAACAGACTTCTCATTGGCAGAATGCTAAAAGACAATGTACCAAATTTTTGAAGGCCTGAAAGGACTTGATTTTGAATCTAAGTTTCTCTACCAAGACAAAATAAAATATGAGTGATAACTGAATTTTAAGAGGATACTGTCAACAGCTTAATAGAAACGAATTTGAAAAGAAAGTTGAAATGGTTGCTTTTCTTGGAAAATATAGATTACCAAAATTGACTCAAGAAGAAATAGAAAAATGGAATAGAATTGTATTTACAAAAGAAATTAAAAATTATTTTCAATATATACCTTTTAAAACGCACCAGGCCTAGAAGTATCTATAGGAGAGTTTTATTAACTTCAAGGAACAGATGAATAAAGGAAAACTTTCTGAATCATTCAAAGAGGCTACCAGACCCTTTTACCAAAGCCAGACAGGATAGTGGACCAGTGAAGGTCCTTCAGGAGAGAGAAAACTTGCCAGTTGTTGAAAAATGATAAAGTAATGGAAAGAATTGATAACTAGATGTAAAATTATTACCCAGGTAACTGAAATGATAGAAAGAGAACTCTAAGGCTATCAGCATTGTAGCAACTGTAGTAAGCAGGTTCCACCCCAGGGCATGAAGAAATAAAGGGAAGAACTTAAATTTATTCAACTATACAGGTTAGAGGAGGGTCTCCATGTCTCCATGAACTGAAATTCAGATCTCTCAAGAGAGGCTGCTGTCCCACTTTGTGCTGGGATGTGTCTGGGCTGTGGTGAAGTGGGGATGTGGAACATGCTGAGGCTGGTTCTGCAATATCAGGGAAAAAACCCCCACTAACTGGATTCAGCTGTTGCTATGGAAGGAACTGCTGCTGCCTGGGTGAATGAAGAAGCGTTGCTGGGATACTACACACAGGAAAAGGCGCAAACAGAAAGATCATAGCAAGCTGTCAGGAAGGAGTAAATCTCCACTTCCTCTTCTAGCTTTGCAGTCTTTGTTAAAGCCTAATAAAAAGCTAGCTGGCAGAGCAGAAACATGGTTGGCAGAGTTCTAGCATCATGAATCAAAGTGCAGAAGGGTGGGCTTCAGAGAACATACATACAAAGGAAAATTTATCCCCACCCATTGATAAGTGGATGAAAAAATTCTTAAATAAGCCATCAGCATATTAAATCCAGCCACATAGAAAAAATAATACTCCACAAAAAATAGGGTTTATCCCAGGAATACAAGGATGCTTCAACCTTTGAGAAGCTATTTACTAACAGGTGGAAGTAGATAGGTACTGAAAAGGTGTTTGATGAAACTCAGTGCATGTACCTAATCAAATTGCTCGGCAAAAGTTAGGTTGGGAGAAAATCATTATACCTAATGGGGAAAATCAGAAAAGTTCCTGCTACTGTCAGAAACAAGGCAGGGAAGCCCATTATCACTGCTACTATTCAACATTATCTTGGAAGGCTGAAAATATACAATATAAGGAGAAAAAGAAGAAAGTATAAATATTTGATTGGAAGAGATAAAATTGTCACTTCTTGTAAAAATCTGGTGTTCTATTTTTAAAGAGTCAAGGAAACCAATGGAAAAACTAATCAGACTAATATGGAGACTCAAGATCACACATGTTCACACAAGAAGCTGGAGACCATAGCTTTCCCATGTATCCCAGTGAGGACCAATTAGAAAGTATAAAATAAAATTCCTGCTCATCTTAGTGCTAAAACTGTAAAATGGGCATCATAAAACCTAAGAAGAATTGTACTTATAACTCAAAAACTATACAATATAGATATGAATAAACCTAACAAGAAATGTGCAGACAGCTCTTTTAAAGAACACAAAAGACATTTTGAATAGATCTGGATGGGAAGACTGAATTTCATAAACATATCAATTCAATCCAATCTCAGTATATTTACAGCTGGATTTTTTTTTGAAGGAAAACTAATAAACTGATTCCAAAGTTCATCTGATTGAAAAAAAATGGTCTAGAATAAAATACGTTTTGAGAAAAAAGAATAACAAGGATCTTGCCCTACCAGATATTAAGCCATACTATACGGCAATATTAATGAAAACAATGCTTATGTGGACTTATGCGGAAATAGATAAATTGATCAATGAAACAGAAGGCAAAGTTTAGAAAGGGAGGTATACATTTACAGACTTTAATCTATGGTGACTTGTCATTTCAATAGAGAAAAGAGCATACTGGATATTGGTAAAAAAAAAAAAAAAGTTAGATCCTAATGTAACACAAAAACTCAAATGATTGCATTTACGTAACTAAGAAAGTATTAGGACAAAATAAGGGGCAACATATTTAAATCTTAAAAATGAAAATGGCTTTCCTTTTTTTTTTAATTAATTAATTTATTTATGATAGTCACAGAGAGAGAGAGAGGCAGAGACACAGGCAGAGGGAGAAGCAGGCTCCATGCACCGGGAGCCTGACGTGGGACTCGATCCCGGGTCTCCAGGATCGCGCCCTGGGCCAAAGGCAGGCGCCAAACCGCTGCGCCACCCAGGGATCCCCGAAAATGGCTTTCCTAAGCAACACATAAACACGGAGGCCATAAAGAGAAAACAGTGGACAGACAGGATGACATACAAATGGAGATTTTGTTTGCCCAAAGTAAAATACTATATACAAAGTTAAGAAATTGAAGGCTGCTTGGGAGAATGTTTTTGCAATGATGTTTAATAGATTGTTAGCGTCTGGGGCACCTAGACAGCTGAGTCAGTTAAGCTTCTGCTTTAGGCTCAGGTCATGATCTTGGGGTCCTGGGATTGAGCCTGGCCTAGGGCTCCCTGCTCAGCGGGGAGTCTGCTTCTCTCTGTTTTTGTCTCTGTCTCTGTCTGTGTGTCTCTCTCTGCCCCTCCCACCCCCACTCATGCTCTTTCTCCCCCAAATAAATTTTAAAAATCTTTGAAAAAAATAGCCTCAATAATCTTTTCCAATATTAAAAACCATCTGTAAATGTTTTGATTTAGGATTTTTTAGTTAGTTATTAAAATGGACTATAAGTCAGGCACTGTGCTAGCTCTTTCCAGACGTGCTTTAGTCCTCAGAACAACCCTAGGGAGTTGATATTATTATCTCTATCTGGCAGAGCAAAAACTGAGATTCAGAGAGTCTAAGCAACTTGCTTAATTACTCACAGTTTCTAAGTGACAGGGCCGAAATTCAACAGCAGCTCTTGACTCCAGAACCTTTCCCAGGCCCTTTCTTCTTTCTAGTGCTAAATTAGTTTACCTTCAACATTTCTGAAATTGCGCTATTATCTCCCACAAAGTATTCCCTGACCTCATCTTTCATAAAAATGCTATGGTCTAGCAGAGTATATTATCCCCTTAAACCACCAATAACACGATGACAGAATAAATGCATTATATGGAGAGGGTCATGTCAGTGAGTGTACAAATATTTATTCTAAGTGAAGGGAGAGGGATAACCTTATCATGTCCATTCACAATTAAAAACTTGGCAAAAATAGTAGCTGGTTGAGAAATCTGAAGTTGGCCAGTTTGCTAATTTGGTATGTGATGTTGTCAGAATTATTCATCAGCTTGGCTTCATGCTGACAAGCGATTTCTCCAGGGCCAAATGAATTTCATGACCCAAACCCATAGGAAGCTCTTAAGCAAGGAATTTGAAGATGTTCTCTTTATCTGCCAACGAATGACTCCATGCTAATTCTTGATTGGGATAATAGGGTGGAAAAAAAAAAGAATAAAGTTAACAGAATTTAAAAAAAAACCATGATGTTTATTTAGATAAAAACCTGTGGTTCCTGTTTTCCACCTTATCTTGGTCAAATATTTGAGCAGATTTGCAATTAAAGAGCTAAATCGACAGTTTCCAGTTATATTTCTTACTTGTGGTGCTGCTAGAGTGTAAGTACTGTTACCTTTGTTATTTGAGATTGTTAAGAACTGAGCTAGTCCTTCTAACACTCCTTGGTAGATTCCTTCCCTCCTGTCTGTCCTTTTAACAATGGCATTCTTCAGAATCCTACCCAAGGCCTTCTCTATTGGTCTCATATCAGCTCCAATGGCTCCAATTACTATGGGTGTGCAGATAATTAGCTGTGTTATTTAGGGAAACGTTGGCTGCAAATATCAGAATGCCCAATAATGGCTTAACAATGATGATATTTAAGTGTTATCTCATGGAACAAGAAGACTGGAGATAGTGTGTTCCCGGGTTGGTTCAGGGGCTCAGAGGTGTCATCAGGTACCAAGGCTCTTTCCACCACTCAGCTCTGCCATTTGCGAGGCCATCTCAGAATTTCAGGATGGCAGCTGCAGCTCCGAACCTCAGGTTCCCATGTAACACATTCCCAGTGAGAAGGAAGGGAGTTTTGAAAGCAAAAGAGAGTTTTCTTCTCCTGCCTCTCTGTTTTATCAGAGAGAAAGATCCCTCTTAGAAGTTTCCCATCAGACTTCCCTGGCCTTCGAAATGGGTCATATATGCAAATTCAAAACTGTGTACTGGTTCTGATAAAAATTGTAAATTTTAGTTGCTGTTGGATAATACGTGTTTGAAAAATTTAAGCAAGCTCTCTTAGTGTAGGATCCCTAGAAAAGAGAGTGTGAAGCAAAACTTTCATGCCAGTGCTTATTGGAGAAAAGGATGCAATCCTAAGAATGCAAGAGGGAGGGGAAAAAGGCAGAGAAGGAGGAAAGCAAGACAAGTCAGTATGTTGCTAAGCTTAGGCACACCTTCTCTAGAAAACATTGCTGGCTAATATGGGACATCTCCTGAGTGGCCCCATGGATTCACTATTCACTGCTTCTTAGAACAGTTCACTGTGGAAGAAAAATAAAGGCGTGACATTTATCTGCAAGCCTGCTTCCATCATCGCTTCATTGGGGGAAAGCCTGCCCAAAGGGCACACTGGGTTTTCCTTGCTTCCCTGATGTTGCTCTTTTGGGCAACCAGTGGCTGGGAAAATCAGATTGGGGCTGCACCCTGGACCTGCTACAGTTCCCACACAGCTGGTGCAGAGAGGAATCTGTGGCCAAGCCAGTCTTCATCCCTGGGGAGGCTGAGAAAATTGGAGATGTTAGAATATGAGGTGATGGTGGCAGCAGCTGGGATGTGAGCCATCTCTGGGATTGCTCCAGCCTGGGAAGAAAGGCAAGTGGCCAAGGCTGTAGGGTACATGAGGATGAGTAGATCTGGAGTGGGGCATAGACTTAGCTCAATACATTTGCTGAGGATCATATGTTGCATGAAAAATGGGTGAAAGAATCTGAAGAGTACTTTAAAAGTGACATTAGAAGAAAAAATACATATGGCAGAGTTCTTTTGGCTATTCTGATCTTTTTTCCGGATACTTTTGGATGTCATTATTATTTCACAAATCCTTTTCTTTCTTTCACCAGTCCTTCAATTTGTCATAAAAGCTATTATTTTGTATTCTTAGACTTAAAAAATTTAAGTTTAAATTTTGATTTACTTCTCCATAGATTAAAGACCTCTATTTGAAAAGAAAAACTTTAAAATTATTAGAATAAAATGTTGAAGAATATTTTTATATTTTCAGGTAGGAAGAGATTTCTTAATCAGGACAAAAGCACAATTTATAGAGAAAAAGAATTGACATTACAATGTTCAAATTCTGTATATCAGAGTTAAAAGCCCGTATGGAAAGAGAACATATTTGTAATGCACATAACTAGAACAATTCAAGATTCCAAATAATGTAAAGATTTAGCTACAAATCAATGAAAAATCCAAACAATCCAATAGTAATATGAGCAAAGAATATAAAGAGGCAAGTCACAGAATAGGAAAACTGATTGGCAAATAAACCTAACCAGTAATCAAGGAAATGCAAATTAAAATGAGATACCATTTTAATCCCATGATTTTGGCAAAAAAGTAAGAAAGCTGACAAGATATAGTAGTGAAGACATAGAGAAATGAGATTATTATTGGTAGAGTGAGTTTGGAGAGCAATTTAGTAAAATCTGTTAAAGTTGAAAGTGTGCATACACTACAGTGCTACCAGTTTAATTCCAGGGATATACCCTAGAAACCACTTGAACCTGTGCCCCAGAGTTAGATGTGAGAATGTTCATTTCAGCATTGATTGGAATAGTGAAAAATTGAAAACAACCTTGCCATTCATCAATGGGAGGGCAGATACCTTGCAGAATAATTACAAAAGAATGAAAACGAATGAACTAGTGTGCATTTTTCATGAATGAAAAAGCAAACTTCAGAATAATATGCATAAAGTTTAAGTGAAGCAAGTATGACAAAACCTTAAAAGATTTCTTGAACACGATTCATTAGTAATTTCTCGAGGTTCTTAAAAAGATATTTCGTTTCTCTGTAGAGTGGAAAATTTCATACGAAAACATTCATAGAAAAAAACCCTGAAGGAAATAAAAAATTTCAGTTTACTGAAATTTAAATATTTAAATTTAATTTCAGTGTCAACTAAAGCTGAATTCAGAAGCAGGTTGTGTCAATTGGAAATGTTTGAAAAAAAATCTTGTTGCATACAAAATGCTAAACTTTTTATTTATAGCCCCAAACAATAGAGATCTGTTGACTTGATAAAAGTTGGCAGAATGATTCTACATGAACGAGGAAAACAAAACAAAAAAAGCAATAGAAAGGAAATGAGCAGGGCTTATTCTAATGGATAATCTGATTAGAATGCCTGTCACAGTATTTACTGATGCTGCTTACTTTTGCCAATATCTGTGTAAAGAGGTGTGTTAAGCAGGATATAGTTTTAATGGCTGTCACAAAGAACCAAAATAAGAGTAGCTTAACCAAGGGAAGAGTCCATTTGTCCCTCCCGTAATAGTCTGTGGGTATGTGGCTCAGGACTGAAGTAGCAGCTGTGTGGTGGCAGGACACCAACTCCTTCAATCCTGTTGCCTTGTCATCCTCAACACACAACTTACTCTCATGATCTGAGAGGGTGCTCCAGCAGTCACTACCATGTTCACGTTTCATCCTGTCGAAGCAGATACAGAGGCCGTGGAGGAGGATATGCTCGCTCCTTGTAAGGAGGCACTTGCTCAGTTGCCCATGTTAGTTCCTCTCACATCTCATGACTATACCTGGCAGCCAGGGAAACTGGGAAAGTTTGCTCTGGGTGTCCATGTACCCAACTAAAATTCAGGAGTTCTGATTTTAAGCTTGTCAGAGGAGATTGGATATTGGGGAAACAATTGGGCGACGGTGCTCCCCGCGGGGGAAGTCGTTCTTTAACAGCTATTCCCAGATTCTTCTTATGGAGGGAAGTGCCCCGTCTAGGGGGAAATGTCTTCCTGAGCCATTTGTGTGTGAAAATATAAGCATTAGGGCAAAGACGAGGAGAAGCAGGTGAAGTGAAAGGAGCTTGGATATTTCTTTGTGTCGGTCAGTGGAGGTATTGGGAAGAGGAGAAAGGGGAGGGGAACAAGTAACTTGGTAATGAAGTTAAGGCTCCTCAGACTTTTGTCAGGCCTGCCACCCAAGGAAAGGCTCTGCGAGGTTGGGCTTTAGGTGTGAGTGGGAATCCAGGAAGGGGATGCGTGTCATGTGCAGGTTGATATTGCACATGACGGAGAGACCACTTGGGAAAGTGAACGGTTCCTGAGTGGAAGTACTTAGAAGCACCCCCTCCCTTTCTATGGGCTTGGTGTCCTTGAGCCTGATTTTGGGAGAGTTATTTTCCAAGAATCTCTTGGGTGGTGATTGAACTGCTGGCAGGCCTCTTTCACGTCTTTTAGACATGAAGTGGACGTGTGTTCTAGGAGGAACACAGGTCAGGCCCTATCTGCGGGCCTTGCTATACTCAGTCTGATTTAGGGACAGTCCACTCACCCCTCTGTGTCTACGTTTCCCCTATCACTAAGGGAAATGGTACAACACCAAGGCTCCGCACCAGAACACTGAGAACTTCACAAGGTTTGTTTGAGAATTTTGATGAGAATAGTCACCAAGACATCCAAATTTGAGTGTTGATCATGGTTTCAAAAGTTCTCTAAACATTGACACTCTGGGATTCTAAGAAGTTATTATTTTGTGGCTTAAGCTAAAAAAAGATCATACGTGAATCGTCATTATTGAAAAAGTTCTTTGTATCTCAAGTGGACTCAGCTAAATGGTCATTCATTCATTCACCATAATAGGTACTATGGGAAAATGACACAATGCATTAGATATGGTCCTTGGCCTCACGTAGCTTTTCATTAATTGGTTAGTTTATTCATTGAGTCAGCAACTATTTATTGAGCACCTACTATGTGCCTGCCACTAGGCTAGGAAGTAGGATGAGTAGGAATGAGAAATATGGCCAAACTTTGAGAAGTTTCCTATGGTTGAGGCAGGCATGGGAATACATGGTAAGACAGCATGATTCATGTCATCAAAGAGGAAAGCATCAGGTGCTGTGCTTGTGGATAGCAAATATACAATGTGTAAAGCCAGAGTCTTTGGTGGGATCTTTAAGATGAAAAAAGTTCAGACTGGGAGGGCCCTCCCAGTTTTCAAAGCATCTGCAATTTCTCTGGCATTGTTTATAGAACAGAGCCTGAGAAAATCTTTTCTGCTAACAAGCCAGAATTTAGTTTATAATTAGACAAGAGGGCTCAACAACCAGGGGTGATGGAACATTGCCGAGAATCTTGGAGAGGACCAAAGGGAAGCAGTTTAAAATTAATTTAAATTTTGAGGTTTTGAAAATGTCCATTTATTTTCCATGGAAACCAAGCTCACCCACCTCAGAAACTGGATATTTATGGGTAGAATTGTTTGTTGCATATTTACCTGCTTTATTCCCAAGGAGTGACTATAAAATGCTGATGTGCCAGGCAGTGCCAGCTGCTTTATGTATATTATCTTATTTAATCTTTGTAAACATCTTGTATGGGAATTCTTGGTCGCATTTTATGAAACAGAGGCTCAGAGTGTGTCATTTGTCTTAGTTCATGCCATGAGTCAGGTAGGATCAAGATTTGAACCCAGAGTCTATAAGATTATAAGCCCTGTTATTACAGTGTATCCTGGATCCTATCATTTTTACAGAAAAACTGTTTTAGCTGTTTACATTTTATGCTCTCCTATCTCCAAAAATCCATTTAATAAAACACATTGTAATAAGCATATAAAAGTAAAGGAACTACAATAAAGATAAAAAAGAAATCAAAGCCCTTTAAGGCAGGGATAAAATAATCACACTCATAAGTAACCATTTTCCATAAATGTTTGTTGAATGAGCAAATGAATGGATTAAAGTAAGATTTGCGATTTTAAGCCTAGAAGTTCCTAGAAGCTAGAACAAAAAGAGAAGTGTGATGAATTATATACCTAACATAAGAAAGTCTGTAGACTTGGCAAAACAAGTGATTGTGTAGACTTTAATAACAGGGGTAAATATGAATGATGATATCTTCAACTACAGTATTTTAGAAGAAATAGAAGTGATCTCTATATAAGAGTTATTTTTAATTTTTTTAAAAGAGATGATAAATCCTTATGAAGCATTTATACTAAGGCACTAAGCTAATAGGGTCTAGGTAGGTCTCTTTCTGTTATTCTAATACAATTCTGGCTCCTGGAGGAAAAGCCCTCAGCCCAGATAAGAGGTACCTGTACAGGGGAAGAGTGGAGTATTGAAAACTGACGGGTCTGGGGTCAAACCCCACCACTTGGACTTCCTAGCTGTTGGCTTTAAGCAAGCCCCAACTTTAGCTTCCTTAGCTGTAAAGAAGGTACTTGGAAAGTTTTTTTTAGTATTAGGGTCATTTTCTGCAGAAAATCAGGTCATGGCATAACAAGGATGATGATTATTATTTAGTTTTTTTTTTATTATTTGCACCTATGAATGTCTAAATTTGTTTCAGTTAGCTTTTATGTTTATACTTTTTTCTATGTTGTTTGTTTATATAAAGTAAATTTGGATTTTACTAGATAATATGCCTCATGAAGATAGGAAATGCATCATTCTTATGCATTGTGTGCCCAGTGACTGGCCCAGAGCAGAGGCTTGATAAATATGTATTGAATGAATGAATGAAGCAATGAACCAACGAATTAGGGGGAAGTGGGGAGTACTCGTGCTCATGACTACACTCCTCCTCATTACACCATGCATCAAGGATTCTGATTTGGAAAACATCCTTCTGACATCACATTGTGCCTGAGGATGAAGGGTCTGAGCCCTCCCTGTGACCTCATGGGTCTGAGTGATATTCTTTTTTTTTTTTTTTTTGGCTCCATGGAGGGAGCCTGTGGGACTTGATCCTGGGTCTCCTGGATCACACCCTGGGCCAAAGGCGGAGCCAAACCACTGAGCAACCCAGGGATGCCCCTGAATGATATTCTTATGCTCCCTTTCCTACTACTGCTGAAGGTCTGTTTGACTTTCGTAATCACCTTCCTTGTCATACTTCCTTTTACATTTTAGGAGGGAGAAGAGGAACTACAGCTATGATGGTAACTTTAGATTTCATATGTGGTTGTTATAGACACATTTTGCTCATTTTTATCATATAGAGAGTAGCTTTGTTTTTTCAATATAGTGTACTCAGCAATTAAGCCCAGGGAAGCCCATATTTGTGGATAGATGGTTTAATATTATGCTATGAGAGCAATACCCTAACAAACTAACCCATTATCTTCGCTGAGGAGATGTTACCAAAGTGATTCGTAGAGACTGAGGCTTAGAACTGGATTTTAAAAGTCAATTAAGAAAAAAATGTTAATAAACCCAGTACTTAATACTTTTAGATGGGGATTCATAAAATCAGAAAGGATGGAAGAAAAATCCAAGGATGTGTTTTAGAGGAAAAAAACTGAAAGAAGGTGGCATCTACAAAATTAAACCCAGTAATTAAATTCCAAAGAGCAATGATCTACTTTTCTTTATAAAATTATCCTGGGCCTTGTTCTGATGATAATCTGATTCTCTTTGATAAGTACAGTAGCAGAGAGGGACAACGCTTTGAAAATGGGCTTTGTTAAAATGACAAAGCGTTCACTCTTTTTGGCTTCATCGGTGATATCTGATCCCGAAATCCGATATGGGTACACACTTCCTCTCCCTACACACTAGAAAGAGGGGGATGGGCTGACATCTTCTGTCGGAAACAGTTCATCATTTTGTAGTGGGATGTGTCTCCCCAGAGTGTCACCTTGTCTTATATCCTCTCAATATAATGAATGATGATGTATCATCGTAGTAGGATTATGGGTTTATTTCTGGAATACAAAAACCCAGAGATGGGTAATGGTATTCAGTGCATCTTTTGCCTCTTGCTCCAGTCCTGCCTGTAAGACCCCAACCCGACCACTGATACCCAAGGTGTAAGGTCTGATTGGCTGAGTTAGACCAGGGGAGAAAATTGCCTGATGTGCTAGATGAAGTGTTCTCACAGGCCATGGGCTCCACTGTCCAGGAAGGGAGATTTCAGCCATATCTGCAGAGGCACCACCAGGGTGTCAGGTCCAGGAGAGAGCAAGTTCAAATTTCTGGCCAGAAACTCAAGTGTATGAAAATAATCCTATTTTCCTAGTTCTGCCAAGCCGGAAGGAGGTACAATTGTGGTTATTACCGGGACGCTACCCCAGTGTTGTGTCAAGCTCTTACATATATAGTAAGACTTCATCAATCATGGGACACCATCCACAGGGTTCACCACTGGGCTGCCCATTGTCCCAGCTTGCAGGGGCCCTTGCTACGGCTCCCTGGCTTCTCACCATACTCAGGGTGCCTCAGTCTTCGGCAGGGCTTGGAACCCCTGGGCCTAGAGCCCAAACTTTCTAGAAACCCATTGAAGCCATTCTCTTGGAAGTCCCCCTACTAGCCAAGGCAGAGTCGGGGGGGCTCTTACTAACTTTCCGCTTTCCAATCTTGGGAATATCTTTCCTTTCAAGCATTAAGGGTTAGATAAACCCAATGGAAGAATAAATAGTCAATTAGGGTACCAACAACGTAGGGGATTGGGCACACACACACACACACACATACACACACAAACTTTTAAAATAGTTATTATTACAAAAATCATCTTATTGATCAAAAGAAATCTAAATGTAGCTGGATTTCTTTTTATAGATATTATAGGTTAGTATTGTTTCTGTTTTGATTTATGTTTGGAGGATGGTAATGTTGGCACCATATTCCTCTCAGTCAGGGTCTCTACAATTCTTAATCTTGCCCCCAAAAGCACTTCCCTTTCTTCTCTACTCTCATGTTATCATTTAAATCTCTTTGAAGAGGCCTTTCAGGAGTTTTCTGCTTTCTTCTCAGTTGGATGTGTGGGGGTTTGGGAGTGGGTAGGCAAAGAGAAGGAAGTGTGTGAGATCTGTCTCCCTGAGTAGAATGGTGGCTTTGCTGGAAGCACTGGAGAACAGAATGACAACACACACAAATGATTATCCCATTAATATCTTGCTTCATTGGTCATGATAAGCTATAATCATGATAGGAGCAAAATTTGAGAACTGTGTGTATTTAGTTCTCTTGAGGTCAAGGCAAGGAATTATAACCAGGTTAAAGGGGGCTGTGTTTACAGGTGAAATGCCCATCTGTTCTTTCTGCTAATTTATTTCAAATAATACTGATATTTAGTTTCATTTGTCTTAGTTGAAGTAAGAGCTCTTTCCATTAAGTTTTTTCAGCACCCAAGATGTATTCTTTAAGAAACAAAACATTTATTTTTTTGTATTTTTGCCATTTTAAACAGGTTTTTTTTCCCTAAAATATATTGTGCTCCACCCTACCTTTTAAATGGAAGAAAAGGACATAACTTACCCCTCTCTGCAGCTCTTGAACTCGTTCTCATCTGGGCTTTACTATTAAGCACAATTCTTTCACATTTTGGAGAACACTTTAGTATCCTGCATTATGGCCACCTCTCACCTTGCTCTTATGTTCTTTTCAGGTTTGCTGATGAACATTTGTTTTCAGAGGGTGAAACCAAGCACCTGGACTGGGGAGGATATCTACCAATAAAATATACTAAGACCTACACCAGGCTTTAATTCAGAGCTTTAATTCATGGCAGCCATTTCATTTCATTTCATTTCATTTTTAAAAAGAATTTATTTATTCATGAGAGACACACAGAGGCAGAGACACAGGCAGAGGGAGAAGCAGGCTCCCTGTGGGGACCCCGATGTGGGACTCGATCCCTAGACCCTAGGATCACGATCTGAGCTGAAGGCAGACGCTCAACCACTGAGCCACCCAGGTGCTCCCATGACAGCATTTTAATGGCCATTTAATCAAATTTAATTGAGGAGGGTATATTAAATAAATGTTAGGCCCAGTGTTACTTGGTTACTTGATAATTTAATCTCCTTTTTACAGTTGTGCTAGTTGACTCCTGAGCAGTTCAGGAGCCTGCCTGATGCTCTTAGACTTGACACAAGTTTTTCAAACCATGTGTCACAATCCATGGGTGGGTCCTGAAATCAATCCCTAATGGGTCAAGATCAATGTTTTAAAAATTAGAATAAAAAATTATTGGAATAGAAAATATCAGAACAGATGGCACATAGAGGCCTAAGCATTTTTTTTTGCAAACTCTTATTCAGTTACACATGTGTGAATGTGTGTGTACATTTGTATTGTGGTATGAAATGTATTTATTATTGTGGGTCCCAATCCAAAATATTTGAAAAACTCTCATCTATACTCCCCCAGAGAGTAAGGTTGTTAGAAATGTGACTTCTGGGAACATGGTTGATATCAGAACTCCTTACAACCAGAGCAGATGAGATGAATGGTCTCCTATGTATTCCAGAAAAATGTAGGCTTTCCTTATAAATCTGTGGACATAAAACTATTGATGAAGCACTTGGGATATTTACTTGAATTAAAAAGACCACCACTGACCATCCCAAGTAACCATGGAAATCACTGAAGACCCCCACAGTTAGCAGGCCCCGTCTACTCTCCCTAAATGATACTAGCTGCTATTTTTTGGAATTTATTGTATACTGAGCCCTGTTTTAAATGCTTTACACAAGGCTCTCTCTCTCTTTCTCTCTTTTTAAAGATTTTAAAAATTTATTCATGAAAGACAGAGAGAGAGAGAGAGAGGCAGAGAGGGGCAGGCTCCCCATGGAGCAGGGAGCCCAACGTGGGACTCCATCTCAGGACCCCGGGATCACACCCTGAGCCAAAGGCAGACGCTCAACCTCTGAGCCCCCCAGGCGCCCCACAGGCTCTCTTTTAACCATTATAACAACTTTATGAGGTTGGCGTTGTGGCTCACAGATGAGGTGAAGACCCCGGGGACACAAAGATGACTGCGCGCAGTGTAGCTTGGTGTCTCTGCCATCAGGCCCACCTCAGGGGTGGGGGTAGTGAGACTATATCTTCCTTCAGTGTCTGTTTCCTCAGTAATGAACAACTTCATTTTCTTGTGACAGAAAGACTTTCTCTGAGTGGAGTTGAGCTTGCTCGAAGCCCTCCCCAGCTTCATCTCCTGTGTGGTGACAGAGAACAGCTGGTCACCGTCCTACTGACAACAATGTGCCATCAAGCAGGGGACAGTAATTGTCCCCTTTCAGAACCGACAATATCAGCTCCTTGAACCATTTCATTCGGCCCTATCTCCCACCAAGCCTTCAATTATCTCCTTGTTTCTTGGTCGCTCCTTGGAGAATGGCTGTGCAGCTGGACTCCTTCCTGCCCTGGGTGGACACGGTGAGGCCTGGGCGCTTCAAGTTTATGTTCCTCCATACCCCCTAGGGTGGGCACCACGAGGCCTAACCGGGCTGCAACCCTGGGGGCCCCTCTCACTGCCTCCACACCCACAGCTGGGCTTCCCACCACAGATGCGCAGTCACCGGGGCCTACCTCTGGTGACCTTGACCTCACGGTGTGCTGACCCTTATCATGGTCTCCCTACCTCTGCCTCAGCCTGGGGTGCCCTCCCTGCCCTCCAGGTAGCCTCACAACCTCCCTCTTCTCTAAAGGCTCTCTCCTGCCTGAGGACCCCAAGGGCGGCCTCTCACCACCTCTGACCAGCCACACACCTTCTCTCTCAGGAGGCGCTTCTGACTTCCCACCTCAGGATCTGTGTGTAGACATCGTGCACTTAAAACGCTAATTTGCACCGAGGAGGGTACTCGATGGGATGAGCACTGGGTGTTATAGTACATACGGGCAAATTGAATTTAAATTTAAAAAAATGTAAAAAAATAAAAAAACGCTAATTTGCAGTTTGACAGAATGTAGGTGCACATGATATGTAATTCAAGTGGTGCTCAAGGTACAGACCGAAGACATTTTTTCCTAATACCTTGTCCCCCAGAAGTAGGCAACCAGCATTATCAGTTTCTTATATATCATTCCAGACACAGTCAACATATCCAATTTGTGATTTTATGAGTGTGTGTGCATATACGCATACACGCATATGTACACAAACACACATATGTGTAGGTCTATAAATACATATGCACACGCGTGTGTGTGTGTCCACAGATTAGATAGCCACTACACACCTTTTTCAATGGGTACTTGAGCTCAGATGCTATTCCATTCTGAGCTTGTAAAGAGCTTCCCTTCTTCTTGGTGGCCCCTGGGGCTCCGGTCCATGGATATGCCCTCATTAGTGTCACCTGTCTCCATCCAAGCACGTGTTGTTCTACGAGCACAGACTTTGACATCAGACTCCCTCGACAGAGGCTGGGCTCGTTGTTGATTAGCTACATGCTGTTGGGTAACTTATTTAACCTCTCTGTGCCTCAGTTTTCCTGTCTGTGAAGTGGGGAATCACAATCGCATCTCCGTCCTTGGGCTGTGCCAAGGATTAAATATGAGAATCAGGTGTAAAGTGCTCAGAACGTGTGTGGCACGTCGTAAGCTCTCGATAACTGTTAGCTGTTGATTGCTCTGTGGCCCACGGTTTGCCATTGGATTCGGTGCCGTGGTGCACAGCCTTGAACGTGGAAGTGACCTCCAGATACCTAACAGCCCTTTCAGCACGAGCACCTGTCGATGAGATGAGGACGAGGCTGGCCTCCACGCGGTGCCGTCCTGGCGGACCTGCAGTACCAGGCGTGACCTCTTGAGGTGCCCTGGTGCCGCAAGGTCTGGGGGTTCGGGGGAAGGGGCTGGATGACAGAGCAGCAGCAGGGTGTTGGGTGGGCTCGGTACAACTTATTGTTTACCAATAAATAAGGAAGCATTTCAGTATTTTCACAATCACTACAGAGCATGTGGAGCATACCGGAATTTCACTCTGTGTTCAAGGATCATTTCATACCCATGCAAGTGTCTTTTAGGATCAATTCCTGGAAATGGAATTACTACTAGGTAAGGGTCATGCATACTTGCAATCTGTCCTCCTAGACGTTGTACCAATTTACATCTCCACCAGCAGTATATGGAAGTGCTTGTGTCATTCATTCTTTTTTTTTTTTTTAAGATTTTTATTTATTTATTCATGAGAGACATACAGGCAGAGGGGTAAGCAGGCTCCCTGTGGGGAGCCCAGTGTGGGACTCCATCCCGAAACTTCAGGATCATGACCTGAACTGAAGGCAGACGCTCAACCGCTGAGCCACCCAGGTGCCCCAGGAAGTGCTTGTTTCTTCATCCTTACTGGTACAATATATTAGCAGACTTCTTTGTATCTGTGCCCATCATAGATGAGAAGTGGTGTTCCAATGTAGCTTGCATTTCTTTTATTATGACTGAGTGTGGATGTCTTCTTATGTGTTATTGGCCATTTATAGGTCCTTTTTTTTTTGTCTTTTATTATGGTTCTTATTATGATTGAGTTTATGTGTCTTGTTATATGTTCAGGGGTCATATGTACATCTTTTCCTGTATATTATCTTTGCATGTGGTTTTACTCATTTTTCTTTCGTGTTGATCATTTTCTTATTGATTTGCAGGAGCTCTTCATACATCACATGTAATTAATTCTTTTACTTAATTAACTATAGAGATTTTTTTTAGCTTGGTGCTGTGCTAGGACTAGAGATAGATTTAAAAAAAATCACTGCAGCACTTGCCTTCAAGAAGCTTACAAATTGGTGAAGGGCATAAATGAGGAAATAAACAGTTGCAATAATGAATAAAAAGTATGTTGAGAGGGGTGAACACAGCGTGCTTTGAGGGTATGGAGAAGAGATAACATTCATATGGACCATGCTGATTAGGGAATTCTGCAAAGGGTAAAGAAAGACTTTGAGTAGCAGATGTTTAATAAGTGATTGTTCTACTGTATAAAGACTGATGTTTTAAGTACTTGGTTGGCTCCCATGTTTCAGAATTTTCAGCATCATTTCTAAGGATACTGCATCACGATTTTCATCATATCTGATTCTGCTCCATTGTCACGGCCTATATTCAGCCCCTGAAACACAAGGGGACAGTATCATCACCACCGTAAAGCTCTGAAAATATGCCTTCTGGATGATAAGTAGCCCTGTCCCCACTGAAGACAGATAGCTTACCATTAAGCTATCAGCTGAATTTCCCAAACAGATGGGGGCCTTTTCAAATATAAAATGGGCCATGTCCCAAATGTGTTCTTTGTTCTATGTATTAATAATCTTTTTAGCAAGCTTTGCATTTAAAATGCAGGTTGGGCATAATGTAACACTCAGGCCCAACACCGACCCTCATCGTTCTATTATATCTTTTATTGAGAACCTGCTGTGAATGTTTCACATCCAATTAACCTGTATAGTAGCACATAGCATTAAATGGGTCATCCTATTTTAAGACTTTTTTTTTTTTTATAAGAGTTGAATGCAGTTTGGACAATCCACTCCAGCTGGGCTGGAACAATTGAATGCAAGCCTTGAGCATAACAAAAGTTCTAAACAGATTCTCTTATATGTTGTTCCTGTTGCACAGTGGACTTTTGAAATGGTGTAGGTCATAAACCCTCGAAGCAGCTTGTCCTTTATTCACCAAGGTTGAGAGCCACTGCTTCAGCTCTCAGCAGTGCTGAGGAAAGAATGCCATGTTCATATCAGGAAGACTTTATGTTGTCTAAGTTAATAGACTGAACCAGCTACACAATTTGTAGGGCTCTGTGAAATGAAAATATGAGACCTTTTTTTAAAAAGTTACCAAGAATTTTCAAAACCATGACAATAGAGCATCCATCCAAACATAGAGCCTTCTAAGTGAGAGACCCCTTGTGACCACAAATGTTGCATGCTCACAAACAGCCCTGTTGATGGACTATAAGAATCTGCAGTGGATCAGCACAGCATGGACCCCTGGGACCACAGATATAGAAGGGACTTGGCTGTCATGTGGTTGGACATACTCATTTTGTAGGTGGTGAAACTGGGGCTTAGAGAATTAGATGAGTAGCCCCCAGATACCGGTAGGGAGAAGCAGAGGCAGATCTGTAACTGTAGACATAATGTGCTGAAAATATGTGGAGAAGAGAGGTACAGATTACTTGTCACATCCTGAAATTTATAATTTAACCTACTATAAAACCATGACTTATGTTATATATTTTTAAGTAGCTAATTTTGTGTACCATTGAGAGTTCCATCACATTTCCATCAAAAGCATTTTCCTACTAGGGAATATAAATAAGATGTGTGTCCTTTCTCTGTTCCTCTGGCTTCCTTCCCCACCAGATTAAGCCCTGAATCCAAGCCACATCAGCCCAGATTCTATGATCTTTTGGCTAAGCAATCTTGCCTAGATCTTACCATTGCTCAGTTAGATCTCCGCTGTGATCTTACAACTGTGTTATATTGAACTTTAGGCCTCGTCAACACACACGTATGTCAATAAAACAAAAGCTCCACTAATTGGTATGTATCTTTCTACTTACAATGGAAATGTTCACTCTGCTATTTTAAAAAATACACTATTACACTGAAAATAAACAAAGGCTGTTTATGACCCACTAACTTGATTTTATGAACCACTAATGGGTCATGTCATGCAGTTCCAAAGACACTGCTTGGATGTCCATGTTGCTTCTGTACTGGGAGGGTTAATTGAAAACAGAAGGCATCTCATAGGACATTTCCTTTGGAAAAGAAAAGTACCAGCAAGGCCCTCACATGCTGGTGGAGGGCAAGAAATAGACACATTTAGATCCTATTGGGAAAATATAAAATGGCCCCATCCGTCTGAAAGCAGCTTGCTAAGTTTACTGTAGAATCTTTTTTAAAAAAATTATTTCTTTATTCATGAGAGACACAGAGAAAGAGAGAAGCAGATATACAAGCAGAGAGAATAGCAGGCTCCATGCAGGGAGCCCGATGTGGGACTCGATCCGGGGACTCCAGGATCACGCCCTGAGCCGAAGGCAGACGTTCAACTGCTGAGCCACCCGGGGGGCCCTTACTGTAGAATCTTAAAAATATGGTTGCCCCAACCCATTAATTCCATTCTAGAAAAACAGGCCGAGGAAATAATCTTAGATGCAGCCAAGGGTTTAGCTACAAATAATGATCATTGTAGTACTATTTACAGTGGAGGAAAATTGGAAATAAGTCAAAGTTTCAGCAGTGGGCCATTGATCAATGAGGGCTTTATACCTATGAACTGAATATTATATAGCTATTAAATTATGTTCTATATATAATGACATATATAGTCATTAGTGATGACTGTGAAGATTCAGTGTTATTAAAATTTTTATGATACAGTAAAAGAGGAAAGCAGAGTCAGAACAATATATTCTACATGACATTTTTTTTAAAGAAAAGAGATGTGATATATCTCTTTGTATTAAAAGTTAAGAAAATATATCAGTGTTAATATTCTATGTTAAGAATATGAGTACATTTTATTTCCTTATTTATGATTATCTGTATTTTATATTTTTCTACACTGACCATTACTACTTATGAATTAAAAGCAACAATAATAAAGGAATCCTCCAAAAAAAGGGAGGGTTAGGGAAGATACAGGAAGCGAAGTGCATTTGATCTAGGATAAGTGGAGAAACTAGCTTCCTAAGTGCAAATAGTAATGTCCTGTCTCATGGGTTACATGTTAAAACAGGTTGTAAATATACATATATTTTTTTATTTGAAGAACCAATATTTTTTCTCTTAGCTTTTCATTTAAATTCAATTTAGTTAATATATAGTGTATTATTAGTTTCAGAAGTGGAATTTCATAATTCACCAGTTCCGTATAACACCCAGTGCTCATCACATCACTTGCTCTCCTTAATGCCCGTCACCCAGTTACCCCATCTCCCCTCCCACTTCCCCTCCAGCAACCCTCAGTTTCCTAGAGTTAAGAGTCTCTTATGGTTTGCCACCCTCTGTCTTTTTCCCCCTCTCTGTCTTTATTTTATTTTCCTTCCCTTCCTCTGTGTTCATCTGTTTTGTTTCATTTTTTTCATAATTGAGTTTTTATTGTTTGTCCTGAGAATCAGTACCGACATTTCGATTTGTACACAATTCTTAATGTACATACCGAAAATCTAAAAAATCACATAGTTATGATCCTTTTCTAAAAGTTATTCCAGTGATCTTCCAGCTTAAAATTTGGAAGCCAATTTTCCTTAATAGTATATCAAGTATCAATATCTTTGAATGTTGATAGGCTGTTACATGGTTAAGTCCCATTAATTCACAATTTAATACCATGATACACTACATTCTCAAATTTCCGATCCTGCACAGCGCATTACCATTCCTAGGAAAACTGGACTACCATGACCAAGATGTAACAGAGTATGGGGGAATTCTGATGGGGAAAGCCAAGATCTAGGAGTGGTTTTCTTGAAGAAACAATTCTACCAAAAACAACATGGGAATAGAAGTAATTTAAAATGTTCAAGACATATTAAATGCATGACTGACTCCAACTTGCCATTTAGTATGCTTGGTATTATAGGATATGGAAACTACCCCATCTATAGAATGTTGAACTGACACTCAAGACGATCAAAGCCTCCCACACTCAGTATCCTACTATTTTCTGGTTTGTACCAAAAAACAACCAGCAAATGATTTTGCTAAAAAAAAAAAAAAAAAAAAAAAAAAAAAAAGATTTTGCTGCAAAAAAAAAAAAAAGCATTTACAGTTTAAAAATGGGTTAGGTGGGATTCCCTCTTTCTTCAAAATGTTTCTACAGCTACTAAAAAAACTTGCCTTTACAAAATAGTTGATGACAATATTCCTCTGGATTGTACAGGAACGAGACAGGGACCACTGACAGGACATGGTATCTGATATGAGTCAGACTTGGCTTCTCTCTCTCCTGCTTTGGAGGAGGCTGGATTCTCCTCATTTTTAGTTTCTCCGTATTCTGCAGGTAGGTCTTCTTTTGTTTCTTGGTTCTACTTCAACTTGTTTTCCCCTTTGTTTGCACTTTTTTTGTCTAAAGACTTATCCTTTCCTGCTGCCTTTTTGGGCTTCCTATCCACTTTTGCAGGAGCAGGTTTGGCTGACAACCTCCCCGACCTCCTATTGGGCTCCTCCTTCACTGCCCCCCTCAGCAGAGATGCTGACTTCACTCTTGGGCATCTTGGCGATGGGTCGGTGCCTGCCTGGGGCCTGCAGGCCTGGCCACTGCCCCTCCTCCCCATGCCCCCCTTTTGTTTCTTAAATTCCACATTTGAGTGAAATCATATGGCATTTATCTCTCTCTGATTGACTTCTTTTAGTTAATAGCCTAATACCCTCTAGCTCCATCCACATCATTATAAATGGCAAGATTTCATTCTTTCTGATGGCGGAGTAATATTGTGAACATTTCATTTTTAAAAGGTTCTGATCATTAAGACTGGCTATCCAGGCTTAAATGAATGTCCAGCTATGTCCTTCACCATCTCTGGTACAGATACCTCTGCAGTGCAGGCCCCGTGACTTTAATGAGTCACTTTCAGGTTGGTTGTAAAGAGATGGGTCAGAATCTCATGATTTCTAGCTTCTAGGAGATCTCACATCTTATGGGGCTGCCAGTGCTTCTGTTGGCTGTTTTTACACCATGCATTTTCGTGTGATATTTCATGTTAATTTTCACAATAACCCTGTAAGGTGAGCACTGTTTTCCATTATCCTATTAGTTTGGGGAGAAAGAACTAAGACCCAGAGATTGACTTGCTCAAGGTCATAAGATAACACCAGAGTCAAGACTCAAGCCCAGGTCCCTGGCTCTAATACTCACCCTACCATGCTGTCCTAGGTCTTACAAATTTTCTCTGATTTTGAGAGTACAACTTCTTCAGGGTTGTGGTGCCTAACCAGAGAAAATAAGTTATTTAAGGCAGTAGAATAAAGTCCACTGCAGACAAACTTCTGATGAGACTGATTCAGTGTTGGGAACAAGATTCACACTCATAGCCAGGACTGAGCCAGTGGGGAAAGAGGCCAACTCAACTACCCATACTTTCTTTCCTGCCCTCCCTCTCTGCATTTTAGCGTTCTCGTAGTCACTGCCCTGCGACACTGAGTGTCCTGTCTCTGTTCTCTTACCATGGTGGTCACCCGCGCCTCCTGCCCTTAGGTTAGGTCACATCTTTGCTATACTAACATTCAAGGTTTACCTATTCTGCTTCCCATTTGCTTTGGTATCTTTTATTTAGTCTTTGATCTATGATGAACTCATTCATTAGGGTTGAGGGGAGGATTTTCAATTAAAAAAAGGAGGAATCCTGGAGAAGATAAAGAAGCCAAAGTATTAACCAAAAAATACCAATTTCTGTGAAAAGAGATCTTTGTTTTTGGCAGAATGACTTTTAGGCAACACATCTAATTCTAAAGCAGAGTTGATCACTAACAATATGTTCATAACTTCCTTCATCTCTATCCTAATTCAACAATTAATTAAAATATCCTAGTATTGATAAGCATTTCATAAATATTTTGACCTCCTGTTTCCCAGATTAATAGTGGAATAAAATATAGGAGAAACTATGTTAGCTTTGGGGAAAACAAACCTGAGTTTAAAGCCCTGCTTGATGGCTCTTGACAAGTTGCTGATCTCTAAATCTTGGTTTCCTTATTTGTAAAATGGAGATAATACTTCCTAGCTTCTAACTTATAAGGACTAAATATAAGAGGCCCTCATGCCCTCAGTGGGGTGCTGAGTTGGCTTGTTCTGGTTCACAAGAGCCATTTGTGAAATTTTCAGGAATTTCTGAGCTGGTTGTTAAACATAGCCACATCAAAAATTAAAGTATATAAACTTCCAATTAAATACATTTAAAAAAAGATGTAATAGATACTCAAAACTCATCACATCCTAGTTATTTTGCTATATTTTACAATTATCTATAGTCCTCTGGTTATTTATATCTATTGTATGTGTAAGGTGGAAGTACTCAGGAATGGTACACCATCTCATGTTAGATACCATCCTGTTGATAGTTTGCCCATGATGAGAATATTTACACTACAGAAATGGGCAAAACTATAAATCAGGATTGATTTATTGCTTTGTCAATTGTCTAAGGAAGGTAGGGCTAGCAGACAGAATTTGGCCCATGGATATCTTTGTACAGCCTGCAAACTAAGAAGAAATTTTGTATTATGAAAAGGCTGTAAGATATGACAGAGACCAGATGTGGCTGCAAAACCTAAAATATTTATTTTTTGGCCCTTTAAAGACATGTTTGCTGTCTCTTGTGTAGGTGGAGAAAAATGTTAATCAGAAAGATTAAACTTCAAAGTGTGTCATGCTTGTAGCCTTACATTGTGAGGAGCACACACACACACACACACAAATGAAGAAATGTTTTCCACTGTTTGAAAACTACTGACTCAGCAAAGAAGCCGCTTGTGTTACTGATTAGTGAATGAATTTCCAATATACGTGTTGGAACTGAAAGAGGGTGCAATTTAATAAATATAATTTGTGTGAGGGTAGTGGCTCAGTAGTATATCACAGATGTGATTTCATGACAACAAATGCATTGGAAAAAAAAATTAATGGGCCAGAATGCAGTTCCATTGATCAAATCATAATTGGAAATTGGCTACCAATATAAGAGTTCGGCGAAGCCCAGTGGAAGTCAATTGGCTACATGGAATTTACAACACACAAAAACTTTGTGTTCTGTTATTATTTGTGAAAATGTTCTATATCTCTAAGATCTAAAAAGTTGAAACATGTGAGAGGGCTTCTGTGCATGTGTGTGCATGCGTGTGTGTATACACCCCTCTCTGAAAGCCAGTTGTCAAATGTTACCCAGTATACCACTGCACATACCCCCACAACCCCTATTTCTTCATACCTCCTCCAGGTTCTTAGTTGAAAAACATGGGCCCTCTTTACTTCATAGGATTATCCAAGCTACCTCCTGGCTCAGAGCCTTTGCTGTTGCCTTTTACTTACCCTCCTCAATACCTTTCACTCCCCATACCCGAGATCCTTCAGATCCAGTCTAGTTGGCCAGATATGATAGTGTGAAGTGCTCAGGGAAAACCAGTAGTAGCTAATGCTGACATAGTGTGTCTCTATATTACTCTAGTTGGACCAGCACTTTGCACATATTAACTGATTTAATCTTCATCGTAACACTGTGGAACAGGCAGTCATTATATGTCAATCTCACAGCTGAGGACACATAGAGATGTTAAGCTAAACCCTGAGGTCTACCATCATCCAGTTGATTTGTGGCAGAGCTGAGATTTGAACCCAAGTAAGAGATTTCAGAGTCTACGTCCTCAACCCTCACCTTCCACTGCTGCTGGGGAGAATAAAATCACAACACAGGCTCTCACCACCCAAGATGAACTGGTCTAGGAGTCATGCAGGAGTCCTTTGGACAGCTCAGAGCTGCAGAGCAAGGTGAGTGTCATCATGGACCCTTCAAGTGGGAGGGGAGAACTTACGGGGCTGGGTTCCCCCTCTTCTTTGTGATGAGGGGTGTGTCTGGGTCATGCTTCCATATTTGGGAGCCCGTAGGCCTGTTGGACCTATGGATGCTAGTCAATTAGAGAAGTAGAATATAGCACTCCTGAGAGGTTTGAATGTACACCTTCCACTAACTTTACAATGGGAAACATGGGTGTGTGCCTATATATGGGCAACACCCACACACCCATGTGTGCTCACGCTATTTTGGAAAGTTGTCCTTTTCTCAGCTCACTCATTGATTTAGCTAACAAAGAGTTATGCAATACTTTCTCCATGGGAGGCACTCTGCTAAGACCAGGGATGGATACAAAGACAAGTTGGCCACCATGCTTTCTTTCCAGAATTTTTTCTTGTATAAGCGGTAAGTAGGTCACTATAATATACAAGGTCAGAGGATTTGAGGGACAGTGAGAGAAGTACAAATAAAGGATGAGGGGGGTTGGTGGGCAGAGTAGGGGCAGATGAGGAATGGGGTTGGCTTCAGGGAGAACTTAGCACCTGAGATGGCCCGGCAGACACGAGGATGTGAAAGGAAGGTGCTTTAGGTAAAAGAAGGAACTTGTGCAAATGCACAGAGCCAGGGCAGCTTGGCCAAGGTGGGCAAGATGTTAAAGTCTCTGAAGAGACAGGAGGTAAGAAAATACTAGAAAGATAGATTAGGGTGAGATTGTCAGAGGGTGGGAGGACTTCTAAATGTCAGACCAAAGCATTTTAAATGTATTTTTTTCAACAGTGGTAACCCTTCAGGGGATTTTGATTAGGAGAGCATCCAGCAAGGTGCTCACTAGGTATGTAGTATGCAGATGACCAGTCAATATTAATTCAATTGATAAAGCAGAGAAATAATAATGGGTGAAATTTATGGGGTGCTTGCTATAGATCAGGCACTTTTCACACATTTCAAACCATGCATGTAATTCTCACCACAGCTCATGAGAAGCTCTACCTCCACCTCACAGAGGGGGGAAAGTAAGACTCAGAGATGCTATGTGTCTTGTCCAGGGTTGTGACAAACAAGTAGGCATGTGACCAAGGCCTACACTTTACGTGGCTATGCCACTTGGAAAACAGAGACAAGAGAAGAAAAAGAAAGAAAGAGAAAAGGAATATGAGGCCAATGTTGTTCTTCAGAAAGGAGGCTGTGGTAGGCCCAAATTAGCCAAGGAACAGAGTGGGTTGGAAATAAGAGGAATTCCAAAGATAGAATCCACATGGATCTGTTATTACTTGCTCTAGGAGGCCCAGGAGAGAAAAGGGTCAAAAAGGCTCAGTTGCAAAAAAAAAAAAAAAAAAAAAAAGAAGGCTCAGTTGCTAACTTCAGCCCCCAGGAGGTGGGAGAGCTATTAAAAGAAATTGGGGGGTGGGGAGGGGGAGGATGGTTCAGTTCAGACCATGCCTGTGGAACCTGGGGACTCAGAACCCTCCAGGGGAGTCTGAGAAGAAGTGTTTTACAAGGCGAGCCTCAGGACCCCTCAGCCAGGTCCCATTCCCTACTCTGAGCTCTGGGAGTTTGTTCTGGGAATCTCGAGGCCCTCCCAAGTTTCCTTTCTATGTTTATATCATTTATCAGAGAAAGGATTGTTAATGACTAATCTGTGTTCATGAGGCACAGAGCCAAAGAAGAGATGTTGCTGCTGAGCTGGAAGGCTGCCTGTGATCATCCACAGCTTTTACTAGAGCTCCCTCCTCTTCCTCCTCCTGCTGCTCACCCCACTGTCTCCTGGACTCACCCCAATGCAAACCCAGGTTCTGAGCGCTGGTAGCAAAATCGCTGTGGTTCGGAGAGGAGGCCTGGACTCAGAATCCTCCCAGGCCTTGAAGGTTCATCTCCAGCCTGAGACAACCCAAGTAAGTAACCTCATTCCTCAGGGGCCAGGTGTCTGTCTCAAGGTGACAGAGGGGGAAGCTGTCATTCCGGATTTCTCTTTCACATTGAGAAGTTTGGTTGATGAATGAATTCTAAGTCAGTAGAGTTTGAGGTAAAGTCCTGAAAACAAGAAGGGGAAGAAAAAGATAGAAACTCTAAAAACAAACAAGAGGAAGCAGGAGTTCATATGGTCTAACAGCTGCTTACCTTATTAACAATTTAGGACTATCGTTTAAACATTGTGGTCATCCGGGAAAATTACTGGAGACAGTGAATTTCAGGAATGTCTCTGTTCTGAGTCCATAGACAATCTGACCTGAACAGTGTGCTCGATTTGGGTGATTTGTCAAACCTTGCTGTGACTTTGGGAATCTTGCTAATGTCAAATGACTTGGGATCTGGGGACAGGATGACGTTTAAGCCATGCTTAACTGAAGTAAAAGTTTTTCCTAGGAGAAGAGTGGCTCTGAAAAGCTTTCTCTTTTGATTTTGGTTGTAAACATGCTTTCCACTTATCATGTTACTACTGGATAGAAATATTTTTTGAAAGACATTAAATGTTAGGAAGAATTTTGATATTAAAATTATCCAAGGTCCAGATCTACAGATAAGGCACCTGTCCGCTTACCGCCACAGGGAGTTAGGCAACTAACTATAAGGGGAGCCTGAATCCTTTCTCTTAACCGAGTTTTTACTCAGAAGGGGGAGGTGATACACATGACCCACTTTGGATTCTTCCTCTGGGAAACTCACCTGAGTTTGTTTGTTTGTTTGATTTATTTATTTATTTATTTTATTTTAATTTTTTTAAAAGATTTTATTTCTTTATTGAGACACACACACACACACACACACACACAGAGAGAGAGAGAGAGGCAGAGGGAGAAGCAGGCTCCATGCAGGGAACCTGACGTGGGACTCGATCCTGGATCTCCAGGATCACACCCCGGGCTGCAGGCAGCGGTAAACCACTGCGTCATGGGGGCTGCCCTCACCTGAGTTTTAAAGACGGCCGGGTTTGAGGGACCTCGGCAATATCGACAAGAAATGCAGAGAAATCATCGTTTTGAAATAATGAGCCATCACTGGGTTTCTAGCTGTGATTTTCTGAAATACCGGACACTTTCATCTTTGAGCCACCCCCTCTTCCAAATTATGGACCTGTGCCATTTGCACTGTGGACCTTTCTGTTTTGCTTGGGGTGTTGCAATGTGGCTGATGCAACCTGCTGGGAGCTGATAGGTACCAGCCAGGGATGACACACTCTTGTCCTGGGACCCTCTCTCAGGCTGTGGTTTCCTGCAGGCTCCTCTGGCTTCTCCCCACAGCTGGAAAGGACGAGGAGTGTGGCCTGGCCTTCCCATACCTCCCCCACCTGGCCAGGCTCTAACAGAACCACCCAGCCCTTGGGAGGCCCCGGGGAGTTTGTAAGCAAAGGAAGGGAAGTTTGCGTAGCTGTGGATGTGTGAAGGAGCTAGCTGCCTGAGAGCGCCCACTGATGAGCCGGCTTCACCCCCAACGCCTGTTTCCTTCTCACTATAAGCCTGCTTGGAAGTTTTTTCTTACATTCATTGGATAGGTGAGGAAATAGGCTCAAAGAAGACAACTCATTTTTTTTCTTATTTTTTTTTGTCTAACACGCTATCTCCCCAGCGTGGGGTTAGGCCTCACACCCTGAGATCAAGAGTCACATGTTCTACTGGCTGAGCCAGCCCGCGTGCCCTCTGAGGGGACCCAGAGCCCATCCAGGGTTGCAGTTAGGAAGGAGCAGGTCCTGAGCACCAGGCAGGCCTTCGTGACCCCGTGGCCCTCTCCTTGCCACCCCGATGTTGTGGGAAGCTGGCAAAACCTGAGACCTGGATGATGGGAGGCTGGGCAAAGTGGCTGGCAGATTTCAGGGGTGATGGGCGCAGGTGCGTAAGGTCCTAAAGCACCGTGGGGTGTTTTATAGGGGCCCCGCCATGAGCAGGGGCAAGAGGGGGGCTCAACGCCAGCTTCAGCCTCGAGATTGGTCTGGGAGTACCGATCGGGCCGTGAACCCCCAGTCGGGGTGTCCCAGAGCCACTCGGCACTGCTGTGGCTCAGAGCTGCAGGCTGGGAAAGCGGGGGTGGGGGGACCTGAGTCCCCATCCCGGTGTGACCCACGAGAAAGGGCTGGCTGGTCCTTGGGTGGTGGGGTGGCTGCCCGAAGGCAAAGGCATGAGGTTACGGTTCTTCGATGGGAGAAGTTCACCTTGGTTGGGCTGCGAGCCTCCTCTCCCCTTTCATCCTAGTAACAGGAAGGGCTAAGAGAAACAGAAGCAGTGTCCTTGTGTCCCTCCTCGGGGCCCCTCTTCCTGCAGGGGGACCAGTCCCCGCGGCGCAGGTGTCCTCCTTGCCGGACATGCCCACCGCCTCGCTCCCCTTCCTCCCACCCTCCTGCCCCAGCCCCTGTGCCCTCCCCCGGGAACTCTGTTCTTTCAGCTCGTCCCTTCCACATTTGGTGACAAGGGACTGTCAGCTATTCGTACTCCTTTTCCTTTATAAGTTTGTGTCAAAATGCTCCTGACATAACGCGACATGATGGTGAAGGGAAATACACGCGGAAGTCATGCAGCTTTTTTCTTGCTTAGGTCTGAGCATTATAGCAGAGTTCAGTGTCTACATTTAATATGTGTGAATATAACATCGTTTTGAATCATTGTTATTTTTCGAGATAAAATCCTAATAAAACTTGGAGATTTTACTTTCTGCTCTGGATACAATCAATGCTGCAGTCAACATCCTGTGTGCCTGTGCAAAGGACGATATTTAAGAGTTAGAATTGCATTTTATTTTAATATACACTGCTTGGGGGCCCGCCAGAAAGACTAAAATCGATGACACCACCAGCAGACTCTGAGAATACACATTGTCATGCAAGAAACTTTTGATAGGTAGAAATGGTATCTCCTTATATTAATTTGTATTTTTCTGATTATTAATTAATTTCAGACGTTTTGTAAAGTTTATTGGCCACTTTTATTTTCCTTTCAGTGAATTTTCCTCCTTATATCCTTTGCTAGTTTCTTTCATGGATTGTTTATCCTTTCAGTTTTTATTTATAGCAGTTGTTTTTATATTGTTTGTACTGATTTTTGGCTACTACTTATGTTGTAAACATTTCCTCCTGGTTTGTTTCATATATTTAGCTGTTCATGGTGTCTTGATCTGTCTTTTTGATTTTAATATAGTCGAATTTATTTTTTTTCCATTTATTTCTTGTTTAAGAAATTCTTCACCCTTTCACGCAGGTCATGAATGTGTTTTCCTATATTTTCTTCCAGTAATTTTATGATTTTAAAAATCTTTGATCCACCTGAGAATTATTTCAAGCATGACACAAGATAAAAATCTTTAATTTTTTTCCCTCAAAGGAATAGTTTATTTTCTGGACGCTATTTCTTGAGTAGGTCATCTCCAATGTATGCCCTCTGCCTCATGTAATGCCTGCTCATGATTAAATTCCAAAGGCAGCCCACCACCCTCAGGAAGATTTCCTAGTCACATACATGCTTGACGCCTAACAATGATTCCTATTTAGGATAGAAAATTGAAACTCCTTACCATAGTCAACAAGGCCAAATGAAAGCTATCTTCTCTCAGACTTCATCTCTTATACTGTCCCTTTGCTCACCTGTCTCCAGCCTCATCAGGCTTTTGCTGTTCTTCCCAAATTCCAGGCCCAGGCTCTTGGCACTTGCTGACCACTCTGCCTTTGGGCTTATTTCCCTCTTGCATGGCTTACTTCTTATCCTCCACTTCTCAGCTCACACGTCCACTCTTCAGGGAGCTCTTTCAGGTTCATTCTGTCCAAAATAGTGTCTGATGGCATCGCTCTATACCTCATCCCCTTTATTTTCTTATTAACACCAGTGGAAATCTCACTTTTTATTTGCAAATTATCCATCTCTTCTGCTAGAATGTAAGCCTCTGAAGACAGGTGATTTTTTTTTTCTGTCTCATCTATCTTTCCAAAATCTAGATCAAACCCTGATACCTAGTGGGGAAATTAATGAATGTTGAATGAATGAATGTCCTTACTTGTGCTCCTGAAGGGACTTGTGCTTACCTTTGTCATAACAATCCCCAGACTATATAATTGGGTTTTCCTTGCCTGATGTTTCCACTAAGCTTCTTGAAGGATCATGATTTTTTTTTTTTTTTTTTGGTCCTTATATGTCTGGTGCCTGACACAGAGTCAATAAATGTATACTGACTGAATAAATAAGTGAGCAAATGAATTCCTTCTGCATTGACACTGAAAACTGACATTGAGATGTCATTTGTAAAGAGTAAATACATTACTTAAATACTCACTTTCTTCAGATGCCAATAAGACAGTGGCCAACATGCCATATTGTTTATTTGGGGGATTATAATCAACTATCTAATACTATGAAACAAGCTACCCTAAAACTTAGTGGCTTAGAAAGATAATGATTATTTCTTATAATTCTATGTGTTGGCCAGCTGGTTTTCCCTGGGCTCGATCATGCTACTGATTTCAAGTGGAGGATCAAGTAGATCTTATTCCCATGGCTAGGTCCTTGACGTTGGCTGTTGATGGGTATGCTTCGAATGGCTAAGTCTCTCCTGGAGTATTTCATTCTTGGTCTCTTTATGGAATCATGGTCTTAGGACATCATTCCAAGATGGTGAAACAGAAGCCACAGGTCTGTTGAAGCTTAGCTTCAGAAGTAGAACAGTTCTATTGGTCACAGCAGGTCATAATAATAATAACTCATTAAAGGGATGATGAAATAGACTTCACTGAATAATGGGAAAAATTGCCAAGTCAGTTTTTTGTTCAAGATGGCACTGGTCTCATTAAAGCAATTTGCATGACTCTTTATGGATTTATTATGAGCCTTTTTAGGACTCACTCTGTGCCAGAAAATGTATATCCATTATTTTTTGAGACAGACTCCTTTCTATTTTGAGCATGTCAAACTACTATGGAATAATGCTATGAACTAATGCCTCTGACAATCTGAGAAGTCCTTTAACCCAGATGCAAATGTCTACTAGACACTTCCTTAAGTTTTTTTGAGCTCTTAGCAATGGATCTTACACCCATGATGTGATACCTGGGGCCATTTCTTATTTGAGAATTTTCTGCCCAATGGAAAGACCAAAAAATGAAAAACAGCCTTACTTTTTGACTTAGCATGTCTTGAACCCTTTGTAATTTGCTTTAAATTCTGCTTGCAAAATGAACAGCACCTTCCTCAATTCATTTCTTTCTTCATGAATCTTATCATGTGCAGCTAAATACGCCAACTGGCACATTCATTATACTACTTGGAAATCTCTTTAATCATTGGTCTGCAAGTTCACTAGGAAACTTTCCATCTTTTGAGTTACCACAGGTGACTGTGTTGCCAATTGTTTCACGATTACAAAATATAACCCATCCCCTTTCCAGCTTCCTATAGTAATTTCTTCACCGTTCTTCCAATTTCTGGAGTAGTTTCCTTAGTGCCCTTCCAGGCTCTGCCCAATTCCCAATCTCCAAACCAAGGCCATATGTTTTGGCCCCCCCCTCTTTTTTTACATTCTCCCTCTTCCAGGTACTGCTTTCTGTATCCGTTATTTTTTTCTTTGTAACAACTACCCCAAAACATAATGACTTAAAGGAGTAATTAATCATAATTAATTTCATAATCACTCATAATTAATTCTCATATTTCTGTGAGTCAGCTGAGTAGTTCCTCTGCTAGTTGCGCATGGACTCATTCATGTGGCTTATTCAGATAGAACATCAACTAGAATGGAAGGTCCAAGATTGTCTTACTAATATGTCTGAAGTCATGGTGTAGCTGTCAGCTGGGACATTTGGGGTGTTCTCTCTGTACAAGATGTCAAGATGTTTTGTATCTGGGGGCATCTGCACAGAGTGTGTCAGTCTGAGGACAACATTCCTCGATGAGGAAAAGAAGCTCCAAGGCCTCTTAAAGCCCTGACTCACATGTCTTGCATCTACGATTCTATTTGTCAAAGAAATTACCACATCAGCTCAGGTTCAAGGGCTGGAGAATAGATTTTATTCTAGGCCCAGACTCTTAGCACTTGCTGACCATATAGACTTTATCTATTGATGGGTAGTGGCAAACTCACATTGCAAAAGGGCATGTAGAATGGAAGAATGTGTGGTGCCTACTTTTGCAAATAACAAATAATTTACACAAATAATAATCATAAAATTTCAGGACCCCAACAAATTATTTGGGAAAAAAGATGATAGGTCAGTAAGCAGAGGTCTGGTTGACTGAAGTATTTTTGGTTCACGATACCTGAAGGTAATATGCTTTTAAATGGAGACTTTAGAAACACAAAAGAAGAAACAAAATAATGGGCAACCTTGTACAGGCTTAATTAATTTGTGCAAATGAACACATTGACTGCCTTAGGCAGAAGTGACCTTGCAGAACTGCCAATTCACCCTCACTAGCAATCGGTAGGTGGTTAGTGACAGTCTTGGTAGGAGAGCTACATGAGAGAGCATGAATTTGGAGTTAGATGTGGGTTCACATCCCAGTTGTGCTTCTCACTAGCAGTGTGACCTTGAGCTGTTTGCTGAACCTCAATTTTCTCATCTATAAAGTGTGTATATTAATACCTACTTGGCTTATTATAGATTAAATGAAATAACAGCACGGATGCTGCCACATAGCAAGTACTCATAAAATGGTAGATATTATTTTATTCCATCTCCCCCAGAATATGTACTAGTTACTGTGATAGTAATAAATACTGTCTGGTTCCTATAGGGCACCACTCTCAGAGTAATGAGTCCCAATGACCATACTGTGTGACTGCTGGTTGGTACTGGCTAAACATTGTGTTATAAATCCCTCTGGACTTTGGGAAGAATCTGTTTACCTTAAATTTGTATTTTTGCCCTGAAAAGAATGACTTCAGTTTGAGTGCTTCTGGGAAGACCAAATCCCTGGAAAAGATAAATCTTTTTTTTTTTTTTTTTTAAGATCTCCTTTCTCTCTTTTCTTAAGAGCATTCTTCTGAACTTTGGACTGAATCCAGGGCTTCCCCTGGGCGTGAAATAATGGTAGCTACAAGAAGTCTACTTTTCTCCTGCTCTTTAAGAATGATTTACATAAAAAAGAATGAATCACACATTTAACTTTGCCTTCAACAACTGGGTTCATCTGAGAAAAATGTCACCAAGGATGGTGTCCTTGGGTGTGAAGAGTTTATAGAGAACCAGCACATGTTACTGGTTTTTATCTTCATCTTCTGAGAACTGAGATTCTTCTAAATTAGAGTCAAAGCTATTTAATTGAAACAGGGTCTTTCCAAGGTCTCCATTTGCAAATGGTTTATGCCTCATCAGAGGAGCTCCACATACCATGAACTTCCTGTGACACATAGTATCTAAACAAGTTAAAAATTGATAACCAGAAAGTGGAAGTCTAAGTTACGAGTCACTATGCATCTTATCACATTAAAAACAAACAGTGTGTACCGTCTCCAAAACTATTCCTGGGCCCTTAAGTTAAGACTTAGCTTACAGCATTATACAAATAAACATAAAGTAAAATAAACATTTTGTTCCTGCTTCTACCAATATGCAAGTCTTAAACTTTGAATCATCGCTTCTTTCTTTCCTTCCTCCTTCCTTATGTCTGCTGTATTCAAGTCTCCTCTTTTCCATCTCTCCAGACACTGCCATGCTGAGCACCAGATCACCTCCCTTCAGCCATGAATTTCCTCCTTTCACTGCTTACCCTCCCTATCCCACCTTCTCACTAGAGTACTCTTGAACACAGATCTCATTATGCCACTCAGCATTTCTAGTAGTGCCTCAGGGACCACAGAGTTCCCAAACATTTTATAGAAAGGAATACTTTTGGGGCACCTGAGTGCCTGCCTTCAGCTCAGGTCATAATCCCAGGATCCTGGGATGGAGCCCCGCCTCGGGCTCCCTGCTCTGTGGGGAGCTTACTTCTCCCTCGCCCTCTTTGCTCTGCCCTCTGCTTGTGCTCTCTCTGTCTCTCTCTCTCAAATAAAATTCTTTTTTTTTTAAAGAAAGGAATACTTTCTCCTCAGAGCCTTAAGAATGTGTAAGAAACATAGAATCCTCTATGAACTTGCATAAGTTTACAGATGAGGAAGATTTTTACATATAGATTTTCATTTGATCTTTTTCATTATGAAATATTTCCCATTTGCAAAAAAAAAAAAAAGAGTAATATCATCACCCTCCCCCCTTGTATTTACCTCCAGCTTGATAAGGGAAGCTTGACAGATACTCTGGAAATTCCCTGTGTACCCACCCAGTCATCCTGCAGCGTTCTTCTGACTGTGGGTTCAGCACTTTCATCCAGGGCTCTATAGGTTGGAGCAGGAATTGCGAGTGTTTTCTATAAAGACCAGATAGTGAATATTTTAGGCTTTGGAGACTATGTGGACTGTGTCAAAACTACTGAATTCTGCAACAGTTGTGTGAATATGGCCATAGCCACGTAAACAAAAGGGCAAATTTGGTCTTGGGGAGGCTGGATTTGGCTCATGAATCAGTTTAGGGACCCCTCATTCCAGCATCGATGGTAATACATAGTATTGTTCATGTATCTTTAAACTTACATACATTTTATCAAACTGCCTATATTTTTCCATAACCTGATTCTTTTGCCCAATATGACATTTTTTAAAAGATTTTATTTATTTATTCTGAGAAACAGAGAGAGAGAGAGGCAGAGACACAGGCAGAGGGAGAAGCAGGCTCCATGCAGGGAGCCAGACGTGGGACTCAATCCCAGGGCTCCAGGATCACGCCCCGGGCTGCAGGCAGCGCTAAACCACTGAGCCACTGGGGCTGCCCCCATATGACGTTTTTAATTTTATTCCCATGAATGCATATAGTCCTGGTTCATTCACTTTAATTGCTGCATGGCACTTATGAATATACTTACAGCATTATTCATATACTATTTATTATAGCCATTGTCTTGTTGATGGGCTTTTTATGCTGTTTTCAGATTTTTGCTATTGGAAACAATGCAGTGAGCATTTTTGTCCATGTCACCTATACAGATGTGTAGAAACTTAGGAAAAGTTATACCTTTTAATCTTTACAGCAACCCTACTATTTAGACTTTTAAACCAGCATTCAGCTGAAGCTCAGGGTGTAGTGTGGGGAGGAGAGTGTTAAGTGATAGTTCCAGATCATACATGAAGCTGTGAAAGGTGAACACAGGTCCCCATCCTAGCCTTCTCATATCCCATCCCCCATGACATTTCTGCTAGGCTGCAGGTGTCGTTTCTGTATATGGGTAGCACTGCTGGGTGTGATAGGGGAATTCAAAATAAATATATGATATTTCATCATAGATAATTATGATTGCTGTCTTCTTCAAATTTATGATCTGGTGCGATAGTGGGGAAGATGACAGATGTAGTGAAATCATTAATTAGCACACGAGGGAAAGATAAATGACAGAGTGTCCAGTGGGAAGTTGGGGCATACTTGGAAAAAAAATCTACAGAACTGAGAGCTCTAAGAGTACATCAGAGTGAATAGAGACATACCTCGCCCATGAAAGGCATGTTATAAGCATATAAATCTTCCTACCTAAATATATAGGCTTGGTACCATCTCAAACTCCTAAAGTAACTTAAAAAAATGTGACATGAAATGTGATGATTTATTACAGAGATAAAGAGATGATAATATCTTAAGAAATACTGAAAAAGAATGAACAATAATAGGGAAGGATGATACTAGTATAAGGTAGAGCTGTATGATCAATGGGAAACTAAATTCAGTGTCGATAAAAGAAGGAGCATAAATCAGTGGAAAAAAGTATGCAAAAAGCAATTCCTAGAAAACTCACCTTGTGCCATAAACTAAAATTAAAAAAACAATGAAAACAAGCTTTAAAAATGGAATATATTTAATTATATAAATGGAATATTTTTTCAGGTATAGATAATTAAAAGACAAATAAAAGTGTCTGTAGTAAATATTCCAGAATGCTAATACATTCGATGTGCAACGAACTCTGCTAAGTCGATAAAAAAGATGAACACTTCCATAGAAAAGTGGCAGAGGACATAAACAGAAAGTGGAAAGAAACTATCATATATGGATGATAAAGATGTAAAAACAGTTAAAGTTTATTAGTAATCAAAGAAATGCAAGTTAATACAGTGAGATAGGATTTGTCCCCTATCAAATTAGAGAAGATTGTTGAAAGTAATGCTAATGAAGGTGTGGTGAGGAAGGCACCCTTACTGAATGCTGGTAGGAATGTAAATTGGAAAAAAATTATAGGGACACCTGGGTGGCCCAGTGGTTGAGCATCTGCCTTTGGCCCAGGGTGTGATCCTGGGGTCCCGGGATCGAGTCCCACATGGCTCCCTGCATGGAGCCTACTTCTCCCTCTGCCCGTGCCTCTGCCTCTCTCTCTGTGTCTCATGAATAAATAAATAACATCTTAAAAAAAAAAAAAGAAATATAGGATGCAACTTGGCATTCTGTAATGCTTTTTTGTATTGACTGAATTTACTGCAATTTTAAAGCTACTTCCATTTAAAATTAAATTTTAACAAAGTGAAATAAGTCAATCGAGGAAAGACAATTATCATATGGTTTCACTTATATGTGGATTTAAGAAATAGTGCAAAAAACCTTAAGGGAATGAAGGGAAACTGAATGGAGAAAAATCAGAGAGGAAGACAAACTCTTCACTCTGGGAAACAAACTGTGGGTTGAAGGAGGGGAGGGGGGTGAAGGGATGGGGTGACTGGGGGACCATCACTGAGTAGGGCATGTGATGGGATGAGCACTGGGTGTTATACTGTATGTTGATAAGTTGAAATTAAATTAAAAAAAATAAATTTTTACAAGTTTTCAGGAAAATAGGGAATGAAAGGCAGGGATGTCTGTGTGCACATTCAGATATTTTTTTCTCTTTGCTCTGATTCTAACCTTAATCCTTTATGTATTGGCACATGTGTGAGTTCATCTGAATAGAAATGATGGCTCTCTGTTATCTGGGCTTTTATTACTAACTCTGGAGAATTTTTGGGTTCTCTGTCTACAGCTTCTCAACGTTCAGTATTTAAACAGAGCATTTTAACTGTATTTCTTAGGAGGTGTTCCCCTAGTCCAATGTACTCAGGCATCTCTGGCTGTGGCTGGTGCCTGGGGTGTGTGTGTGTGTGTGTGTGTGTGTGTGTGTGAGAGAGAGAGAGAGAGAGAGAGACTTCCTTCCCATGTGTATGCTCTCTCATCACTGTGCACCAATTTCTCTATGTGTGCTTGTGGAGGAGAATGGTCCATGCTATTCACAGAGAAAGCTTAAGGGGCAACGTGCAGTTTCGATGAAGTGGACACTGATAATAATTAGTAATACACTCAGTCCAGCATATTGTTTTATTGAAACATTAAAAATCTTAAACTCACTAGATTTTTTTAAGTCCAAATTTGTGTGCGTGTTTTTTAATTGCAGAAAAGTATGATACGATGATCAATAATAGGCATTCAAGTAATAAAATGTGCTACATTAGAATAAAATTCTGCAGTGAAGTGGAATGAAATGTGAGCTCACAGAGGAATGGGAATGATAAAAATTTTTTTCTAGATGTTGAAGAACATTTTCTGGTATTTCTTTGAAGGATGAGGGAGGCTATTAAATTGCTGTGGTATTTGAGTGATTGAATAGATTTAAGAGTAATGTAACGACGTCAATGTAAAATGTCAATTTTAATGATATGTCAGAAGTAGTTTTTTTGCGACTTTTTAAAGTGAAAAACTACAGATATAAACCCAAAAACATGTTGATGGAGTACATTGTTTTTCAAACTTTTTGTAGGGAGTAAATGAACAAAGCAGTTCAAAGGTGACCAGTGTAGAGAATACCCATTGCTTATGCTCTACCCTCAGAACTACTCCTTCTAAGGAAGGGAGGATGTGAGGGGAGAAAAAAAGCCTTCAGAACTAAGGTGTGGGATCTCTTGGGAGTCAGTCTTCCCATTGCAGTTCTTCCTCCAACAAGGGGGTGAAGAATATTAGAGAGAGGAAGATATAGAAGTAACCCTAATTAAAGAAATAATCTATATGAAAACACTTGTTAAACTTGGGACATGATAGGTGCTCATTAAATGACAAGCCAGGTGAGGTCAAAGTCACCAATCCCAGTAAGGAACTGCTGAGAAGTAAAGACCCTACTATTAGGTGGATGTAAGTGAGCTTACACACCCAAGGCAATCATTACCTATATTCATAGATTGCCTATAGTATTACCTAGTTAAAAAAATTTTCTTCTTCTGTTATTTGTTTAAGGCAGGGATTATCAAACTCTTTCTGCAAAGGGCTAGCTAGTAAAAGTTTTTGGCTTTGTGAGCCATACGTTGTATGCACCAACTACTCGACTCTGCCATTGTTGGAGGAGAAAAGCCATAGATATCAAGGAAACAAATGGGTGTGGCTGCGGGCCAGTTACACTTGACAAGCACGTTTGAATTTCATATAATTTTCATGTGTCATGAAATATCCTTCTTTTGATTTTTTTGCTACCCTTCAGAAGTGTAACACCATTGTTAGCTTGCAGGCTGTATGAAAACAGGTGGCTAGCCAGCTGTTCAAGGCCACATACAGTGTTCAAGGGCCCTTTGTACTAAGAGTGGCTGTAGTATCGGAAAGATACACAAGGAATCAGCCCTCGTAGTTGTATTTTGGGCAGGAAAATGGAAAACAGAACTGGAAGGAAGACTTATTTTTCAGGATAGTGTTTGGTGTGCTCACCATGTGCTTCCATTACCATTCCAGAAATTAAAGAGTTTCCTTTTCTTCAAGCTTCCCCAGGAATCACAAGTCCATCAAACCCAGTTTGAATAGATCTGCCAACTGTTTTTGGATTCTGGAGGGCTTTCTTGTTAGCTAATCAGGGGCACCCACATTGTGGACTTCTAGCGAGGAGTAATAACCCAAATGCTACAGAAATAGAAGAATTGGGCTTTCATTTGGGTGAGAGATCAATAAATTATGTCCTTTGTGCTAATAGGAGAATCATATCCTTGTCTTGTGCCACTTCTCCAAGAAGAGCATGCCAAATGGCAGGGAATTGGGCAAAACGAAGCAGGAAAACAATGAATACAGATCATTTAATAAAGCCAACATTTCTTTTTTTGTCCACCTTTTTAAGAAAATATTTTTTTTTATTTGAGAGAGAGAGAGAGAATGAGCAGGAGGTAGAGAAAGAAATAGGCTCCCCATTGAGCAGGGAGCCTGATGTGGGGCTCGATTCCAGGATCCTGGGATCATGACCTGAGCCCGAAGCAGGTGCTCAACTGACTGAGCTACCCAGGTGCCCATGAGCCAACATTTCTTGAGGGCTTATTATGTGCCAGGCACTTTATATAAACATATAAAGGAAAATATGAGAATCTAAAAATGAAGATGAGTTTGCATGGAAAAATATTACAGAGCTATCATATGATGTGGAAGTATGAAGGAGCTTGAGGAACACAACTAAAGATTCAAAAAGGCAGATGTGAGACAGAAGGAAACCCAAAAGAAGAGCCAAAGAACTGAAATCTCCTGTTTTTTGTTTGTTTGTTTTAAAGACCAGAGAAAATGGGTCTTATATTACAGAATACATACCCAGATTGAATATTAGGAAAAATTCTTGACTTTGTACATTGTGGATTTATGGAAATTATTATTATGGGAAACTATGGAATTTTCCATTCCAGAAGAGGAACTCTATCTCGAATAGTAATTGTCTGAATTTTGAGGAGGCTTTTCAACCCATTTATCATACAATATGCAGGCATGTATACACAATTATAATACATAACTAATTGATATATTAACATATACACAGTGAATATATACCTTTATAATTCTTATACACATATTGAAAGTTGGATTTCCCTAGTCCGCAACCAGCTTGTGAGTGTGAATGAGGTCTCATTAACAGTGACAACTCAGCTTTTACTGGTTTATTCCTCAGGATCTTTAGCTTTCTGTCAAACTCCAAGTATTTCAGAAATGGCTTAGGGTCTTTCCTCATGTTTGTTCATGATCAGGTTTGTTCTAGCTGCTTCTTTTACTTTTTGTGTCCATGAGTAGAGCTGTACCCGACCAGTGGGCACAATTTCTCTGCTCCTCCATGGGTTACGGTGATACCTAACATGCTGCTACTATTACACAATTATGCCAGAAAGGCCCTGGTTCTTTTGGGGCCAAAGTTTCACTGTGATAATGTGGCAGCATGGGTGGAGCTGAAATGAATATTCTTTTCTACTCTTTGGAAGTAAGTCTGTTGGAAGTGTCTACCTCCACTTTATACATTGATGCTTCTAGATTTCCTTTTAATTTATAGCCTCTCCTCTCAACCTATGGTGGCAAGAAGGCCTCTTTTTTTTTTTTTTTTTTTGCAAGAAGGCCTCTTGAATCTACTATAGATTGGTTGAACACTGTGCTACAAGAAGAATCACACATTTCTCAAATGACTAAGGTTTGCTTTAGGGGGAAGGTCATGGATCTTGGCTCTGTCTGACTTTAGAATGGGTTTTCTCCCACAGGCCCCTTGGCTTCCTGGAGAATTCTGGTAGGGCCATGCCACTGGTCCACTAGATGGACCCAGATTTGTCTACAACCCTACAGTGGACATGGTTTGTATCCTATAGCAAGAGGTTCTCTCTCTTTTTTGTCTCTTCAATAGCCTTCTGGTATTTTCTCATCAATTCTGATGTACCCTAGTCTTGACCATCTTTAAAAATTGCCCTTGAAACTACATCGTTCATCAGCTACTTCCCTATCTTGACTCCTTTTCACACCCAAACCTCTCTGTTAAAGCATCCTGATCTTAGGCTCTATCAACAGCTTTCATGACAATCTGTAATCATTTGTGTACATGTGTGATTATTTTTTTAATGTCTCTTTTCTTTATTAGGCTGGATGTCATAGATCATGGACACTTCTTTTTTCTTTTACAGTTTTATCTCCAAAGATCCAGTCCAGAGCTTAGGGCAGAATAAGTCCTTAATAAATGTTTTTTGAAAGCATGAATAAAGGAATGAATGCAGCAGCATAGTCTGGTAGACTATCTTACCAACAGCCCAGTATATCTGAAACTCACTTCTGCTTGAACTGGCACATTCTGCTGAGTGAAAGAGAAAGAAATAAAGACATATATAGTAGGCACATTCTAATGAAATACATATTTGTCCAACAGAAACCCTATATTCTCTTCCCAAATAGGAAATATAAATAATTATTTATTTGTAAACAAAATGATTTCTTGGTAGAAAGAGGATAAAAAGGTTTGAATATCATCCTTGGAAAATAGCCTTGGAAAAGAGATTCTAATAGCACAACTTCTCATTACTTGACCTTTCAAATTACTTCTTCAGGAAAGTAGGAGACATCTTGGAAGGAAGGAAGGAGGAAAAGAAGACCTAAAGATATAACCAAAAGTGGATATTGCTTCTCTTGGGCTCTTGGATTCATTCTGGACATTTCCTCAGGATGAAACTTCAGACACTTTGGTGAGATTTACCATTATTTTTCTTTTACCATAACTTTTTTTTTAGCCCACATAAATATAAGACCATGGTAGACCCTGAGAGTGAAAATGTAAGCCCCTGAAATTTTCTCTAAAGACCAAAAATTAAGATCCTGAGATAACACCTTCTGAATTTTTGATTTGCTGTCATAGTGCCTACTCAAGAAGATTCCAGCAGGAAGTGGTCTTAAATCCACCTTTTTGTCTTTGTAAATACCTACTCAACTTTGGAGTAAGGTTTAAGATAATAAGTCATCAATTTATCCCATTTTTAATCAATGCCTTTCTATTTTTCTTTTTACTTATAAAGCAATAAAGACATAACCAAAATGTCATCAAATCTTGCCCAAATTTCTCAAGTGCTAAAATTTAAATGAAAATATGTTATATTTTTTCAGATACATTAGAGAGTATCTCTTTTGAAAGCACATATCCTGGACATTTGTGAGACCAAATGAGGTGTAAAAGTGGTAAATATTGAAAATAGATACGTACAGAAAGACTATGGCAAAATGTCTACAAAGGGATCTAATTGCTTTTTTGTGTATATGCTACTCCCTTCCTCCCTCTCTTAATGAATTATCTACACTGCCAATTAACTACACTGCCCTTCCTCAAACTCTATTTATTTGTCTTTCAGAATTTTTTTGAAGACTACCATAGCGAAAGGGCATTCTCAAGTAGGACAATTTGGATGGGATCAAAAATGAATCTCATCGAACACTCCCACTTACCTGTCACCGAAGAATTTTCTCTTTCTGACAACTTATTTGGTAAGTCATTGAGTTTATTTGAATATAAGTAAAAACAAAGTGCAACTTGGAAATACAGGAGAGTAAAAAAGGCCTAGATGATGGTTCCAACAGAACCTGGCAAATGTTTTTGTTCCTTCTAAGTACTCAATAAACATTAGCTACTATGCAGGGTTAGAGGTAGATCAGACCTTGGATTTATTGAACCTAATGGTCTTCTTTTTTTATAGATGAGGACAGCAAGACTGAGAGCTTTGTGACTTGTCCAAGGCCATGAGGCTAGATAATTAACAGACCTGGGAGTAGAAACAGATTCCTGTTCCAGGCTAATTCTGATATTATTATAGCATGTACTAAAGTATGAAATCATGCTTCTTATGGTTTAATATTATACCTATAAAAGGCTGAGGCTACTTAGATTATGGTTTCCTTTCCACTATTCATCTCATGCTGGGGGATATATAGCACAGTGTCATGATTAGTCACTTAAATTGGATTGAGAACAAACTGTTCTCAGTTGTTTTCTGTAGATATGTAACTAGATGAAACCATAAAATGATATATTGCTTCACTTTTTACATTTATGAAAAAACTTTTTATTATAAAGAGTCTCAATTGGGAACATCAGCACAGACTCAACAGCAGCAGTATTTGAGATGGGGCAGGGAAGCCTTCTGCCACTCATAAAAATAATTCCCTTCTGGGAGGCTTGCATACTCCCAGTTTTCCACTCTATGTTAATGCATGGACAGTGGTAGACTATGATAGTGAAATACAAAGCAAGTATTTATAATTCCTCAGAATTCAATGTTTGAAGGCACGTGATCCCTTATTTGGTTATAGACACCTTTGAAAGAGATTAATTAATAGCTGATGCCATTACCTACTAGTCATTAGCATCTTAGTGTGTAATGGTTTTGTGGGTTATTTCCAAAAAGAGGTCATTATTTGTATTACCTATTTGCATATCTACCTGCCCTGTGCAGTATAAGAGCACTTAAGGGCAGTGACCATATTTTATTAACCCAAGTTTGCACTTGATAAATAAGAATCAAGTAATAAATAATAAAAGAGAAGGAGAAAGAGGTTTAGGGGAAAAAAGAGATATTTATCAGCAACTCCAAAAGACACCAAAGGCAGTAGTAATTATTTATGAAATGCCAGTTCTCAAACATACTTGCTGCATCTTATTTCTTCCATTTGGCTTTTTTTCATTCTATGCATGCATTCAAGACCAACAGGCCCTACCTCCATGTCCAGCTACCTAACCATTTGCTTCTGGTCCACCCTTCTATTAGTCCTTAAGATATTCAGTGCGGAGACATCTTCATAATTTTTGTCCACTAATCAGAATTCACAGGATAATTAGAACTGTAAGTGCTTATCACAGACTAAGGAAAATTCCATGGAATTACATGGAAAATTCCATGTAAGATTGTTTTTTTTATCTCATTGTAATTTTATGATTGCAAGCAAGCATGTTAGCTTGAAGGCTGACCTCACCAGCCATGAGGTAAAAAAAAATGTGAGCAGGTAGAGAAAGAGTGGTGGGAGTGCTGTCAAGTTAGAAACATCTGGGAGTGATTGCTTAGGGAAGCCACAGTGACTCATGCTTTTGGTGTTGCTCTTCCTTCAGCTCTCCTTTGCTAGACCACATTTCCCATCTTGTTTTCTAACACTGCCACTTAAGATTTCTGAGAGTATAAGCTGCATGAGCTGCAAGCACAGCTGTTATTCCTGGCTAGAGCAGTGTCCTCAAATCTTCATCTAGTCTTTTCTCCTGGTAGACTAATATCTGGCATGGGCATTGGGACACTTTTTCCTTTTCTGCATTAAGTTCTAGAGCCAGCTCTATGCATTTTTATCACATCTCTTTCCTCCTGGGGCCTTGGTCTCACTCTACTCAACAAACCTGAGCTAAAGGTACACCAAAGGGGTAGATAGATGAAGGCTTACATGTTCATTTCCTTATTCCTCCTCCCCATCTTCATTTGTGTCCTGATGACCCTGATGGATTCTTTGGGCTTCTCACCCTGAGCTTAGGATGCAGGGCACCAAGGAAAACACTATGACCAATGGATGAGTAACTCACAATGCCTAACTCACCACTCCTGATCTTGAGATGTGCCAGAGACTCAGAAGTGTTAACCCATGGGCTCAACTAGCTGGAGAGTGGGATTCTTTTCCAATGGTCCATATAATGAGTAACAGCTATCATGTTCTTACAACAAAGGGAAGTGAAGTTTACGGTATAGCCTATGGATAGCAATCATTTCTTTGACCCAAATATTGAGTACCAACTATATACTGGGCATTGAAATAAAGCAGAGAATAATACAGGCAAGATCCTAGTGGAGGATAGACTCACACACACAAAAATACAAATAAATAAATAGACAAAAAAACATCAGGTAGAGGTAAGGGCTATGAAACAATAAGACAGTGTGTTATAGTAACTGGAAAGATGGGGCTGCTCTAACTGGTGTGTCAGGGAGGGCCGCTGAGGATTTGACAACTGGGCTTGAGACTGAAAGGCAAGAAGTCAAGGAGAACATTCTAGGTGGAGGAATAGGAAATGAAAAAGCTCAAAGTCTGGAATGGACTCAGAAGGGCCTTGTCTTTTTATTTTGATTTATGGCAGTTGAAAGAGTCTAGAGAACTGGCCCTGGACCTTGCATTCCCATTAACCAGCGTGAGTAAAAGATTATTAAACCAAGAATTCTAGAACCACTCTCTAGTTTTAACATTTGGCCTACAAATTGCTACAGTTGTGCCAGAAAGTGGTGACTGGGACTCACTGGTACTCATCTGGCACATGGTATGACTTTCAAGGTGGCCTTGGGTATGGTCCTCCACCCTGTAGGTAACTGCATGGACCATAATGAAATCCCTACATTAGGACATTGAGAAGGTGTTATGACGATTATTCAGCAAATACTGATGAGCACTCAATAATGGGCACCGGAGACAGTGATGACCTTTCAGCATCTTCCACACATGGTTATGGACCCTCACTCTCCGAAGGCTTTGCTTAAGGTGAAGGGGAAGCAACTCCACATGTAGAAATGGTTACCCTGAAGGAGAAGAGCCAGATGCAAGGACTTGTATGCACACAGTTTATGTGAGAGGTGGTCGTGGGTTATGGAAGCAAAAGACTAAGGTCAGGAGAGAGGGAAAGAGGAAAACCAGCATAAGATAAGTTATGAGGGGGCAGCCCCGGTGGCGCAGCGGTTTAGCACTGCCTGAAGCCCAGGGTGTGATCCTGGAGTCCCGGGATCGAGTCCCACATCAGGCTTCCTGCATGGAGCCTGCTTCTCCCTCTGCCTGTGTCTCTGCCTCTCTCTCGCTCTCTCTGAATAAATAAATCTTAAAAAAAAAAAAAAAAAAGATAAGTTATGAGGGTCACTGCTATGGACAGGGGAACTGAACTCCCCCAGGAGTAGCACAGAGAATCGTCTTCTGAGGGACCAGGGACTGGGGCAGTCACTAACAGGTTGAGGGAGAACTTCAGGAGCTCCCTGGCACTTCTGCACTGTGCTTTTATCACTCCTGGTGGAGTCAGGCCACGTGGTCTCTCTCCTGTGGTGTTGGAGAAGTTCTGGGCAGAAAACAAAAGGATGTGTGGCATGCTCCGGAACTGACAAACTGAATACAAGGCGAGTCTGAGCTCACGTGTGATTATTTGCTGTGTCTGTGGCTGAAATGAGGGGTGGGCTGAAGGATGTGACACTGCTACCAGAGAGGGGTCTGCCATACGGTTTAAAAGTGATTTTTTCCTCCAAATCAGTTTAAATATTCAAGGGAAGGCTAAGAATTTGAGGCAGAGGATAGTGCAGATTTGCTCTGTTTCCTAGGCTGGTCCTTGTAGAAAAGGAGAGAAGCCCAGACAGGATGGAATTGTAGAGGTGAGGCTGGAACGACCTTGTGAGGTCCTTTAATTTATTCTGTTGCTACAATGTCCCTGACAAATCCAGATGGAAATCCAGCTCATTGGCAACTCAATCCACATGCAGGCCTTGGCATGGAGGGATGTAGTGACCCAAAAGAGATAAGTCTCTTTTCTTTTGGGACATCCTGCAAGCCAGGAAACATGGTCAAAGATTAATTTAGTGAATTGAGAAAGGCTTCAATCTTATGAGTGAAGAAGGCAGGGTCTTTATGCAATTAGTGTATAATAAAAGGTAATAATGGCAAAGTCCACAGCTTCCCGCAGTTTGGCATGATGAATGGGTTAGGAGATTCAATATAACTGATGTATTCTTCTGGCAAATTGTGCTTTAAGAACTGAAAAAAAAAATTACAGAATTTCAGACTAATAGGAAGTATTCTAACAACAGGACAGAATGAGCCAGAGAAGGTACCATCATAGGCTCCCATATCGATTGTTCTCAGTGCAATGAGTCCTAGTTGTCCTAGCTCAGTGATATTAGGAAAAGTTCCCTGAATGTGAATGGAAATAAGCAATGAAATTGAAAGAAAATAGTCTTTGAGGCAATGGAGATATTCTGAAGTTTAGTTTTGTCCCCTGTAAACAGGGGTAATGATGACACATCACGCTTGTTGGGAGATTTGAAGGGCTGTGTGGGAAAATGTTCTGTAAACCTGGTTTCACACCATGTAATTAATTAATCTGGAGTTTGCAGTGTGGTGTCACTATTTGCTAAAGTGATAAATACCACTCTACTCACTAAGGGAAGGAAGTTCTATTTATCTTAACATTGTTGAATGCAAGGAATCTTCACGGAGGCAACAAAAACCAACAGTATGGAAATAAATGTCTGGATGCCCTAAGGAAGGAGACATGTTCTATCTCATCTTGGTGTGATAGCATTGCTAACAATAGCTGTGGAATCCACGTTTTTATATTTTTGATTATGGTATCAAATAGTCCTTCCAAAGAGCCATTCTGAATGAGCCCAGCAAGTGGCAGGAGGCACATTCCACATAATTCCTTTCCTTTAGCTACTTTTCTTTACGTTGTGCTTCTCTCAGTGATTATGCCTGTTTCCCCTGGGTAGCTTTATTTCTATTAGAAGATATTTACTTTGGAATCTGATTCTTGCTTATGTCTTTTGCTTAAATTAAAATAATTGTTCAGATGTTACAGAATCAGCTAAATGTTTTAAAAAAACAAGTAAAAGTCTTGAGATGCAGTTTTGTGGGATATTTCTGAATTTGACTTCAGGTACCTGCAGTCACCAGATTTATCTCATTGGGTTTTAAGTCAAGTTCTGGTCTGCTGGGTAAATCACAGCTAAATATTTCCAAAAGGTGGAAAGATGCCATTGGCTCAGACAAAACAAGAGCTTTGTATGAGTATGACTTCAATATTATTTCCTACCCACATCTTTCCCACAGATTTATGTAATATCTAAGATTCTTATTAATTCACTATGGCTTTGATTTTTGCTCTCCCAGTAATCTCAGATCTCATAATCCTTGTTAGTGGAGTTAAGAAATGGAAGAAGCTAAAGAAATATCCACAGAGACTTTTCTTATGGCAAAATGGACTACTGCTTCTTTTGATAAGGCATGGATAGTTTGGAAAAGGCATGCAGTGAGATGAAGATTTGTAGAGAAGTGGCCAGTTGCTGGGCAACTCCCTTGCCATTCAGGGCCTCACAGGCCAAGAAACAGATCTCAAGGGCATTCAGAATAACAAAGGTGAAAAAGGGAAAATCAGGTTACAATTCTGTACATCTACAGAGACTTTAAAAATTGTGAGCATGGTAAAAGCTACTATTTCCTTTTTTAAAGATTTATTTATCTATTTATTTGCGAGGGAGAGAGAGAAAACATGAGCAGGGGTAAGGACAGAGGAAGAAGGAGACTCCCTGCTGAGCAGGGAGCTGGATACAGGGCTGGATCCCAGGACCCTGAGATCATGACCTGAGCTGAAGGGAGATGCTTAGACTGAGCCACTTAGGCACCCCAGAGTTACTATTTCTTGAGTGCTTTCTACATGTCAGATACTATGCTTCAGTACATTTTTTATTTTTTAGCAGACTTCCTACATTCAGGTCCATCTCTGTCATTTACTGGTATGTGGTCTTAGACAAATTCCTTAACTTTATGCAAGTGACTTACTATATTTAATCAAGTTCGCAGAAGAATACCTGGCACATCATAAGTGGTCTAAAATTATTTGCCATTGATATTAATTATAACAACACTCCTATGAAGCATATACAGTTATTATTCCCCTTTTACTGGTAAGGAAATGGAGATTTAAAGATGTTTAGTAATCTATTTAAGGTTCCATAGGTAGTATGTAGCATTCAAAATATAATAAGAATAAGCAATTAGAATTGGATGGTTAATGGTCCAAAGAGGACATTCCTCTTCACTGTCTCAGTGGAGAAATTCTTTCCCATGAGATTACATCACTCAAAGTCTATTGGTCACGTCTTTTCTCAAGGATAGTTCTCAAAAAAGCATTGCCAACATTTGCCAACAGGACTTCCTTTTTTTTTTTTTTTTCATGGCTTCATAGCTGATTCTCCCACTTACCATGAATGAAACATCATTCACATTGCTCCCAAGTACCATATGCAATAGGACCCATAGAACTTAACCTGGTGATGAAATATTCTAGATTTATTTTGTCCAAGGTGGTAACCACTATCCACATGTGGCTAGCAAATGCTCAAAATAAAACTAGCATAACTGAGGAATTTATTCTACTTTAATTTAATTCATTTAAATTTCTGTAGCCATGTATGGCTAGTGGCTAGTATTTCTGTGCACAGAACAGCAGGGGAAAAATGTAGTTTTAGAAAAAAAAATAGCACAAAGCAGTTGGACATCACTGAGAGAGAAACAGATCAGTCTTATGAAAGTATTCCAATCAGTCTTATGAAAACATCCTATGTGAATTTCACTCAGCAACAATAGTTTCCTGAATCAGCTCACTTGTCCACTAATTTCCTTGTTAGTATAACAGTTTCTGAGGACAAAAGGTCCATTTGTTTGACTTGAAAAAGTCAGTAGAGAATTCTTTTTTTTTTAAAGATTTATTTATTTATTTTAGAGAGAGAGTGTGTGAGAGTTTGGGGGAGGGGAGGGGTGGAAGGAGAGGGAGAAAGAGAATCTCAAGCAGACTCTATGCTGAGTGCAAAGCCCTACCCAAGCCCTGAGAATTCTTAAAATAGAAAATTCAGAGATAGTTTATCCTGGTGTATATCCTCTAGGGGTAGCTCTCCCATCCAGGCAAGGATAACTCTTGGGCTGTGAGGAGAAGAGAATGAGGTCAGAAGTAGACTAAGGATTGAGAACAGCTTTGCAAATGGTAAATCTTGATTTGGCAATCCAAGTGGAAACATAACCATGAACTATCACTCTTTTCCTTTTTCTTGGCAATGAGGGCAAGTATGGCTTTATGTTTCAACCACGGGGTTTGAGTCAGAAGACCTGGGTTAAAGTCCTAACTTAATCCCTCACTAACTCCATGGCTTTAGACAAATCACTTAGCGTCACTGAGTTGCCTTGTAAGAGTCTATAAAATATGGTAGAAGATAGAGGGCATCATAAATAATACCTCCTCAGAGGATACAAGTAGGATCAAATGATTTCATGCATGTGGAACCACTTTGTAAATGTGTGAAGGCTGTAGAAATGTCTTGGCCATGATTACTGCACTTACATACATTTGCCTTTCAAACTGCTTTCATGTTTATTGTGTTTTTATCTTCACAACAAGTCTATGAAGGAAGTAGGGCAGGAATTATTATCTATGTTTTACCATCTGTGATGTAGACAAATGAGGCCCACAGAAGCTGAGAGACTGGCCTAAGGTTATACAGGGTGTCTGGTTGCATGAAGTGTGAGCTTAACCCTGGGCCTGCTGGATCCTATTCTAAAGTTTTATCTTCCAAAAAGTAACCAACAGTTACAAGCTTGCTATCTATAATCAGCAGGTTCTGCTGCAGAAATTACTCCTACTCAGTAAGCAAGTCATCCTACAACTGGAGTCAAAAGCCAAATAATCATAACATCAGTGTAATTATGATGGGTAGCCACCCACTGTGCTAAGCATTTTATTTATTTATTTATTTATTTTGCTAAGCATTTTATACAAATTATCTCATTTAATGCTCATGAGTTAACTCTATGAGGTTATATGGTTATCAGCCCCATTTTATAGATGAGGTAATGGAGGCAGAAAATGGTTCAGGAATTTGTCCATTTGTCCAAATCTGTAGAGCTAGTGAGTACCAAGGAAGTCCAAAATCAAATCCTGTTAGCAGGATTGATTCCTCCTGAAGACCGTGAGGGAAAGGTCTATTCCTGGCCCTCTCCTTGGCTTCTGAATGACTGCCTCTTCCCTGTGTCTTTTCATAGTGTCTTCTCTGTACGTCTATCTCAGTGTCTACATTTTCCATTTGTATAAGGACACCAGTATTATGGGATGAGGGACCATCCTCATGACCTTATTTTAACTTAATTTCCTCTATAAAATCCCTCTCTACAAATACTGTCACATGCTGATATCTGGGGGTTAGAACTTCAACATACCAATTTGGGGAGGAGTGGACCCAATTCCACTAAACAGTGGAAATAAACCCAGATTAGTTGGCCTTGTGCTGTTAAGCATTAGGCTTTAATGCTTTCTGCCATTACAAAATTGTATTATTCTGTAGCCTTTTGATAGGAACAAATGTCAAGACATAGAGCATGGTACTTGACTCTAAATTCACTTTTAGAGCCACTGAACAGAAGCCTACTCTACATGTTAAATTCTAAAACTGGAAAGTGCTCCCCAAAAATGTTTAGCTGAGAGACTAGTTTCCAGCTTACTAGGCAACTTGGCATGGAGGACTTTTCTCATAAACATTTACAAATATTCTGCTCTGTAATGAAGTTAATCAGTAAACCACACAACCTCTGGCCTCTGTTGCTTCTTACCTGGTCTCATTTTCAGTTGCTGTGAATAAACTAAGAATGGTAATGCAGTTTCAGGGGTTAGAAAATCCAAATCAAAGTTGTCCTTGCCATAGGCACACATCAGAATTTGTCATGGAAATGATGAGCATGAAGCCTGCTAAAGGTAAGACACTGTTCACAGGTGCTCTTGGCCGAACTTTTGCAACTGGGTTGAGGGAGTGGGGGGACTTTTTGTTTGAGATGCTAGCAGCAGATCTCTGTCAAAGATGTCTCAGAACCAGAAGACTGGGTGAGAAGTTGGGGTGGGTGATTTTTGAGGGTTTGAACAGGTGAGGATCTCATTGAGATAAAATGTTAAGTATGTTTTCCCTAAAACTCTTCATTGAATATTATATAAGGTTAGCAAGATTTTTTGAGTTCAACACTAGGAAATTCTAACATTGATGCCTGTAGACGTTTGAAAAAACACTTTGAAGTACACTATGTAGTGCAGTGTTTTAAAAATGGCATGTCTCAGATCCCAGTGGGTCATAAAGTCTATGTATGGCTTATGATCACCTTTAAAAACTAGAATAGAATAGAATAGAATAGAATAGAATAGAATAGAATAGAATAGAATAGAATAGAATAGAATAGGAGTAGAGTAAATAGAAATGTCAGAGTTCACTTCAAGAAGTAAGAATATGTGTTATTTCATGGAAATTCTGTTTCAATTACTTCTACAGATGTTTAAATGTATATGGAGGTCATGATATAAGCTATATATCAAGCTATGTGTTGTGGTGAGAAAAATAAAACGAGATTGAGAAACACTGATTTACCAAACTAGTTTCATAGAAGATTTCTCCCAAATCTGTGGGGAATCAGATGAGTAAAAAGTTCAGCTTTAGGCTCAGGCTATTTCTTTTTTCTGAAGTAAAACATAGATTATAATGAAAACAAAGACCATATAATGTAATATTGTATATTTTAATATTTTTCTCAAAAGATAATCTTACCTTTTAAATTTTCAGCCAAAAGGGTAACTCAAATCATTTTTACAATAATTATAATATTGAACGTATTTTTTTTTCTCATTAAACTTTTGTTTTAATGGGTCTCAAAATTCTGTGACAGATTTTTGGTCAAGTTGTTTCCATTAAAAAGTACTGATTTTAAAAACTAATAACTTAAAACTGCCACACACGCACACACACACACACACACACACACACACACACCAAAACAAAACAAAAAAACCAAATGGTCCACAAAACATTCTCCTTTCCTTCTGAAGGTTTTACAATGCATTGTTATCATTACCCAGTCTTTTATTATTAAACTTAAATGGCCAATTGACACAAACAGTTCTGAGACCGTTCTTCCACCACTGATTAAGACTGGGGTAGCAGGTATTGGGGATAATATTCATTTAGCTTTCTGAGCTTTTTGGGCAGACTTGGTGACTTTGCCAGCTCCGGCTGCCTTCTTGTCCACTGCTTTGATGACACCCGCAGCAACCGTCTGTCTCATGTCACGAACAGCAAAACGGCCCAGAGGAGGATAGTCAGAGAAGCTCTCAACACACATAGGTTTGCCAGGAACCATATCAACAATGGCAGCATCCTCAGATTTCAAGAACTTGGGACCATCTTCCAGCTTCTTTCCAGAATGATGATCTATCTTTTCCTTCAGCTCAGCAAACTTGCAAGCAGTGAGCTGTGTGACAATCCAGCACAGGTGCATATCCAGCACTGATTTGGCCTGGATGGTTCAGGATAATCACCTGAGCTGTAATGCCAGCTGCTTCCATTGGTGGGTCATTTTTGCTGTCACCAGCCACATTGCCACGATGAACATCTTTGACAGATACATTCTTGACATTGAAGCTCACATTGTCCCCAGGAAGAGCCTCACTCAAAGCTTCATGGTGCATTTCAACAGACTTTATTCAGTTGTAACATTGACTGGAGCAAAGGTGACCACCATACCAGGCTTAAGAACACCAGTCTCCACTTGACCCACTGGTACAGTACCAATACCACCAATTTTGTAGACGTCTTGGAGAGGCAGACACAAGGGCTTATCAGTTGGACGAGTTGGTGGCAGAATGCAATCCAGGGCTTCAAGCAGTGTGGTTCCGCTGGCATTCCCATCTTTACGGGTGACTTTCCATCCCTTGAACCAAGGCATGTTAGCACTTGGCTCCAGCATGTTGTCACCATTCCAACCAGAAATTGGCACAAATGCTACTGTGTCGGGGTTGTAGCCAGTTTTCTTAATGTAGGTGCTGACTTCCTTAATGATTTCCTCGTATCTCTTCTGGCTGTAGGGTGGTTCAGTGGAATCCATTTTGTTAACACCAACAATTAGTTGTTTTACACCCAGTGTGTAAGCCAGAAGGGCATGCTCACGGGTCTGCCCATTCTTGGAGATACCTGCTTCAAATTCACCAACACCAGCAGCAACAATCAGGACAGCACAGTCAGCCTGAGATGTGCCTGTAATCATGTTTTTGATAAAGTCTCTGTGTCCTGGGGCATCAATGATGGTCACATAATACTTGCTGGTCTCGAATTTCCACAGGGAGATATCAATGGTGATACCACGTTCATGTTCAGCTTTCAGTTTATCCAAGACCCAGGCATACTTGAAGGAGCCTTTTCCCATCTCAGCAGCCTCCTTCTCAAATTTTTCGATAGTTCTTTTGTCAATCCCACCACATTTGTAGATCAGATGGCCAGTAGTGGTAGGCTTGCCCGAATCTACGTGTACAATGACGACAATGTTGATGTGAGTCTTTTCCTTTCCCATTTTGGTTTAGGTTTAGTGGTGGTTTTCACAACACCTGTGTTCTGGTGGCAAACCCGTTGCAAAAAAGCTTGAACATATTTTTTATCATAGATTTAGTAGCATACTGTTTTATTATTTAAATATAATGTTTGAAAGTGACTAACACTGTATTTAGGAAATTAGTTGGAAGGTGAGAGAAGCAAGTTTTTCCACTATTTGCATTTCACAGACATTTATTAAGCCTACTGTGTCAGGCTTCGTGTACAGTGCCAAGAATGAAAAAAAAGGGGGGGGGGATATAATCTAATATATTCCCCCAAAAGTTCACAGACTAACCACAACAGTATTAAAGAAATTGTATTGAATGTTTATGCTGGGTTTAGCACTATGCAGTTTACATTCTCTGTCTTAGCTTATCTGTAGTACGACCTCTCACCCAGGTACTATATTATTCCACATTATAGAGGAAGGAAGAGAAGCTTAATGTCTTTGTCAAGTTCGTGCATCTAGCAAGTTGCAGGGGAATTAAATCTAGATTTGTCTATGCTGTAGGGTCCTTGTAACCAGTTGTACCACTTCAAGGTTAGCGTGGAAAGCAAGCCTGTAAACAAATCAAATGATTGTACATGCTTCAGTGTGCTACAGTGCAGGTGTGGACAGAGAGTAGGTAAGATTAATCCTTGGGGAGATTAACCAAGGCCTTACAGAGGAGGTGATCCACTGGCAAGCCAGAGAAAGTCACCAACATCACAAAGGCCAGGAATGGCAAGTAGCTTATAAATGAAGCTATATCAACTAGTTAAGTAACCATGGATTGGGAAATAAAGGAAGGCAGAGAAGGCAGTTTTTCCATTCATGAAACATTTACTATGGTCAGCATTGTGCCGGGGGTTAAAAAAAAATTGGATATAATGTGAACCATTACCAGGCTCATCGGAAACAAACTGTGAGATCATGAGAAAGTGCCTTCATTACTACCTGAACCTGGTTCTCCCATCTGGGTACACAGGGATTCTGATCACAGACTCCTTGGAGCTGTACTCTCTAGTATGGTAGTCACTAGCCACATGTGGCTGCATAGTTTTTAATTTTAATTATTTAAAATTGCATAAAACTTAAGACTCAGTTTCTCAAGATCACTAGCCACATATCAGATGTTCTTACATGGTTGGTGGCTACCATATTGGCTACATAGAACATTTCCATCACCTCGGGAAGTTCCCTTAGCTGGCACCCTTTTACAGAAACTACTGCATGCTAGAGACTCTCCACTGAGAAGCATTTTGCTTTCCTTTGCAGGAGGTTTCAGACTCCCCAGGTGTCCATTCATGTGTTCCCTTTTATTTTTTTTAATTTATTTTTTTATTTTTATTTATTTATGATAGAGAGAGAGAGAGAGGCAGAGACACAGGCAGAGGAGAGGGAGAAGCAGGCTCCATGCCGGGAGCCCGACACGGGACTCGATCCCGGGACTCCAGGATCGCGCCCTGGGCCAAAGGCAGGCGTGAAACCGCTAAGCCACCCAGGGATCCCCTGTGTTCCCTTTTAAAAGCTCTTCCAATGGGTGCTTGGATGGCTCATTGGTTAAAAGTCTGACTCTTGGTTTCTGCTCAGGTCACGATATCAGGACCATGTGACTGAGCCCTGTGTTGGGCTTTGCACTCAGCTGGGAGTCAGCTTGAGACTCTCTCTCTCTCTCTCTCTCTCTCATCCCCCTCTCTTCCTGTGCTCCTCCTCCACTCACACATGCTCACACACTCTCTCTAAAATAAATAAATAAATCTTAAAAAGAAAAAAAAGCTCTTCCTAAACTCTCAGGGAACATTCCCTATAATAAGGGAATTTAAATTCCCTTATCCTTGATAGACTGGTTCCAGAAAAACACTGATAAATTGAAATTTATATATATATATATATATATGCCAATATATGTATATATTGGCTTTAAATTGTATTAAAGTAGAAATAAACTTACCTTTTAATTTTTTTTAGAAAGATTTTATTTATTTATTTGCAAGAGAGAGAATGCATGGAGAGGCAAAGGGAGAAGCAGACTCCTTGCTGCATGGGGACCCCCATGTGGGGCTCGATCCCAGGACCCTGGGATCATGATCTGAGCCGTAGGTACATGCTTAACCGACTGAGCCACCCAGGTACCCAAATTTACCTTTTTTAGAAAGCATACTTTAAAGATGACTTACCAAAAATAAAAAAACAAAGTTGACTTACCTCCGCCCCTTCCACATCTGATGCTCTATCAAAAGGTTCTGTTATTTGTTTGCTTGTTTTTGTCCCAGCCCTTGACATCTCTACAGGTGCAAGCACGCACATGGACACACACACACGCGTGTGTGTGCATAAGGACCGGGGCCTTTTGTATCTCTATTCTATCTGTCCTGTTCACTATCGAATCCTCAGAGTCTAGCACAGTGTCTGGTAAAGAGCAAGTGTTCACTATATATTCATAAATGAAAGAATCATCCGGTAACTTATGTTATCAAAACAGACTAAGTGTCAATAATTAAGCATTAACTATCAGTTAACTATTAAAATCAGGATTTTGCGAGGTTCTTTAAGAAACAAACATGCCTTATTATGGCATTCAACTTCTCAAGAAGAGAGAACTTCTCAACTATTTTATACTCACAACTACCTTAGAAGGTAGCAAGCCTGGGGTGTTAATAGTTCCCACTTTTAGAGAAGAAATTAAAACAGAAACATGTTAGGCAGTTGTTCAAAGTCTCACAGTCAGTTCATGATGGAAGTTGTTCTGATCCTCTGTTTTGGGTGGTGTTGACCATGCTGGGTTTTTAAAAAAATATTATTATAAGTTGCCCCATACTGTGGAGATTTGGCAGGGACACTGAAATACTAGAGGTAGATGTGCTTTGAGGATAGAAGCATCATTTAATAACATGTGCTGTTCTCATATTCTTACCATGTTTTATTGTCTTCACATAATATCAATGTCTTTGCGAAAGCTTTCCATTTTGATTGAAATAATTCCAAAGACCGACACGCTCTTGTGACCATGATCGGACTGCAGTTGGGACTGCCTTGTGTCTTATTGATAACAGGAAGTCTAGTTTTATTGAAACAATGCTTTGAGGTCTTGGAATTGTCACTTGAGGAGAAAAAAATTACACATTTCCCTGGATTTTGTAAAACTCCAGATTCTTTCATTAATTGTTTGGCCTTAGGCAAGTTGCTTCACTTTGCTGGATCTGTAGGCAGAGAGATTCTGGGGCTGGGGGTGGGAACAGGTCATTGACAGGGAGGCTAAAAATCTAGCAAGAAGAGTAAGTAAAACAAATGTTTTTAATGCTTTTCCATTCTTTTCAAGCCTATTCACTCCACAAATTTTAGTCATATTTGGTTATGAAATAGATCAGGATTTTACTTATGTTTTATCTCTTCTTTTTGCTGTAATAATATCATATTTTCATATTCTTCCATTTTGTGTTTATAAGACAAAGGGCTGTTGCCAGAACTTTTTGTCTGTCAGATATACCGACTCAACACTGGTTTTATATGGAGAAGTCAGGCATGAAAGATAGGAGGTTAATTTTTGCCCAGATGGTGTATACTTTGTGGTTCAACAATCTTTTTCTGAATCAAGGCAGAAAGCATTCTTTTCAACAAACTTTTGATAGGCATATATTCCACTTCATCCTTGTGGAAGAGCCTGGAATTCTCATCCCATAGACAATTAGTCTTGTACTTATGGAGATTTCAGATACAAAGAACAACAATAAGAGCACCCAGCATGATGTCTTTTCTTTCCAGGTGAACAAAGGGAAGCCCAGGCAGGGTAGGTAAGTACCATGTAACTAGATTCATGATGCCCAGGGACCTAAAGTCCTAAAGTCAGGGGAAACTTCCTAAGAGAAGCTATACTCAAAAAGGAAATTTGGAGATAGGTAAGTGGAGAAGAGTGAGATGAAGTTCTGTGAATGAATGGCTGTGCTGCAGAAGGTTCTAGCTCAGGAAGCAGCTGGGGACAGGGAAGGGAGGTCCTATGTCTGGAGGCAGCAATGCACATTCAAGGATTAGAGAAGTCAAACATGAGAAATGGCCGGAAAAGAAAAGGTAGGATCATGGAGAGTCTTGTACACCTGGTTGCGGCTTACCTGCAAGCAGAGGCATGGAAGTACAGGGGGAGGAAGAGAAAACCATTCATCATCATGCTTTAAGGTATCACACATCTGAAATTGTCCTAGAGGAGTGGTTCAGCACGTGGCTTTGATGTCCGACTATCACATCTCAGCTATTTAGGTAGGTAAGAGGAAAGTTGCCTAAATTCTCTGTGCCTCAGGCTACCCATTTGTAAGTGAGGATGACCATGTTACCCATCTCATAGGATTTTGTGAGAAAGTTGAAACTAGTCAAGTGCCTGGCGCTAGGATGGCATCTCTGAGACTTTTCTGATAGTAGTAGTAGCAATAATACCAACCCCAACCACCACCAGGTCTGGGGCACTGCAAAGAGTAGTAGTATCTATGCGTGTAGTATCTGTGTGTGTAGATACATAGATCCACAGTCCCTAACTGACAATTCTAAATTCCAAAAGCTCTAAAACCTGAACGTTTTATCCAAAGTTTGACGCAAACTTCTCTGGCGGCAAAAGCTGACCTGAATGGATTTGAGGATACTGATGACCTTTATTTATTCCACTTTGTATGAATATCTGGACCTCTCACCGTGGGAAAGGCTGCTGCGTTGTATTCAGAGCTCTGTCCTGGGCCATGCTGGGAGAAACAGCACTGTATGCTCTCCTAAAACACACACAATTCTGAATCCCAAAGCACATGTGACCCCAAGGGTTTTAGATGAGGGACTGTGAATCTGTATTACCTCGTTCAATCCTCAGCATATCCCTCACTATAGATATTTTCATCCCAAGCTGGCTGCCTTGAAAAACAGGTTCATCAGTAGTTTCAGTCATGTGCCTGAAGTCCCACTGTTCATTAGAGGTGGACTTGGAATGTCAGTCTGGGATTGCCTGACTATGCTTGAAGAATCAGACACATTTGTGTACTATCCTATATCTTATTTATGTTTATTAAATTTTTTAGTATTTTGCATAGTTTAAATATTTCTATTTTCGAAACAGCCATGGTTTGTGTCTCTTGGAAATAGAAGCATTTTCATAACCTTATAGTTTTCCAATACCTATAGGTTTTATAGATAAAAGACTCATTTTGTAATAATAGCAGTAGGAATAATAATTATTATCACTATTTTATTTTATTATTTTAAAAAAGATTTTATTCATTTATTCATGAGAGACACAGAGAGAGAGGCAGAGACATAGGCAGAGGGAGAAGCAGGCTCCATGCAGGGAGCCTGATGTGAGACTCAATCCTGGGTTTCCAGGATCATGCCCTGGGCTGAAGGCAGGTGCTAAACCGCTGAGCCACCCCAGCTAAGCTTATCAAGCATTTTTAATCTTTACTCATTTGAGGATGAATATGGTTATATTTTATATTGCAATTTAATTTTAATTTAGTTGTTGATAGTTGTTGATTAGTTTAAATTCAGTTTTTGTACATTTATAAAACACTTTGTATTTCTAAAAACTGTCCATTCATATCCTTTATCCTTTTCTCCATGGGGTTGTTGAATTTTTCTTATTGGTTTGCCAGTGCTTTTTACCTATTAACAATGAGTCTTTGATCTGTCTTTTATGTTGCAGATAGTTTTCTGAGTCTGTATTCGTCATTAAATCCTTTCACAGTGTTTTTTTTTTTAATATAGTTAAATTTTGGTCTTAGACATTAATTCTAATTTTGTTACTCTTGCTCAGGTGTCCTAACAGAACAAGCAGCAGGACCTCGGGGACAGAATCTAGACGTGGAACCATACTCCCAATACAACAATGTTCAATTTCCGCAAGTTCAACCACAGATTTCGTCATCATCCTATTATTCCAACCTGGGTTTCTACCCCCAGCATCCTGAGGAGTGGTATTCTCCTGGGATATATGAACTCAGGCGGATGCCAGCTGAGACTGTCTACCAGGGAGAGATTGAGGTAGCAGAGATCCCTGTAACAAAAAAGGCCCGAATGGGTGCATCAGCAGGGAGAATAAAAGGAGATGAATTATGTGTTGTTTGTGGAGATAGAGCATCTGGATACCATTATAATGCACTGACCTGTGAGGGGTGCAAAGGTAAGCATCTCTAGTTGGCCATTTTCTCCTTGAGGTTTTACTCTATTGGTTGTTGAAATCCTTTAGACTAGATTCTTCCCTTTTACCAGGTAACTTCCCATTTTCTCTTCCTCCACTCTGAGCTGTTATACATCTTCAGGAAAAGTCTTTTAGTGCATTTAGCTTACGTATAAATGAATATAAGTGAACTATTTCCTGTTTACAACCCCACACATGGTTAAAAGAAATATATGGATTGTGGTGGTGGCGGGGGGGTTGTTTTTTGGTTTTGTTTTCGAGAGAGAGAGAGAGAGAGCTCAAGTGAAGGGCAGAGAGAGAGGGAGAAAGAGAGAGAACCTAAGTAAGTGCCATGCTCAGCACAGAGCCTGACATGGGGCTCAATCCCCCCACCCCAAGATCACAACCCGAGCTGAAATCAAGAATTGGGTACCCAACCATATGAGGCACCCAGGCACCCTGTTATTTTTTAAAAGAAAGAGAAACTGTTGAACTCATCTCTTTTAAAACTGAGATCAAGGAGAATAAGACTTTATTATGCAAGGTATTTATTACACCTAAATGGTAAACTTGTTAGTTCTAATACTTCATTTCCACTGTATAGATGAAGAAAGTGTAGCACAGGTGGTTGGTGAACTTACTCAAGGCTTCCATGGATTAGAGCAGGGAAGCTTCAAATCTATAGCTTATGGATCTAACTCTAGAGCCTCTGGTGTCAACCACTAGGCTACCATGTCTTTTAATCCTTGCCTACTGAGTGATCATTCTACTCTTGGAGCTATTTGCTCAAGACTACTATTGACTAAATCAACGGCCAAAGTGTTGTATTGTTTGGATCAAGGAATAAGCCCCTAAAGTCCATAATGTAGGCCAGTTCACCTCCTTATAGGTGGATACTTGGTGAAACCTGGTCCTCCTGGGAAGAATCTGGGGCGTCCAGGGTGACTGGGGTAAAACCAGTGTGCCGAGGACAACCCCAGAAAGCACTGACTTTAACAGCAGGCAGGGGAAGAATAGCCCCTAAAGGATATAGAAGGAAGCCAGAGATGGGAGGGCACCAGGAAAGCACAGGGTCATAGGACACAAGGATCCAGAAATGTGGTCAAGAGACAACCCCATCCTTGGGCGGGGGTTGGGGGGCTGGGGCAGGTTAGGAAGGAAAAGCTGGATCTGGATAAAGATAGTTTTTAAGAGCAGAAAAAGGCAGAACTCTTTGATTCTGATTTGGGACTTTGCCCCCAGGGTGGGAGCAAAAGGACCAGAGGGCGGGGAAGAGATGAGATGGAGTCAGGAAGGGCCTGTGTCCTACATCAGGGGTTGGCAATGTTTTGTGTGTGTGTGTGTGTGTGTGTGTGTGTGTGTTGGTTTTTTTGTTTTGTTTTTTGTTTTGTTTTTTTCTGTAAAAAGAGAGTAAATATTTTAGGCTTTGCACCATAGTCGTCTCTGTTGCAATTACTCAACTCTGCAAACACACCCACCTAAAGAAGAGGCAGGCAGCCTAGGTGGCTCAGCGGTTTAGCACCACCTTCAGCCCAGGGCTTGATCCTGGAGACCTGGGATCGAGTCCCATGTCGGGCTTCCTGCATGGAGCCTGCTTCTCCTGCCTGTGTCTCTGCCTCTCTCTCTGTGTCTGTCATGAATAAATGAATAAAATCCTTTAAAAAAAAAAGAAGAAGAAGAAGAAGAGGCATAGCTTTGGTTTTATTTAACCTACAAAAATAGGCAAGGAAATTTAAAAACAAAACAAAAAACCCCCAACCAGGCAGTAGGCTGAATTTGGCCCATAGGCCTATAGCTATAGTTTGATGACTGATTTTCTAGTCCAATGACTGGAGGGTGAGTGTGAGAACTAGCTGGAAACTGTGTAGTAAGAGACTACAGCACTCGGCATGGATACCAGAAATGTAAACTCATTTTGTATACCTGGATTGAATTCAATTTCAAGCCCTAGTGGAAACTATATTTTTTCTTCAATTCAGGATTAATTTACTCACTCCTGCTCCTGTGCTGCCCTGAGCCTGGGCAACACCAGGTGCCTCTCCAGGCTGTCTCCAGGAAGGTGCACAAGGATTTTTCTGTTCTAGGATTCCCGAATGACGTGGGGTTTTTATCATCTTTCAACACACACATCCTAGGATCAGTCCCGGCACAAAGGTGTGAGGGATTGGAGCTCAGGGCCTTCTTATGCACTTCACATGTCTTGGCTCTCTTCACTTCCTCTTTATTGTCCTACCTTTCCCAACTCAGGGGAAATTTAGTCTCTGAGATCTTGAGGCTTAGGCTTTGGTGACAAAAAGCCAATAACAAGCTCCTTTGTCCATTGTATATATTCTTTTGAGGAAACAAATGAATACTATCCTGGCTTTGTGACTAGGGAGGAGGTTACAGCACAGGGTACAGTACAAAGGAAAGGACCAGAGTACCCCACACCAGGAAGGCCTAACAGCTCGGCCACCTTGGTCCCCGACTCCACACCCCTTCAGTATCTGTGCTCACCAGATACAAAATTAATCTTATTCCATATCTTTCTATCAAAGGAAGTGTGTGGACTTGGGAGTTTCACAGGCATGCATTGAATCTAGACCATAAGCCTTGGCTGAATAAGCATGGTCCTTAATAATATCAGTCAGAGTTCAGTGAAATAAAACAGAAACCAAAATTTCAAGCAGTAGGAATTAATATGGGAGAAGTTGGAAAGGCAGAGGAGCAGGTTCTGTGCCAGGTCTCCGAGAGGATGCTCAGTGTCATACTGCGAAACTGGCCTGTCAGGGAAGTTGCTATGGTCAAGGAAATGGGGAAATGGGAAGCTAATTCGGAAATGTTGGCTCCAGAAAGACCACCATAGCTGCCATCTAGGCATCTGGAAGCTGCCTCTTCCAGAGCTACGGCTTGCCGGGAAAATCTGTACACATACGTGATAAATGCCCTACGTCTTGCCTTTCAACGCCCTCGAAGCTAGCAACTGGAAGCCAAGATGCTGCCCCAGCACAATTCCACAATCCTGCTTGCCAGCAGAGACGACAGTCTTGCAAGGGCATCTGTCCGACATAGCTTACATCATCTCCATAGTCTTAGTTGCAAGGGAGTCTGAGAAAGATCGTGTTCAATTCTGCTGCCTTTACGGTAGAGAGTGCACACTGGAGTCGAAACAGGAGCTGTGGACATCCAGCCAGCCAATCCTCAGCTTATAGATGTTGCTTCTCTGAGCCTCCAAGCTGCAAACAAAGGGTAATATCTGTTCCACAAGGTCTTTGTAGAATTAATATTATGTGTAAAGATCCTGGCAGCTCTCTTGCCTTCGGCTTCCCTGGAGATCTGTCAGTGATGCTTGTGATGCTTACACACACACACACACACACACACACACACACACACCTACACACACCTGAGAAAATGCTTAAAAGCTTAAACACAAAACAAAGACCATAGTTAAACATTCTGATTTCATTGGTCTCATATCTGTTTCTATTAGAAATATTTTAACCTTAATAACAAAGGCTTTATTGTCAACATTTATGGCATCCACGAGAGAAATTTCAATACGTTTTTAAAAGTAATAATTGTAAGAGCATAAGCATAGCACAGTGACAATGCCCACCATTTGCTCAGCACTAGATTAAATCAAGAGCTTTCTCCCCCCCGCCCCGCCCCCCGTGATCAGCAGGGCTTATGAAATTTTGCTAATGTTTGGATGAATTTTGATTCACACTTGAAGTGTCAGCTGAACAAAGCTGATCTGCATCTGACTGGAAATTTCAAACGGCTACATTTCCAAATAGGTCAACGTCAGTCACATCCATCTCTAGGCTGGGAGAGTCTTCACTTATCAGCTAGAGAAAGGTAGAATTCGTAAAAGAAGTTTTGTGAGTAAATGGGTGACCTGTTGTCCTTTTGAACATATTCTTAGTCCTGACATTCTAGAAAAGACTCCATAGTTATTGCAACTGTTCTCGTGTGTAAAATAGATGTGGAGTGTTTCCAATGGGTCAGGGCTGAGGTAGGTGCCCTGACTCACACATGAACTTCCTGAAATCCGATTTGATTTTGAGGTCTGATTTTATAAAATCTGATAATGATCCTACTGATCTCTGTGGGTCAAATTATTTTAGAGTGGGATGCAAGGGGGTAGGGCTTAAACTATGTCACTGCATTGGAAGTAGTTTTTTTTTTTTTTAAGATTTTATCCATTTATTCACGAGAGATACACAGAGAGAGAGGTAGAGACAGAGGCGGAGAGAGAAGCAGGCTCTATGCAGAGAGCCTGGTGCAGGACTCGATCCTAGGACCTGGGGATCATGACCTGAGCCAAAGGCAGACACTCAACTGCTGAGCCACCCAGGCGCTCCCTGGACACCTTTTGTGATAAGTGTTATAAAATTCACAGGAGGAATCAGATTCTGACAGCAGACAACCCAGATTTCAACATCCCCTTCCCCCACTGCTGATTTTCTTCCCAGCTGTTCCAAGTTAACTCAGTGTGTCTGGGCTTCAGACTTTTCTCCTAGTAAATGAGGATAATTAATAAAGATGAGGAGAAGGAGGAGATGAGGAGAAGGAGTTTGAGGCTGAGATGAGGATAATGGTGATGCAGCTGGGAGATAAGATATATCAAATAATTATTATGTGCAAGCTTTATCTGGGGTTTTACCTGAATTAGTTTGTTTAATCTTCAGGACCACTCTTTGAAGTAGGTACCTAGGGGTCAGTGGGAGAATTAAACAAGATCGTATGTATAAACCAATTAACATATGACTTGCCTATGGTGAACCCTCAATAAATGTCCATTATTATTACTATTATCATTGAATTGTGAAGAAAAAAAATGAGAGATTGTTTTTGAAATGTCCTGTTCTATACCTGGCACACTTAAATGCTCAGTAATCATTAGTAATTGCTGCTTTGTTGGTGAATTCTCATTATTTTATTTTTGTAACCCTTCTGCTCATCTAGTCTCCCAAACTTTGATCATACACGGTCTTCAAAACTATCTCTCTTCCTATTAACTAATTAAGTAAGCTTCTAGCCCCTGAGAGTTTGAATTCATTAATTCAGTTCTTTATTCAGCAACTATTATTAAGTACCAACCATATGCCAGGCATTATTCTAAGCATGGGAGATGCAGCAGTGAACAAAACAGACAAAATTCCAGCTCTCTTACTCACCATTGTAAAGTAAAGCAGGGAAAGTTTGTAGAACTGAGCTAAAATAGGCAAAAAGAAAAAACAGTGAGACAAAAAAGTTAAAAATTAAAAAATGTAAAAATAATGAAATAGTATCAAAAAGAACATACAGAAAAATCAAGTAATGAAAGGATGATTTCCAGTGTAAAAATTGAAATTTCACATAAATATATAGCAATGATGCAAGACACACCTAAGACATAAAATTATATTTAAACAAGAAAAGGTATTTGAACTAAATATATAAGCAATATGTAAATATGAAAGTAATGACTGAAAAAAACCCCTCCAGTTTGCCTAAGCCTCCAGCTCCTGGGAATTTGCCTATTTGGGAGTCTGAAAATGAGTGGGAAATATCAGAGGGGGAGACAGAACATGAGAGACTCCTAACTCTGGGAAATGAACAAGGAGTAGTGGAATGGGAGGTGGGCAGGGGGATGGAGGGACTGGGTGATGAGCACTGAGGGGGGCACTTGACGGGATGAGCCCTGGGCGATATGCTGTATGTTGGCAAGTCGAACTCCAATAAAAAAAAAAAAAAAAAAAAAAAAAAAAAAGACATGCAAAATCAAGCTCACACAGAGCATTATTACCCCTCCCCTCATTTTCCCAATCTAAAAGTATTGACCCCCACCTCCATCGTATTTGAGATGATCCAGTATAACCCTTTCAATAAGCAGTTGAAAACAAAAACTCTATGCAAGATTTATCTTTTCTTAGAGATGGACAGCTTTAGCTTTTGTTTTATCAAGTGAACATAGAAAAATGGCTACCCTCTTGGGATGGGAAAGAAAAGCACCCCCCCCCAATAAAAGGAAGGAGGAGGGAAGAAAAGAAGAAAAGGAAAAAAACACACCAAAAAACAATAGGAGAAAGAACAAAGCATGCATGAATTACTCAAGAAATTATCCTTTCATATTAACATTGCCGAAATTATTGAAAAAATACACATTAATGGACTCAAACATTTGAGGAAGGTCATGACTCTGTGTTATGGGCTGGGCAGTTCCCACCATCGACTGTTTATTTCATTAATCCTTATAATGGCTCCAGGAGATGGTATTGTCATCTCATTTTTGCAAATAAAGATACCAACACTCAGAAACTTGTCCAGGTCTCACAGCTGTGAAAGAATGGAGTAGAATTGGTAGTCAGATCCTCAGGATTCCTGAGCTATACTTTTTCTCTCTGTTGTCTTTCCTTGTAACCTGCTGTCAATGACTTTCCAAAGATAGCACTTTCCAAAAGCATATGCAAGGAAAATGAATGTTTTAAAAGTTGGTTTTGCATTTAGGGAAAAAAACCCACATGAATGAAGAGAAAAACAAACACGATCTAGGTGATGGTGAATCCAAAACCATTGGTTGTTTGACAGAATGGTCTCTTGGTGTTCTCCACCAATATGCTTTCTTTCTTTTTCTTTCTTTTTTTTTTTTTTGGACCAACATGCTTTCTAAAAGCAGTCACAACTCTAAATTATTGAACAACACTCACTTGTATGTAAAGAGACTATCTTCTTAATAAGAAAGTAGGGTTGTCAGCCCCTTTCACACATAGAAATGACAACCACTAGTCATATCACTTTTAAAAATAAAGAATGAAGCATCTAAATATTTTCATTTCTAATTGTGATACACATGAGGATTAAAATATATAATTTCAGAATTGCCTTTGTGGGAGCTTACCTTGCAATGCCTTATACTTTGACCCTGTACCTTCTATTAATAAGTGAAGGTGAGAAAATAGGAATAGACTGAGTTGCCTCCCAGGCAAACTCCCACAAAGGCAATTCTCATATGACTTCAGAAAGGAGAGTGGTTTCATTTAGTGGCCTCTGAGATTTCCTGTTCGCCCCTGTAAGGCTACTGTTTGTGTTTATACAGCCTGCTTTTAGCAATCTGGAGGAAGGACAAGATGTGTGGTTGGATAGAATGTTAGGGTCTTTATCTTCCAGGCATGGGGACTCCCCATTCTCCCTGGAGGTCCACCTCCCACTCTGGTTTATATTCCTTGCTTGAGATAGCATGCAAATACTACTGCAATCCATGATTTAGATGGAGGGCAAACTTTTTGTTAAGGGCCAGATAAGATAGTTAATATTTTAGGCTTCATAGGTATTAAGGTCTCTGTCACAACTATTTGACTGTCACTGTAGTGTGAAAGCAGGCATGCATGTGAATGAACTTGGCGATGTTCTAGTAAAACTTTATCTATGGACACTAAAATTTGAATGTCCTATATAACTTTCACATACCACAAAATAATTTTCTTTTTGACTTTTTTTTCACTCACTAAAAATGTAAAAGTCATACAGAAATAGGCAGGGGGTGGAATTTGTCCTGGATGCTGTAGTTTGCAAACTCCTGGCTTAGCACCATGCTCCCTCTGAGAGTTTGTAGGCCATCAGCATCTTGTATCTGAACTTGGAGTTTCCTCCATTGCTCCTAATCCTGCATTCTTCTGCAACTATCTTGGGCAAGTTTTTTTTTTTTTTTAATAAATTTACTTTGTTTCCTGGTTTTCAGAGATTCATCAACATTTTTGTTACACTGAGGGAGTTGTATTCTAACTCCTAGAGACTATGCAGTTTCCATGAACATTTATTTTGTGGTATTTTTGACAGAAGGGGGTAGAAAAGTTTGACTTCTAAAGGTAGAAAGGGTATAGCTCTTTGACTACTAAGGGTATAGCCCTTAAAGGGTATAGCCCTTGACTACTGTTTGTAGATTTGTCTACTTTTTTAAAGGATGTTAGGCAGCTTCCTAAAATTATTCAAAGTCAGTCCTTTTTATTTTTATTTTTATTTTATTTTATTTTATTTTATTTTATTTTATTTTATTTTATTTTATGTCAGTCCTTTTAAAATGTATTTAAGAAAAAAATCAATAGGGATTGTAGTTGGTAAAAGCAAGTGTTGGAAAAGTCAGGTTAAATTTGTTTGACTATCTGTGGCTTTCCAATAGATTAAAGTAAAAATTCAAAATTAATTATTAGCAGGTATTAAATAGTCAATCATAATTTTCATCACAAGAAATAACTGGTGTGGGTGAGGATGTGGAGAAAACAGAACCCTCTTGCAGTATTGGTGGGAATGCAGAGTAGGGCAGCCACTGGTGGGAATGTAAAGTAGGGCAGTAGGGTAGGAAAACAGCATGAAATTTCCTTAAAAAGTTGAAAATAGAACTACTATGTGATTCAGTAACCACACCACAGGGTATTTACCCAAAGACTACAAAAACACTAATTCGAAGGGATACATGCATCCGTATGTGTACAGCGGCATTATTTACAATAGTGAAGGTATGGAAGCAGCCCAAGTGTCCACTGATAGATGACTGGAAAAAGAAGATGTGGTGTACATATACAGTGGAATATTCAGCTATAAAAAGAATGAGATCTTACCATTTGCATGACATGTATGGAGCTAGAGAAAATAATGCTAAGTGAAATAAGTCAGAGAAAGCAAATACCATAGGATTTCACTCATATGTGGGGTTTAAGAAACAAAATAAATGATCAAAGAGAAAAGAGATAGGTAGATATCTAGATTGATAGAGAAACCAAGAAACAGACTCATAATTATAGAAAACAGACTGATGGTTACCAGAGGAGAAGTGGGTGAGATAGGTGATGGTGATGAAGGAGGGCACTTAATGCAGTGAGCACCGGGTGTTGTATGGAAGTGTTGAATCATTGTATTGTATACCTGAAACTAACATAACCCTGTATATTAACTCCAATGAAAATAAAAACTTAAAAATATAATTTTCATCAACTTTATCTCAGAGGTTTGAGGTTTGCTTTTTTGAAAATAACAGTCTGACACTGCTCCTGCTAGGAGACTATTACCAAGTTCTAAAAAGATTAATGTCTAAAGCCCATTTTTAGCAATGTAAGCTCCTTTCTAGAAGGACAGCCTAACGTACGGGTCAAGAGCATCGAGTTTGGAACTGAGCCTGTTGGGGTTCAAATCCAAGCTCCACTATTTATTATCTGTAGGACCTTGAGCAAAATGCTTCTTCTCTGTGTATCCTGTCTCCTTAGCTGTAAGAGGGATATAATAACAGAATCAACTTCATAGGATTGTTATGAATATTAAATGAGTCACCATATGCAAAGTGTTTAGAACAGTGCCTGATACAAGGTATGTTCTACCCAAGTGGGTGGCTGAATCCTTTTTATTTGACAACATGCTGAGACGGACCTAAAGGCTATATTTAGGCTGTATTGGATATAAAGATGGCTTTGTGCATTTGTTGCTGTTTAAGAAGTATGGAGAACCTGAAAGTTTTTTTTTTTTTTAAAGATTGATTAGGGAGAAAGAGCAAGCAAGTAGTGGAGGGGCAGAAGGAGAGGGAGAGAATCTCAAGCAGACTCCTTACTGAGCACAGAGCCAGACACAGGGCTTGATTTCAGGATCCTAAGATCATGACCTGAGATGAAGTCAGGAGTTGGACGCTTAACCCACGGAGCCACCCAGGAACCCTGAGACCTTGAAAGTTTTAAACAAGCAAGATTTCATTGATTTTAAAGTAATGGGTTGCAGTGGTGTCTGATGTGTGCACATGCGTGTGTGCTTGCGTCTCTGCATGTGTGTGCACACACACATATGTCTATATGAGTTGGGAGTAGGGTATGTATGTGAGTTTTGTCTGTATAAACCAGCAGAGAAACAGAGAAATAGGCAATATTCTGTACACCTGAGGGACCCATTCTACTGTCCTACAGACATTCTCCTCCCCCGCAGGAGTTCCCCTGGTGCTACACCTTCTTCAGATGGCAATGCGGCTCTGTCTACTTATCTTTCATTACCAGGAGTCTCTGTTCCTCAGTGAATTTCCTTCCCATTCATTTCCAAATGGGGTTTGTGGGCATTGTTGAATATGCACAAGATAGAGGCAGAAGTATGTGTATGGATGGATTTGCATCAGTATAAGTACTGTATATGTCCCCAGGTTTAAGTGATGTAATGATAATATTGTGCTGCCACCTCAGAGTGAAAGGTAATTAATTCAGCTATTGAAATGATAATGATTTCTTTCTCAGTTAATACCAGAGTTAAAAAAAAACAACCCAACTCTGCAGAATTGTCCTAGTACTGTTTCTTTGATTCATCTTGGAATAAGGAGGTTTAATTCTGTTAACTAGTGAACTACCAGTAACTACAATGGTTTTTAAATGGAATCATTCCTGGGGGAGGGGCTGAATATTCATGGGAAGATTGACTCAGGTTGACTAAGGAATGAGGAAAAACATTTCCTTCCTCCCTCCCTCTGTCCCTCCCCTTCCTTCCTTCCTCCCTCCCTCCCTCCTTCCTTCCTTTTTTCTTTCTTTCTTCTCTCCTTCATTATTCTTCCTTCCAGCCTTCCTTTTTTTGCCTAGAGACTCTTTTAAAATGCATGCTTTGGTATTTGCACTCCCAGTATCAATGTTGATCTGAAGCACAAAGTCTTTTTTTAGACTTTGTGTGGTTGGATTTGACATTTAGGAAAATGGTAAGATCTTTCCTACTGAAAGTTACACCAGCTGACAGATTCACAGGCAAGTCTATGACTTTCTAAACCTTGCTATCTCTAACTTTTTCTTTAGCCTCTGGTTTTATGTTGAGTTAGTTACCAAATCCTGAGGTCCCTTGTCTCCTCCTCCCTGTTCTCATCATCCAGTGCAGGCACCAATCACCTCTCCGCTGTTACACATTTTTCACTTTGCATCAAGGATTCTTCCCAAGAGGCAGTTTAGGTCACACCCTCTTCTGCCAAAACCTTTTAATGGCTTCTTTCTAGTTGTTGAGTGGTAAAAACTCAACTGCTTTTACCTCATGTTGAAAGGCATTTACCATATTCTGTCCCATTACATACCCTTGCCCACCTTCCCCTAATTCTCTCTATGTGCTACTCTCCCACCAAAATAGATCATCCACCCTTCCTTGGCATTTCCATAACTCTCTCATTTCCCAGAATATCTTTCCTCCTTCACAGTCCATGTTTTAAAGCCCTACTTAGTCTCTAATGCCTAGCTCAAATTCTACTTCCTTCATGATGTCCTCTCCAGTTTCCCCTACTCAGATTAATCAGGGCCATTCCTAGCCCATACAATGCCTTTTCCTTAAGACTCTCGATTTCTAGCTATTGGGACATTGTCATGTTATACTTATTTTACTAGAACAATTTTTATTGCCTGCTGCTAGAAAAATTATAACAAATGTGCAAATCTCTATGTCTGTGATGGAATCACCTCCCCAAATGTGGCATAATATTCACAAGCATATAGGGTGACCCTGAAATCACTTTTTCATCTACATTCCAATAATTTATTACTTAATTGGCCATCCTATCACTCCTAAGTCAGAGAACAAAGATGGTAGGTACTTAATATTACTTAATATTACTATTCTATCCTCTTAGGACCCAAAGGAGGTAATTATGGTATTGTGGTTAGGAGTGTGGGCTTTGTCACATCACTGCCTAGGTTTGAATCCTTCTAATCTACTTATGAACCATATAATCATGGCCAAGATGCTTAATCTCTCTGTGCCTCTCTTCCATGTCTGTAATATGGGGACATACGATATTATCTTCATGATAAAGTTGTTATGAAGGTTAAATAACTAAATGGAGGTGAAGTGGTTAAAACAACAACTAGTGAGTGCTTAATAAATACTAGCTATTATTCCAATAGGCTGTTAAAGTAGACTCTCAGAGTCTCAATTTCAGCATTCATGAAGACACTAGTTGCTACATCCAAAGTGAGCCCATCTTTCAGTGGGTAGTTAAGAAATAGTTGAAACCTGACCTACTTTGAGGGTATGAAGTGGACAGGAGTTGGACATTCTAGAGTAGTGTTTAAAGACTTTGGAGCATGTGACTAGTGTGCTATAAATCCTGTATGTCCATTGCAGGGGTTGGGGTTGTGAGATGCAGGTATCTGCTCTGGGGGCCACCACTGAAGGTATGGTACTTTTGTGAGGATTAGGAAAACAGGTCCCCTCCATTCCCCAGGTCCCCTCCATTCCCAAGGTGTAATCTATACACTAAGGAGGCCCTGCTGCTCTGTGTCGAACAAAAGGGTCTGTAACAGGATCACTTGAAGGGCACCTGGGTGTCTCAGTTAGTTAAGCATCTCCCTTCAGCTCAGGTCCTGGGATGGAGCCCTGCATCCAGCTCCCTGCTCAGTGGGGAGCCTGCTTCTTCCTTTCCTCCCTGCTTGTGCTCTCTGTCACTATCTCTGCCTCTTGCAAATAAATAAATAAAATATTTTTTAAAAAAACCCACAAAAAACAGGATCACTTGAGATTGATATGTATCCTCTACAGCTGAGGGACACAGGCATCTGACTTTCCCCTGAGAAGCTGAAAGGGCAAGAAGTATGATGGCTGTGTTATGGGTAAGTGGGAGAGATTTCTGCTCCTCACAATTTGCTAGACCAGAGAAAGCTGGCACGGGGTTATCTTAAGCTTGTGACAAGAAGGCCATGTGGAAGGACTACAGAGTAGGGAGGATGGTGGCAAATTGCCAAATTCCTAGATGCAGAAGAAAGGAGTCTAAGTTGTGGGCTAGAATAGGGATGCATTTGCCCTCGTGGAGGAATTGCAAAGGAACATACCCCAGTGGTGAGCATCCTCCAAGGAAACTAACTCAAGAGAGAAGGAGCCAATTTCAGAAATGTGCTGGGGACAAGCTCTCTTCTAACAGTATTGGCAAGTCAGCACTTCCCAGTTGCTTCTTCTCCTTGCCTCCCACACTCCTGTCCTTATTCCCCATGTCATCTCCTCACCTCGACTCTGGAAGGGTCAGAAATGACAGCCAGGTAGGGGAGAGAGAGCAGAAGTGGCAAATGGAGGAAAAGACAAAGGAAGGCAGTTGTGTTTTCGTCTTGGCTGCAGCTTACCTGTCGCAGGCTGCAGTTGTGGCCACATCTTCTCAGGGGAGATGTTTGCCTTTAAATCAAAGTTGGCAGGTTTATTAGCACACTGGGCTGGCCCGCTGGTCCCGAATTGAAACCTTCAGTGTGACCTCTCCCAGTCTTCCCGGTAAATAGCAACTTCTTTTGCAAGGCTTAGCTCAACACTTTCAGGTCTGATCTCTTCACCCAGAGCTGACCGTTCTCCCTGCCTCCTCTACCTGGCACAGCCCAGGAACATTTAATTTCACTTGTTTGGTTGTTTGCCTGGCTTTGCCCTCAACCAGGCTGTGAACTCTGGAAGGACAGACACTCCTTACTCGCTTTTGTACCACTGGTACCTGGAGCTCACCGGCACGCAGTCGTCTCCCAATGAAAAGCAAGGGAAAGTAACTCTCCTTTCTTAAAACACAAGTTGCGGGGGGCCTGGGTGGTGCAGTCCGTTAAGTGCCAGATCCTTGATTTTGGCTCAGATGGTGATCTCAGAGTCCTGAGATGAGCCCCACATCTGGCTCTGAGCTCAGCGGGGCCTCTGCTTGAGATTTTCTCCTTCTCCCTCTGCCCCTCCCCCTGTTCTCTCTCTCTTTGAGATAAATAAATCTTTAAAAAGGACCTCCTCCCCCCCCCCCCAAAAAAAAACCCCAACAAAGTGAGATTTTATCCTAAGAGAGGTTATAATTCAAACATGTCTTTATCTTTGAGAGAGAAAGTCAAAACTGCAGCCTTCTGGATGACACAGGGAGGTCGAAATTACCTTTGTCAGCTGCACACTCAGGGATGGCCTGGGCTCTCTCCCAGGGGTTCTTGAGAGGATGCTTCTGCATCCTTAATCCTAATGGGCTTTTCTGATTTGGAGTTGTTAGGAGCCCTTTTACTCCTTTCTGTGTTTCTTCCACAGGTTTCTTCAGGAGAAGCATCACCAAAAATGCCGTGTACAAGTGTAAAAACGGGGGCAACTGTGTGATGGATATGTACATGCGGCGAAAGTGCCAAGAGTGTCGCCTAAGAAAATGCAAAGAGATGGGAATGTTGGCTGAATGTATGTATACAGGTATTCACATCAAACAATTAAATTCCACTAAAAATCTCTTAAGGAGGCAGACGGCAGGTAACTCATATGATTAGAAGGGTACTTCACGTATTAAGAAGGGATTTACTAAGCCATTGAGGTTCTTGAAAAGGGTCGTGAACCACCGAAATGGTCCAAAGTGTCAGCTAAAGAGCATTTTATTCACCTGAGAGAAGCAGCTTTATGTTATTCATTGTTGCAAGGAATCACATGTGGAGGGAAGTGGCATTAATCTACGGTGAAAATAACATGTTTTAATAAGCTGAATGACGACAGCCTAAAAATTTTCTCCAACTTTGATTTAATATCTTTCTTATTGTTTAATTAGCATAATAATTCACAGTTGTGGGAAAGATTAAGAAGGTTTTAGAAGGTCCAACTGCCTCTGAATTGTCTAAATAGAGTTTTAAACCAAGTCATTTTATTAGAAGTCCTTCTTCTCTTAGTGCAGCGTTGAACCAATTTGTATAGGTTTACACAGGAAATTAACTACTGTGAATTTTAATATAATTTGGCCCTTTGATCTGATAAAGAGACACTGTATTAACTGCTGGTTTTGTGAGAAACCATAATCTTCATCAATTTGGAATGCATGCTAGTATATAACATACTAATTTTTCATTCTGCAAATTCTACAGACCACTCAGATTTTGAGATATGTCCTATTCCTCCTCAAAACACAAATGACAAACAAATGTCACCAAGGGGATGATAACATTCAGGGAGGGATGCCACATGGAAGAAAAGCCTTTGGAAGGTGACTCCAAGACTTTTGTTCCCAAACTGTACAGGTGACTGGGATGGACCCAGAGAAATAATGTGTGCAGGAGGGGGAAAAAAGGTCAGTGTAAATAATCCAGTCCTGGGTGGATGAAAGTTTTATAGTAGATGATCACTATCGCATCTTGGCATATGAAACAAGAGACTACAGTAGGGACCACTGCTGGAATCCAATCCTGCAATGGAAACGCTTTGATACTGGGGGGTTCATGTTGCTCATCATTTAAATATGAACTTGTTCCGACAGAAGTACTGAGAACATTTTTCATGATTCTGCCTCTAAGAGTCTATACTATTATTGATGCAAACTTGTCCAGTAACAGATGCAGAGCTTTCATCTGATCTCACAAAATAAATTCCCTGGACAAAGACATTGTTGAAACTTAGTTTCGTTGGCATTGAAAAATAAGGACATTAAATGGGAATATGGAAGATTGTTCTGCATTGGTTTTTATGGCTCTGTTTAAGTATAAACTAAATGGTGCTATTATATTATTATTCAAAAGGAAATTTCAAAGTCCCTTTGAGTGATTTTCATCTCTAATGATGCTCTAATAATTTATAGTCTAAAAATTAAAGAGATTTAAATTTTTCCCTAAATGATGTTGACGGTTTTTTTGCTCAGCATGTGTTTACTTATGTATGTTTAATGTGAAATTGAATACACTTTTTATGATACAGTTATGTAAACATGGATGAGAAATAATATTAACGTTACATTGTGAAACACAAACTTTCAGGATCTCCTAGGCCAGGAATAGGGAGCGTGTCATTCACTTTTTTATTGACTGAATACCTTACATTTGTACAATGCTTTGGTATTACAAATTCTTTACATAAAATATATTTTTAAAAAAAGATCCAATTAATCTCCATGAAACTCTTTGAGGTAGATATTTTTCCTGTTTTATAAATGAAGAAACTGAGATTCATAGAAGGATACATTTCTGGTTCAGGGCCACGTCTCAAAATTCAAAAGGGCTAGAATTAGCTTTGTGCCAAATTGCATAGATGTGAGCTGACTACACGTCCGTCAGCTGCCTCAGGACCACACGCCCAATAGATCTTTGTGTTTGAGATCTTTGTGTCTTTGGTGAGATCTTTGTATTTTATTTTTTCAGGCTTGTTAACTGAAATTCAGTGTAAATCTAAACGACTAAGAAAAAACGTGAAGCAGCATGCAGATCAGACCATTAATGAAGACAGCGAAGGTCGGGATTTGCGACAAGTGACCTCGACAACCAAGTCATGCAGGGTAATAACATGCGATGGTGTCTGCTAAAGCCCACAGCAGCTGAGCTTCTAGGCATATAGTGATCTGGCTGGGAGGTTTTATTTAACATTAGAGCCACAGCTGTAAGCAGAATTTCATTTCAATTGTGCATTAAGTGGGTTTCTTCTTTTTAATCAAGAGAATAATATCTGCTTTGGTGTAGAAATTCAAATAATAGCAATGTAATAATGTAAAAAAGTGAATACTCTGTCTTCCTGGCTCCATTCCACTCCTACTACCAAGAGGTTGCCAGTAGACATGGTTCAGTGTAGAAAATGGATTTTTCAAGTGGATTTTTGATGACCATTTTCTTTTCTCTGTCACTGAGAAGGGAAGCGTAAAATGGAAAGGATGTGGACTCAGTAGAGATTTGTGGATTATTAGTTCCTATCAATGGGTAAAATTGGGTGGTTATATATCTGTGGAACAATAGAGAGAAGTCTTTCCCATTGAGCTCACACATTATGCAAGAAATCCTTTGAACAACTTGAGACATAATAGAAGAACAGCATTTGGATGATTAGACACATTATGATAATCCACAGGATATATGGAAGAACTTTAATTTGCCATTAGTTGAGAAACAAAAATCCATGATTGTTTAAGTCCCACTCTTCTTAATATTTAATGTACTGCTAACAAGGAAAACTTCATCCACATTTAGTTTTCTAAGTATAATATTTTGCATTCATTTCAGAAAAAAATAATTTCATATCAAAGTCTTATCTTACCATAGTACTTCATCAATAACACTTTGGTATAAGGAAGCAAAGGGTTGACACAAATATCCACACTCTTCAATGGATGCTAGTAAGGGAAAAAGTGTTCAGGGTTTGAATTGTCCAGATTGATGATTCTACTGCGGGGCTAGGCAAACACTTTCTTCTGTAAAGAGATATTTTAGGCTTTGTCCACAAAGTCTCTATGACAACTACTCAACTCTGCCATTTTAGTGCAGAAGCAGCATAAATAACACATAAACAAGTGAGTGTGCTTGTGTTCCAATAGAGTCACAAAACCAGGTAGATTTGGTTTATGGGCCATAGTTGGTCAACTCCTGCTCTATATGAATGCCTTTAAGTGTGGGAACTTTTCCTTAGTGATTCAACCTTGAACTTTCACTGAACTTCTCTGTGAATGGGCTTGGTAGGCTTCGTATCCAAACTATCATATATTCCTGAGAAATATATGAAATGGATATTTTGTTATCCCTATTTTACAGTATAAAAATGAACGACTGGGGACACATTTAGTGAAGTGTGATATGGCTTGCCCAAGGACTCTGAGTAAGCGATTACAGTACACATTATATCAGAGTGCAGAGTTCCTGCCATACTTAGGGATTTTATCAAAAAATTCTGAGATTAGTTTACCCTAGATGAATGCACATATGCAAAAAATTTCTTAAAACCACCTTCCCTAACACTTTTTATTTTTTTGCCAGTGTAGGAGAAAACTGAACTCACCCCAGATCAACAGAATCTTCTGCATTATATTATGGATTCATACAGCAAACAGAGGATGCCTCAGGAAATAGCAAATAAAATTGTATGTACAAATATCTGAAAATACATGGGTTTAAAGTTATATTTTCTGGAGCTTTTGGTACTTTGGAGGCAGAATTTATGTATTAATTTGTTACTTTGAAATAATTAAAGCTGAGAATTTAGGTTATACGTTTAAACTTTTAGAAGCATTAAACAAAGAATAAGAAGTCTCATCTCTATCTAGGTGATGGTAATTGTCCAAAGATCTGAAAAATATGAGCTGTGATCTTAAATTTTATTTTCCACATTAGGTTCTTTAGTCTAAAGATTTTGTGTTGACTTATCCCTTTATCTACTTATTAATCATTTGCTTTTATCCTTAAAATTTAGTTAAAAGAAGAATTCAGTGCAGAAGAAAATTTTCTCATTTTAACTGAAATGGCGACCAGTCATGTACAGATTCTCGTTGAATTCACAAAAACATTGCCAGGTATTTTTACATATAGATACTTTTCTCTTATACTGTGCAATATTCTTGTGACATTGAGAGAGTCCATTCTGTTTATTGTAAAGATTATTTCACATCTGATTTAATGTGTCTAACTAATATAGACATGAAATGTTAAAGCCAGATATTTGAAATCATTTATAAAAATTCTTCTAAATTGATAGACTAAAAATTGAGACTTTGCAAAGTTGTCATTCATCAATTTATTCATTTAATAAACACTTGATACTTATTTCATACTAAGTACCTAGCTATTACCTTCAAGGGGAGTGAGTAAAGAAAGGCTATAATAAAAAAAATTACAAAGTGCTGTTTGAACAGAGAAGTGGTTGCTAATTGTATCTGAGAAAGGGAGATTTCAAAGAAAATTATATTTGAATTGGGTCTGAAAGATAAAGCAATTTTCCTGGTGGTAGGGAAGAGAAGGAAATTTCCAAGTCAAGATATCTGCTTGTGAAAATATAAACTGTAAGGCGTAAACAAAAATAGGATTATTAGAGATGAGAGAAAAAAATCAATGTGGCTGCAGCAAAATGTGGTGGGCTCCTTGATTAGACATAAAGTAGTTGGTACCAGACTGATAAGGGCCCAACTAAAGAATGTAATCCCCATCCCCTGTACAGTAGAGAGTTTTTGGTGGTTCTTTGTTGTTGCTGTTTGTTTTGGCAGGGAAGGGATGGATTTATGTTATTCAGATATGACTTGATTAGTTTTTATAAGATGGATTTGAATGAGGAAGGACCAAGGAGGAGGGATCAGTTAGGATGCTACTGTGCAGGTCAAGGCAGAAGGCTTGAAATAAAACAACAGCATTATTGGGAGACTGAGGAGAAAACAAAATGAAGAGAGATTCACAAACTGATAGGATTTCATGAACAATTATGTTTGTGGAATGAGGGAGAGGCACTTATTATAGTCATTTGGATGGTTCCAGTATAGAAACTGGAATTCAAGATTCTTATCTCCCAGCTTCCCAATTCTTCCAGCTATATTATTAATCCTATCAAACCCAATACACTTAACTTGTTTCAGTGTTTTAAAAACATATTAGTACAATAGAATTCCATGATCTAGAAGAGTATAAATACCTTGTACAACAATGCAATACTAAATTATAGAAGGTAACTCCTGATGTAAGATTTTAATTAGGTTAATTTGTCTTCTTTGGCCAGCATTATGCTATTATTTTATTAAAGTGTCATGGATAGACATAAGCCTACATAAAACTCATAAAATGTGAGGAGAAAGTGCTCATTATCATTTTAACATTAATATTCTCTCATTTCTTTATTAACAATGAAAGGACTTAATTTGTTATATGCTAATTAAGGCAATCTTGATCAAAAACAAGATTGTACAAGAGTGAAACGTGTGGGAGAAAGAATAAAGAAAGGGAGAAATATGATGTTTTTGGTTGTTTGTGAAAACGGAGTTTTTCAGTTCAAACGATCTGCTGGTCTTGAACCACAAAATAATTGAAGAAAAAAAAATCCTATTTATAAAAGGTTGTTTTTCTGAAGGCAATGGCAATAACTAACATACCTCTTTATTCCTGGTTGCTTAGACTAGGTCCTGAGGGGAGGAAAGAGTACAATTAATATATGTTTAATGAGTAAAGCAAAAGCACCTGGCTAGCTCACTTGAGAGGGCATGTGACTCTTAACCTTGGCATTGTGAGTTCAAGCCCCACATTAGGAGCAGAGATTACTTAAAAATAAATAAATTTTTAAAAAATGAAGAAAGCAGAAGGGAAAAAAAGTAAAATACAGAAGGAAAGAAAAGATCCAAAACTCATGAAAAAGAAATTTTAATAATGGTAACAATATAGTTAAAATTAATATCTTAAAAATAGTAATGGGAATTATATTATTATAAATAGTAATAATAATTTATTATTGATATTATTGATGGAATATCAATAATGAAAAGGTGTTTGTGAGAGATGAATGGTTTCATTCTGCAGTTGGTGGAACATACTCAGTGCGAGGCACTGTCCAGGGTGCTGGAGACTCTGCAAGGAATGGCTCCTGCCCTCAAAGGAGCTCTTAGATTCACTAAGAATGATCCTTAATCCTCAGCATTACTCTCTTCTCTAAACTCCCCTTGTTACTTGATACTTTTCTAAGCCATTTGGACTCTGATGGTATTAGTTTATTCTTACATGTGTTGTGTGTGTGTGTGTGTGTGTGTGTGTGTGTAGATGTGCATAGGAGCTTGTGTTTGTTTCCCATGTATTCAGTTATCCATTTATTCAACACTTAATTCTTGGATATCAATTATGTGCCAGGCACTGGGGATACAAAAGTGAACAAAATGGCAAAGTCTCTGCCCTCAAGAAGTTTGTACTCTATTAGAGGTGGCAGACAATTGACAAATATGCAAATTAATTTATTATGTCAGGTAGTGGTAAATTGTATGAATAAAAAATAAAGGAGGTAGGAACCAGTGAATTCTGGGGTGTATTATTTTAGTAGGGTCATCTTGAAGCAGAGACCTGCATACAATGGGAGAGTGAGACATGGGGATAGCTGGGGAAGAGTATACCCCTGAAGCAAAGCAAGCTTGTATGTTCACAGCAGCACCAGAGGTCAGTGTGGCTAGAACACAATGAGTGAGGGGAAGGAGGAGGAAGCAATCATGTCAGGGAGGCTTCTGGGACTGTGGATTATAAGCCAGGATAAGGAATTTAGATTTTCCAAATGGGGTTATATTCCTTTAGGTTATCAATTTGTTCCCATATATCTCTGATATTTTCTACCCTGCATCGTACAGCAATGAGTTCAAAGCAGATATCTCAACATGACTTTGATTTTTTTTTCAAATTCCCCCATTCTCCAAATTGACTAAAGAGTCAGCCAAGTAATGTCTGGATACATGTAAAGATTTTTTTCTGGTTTGTGGATGCTTCCATTCTATAGAGTTGACCCTGTGACATCAGATGCGACTAATATAATGGCTCAAAGAGAATCTCTTTTCTTCTAATTTCTGAGGGTTGCTTCATCTGCATCAGCCTGTTCTGCCATGATATGTATTTTTGGTGTGGATCTGCCATTCTTTTTTAACCAACTTGTTCGACAAATCCTACTCATTAAAAATAAAAGTCAGCTTCTTTTTGGGAGAGAACAATAGATAATGACCCAGCCTGACTACTCAATTTTAAAACAATTATAAAATCACTTTATGGAAATGCTTTATCAATGGGGATGATAGTGATGATGAAATATTGTATATGGCACTCACAATTTTTTGATATTGATTTGATTATCATCTTCATCCAGGATTTCAGACTTTGGACCATGAAGATCAGATTGCTTTGCTGAAAGGGTCTGCAGTTGAAGCTATGTTCCTCCGTTCAGCTGAGATTTTCAATAAAAAACTTCCAGCTGGACATGCTGACCTATTGGAAGAAAGAATTCGGAAGAGTGGTAAGTGATTTGGTTAGTGATAAAGAGTTTGCCACTCCAAGTTAGAATTTGTACATCCCATGAAGGCAGGCTTCTTGCCTATCCTATGCAAAGTCAAATGCCCATTGTGACTAGTATGGATGAATGGCTCTAAAAAGATATGTGTTAAATAGGTGGCGCTTTCAGAGGGTTGTATTAGCAAAATACTAAAAATACTCTTTGCCCTATATTAAGGACCAAAGGAGTAAATTTTTAAAAGTTTGGAAAACTAGTCTGATAAAAAAAAAACAGCATACAGGAGCTGGGATTATCAGTCCAGAAGAAAGATTCATTTGTTCCAAAACCCTCACGTATGAATGACTATGGATCAAACTATTATCCATCTCTATTCAAAGCAAAATAAAAGAATTATTAGTAGCAATATTTATACATCACTTACTAGGTTTTAGACACTGTTCTAAATAATTTACATATAGGATTTCATCAAATCCTTGCAAAGTCCTACGAAATAAGTACTATTATTGTTCAAATTTAATAGACAAGGAAACTGACACAGAGAATGGTTAGTAACTTTCCCAGAGACTTACAGAAAACCTGATTTCAGGAGCCTTGTGTCTAAACCACTATGCTATACTGCCTCTCAAGAGACAAAATGAAATAATAGTATGAGTTGAACTTCTTGTGGAGGAATACTGTGACAGAAAGGGCTAAGAAAATAAAAAGAAAGGGCTAAGAGACATTGGGATAAATTTCCAGGAACTCTGTGCAATTTATCTTAAAAGAGTCTTAAAATAGGGTAAGTTTTAATTTTTCTGAGATACTTTATATATGGATTGGGAAGGAAGGGATGAATGAGATGAAATTATGTCTCAAGATCCTTTCTTTCCAAAGTATTATCCTTTTACGAGTGACTAGAACAAGTGTAAGTACTTATAAAATCAGTTCTGCATTTGTGATATAAGAAAAATAATCGAAAAATTGGAAGTTATATTGTAAAAGCAGCCATCCTGTAGTCATTGTGTTTTCTTCTCCAACACTGAAAGCATAATTATCATCATCGGCAGATTTAAAGAATATACATTTTAAGAAGATGAATCATGCCTGTATATCCATTGATTTATTAGCTTAAAATATACTTAAGGGCAAGGTACTGTGGAGGCAGTGAAGCGAGGAACCAGGCATCTTCTTTCCCCTAGGCAGCTTATAGTCTATTAGGAAGACATGAACTGTATGTAGAGAGTTATAATAAAATGTAGAAGAGAATGAGATAGGAGTGGCTTCTACTTGGTAGGGCTCTGGGAAGATTTTACTGGCAAGCTAAGTCTTGATGACACTACATGTGGATATTCAGGGTGGAGGTTCAAGAGGGAAGGACCAGCAGAAACAAAGGACTGAGGCAAGAAAGCTTAGGTTATGCACATAGAAGAATGAATAGTTGAGTTTGATTGGATTAAGGGTTACATCAAAGGGAAATAGAAAACTTTTAAGAGTCAGAATCAAATGACTGAGGGTCTTGAATGTTAGGCTAAAAGCTTTATTCTTTATTTTCTAAGAAAGAGGAAGACACTGAAGAATTTTAAGCAGGGGAGGAAAAACATCAACCATGCTCTACAAATCTTTATTTTCCCAAGATACTTTATATATGGATTGGGAAGGGAGGGATGAATGAGAGAAGAAATGATGTCTCCAGATCCTTTCTTTCCAAAGTATTATCCTTTACAAGCGACCAGAACAAGTGTAATGCAATGTTAGGATAGTTAGGATGGGAAATACCTCTTAAGAGGCAGGAGGTTTCAAGAATGCACTCCCAGAAGAAATGGAGAGAAGGGAAAGGATCTGAGAAACATTGTTGGAGAACTTTACCCTTTGAAAGACAGTATATTATAAAGAGATAGGGATTCTGGTGCTGGGCAGATTTTATTTTACATGTGCTGGAATGTATACAGTGTGTGTGCGTGCGCACGCGCGCGTGTGTGTTTTCATCTGTTTGTCCAGCCATCCAGGAGGCTGGGGGTAAGAGAGAAGAAGGGCTGACTCAGGTAACCTCTAAGGTACCTCCAGCTCTAAAAGTCTCACTGCTTGTCTTCTCTTAACTAATCAATTTTTCTGACTGCTGGTTTAGCCAGTCATTTGGGCAACTACTTGAATATCTTGAATTTTTAAAAATTGTAATAAGAACACTTAACATGAGATCTACCCTATTAGCAAAATTGTAGGTGTGTAATACAGTAGTGTTGCCTTTTGGTACAATGTAGTATAGCCAATATCATCTTGCTTAACTGAAAATTTATGCCCATTGCCTAAGAGGGAGAAATGAGTAATACTTTTTTACATTTTATTTATTTAATCATGAGAGACACACAGAGAGAGGCAGAGACACAGGCAGAGGGAGAAGCAGGCTCCCAGTGGGACTCAGGGATCACCACCTGAGCTGAAGTCAGTCGCTCAACCACTGAGCCACCCAGGCATCCCAAGAAATGAGTTATTAATCAATGGGCACAAATAAGGAGATCTTTCTACTCAACAAATATACACTGAATACGTGCTTTGTGCCTAACTTTGTATAATTATTGAGGGTATGGACATGAAGAAATATAGTCTTTGTCCTCTGGGGGCCTACAGACTAATGGGGAAGATGTATAAGCAAAGGATTCTAAAACAATATGCAGTGTAACTGCACGAAGGACGTGTATACAAAATGAAATTGAAGCAGAAAGATGCACTTGCCTTCCCTGAATCTCCTTGGTGAGTCAAAAAGACTTACAAAGTTGACAAGTGAATCATGGAGAATGGTTTAGAGCTTGTCAAGCCACAAAAGTCTGAGAAAGGCATTCCAAGAGATATAGCCATTAAATTATAATAATATAGAAATTGCAAGTGCAAAGATATGGACGTGTGAAAAAGCACCCACATATAAGGACTCACGAATACTTTGATATTGCTGAAAAATAGTATTTATGAAGGTGAAATGTGGTAACTGCTAGATACTTAAGGACATTGAACACCACGAAAATAGTTTAATGTCATTCTTATATCATGAAGTATCTTCATAATGTTTTGAGCAGATGTAACATGACCACAGCAGCACTGTAGAAAGATCTTTCAAGCAGTAATATGAAGGAAGTTTTTGAGGGACTGAGACGGGAAGCAGGTGTCTATAAAGAGATCAATGCCCTAACTAGGTGAGAAATGGTGAGAGTCTTACAGATTAAAAATAGGCAATAAAATGGGATCCCTGGGTGGCACAGCGGTTTGGCGCCTGCCTTTGGCCCAGGGCGCGATCCTGGAGACCCAGGATCGAATCCCACGTCGGGCTCTCGGTGCATGGAGCCTGCTTCTCCCTCTGCCTGTGTCTCTGCCTCTCTCTCTCTCTGTATGACTATCATAAATAAATAAATAAATTTAAAAAAAAATAGGCAATAAAAAAGAAAAAAAAACCCACCTTGCTTAATTAACAGATTTCAGAACTTGCGATTTTTCAAGTTTCAGAAAAGTTCAAGGATGAAGTTTTGTAGAATGTGAACTGTACAAATAAATATGCATGCCTCTAGTTCATAAATAGATTACTTTACCCAAACATCAACCACATATTGTGACAATGAAAACCATCCAAACTCGCATGCTGCTTCGTATTTTATTATCTATAATGATGCTTCTTCCATTTATTAATATTTATGAATTTGTTTCTCCCAGTGTATTTTCAGACCGTTGCCTCTGCCACACACCACATAAAAACCTGAACTCGCAAGATGACCTTTCAGAATAACTTTTTATTCTTATGCAAATATAACACACTCTTCTTTCAAGTTTACATTTAATTCTAGAGAAACGTTAACATCTCAGTTGCCTCACCTATGCCTGCAGAACTCTTTAAAGAATATAATGTGAAATTTCCTTGCTTGTTCTTCAAATTCATACTTTTTTGTTTGCTATTATTAAATCCCAATTACATAAACAAAAGTACCATCTCCTGAGATACATTTACTTAATGAGGGTTATAGTGTTTATTTATGTTAATTGAGGCTTCAGAACATTTATATCTGATATAACCCGTAGTCAGGTTGTTTCTATGTGATTCTAGTGCTTCAATTACATTATTCCTAAAGTAGTATTATGCAAACTAGGGTTTAAAGCTGAAATGTTCATTAAAAATAGGAATAATCATATGATAAAATATGACAGGGCTGACATTGCTAACGTTGAATGAGTTTACATTTTAACATTAAGGAACTGAGCAGTAACTTTTCACAGAACAGTGCAACTTGTTCTATTAACTTCAAATATAAGTAATCTCTGAAATTGATGGTATTCTTTGGCCATTTTTTAATTCCCATAACAGACATACATGAAATATTCAACTCATTTGTCTTTCTCAGGATGGCAATATATCTTGCGATTTTGCAATGGTTTACTTTTATACACCTCATCATGTCCGTACTCTCAGTGGCCCCTAAAGGTGGGTGTTAGGCTCCTATTATATAGATGAAGAAACAGGCTTAGAGAAGCTAACTGGCCTGCCCAGCGACACACCGCTAATCAGCAGATCGCCAGGAGATGAAAGCAGGTGATCCAACTCAAAGCATAGTGCTCTTTCTGTATAGTGCACCCGTCACTCCCCAAGGTCTAATATTTGCTCTACCATAGGTTCATAGGAATGCAGACCTACCAAAACACGATTCCTGCCCTTTGGCTGAGAAAGAATGTGTAAGGAACAGGTAGGGACTTGAAGTTGGCTTTAAGTAAATGGTAAAGTGAGTGGAATCCAGGCAGAGGTGTCAGAGAAATGAGTGAACCTTATCAGCGTGATGGAGTTGTGGCTAGTTTATAGTCACATAGTAAAGTGTGCTCTGTGCAGGATACTGTGCCTGTTTTTCTGCTCTTTGAATACACACGATTTCATTGGTTTAGCTTTGGCAACAAATGAAAACAATTGTAAGAACTAACTTTTCTAAAGAAGCTGATGGAGGCTGATTATCAGTTCAGATACTAACCATGGAAAAAGGGTTGGAAATGTTAAGAACGAAATTAAATTATTTCCAATTAAATATCTTATATTGAAAGTAGTTACTTTTTGAATTGTTAATTTGATGGCCATATTTATAAGAAAAGTAAATGTCAAAATTTAGAGTTCTTAAACCTCGTTTAGTTTTTCAAAGTGATTGTGCAGTAATTTTGGCATGGACAAATTTGGGGTTCAAAGTGTACAAAAAAAAAGCCTTTTTTTAAAAATAAGAGAAAGTAATAAATTAATATATGAGTTAGCATTTTCATTGGCTCTTAGCTCTATTCCCTAAGCCTTTTATATTTGTCCAGTATTGGACATTATGTGTTTATTTATGTATCTGCTTCTATTAATCTGTTTACTGCTAGAAGGTTATTCCCAACATTATCACAGTGCCCGGCATACATGTGGTATACGAAAATTGGTGAATTGTGCTGGGATGAATCTGGAACTTGATGGTCCAAACCCTGGCAACTCCTAAGCATCAGAGAGATCTAATTTAGCAGCTAACCTTTAGCCACTAGGACAAATGGGAAGCATGTTATTTATTAAATTATTTAAATTATTTCCAATTAAATATCTTATATTGAAAGTAGTTACTTTTTGAATTGTTAATTTGATGGCCACTTTTTAATTAGGGCCCAAGGTATGGCACAAATGCCTCGCTGGGTAGAATTTAGCAGTTGAAATAGAGGTAGGGTCCAATCTCTTAACACCATGGGAATGATTCCATGGTCTTAATGGCATCCCTTGCCCCATCATGTCTCAGAACTATGTCACCTTCACTGCAAGGAACTAGCAAAACTGAATGTTGCCCAATTTAGCAGACATTTGAGAATCTCTGCCATGCCTTGGGCAGGATGCTAGTTACAGAGGATACAGAGATGAATGAGAAACCTCTATGGAGCACCCCTGAGTGGTCAGGCAGTGTGCCAGGCATTGGGAATACAGCATTGGTTCCTGTTCTCGTAGAATTTTTTCTGACATTTCACGCTCTATTGGGAAGGAGAGATTATGAATTGTGACAGATGCAATAGAAATGAACCTGGAGAAGAAAGCAACTGATTCTGCTTTACTATGACAGGGAAAGCTCTACAGAGGAAGCAAAATTTGAATGCCACCTTGAAACATGAGTGATGTGTCCCAGCCTCACAGGAATCCTGCCTTACATTTCAGGCAAAAAAGCATGAAGACATTAAAAATGTATCTTATTTGTCAGAGGAACTATCTGTTAGGATAGTCTTGGCTGATGATAACAGAAAATCCGATTTAACATGGCCTAAAAATAGTAAGGACATTAGTTCAAATGAGGAACCCAGAGGAACGGTGGCAGGGGAACTGGTTAATTAGGGAGCTCAACACTTTATCAGAAAGATAAGTCTTTTTCAAATTTGGGCTGTACTATCCTTGATGTATTGGCTTTACCCTCGGGCTGATTGTCTTCCTGGCCAGCGCATTTCTAGGCAGCAAAAAACAGCCAAAGGGAAAAGAAACTTAATAAGGAAACACAATGACCTCTTCGTGAATATAGGCCTCTTTCTTGAGAGCTCCGGGAGTAGACTTCGTCTCATTGGCTAGAATTGTACTGTTGCTGACTACCCCAACCTCTGACAAGGAAGATGAGGCCAACAGTGGCCGGGTCCCGGGCTGGAGCTTCAGTCTGCCTCTGCCATAGTACATGCCGTGGGGGTGGGGTGGGGTAGGAGAAGGTAGATGAGTGGTGTGGACAGTGATCCGAATCAGCTTCAGGAGCCAAGAGTTGTGGTCGTTAGCAACTAGAGAAATTACTGGCATGGAGGGAGCTCAGTTAGAAAGGAAAGCAGAAGGCAAACATTGCTCTGTACGCCATGTCAGAGACATAGACCATAACATCCATGTTATGGGGTGCTGTCATTTCTAGAAAGTTGTCAAATTTACATGGTTTTGAGCAAAAAGCAACATTTTAATTTTATTTTTTAAAAAGATTTTATTTATTCATGAGACACACAGAGAGAGAGGCAGAGACATAGGCAGAGGGAGAAGCAGTCTTTATGCAGGGAGCCCAATGTGGGACTTGATCCCAGGACTCTGGGATCATGCCCTGAGCCAAAGGCAGACGGTCAACCTCTGAGCCACCCAGGCATTCCCAGAAAGCATCATTTTTAAATAAGATTCTTGGCCTCTCTTGATCCCATCAACTATAATACATCATATAGAGGTATTTAAAATTCCAGGAATTGTGTCTTATACAATAGGTATTATTGTATCACACACACATCCCTCTGCTTTATTTTTGTTCCCAAAAAACTTGGAAGTTCGTTAGGAAGTAAGTGACATTTACATTCAAAATAACTTAAAATAGCATAGAGTTTATTCTAGCAAATAATTTTTCTCCCAAAGAATATTTCTGATTATTGAACAATTAATGTATCAGTTACATACCTCTTTTTTTTAAAAAAAAGGAAAAACAGAGAAGTAGAAACATACTTTTTATTTTTATTTTTTTTAATTGATTTTTATTGGTGTTCAATTTACCAACATACAGAAAAACACCCAGTGCTCATCCCGTCAAGTGTCCACCTCAGTGCCCGTCACCCATTCCCCTCCAACACCCGCCCTCCTCCCCTTCCACCACCCCTACTTCGTTTCCCCGAGTTAGGAGTCTTTATGTTCTGTCTCCCTTCCTGATATTTCCCAACATTTCTTTTCCCTTCCTTTACTTTTTAAAAAAGAACTTTGCCGCAGTTGTCTTTGTTGTTAAGTTAGAAAATAGCCCCCCCGTGTGGCCAAAAGTCAGCTATTGGGCATAAGAGAAAAAAAGAACAAGAAATTGAGCAATCTCCAGAAAGGAGGAGGCAAGAAAACAAGAAGAGATTGCCCCTTTGGAATGATATTATTGTTACATTTCTTAGGTTAGAAGTTGCTGGTCCATAAACACTTAAGACACTCTTTTGTTGACCGTGCTGTGGTTAATTCTCATTATTAACTCCAATTATAAAAGCAGATTTATATTTGATCCATGCTGTAGGAAATTCAAAAAAATTTTTTCAGTACCAATAAGTTTTTATTCATTGTATTTTTCCAAGGTAAAGAGAGAAGGGAGAAGGGTCAGCATGTGTGTTACAAGACAATAGCAAGTGAGAAAGGAAGTACCCAGCACAGCAACATCAACCATCAAATAAACACTCCCCAGAGATGGAGTCACTAAAGCCCAAGAGGGCTCAGTCTCTTGCAGTTTAGAAATGAGGGGAAGGAATCAGGTTAAGAATAGAGGTAAAGCTTTCCTACCACCTACCCCCACCCCAAAAAGTTCAAGATTTCACACAAAGCTTTGGTTTCTAGCAGTAAACATGAGTTAACATTCATCCGTCTCCTATTAAACAATCTTGCGGCCACGTTGACAGAAGTTTCTTGCACCTGCATAAAAAAAGAAAAAGTTCCTTAGTGACTTGGATATACATTCATCTTCCTTTCTTGGTCTCCTGACCCTACTTTCTACATTCCAGTCCCCTCTCATTGCTTCTGCTTCCCTCTATCCTCAGACTGGAGAGATTAAAATAGGTTTGTTCCATCCAAATACAAGTGTATTAGTATGAATCACATCAAAGAATGGTCTTGACACAGGAGATTGGGAACAAGGGAGGAAGTGTTCTTTGCTTCTTCAGAATGTGAAATTTGTATGTGTGGGGCCTTTTCTTGGGAGGGGGGATGGGAGAGGGGTAAGGTAGGAGTCAAGTTTTTAGGACAGAAGATCTGGCTCAAAAAAGGAAATACGGGAAGGGAACACAAAAGGATAGTCCAAGGCGGCCACACTTCAAGAGGGGTCACCAAGCTATGTTCCAGTGTCTTTTCCTGGTGCAGAACCTTTTGTCAAAGATGATTTGGCTATTTTTCTCAATATCAAAAGAAGTTTGTAAACAATAAAACCCCAAAAGAACATGGAGAAGACCAACACATTATATGTACACAAACCAGGCCACCTAGCAATCACCCAATCAGCTGTTCATGAAGACCTACAAAACCCAGACAAATACAATCACTAGAGGGGGCAGCAAGCAGGGGAGACAAGAACCCAGGATCAGACGCTTATCACTCAATGTGTTCTATTGCATCTGCCCCATTTCAACACAGTGAGGTAGGTTTGTGGTGATCTCACAGCATATTAAATAAAACCTTCTTTTATCCTTTAGCTACCATGACACTAATCACCGCTGCAGCAGGGCAAGACTGGCTCTAGGCACTGCCATGGCTTGTGGTCTCCCTGAAGCCAACAAGAAAAGCCCAGAATTTATAAAGGTTAAGAAAGTTAGCCTTTGCTTCATACACCCCATCTCTGGGCAGCTCAAGATGGGTTCTAGAGTTACTATTCTTTTTTTAAAAAAATATTTTATTTATTTATTCATAAGAGGCTCAGAGAGAGAAGCAGAGACACAACACAGGCAGAAGGAGAAGCAGGCTCCATGCAGGGAGCCTGACATGGGACTCGATCCTGGGTCTCCAGGATCCCACCCTGGGCCGAAGGCAGCGCTAAACTGCTGAGCCACCAGGGCTGCCCTAGAGTTACTATTCTTAAACCTATCCTTACCAACTCATCTTTAAAACATGTGCGCACATGCACACACACACACACACACACACACACACACACACATGCACACCCTGTTGTGCATGGTATGCCTAGCCCAATCCAGCAAAGGATGGATCTGGTATGTAAAATGAGTCCAGTGCCCTGAGATTAGAAGTCCGGAACCGGAATCCTTTATTACACGTATAGACAACCCTCGACTAATCCTGGCTTCCCCTCCACACCTTTCAGCTAGTGTGGCCTCTCCTAATGTTACTTCCTATACCAGCTTTTCCTGTTCAGACCAATTTCCAATCTTCCAGTAGAAGGAGATCAAGTCATGGGGCAACTGAGTTAAAACCTCATCTCCTATGGAACACTGAAGGTAGGGGTTTCAAGAGAACACTATGGCAGAAAAGCCAGATCTAATTGGCAAAAATGAGGTAGTTCAATAGGCTATGCACTCCAGATAGTTGTTCTCCCCGGTGATAAAAAAGTGTTCCTGCTGTGAGACCTGGAGCTGCTGCTGACTTATCCCTGAGATTGCCCATGTACCTGAGAACACAGTGCAGGAATGAGGTCCTTAAGATTAAAATACACAAAAATACAAAAACCAGAATATTTATATTATGAAAGAAAAAAGTTAAAATGCACAAGATACATCATTCGCACACAGCTAGTACAGTTGGCATCCTGGAGAAAGTGGGGCCCAAGGTGCGGTTGTCTAAGGGAACAAATAAAATCCTATTGGCCCAGAATGGGGTGGGATTAAGCTTGGGAGCAGGAGGTCTGTCGCTATTCCCCCAACAATCCCTGTGGCTACTGTCACAACCCATTGCTTGGGACAGTCTTCAGTACCCTATCCCAAGAGTGGATTATGAGACAAGATGTGGGAAAACCCTGCCTTACCCCTTAGAGATTCCCTCTCCACAGAATATAGTGGTTTGTGGGTTGAGCCCATCAATCTGGTCTTATGCTTTATCTCTACACTCTGGCTCGGGAAAAATTATTATTACATGTCCTTTTTTGAAAGGAAAACAACTTCCCTATCCAGGCCACTTTCAAAAGCTGGAGATCTGAGGGTGGAGACTCAGGTAAAGCACATGGGGAGGGATTTTCTCCAGAACCTCACAGGCATTTGGATAGAGCATGGTTGTAGTTCATTTGCCTCACCCCTTCCCCTCTACCCTGCCAAGAGGGAAGTGGGGGTGATGCTGTGGGACCCCGGCCTGAGATACATGGCAGAGCCAGCTGCCCCCTACCCACCTTGTCCCCACTTTCTCCACTCTCTCCCCCAAACTTCCTGATCACAAAGGAATTGCCCCCACCCACTGTAGCTCAATTCTGGGCCTCTGGGAGTAGGGCAGGGCTATGGATCTCTTCTTCTTCTTCCTCCTGAAAGTAGGCTGGCTTTCCCTGTGAGCTGAGGGCCTGCTGGGCCTTCAGTGGACACGAGGCCACCATATGGCTGAAGCTCTGGCACAAGTGGCCTTTCTTGGGCTGGGGTGGCAGCTTGCGTTCCTTGGATGGTGTTCTAGACCTCAACAGTAGCACCTGTCTCCCTTTGATCTGCGCTTCTGCATGTTCCTCCCTTTGGGCTGCCTCTCACTCCCAATACAAATACCGCAGCAGGCCCGGTGACCCAGATAGATTCTAAGCCTTCAGCAGACTCCTGAAGGTGAACTCCATCGCCTCACCCTCCGGAAGCCCTCCATGTGCAGCTTGCTCTGGTGCACAAAGACATCCACCGGGAGGGTCAAGCACGTCCCCCTCGCAGGTGGTCATGGACAGGAAGCCGAACCCCATGTGCACGTTGAACCACTTACAGATGCTGGCACTGTGCAAGAGCAGCGGCCTCCTCTAGTGCCTTGGCCCAGCCACCAGCAAACTGCTGGTTTGCCACAGAGCCCATGGTAATCGGCTGAACCCGTGGCCCCGGGCCCCTGGTGGGGTGGCTGCTGGCCTCAGAGAAGTCTGGAGCAAAGGGAAGGAAATTCAAATTTTAGAAAAATGTCTGTGACTTAAAATTCTATGATTTTCCACATTTTCACTTTATTCACTGTCAGCTTGTACAACATGTACAACACGAACAATTGTAACAAATTTCTTTACCTCATTTTTTTCCTGTAATTAGATAGCTAACATAGGTGACATTTTTGGAAGGTTAATGGGGATTTAGAAAGACAAGATAGGAAATTAGGTAGTCAAAGATGATTTCTAAAAATTAAATATTTTAAAATCAACCACTTTTAGTATTATCACCAAATCTTTGTATACCATTTTAAAAAATAGTGTAGTTGTGAGTTATTATTTCAGGTAGCCACAAATGACGGGTGCCATTTTTCTTTTTTAAAGTAAAAAAGAGGGCAGCCCGGGTGGCTCAGTGGTTTAGCACTGCCTTCACCCCAGGGCGTGATCCTGGAGATCCAGGATCGAGTCCCACGTTGGGCTCCCTCCATGGAGCCTGCTTCTTCCTCTGTCTGTGTCTCTGCCTCTCTCTCTCTCTCTTTCTCTCTCTCTGTGGCTCTCATGAATAAATAAATAAAATCTTTAAAAAAAATAAATTGAAAAAGTGCAACCTTCCCGGGGAAATATAGATTTTTTTTTTTTTTTTGGAAATATAGATCTTAGTTTTAGCTTTAATACCTAGAAAAATCCTGGAGCAAATCACTGATCAACCAATTTGTATTCATCTCTGGGGAAGTGCAGAGGGTAAAAACACAACAAAAATGTAGCTTTGTAAATACACAAGTAAGTGACCTTAATCTAACTAAAATTAAAATGAACTGAGTTAAAAATGAACTCATGAACTAAAATTGATCCAATTTCCTGAATAACAATAATAGTATTTGTTCCAACATTTACTGAGAGTTTGCTATCAAACTCTATCATGGCATCATGCTAAGCACTCCGCAGATATCATATGATGCCATTGCTATAATTCACATTTCACAGATGAAGAAACCAAGGTTCATGGAGTTTACGTTCGTCAAGTCATAGGTCAGGTTTCAAACTTAGAGCTGGCTCCCTAACTCTTAACCTCCCTGTTTTCTGGAAACCAGGACTGGTATTCCCAGGCCCACATACTTCAACCTTCGGCATTTTAAATTCGTATCTAGTTTGGTCATGGGTATTCGGTTCAATCTGTGGAAGCTGGAATCTTCCATGTGACGTAATATGCAAGTTGCTTAACAAAGACGTCGTTGTAAAGAGAGCCCACTGGTGTCAATGGAAGAATCAAAAGTCAAAGGGGAAGAAAAGTGTGGTATTTAAACTAAAGAGAGGAAGGCCAGGGACTCGGTTTGGGAAAGGTCTTTAGACTATTCTAAATCTAAGGATTCAGACTTTCTGATTCTGTGAAGCATATTAGATGATAATCGTGCTCCTTAGTGTCCGAAATCCAACTGTATTCTAGTTTGGTTTGGCCAAAGCTGTCTGGCTCTAGGTCTGATTTGGAACGGAAGAGAACAGTCTATTTATTGTGGACCAATTCTGGGAAATTCATGTTCATCTTAATTCATCCATAAGTCACATCATTGTCTTTTTCTTTTTTTCTTTTTATCATTTTAATTCCCATGGTTTTTTTCTCCTCTTCCTCGTTCTCCTTTTTTTCCTCTGTAATTCCCCAGTCGAAGCTCTTCTGAATGGGAGCCATGCACAGAACAGGCACAAAATTAATACTTGTTGAATGAGCGGAGGAAGTGACACAAAGGCATCTTCAATTATGAAGAGGTACAAGCTAGATCAAGGAGGCGGAGGACGTTTTAAGGAGAGACAATACAAAAACTGGGCAGTGTGGATTATTTAGGGAGCTCCCAGTAGCTGGACAAGGCTGTGTGATAGAGATGTTGTGCAGCCTAGTGACAGCCGGGAGCCAGGACTCTCGAGCCTGCTAGCTGTGGTTTGAATCCTGCCTCCATCTCTCACCAACTGTGTGTCTTGGGGCAAATTATATGACTTCTCAGCACCTACCTTATGGGGTATTAGGCTCGGAATTCTAGCATAATGGCTGGGAAATAGTGCCTAATACACGATGAGTGCTTAAAGCACGTGGATCCTACTACTACCATGTAGGTGAGTAGCAGGTGGTGGGATCGGCAGGGGACAGGGCCTGGAGTTTCCCATGTAAAACACTTATAACAAAAGCAACAGAGACTTTTTGAAAGTTTATAAGAACTGGGGGGAACAGGGTGTGATTTGAATTTTGTGATTCTGGGACTGAAGACAGAAGGATTGGCGGGCAGGCAGTTGCCGGAATCCAGATGAAAAGAAATAAGGATTTAAACTAAGTCAATTCCAGGTGTTGTGAAGAGGAGAGGGAGCACCCAATAAGGCAGCAGGTCAAGTCCTAGGACTTGGCACCTGCCTGAGTTAGAAAGACGGCCGAGTGTCAGGTGTCAGGCCAGGGCAGCTGGGTGAGGATATTAGTCACTGAGAAGGGGGAGACCAAGAAAGGGACGGATTTGGAAGAAGATGAGGAGTTTAGTTGTGTATGTGGTTATTTTTGATTTTGGACATATCAACTTTGAAGAGAAGGGCCAGGTACCAATGCCCTGGTAGGCAGCAGAACTGTGGGAAGAACCCTAGCTGATGTATTAAGTGGAGACATTTATACCTTTGGGCTTAACAACAATAACTTTTTGGTTGGTTGTTTAAAATGCTACCTCTACCTTGATTATAGATATTTATACTAAAAAGATTAACCAAACCCTATGTAGAGAATGGTGAAGTTGAGAGGGTTTTTGGGGGGCAATTTGAGAACATTATCATTTATTATCAGGCCATAGTGACCCAACAAAAGGCACTGCTGAAATCAGGATGCACAAGTCACTAAGGAGGTGATTTTCTGAGGATTTTGTTAACTGACCTTCTTTGATATGACCTGCCTTTGACTAGACACATGATATATAGTAATTACCTGTGCATTTTGTGTAATCCTAACCTGTGTGTGTATGTACAGTGTGTTCGTAGCTTTACACTCTTTCGTCATCTGAAAATTGTCTTATGCCTCTGCAATTTGTCATCTCTTCCCTGTAGGTATCTCAGATGAGTACATAACGCCCATGTTTAGTTTTTATAAAAGTGTTGCCGAACTGAAAATGACGCAAGAAGAGTATGCTCTGCTTACAGCAATCGTCATCCTCTCTCCAGGTAATTTCGTTGCTGTGTTTTTTTTTTTAAAGAATCTATTTTTTTTTTTAAATTTTTTATGATAGGCACACAGTGAGAGAGAGAGAGGCAGAGACATAGGCAGAGGGAGAAGCAGGCTCCATGCACTGGGAGCCTGACGTGGGATTCGATCCCGGGTCTCCAGGATCGCACCCTGGGCCAAAGGCAGGCGCCAAACTGCTGCGCCACCCAGGGATCCCTTGTTGCTGTGTTTTAATTTTTATGCCATTCGTTTATTCTGCTTCCTCCCCAGTATGACAGTAATAACATTTCTTAGAGAAGATCTGAACGACACAGAGGCAGAAAGAAACCGGGAAACGGCCCTATAATCCCACCCCTCCTGGGAGATCGTTGTTAAAATTTCAATGCAGTTCTTCTCAGCCCTTTTCCCTAAACATAGCACTCATGCACTGAATAATTGCGTTTTGAGTACCTACTATGCACTGAACATGGTTCCAGATGCTGGGGGAGACAGCAATAAAGAAATGGGCCAGAGATGGCTGCGTGGAGCTTGCATTCCGCTGGGGTGAGAAAGGCAATAAATGAGGAAGCAAAAATACTTTTCAGGAGGTGGTAATGCTAAAAAATATATATAAAGATGAGGATATAAGGAAAGAAAGTGGGGGCAGGGCTTTTTAAAAATATATCTTCTTTATTTATTCATGAGAAACACAGAGAGACAGAGACAAAGGCAGAGGGAGAAGCAGGCTCCCTGTGGGGAGCCCGATGTGGGACTCGATCCCAGGACCCCAGGATCATGCCCTCAGCCAAAGGCAGATGCTCAACTACTGAGCCACCCAGAGGCCCACAGAAAAGGCTTTTCTAAGGGATTGATATGTGAACAGGAAGTTAAATGGAATCACATACTTTATAACATAATAGGGAACATAGTATCTTTTTTTTTTTTTTAGTTTATTTTTCCATGTCATTAAAAAATTATATCAGTAATGGGGGCACCTGGGTGGCTCTTTGGTTAAGCGTCAGACTCTTGATTCGGGCTCAGGCCACAATCTCAGGGTAGTGAGATGGAGCCCGCTGTGCCCATGCGCGCTCTCTCTCTCTCTCTCTTTCAAAATGAGATTATATTAGTGAAAGTTTGTAGAATCAGGTATGCATAATGTTGATGTACAATCCTTTACATGATGGTTACCGTTTTTGGCTGTACAGGATGTTTCAATTGTGTGTGTGTGTGTGTGTGTGGTTTTAAACAATGTCAAAATGAACATCTGCACATGTATTTTTGGATTATTTTAATTATCTGAGAGTAATGCCACGTGCGTGATTTGTAAAGCATAATTTCAACATTAGCTTTAAACCATTCTTACACATAATAACGAGGCAGAAGCTAGTGGTCATTTTGTTTGTTTTACCATAATACAAATAATTAAAGAAAACCTTTTTGGTTCTGTATACTAAAGTCCACACATACCTACCCTGTGACCTGGCAGTTCTGCTACTTAGAATGTACCCACTAGAAGTGATGCCTACACCCACCATATGGGTCACTTTTGGGGGCACAGACTGGAAGGAGAGTTTGGGGAGTAGTAAATGTTCTATATCTTGATCTAGTTGTGATTACATGAAAATATGTGTGTGTGTGTGTAAAAATTCAGCACGTTAAAACACTTAATATATACATTTAAGAGCGCGCACTTATAAGTCACATTGCAAGCAAGTTCTTGTTGCTATAATCATGCCAAATTGATGCTCCTCAAGAACCCATTTTTTAACCCATTTAATTTTAATTCAATTTTAAAATGTAACTTTATTTTAAACCTCGACACAGACAGACAATACATCAAGGACAGGGAGGCGGTAGAGAAGCTTCAGGAACCCCTGCTTGATGTGCTACAAAAGTTGTGCAAGATTTATCAGCCTGAAAATCCTCAACATTTTGCCTGTCTCCTGGGTCGCCTGACTGAATTGCGGACATTCAATCATCACCACGCAGAGATGCTGATGTCATGGAGAGTGAATGACCACAAGTTCACCCCGCTTCTCTGTGAAATCTGGGATGTGCAGTGAGGAGTGTGACAGGGCAAGAGCATCCAGTGCTTCATTTTCCTCACAATATGTCTGATGTATGACTTTTTTTGTTTCATTTGTACCTGGTTTCACGCAAGAACTTTGGCGGATATTTATGCAGTGATTATGCGACTTCCAAAGTTGTAAATACTGAGCTAGATAACATTGCTTTCTCCGCATGGCATTTGACAAGGCTTCAGGGACTCTTTGGTCCAAACGGGCCGTCCTGCTCGCCTTGCTCCATTGATCATTCTGCACTTCCATCGGTTGAGATAGGGAAAACTTCATTTTGCTCTTATCTTACATCATCACATATATTTTATCAAAGAGTTGTGTTCAATTTTGGCAATAAACTGAACATAATGGCAGTAGGCTTTTCTCTTGGAACAAAATCTGAAAAATACAGAAACTCGTTTCTTTAAATGGTGAACGACATCCTGTTGGGCTTGGCATTTGTGTGTGTGTGTGTGCGTGCGTGTGTGTGTGTGTGTGTGTGTGTGTGGTGGTGGTGGTGATGGGTAGTTTACAAAAAGATAAACTCTCACAATACAAATGTTTTTTTTTTTTTTCTCATCCCAGAAGCAGCCCTGGTGAATATTCATTTATTTGTAATGGCCCTCAGATCATTTCATTTTCTTTGAAGTCAAAGAAGTAGCATTCAGAAAAGCTAATGATTCTCAAATAAAGTATTCCCTCAAGCAAACCCTTTCCAAAGTTAGGGTCTTGAAGTCTGGTTTACAAATGCAAATAACTCCAGTGATGGGATATTCCCTTTTCTCTCTTAAAAGCACTTAACTTTGGCTTCAGTGCATATAATTAATCTGTTTTTTTTTTTTTTTTTGGTTTGTTTTGTTTTGCTTTTGGAAAACACTTCTACAGCTGGGTGCACAGCTGTTGTATACTTCCCCCAAACCAGGAATTGGTTCATTTCCTTCATTCATTGTTACACTGCTGTAGTCTTCTCCCCATCATCCTTGGGTGAATACCATAAAACACCTCCTATGAGCAATGGCCTTATATATACCCCTTTCTGCTGAAGTCAGACACAATGGAGCTTGCTTAGCACACAAAAGGTTTTTCTGTATTAAAATATTAGAACAAAAAAAATTTAAAAAAAAATTAGAACCACCCTGAAGTCCTAAACACAGTGGGAAAGGGAACAAGCGGGGCTAGCATTACTTGGATTCTACTTGCTACAACAACAAGACTTGAGTCCCCACTAAGTACAAGGTCCCTCAAGGGTCACAGTCCTGGCCTGGAGGGGTTTACAAAGAGGTGCAGAGACAAGTTCTGTGGGCTCACTGGGCAAGTCTCCTGGAGGAGGAGGAGGTGGCATTTCCTCTGGGCTTGGAAGGCTATAGCCAGGACCTCCATAGAGGCTGTGAGAGGGAACAGGATGCAAGGGTGGCAGGAGCACAAGCAGGGGCTGGTGAGGTGCAGGTGTTAAAAAGCACAAGTAATCTGGGGAGAGACAACGCTTGGCAAAACCCTTCCCAAGCCTCCGTTTCACCATCTGGAAATGTAGATACCAGCGCCTAAGATCTCTAGGAATTTAGCTAATGGGTGAAAAGTGGGAAGTTGCAGGCCCCTCAAGGGAGATAGGTGGTAAGGAAAGGACACATCAGACAGGGAAGCCGGCTTCTGAATGCCTGAAGGAGGAGATTCGGTTTGGGGAACAGAATGTGGTTTGGTGTTTCCCAGATCACAGGGCATTTGTAGGGAAAGTGATGGGGAATGAGCTGAATTAAGGGGCACACTACAGACCGAACTAGGAGTTAATCACGTAGGTATGGATTCATTCATGTAGGTAAGACTTTGTAATGGCAAATAATAATGCTTATGGAAATGAATTGTGATAAAATAATACATATAGGCCCTTTGTTCCCAGTTCCTGACACAGGGCTTTCTAAAACCCTTGGAATTTCCTGATGGGGTGAAAGGAGCACCTTTTATTTGTAATGAGCTGCTTTCAACCAGACCTGAGTTTATGCTAACAAGATGATGGAAGGAGGGGCTCTAGGTGCTTTAGGAAGGGTGATGATTGCTAGAAGAACCAATCATGTGATTAGAAAGCTGGCTCTTTTGGCCCTATTCCCAGACTCCGAGATGGGGAGACAATCCCAGAGGTTGAGGTCAATCACCAATGGCCAAGGATTTAATCAGTCATGCCTATGTAATGGGTTTTCCATAAAAATGCCTAAATGATGCATCTTGAGAACTTCTGGGTCCATGAACACACTGAGGTGAAGAGCATGGAACACACTAGAGAGAGCACGGAAGCTCCAGGTCCTCTCCTCTACTCCCATACCTTACCCTATGCCTCTTCCATTTGGCTATTACTTACCAAGTTGTACCCTTTATAATAAACCAGTAAGCAAACTGTTTTCTTTAGGTCTGAGAACCATACTAGCAAATTATAAAAATTGAGGGGGGGAGCAGGTAATTGGTAAAGATCTTATTTCCAAATAAGGTCACCTTCTAAGATTCCAGATGGACATGAATTTTGGGGGATTTATAGGGGAAGGAACACTATTCCATCCACTACATAGATAGCATTAATCACAGCTGTTGTTATAAAATTTGACCTCATTTAATTACTTTCACACAATATTTGTTCATGTAAATCTGTAACATTTCTTTAAGCTTAGTGTTGTTTTTAATGTCGTAGGCTCTCAATAGGCTATCTGCTGAATGAATAGTTAATTAGGAATAAATCAAACCTTCTATTGCCCCCAAATTTTACCCAGTACTTCACACAAGGTGTGTTCATCGATTGACACTCAATAGTGTCAGAGCATTAAATGCAACAGCAGCAGCAGCAGCAGCCACATAACGCAGAACAATAACTAATAAAGTCATTAAAAGCAAACAAAACAAAACCCAACAAACAAAAAAACCTCTAACAACTATGTTTTTTTTCTTAATCCAGCATTACTTAACATGCGGTGTTATGAGTTTCAGGGGTGCAATGTGGTGATTGAACACTTCTGTACACTACTCAGTGCTCCCCAAGAACAGTGTACCCTTCACCCCCACCCCCTATGTCACCCATCCCACACTCCCTCCCCTCTGATGACTGTCAGTTTGTTCTCTATTGTTAAGAGTCTATAGTTAAAAGAGTTTTTTTGGTTTGTCTCTTTTTTCTCTTTGTTTTGTTTCTTAAATTCCACAAATGAGTGAAATCATAGGGTATTTGTTTTTTCTCTGACTTATTTCACTTAGCATTATTATGCTCCCTAGCTCTATCCATGTCCTTGAAAATGGCAAGATTTCATTCTTTCTTTATGCCTGAGTAATATCCCACTATACATGTATGTATGTGTGTGTGTGTATCTACTGATAGACCCTTGGGCTGCTCCCGTATCTTGGCTGTTGTAAATAATGCTGTAATAGACTTAGGGGTGCATGTTTCTTTTTAAGTTAGTGGTTTTGTAGTCTTTGAGTAAATACCCAGCAGTGGAATTACTGGGTCATGTGGTAGTTCTATTTTTAACTTTTTGAGGAACCTCCACACTGTTTTCCACAGTAGCTGCACCAGTTTGCATCCCCACCAACCGTGCATGAGACTTCCTTTTTTTCCACATCCTTGTCAACACTTGTTGCTTCTTGAATTTCTTGTGGTTCTTTGTGTATTTGACTACTTGACTTTAGCCTTTCTTTCTTCCTTCCTTCCTTCCTTTCTTTCTTTCTCTCTCTCTCTTTCCTTTCCTTTCCTTTTCTTTCTTTTCCTTCCTTCTTTCCTTCCTTCCTCCCTCCCTCCCTCCCTCCCTCCCTCCCTCCCTCCCTCCCTTCCTTCCTTCCTTCCTTCCTTCCTTCCTTCCTTCTTCTTTTTTTAAGAGAGGGGGTTATAGAGGAAGGAACTGAGGGAGAGGGAGAGGGAATCTTAAACAGGCTCCATGCCCAGCAGGAAGATCATGACCTGAATTGAAATTGAGAGTGCCTAACCAAATGAACCAACCAGGTGCCCTGACTTAAGCTATTCTGACAGGTGTGTGGTGATATCTCTTTGTGGTCTTGCATTTCTCTGACGATTGGTGATGCTGAGCATCTTATCATGTTTCTGTTGGTCACCTTTACTTCTTTGGAGAAATGTCCATTCATGTCTTCTGCCCATTTTTAATCAGATTCTTTGTTTTTTTGGTGTTGTGTTGTAGAAGTTCTTTATATATTTTGGATACTAACCTTTATCAGACATGTCATTTACAAATATGTTCTCCCATTCTGTATGTTGCCTTTTAGTTTTATTGTTTTTTTTGAAGAAGCTTTTTATTTTGATGTAGTCCTAATAGTTTATTTTTGCTTTTGTTTCCCTCGCTCAGGAGACATATCTAGAAAAATGTTGCTATGGTTGATGTAAGGAAAACTACTGCCTGTGCTCTCTTCTAGAATTCCAATGGTTTCAGGTCTCACATTTAAGTCCTTAATCCACTTTTGTTTGTCACTACAGTATGTTTTAAGCAATGCAGTTGCTTTAAATTGCAATGCAGTTTTAAGTAATTCTTTGCAGGGCTGTGAAAAAGCCAAATCATATCTCAACATCATCCAAGGCGTATATGCTTCAGGCTATTTGATTAGTCGGATCAATGATCATTCCAATGTAATAACTTAAAATTTAGATTTCCAAGCATGCGTTTTCTTAAAGTGGGGGCACACCTTCACAATCCTGGCAAAGTCACATCTATTAGACTTTGTCACCTGATGAAAATGATGGGCAATGCTTGCTCTGTATGTTGCAACCATGGTAATTTACAGTAAAATAAGAACCTCTAAAGTATAGGTATTAGCCTAACCACCAATTAGAAAATCTACACATGAAAGTAAATTTCACCTCATTAGGTGGAACCCTCAATTACTAATTGTAGTGTTAAAATCAAGATAGGTAAGATGGTGAGTGCACTGAGGGAGAGGGGTACTGAGAGCTGATGTAGAAATGAGGTTCAGAAAACAACACGAGTACTTCCTTCCTTCCTATACAGAAGGGAAAAGCAACAAGAATCAAATAATTGAGGTGGGAGTTCTCCGCCAACATATATCTCTAACCAGTCAGGGATATGGACTTAAAGAGAGGAGATTTGTTTAGACTTTCTGATTGCAGATTCATTTTCCTCCTGTCATATCTTTATAAGGTACATAAGTTACCAAGACAAATCACATAGACAATGAGAGCAAGAGGAAAGCAAGCATAAAATACCCTAAAATATGTCAAAGTTTCAGTAAATGGTTTAGAAATATTAAGTGGGATGGGGGGTGTAGAGAAAGGACGCTCATGTACATATAGGAGTATAGCATACTTTCAATTTTTAATAAGTGGAATTTAAATGTTTATGCATGTAGTATGCATGTAGGAAAAAATTGTTAATTATTGGCTCATCAAACAACTCTTAAAGTTTTATAGAAAAGTGTACAGGTTTTGATATTGGTACTCAATAAATCCAATTGAAAGCTACAACTCCACTTTGAAATTTGGCTACATGAAGGAATATGACAAACTGTCCTTAGTTTTCAACAGAAACACTGTAAAACATACGTTTATTTGAACAATTGGTGAAAATTAATCTATGGCAGATGGCGGGACCAAAGGGTTCTGGGAGCAACTTCAGTAAAAAAGAAGGATCAACCATGAAAGTTGAACCATGAAGGTTCAACTACCAGGACATGCCAAGTTTTGGCTGACCGTCTTACAGCCCAGGGTATAAGCTCTGTGAGAACAGGACCCTTCCTGCTGGGGCAGAGTCTGGTGCAGAGCAAGCACTCAATGATGTTTGTGAATTAACTTTTCAAATCTGTGTCTCCTGCCCCAACCAATTAAACCACTTCTGAACACCCCTACCTGCATGCTCCTCTCACACTTGAGACTGAACATACCCCAAACCAAAATGCAGGTAAGTCAGCTTTCTTAGGTATCTCCGGAGACTTCTTTCTCTCCACCTCTTTTGAATTAGTTTAGGTAATTGTTGAATTTAGTTTTTGGAATTGTCACCAGTCTCATTCCATTCTTCAAAAATCCTTGAAAAAAATGTTTCCGTAAAACACACCATCCTACCACTCCTTTTTTTTTTATAACCAATCCCAAATGACTGCAAGAAAAATTCTAAACTCTTCAGCATCTACCAGATCTTTCATCGGTGCCTACTCTTCCAGCTTGATCTAACTCTCAATCTCCAATCTTTAGTCTCTCAAAACTACTATTCCAGGAACATTTCAGGTGCTCTCATATCTCTGGAACTATGTGTTCTCTCTGCCTGGAAAGCACTCCTTATTCCCAATTATCCATGCTCTTGTCAGATTCCTAATTATCCTTCAAAACTCTCGGCTCCTTTCAAACCTCTGACCATCACCTTCCAAGGCTGTCAGGTGTTCCTTCCTTTGCAGACCTCCATTGAGCCTTCAGGCTGCTGAGCACTTCGAAGGCAGGCACCGTCTTTTTCATTTTCGTGGAATCTTCTTCATTTTCGTTTCCACCGCAGAGCAGCAGCAGGACCCCCTCAGGGTTTTTAATGAACGAAGGAAGGAATAAACACTAGAGAGAGAACATCATTCCAGGTCAACAGAAGGCCGACCATTTTACAGATGAGAAACTGAGGCCCAGAGAGGTGAGGTGATTTCACAAAATCAAACTAAAAGGGGAAGGATCTGGGCCTCCAGGCTTTTGGCCACTGACACCGCCCCCCCCCCCCCCCCCCCCGCCCCTTTACAAGTCACACTACACTTACAGTTATCAGAGACCTGTGCACTTCTACATGGAGGTCCAGTTTCTGCTTTATCTCGGCCGTCTGGGCCAGTAAGTCTCCCTCACCAGGATGAGGTTGGTTTTTGTGTGTTTCCTGAAATCAGCGCCAGCACCCCGTGTCCGCCCACAGCTGGGGCTGGCAGCTGCAATCCTCCCCATCTTTCAACGCCGACTCTCCAGGAAGAGCCTTCCCTCGGGAAGGGAAGCACAGCACGCCCACTCCTGGGGGGTGCGTTTGTCTCCGGAAACCGGGCGCCCCCCCGACAGCCAGATCTCCGGTGCTCGGGGTCGGGGCGTGGGGGGGGGCTCCCAACACATCAGGGTGAGACTCAGGGCCACACCCTCGACCTCCACCCTGCGACTCCGCGGGGACAAATGTCCAGGCTGTGGCGGTCGCCGGGGGGCCAGACGGGGGGCCTCGCTCCGTGACACCGAGGGGCTACTTTGCCTTTAGGTGGAGAACGGGGCTTGGCCCCCCGACGTGAGAGACTCCGGGCGGCGGCAGGCGGGCGCCCCCGGCCCAGCGAGGTGCGCGCGGGGGTCGGGCGCTCCCGGAGGCCCGGGGTGGGGGCGGGGAGGGAGACGGGGGCCCTGCGGCCGTGCCCTCCCCCATCTCGGGGCGGGAGGGACTCTGCAGCCGCGCCCTCCCCCGCCCGGGGCGGAGCCTGCGGCCGCGCCCTCCCCCGCCTTCCCATTGGTCCTTTCGAAACAGGCGGCGGGCGGCGGCGGAGGCGGCGGGTCGGCTTCGCGGCCGGACCCGAGATGTCGCCCTGCGGGGAGAAGTGACCCTTCCGGGCGCGGCGGGTGAGTCCTTCCCTGCGGGCCTTCTCTTCTCTCGCGAGCCTTCCCTCGCCGTCTTGGGGCTGCCGCGCCTTCGTCTGCGGCCTCGAGGGACCCCCGGCGCTCGCGGAGTCGCGACGCTGGCTCGGCGGGGTCTCCGGGACGCCCTGCGGTTGGCCTGCGGCGGCGGCCGCGCCCCCGGATTGGCCCCCGGGGCTGTCAGGGTGATGGTCAGCCCGCCCTCTCCCGCCGCCTGGGTGCGGCGCTGCGGCGCTGCGGCGCTGCGGCTCCAGGTGTGCTGGGCCGGGGGGGCGGGGGTTGCGGACCGAGTGGGCCGGAGCAGGTGTGGAGCCGTAACCGCTCTGCCTTAGAGTCGGGGGGAGCGGAGCCTGAAGCTGGCTGAAGGGCTCCGGGGCACCCTTACGCCCCAGCGCCTAGCACGGTTAGGGCCGCTGGACTCCCCGACTCACCCTCTGTAAGAATCCGCGAAGTCACTCCCCTCGGGGAGAGCGGCGCGCACCGGCCGGGTGCCTCTGGCGAGGTTGACGGGCCTCCGCCGCGGGGTCCGGCGGGGCGGGGCTCTGCGCTCCCGGCTGCACCCTCGGCTTGGAGGGCTGCCCGGGGGGCCGAGCTGTGAAGTAAAGGGAAGGCTTTGCGGTTCGCCCAGAAACCTGGAGCAACTTTCGGAAGGCGTCCTTCCTCGCGCTGCCACTCCTGGCTCCCAGCGAATCTTTTCAAATGGGGTTTCCTGGATGTGCGAGTGCTTTGTGCGGTGCGTGGCCGAGTTGCGGATTCCGTCCTTGAGTGAAGCGATGGTTGGTTGCGGGCCCAGTCCCAGTCCGAGTCACACCTTGTGTTTTGTTCTGTTTGTACCAAGAGCGCTAATAACTGCTTTCTCAGAGGATAAGCAGTTGGTGAACCTGCTCTATGACCATGTTTCTTGGCACTTAATTAAGGATTGGAGTTCTCACAACCTCACATTTCCTCTGGGAGCAGACTGGGATGGATTCGAACGAAGAAGTGGAAACTGGTGAGAATCTACCAGCGTGGATTCTGATGCAAGTTGTCTGATTTCATCTGTTTCAAAAATTCATTAACAGACACTGGATAGTCTGTTTTGACATTATTGAATTAAAGGCAATATTTCTTTTTGGCATAGCGTCGTTGCTAAGCATGCAGGCTCTGAGGTCAGGCTTTACCACGTAATGTGACTTTAGGCAAGTTATTTAATCCTTCTAATCCTAAATTTCCTAATCTGTAAAAGATTAGGTTAATAATAGTACCTACCTTATCGATGGGAGGATTGTTGTGAGGATTAAGTGAAATAATCTACATAAATAGTTTAGTACAGTGCCTGACACATAGCTGTTATTATTTCTGTGCTGTTTAATTCTGATTAAAAGTTTCAAGCTATACCCAAAGGACTGAGAGGCCCAGAAGGTAAAGGTAGTACCAGAAGTAGTGATGAGTTCTCATTCACTGATTATTTTTTTTTATTTTTATTTATTTTTTTTAATTTTTATTTACTTATGATAGTCACAGAGAGAGAGAGAGGCAGAGACACAGGCAGAGGGAGAAGCAGGCTCCATGCACCGGGAGCCCGATGTGGGATTCGATCCCAGGTCTCCAGGATCGCGCCCTGGGCCAAAGGCAAGCGCCAAACCGCTGCGCCACCCAGGGATCCCTCATTCACTGATTAATTTAATACCTGTAAGCACTAAAAATAGTATCTGGCACATACTAAACACTGTTGCTGTTTATCAAACACATTATTACCTAGATGGTGCAAGTATGTGTTTTAGGTGCTTTACTTATATTGTTGTGAAATCTCTTAGTAATCCTGTAATGTAGTTGGTGTTTACTGCTTCTTATAGGTGAGGAAACTGAAGCTCAGAGAAAGCAAATAACCTAAGTCCACCTGGAATTCAGTCCAGCCCGCTTTGTTTGTGTGTCAGACTATCCTTTGTTTATACTTCTGGTGTCACATAACATCTCGCACAGAGTTGTTTGTGTGGCCCAGGTTCATTTCTGCCATGGGTATAGTTTTATTTTTGAATATTTCATTAATTAAAAAAATAGAAATAATTTGTGGTGGTAAATCAAAGTGTGTGATAAGAGAAGACTGTCAGCAACACACATGCTATTTTTTAATTTAATTTTTTTAAAAAAGATTTTATTTATTTATTCATGAGAGACACATAGAGGCAGAAGATACAGACACAGGGAGCCTGATGTGGGACTTGATCCCGGGACTCTGGGATCACACTCTGAGCCAGAGGCAGACGCTCAACCACTGAGCCACCCAGGCGTCCCAACGTACGTGCTATTACAAAAAAACTAAGTGGATTCAATGGTGTTTGGAGAATTGGCCAGTTCAGAAGTAATATTTCCTAATTTGTATTTTCCCATTTAGCTTTGGTGTATTCACTATGTTTTCACTATGCAACATTCTTCTATTATTTTTTTCACCTGTGAATCTCAAGTTTGTAGTTAAGAAGAAAGTTCAATTGTTTTAGTAATTTTTTTCAAGCCAACTGTTGATGAGGCAAGTAAGGGATTAAGGCTAATATGTATTGTTATAGTTTTCTTTCAGTAACATGTCTGTGTATGTCTGTGTGTATGTGTTTTACTCTCTTCTTATTACCTATTGCTTTCTGTACTTTGATATCAGATACATCTCGTATACCTCATACCTCAGGAACCTTGTGACGTACATAGAATTTGAGAGAATAGGAAACTTGAGTCTGTCAGTGACTTTATCTCACTTCCAGTTTCCCTATTTTTAATTGAAATTTAAGTGCCATAAAGAAATGCCTCAGAAGGCCTGCTTACAAGATAAGGCAGTCTTTGCAATTGCATTTCATTAGTGTTTCTCCTTCTAGAAACACAGAATGTTTTCTCAAGATACTACGTTGCTGCATAGTAGGTTGTCTTAACAGAAAGTTGCTGCTTATTTTATCAATGAATTACTAATTTCCAAAGAACTAGAATGTAATAAAATGTAGTGTATGCACTAAATGATAATTTCATCCTTGATGTCGAAACCATCTTAGGAATTTATAGTATTGTGACCATCAGTCACATGATAGGTATTGCTGAAGTGCTGACTTACAGAGATTTCGGCCTACTTTTAACACAACATAAACTCTTCTATAACAGTTTACTCTTAACTATGGTTGAAGAGCTCCCTTTATATATAGCGTTAAGCATAATGACTTTTAATTTCTCTTGATACATAACTTATTACTATTTTGGATTCTAAAAAATAAAATTGGCTGTTGAAAAACTTGTGTTTAGAAGTTTTTTTTTTTATACCCTTCCAGTTTGGAAAACATTGTGATACCAATAACGTAATTATACGTACTGTTCTGCAGATTGATTTTGGTCACATAACATCTTTTCATATCAGTAGATATAGCTCTTATTTTTTTCAAGTGACTGAATGAATCCACTATATAAATGTATGATAACTTATTTGAGCAGTTTCCTGTTAATAGATGCTTTATGTTGTCACATTTCTGTATATTAGTGTTTGTGTATGGGTGTGTTCTCCATAGTCTTTTAGCTTATCATGTATAAAAGCAAATTGATTTTAAGTTCTTTAAAAAATTTATGATATATGAATAGTTCTATTCAACATAAAGTTAAGTTATTCAAGTTGAATGTCTATGAAACATTGCAAGAGGAAAATTTCAAATAGAAAAGCAAAGACTCCTAACAAATAATTTTTATAATTTTGTAAATAACATGTGATGTTTTTATGAAGCTGTAAGAATCTTATTTCTTTCTCTTTAAAGTCTTTATCTGCTTTAGAAGCTGCTTTTTCCTTAAATGAGCATACTGCAGATTTACTTAATTATCGTTTCTCAGTCTCTTTAGTGGTAAATGCAACATGTATTGTGCTTAGGAGTAGTTCTGGTACTAATTTTAGCACTAATTTCTACATAGTAGTAGAGGAAATGGAGAATGTTACCTCCATATGGTTCTTATTTTAGAAAGTATAGAGTAAAATAAAAGCATGTATTGCTGTGTAACCTAAATTAGGGAGGGAGTTTGGGAGATTTTTTAGAGGAATTAAATCTGAAGATAGATAGGACTGAGTCTGGAAGAAAGGAAGAGAAAATGATGTAGATAGATTATCAGGTACAAAGTCCCAGAGATGAGAGATCATACTCAAAGGGTCTAAAAGAAGTTAACATGGCTGGAGTGTGAGGGCCAAGAGACGAGGCTGGAGGGGATCTATCACTCTTTGTTGGCTTTGTTGAGGAGTTAGGGCTTTATTCTGTAGGCATTGGAGGGTCATCAGGGGTTTTAAGCAGGGGAGTAGAAAGGCATCCTCAGATGAGGGTTTGTGATGAATCAGTCTGGCTGCAGTATGTGAAGAGCAGGGTGAGGCTTGCAGGAATGGAGAAATGGTGACTGAGTGGAATCAGTTTCAGTAAACCTAGAGAGAGGGGTGATGGTGGCGTGAACTAGAGGGGTGGCCCTAGATGTCAAAGAAAAAATTTAGAGGCAGAAGCAACAAGGTATGATCACTGATTGTTTTGACTGAGGGATCCACTGAGACAGTGGAGGCCTGGGAGAGGGAGGAGTCATGGCTGACCTGTTTAACTTGGTGAATGTTGGTGCTACTCCCTGAAATAGTAAATGCAGGAAGCCTTTGTAAATATTTAAATGAGTGAGTAAAGGAATAAATTATCTCAGTGATACAAAGGCAGGGCCTTTGATGATGATGATGGTGGTGGTGGTGGTGATGGTGATGTTGGTGGTGGTGGTAATGATGGTGATGGTGGTGGTGATGTTGGTTGTGGTGATGTTGGTTGTGGTGTTGGTGTTGGTGATGGTGGTGGTGGTGATGTTGGTATTGGTGTTGGTGGTGATGGTGATGGTGATGATGATAGAGAACACATATAGCACAATGGATTTTACCTATACATTTTGCATGTTTTTTTTTTTGTTTGTTTGGTTGGTTGATTTTATTTATATTTCATCCTACTGTATACATCTGGTGTGTTTTTCTCATTGTTTCAACATGCTGGGCTCACTATATCTTCCAGTCATGTTCTGGATGTATATTGCTTTCTTGGGGCCAAATGTCTTGACCCTCTGGGTCCAGCCTCCTTTCTCCACTTAAGATGTATGTTACTTTCCTATTACTGCTAGAACAAATTACCACAAACTTAGTGGTTGAAAACAACACAAATTTATTATCTTATGGTTTGGGAGGTCACAAATCTGTAATGAGCTTAAAAAAAAAAAAAAGACGTTGTCGTCAGGGCTTCCTTCTTTCTGGAGTCTTCAGAGGAACATCCATTTCCTTCCCTTTTCTAGCCTTGAGAGCGCACCTATGTTCTCTTCAAGGCCGGAAGTGGTGCAGCTCAAATCTGTTTCTTTCTCTACTTCTCATATCATTCTCTGACTTTTCTTTATTCCTCTTTTTAAAAGAACGTATTTATTTCTATTGAGATACAATTGACATATCGCATTATATTAGTTTCAGATGTACAAAGGACATGATTGGTATTTGTATATATTGTAAAATGATCATCATGATAACTAGCTAGCACCCATCACCATACATGGTTTTAATTTTGTGATGAGGACCTTTAAGATCTACTCTCTTAGCAGCTTTCAAATGTGCAGTCCAGTGTTATTAACTATAGTCTCCATGCTCTACATTACATCCCCATGACTTATAAATTGCAGGTTTGTACCCCTGAACCCCTTCACTCATTTTGCCTACCCCCTAATCCCTTCCACTGGGGTCCACACCATCAATCTGTCTCTTTATCAAGAATCTTGGTTTGTTTAGATTCCACAGATAAGTGAGATCATACAGTATTTGTCTTTCTTTATCTGATTTATTTCACTTAGCATGGTGCCCTTCAGGTACATCTATGTTGTCGCAAGTGGCAAGATTTCATTCTTTTTTTTTTTTTTTTTATGGCTGAGTAATATTCTCTTGTATTTATATACCACCTCTTTATCCATGCATCCATCAGTGGACGCTTAGGTTGTTTCTGTATCTTGGCTGTTGAAAACAATGCTGTAGTCATTGTGGGGCCATATAGCTTTTTGAAACAGTTTTTTCGTTTTTTGAGGAACTTCCATACTGTTTCCCACAGTGGCTGCACCAATTTACATTCCCACTAATAGTGCACGAGGTTTCCCTTTTCTCCACATCCTCACTAACACTCATTATTTCTTGTCTTTTTGATAATAATCATTCTTACAGGTGTAAGGTGATATCTCCTTGTGGTTTTGATTTGCATGTCCTTGATGATGAGTGATGTTGAGCATCTTTTCATGTGTCTGTTGGCCATCTGTAGGTCTTCTTTGGACAAATGTGTATTCAGGTCCTCTGCCCATTTTTTAATCAGATTGTTTATTTGTTTTGCAACTGAGTTGAATTGAATATTATCTCCTTATCAGATATATGACATGCAGATATTTTCTCCCATTCTGTAGGTTGTCTTTTCATTTTGTTGATAATTTCTTTGCTGTGCATCAGCTTTTTAGTTTGAGGTAGTCCCACTTATTTATTTTGGCTTTTTTTTTTTTGCCTTTGCCTTGGGTGTCAGATAAAAAAAAATCATCTCCAAGACTCACGTCAAGGAGCTTACCGCCTATGTTTTCTTCTAGGAGTTTTATAATTTCAGGTCTTACATTCAAATTCAAGTCTTTAATCCATTTTGAGTTAATTTTTGTGTACGGTATAAGATAGTGGTCCAGTTTCATTTTTTTGCATGTGGTTGTCCAGTTTTCTCAACACCATTTATTGAAGAGACTGTCCATTCACTATAATATATTTTAGGCTCCTTTGTTATAAAGTGGCCATAAATGTTTGGGCTTATTTCTGGGTTCTCTGATTGCATTGAATCTGTAGGTTGCTTTGGACAATGTGGACATTTTAATATTAATTTTTCCAGTTTAAGAGATGGAATATCTTTTCATATATTTGTGTCTTCTTCAATTTCTTTTGTCAGTGTCTTATAACTTTCAGGTCTTTTACCTCCTTGGTTAAGTTTACTCCCAGATATTTTATTTTTTTTTGTTGCAACTGTAAATGGGATTATTTTCTTAATTTCTATTTCTGATAATTTGTCATTAGTGTATAGAAATAACAGATTTCTATGTATTGATTTTTGTATCTTGCAACTTTACTGAATTCATTTATTAGAGTTTTTTGGTGGTCTTGAGGGTGTTTTATATAGAATATCATGTAATGAGCAAATAGTGACAGTTTTACTTCTTCCTTTGCAATTTGGATACATTTCTTTTTCTTCTCTGATTGGTTTGGCTATGGCTGCCAAATACTATGTTGCATAAAAGTGCTGAGAGTAGGCATCCATGTGTTGTTTGTTACTGATCTTTGAGGAAAGATATTTAGCTTTTGACCATATCATGTTAGCAAAGGGCTTGTTATGGCCTTTATTATGTTATGTTTTCTCTATACCTACTCTGTAGAGAATATTTTTCATAAGTTCATGTTGAATTTTGTTAAATGCTATTTCTATATCGAGAAGATCATATAATTTTTATTTTGTTAACATGGTATGTTATGTTGATTGATTTGCAGGTGTTGAACCATCCTTGCATTCCTGAAGTAAATCCCACTTGATCATGGTATACAATCCCTTTAATGTACTGTTGAATTCAGTTTGCTAATACTTTGTTGAGGATTTTCACGTCTGTGTTCATCAAGGATTTTAGCATCTGCCTCCCTCTTTTTTTTTTTATTAATTTTTTTATTTATTTATGATAGTCACAGAGAGATAGAGAGAGGCAGAGACACAGGCAGAGGGAGAAGCAGGCTCCATGCACCGGGAGCCCGATGTGGGATTCGATCCCGGGTCTCCAGGATCGCGCCCTGGGCCAAAGGCAGGCGCCAAACCGCTGTGCCACCCAGGGATCCCCCTGCCTCCCTCTTATAAAGAGTCTTGTGATCACATTTCACCTAGCAAGATCATCTTTCATCCCAGAGTCTTTAATTTACTCAATCTGCAGTGCCCATTTTGCCCATAAAGGTAGCATATTCACAGGTTCTGGGGATTAGGATGTAAACATTTTGGGGAACTATTATTCTTTCTACCACAAATGGAGTTTAAGATGTGATAAAAATGTTCTTGTGCACTGAGGCACATAAATTCCTAAGTAGCACATTGTTTCCAGAACCTATGCCCCTTGGCACAACTATTCCATCCTTTTTACTTGGACCCTCTCCTGTACACCATTCTTAGTCTTTTTTTTTTTTTTTTTCTTAGTGATTCCTTTGATCTGTCAGGCATCTCACTTGACCTGCTGGTACCTTGACCAGTAACCACTGTACAAATACCACGTTGGACATGCTGGGTGAGAGGCAAAATCATTTATCAACTCAACTCAGGTCACATAATAAATAAAAATAATAAAGAATACAAAAAAAAATATCTCCCAGTAGGTGCTTGTCTACTATGTAGCTGCTTCCAAGCTTCTGTCACATTTTGTTCCACAGCAGAAATGTTGTGGAGAAGGAGGACAACCCAAGTTTCCCTAGAAATTCTGATATTCTACCAAAAGTGTTACCTAAACTTTAGGCTTGAGTACTTCTTTCAGTCCTGCTTCCAGTGGCAGTCCAGGAACTTACAATTGGCAAAGCAGTGTGCAGAAATAACACAAAATGGTGTGAAGCACTGTAAAGGCATGTGATTGGGGAAATTCTATGTGAATTCAAGAACTAAAGATAAAATCAGAAGTAATTCCAGCTAGTCAGAAAGGGCTACTGGAAGGAAGTAAATCAAACAAATTATAAGCCTGGGTTAGTTGAGATGATGGAAAATCTTTTCAACTATTCTTTCTCTATCTCCTTTGCTAAATCCTTCTCTCATGTCAAAATGTTGGATTTTCTCAGGACTCATTCTTCGGCCTTTATCCCTGCTTTGTCCATTTCTTTCTCAAGATGATCTCATTCTTCTCAGTGGTGTTACCTCCCAGGTATTTGCTGACAATTTCTACATCCTCTTGAACTTTCTTCTCAGCTCGAGATTAGAATTTCCAGCTGCCAGACAGACACTTCCCTTGGATATCTATAAAGGCTTCTCAAATTAAACGTGACCCAAACAGAGCACTTTTGACCTATCAGTACATGTTCCCTGCCACTATTGGTTTAGACTCTCGTCATCCTCACCTCAATAACTGCTCCCACCATGTGTTTGCTCTGCTGTTCAGCCAGAAACCGGGGAGTCACCCTTGCCAAGTCATTGTGCCCCTCAGCCCTCCCTCCCAGCCCTCCATCTTTGTTAGCAGGACATGGTTCTCACTGACCTGGATATAAATTCCATTCACTTCTCTTGAGTGGAGGATGTTGTCTGTGTTCTAGCTCAGTCAGTCACCATTGTTGGTCACCAAACCATTGCCATCCTTCAGGTTTCCTGTCTTCCTCTGCCAGCCTTGTCTCCATCTCTTCTCCTGTATGCACCCATTTCCTGTGTGGCCTCACTGCTTCTGTCCTTTCTCTGTCTCCTTCTTTCATTGTCCTGTTCCTCCCTCCCCCCAGGGAGCTTTTTTGGAATCATGAATTAGATCGGCTCTCCCTTGGTTGGACCTCTTCCATGGCTTCCCACCATCACTGGAATAAAGTCAAATTTCCTCAGCAGGCCTTGTGTGATGGGGCTGCTGCCTGGCCTCGCAGTCCCCTGAGGCTGCCCGTTGTCCATGCAGCCTCTAGGGGTGTGCCATGTTCTCTCCTCAGAGTTTTCACAGAAATGATTCTCTATACTTGGAACTCTCCTTCTTCCTTGACTGATGCTTTCTGTTCTTAAAATTCATGTTTTCCCTCCAGCGAAACCATTTCTAACTATTCAGTCTAAGTCTAAAGTAGGCGCCTGCTGTTTCCTTCCCTGTTCTTTCCTTCCCTATTATTATGATAATAATAAAATTATCATGATTTAACACCACGTATTCATTTGTGGTTGCTTTTTAAAGTTTTCTCAACTTGGTTCCATATGGGCAGTCACACATCTGTTACAGTCATCACTGTGTCTCTGAGAGGCTTTGGTGCTGGTTCATGAAAGAGGAAGAGTGAGTGCTTGTTGAGTAAGTGAATGAGCGTATACCACATGGAGAAGCACACAGTGGGAACCGTGATGTAGCCACAGAAGTGAACAAAACTGGGGTGCCTGGGGGGTGTCTGCCTTGGGCTCAGGTCATGATCCCGGGGTCCTGGGATCGAGTCCCATATTGGGCTCCCTGTAGGGAGCCTGCTTCTCCCTCGGCCTGAGTCTCTACCTTTCTCTGTGTCTCTTGTGAATAAATGAGTAAAATCTTAAAAAAAAAAAAAAGAACAAAACTGAGGGAGGACAACAAGGAGACAGGTTGAGTGGATCCAAGGGCCTATGTTAGATAAGTTCCTGAAAACTTTTATTCTGGGAAAGAGAATTGTGAGTCACAAACTCTTATCTGAGTAACTTCCCAATTATGACATGGCTGTTTTAAAGCTTTTTACTTTTGGTTATAACTATATTTATCTGTTAGCAAAAGAAGCTTTCCATATTATGTTGAATTCTGGGCAGTTTACAACCTTCTTTCTTTTAAATTTGATAAGTTGAAAAAAAAATAAATTTGATAAGTTGGATTAAATGAACTATAATTATATCATCATAGTATTAATCATACCAACTCATTTGTTAAGTGGTAGTTATGTGTCAGGTCCTTTATGTGTATCATCTCCTTTAATCTTTATAATAACCATATGAAGGTGGGCATCTCAGGTGGCTCAGCGGTTTAGCACCACCTTCAGCCCAGGATATGATCCTGGAGACCCGGGATCGAGTCCCGCATCGGGCTCCCTACATGGAGCCTGCTTCTCCCTCTGCCTGTGTCTCTGCCTCTCTCTCTCTGTGTCTCTTGTAAATAAATAAATAAAATCTTAAAAAAAAAATAACCATATGAAGGAGCTGATGGTATCCCATTTTATAGAGGAGAAAAGTTAAGTACCCCAAGGTACGTATATAGCTAATATGCTAGGCCTGGAATTCAAACCAGATGTGTCTGCTACTTTCTACTACCATAGTTGGTGCCTTTATGGTGAATTATTTTAGTACACATTGAAAAAAACCGAAATATGTTTGGTATGGCTATATAGCACTTCTATTTTCCCTATTAGGCAATTAGGAAATATTTAACTCAAAATTTTAAAGCTAAGAAAGTGCCCCCCCCCGCCCCCAACAAATCAGAGAGGATACCTTCTTCAGTTGTTTTTCTAAATGAAACATTAAAAAATGATGAAATGGTTTTTGACATCCAGAAAGGCATGCAGACTAGTATAATACCTGTATTTTTACCACTTATCTTGACATAAAGTCTTACTAGCACAGTTAAAAGGCTTCTGTGCATTCCTCCCCAGTCTCATCTCCCTTTTCCTCCTCAGCAGTAAACATTATCCCACTATCCCAACTTTGACATTTATTGTATCCCTGCAGCCTATGTATTTAAAAATGGCAATAATCTGGTGTTTGAGTACTATATGTCATACAGCAGCAGGTAGTGTCAATGTTTTTCTGAAAAAAAACTTGTTTCTTTGCCATTCTTTTCCAAGTGTCCTCCCTGATTTGTACCAGGAATGCACTATGCCACCTTTTGCTCCCCATCATATCTTATAATGTGGGTGAGGAATAAAAATGTACTCAGTTTCAAAGCCTACAGCTGTGGGACAAAGGATCTGTTCAACTAGTTGACATTTTTTCCCCATCATGTTCTGAAATCAAATGAGTATGAAGAGGCTCATCATAAATGATCTTGAGGACCTCATAATTGAACCTGTTTCTAAGATGAGTGGGTCAGGTCCAATTCCTGTTCAGGTTTCAGGTGGGTGAGTGAGTGCCTTCTGTGTTTCTGTTTTCCCCAGATTTTAAAAGTTAAGTACAGTACTCTTCCTTTAAGATCTGTTTAAACTCCTGGTCTCTTGAATGATTCCCAGCAGGATTACAGTATAGTTTGGACTTGGTCACTTGAGAGTTCTTTTTTTGCCCAAATCTAAGGGAAAAGACTTCCTTGAGTTGGCGAAGAGTTGAAATAGGATCCTCCCAAAAGACAGAAAGACAAAAGCAAAACAAAATAAAGGCAACAATTTGCTGATCAAGATGCTGGTGGGGGGTGGGGTCACTGGGTGATGGATGTTACGGAGGGTACTTGATGTAAAGAGCACTGGGTGACCTCTACCTCCGAATCCAGTAATACACTATAGGTTAATTTTTGGATTTAAATAAAATTTTTTTCAAAAGGAAAAAAAATATAAGGAAGGATTGTGGTTGTGATGCAGACTAGGGTCAGGGTAACTATAGAATAGATGCTACTCTTGGTATTAAATGCCTAAGGACACAAAGATGGTTTAGAAAGAGAATAGTAAATAACTAGAAAATATCAATAACTGGTTCTCAGGATCAGGGACATGATGAGTACTTGTTAATTCATTGATGATTCAATCTCATCAGTTTATAGAAGTTTCCCAATAAAAGCATATATTTGCATACATGATAGTTTTTCATACATGAAGACACATTATAGCTTCTCTGAGTAAGATTTCATTAAAGAGTTTCTCTCTCTTTTTTTTTTTAAGATTTATTTATTTATTCATGAGAGACACAGAGAGAGAGAGAGAGACCAGAGACACAGGCAGAGGGAGAAGGCTCCATGCAGGGAGCCCGATGTGGGACTCGATCCTGGGTCTCCAGGATCACATCTTGGGCTGAAGGCGGCGCTAAACCACTGAGCCACCCAGGCTGCCCAAAGAGTTTCTTTTTAAAGGCAATACGGATAGTTATATTTTTGTCATCTTAAAAGTAGTTCTTTGCATTACACAAGAAGAATGCTTTGAAAAATATGTATCTAAAAAGACTTCTGCTAAAGTTCAAGCGACTGAAGGTTGCGCACAAATTCATTTCTTTCATGAAACTAATTTTGTTGGATTTTCCATAAAAAGTGCAACTACCAAACATTCTTGTGCTAGCTTCTTTGTGAATATGTCACTGTTCTTGATTTGCACACGCCTTATAATTTAGGCCCTCTTTTGTTTTGGGTTGACAGTTCCAACTGTTAAAGCTCTTATCTGATTATGTGGGACTCCTTATTTTAATGGGAGCAGCTTCTCTGCTGCATTTTTAAAAAATGGTCTCGGAAGCATCTTACTGTGGACCATTGTTGAGGACAAAGGATTATTTATGCTAAAGGAAAATGTACTCCCCACTGAATTAGCTCGTGGGAAGCATAACAAGCTCATTAGTAATGCTCAATTGTACTTTGGCCTTTTGCTATGGTAGAGAGAAGGAAAAATGACATCAAAAAGGACATTCTGCTGTCCTTTGCTTTCCCCCAAAGAAAGTGTGATGTAACATCAGACTTTTGAGTTAGATTTAGCTCAAGTTCAACTTTGGTACCAGAAGAAATGTTCCTGAAAGGAAAGTGGTATGTGTAATTGATACTGTGCAGGAGGTATGTTTGGTATAACTTAGAGGCGAAAGTAACTTTTCCTTGGAAATTGATAGCATTATAGCTTTATAGCATTTTAATTTTTTTTCTTACAGTGTTTTAATTATGGTTTATAATAAAAAAAGAGACTAGTATATTATGTTGCTACAAGCAATCAAAAATCCTAAATTTTATATAGTCTGTGTTATTCTGTTTTTAAGCTCTTCACCTTTTTTCCCTTCTTAAAATACATTAAATAATTGTATTTACCTAATTAATTAAAATCATACTTTTTTCCGTATAGACTTCAAAGTAGATTTCCTATAGATTTTGGAGTTAAAATTGCTGTTTCTCTTTTTTTCTTTCTTTCTTTCTTTCTTTCTTTCTTTCTTTCTTTCTTTCTTTCCTTCCTTCCTTCCTTCTTTCTTTCTTTCCTTTTCTTTAGCACCTTATGGAGAAAATAGCTTATGAAAAATTATTATAGAAAGGCATTGAGTATTGTTTAACAGTTAAAATTGATGCCAGTCTTTATTACCTTGCTGTCTGGCAGAAGCAGCTGATGGTTAAGCTTGTGAATTTCTACAAAGTCCAGATGAGCTTACACTATCTCTTTATAAAAATCAGATGAGAGTTCTTGACTTCAGCATCAGCCATTGTATTGTTGCTGTTTGCATTGTACAAGTTCATGTTAGGCTTACAGGGGAAAATTTGGGTAGACTTCTTCATGTGCGAAGTTTCATTGTCAGTTTTATTTTTCTAGCCAGATGCTGCGAGAATTACTTTGGTATTAGTGCCAGAAACTGCATATAAAGTCTATTTCAGGTTTGCCTCTTTAATACGAGTGCTTTCATAAGTGAGAAGCTAGGAGTGATTGTTGAATTCTCTCCCACAGTCACGCTATTCCAAATAGAAGAAAAAGTTTTAGGTTTTCAGTTAAATAGGAGACTAAAGCAGATTCTTTGTAATTTGGGGGCTGGGGGAGTAGGAAAGCTACTGTTATTTGCATATTAATGTTTTGTTCTGTTTTCAGAAAAGAACTTCATTTCAATACAGATGACCATGCAACCTGCAATTCAAGTATGTGTTTTCCCTGGAAAAATATGTTTTTAAATTATGAGATAATAATTATATGAGATTATATAAAGTTACAATAATTAGTAGAATACTAAAATCATCCCAAAACGTTTTTACTGTACTAGTTCTTTAAAAGCATCAAATTTTAATAACAGGAATTACTGTACTTTAACTTTCTAGTTCTGAAAAGATTTTAATTTTAAGCATTCATTTCTACTCATTATTTGCAAGAGTCAAAAATTCCTTAGAATTGGTTAAGTCCATCTTTCTTATGCTCCCTTGGGAAGAGAATTGGAACATTTTTGTAGTTTTTCTCTCCTTACAATTTACTATGTATTTGTAATTAAAAGAGCTTTCAATGAAAACAATTATTAAAAAAAAATAAAAAATAAAAAATAAAAAATAAAAAAAAATTAAAAAATAAAAAAAAGAAAACAATTATTAATTATTTATTTTAGATAATTGTGCCTGTGCCCTATCATGCCTATAAATAACCAGGCATTAAAACTTAAAATTTCAAGTGGTTTTTTTTTTGTTTGTTTGTTTGTTTGTTTGCTTTTTGGTGAGAGGAGGCAAGCTGGAGATAATCAGACAAACCAGAATAACCTTACACTTGAATGTTGGTATTTGCTCTATCATTCTTATATTCTTTTGAAAGTTTTATTTTGGTATAAATAGAATATGCTTGAATCTTAATTTAAAGATAAAAATCAGATTGAAATTCTACTTATTAAGATGTGAGCAGCAGATAATAAAATTTGCAAAGTGAGAACTTTCAAATTAATCATTTGTGGTTCTGGTTCTGCCAATTCTGGTGACTTATTTGACCTCTGCTTCCGTACCTCCAAGGTGAGGATAATAGCATTTACTTTTCAGGGTGTTTGTTGAGGAAATCAATGGGATCAATGTGAGAACATGAGCAAAGTGCCTACTAGATTGTGTGTTACGTAGTAGACACTTCAGAAGCTTGGTTGTATCATTGATACAGCAAAATTTTCCGCATATAAAACTGGAGATTATACCGGTGTCATGAAAGTCTCCCTCCCTCCCTCCTTCCCTTTCTTCCTCTCTCTCTCTCTCTCTCTCTCTCTCGTTCATTCATCCATTCTTTTTCTCGAAAGAAGGCTTATCAAGATGACAGTGGTTGAAGACAAAAGATGATGTATTTATCAAATGTTAACAATAGTTCTGAATATGATCCTGCTTATACTGTCTCCTATGTGTGCTGTGCAGCTATATCCTCTACTCTATTAATAAAGAGTTCTATTATACTCTTTTCCTTTTGGGACCGAAAGGTCTAATTCTCGCTCTTTGGATCCTCTCAAATCCACATTGAGTATGCTCAAAACTCCTTTGTTACTCAAAACCGTGTTTTATACCATTTTTTAAAATCAGATTATTTCTATTTGTCCTCTTTTTATTTAAGTCTTAGAAATGTCATCAGTTTCATGTTAATTATATTTTCTTGATTCATCATAGGGTGCTTTTGATAATTGCCACATTGACCATGTTTTTCTCATTCTACCCTAATGCTATTAATATTTTCTTAACTTGCTGATTTTCTTCATGGTTTTGTTTTATAGTTCCATGAAACCTTCTCTGGTCTAGCTTCTACAGATGCATCTTTATTAAATCTTCTCCAAGAGTCCTCTTACCATCTGTCATGGACGTTTTTGCTTCCCGCCTTGATGAGCGTGAAAACTTTGTAGGATTTTCACCTCTTTCTCTGCTAATTATATTCGACAGTTATGTAGTTAACCATGAATGCCTTATAAAGAGGAGACATCCAGTAGATAGCTTATCAGTTGATTTCTTATTAATTTAATACATTAAGATCTTCCTTGCCCTTCTTTTTTTATGTCATTCATTCTGATTAGTAAATAAACATACAGTCTAAAAATTGATGAACAGTAGTTCCTGATCTCTTTTAGGTCATACATAGTCTCCTTTGAGAATCTGATAAGCTATGAACTGAAAAAAGGCCCGTTTGTCTACAGGCATAAGATTTTGCCTAAATGTAAGTAAAGTTTGTGTATGTACTCAGGTTCATTTGTAGACTGCCTGTGGATTAAGAATCTTTGCATATGACAGCTTTCACATGTTTGGGAACAACCCTTATCCATGCAGTGTTTGCTGTTAACATCTAACTTCTAACAACATTAATATGCTAATGACTAGCCCAGGTTATTATAGAATCTTTTGTTGGTAAGAGTAGGAAAACCCAAATATTCATTTAATTAATGTGACAAGAAATTAGAATGACTCCTGTTAATGTTAGCTTCTCCATTTTCACATTTTTTTTTTTTTTTGAAAACCACCCTTCTAACTAGTGTACATCTTTCCTTGACAAATATTTGCAACTGGTCTGCCTTTTTTTTCAATTCAGCCAAATTATTAAAAGACAAATAACATTCTATTGGCTCTAAAATACTCCACCCATAAGATGCATCTTGATTTTGATGGTGCAAAGAGTCATTTGCTAACATCCTCAATTATTCAACAAATATTTAACTGAATACCATGTGCTAAATAAATATTATACTGAGTTCTGGGATTACAAACAGAAATAAGACATGCTTAGGAAAAAGGAAGATTTAGATAGTAATTTTTGCTATAGTCCATTTGAAATAATTTTAAGAGAACTCAGAGAAATAAATAAGAAAGATGTCTTTTTCCTGAAATTTTCTAAGATCTCTATATATTTAGGGGTTCATTCCTCAGTCCTACCCTTAGCTCCTGAAATAAAGGCCCTCAATTAAGTTATGTGTTGTTGTTGTTTTCTAAACTTTGGAGACTTTTTTTTTTTTTTAAGATTTTATTTATTCATGAGAGACAGAGAGAGAGAGAGAGAGAGAGAGGCAGAGACACAGGCAGAGGGAGAAGCAGGTTCCATGCAGTGAGCCCGACATGGGACTCGATCCCAGGTCTCCAGGATCACATTCTGGGCCGAGGGCGGAGCTAAACTGCTGAGCCACCCAGGCTTCCCAATTTTGGATATTTTTATTGAGTTTCACTATTCCTTCTTGCCTCTTGTGGTGTATTCGTGTTCTTTCTTTGCCTTGAGATTTTTAAAATGTTTTTGTTTCTCATCAGAGAACTTGAAAGCAGCACCTTCTTCCATTTTTTTTTCTTCAGAGTTTGCCTAATTTAACAATGGTGTTATGGATTTTGATTTGGTATTGTAAGACTTGCCTTCAGTATACTTCAGTATGTATAATAGATTTTAGAGGGAAAATGATCTACATGTAAAATCAAGAAGAAACTAGATTCACTTGGTATTACCTATCCTCATATCTCTTTTTTTAAAAAAAATCCTTTATTTTAGGGAATCCCTGGGTGGCTCAGCGGTTTAGCGCCTGCCTTTGGCCCAGGACACGATCCTGGAGTCCCGGGATCGAGTCCCGCGTTGGGCTCCTGGCGTGGAGCCTGCTTATCCCTCTGCCTGTGTCTTTGCCTCTCTCTCTCTCTCTCTCTCTCTCTCTCTGTATCATAAATAAATAAAAAATCTTAAAAAAAAATCCTGTATTTTGAAGTAATCATAAGAACAGACATATTTGTTTCCTGAACCATTTGAGAGTAAGTTGCCAGTCTAATGCCCCATTACCTCTGAATACTTTAGTATTTCTCACAAATAAGGACTTCATCTTATACAACTGCAATGAAATCATTGGAACCGGATATTAACATTGCTACAGCACTACCACCTAATACTCAGACCACATTCAAGTGTCGTCAATTGCTCCATAATGTCCAGTTCTGAATTACATGCTGCATTTAGTTGTCCTGTCCCTTAGTCTGTCTAGAACAGTGTCTTTGCTCTCTTTAGTGACCTTGACACTTTTGAATTGTATAGACTAATTATTTTGTAGGATGTCCCTCAGTTTGGATTTACCTGTGTGTTCTCATGATTAGATTCAGGTTATGCATCTTTGGTAGGAATATCACAGAGGGATACTATGTTTTCTCATTGCATCCTTGCAGATGGAATGTGATTTTGATTTGTCTCATTATTGATGGTGTTTACCTTTGTCACTCATTAAGCTGCTGTCTGTCAGGTTATTTTACTGTAAAGTTTTTCTGTCTTCTTTTTGTATTTTGTGGGGAAGCACTTTGAAACTACATAAAAATCTCATTTCTCCTCAAAATCCCAGTTTCTTCATGTATTTATGTCTATATGCATTAATAGTTTTCTATTCAGTGGGTTATAATCCATTGACATTGTTTGATGCTCAAGTTGCTCTTGATTTAGCCAGTAGAAGTCCCTTCATGCTTACTTTTACTTCTCTGTCCTTTTGGTTGATCCCTATCATTCTTTGAGCCCTTCCTTGCTTTCTGGTAAAAGATATTTCAAGTCACCTTAGAATTCATTCTAGTTTTCTCTTATTCCACTTCTTTGGCAGTGAGAAATCTGGCTCCCTTTTGATAAATCCCTGCAAATCAACCTGTCTCCCATTGTTGCTGCCACACCTTCCCTGAGTTGATGGCTTTCTCAGCTGACTTGGGCTCTGATGCCCAGCACTGGGGTCTTTCCCCATCTTTCTCTGTGAATACCCTCTGTGAATACGGTACACAGGGCTATCACCATGTGTGGACACTCTCTCATCTCACTCACACTCTGACCTCCATTTCAGGCTTGTATCCTGTGAGAATCCCTGATCACTTGGGCTTGAATATTCAGGAAGTGTCCTGAATTGAGATGTGAAAAGTCTTTTCTCTAAATAACCTTATATTAAAGTATGTCTAATTGTATTTCAAAATTTTGCAAAATTTTTGGTTTGATAGTATGTTTCTGTCAATGTTTATTCTTACCCAGAGATTTGCCAGGTAGTAAATATTTAGCTTTGCAGGTCAGTATGCAAAACTGATGCTATTACTTAGGTACTTAGATGACAACCACTTTAAAATGCAAAAATCATTCTTAGATTGTGGGCCATGCAAAAATCAAATGACATACCAAATTATTTAGAACAGAATTTAAGAGAACACGGTTATTATGTTCAAAAGTTATAAAATCCCACTTATGCATTTGTTCATTTATTTATCTATTATACAACAATTGTTACTAGGCCCAATGCTAGATGCTACAAAGACGTATCTTATAAGGCAGGTGACAATGACCCATTATATAGCTGAGAGGCTGAAGCTGTGGTTCACATAACTTATTAAACTTAGCTAGCAAGTGAAGGAAAAATATTATTTGTTGACCTTTATCCTGTGGTTTGATAGTAGAATCCATTCATTGATTAGGGATTCATTTGTATTTACCGCAGTTTTGGATACTGAAAATGTCTCAAGTATCTAGATTAATAGTTTGTTTCTACTTTATAAACTTTCTGTAACCTGCTATAGTTTTATGCATGCATATATTATATGTTGTCTATAATTCATCATTTAAATGTAAGTATAGGTTATACTAACTTTTAAGAAGGTCTCATCCATTCGGTTGGTGTTTTCTCTAGGTGTGGTTTGGAGAAGACCTGCCTCTAAGTCCACGGAGTCCTTTAACCCCCAGACACGGGCCAGGTTTGGCCAATGTTTGTCAGTATGATGAATGGATAGCTGTGAGGCATGAAGCCACCCTGTTGCCCATGCAAGAAGATCTGTCAATCTGGCTATCCGGTTTATTAGGTAAGATTTGGAAAGATACTCAAAACTGTTTATTTTTTTGTTTAGTAAATATTTATTGAGAATCTTACTTTCTGTCAAGGAGTGATTGTTCCAGAGGCTGAGGATACTCCAGTGAATGGAATATTTGATTATTTGATATCCTTGTTCTCATTCCTTGCATTCTAGTTGGGGAGATATTCCAATTCACCTCGAACTTTAGGGCTTGGATAGTAAGGAAGTTTGAGGCTTAACACAAGAAGTCAGTGGTAATCTTTGAATAATCAACGTTTTCATTGTGAATGTTAAAACTTTTTTTTAAGTATATAGGTCTGATTTGGGATCTCTATTACTGATGCACTGCCTCCCATAGTCTCATATAAGGCATGAGATTCTGAGTGAAATATATATTGTAGTGGAAATGATTGCTATTTCTGAGGCATTGAGGGACAAAGGCATGTGAAGCCCAGAAGGAACTGTCAGGTTGGAGAATATCTAGCTTGATATTTCTTTACTCAGAGACTAGGAGTGCTCTCAACTTTCTCCCCAGAAAAACACTGTCTTTCAAATACAGAATTTCATCTATGGTCTTCCCAAGATAGTTAAAAACACTGCACACTCTAATTCATATCAGTTTGATGATTTAGACAATTTTTAGAAGTTTATTATGTAACAATAAGGGTTCTAAGGAAAGGATTTTGGAGGTGAAAAGTTGGTCTTCTCCAGGTGTTTGTTATGCTGTTATCTTTAATTTTAAGATCATAAAAAAAAAAAAAATTTAAGATCATAACAAAGTCCATCTTCCTTATGGTGAATCTTTCTTGTGCAAGCAGTAGGAATATGCAGTGAATCGAAACGTAACCTGAACAGTTAATAGTGAAATATAAAGCACTCTGGTTTTTAAGAAATGAAATAAAATATCATTTCATTTTTTTCTTCTACATCACAGATATTTTTGTTTCAGTTGTCTTTCACTTAATTTGGCATTATCTGTTTAGACTGTTGCTTCCAGGATTGAATACTTGGAGTCTGATCTAACATTTGTCTCATGTTTCAGCTATAATTGAATTAGGTTTAATTAAATTTTAACCATATTGTTTGAATTTACCATTTCTAGTAGAATCTTACCTTTGAAGTATGTTTTTAGGTACTGAGGTTAAGGCGGAAAGATTATTGGAAGAACTTGATAATGGAGTGCTATTGTGCCAACTGATTGATGTTCTTCAGAACATGGTGAAAGCATGCAACTCTGAGGAACTTGAGGTAAGAACATGTTTGACAGTAAGTGGTTTTAAGGATTTTATTTATTTATTTATTTATTTATTTATTTATTTATTTATTTACTTACTTATTTATTTGAGAGAGAATGAGCAGGGGGTAGAGGGAGAGAGAATCTGAAGCAGACTCCACACTGAACATGGAACCTGACATGGGGCTCGATTTCATGATCAAGATCATGACCTGAGCCAAAACCAAGAGTCAGACACTTAACTGACTGAGCCACCTGGTGCCCTGACAGTAGGTGATATTATACCTTGGTTCATGTTAATTTGTTAATAATGTACATTTCTTATCATATCTGAAAGGTTGCAAACTTCCATCCAACTATGTATATAAGACCTTAGATAATTTACCTAATCTTGCAGAATGGGAGTATTAATATTTACATTGCCAGACTTATTTGTGAGGATTTAGTGAAATTAAATGAATTTCAGATAGTATTAAATGTACAGATAGTATTTAGCTTAGTGTCTGGTGTAAGTAAATGTCCAGTAAGTAGTTAGCTCTTCTTGAGAATAATACTCTCACTTGTGAAAGTTAAATGAGAAAAGAGCTTGTGATGGTTCCTGGCACATAGTTATCATTTTTACTGCTATTATTATTACCATCATCATCACCATCCTTAGATTCACCATATTTTGTCTTGGTGGCAAATTCTATAATTTGATTGCATGAATAATAATTTTTTTAGACAGTTTTCCTCTATTAACCCTTAAGTCATAATTTGAAGTAGATGCAGTTTCCTGTCTTTACATCAAACATGGTTCACTGATGAGATTTGGGGTCTGTGAGCGTGGCACCTGGATACTCATGTAGTGTTGGTAGAAATAGGAATGGTATCATCTTTCTGGGAGACAGTGGGTGATACATATCACATTGAAAGTAAAGCACATATTTCTATACATAACATAATTCTCCTAGGGATTTATTCTAAGAAGATAAACACAATTTCACAAATACCATTATGCAGGAAAATTTAAGAACAATTTAAATGCTTCTCAATAAACAAGTCATTAAAAATTAATTATGGCACCTAAACTGAGTGGAATGCATTATCCATTCACTAGAAATGACTGCTGTAATTTGTTATTTTTTCACCCCAAAAGACACCTACAGACTGTTAAGACACATACACACATAGATCAGATTGTGTGCTAGTGTGTTTGTGCAGCGTTCTGTGGATGAAGACATGCATACCCTTGTGTGTAGAGATGGTTACTAACATGTGAGTGAGAAGATTTCGGTTGACAATTAGAAAAACTCACAAGGCTATTTTAATCCTGGAAAATACAGCAACATAATGAACTGGTAATAGCGGTTATCTCTAGGAAGAGAGAGGAACTGAGTGATGGAGGAGGGAGAAAGACGTATACCCTATTGTGCCTATTGCATTTTTAAAAATCTTATGCATAAATTACTTTTTCAAGTAGAAATTTAAAACATAACTAAAACCTCTCTGCCTCAGCAGGTTAACTATTCTTGGTCTAGATAAAAAATTAGGATTGTCTAAAAAGACTGTCAGTTTTCAAAGAACTTGAATTAAGAATGGACTACTACTTCCTTATTTGACAGTCTCAAGAAACTCAGAACCACATTTATGAATCAACAAATAAGAAAGTGAACAAAAATGAGTGTGTCCATTAACCTTTAACATAGCAGTAATTTTGTGTTTGTATTGAACTGTGTGTAGAGAGACATGTAGAGGTGTGCTTTAGAATTATTAAACTGTCATTTTTTATTTAAGACTCGTGTTATTTTAAGCAGAAAATAACACTCGTGTTATTTTTATTTCTAACTCGTGTTAGAGATGTTTGATCTTGACTAGATTTTGACTAGATTGATTTCCTAGGAATCATTTTCTGGAATATACTTTTTTTTTTAAAAACTTTTTTTTAAATTTTTATTTATTTATGATAGTCACACACACACACAGAGAGAGAGAGAGAGAGAGAGAGAGAGAGAGGCAGAGACAGGCAGAGGGAGAAGCAGGCTCCATGCACCGGGAGCCCGACGTGGGATTCGATCCTGGGTCTCCAGGATCACGCCCTGGGCCAAAGGCAGGAGCTAAACCGCTATGCCACCCAGGGATCCCCTTCTGGAATATACTTAAAGTAAAATAAAATAATTTTGAAGATATCTTTTCCTCTTAATGTTGTATATTTGTAGTTACATTCAAGGTACCAAACATTTATTTAGTAATATTAAAAAGGATATCTAATGAAAATATCTTCAATAGGCATTTTTAAAATTATCCTTTCATCTTTTCCAGAATTTTCCAATGAGAAAAGTGCCCTGTAAGAAAGATGCTGCTTCAGGTTCATTCTTTGCTAGAGACAATACTGCGAACTTCCTTCACTGGTGCAGGCACATTGGGGTTGATGAGACTTACCTCTTTGAATCTGAAGGTTTAGGTAAGTGTTGTTGTCATCATTGTGTTTAATGTTTGTTTATTAGGGTATTTTTGTATGTCTCACATCTAATTTTTTTCCCCAAATAAGGATTCAAATGCTGTATCTCATTTTCCTAGAAAAATTGATACTTTATATATAAAACAATTGGAGAATCAGATTCTAAACCATATATATTAAGCTTTTCATTTACAGTTAAAGATCTTACATATTTGGAATACCTTAGAAACAGTTTAATTCCTAAATGAGTTGGCCAGGGAAAGGCTCTGGACTAATGCTTTGCGAATTAATGTTTTCATGAAGAATTACTCTACCAAAGTCTAAATTACTAGTAATTTCTTTTTAACTGGATAATTCTAGAAATAACAGAAGGTCAAATGAGGTATGCTCATGGATTTAGATTTACCTTGTACACAGCAGCTGCCAAGTTGATTATCTAAATGGATTTATGTTTTGACAATTCATTTTAAAAAGTCATGCTCTACTGAAGAATTATTGACATATTGTCTTATTTACTTTAAGTCAATAGAAGCATCTGTGCAGTGACTAAAGTGGAAACTAGCTGTGTTCGATTACTATATATATGTGTGTATATATATTTCCTTAAAGTATTTATGTTTGTATATACATACACACACAGAATTTATAATGTTTTGATATGAGCACTAGCCTACCAGGAGTGGGCAGAGATCATGGGGGTCATAGTGTACCCTGCTACAGAGAAGTATTTTATCACTAACATTGTTTAGAATTGCTAGTTCAAGATGATAATAAAAAACAAACAAATTTTGGGGTGGTTTTATTATTGTTTTAAAATTCTCTGAATTAAAAAAAAAAAAGGAATAACTAGTTTGCTGCCTTAAGCGGAGATTCAGGGTATTAGGTAACCATCTGTTCATAGTTCCATATCTAACATCAACTGAGAAAATAAACTAAAAACAGACCAAATAAAATAAAATTCTCTGTGCACACCCTTGTTGCCTGCACGTAGGGTAGGCACGCTGCTCCCCTGCTACCCATTTGATATGCCTCCAGGTATTCCTATCCCATATACAATAAAAAAAAAAAAAATGTAATGGGTTACTGTTTGATTCCCCATCTTGCACTCTGCTTTAATCCAGGTGTGTTGATTGTTACAATGAAGTTGACTTAATTGCATATACAGGTTGTAGGGATCAAAGGAAAGAGGAAATGCTTTGAATTCCCTAGTTTCCAGTTTATTGTTTTTGAAAGGATGTAAAATTGTTGTATATTTCTTGTTGTCAGTAGAAGGCATCTTCTGACTGTCCTGAAGGTCAGTATAGATCTAGATAAAGCACTGCCAATAACCGTGATTTCTAGGCATTGAATCGATGAGCTCATGTTTTAATTTTCTAAAGATTTCACAGATAAGCCTCTAAATTTTTACATTTTGCTAGGAAATCAAAGCAATTAATTAAGCTATGCTCTAAGTATGCTTAAAAGCTAGTTTTAGAGAAACAGGTTTAATAAAAATTACAAGACAGATTCCTTTTGGTGTGAATTTTAAAGTCAAATATAGGCCTTTTTATTGCTTTGCAGAAGAGTATATACTTTGTGCTTGGGATATATAATAGCTGATATTCATAAATCAATCTTTTGGGAGAGTCAGCGTGCATGCTATTCATCACACATACCATTATTCTGTTAGGGTGGAAGTTTCCTAGAGCTTTTAACTCTAAGGAAGGAACAGAAAGGTAGATGATTCACATCTACTATATGGTAGGTTCCACATTTATTAAGATCTTTGTTTGAATCCTTAGATTAGCATTTGGGTTCCTTTAAAAAAAAATTAAACAATTTTCAAATGTGCTAGAGTATACAGGACACAACCTACCAACCTAACCATGTTAAGCATATTAGATTTTGTTGTATTTATAGCATTTTTAAAAATTGAGTTATACTTTGGGGCACCTGGATGGCTCAGTTAAGCATCCAACTCTTAACTTTGGCTTGGGTTATGATCTTGGGGTTGTGGGGTCGAGCCTGCATCAGTGTTCCAAGCACAGCGTGGAGTCCACTTGTCCCTCTCCCTCTGCTTTTCTCCCTGCTTGAGTGCAAGTGTTCTCTCTCTCTCTCAAGTAAATAAATGAAATTTTTATTTTATTTGTTTATTTAAAAAGATTATTTATTTATTCATGAAAGACAGAGAAAGGGGCAGAGACACAGGCAGAGGGAGAAGCAGTCTTCCTGTGGGGAGCCTGATGTGGGACTCAATCCCAGGACCCCAGGATCACCACCTGAGCCCAAGGCAGATGCTCAACTACTGAGCCACCCAGGTGCCTCAATAAATGAAATGAAAACACAAGATGTCTTTCCACTTATCTGTCTCTTCCTTAATTTCATTCAACAATATTTTGTAGTTTTCAGGATACAAGTCATAAAATTCTTTGATTAAATTTATTCCTAAGTACTTTATTCTTCTTGAAGCATTGTAAATTGAATTATTTTTTAAATTACATTTCAGATTGTTTATTGCTGGTATGTAAAGTGAAATGATTTTTGTATATTGATCTTATATCCTGCAATTTTGCCGAAACTGCTTGTTTGTTCATATATATATATATATATATATATATATATATATATATAGTCGATTCCTTAGGGGTTTTTTATGGAAAGGACAGTGTCATCTGAATGGAGATAGTTTTTGTTCCTCCTTTCCAATCTGGATACCTTTTATTTGTTTTTCTTGCCTAAACGCTCTGCCTAGAACCTCCAGTACAGTTTTGAATAGAAGAGGTGAGGGTGGACATCCTTGTCCTCTCCCTAGTCTTAGGAGGAAGATTCTCAACCTTTCACCATTAAGAATGATGTTAACTATGGATTTTTCATAGATATCCATTTTCAGATTTATAAATTTCCTTCTATGCCTAGTTTGTTGATTCTTCCTTTTTTTTTTTTTTACATGAAAAGGATATTTGATTTTGTTAAATGCTTTTTTTCTGTATCTACTAAGATAATTGTAAGTTTCTTTTCCTTTATTCTATTAATTTAGCATATTATTTGATTGATTTTCATATGTTGAACCAACCTTGCATTCTTGGGATAAATCTCACTTGCTGTTGGATTCAGTTTGCAAGTGTAACATTGAAGATTTTTACATCTATATTAATAAAGGATATTAATTAATCTTTAGTTTATTTGTGATATAATTGTTTGGCTTTGGTGTCAGGGTAATATTGACCTCATAGAATGTGTTAAGAATGCCCCTCCTTTTCTCTTTTTGAAAAGTTTGAGAAGGCCATTAACACAAAGTCCTAAGCTAAAGATAGTGTAGAATAAAACTGAGGTGATATATCTCTTCAAACAACATCTCCTGTTGAGAGGTCTGAAATAGAATAATTTAATGTTACTAAGCCCTTAGTTTTTTAGACTTAAAATGCTACAAATTAGGGTACATGGTAAGTTTTCATCCTCTTACTGGCTAGTTTTTTAAAAATTTATAGATGGTGATAATATGTAGAGAAAATGTCTTTTCTAAGTCTCTAAACAAGTAAACCTACTATCTTCATTATTCTTTCCTTTTACTTCTTCCATGCCAGAAATATATTTCCCTATTTAATTTTGCTCTTTAAAATATGTGATCTTATTTTTTTCACAGTTTTACACAAAGACCCAAGACAGGTGTATCTTTGTCTTCTTGAAATTGGTCGAATTGTGTCGAGGTGTGTATTCCACGTTATGTCAGAATTTCAATGTCATTAATTTTTTAAAAGCTACCTTATTTTATTTTATTTTTTTTTTCAATTTTTATTTATTTATGATAGTCACACAGAGGGAGAGAGAGAGAGAGGCAGAGACATAGGCAGAGGGAGAAGCAGGCTCCATGCACCGGGAGCCTGACGTAGGATTCGATCCTGGGTCTCCAGGATCACGCCCTGGGCCAAAGGCAGGCGCTGAACCGCTGCGCCACCCAGGGATCCCCTATTTTATTTTATTTTATATACGTATATTTATATTTTTTTAATTGAAGTTCAATTTGCCAACATATAGTATAACATCCAGTGCTCATCCCATCAAGTGCCCTCCTCAGTGAAAAGCTACCTTGTTTTAGATAGACCACTATTTTCTATAAATAAAATAATTCTTGGGGATCCCTGGGTGGCTCAGCGGTTTAGCACCTGCCTTTGGCCCAGGGCGCGATCCTGGAGTCCTGGGATCAAGTCCTGCGTCGGGTTCCCGGCATGGGCCTGATTCTCCCTCTTCCTGTGTCTCTGTCTTTCTCTCTCTCTCTATGTCTATCATAAATAAATAAATCTTTAAAAAAAATAAATAAAATAATTCTTGGTTGAAATAAAATAACTTAATTTCCTATTTTTTCTTTCTTTCTTTTTTTTTTTTTTATTAAATTTGTTCTGTTTGTGTGAGCTGTGTCATGTCAATATCTGCTCACCCATATACCTTGCCTTCATTTAGTATTAAACTGTAAAAAGTGGTTAAATTTTTTAGACTAAGAATAGGGTAAGAGCATGTAAAACTCTTAGCAGTTCAAAGCAAGGCAAATCCTCTGGACCCAAAGAGGATTTGATAAGAAGGTTGAGGCATAGCATCCCCCATACCTGGCTCAGCCCCATCTTTACTCTCAAGCTGACTTTAAAGGTGACTTACTTTCAGGATTCCTGGTTGAATATTGGGAGCTTCTAGTGATCCCAATATATGATATAATGTGAAGATTATATCCTGAATTTTTGGTAGGCTGTGGGACGTTAAAAAGCATTTCCAGATGTTCCAGTGAAACAATTGGTAGAGGGGAGTCATATAGACTCCACTTTTTAAATAAGATATAACTTATCATGATATGCATGGGAGTGAATGGGTCATACTTTTCTTGAATAATGAAATCTCCTGATTGGTTTTCAGATATGGGGTTGAGCCACCAGTATTAGTAAAACTTGAGAAAGAAATTGAACTGGAAGAGACCTTACTTAATACTTCTGGGCCTGAAGATTCCATCAGCATTCCAAAATCATGCTGTCAACATGAAGAGTTACATGAGGCCGTAAGTAATCACTCTATTTTCTCTCAACTGTGATGTGTCAGTCTTATAGTTTGCCACAGGTGATGTTATGTTTAAAAGAAAGTGTTTCTTATTTAGAACATACGCCAATACTAATTTCTACTCCCTGGTGAGTTTAGGACACGATATATTAAAGATGATTTGTTGTTTGTATATGATGAGAAATGGATATGTAGTTGGGGAGTGGGGAGGCAAACAGGCTGGAATCCATCATGAAGGGTACTGTAGGCCATAAGAATTCATTGATTCTTTTTTAAAACATGGTAGTGTTATAATCTGATCTGCAAATTATAAGGATTACTTTCATGGTCATGTAGAGGTTATATTGGTTTTATTGTAATAATCCAGGTGTAAGATGCCGAGAACCTGCACTCAAGCGGCAGTGGTGAAGGTGAAGCAAAAGGAACAAAAATAGGACATATTTCAGAGGTAGAATTGAAGAATCCTGATTCTGAAAGGGAGGGAGAAAACCTAGGGTGGTTTTCAAGGTTTCTAAGTAAATGGTACACTGACACTTGGAGAATATACTAGGAGGAAAAGTTGTAAGAGCAAATTGATGGGTTTTTTTGTGAATATTCCCCTGACGGGAATGCAGACTTTAGATGATGGGTCTGAACTGGAAAGTCTTTTCACTTTACCTGTTCATCATTAGGTAGAGATTAGTAGAGTTGTGGTTGTTCAGGCTGTGTCTTCTGTGGTGACTACAATCTAATAAGTGATGAAAGTGAACTAAGTAGTATATGTTTTCTTCTTCCACTGCTGCTTATAATTATGGTCTTTTTTCAGACTGTTGTATTTTATGAAAGTGCTTAATGTATAAAATTATTTAAGAAATAACAAGAAGTCAGGGTACCTGGGTGGCTCAGCGTTTGAGCATCTGCCTTCGGCTCAGGTTGTGATCCTGCGATCTTAGATCGAGTCCTGCATCGGGATCCTGCAGGGCGCCTGCTTCTCTCTCTGCCTGTGTCTCTGCTTCTCTATGTGTCTCTCATGAATAAATAAATAAAATCTTAAAAAAAAAAAGAAATAACAAATCTGGGATCAAGTCCCGCATCAGGCTCCCTGTGAGGAGCCTGCTTCTCCCTCTGCCTATGTCTCTGCCTCTCTCTCTGTGTCTCTCATGAATAAATAAATGAATCTTTAAAAAATAATTAAAAAATAATTAAGAAAGAAATAAGTCATTACTGTTAAACATTTAGAAAGTATTGCTTTGATTGTTTTGTTTAACATAATAAAAGTCTATATAGTAAAAGATTTGGATATCCTTGCAAGACAGATTAAAATGTCAGCTTGAATATTCTTTACCAGGCCAAAATATATTTACCTACATTATATTATTGATTTATATAATGACTGTCAGTGTCAGTATGTGACACAGTGAAAAAGAAAATCTTTAAAATAAAACTTAATTTTAAATCTCATGTAACTTAAAATAATGATAATTAAGAAGAAAACATTGGTAAAATATTTTTTATTGAATAGGAAATACATTGTATTAATTTCTCTGTTACATAGAGATCATGCACAGTTTGGTTAGAAAAGCATTTCCAGAAGGTAAATGCGAAAGGACTGTTATTCACACAAGAGGAAAACATAGTGTTGAGACTTGCTGAGAACTAAGGAATTAAGAACACAATTTGCCTCATTAGTAAAAATTTTTTTAAATTATGAAACCTGGGCAGCCCGGGTGGCTCAGTGGTTTGGTGCAGCCTTCAGCCCGGGGCCTGATCCTGGAGACCCAGGATCGAGTCCCACGTCGGGCTCCCTGTGTGGAGCCTGCTTCTCCCTCTTCCTGTGTCTCTTCCTCTCTCTCTCTCTCTCTCTCTCTCTCTCTCTCTCTCTGTGTGTGTCTCTCATGAACAAATAAAATCTTTAAAAAATAAATAAATAAATTATGAAACCTGGTGGTGGTAGATTCTGGTAAAACTGTACTTAGGGATTGCTGTCTGTGATGGAAAATGCTGTAACCTTTTGAAAAACAGGTTAACAAATAGATATCAATAATCACAAAAATGTTCCTCTTTCATTTTTTTATCATAATTGAAGGGGGATAAAAAAGTAGAGTGAATGAAAGTATTGGGCTATTATAAATGGTGAAAAATTGGAAGCAATGTAAATACCCTCAAATAGAACATGGCTAGGTGAATTAGGATCCATTATCTTAACAGAATAATAACTATATGTGATCATTATGAAGACTATATGGCAACAAGAAAAATATTTTATTAAAAGTATGTGTATATAGATAAGCTATAAGAAAAAGGAGAATGAAAATAATTGATTGTAGGGGAATGCCTTTTTAGATGATTTTTATTTCTTTAAGCTATTTCCTTTAGTATTTTAATGTTAAGTATGCAGTAAACAAAACCAGAAGAGGATACTTTTTATCCATAGCTCTTATTTCTTTTAGGCTTACCCCTTTATTTAGATTGTGGGTCAATGCTAATTTTTACTGCTGAATGTAAGTGGTGTCTGGATATTTTAAAGAAAGCAAGTGACTTTTCATGTCTTCATTCTCATGAACATTCAAAAGGAACACATTTCTTTAGACACATATGTGCTACATGAATCATTCAGTGTCCAGCTACACATATGTGATCTACAGAGATCTTGGGGTCATGTTTAGAGTAAGGAACAATTATCAACTGATTCACTACTTAGAGTGTTGTATTCAGCTATACTTCTGTATGTTACAAAACTTCCATTGATTGAAAGTAGTGACTGAGGGGCGTCTGAGTGGCTCAGGTAGTGAAGCGTCTGCCTTCAGCTCAGGTCAGGATCCTGGGGTCCTGAGACTGAGCCCCGTGTCGGGCTCCCTGGCTTAGCAGAGAGTCTGCGCCTCCCTCTTGCTCTGCCTGCCGCTCTGCCTGCTTGTGCATACGCTCTCTCTCTCTCTCTGTCAAATAACTAGATAGATACATAAGTAAATTTTAAAAATCTTTAAAAAAAAAGTAGTGACTAAAAAAATACCTCCTTTCAGATTACTCTGGTAATGTGTTCTAATAATTGTAAATTCTTTACTCACATTCAGTTAATTTTTAGCCATTTTATGCAGGTGCCATATGTGTGCATGAATACCAGGTTATGAACGAGGTAAACTTAATTCAATGGCTTATGAAAATCAGTCTATTTATGATTGTATTATTTTGTTAAATGAATGAGGGAAATAAATTGTGCACCCTTGTGATCAGACCGTTGTGACTCCATCTGTGGCTCTTCATTTTGGGTAGATAATGAAGACATCATACATTTCTGTTAGTGGTCAGCTGGATTGGGCCTATCTGAAGATACTTTGGTTGAATGTCATGGCTAAGTTCAATGAAGTGAGTTTATTTAGGTATCCTCTGTGTGACAGATAATTGAGGAAGATATTCATGGCCTTGCTTTTTCAAAAATGTAATTTTAGGAAAACAAAATATTTAGCATGGTGACTGATATCAAACTTCTTTTTCAATCAAATCTCAACAAATATTTTTATTTTTAAAATCAATTTATTATAATTTCCATGTTTTAAATACAGAATTCCTGAATTCTTTTTTACACTCCAGTTTTCAGATATTTACTGCATTTAAAAATTCTCTTAAGCTCCTCGAGGGTTAGAAGTAGGGATTTCTCCCCGATTCTCATCTCCTTAGCAGACTGTTGAAAAAAGCGATCACTTTTAGAAAAGTGCCTCTTGAATCGAATTCTTTAGAATTTCATCCAGTCTTGGGTGAATAGATATATATATACACATCTGCTTATTTTAACAGTAATCTTGGGACAATCTAGACATTCCCCTCCAATGTTAGTTTAGCATCGTGTTAAGGGACAAGTGAGATTCCTACTTAAGCTTTATCCAACTGGTCTATCTTTGATTTGACACAGGTATTTTAATCCAGGGCATAAAACAATTCAAGCTGACTGACTAGTGAACTCACAAGCTTCCTATGACTTACTGAGTGTGTTGTGAATCGACTTCACTGTTGTACACATTCCAGACCTCCAGCAGTCAGTGAATATGCTAGGATCTGATTGCACTTAGGCAGAGAGACAAGGAGGAGAGAGAGGTCACGCAGAGAAGGAGAGAGAATCTCAAGAGTTCATCACTGGGGCGCCCGACTGGCTCAGTCAGTAGAGCATGTGGCTCTTGATCTCAGGGTCCTGATTGAGCTCTATGTCGGATGTGGAGCCTACTTTTAAGAAGGAAAAAAAAAAAGACTTTGTCACTGGCAGCTTTCATCAGATTAGTTCATGTCTAATCTCAGTATCTGTCAGGGAGCCTGACTGGCTCAGTCCATGGAGCATGTGACTTTTGATCTTAGTGTCATGAGTTCAAGCCCCATATTGGGTGTAGAGATTACTTAAAAAAAAAAAAATCCTAATCTTAATATTTGTCAACAAGTAAAGGAAATAAATGGTCCAACTGTCTTTACATTTTTATCTTTGAGTTTGATTTTCCCATCTATCAAATGACCTTGCATTTTAACATTAAATAAAATATTTTTTTGTCGCAAGCACTAAATTTTGTTTATTTTTAATCTTAGGTTAAACATATTGCTGAAGACCCTCCTTGTAGCTGTTCCCATCGATTCTCTATTGAGTACTTATCTGAAGGGCGGTACCGACTTGGGGATAAAATACTCTTTATAAGAGTAAGTCCATCATTTACATCCTATTTACATACAGATCTTATTTTGAAATTGGATTTCTTGTTTTACCAAATTCCCTTTTGCTTCTCCTTTGATTTTTAAAAAATTGGAATAGTGTTATTAATGGAAGCATTTTACTGCACAGGAAAAATAGGGAATACTTGCTTTCAGGAGTAGATAATGACCTTGGGCAGACACCTTTAACACAATAGACTACTAACTATGGGATAGGATAGCTAAGACTATTCAGACATTGAATATAATTGTGGGGGAATGAAAATCTTTATATACCTCAGGTAATTTATTCCATTTTTCAAATTTTCTAAAAAGGCATAATTTTCCATCACAAGAAGTGAAAGCTAACACATCTAATAAGATGAAATATCAGTAATAAGAAAAGGAGGTAGAAACATTGCAGTTTATAATAATATATAGATTGGGTCTTAAGCATAAAACCTTTTTTTCATTGACACAGCATCAGTGAATATATCAGTATCCTGTTGTGCATATTCATTTCCTTCCTGTGTCCCATCTGCGACCTGACTGTCCCCTTTATTGGAGGAGAGACTGAAGTTTCACCTGTTTGGCATTCTGTCCACGTCTGATATAAGAGCCCTTTCGTTCTCAATTTGGGAATATAAGCTAAAGATATTTAAAAGTGTAATTTCACCATCCTGTGTTTTTTAATTTAATATATTATCATTACCTCCCCACACTTCACTCAACTCACATAGAAACACTTTCAAGCACTTTCTGTTTTTTTAATTAGCTTTCTCTTTTTTTAAGGCAGTCTGATATAAGGATGGTGCACAGAGCATGGGATTCAGAGTTAAAATTTGCAAGGCAATCTCATACGATGGTTCAGATTTGCCTACCGAATGGTTAGGGGACCTAAACATTAGCTGAAACTGTGTGGGCAGACCCAGGATGCGTCCTGTCTGCACAAAAGCACCATTTGTGTTGGGCGGCCCGGTCTGTTCGAGGCCAGGCCAAAGCTGTATGATCTGACACAAATTTCCTCCATCTCACAGAGCCATAGTTTTCTTGTCTGCAGAGAAGAACTAAACCATAAATCATATCAAGGTTTTTTGAAAGGGTAAACTGCTAAAGTATATATGAAATTAATTTATTAAGTTGTAAAGTGCAAGTTTTAGTTGTTTTATCTTCCGTTGTTTTTTATTATGAGGCATATTTTCTGTAAGTCCCCATTTTCCTTCTCTTCTTCTTCCCTCTGTCTTTCCTCAGTCCTTATTGAACAATACAACCCTTGCGTTTTGTATATTTGTAATTTGGATTTTTAGGATGCAGCTTAATGTGCAAAAATTTTCCTTACAAATTAGAGGACTTGTATTTAGTTGCATGATTCAATGAATTCAATTGATTATTTTAATAATATAAGAAACAGACTGTCAACTTATAGTGAAGCTTCTGGTAAATTCTCTGAATTTCATAGATCATCATCGACATCACAAATTGTGACTGCCAATGAATTGCAATTGTGAACCTTACAATTTTTTTTTCTACTTTCTTTTGGGGGAAAAGATGCTCCACGGAAAACATGTTATGGTCCGTGTTGGTGGTGGCTGGGATACTCTGCAAGGATTTTTGCTTAAATATGATCCCTGTCGAATATTACAGTTTGCTACACTAGAACAAAAAATCCTAGCCTTTCAAAAAGGAGTTTCTAATGAAAGCGTACCCGATTCGTCTGCCAGAACACCTCAGCCACCTGACATGAATCCTTTGTCGGCAGTCAGCATGTTTCAGAAACAAAAATCAAAGCCCGGCCCGCCAGTTGGTGTTGCAAGGAGCAAAGAGAAGCAGGTGCGTCCACCAGGTGGGTTGCTGCCCGCGGCTCCCCTGAACGGAGCGGATCTGGGCTCTTCTCATCTTAAGCTCAAATCTTCGAAAGGCGCAGCGAAGAAACCGCAGGCTCCTTCCGGCAGTGCGGCGGGTGCAAGCACTTCTGCAGCGGCTGCCCCCCAGGGCCCGGCGCCTGAACCTCGGCCACTGAGAAGAGGGGCCCCCCCCAGCGCCCCCGAGGCCCAGCTCCTTCCCGCCCCGAGGCCCGCCCGCCTGCCGGCCGCGGCGCTCCAGCCCAGCCAGCCTGCGGGCAAAGCCGAACCGAAGCGTTTGAAACCCGCTGCGGTCCGCGCGCGGGTGGGTCCCGAGTCTCCGGCAGCTGCACCCTCAGCCTCGTGCGAGCGTCCAGAGCCGCGGAGAGCAAATACGCACCTAAGGCCGAGGCCTTCCCCCGCTCTCCGCCCCCCTGCAAAAATGACAAAATCCGGCCCCAAAAGCACAGCGCCCGGTCCAGGACCGCGGTGCCCGCCCCCCGCCGGAGCCCCCCGCGCCGCTCCCTCGGCCGCAGCCGCAGCCGCAAAAGCCGCGCAGGACTCAGAAGGCAAGGCCGTGGTTCCAGGGGCCAAAAAACAGCCTCCCGGCCAAAGCCCGTCCCCGAAGAGAGGCCCCGGCTGGCCCCGGCCCCCCGGCCGCGCCCCGCTGTCCCTCGTGAGCCTTCCCCAGGCGTCGGCCCAGAGCCCGACGGCGCGGGGGGCGCGGGGGGCGGCCGGGGGCCAGCCTCCTGCCCCAAGGCCTCCGGGACGGGGAGGAGGCCCGGCGGCAACCCGGGCACCGCCCGCACCCCGCAAGGAAGCCGCCAGCGCGGGTAAGAAACCTACTGCAAAGAAGGAAGACGACGACCATTATTTTGTCATGACTGGAAGCAAGAAGCCTAGAAAGTAAATGCGTGTGTCATTTTAAGAACCCAGGAGAGGAAGAGCGTGGAATGGTAGCACACATCCTAAAACTTTCTCCTGGTGGTGTTTGACCAAATCCGTTCAGACTTAAGGCAGTAAGAGGAGGATTGGGGCTGGGGCCTGCAGGCTGTCTATGACAGGGATGGGGATGGGGATGGGGATGGAGCTGGGGATGGGGCCTGACTGGCCTGGCCAGGGATGGGGATGGGACTGGGGCTGGACTGGGGATGGGACTGGGGCTGGGACTGGGGCTTGCTGGCTGTGACAGGGATGGGGATGGGGGTGGGACTAGGGATGGGACTGGGGCTGGGGATGGAGCTGGAGATGGGGCCTGGCTGGCCTGGCCAGGGATGGGGATGGGACTGGGGCTGGGCTGGGGATGGGCTGGGGATGGAGCTGGGGATGGAGCTGGGGATGGAGCTGGGGATGGGACTGGGGCTGGCTGGCTGTGATGGGGATGGGGATGGAGCTGGGGATGGGGCCTGACTGGCCTGGCCAGGGATGGGGATGGGACTGGGGCTGGGCTGGGGATGGAGCTGGGGATGGGACTGGGGTTGGAGCTGGGGCTGGAGCTGGGGATGGGACTGGGGCTTGCTGGCTGTGACAGGGATGGGGATGGGGGTGGGACTAGGGATGGGACTGGGGCTGGGGATGGAGCTGGAGATGGGGCCTGGCTGGCCTGGCCAGGGATGGGGATGGGACTGGGGCTGGGCTGGGGATGGAGCTGGGGATGGAGCTGGGGATGGGACTGGGGCTGGCTGGCTGTGACAGGGATGGGGATGGGGATGGGACTGGGGATGGGACTGGGGCTGGGCTGGGGCTGGGCTGGGGCTGGAGCTGGAGCTGGGGATGGGGCCTGGCTGGTCTGGCCAGGGATGGAGATGGGACTGGGCTGGGCTGGGGATGGAACTGGGAATGGGGCTGGGGACTGGGGACTGGAGATGGGGCTAGGGCAGGGATGGGGATGGGGATGGGGCAGGGCTGCAGATGAGGATGGGGCCGGGGCTGGGGTTGGGGGTCCAGGGCACATCGGAGTGCACGTTCCTGAATTCAGCAGACTTACCCTTTTGCAGTGGACAGTTGTAAAATCGCCATGAGGTTCTTATTAATAATAGACATTTGTATGATTCTCAATATCTAGCATCTTGGTTAACAGCTGCCCTGTGAGGGAAGTGTAGACTTCACTAACACTACTGGATTTAGGATTACAGGTGCTATATTTTTGAATACTTATTAAACATGGAGGTTACATACCGGCTCATAGCAACAGTGGTGTTCTTAATATTGGTTATTGCATTTTAGTAAAATGGCAACGGTTTGGCACTCATCTGACAAAAGGCACCTGATTTAATATTTGGATCAGGATCCTCTGATTGAACAATACTAAGTACCAGTGGCTGCTGCTCATTAGCTCGACGTTACTCTAGGGTGGATAGAATCCTGCTGCTTAAAATTGTTTAAACTTTCCAAATCAGAGGGAACTGATTTTCGACTGGCTTATATTAACATTGGTAATATTTTGTTATATTTTTGGTAAAAAAAATTATAATATTTTTGGTAAAAGAAGTGCAAGATATTGAAATATAAACTGAAATTTGGTTAAAAAATGAGACTTTTTATATATTATTATATCTCTATATAAGAATGTACATCTTATATTTTAGATGGATGCTGTGCAATGTGAAAGGGAAAACTGACCCAGTAACTTTCAGCATATTGCAAATATTTTTAATATTGTTTTCCTATGAGTGCAGATACGAATTTTTAACTGAAAAAATGTATTAGCATCAGAATTATGTGTTAACAATCTTAAAATTAAGGGCTTATTAAAGACTTGTGGCGGTGCTATATAAAAATTCTATCATGTGATTGTTATTTTTCTTTAGATAGCACAATGCCAGTTTTAATTAGATCCTTCCAATCACATTAGTTTTCTTTAATAAAGTCATGCTGCCTTCAGTTTTTCAAAGGCAAGTGGACAGAATATATATCTAGTGTTTTCTGCTCCATAGGCAGGTTCTCCAAGGAACATACCCACATCATGTAATGACTGCATAGGCTCCACTGCTCCAAGATATTTGTAAATAATGTTTTTTAAGGGATTGTGGCTATTTAAGAAATTATTAATGTACTTTGAGAAGTCTTAGGGGTGTGTTTAATAACTTCACAGTATTATCAGCTATCATAGGTTATTATATTCAATATTAAACTTTGTGTTTCCCTATTTTGAACTAAAATGTATTTTCTAAAGAAAAATAATGGTGTACACAAATGTGCAATTATAAGATAAGCATCTTAAGGTGACTACTAACATTCTATAGATTATAAAGAAAACTTTGTATAAAATGAAATGCTCTTTTGTCTGAGGAATACAGTTAAAATCAGATATATGCAGGCTAGTTTTTGGAATAGTAGATTCTTTTCTTACAAGAGACAGTCACCAACTATTTGGTTTAGTTCTACTGCTCTGGGCATTGAGAGAAAACCTACATCTTTGGAAAGTGAAATCATTCAAGAAGTGCTGTAAGTTTTACGTTTTTAGTGATCAGAAATATGTAATGCATCTTTCAAAGAGGACAAATCTGACCTTCAAGAAGGAATTTCTTCCTTCCTAATGATCAAACGCTGCTTCTGTTACCCGTAATTTCTAGAACCTAAAAAACATATTTCCAATCTATGAAATGAAGTAGATTTTACAATGTGTAAACAGTAACTTTTGTGTTGAGAGTAATCATGAGTGAAAGTATCCCACAGGCATCTGGCACAAATTCCAAGCATTGGTTTTTTGTTTCTGGTTTTTTTTTTTTTTTTTTTTTTTTTTTTTTTTTTTTGAAAATTGGAAGTTATTTTATAGATGGCCCTATTCTTCATCAGAAAGGAATTATTCGAATTATATTCATGTTGAATGAATTTTTTCTTATAGGTAGCTTACCCTTCCAAGATAAAGATTTTTTAAAATAAACAACAGCTTCAAAGACACTTTCTTGAAATATATTTTGAAATGCTCTTAAAGAGCTGGTGTTTCTAATCATTTTCACAATTTTTAAAATACACCATTGATGTTGGAGAGAAGTTTCCATTTCTTAGAGTGCAAGGATTAAAAGATTTTTCATGTTTTATATTTAACAAAATGAATATGAAGCTTAAATGACTAAAGCAGAAGAAATAACATGTATTTTCAAAAAAGAAGGGGATGAGTTTTTATTTTTCCTTTCTGTAATTTGTGACCATGACTGGTAAACCAAACTGACCTTCGGATGAAAATGAAATGCTGATTATTTTTAGATTGTTTGGGCTTCCAGCAGGTGTTCAAGACTTGTGTCTTCAAAATACCTATCTCTAACTTTCCTCTCCACACAGAGTTTACAATTCTTAATGGATGAGAGAAATGTTTTGAGAGAAAATTACTGTTCCTTCTGTAACCTATTAACCTTCACTTGATTTAAAAATCTATTACTTCTTTAAAAGTCTTCAATGACAGGTTGTTTTGATACATTTGTGCTTCCAGGTTCACATACTGACTCCATTGGAATCCAAATCTGTGTGTATTCTTTTCTTGTGCTGCAGTGTTTGTATCATTTTAGCTTATATTTTCTCAAGTATTAAACATATGCACCAAGTTCTCAGTGTGCTTTTTTTGTGTGTGTTGTGAATGCATTCTGATCCCTCGGTTTGTGTGAGAAATTGCATATATAAAGCATTCATAATTTGAGAATAGTTTTAATTTTATTGTTAAACTGCCCTTTTCATCTTTGTGGAATTCCCTTTCCTGCTCCCAGGAGATTGTAAGACTCTGCCATTAAATAGCAATATTTGTTTCCTAAGTTGTTGTATCTGCTAGAAGTTTGTCTCAGTCAGACCCATATTTAAGAATTGGTGAGATAATAGAAATAATTTATCAGTTACTGAAGCACAGTTCTGGGGTGCCTGGGGGCTCAGTCAGTTAAGAGTCTGCCTTTGGCTCAGGTCATGACCTGCGCGCAGTCCAGGATCTAGTCCTGCATCAGGCTAGGCTCCCTGCTCAGTGTGGAGCCTGCTTCTCTCTCTGCCTGTGTCTCTGCCTCTCTCTCTGTGTCAGATAAGTAAAACCTTTAAAAAAAAAAAATGAATAAAGCACAGTTCTATAAATGACACCAGTCTTGGGTTCATGGGAGGCTCCTAGCAGTAAGAATTTCTCGTTCCTGTAATTCTATTTTGATTTCACACTGAGACACAGTGAGAAGAGTCTTGAAATACTCACATTTTTGTATATTCATAATCTGAGCAATTATAAAGAATTATAAAGTTATAAAGCAGTTCAATATGTTTTCCTGTGATGTTTCAAAAAAGAAAACAGAAAAATGCCACTTAGGCAGAATTTTTATTTTGTTTTCCTAACTATTTGTGGGGAACATGTGTGTGTCAAATTTTAAATTCATGAGTTGGTGAAATTTGGGGGAATATTAGGAAAACATAAAAAAACAATTGCCAGTAAATCTGAAAATAGACACATTTTATTAAATTTAAGCTGTTTTCCTATAGATAGATAGATAGAGTTTTTCTTGTAGAAAAACCCAAGACTTGATCTTGAAGAAATAATAGTACAAAGATTTAGCGAGCGATAAGTTTGTTAACTATAGCACATACTAATATTGGTATAACCATAAAAGAGAATACCATGTAGTCATTAGAAATGATGCAGACATTGATTTATCTTAAAGTAAGTATGTATGGTGGTAAAGTGGTTTGTTTAGTGAGGCTGCTGTGATGAAGCATTTCTATATAGTATTTCTTAATTTTTGGCATTCATCCAGGGATAGCACAATTCTTGGTGCACGGTATGTGATACCTAGGTTAATATAATTAATCTCTTGTGAATAGTCCCTTAGGGTTTCATAGAATACATTTTATTTAAGATAACCACTTTTCTTAAGTTACTTTTGGGAAATTACACTGGAGTGAATGAATATAATAAATAGAATGGATCTGTGTTGGGGTTGACCGTGACCACAAGGACCTCTTGTGGTCACAAGGGGTAGTGTTGGTGCCTTTGTGATCACCATTTATTAGAACCTACCAGGTAGTGGAGATAGAACGAAGAAAGCAGTCTCCTATTTTAGAGCCTTGGGTTTACAAAGCACTTTGCAACTTACAGGATGCTTAATTACATTAATAGCCAATCTTCCCAACAATCTCCATGAGAATATGAACACCGTAAAGACGGGAGTTGTGTCTGTTTTGTTTCCCACTGTCTTCCAAAGCCTAAACTAGTGCCTGGCACACAGTAGGCCTTCAGTACATATTTGTTAATAATGAGTGAACCGGGGTGCCTGGGGGGCTCTGCAGGGCTCTGTGAAGCATCTGCCTTTGGCTCGGGTCATGATCTCAGGGTCCTGAGGTCAGTCTCCCTGCTCAGCAAGGAGTCTGCTTTTCCCTCGGTCTTCTGTTCCCCCCACTTGTGCTCTCTGGCTCTCTCTGTCAAATAAATAAAATCTTTTTAAAAATGAGTGAACCCTCTTAAATGAGTGAACCCTCTTTGTAGATGAGGAAACCAAGGCTTAAGAAAACTCACAGTAAATATAAAACTACTAGAGTCGATTAACTGCACCTTACTTAAAGGACAGATTTATTTTTATCTATGTATACTTTTCCACAGATTCGATTGGTTCTTTATGTTACTTTGATAAAGTAGGCCTTAGGTGGCAGCTCTTTAAAAACCCGCTGAAATAGAACATCCTGCATTTTTATTTCTTCTGAGAAAAAATCTTGATTTCACTGTTTTTGGATTACTCCATTTTAAGTATTCTAAGCTTGGATAGATTTAGAGATTAGTATATTTTTTATGTCTTTAATATTTATAAAGTTCTCAACTATGTTTAGAGCAGTGGCTGTAGGACAATGTAATGAAGTAGAGGTGCTCTGTAAAGGTTTGCTGGATGAATGGATAAAAGAAAAGTAAGTTAAATCCAGTACAAAATACTAAAGTTAGCAATTAACATCAATTTCCTGACAGTGCAATGGAAATAGATATTGGTAAAAGAAACTACATTGTAGATGGTCCTAGAACCTCCATTAAAAAACAAAAAGCAAAACCAAAAACTTTTGAAAATAAGTAATTGTTCTCTGAATGAGCAGGTTTCATATGCTTCTTCCAAAATGATAATTTGACCTCTCTCTCACAGCCCTGCAAAAGTGATGCAGTGTTGTTCGTGTATATCTCTCTAGTAGTTCATTGCACTGTGTTTAGTGCTCTGGAACCCAATAAATACCTGTGGAGGAACAGGCCAACCTGTGGTGTTTATTGGAGGAATGTGACATTTTAAATTTTAATCCCAAGCACTGAGGTAAAATGAAGGCAAGTGCCTTTATTTTTATTTTATTATTTTATTTTTAGTATTTTATTTTATCTTATTTCCAATGTAGTTAACATAACAGGGTTATATTTGCTTCAGGTATACAATATGGTGATTCAACAATTTTGTGCACTACTCAATGCTCGTCAAGGTGAGTGCGCCCTTATTCCCCTTCGCTTATCTCTCTCACCTCCCCTCTGGTAACCATACATTGTCTATAGTTAAGAGTCTGATATTTGTTCTGTCTCTTTTTTTCCCCTTTGCTTGTTCTTAAATTCCACATATGAGTGAAATCATGTGATATTTATCTTTCTCTGACTGACTTATTTCACTCAGCATTATACTCTCTAGATCCATCCATGTCATTGCAAATGGCAATATTTCATTTTTCTATGGCTGAATGATATTCCATTGTGTATATATCGCATCTTCTTTATTCGTGGGCTACGTCCGTGATTTGGCTGTTGTGAATAATACCGCAGTAAACACAGGTGAGCACGTGTCCCTTTGAATGAGTGTTTTTGTATTCGTGGGTTAAGTACCCAGTAGTGTGATTACTGGTCACAGGGTAGTTCTAGTTCTAATTCTCTGAAGAACCCCCCATATTATTTTCCAGAGTGACTGCACCAGAGTTCCTGTTTCTACACACCCTCCAAAGGCAAGGACCTTGAAACAGCAACAGGCCGTAGTTTCCATTTCCCTCAGCCATCACCAAAGACAGTTTTGAAGTCCATGGAGTCCCAGGTCTCTGCCAAGGTCAAAAATAAGTCAACCTCCTGAAAATTACAGCCTTTGAGGTCATCGAGGCTCAGAGGACAAAGTAAGAAGGGAGCATAGTTGGGTGTCTTCAGAGATGGGAGGTGCTGTTCTTTCGACTCCCCACCCTTCCCTCACCACCCCTTCACCTGGCTCACAGTTAACATTCAGGTCACAGCATAAGCATCTCTCACTTAGAACCCCAGACCCTCCAAGCTGGGTTGGATGCCTCCAGCGTACTCTCTTCCCAAATTACATTTTTCCTGTCATTATGTTGCGCCAAACCTCACCCTCCCATCTACGTATCTGAGTCCTTGCCCAAACCCAGCATGGGAACTCTGGCTGTCACTGGTTCATAGTTGCATCTCCTGCTTTTAGTGTCTGTACTTAATGTCTAGATGTTTGTGGAAGAAGGAAGTAGGGAAGGAAATACCCTTTTCCTGAGGGAAACAAGCACTGGTGTGTGTAAAGGGCACCTCTCACTCAATGTTGTGGACCTACCTACTGTGAAAGGATTTATTCCAGTAGAAAAAATGTCAGGGTCGAGTTTGAAGAAGTCTGCAGACATGACCTACTCGTTTTAGGAGAGGAGAGGAGGGGACTTGAAGTTATGGATTTCTTTCATTGCATTGATGACAGAGATTGCTACAGTTTCACAGCACAAAAAGTTAAAAACTTCCCCGCTTTACCATCCACGTTTTTGTTTAAAAATACATATTTTCAGGGATGTGAGAGAATCCTCAGAGTATAACAGAGACTAACAAGGGTCCCGCTGCTGACTACTTCAGTCCTCACACAACAGATGGGAAAACTCAGGCCAGGGAGTTAGTTGTTGGTGGAGCCTATAAAGCCACCCGCTGCACAGCACGGTGGAGTCAAATGTTAGAGGTAGTTGTCCCTCGGGTCTGAATTCCCCCAGTTCAATGGCTTCTTCGATGGGTCCTAAATGCATTGGGTCCAGTGCCATAGATTCCTCGTATTACTTGTAACTGTGATTGTTTAAAGCCATCTATGCAACCACAGTGCAGTACAACACTCATTCATTTGTTCATCTAGCAAACAGTTGTTCTGAGCACCTACACTGCATCAGACACTAAGTTACATGCTAGGGATGCAGTGACCAGCCTGGCCACAGCTCTCCAGGGGATGACAATCTTTGTTCCATGTGCTTTTTTTTAAAAAAAAGTTATTTTTAAAAAATTTTTATTTATTATTTTACTGTACTCCACTCAGTTCTTTCCTTGTGATTTATTTTACCCAGGGAATAAAACACCTAGATGAGAACCACTTGTCTTCCTCTGTTGCTTCAGACCAGGAGCCCACAGAAGAAAATGGAATATTGGTATTTGTATCGGAGCCTCAAGAACGAGGGTCCTTTCCCATTGATTGTTCCTCAGCAAATAGAATAGTAAGAATCAAGTCCTAGACAAGGGATCAGAAGCAGAAAGGGACCTAAGCTGTTCCTGGGCAAGCCTTCACTCAAAATCAAGAAACACGCATCTCTAACCCAAGGCTGCTTCTCTTACTCCATGAAATATTTCCTGTGTTTGGTTTCTAACTACCGCCTCCACTAAGCTCCAGCCCAGTCTTACGAATGCCCCAGAACAGAGATGAGCTCTCAAGGCAGTAGCTACATGTGGGAAGGCTGGGCTTCCTCCAGCCACCTCTGTCATGCCCAGGGAACACAGCTCTGAGACGCTTCCTGTGGTTGGACAGCCCAGTGCCTTGCCCCAGCAGATGACAGAGGGAACTTGCTCTTGCTGTAAATTGCAGAACAACCACCTTATGGGCCTTGCCAGCATCTTCCCAGCTGGCCTATAGCTCCACAGGACCCGTAGGCATCCTGGGAAGACCTGATGTGTTGGCTCTGTACCCCGCAAGCCCGGTCTGTGGTGTGCTGGTGTGCACAGGGATGGCACAGCCCTTGACCTTCCCCCAGGGCCAAGACCAACAAGTCTACCCTCTCTTGAATCTTCAGTTTCTTATACCAGTTTTCCCCCTCGTCCTACAAATATGCTATGGCCCCTGATTATGCTTTTTCTCCCCCATTCCCTCATCCCCAAGTGGTAACCATGTGTTGGTAGGACAGACTGGGCTTTGCTGCAAAAAAAATAAAACACTATTCTTGGCTTTTAGCAATAAGGTTACTTCTCGCTCATGCTTGATGTCCATCCAGGTCATCTGGGGCTCTGCTCATCACTGTTGCTCAGGGACCCAGTCTGATGGAAGCTTCATCTTTGACACACTTTCCATTTTATTTTATTATTTTTTTAGAGAGAGAGAGAGAAAGATAAGGGGAGGGGGCGCTGAGGGAGAAGAAAAATCTCAAGCAGGCTCCAAGCCCAGTGAGTAGCCCGACATAGGCTTGATCTCACAACCTTGAGATCATGGCTTATACTGAAATCAAGCGTTGAACGCTTAACTGACTGAGCCATCCGGGTGCCCCTTGACAAACACTTCAGCTATGACTGTGGAGGGAGAAGGGAGTGTGGGAATGGCCAGTCCCTCCTTTGTGAAACTCATCCTTGGTCCCCCTGACATGGTTCTGAGTTTTCTCACGATTCTCTGGTTCCTCACTCATCCATCCAGTTTTCTGACCCATATTCCCCCTATGCCCTTTCCATGGAGCTACTCCCTAAGGAACATTCCTTGGACCCTCTAACACATATTTTCTCTCTTGGCAATTCCTTCCAAACTGTGCTTTCCAGAACCATCCCCATGTGGATGACTTCCAGATCCCTATTCTCAGCACTACTTCCCTGCACCCCAGTTGCATTGTCAGAGGCCATCAGCCTCATCCCATGACTGCCTTGAAATCTCTTGTCTGAAAAGAAACTTTCCATCTCCACCAAGTCTACTCTTCTTCCCAAGTTCCCTATTTCTGTTGGCACCTCTGTCCTGGAGGAAAGAAGCTCTTTGACCATATTTTTAGTTTCTCTCCATGGCTCAAAGCTGCACATGGTACAACTCCAGGGAGCACCGCCATTCTGGGTGAATGACGCCCCTGGAGTTGTGCAGTGTGGTAGCTCTGCAGGCCCACACTGTGCCCATAGGAATCTGCCTGTACAATGTAGCTGAAATCATGGCAAGCCACTGTTCAAAAACCCTCCTTGGCTTCCCTTTTCAACCTGGGTGCCTTGGCTCTACTACCCACGGATCACTGTCCCTCTTCTGAACTCTCCCATTTTTCCTACTCCAAGTAGTATTCTCTACCCTGCATCACAGTGATTTAAGAATAGTCTTTCTCTTATGTACTTGATAAGTCATTTCAACTTGAGGGATTAAAGTAATAAACACCTTTTGTTGCTTCTGGTGAAAAAACCCAAGTCAAAACAGCTTACATTTTAAAAGAGAGTATATTGGCTGACATGAATGAGAACTGCGAGGGTTATATTCTATTGCTTCAGGCGTAGCTGAATGCAGGGATTGAGGGAGATCCTTGGGATTCCTTTCTTCTCTTTCCACCCAGGAAGCTGAAGTCACAGTAGACCTGTCTGGCCGTAGCTGGAGCTAAGGAGGAGATGCAGCTCCTGCCAGAAATGCTGCCCAAGGCAGCTAGAGAGAAGAAACACTCCAGCTCTTTCTCTTCCTGTCCTCTGGTGGCCCACTGGGGCCTCCCTATGGTGACCCCAGAGTCAGCCAATAGGACTCAGAGAGGAGCTGGGGAAGAGCAAGGGGTGTGTCTGAGAACAAACAGGCAAACTACCAGCACAAATAACTCACTCAAAGTCCTGCAACAGTAAGCAGTGGAGCCTGTCTTGGCCCAAAGATGAAGCTCTGAATCCTGCCACCCTATGCTGTGGCAGCTTGAAGGGACATTCCAGGTGAAGCATCTGTGTGAGTGAAGACCGGGGTGAGAAATTCTAGACCATGAATGGAAATAGCAGAGAGTTCCCTAGCGCCATAGTGTAAGGTGAGCATACAGAGGAACTGTGGGGAATAGGATGCCCACTATAAAGCCTTAAGTCCTGCCTCAAGAATTTGGCCTTTGTCTGGAAAGCAAAAGGGAAGTTACTGAAGGAAAAGGAAGAGTTAAGGTAATTTATTTGCAGCTATTAAAATGTCAGAAACAGGAAGGAAATGCTTGGACTCTTCAAACAAAAGCAAGGTTCAAGGGAAACAATCCTTGAGAATACAGATGAGTATAGTAGAGTTGTTTTTTTTCCTAATTTTTGCCTGGTTGCCGTCATTGGTACTGATCAGAGTATGGAAATGAGTGCTCATTCATTCACGTGGGGACCTGTGCTGAGCTGGCCCTTGTGCTAGGGGTTCAGAGGGTGCCACCCGACTGGTTGGGTGGGCTGTTCTAATATTTCCCTTCTGGAGTTGCAGGATCGCACTCCATGTAGTGACATTTGGTCTGAAAAGAGACGTGTGGTGTCCAGAAAGTGCATAAAAACGATTGTCTACTTTTAACCCGTGGGTGGTTTTAAGTCTCAATGTCATGGCCTCTGGCTTTCTTTGAAGTTAAACAGTTTGAGCTTATTTATTTTCAACTGATATTGGCAGACCATGAATGATTATAAAGTGTGGACTATAAAGGAAAATGTCTCTTGGGGAGAGGGAGATTATGCATTTTTGTGGGGTGAGATTGAATTAGTTATTAAGCCCATTGACACTTCCATATTTTTAATCGCAACCTGAAGATACTTGCTATTTAATAATAAGTTTGTTGTTGCCATCTTCAGCAACAGACATGTCCCAACTAAATGCCTGATTGTGAGCCATATGACACGAGGCATGTCACCAAGGAGATCTCCTATCAATACAAACTGACTTTCTACAGTTGGCTAGCTTTACAATTTTTAATCAACAGGCAGTACATAAAAAAGTATGACTTCCTAGGTATTTGGAAAATTTAGTCCAATTTCCATCCCATAGCACTTGCAACTCATGCATTCAATGTTTAATAACTACTTTCTATCCTCCATGAGTTCAACAAAGATTGATTAATTGTCTATATGTATTCGCCTTTGGATAATGTGAACAAAATAGATATGGGAGGGCTCCTCGTGGAGCATGAGTCTAATGGGAGTAATTTGTGTCATGGTTTGGCACAGATTTGTGCTGTCTAGAAGTTCCCTCTTTAGCAGAGAAGACAAACCTATAACTGCAAACACAATGTGTTGAGTGGATGAAGGTGTTCGTTGGTAATGAGTGTCCAGGGAAGGCTCCTCTAAGAAGCTAATGCAGTAGCTGGAACGGGAAAGGAGACCAAGAGTTTCCAAACATTTGGGGAAACATGTTTTGAGTAGGAAGAGCGCCAGGATGCTGAGTCATGGAAACGTGAAGCATCCATTCAGAGTTGTAATGCAGAGCTCTGAGGGCATGGGAACAGGTGTGCAAAGCTAGGTCATGTGGGACCTTGTGGACCATGTGTTGGAGCCTGGGCTGTACTGTATGGTGTTTGGAGGCAATTGATGGATGGGAACCAGCAGTGACATAATGGCATTTGCCTTTTAGGGACACAATCCAGTAGCATGGCAACTCCAGAAGCTGCTAAAGAGACAGGACTGAAGAAGCCTGGCTACTCCCTGGATGCATGTGTGTGTGTGTGTGTGGGAATCGGGAGCATGTGGAGAGTCTAGAAGGCTCCCAGGTTTCTGGCTTTTTGTAGCAGCCTGATTCAGTCCCCAGGCTCCAGACTTTTCACACAAAACACATCCTGTTGTAGGGACAACCAGACCTAGCTTCCCTGAACACATCTTTTGCTGTGTTGCTTCTTTGCTCCAAAACTTTGAGTCAGTGTTTTTTACTCCTCCACAAATTGGAATTTTATTTCCTTTCCATAGGGGGATTTTGTGGGTTAGAGAACATTCTGGCACATGGTTTTGTTGTTCCCACCAAGTGAATCATTCAAGGAGGACAGGTGATGCCATCTGAGGAGAGTTGTAGCACTCTGGGGAAAAAAAAATAAAAGTCTAAAACAATATATAATGAATCGTGGATAATAAATACTCAATAGAGAAGAAAATCCATGAGCTAACGCAATGTGGTCGGGCTGAGACCACGCACACAGGATGCAAGTGAGTGAGAAAGAGACTGACCATCTCAAAGCAGCCCTCTTCTATGAGCTTCGCAAATGTTGAGGAAAGATCCATCATTCCATCTGGCACTGTGACCTAAAAAGTGCCAAGAGCACAGGCTGCCTCACCTGTCAGCACAGTCCTCTTCCCAGCCCCCATACCTCCTCCCACCCCTACTGCAGAAGGACACACACGGCCAAAGTACCTCCTGTGGTCCCCAATCTACCTGTTGCTATCTCCGGTCTTCTAGCCACGTTCCTGGGGACAGACACTGCTCGCTCAATTCTACTGCCAGGAAAGGGCCCTGGAAGCTAGAGTTAAATCACAGCGCAACCACTTAGCTGTGTGAACTTGTTCATCTTAGTTTCCTCAACTATAAAATGAAAATACAGGGCATCTGAGGGGCTCAGTCTGTGAGGCGTCTGCCTTCAGCTCACGTGGTGATTCCGGGGTCCTGGGATCAAGCCCCACTTCGTGCTCTCTGTTCAGCAGAGTCTGCTTCTCCCTCTGCCCCTCCTCTCTTTCTTGCGCTCTCTCAAATAAATGAATAAAATCTTAAAAAAAAAAAATTAGAATAACACTAGCAAGGTAGATGTGAGGATCAAGCCAGAGAATGTTTCCAAAGCACTGAACACAATGCTTAGAACACATATAGAGGGTTTAATAAATGGTCGATTCGTTGAATTTTAAAAATTAGAAAAAAAATGATTCTAAGAAGGCGCAGGAACAAAAATACATATTTCAATACTATGCAAATTATTTAAAACTGACTGTGATGTAGGATTAAAATAAATCTAGTGAGGAAAGAAGGGAGGAATAAACTTCACATTCTTCCCAACCCATCTGTAGGAATGTTAAAATTAGAGCATTCTTAGGACAGAGAATTGTCATGACAGTTGAACTAAATTGCGAGGGAGGAAGAAATGGCCAGGTTCTGTGTAATGTAACAATTCCTTTGAGAGTAATTAAAATCTGAAATTCTGTTTCTTTTTTTAGAAGTGATGTTTGCCTGAAATGAGCTCTAATTGTCCCTATTGACATCCCGACAGCAGAGCGCTTGTCCTGCTGCAGGCATCTCTGTAATTAGCTCCATTCAAGAACAAAGCAGTGACCATCTTTCAGCTGCTTTCTGGCTTTTGAGCTTAGGAGGCAAAGGAGAGTTTTTGGCAGACTTGCAAAATAGAATTTAGATCTGCCACAAAGCAGTCAGTTGTAAGGGTGATAATTGCACCGTTTGTTACAATCAATTTAGACCCTCTCCGGGAAAGAATGATCTTCCAGCTAAAATTATCCAGTGAATAACAGTAATATGTGAAATTCTTCCTCCTTGGAATTTTTAATGGCTGTATTTAGAATAACATGGTGACGTTGACCTATTTCTCCAAGAGTGAGCAAACCAGCTGATATTTGGGGGTGTCCCTTGATTGTTCTCACAGATACCACCTTTTTGGAAATTCATTCTGATGTGCTTTACACTCAGTATTGTGCACTTTTCAGATGAACTGTCAATGAAATTAAAAATGTGATTACCCGAATTACACCTTGGTTAAAAAAAAATAGGCAAAAGTTAAAATTGTGTTACGGGGCCTGCAATACTTTCAAGTGCCACCAAAATCTTTTATAAGGAGCCTACAGACTGAGTTATCATCCCCCCTCCCTTCGCAACACACACACACACACACACACACACAGCATAGACATACACATATACACACTCAGCCTGGGGGAGATGGAAGGATTCCACTGGGGTGTGTCGTATGCAAGTGTCATGTTTTGCTTGTTCTAGTCAATCTGGGAGTTTCTTTATTCTGTGAATTTCATCTGTCTACATTATTGGGATTGCTGAGGTATTTGGACTATCTCTGCTATTTTCCTCTGAGTTTCTATTTTCATACTTTCTCTTCTATTCCTTTTTTCTCCTTTCCTGTTCTTCTGTTCTATTTTCCCCCTTCTGTTTTGTACCAGTTTGCAAACATTCTGGTTCTATTCTTTTAATGGTTACACTAGATATTTGAACACAGGGGCAAAATATGACTCTCAAAGAAAACGAGGAATTAGCTATGTTTGTTTTCCCTCCTAATCCCTCTCATCATTATTTTTCATGTTATTATCTAGAATGTTAGGCTCCATCTTGTCTCTAAATAAGAGAAAATAATTATTACTTCTATTTTTGCTGCCAATAACTATTTCTATTTTATAATCAACAATTGCATTTCTCACCTTACTTGTGGATTTATTACTCAGGACTTTTCTTGATTTTTTTTTTTTTTTTTTTTTTTTTAGTAATTTTGTCAGGGAAGATCTTTGGATAATAAACCAGTTTAGTCTTCACCTGAAAAAACCTATTCCATTTTCTCTTTAAAACATTTTTATTATATTACTTTGGGGAATAAGGAATGCTTTCGCATGATATAAAATTCAAGTAAGATACATGTTGTTTTAGTTGGGTATAGAATTCTAGATTAGGATTGCTTGTCCTTGGCATTCTGGAGACATAGCTCCATTTATGGTAGGCATCTAATAAACTGGAGCTTCCCATATCACTACTATTATCAACTGACACTGTCATCATGGAAATCATGTTGATTTGGGAAGACAAACAGGTAAAAAAAAAATACTTAAATACACAAATGCTTCTAAAACATAAAGAAGGGACTGGTCAACTGTGCTTCGAAAGGCCAGGAAGCCTTTGAAGAGAATACACATGAACAGGGTCTTGAAGACTGAGCAGGTGTTTACAAGTAGAAACATTGGAAAAAGTGGCAAACCGTGCAAACGTGAAATGACAAATTACATTCTGGAAACTGAAAACACTTGGGACAAGTGGAGGATGCAAGGTGAGCTGAGTCAGAGGACATACATTTGAAGAGGTGGGTGGAGGCCAACGAAAGATGGCAGGGCCTTTCAGTTGCAAGCTGCAACCATCTGGAGGAGAGATGACAAAGACTCCAATTTAACAAACATGGAGGGAAGACATGGGAATAGATCTTGGAAAACAGGAGAACACATATGCAGGACCTGGCAACTGAGAGAAGGTGGAAGTTCAAATGCCCTTAAGACCACTTACTGGCTGTGGGATTAGCAGAAGTTGTTTTACCTCCTGGGCCTTCACTGCCTCACCCAGGAAATGAGGAGAAAAGTCGGGGCCCATCTCATGGGACTGTACTGAGTATTGAAAGAGATATGGCACTTAAAGCATCTACAAGAGCACCTAATCCACAGCATCGTGCGTGGTAACGATTATTTTCATGTGCGAAGTGGGGGGTGCTGGAGGAGCCAGCGATGAAGCCCAGATTTTCCTGGTTCAGCAACTGAAGAGTTGGCGCTGCCACTCCTGGAGCCTGTGACATTGGGGAGGAACAGATTGGCCGGGGATGTCCTGCCCATGATGAAAAGGCGTCAGGCCCATGTGAAGGATGAGGTATAACAGGCCTCTGAGGCGCTAGTCATTTGCTTCATCAGGGAAGCAGTGCAAAGCTTCTAGCTGTGGGAAGGCTGAGTGCTAACCCAGTAAAGGGGGTGACATGGGGGCAGGCCTGAGGCAGAAATGCCCTGGAGGTCCCTGGGGAATCTCTTGGGGCCTCAGATTTATAATGAGAAACACACAGGAGGAAGGGGAAGGCAACTGGGGATCATTTTAAGGAACAAATCTATACATGGTTGTGTGAAGCCTAAAGGTTGAGAGAAAGACCATCCTCTAAGAGCTCAAACTCTTAAGCCTGTGATTTTCAGTTAGGAATTGGTGTCAGTTTCCCTCTGCCTAATATACATTCATGCCAAGAGTCTCTTATGTTGCATGACTTTACGTCCTCTCATAAAACTTTGAAGGATGAGAAGGTGTTATCTCCTTCCTGCAGGTGAAAAAACATGCTCAGGGAGATGCTATTTGCTCAAGTCCCCACAGCTGGAAAACTGGCAAAATCAGGCCCGATGCCAAATATTTTGATTTCCTGTTACTGCTTCTCAATACACACCTTTTTTAGTGAGGTCCTCTTTTTTCTCATCTCCTGATGTTTCTTTCCCATGAAAGGCACTCAGTCATTTCACACCTGGCCTCTCTCCCTTTCCCACCCCACCCTGGGGGGGGGGGGGCAGCAACATAGCTGATTGGAGTATTTAGGAAGAATTCTCCCCTCATTCCTTTTGGGAGGGAGCCTGCCTTCCAGAGCAAAGTTCTCTGCATGGCAATTGCAGGAGCTCCAGGGTAGGCAGGGTGATGGGGATGGTGGAGGTTTTTTCCTGGTTCATTTCTGCCTGGAGTTTAGTGCTCGAAATCATCTAATCCAGGCTGTGGGCCCTCTCCGTGAATACCATAAATGTTACCCTCCCATTGAGCTTCTAGTATGAATAATGTCAATATTTTGTTTTTTTATCTTTGCTCATTGTTTTATTTCCCAACTTGCTGAGAGCTTGGTCATAGAATAAGGTCACTATTTACTGGCAGCCTCCTACCTATCTGCAACACTCTAGAGAGTTTGGAAATAAGAATGAAACCATCATGACAAAGCACTACAATAACCACAGGAGTATTGAGGGACTCAGAAAATACATGAGATGTCAACAGAAGTCATTGTGGAGAATCCACTGATGGTACCAGCAGCAATTAATAGATGGAAATGCTGAAAATGAAACCCATTCTCTTAGGACAAAAATCAATGGACCAGATAACAAATTAACCTCTATTCACTGCTTAAGTCTCTCAGAGCAAAAATTAAATCAATATGTACCGAGTATGCAGTAGTTCTAAGAAATAGCATCAGAAATGAAAACTAAGGCGAAGCATTAGGTTTTTGGGAAAAAACCAATTTATATAAGACAGGCTTATCCATGACCCTTTTTTACTTACAAATCAACTTAAATTTCATTTCTTCAGTGCAGCTTGCCCGGGTTAACCATACCCACCTTTTTTTTTTTTTTTTTTAAGTGCTTACTATATTCTAGATACCTCCTGACACATCAAAAAAAAGTTCACAAATACACAGGTAAGGGCAGAATGTGGTTCCTTAGTGAGGAAAGGAGTTTAGCAAACCTCTCAACTGGAAATGAAGAAGAGTTTTCAAGAGAAAGAAGACTGTATGTACTTTGGACCAGGGCTGGTGAGACCCTCGGATGTGTATTTGTAGAACTTGGTTCTTGTAGATTCAAATGTTAAGAGCACCAAGCACATTCCTACTCAGGGCAGAGTACACACCGTGAAGCGAAGCCCAGAAGGAGCAGCTTGGTGTGTCTCTGGATCTTACTGCCTCTCCTGCTTCTCGATTGGAACAGTCAGGAGTGTTAGGCCCATGGCTCATCCTTGGCTCACTACCTCTGAGAAGCCTCTGAGAACATTCACCTCAGGATGCTTATTTACAAAGAATTTCTCCTGAGTTTCTGTTGCATTTTTACTGATTAACAAAATAATATGAGACTGGCACTACATCATTCTAGAAATTTGCTTTGAAAACGATGTGATCAGCCTACACAGGAGATATTTCAAAATAGAGATGTTACAAACACACTTGGTACTTCTAATAGGGATTTCTTCTTTTATGCTTCGGATTTTTGCTCAAATGCTCCGAAACCTGACTTTTGTGTTCTTCTCCTAGGCTCTCCACTTCCTGGGGGGCACAAACTGGGTCATATTAATCTATGTAGCCCTCCTAGCAGTGTGCCTACAGATGGTGCTCAATAAATATTTGCTAGGTGAAAGATGGGTCACATTATAGAGGAGGAAGCACTCTAAGCCACCCTGAGGTTTACTTCTTACTTTAACTTGCCATCAGGCCTACAGTCCTTCTGAGAATGCACTCATCTGGAGAATAAAGATGTCTCGCTGTGGGCCACAGAAGTACTGGCAGCAGGAATTTGTTTCTAGCCACCTAAAAAGTTTGCACATAAACTTTATTTTTTTTTTAAGATTTTATTTACTTATTCATGAGAGAGAGAGAGAGAGAGAGAGAGAGAGAGGCAGAGACACAGGCAGAGGGAGAAGCAGGCTCCATGCAAGGAGCCTGATGTGGGACTTGATTCAGGGTCTCCCGGGATCACACCTTGGGCTGAAGGTGGCGCTAAAACCACTGAACCACCCAGGCTGCCCCTGCACATCAACTTTAAAGCATATACCAGTGGCTGCAAAAACAAATTAGGAATTCTTTAGTGCAACTAATCTAAAAACAACAACAACAACAACAAAAAACCAAAACAAAAAAAAAAAACAATTTTGTTAGGATTACTGGCCAACATTAAACAAATGTTTTTATACTTCTTGATAAATATCGCCAACTGTTTTCGAAACCAGTTTTCTTGATTTCTAATGCTCTTAGAGAGGTAATAATATCCTCTTCCGTAACTCTGGGTAGTAATCTTTTTTTCCTTAAAGTTTTACTCATTTAATAAATTAAAAATACAAAGTTTGTTGTTCTTTTCATTCTCATGTCTTTTGAGGCGGAGCAATTTCTCCTTTTTTTTTTTTTTTTAAGATTTTACTTATTTTGAGAGAGAGAGAAAGAGAGAGCACTCACCACCCTGAGATCATAACTTGAGCTGAAATCAAGAGTCAGATGCTTAACTGACCAGGCCACCCAGGCACCCCAGACTTTCTCCTACTGATGTCCTCTGCTTGTTTTCATCCTTAGCCATCTTAGTGCTCTTCTTGCTACTTTGCTTAAACTTTATTACATAAAGGTAAAAAATATTAACCCCTGCCTTGGTGCTTGTCATATATGTCATATATGTAGTTTGTCTTATCTTTGTATTATCTTATCTTTGTATTATCTTTTGCTTGGCCATATTTTTTTTATGTGAAGACATTTTATGTGCACTGGAATGCCGCACTCTTGTGATTCCTTCAATTGCTCCCAAGTTTGGATTGCCCACCCCACCCCCCACCAGAAGTCTGATGAATATTGGCTTTATTTTCTTCTGCTTTTAAAAAAATTGTCCGAGTTTTATATGTAAAGGCTGAATCCATTTGAAATGCATTAGGATGCATGTATGAGATAAAGATCTAAATAAGAATTTTTCTGCCAAATTGCTAGCCAACTATTGCAACTTGCACTAATTGAATTATTGTTCTCTTCCGCATTATTTGGTGATGCCTTTGTGAAAAATCACATATTAAATCCTTAGGTATAATAGGATCTACATCTTTAAGTTTATCCAGTCCAATCATCTGTCTCGTCTTGAAAGAGCACCACACTTTTTCAAATACTGCTTTAGAATCTTCTACTGTGTAGGACTCTTCACTGCTGCATGTCTACCCCACTAACATTACTACCGCTTTTTGGAAGTTATTTTGTATTTTATATTCACCTTTGTTTACTGCTTCACATGAACTTGGAAATGTTTTTTGTCTTCCTCCCCACCCCGCCCCTAAAAACAGACCTGTTGGATTTTTGTCATTGATCTATAAATTAATTTGTGAAGAATTGACCTCTTATGCTGTTTACTTTTTCAATATGCTATACCTTTCCATTAATCAAGTAGTTCAACTCTCAGTAAAATTTTGGAATTTCTTTATAGAGGGCATACTCTATTAAAATAGACTCCCATAAAAATTACTCCCAAGTATTTTTTCTTCTTCTTCTTCTTCTTCTTCTTCTTTTTTTTTTTTTTTTTTTTTTTGGCTACTGCAACTGGGATTTATTTCTCATTATATTTTCTAATAGCTTCTCAGTGGTATGTAGAAATGCTACTGATTTCACGAAACACATTTAGCTCTTAATCTGCCTTTTTAATCCACGGGCTCTGTCTTTTTTTATTATTTTTTTAGATTTTTAAAATTTATTTATGCATGAGAGAGAGAGAGAGAGAGAGAGAGAGAGGCAGAGACACAGACACAGGCAGAGGGAGAAGCAGGCTCCACGCAGGGAGCCTGACGGGGGACTCCATCCGGGTCTCCAGGATCAGGCCCTGGGCTGAAGGTGGCGCTAAACCACTAGGCCACTGGGGCTGCCTGGCCTCTGTCTTTTGCAGAGCAATCTAGGGGAAGCATCATAAGAAGAACGTTTCTGTGTCATTTGCAAAACCCAGAGTCACCATGTGACTCAATGCCCCTCATATGAAAGATGAACTAGGTTTCTTTTGGGGCAAAGAGATATATTTATGTCCTTTGCACCCTGGGTCCTCGAAATACTGCTTTTCTTCTCACCCCATGGCCACTCCTGAAATTCCAGCTGCAGCCAACAGCTGTTACACAGGGATGCTCTTTTTGTCTCCTTGGTTTCTGTTTGGGGCCTCTAGGCATGGTTGGCCTGATCAGAATGCTCTTGTGGCTTGTAGAGTGTGGGCCTCTCTCCCACGTCCTCATGATGCCACCCTTCTTGCTTTGATGTCTCTAGCTGCTGCCACTGAACAACTCTTTGTTTCCACTCATCTTACTCGCTTGGGAGTCCTTCAGGCCAGACTACACCCTGGTGAGGATCCAAGAGCAATAGCCTATCTTGTTTCCTTTTGTTGCTAAACTTGTGATGGTTTCACTTACCTCATGCTCATCTCTTCTTCTGATGTTTTTTTTAATCTTATAATTTTTTTCATTCTCTTGCTTTATAGAGGATTTAGCATCATGAACCACAATCAAATCATTTTCTAAAAAACAGGCAAGATATAAATCATTAGTAAATAGACTATTCAATACATTGTACCATATATACTATTTGTACCAACAACATTTTAAAAAAAAGATGAAAGAGTAAGGGATCTGGTTCATAAACATGTTACCACATGCCTCACTTTCCATTCAGAAAATGTGCATGTGTACTCATATGTATGCATGTGCACGGGTTGCTATTTAAACTCACACGTGTGCATAGGTGACATGAAAAATATGATTATTGGCACCTGGAACTGCATCATTCTGTTGAATTCCCTTGAAAACAGTTTTTAAAAGATTCCAGCAGCTCTACTGTAACCACCTAATGTTTGTTCTGGAATGAAAACCCCTAATCATGGCATCCAACTTTTCCAAATACTTCCCTCATTGACCTGATGGACATCAGGTTCCTGAACCCAGGAATTCTGTTAGGGACAGAGAACCCCCAAGCCTGCCACCCTGTGTCCCAGGAGGAGGCCTCTGGATGCCAGTGCTCCCTACATAGACTGGACCCTGGTCACCTTTATCCCCACCTGCAATTCTGCTTGGGAAGTAGGAGAAGGAAGGGTGGGTCTCCTCATGCCCAGAATACGCCTGGGCCACCTCCTGGTGTGGGGCAAGGAAATCAAGTCTCTCCCTAAGCTTCCTGGCATCATTCCCAAGAGGACCCAGGGCACCACCACCCTACTTGAAGCTGGAGCGATGACTACTGCCAGGTGTGCCACCCACAAGTCCCAGAGGAACGAGCTGAACAGATCCTGCATCTCTGTTAAACTTTTATTTTTTTGAAAATTTATTTTTCTGTTAAATTGTTAAAAACTCGCCCATTTAACCTGCCAATTACAACCCCTTATTTACATGACTAATTTTTCTTTTTTACTTCTCATTCTGTATTATGAGAAGGAGAGTTGAAGTTTAGATGACTACGAGACTATACCTTAATTTTCCCCTCTTCCCATCAATATTGTACTTGGGAAACTTTGAAACCTAGAGAAAAATTACAAGGATAGTGTCGTGTGTAACGAACACCCATATACCTTCCACCTAGATTCACTAATTCTTAACATTTGGCCACAGTTTCATTCTCTATCCCCAGATCTATGTGTACTTCCCCCCCCCACACACACACACTCCCCGAACCACTTGAAAATGACTTTCATCATCTTGACTTTTCATCAACTAAATACTTTAGCAAATTGTTTCCTAAGAATGAGGACATTCTTCTACACAACAGGCACATTCAGAAAATGGGGTATTGTACAATATTATCACATATATAGATCTTTGTATTGAATTTCTTAAATCGTCCCGGTAATGCCACTTAGAATTTTTTTTTTTTTTAAATCCAGGATCTAATCAAAGATCACATGCTATATGTAGTTGTCATGACTCTTGGGTCTCCTTACTCTGATCCGGCATGGCCGCTCAGCCTTCTCTTTGGCGGGGAGGGGATCTTTTATGAAATTACCATTTTTTAAAGAGTCCAAGTCAATTTTTTTTTTTTTTTGCATTTGATTCTTTTTTCTTTCATGATTAAATTTGGGTTAAGCATTTTTGGCAAGAACACTGCAAGGTGATGCTGCCTTCCCTTAAAAACAGTTTTTATTTTTTTATTTTTTTTTCACAATTAAAAACAGTTTTTAAAAGATTCCAGCAACTCTATTTTAACCACAAACTTTTTGTTCTAGAAAGAAAACCGCTAACTTACATTAATTTTTAAACACACACACACACGTTATTGATGCTTCCGAGTTTGTCGCCACATCCCACTTCTGCACATATATCACAAATTATGGAGAGAGTGTAAAACAAAAGGAAATCCAACACCATGAAATTTGGTAGACCCACATTCAGAAGGGATTGCATCTAAATTAAGTCCTGACTAGTTCTCTTGGATCCTGTTTCTGATGGATACCTGCATTGTTTGACCAGCAACCTTCCTTTCAAAGAGGCACTACTCCCCTCTCCACGTGGCCCTGGTTGGCTGTCCATCATGGGACTCAACCTCCCTACTTTGGGGTTCGGTTCAAGGGTAAGTAGGATATGACCTGAACAGCACCATGGTCTTCCCTGAGAAATTGTGGATTCTGGAAAAGAACATCTCTTTCTTCTCCTGGGATCATGAGATAAAGCATAACCCTGGCTAGACCCATTTGTGGTCCTCTTTCTGATATTAAGGGGCAGATTTTACAGCAGAAGAGAAGAGCATTCCCACACGCAAGGTGAAGCAGTGGCAAGCTGCTGGGATAAACAGGTCGAGGGAGAGAGGGAGTTAATCTATGTGACATTATTTTAGTCCATGGACCTAGCCATGTCTGAAATTGGTTAGATCCTCTAGGGGTTCCTCCCTGCCCCTCTCAACCCCAAGCTAGTTTGAGCTGGGTTTCTGTCTCCCACAATTGAGTTTTGACTAATGCACGCGTGATTTAAGGACATGGTTAGAAGAACCTCAGGGATATTTTTCTTTGTGACTGTGAGAACCCTGCCAAGTCAGTGAGGAGGCCCCAGTTCTTGGGCCATACATGAGGGATGATAATCCCCACGGCAGGGTCGTGCGGATTAAGGAGGGAACTCAGCGAGTCTGTCATAGTGCCTACCTCATGTTAGGAGGTGTACGAAAGCCCAGGGCATCTGCCAGCCTGCTGCCATTTGCTCTGTGTCCTTGACCACTCTCCCCCTCTGGCAAGACTGAGTCAGACTCTGCTGAGAACAGTGCTTGGTCAGGTAGTAGTCATTGCTCACTGTCATCATCGTGGTTGTATTCTCTTCATTTGTCCTATAAATGCAGCAACACCAACAGAACATTGAATATGTCGTGAGGGTACTCAGCGTTGGTTAGGTCATTACTGTTCCCGGTGGGAGAGCAGCCATGGGTGAGGCTAAGTGCAACTTCACTGCACTGATGTTTTTGGCTGCAGGCACTTCCAGCTTGAGCTAAACCTGAAGCTGGGTGGTTAGGCAGAAGGGGGAGGGGCAGGAAGAAAAAAATGTTGGGGTTGATATTTAAAAAAAATTTTTTTGCTACCATTTGCATTTGTTTTTGGTCTCATTTGTCCTCTTTCTGCAATGATTTCCAGAAGGAAGTTTGCTGTGTCAGAATCCACAAAAGCCATGTATCTGTTGCTGTCAAAGGGACCAGGGTTCAAATAGTCTTTCAGAAAAGTAAAGTTCCCAGAGAAGAAATCATGGAGGTTCCTTAAGCACCTTGACAACTCAGGCCTATAACAGGGATCCTGGGATCACAAAGGCCTGCACAACTGTAGCACTGTCTTGGCTCTTGCTCTACGCACCCTAGCCACTGATAAGCAGGGGCCCCCCCAGACAGGAGAAAACAGATGTCCTGGCTTACCTCACACCTGGAAGATGAGTAGAGGTGACACGGCATTGCTGGCTGGGGCAGGCTGTCCTCGGCATGAGTTCGTACCCATTCTGTGGTGTGTCTGAAGAGAGGGAGTGAGGGTGCAGCTCAGACCTCTCCTGCCCGAGCAATCTCCCTCGTGTGGAAAGAATCTGCCCAGTGTGCCTTGTGGAAGCCAATCAATGCAGTTTCCCAACTTCCTGGGTATTTGGGGGTTGAGTGATTGTAAGCTCAGGGTTGGAAGCAGGTGTTTTGATCATACCTCGGTTCCAAGGGTCCTGATGGAAGAGTAATCTTTTCTTTTTTTTTTTTTTTTCTACTTGAATTTACTTGCAGAGGAGAAAGACCAGTGGCATGAGGCTGGCGGAGCCTATTCCCTTGAGGAGGTATTAGATGTCCCCAGGATGGAGTTGGTGCTAAAGTCAGAGGTCCAGCACATGAATTCTGCCCCAAAACAATGACTGTCTCACTGGTCTGAGGCAGGAGTGGTTTGAATATGGTGCAGTTCACCTTCCAGGTGCTCCCAAGAGTCCTTCTCCCAAGGAGAAGCTACAAATAAAAACCCGAGAGCTGTTCTCACACCTCTCTGTGAGCGTCTGGAACAGTCAGCAAGGCTTTGAGCCATGCTTGGGGAAAGACCCAAGTGAACAGCAAGAACACTTCCCCTTTGCAGCAGAGTCGCTGTGGGCCTCACTGTGAGACATCAGGGATGGATGCAGGGAGCATGAAGGGTGGTGGCTGCCACCATAGCCACCTGGAGGGACCTGAGGGCAGCTTTTGTGGGTCCCCAGGTCTTCGTGAGCCCAGGTGGTCATTGGCATGATGGAGATAGTGCTCCAGGGGCCCCAGAAGGAGTACTGCACCGGCCTTGGTGGCCAAGAGCTGGACAGAGATGGTCCATGATGCGCTCGGATGGTGGGGGCCAGAGGGAGCATGGAATCCCGTATTGGTGAGCTCATAAGTGCTCTTGCCCCCTGGGCTTCCCAGTAATAATTGGGACAGGGGAGTGGGACAGATGTAGAGCAATATGATTTATTACTGTAACTGTAACCCCAGTCTTCCCTTTTTTTTCTCCCAGGAAAGGAGGTGAAAGGGGATGTGTGGGTTCTGCCCATAATTTCAGGTTGACTTCTCCTGATGATAAACAGCTGGTGCTACCGAAGAGGAGAAAGGATACAGGGTTGTTGCACTGAACTGGCTGGGAAGCAGAATCTGGAGGAAGCTGGAGCTGGTGCCCTGGTGCTCCAGACAGCGTCAAGGAATCACAGGTGGTCTTAGGGAGATCAGCTTGTGGCTTTCCCTTAATTCCCCTGAGGACCCGGAGTCTAGAGGTAGGTTTGGAAATGTCCAGGGATTTGTAAGCAAAGCTTCAGGGGGAAGGTTCGAGGCCGAAGTAAGAGGCTAGTAAGAGGAATGGTCCTATGGGAATCAATGTCAGGTTTCAGGGCATTACCCACTAGTCTCAATCCCATAACTAACAACAAAGGGAATCAAAGGGGAGGGAGTAATACTCAGATGGCTCCAATACAGGCTTTTTGGAAACACTGGATCATCTGCAAACAATCTATTATTCCCTCGTGAGACTACTTTGTATGCAGGGGTGTAAATCCAGAACACGATTGCTAAAGCCATAAAAGCTAGTTTTCTGATTTTCCTTTTCTGATTTAGTTCTTGGGAGACCCAGTGTGGCCCAGTACAAAGGGCTTTTACATTGTAATCACACCCTGGTGAGCTCTCCATTTGCCAGCTTCTCTGCCCTCGAGGAGATCACAGGACACTGCTCAGCCTCAGTCCTGTGGCCCTGAGAAAATGCGGGCAATGACATTTGCTGAGTTCCTGTTAGTGTGTCAGACACAAACAATTCTAGGTTTGCACAGGAGGACACAGCCCAGCAGCTCAAACCCCAATCACAGCAGTGACCAGTTTTAGCCTTGGTTTATCTACCGAGCTAAGATGGCTCAATATCTCAGAGAAAAGCCACTCTGGTGCTCAGGTTAGACTTTAAGCTCTAGAGGATCATGGTTATGCCTCATCCCACATCCAGAAAACCCCAGAGCGGACGGGGAAATGGGAGCTGAGCTGTCGTGACACCGTCTTATTCTAGTTGGTACCCTCGATCACCCCTAGAGTCATCCCCATGGCTGCACCTTGTGGCCGAGGCTCTGCAACATCTGGTTTCACCCTGGAGTGGGATTATGCAGAGCTGCATGAGGAGGAGGTAAGATTTAACATGTAAGACTTAAAGGTGGAGGAGGGGGTTAGCGCCACAATGCAGGGAGAGCAGAGCAACAGCCCAGGCAAAGGGGAGAGCCAGTATGGGCAAATGGAGGGAGGGAGAGTTACATACTCTTTGCTTAGAAATAAAGGGATGTCCTCAGTGTGGCTGGAGCTTATGCCACATGATAGCTAACCCTGACCCTTCTCCCACTGGAGCCATCGGAGTGGCTAAAGGCACATCCTGGGTAAGGCCCCAACCTGAATCCTGGCTGTGCTGGTTACTTATCTAGAACCAGTGATCTAGTTATTTAGATCTAGAACCAGTTATTTCCCGCAACTTGCCCATCTCAATGAAAAAAAGGAGGACATTAATAATCTACCTTGAAGACCTGAGAATTAAAATGCTGGAAGGCTGTTAGTGCAGCCCTCAGCAATGCACCATGTACCTGATAAATGTTCATTTTAACCACCATCATCGTCCTCAACAGGTAATATCCTTTCAAAGATAAAGCAGTGAGTCGTTGCAACAGGCACTCAAACAACATTTAGTGGATGCCAAAGCAAGCAGTCATCTCAGAACCAGAGATTTCCAGGGCGATACAAAGGGATGCTATCTGTAGCTCTTCACTCGGCCCAAAGCTGTGACCTGGCCTGAGAGGTCAGAGCCTGGGTTGGGATGCCAGCCCCCGGCCCCAGCACAATGCATCCTATTGCATATGCCGGGTGCTGCAGATAAGCAGGAGGGTTCATCTGGAAGGAGGTTGTAGAGACTGTTGTCCTGCATAAGAGCCATTGTTCTGGATGGTAATGTTGACTCCGGAGCCTTCCTGCCCTGTGAACTTATCTCCTATTTCTTGTGTTTCTTCATCTTTAAAAGGAGATGCTCTACTTAAGTCTCAAGGTTGTTGTGCTCACCAGACAAATGACCCAAGGCAGTGGACACAGAATTGCTGCGATTAGTACTGGGGGCACCATTACCTAACGGCAGGCAATTCTTGGACGACCTGCTTTTCTCAGAGAGCAGAAGTGCCACCTGCCCATGATATAAATATCTCAGGGAAGCTGAATTATTTATTTATTATAGACTTGGGTTCACAGGGAAGGAAATTGGTTTCCTTAAAACCAATTGATTGGCTTAAATGGCAGGAACAGCACTCTCCTGTCCTTACTTCCAGACCCTGGGCCAAGTTCAGGCGTGAGGGGGCACATTAGAGATGTACCTTCCCACCTGCAGACCAATACGGGGGTCAGAAAGTCAATGAAATCATCCTAACCCGCGAGTGGCAGGGAACCTACTTCAGCTAAAACATCGATCTTGGTTCTGTGACATAAGAGGGCAGAGCTAAACAAACAGGTGTGTGCATTCCCAGGTAGTGGCATCACCCTGGCTTGTGTCCCAGCCTTGGGGGTATGCAACCAGGGGAAGGCACATGGAGCCCATGGACAGGAAAAGACAGGAAATGGATATTTATTCAGTGCCCTTGGGGCCAGGCACCCCATCTGGCAATGTCACACAGGCAGCTTGCCTGATGTCTTTTCATTTCTGGGGGGGTTAAGTTCCTTACTTCTTGTCTAGCAGGTTCTTCAACTGCTCAGTGGTTACAGTTGCCAAAACTTGGATCTGACTCAAAGGACTGGCATCCTTAGCCATCCTCAACCTGACCAGTCAGTCAACAAACACCCATTGAACTGCTGGTATGTGCTGGGCAGGGAAGATGCAGAGACCCTCCAGGCAGATTCTCTGGCCCTCAGAGAGCTCACAGGGTACAAGGGACAGATGACCTACACATTACCCCGCAGGCTGCAGAGGATGTGGTCGGAGGGACATTCACATTCACTGTGAATCTTAATCTCTAGGACTTTAGGACTCCTTATTTTTGGGTGTCCCTTCTAAATACATACTGATCTTTATGCCTGAATCTGCATTCATAATTTTGTATTATTTTTCTTAAAGAGGGCACCCCCCCCCCAACTTATATAAGATCAGAAGCCACTAAGCCCGGACTCGGCCCCCTGGCAGGATGGAGCATGAGCACCAAGGACATGGGGATAAAACACGTGTAGGGGCCAGGAAGGTTCGCAGGAGCTGATGCATGAGATAACACTTGAGCAAGAGGAGCTCCACCACGAAGAGGAGGTCAGGTGTGTGGGGGGAAGGAGGACAGATGAGAATATGTCCATTTCTCAGGAAGCCATGAGCTGGGTGGTTGTTGAGAAAGGCCTGTTGACTGTAGGGGTGGCCAGAGTGGAGGGGGGGGGGTGCTGCTGAGGGAGGGGTGGGGAGATGTTGACCAGAGAAGCAAAGGGCTTTTGTGCTGAATACTCTATAGAACTTTAACTTTCATCCTTTGAGCTGGAAGCAACTGTGGAAGGGTTTTTAGGACTCCTTTTTAAAGCATATTTTACAAGCTTTCCATCGGTAACCAGATATAGGCTGGCCTGGAGTGATGGTGACTGACTGTTACCTGGGCCTCTGCATCCTGGAAAACCCTTCTGGCCCAGAGAAACCAGGACAGTTGGTCACCCTCCTGGAGGAGGAGGGGGCCCAAGCAAGAGTTGGTGTCCTGAGTGCTGTCCCCTGAGCTCCAGAGTCTTCATGCTGACAGCTACCCACCTGGAGCTCCACTTGGATGTCCATTTGGCATCTCACAGTGTGTTTAACACCTCATGGCCTTTGTGCTTGCTGTTCCCTCTGCTAGAAATGCAATTCCCCATCCCTCGTGGTTCACGCCTTCACCTCCTTCAGGTCTTCACTCAGTCTCACTCTCCCCAAGACCTGCCCTGGGCCCACGCCCCTGCTGCTCCCATCCCTCGTGGTTCATGCCTTCACCTCCTTCAGGTCTTCACTCAGCTTTACTCTCCCACTGAAGCCTGCCCTGAGCCCATGCCCCTGCTCTTCCCCAGATACCTCATGGTTCACCCCTGTACCTCCTTCAGGTCTTCATTCAGCTTTACTCTCCCACTGAAGCCTGTCCTTAGCCCACGCCCCTACTGTTTACCCAGATACCTCATGGTTCACCTCTGCACTTCCTTCAGGGCTTCACTCCCACTGAGGCCTGCCCTGAGCCCACACCCCTGCTGTTCTCTATCCCTATCCTTGTTTGGCCTGTCACTCTGAGAGAGCAAGGAAACCCTACATCCCCTTACCCATATTGGCTTGTCCTGAGTTACACCCTCTGACGAACCAGTGATCCAGGGAGATGGTCCTTTGAGTTCCATGAGCAAACCAACTGAGCTGAGGCCTGCCCTGAGCCCACACCCCTGCTGTTCTCTATCCCTATCCTTGTTTGGCCTGTCACTCTGAGAGAGCAAGGAAACCCTACATCCCCTTACCCATATTGGCTTGTCCTGAGTTACACCCTCTGACGAACCAGTGATCCAGGGAGATGGTCCTTTGAGTTCCATGAGCAAACCAACTGAGCCTGAAGAGGGGCTTGTCAAACCCTCTGACTCAGCCAGTTGGTCTGAGGCACAGGTGACAACCAGGACTTGGCTGTTGGCATCTGAAGTGGAGCAGTTTCATAGGCCTGGTCCCCCTTAATCTGTGGACTCTGAGGCTACCTCCTGGTAGATAGTGTCAGAATTGAAGTGAATGGTAGGACACCCAGTTGGGTGGGCTAAGTGGATGTTGAACGAAGCACCTGCACTAGAAAGGATGAGAACCTGAACTAGGAAGAGAGAACGTAGAAAACCTACTCAGGAGGGTTCACGAGTGATAGAACTTGTTGGAAAGAAAAGACATCAAGAGTCCAGACCCATCACAAATACATTAACACAAATAAGTCAATTTAGAATTAATAAGAGTTTACATTTCGTTTGTAAAAAATAGAGCCAGCGCTTTTTTGAAGCAATTTCCTTTCCCTCAGAGGAAGGGCAGACATTTGTGCGCGCTTGTCCTGTTAAAGGAGCCCCTTGCTCTCCCCACGGGTAAGGATCACCAGCAAGCTGGAAGCTTTGTTTCAGGAAAGCAGATCCTTCCCCCTCTGCCCCCTTTCCTCTTTCCTGTCACAGTATTGAGCCCCCTTCAGGGAATGCAGGGTTTTGCAGTTCAAACCTCCCCGTTGACTCTCCAGAAGCAAACTTCTTGAAAGGCCTTTGTGGGCGGCCCTGTTTGCTGCTAGAATGTGTGGGAGCATATTGCTGCTTTCACAGGGTCTGTTTCATATGTTCAATTTATAAAGTTATTATTTTCCCCCTAGTACCACCTCCTAGTCTTCCTTGCTCCTTACTGGGGATAGGATTGAGCAGCATTCTTATGCTACCTCCCAGAGACTCTAGGAGGATTATGCTCCTGTGGCCCAGAGGTAACTATTTTACTAACGTACTTTCTTTTTCTTTTTAAGTTTTTATTTAAATTCCAGTTAGTTAACATACAGTGTAGTATTGGTTTTGGGTACACAGTAGAGCAATTCCAGACATCGCCCAGTGCGCATCACAGGTGCCCTCCTTAATTCCTTTCATCTGTTTGATACCCTCCTCCCACCCCCAGGAACCATCATTTTGTTCTCTGTAATGAAGAGTCTGGTTTTTGGGTTGTCTCTATTTCCCTTTGTTTGTTTTGTTTCTCAAATCCCACATATGAGTGACATTCATATGCTGTTTGTCTTTCTCTGATTGTGTTGTTGATTTCAGCTATTCTGACAGGTGTGAGATGATATCTCATTGTAGTTTTGATTTGTATTTTCCAGATGGTGAGTGATGTCAAGCATCTTTTCATATGTCTGTTGGTCATCTGGATGTCTTCCTTGGAAAAATGTCCATTCATGTCTTCTGCCCATTTTTAAATCAAATTATTCATTTTTAAGTTGTTGAATTATATGTTCTTTATGTATTTTGAATCCTAGCCCTTTATCACATTTGTCAATCGAAAATATCTTCTCCCATTCCATAACATTGCCTTTTAGTTTTGTTGTTTCCTTTGCTGTGCAGAAATGTTTTCTGTTTTTTGTTTTTGTTTTTCATGTAGGCCCAATAGTTTATTTTTGCTTTTGTTTCCCTTGCCTTAGGAGACCTATCTAGAAAAGAGTTGCTATGTCTGATGAAAAATTATTGCCTGTGCTCTCTTCAAGGACTTTTATGGTCTCACATTTATGAATTCAATCCACTTTGAGTTCATTTTGCAAATGGTGAAAGAGAATGGTCTAGTGTCATTCTTCTGCATGTGGCTGTTGGGTTTTCCCCACCATTTGTTGAAGAGACTGTCTTTTTCCCATTGGATATTCTTTCCTGCTTTGTCAAAGATTAATTGGCCATATAATTGTGGGTTCATTTCTGGGTTTTCTGTTCTATTGATGTGTGTGTCTATTTTTGTGCTATCATCATGCTGTTTTGATCACCGTGGCTTTATAATATAACCTGAAGTCCAGAGTTGTGCTGCCTCTAGCTTTGCTTTTCTTTTTCAAGATTGCTCTAGCTATTAATTTTTTTTAATTTTTTGGTTCCATACAAATTATAGGATTGTTCTGGTTCTGTGAAGAATGCTATTGGTATTTTGATAAGAATTGCGTTACATATGTAGATTGCTTTGGGTAGTATAGACATTTTAACAAAATTTGTTCTAATCCATGATCATGGAATGTTTTTCCATTGTTTTGTGCTGTCTTTGATTTCTTTCATCAGTGTTTTATAGTTTTCAGAGTATAGATTTTTCATTTCTTTGGTTAGGTTTATTCCTAGGTATCTTATTACTTTGGTGCAATTGTAAATGAGATTGATTCCTTAATTTCTCTTTCTGCTGCTTTGTTATTGGTGTATAGAAATGCAGATTTCTGTACATTGATTTTGTATCCTGCAACTTTACTGAATTTGTTTATCAGTTCTAGCAGTATTTTGGTGGAGTCTTTTGGGTTTGGGTATATGGTGTCATGTCATGCACAAATAGTGGACGTTTTACTTCTTGCTGATTTGGACTCCTTTTATTTCTTTATGTTGTCTGGTTGCTGTGGCTGAGACTTCTAGTATATGTTGAATAAAAGCAGTGAGAGTGAACATCCCTGTCTTGTTCTTGACCATAGAGGAAAAGCTCTCTGTTTATCCCCATTGAGGATGATGTTAGCTGTGGGTTTTTCATAGATGGCCTTTAGTATGTTGAGGTTATATTCCCTCTGAACCTACTTGGTTGAGGGTTTTTATTATGAATGGATGTTGTACTTGTCAATGTTTTTTTCTGCATCTACTGAAATGATTATATGGTTCTTATCCTTTCCTTTATTAATGTTCTGTATCAAGTTGATTGATTTGCAAATATTGAACCACCCTTGTAACCCAGGAATAAATCCCACTTGATTGTGGTAAATGATTTTTTTTAATGCATGTTCAGTTTGGTAGAATTTTGTTGAGGATATTTTCATCTATATTTATCAGAGATATTGGCCATAGTTCTCTTTTTTTGTGGTGTCTTTATCTGATTTTGGCATCAGGGTAATGTTGGCCTCATAGAATGAATTTGGGAGTTTTCCTTCCTTTTCTAGTTTTTGAAGGACTTTAAGAAGAAAGGTATTAGCACTTCTTTAAATGTTTGGTAGAATTCAAGCTCTGGACTTTTGTTTGTTGGGAGTTTTTGGATTACTGATTCAATTTCTTTGCTGGTTATAGGTCTGTCCAAGTTTTCTATTTCTTCCAGTTTCAATTTTCATAGATTATATGATTCTAGGAATTTATCCATTTCTTGTAAGTTGTCCAATTTGTTGGCATATAGTTTTTCATAATATTCTCTTATAATTGTTTGTATTTCTGTGGTATTGGCTATTATTTCTCCTCTCTAATTTGTGATTTTATTTATGTGAGTCCTTTCTCTTTTCTTTTGATCAATCTAGCTAGGTTTATCAATTTTATTAATTTTTTCAAAGAACTAGCTCCTGGTTTCATTGATCTGTTCTATTGTTTTTGTAGTTTCTTTATCATCTATTTCTGCTCTAATCTTTATTATTTCCTTTCTTCTGCTGGCTTTAGGCTTAATTTATTATCTTTTCCAGCTACTTTAGATGTAAGGTTTGGTTGTCTGAGATTTTTCTTGCTTCTTAAGGTAGGCCTGAATTGCTATAAACTTCCTTCTTAGAACCACTTTTCTGAATCCCAAAGGTTTTGAAACATTGTGTTTTCATTTTCATTCATTTCCGTATAGTTTTTTATTTCTTTTTTATCTCTGGGTTGACCCATTCATTGTTTAGTAACATGGTAACCTCCATGTATTTGTTTTCTTTCCAAATTTTTTCTTGTGGTTAACTTCTGGTTTTGAAGCGATGTGGTCAGAAAAGGTACATGGTATGACTCCAACCTTCATGAATTTGTTGAGGTCTGTTTTGCAGTCTAATATGTGATCTCCTCTGGAGAATGTTCTAGCTGTACTTGAAAAAAAAACATGTATTCTGTTGTTTTAGGATGGAATGTTCTGAAAATATCTGTTAAATCCATCTGATCTAGTGTGTCATTCCAGGCCATTGTTTCTTTGTTGATTTTCTGTTTGGAAGATCTATTCATTGATTTAAGAGGGATGTTAAAGTCTCCAACTATTATTGTATTACTATAATTTGTTCTTTTATGTTTATTATTGGTTTATATGTATTCGAGTGCTCCTGTGTTGGGTACATAAATGTTTACAATTGCTATATGTTCTTGTTGGATTGTCCCTTTCATTATTAGATAGTGCCCTTCTCTACTTCCTGTTACAGTCTTTGTTTTAAGTCTAGTTTGTCTGATATAAGTACTGCTACTCTGGCTTTCTTCTGACATCCAGTTGCATGATAAACATTTCTTTATCCTCTTACTTTCAATCTGCAGATGACTTTAGGTCTAAAATGAGTCTTTATAGGCAGCAAATAGATGGGTCTTTTTTTTAAAATCCATTCTCATACCCTATGTCTTTTGATTGGAGTATTTAGTCCATTTACATTCAAAGTAATTATTGATAGGTATGTATTTATTACCATTTTATTACTTGTTTTGTGGTTGTTTTTGGAGATTTTCTCTGATACTTTCTTATCTTTTTCATGGTTTGCTGGTTTTCTTTAGAGATGTGTTTAGATTTGTCTTTATTTTTTGCATGTTTGTTAGTTGTTTTTGATTTGTGGTTACCGTTAGGTTTGTATATAACATCTGCTTAAAGCAGTCCATGTTAGTTGATGGTTGTTTAAGCTTGAGCATATTCTTTACTCCTGTCTTCCACACATTTTAGGTATATGCTGTCATATTTTACATCCTTTTATTTTGTGATTTCCTTCACTGATTTTTTTAATAGAAATATTCATTTTACTGCTTCTGTGTTTCCTACCTGCATACTGTCACTTTTGGTCTTTCTTTTCCACTTGTAATATCCCCTTCAGTATTTCTTGCAAGGCTGGTTTAGTGGTCATGAACTCTTTTAATTTTCATTTGTCTGCAAAGCTCTTTATTTTTCCTTCTATTTTGAATATTAGCCTTGGTGGATAGAGTATTCTTGGCTGCAGATTCTTCCCATTCAGCATTTAGAATAGATCATTCCCATCCCTTCTGGCTTGGAGAGTTTCTGCTGAAAAATCTGCTAATAGCCTTATGGGTTTCCCCTTATAAGTATTTTCCTTAAGAATTTCCTTATCACCATATTTTGCCCGTTTAATTACAATATGTCTTGGCATGGATCTGTTTCTGTTGATTTTGTTGGGGGTTCTCTGTGTGTCCTGGATCTGGATATCTGTTTCTTTCCCCAAATTAAGGAAGTTTTCAGGTAATATTACTTCAAATGAATGTTCTACCCCCATTTCTCTCTTCTTCTTCTTCTGGGGCTCCTATATGAATATTATTATGTTTAATGGAGTCACTGAGTTTCCTAAGTTTATTCTCACTTTGCATAATTATTTTCTCTCTTTTGTTCAGTTTCATTGCTTTTCATTACTTTGTCTTCTAGGTCATTAATCATTCCTCTGCTTCCTCCTGCCTGCTGTTCATTGCATCAAGAATGTTTCTACTCTCCATTTATTGCACTCTTCATCTCTGATTGATTCTTCCTTAAATATTTTATCTCTGTGGTAGAGGTCTCACTGATGTCTTTCATTCTTTTCTCAAGTCCAGTGAGTATCCTAACTCTATATACCAATGTAGTAGAATGGACGTGGGTAATCCCAGGTACCATCTGAGTCATATACTTAATGCATTTATTTCATATCAGTGATGACTTCTATAGGTGTAACACTCATAACCTCTGGGATAAAGTATTGACCATACCTATTGTTTTGACACCACTCTTTTGATAAGACATAAAAATCCCTGCCTTTAGAAAGTTATAGTAGCATATGATATGGACCAAAATTAAGTATAATAACAACATTTATATGGTACTTACTGTGTACCAGCCTCTATTTCAAGTTCTCACAACAGCTTTATAAGAAGATAGATGCTATTATTATCTCCATCTACATCTGAGGAAACAGAGGCATAAAGGGGTTTACAACTTGCCCAGGCTCACACAGAGAACACATGGCAGGCCTTCCCTCCAGGAAAAGATCCAGTTGAAGCTGATGGAGGGGGAGTCAAGAAAGGCACCTAGAAAATGTCTTAGCTGGATAAAAGGGAAAGAATGTGAGTGAAAGGTTTAATTTTATAGGAAAAAAAAAAGAGCAAAGATCCAGATTGTTTCATTTAAAAAATCAGGGCCAGCTTTTTTGCAAAATAAGGAATTAGGAGATATTTATAATTTGCACCTATGCACCTGTTTCTTTTTTTTTTTTTAAAGATTTTATTTATTTATTCATGAGAGACAGAGAGAGAGACAGAGAAAATGAGAGAGAGAGAGAGAGAGAGAGAGAGAGAGGCAAAGACACAGGCAGAGGGAGAAGCAGGCTCCATGCAGGGAGCCTGATGTGGGACTCGATCCCAGGACCCCACGATCACGCCCTGGGCTGAAGGCAGGTGCTAAACCACTGAGCCACCTAGGGATCCCATGCACCTGTTTCAATGTCCAACCAGTACTCTCATGGCTCCCTTACATTCCAGTGCCCTCCATTTATTTACATCTTGGACAGTGTTTGTGCCAAACCTGTGGCTCTAGTCTCACACTTGACTGAAATGTCTCACTTCCTTCCCTGGTTCCCAGGGAGCTTAGAACACACAAGAGCAATGCATGCTAGCGTATTAGTCACTTCTCCCTTTTAGAGATTGCCCCTTCCAAAGGGTGTTTGGATTTTAAGCAGAAGAATTTAGAAAACAGGGATAAAAACCTTTAGCCGAAGGAATATTTTGGCTTCCAACTTCCCATATCATTATAGGCATAGAGATACAGAATAACCTAGATGCTTTGATAAAAAATACTTGTGTGTGGGGGATCCTTGGGTGGCTCAGCGATTTGGCACCTGCCTTTGGTCCAGGGCATGATCCTGGAGTCCTGGGACTGAGACCCATGTCAGGCTCCTTGCATGGAGCCTGCTTCTCCCTCTGCCTGTGTCTCTGCCATTCTCTCTCTCTCTCTCTCTCTCTCTCTCTCTCTGTGTGTGTCTCATGAATAAATGAATAAAATCTTTTTTAAAAAAAGGAAAATACTTGTGGGTAGTATTCACTAAATGTTTACTGTGAGCAAGTTGTGTCTAATGTTAATATGCTGTGGCAGAGACTATTACTTTCCTCCCAATACCTGTTATTTATTTCTTACATATTAAAAGAAATCTTGGTTTTTAGTTAGGTATATGGCTGACTGGAATAAAAAAAAATTCCAGCTTCCTTTGCAGTTGGAATGGCCATATGGTCAAATTCTGGCCAATGGGATGTAAATATGTGTCACATGAAGTTGCTTGAGAAATGTCCTTACAGGAAGAAGGCATGCCCTTCTTTGTGCCTGCCTCTTTCCTGCTGGCTATAGTGTGTACCTGATAGGGATGCTGGATATTGTAATTCATAATAAGAAATATATATTTGGTCTTTGTTACTGTTTCTGGCACAAAGCTCCTAAAACCCTTAGAATTTCCTAAGGGATGAGAGTGATAAAGGTGTCTTTTGTTATCTTAATGAGTGATTTTTTTAGAGCATCTAAGATAGGGGCTGGTTGCCAGGAGACCCAATCCTGTGATTAGAGGGTTGGAACTTTTAGTGATACCCTCATTGATCTCCAGGGAGGAGAGAGTGGCTGGAGGTTGAATCAATGACCAATGACCCAGGATTAATCAATCATGCCTATGTAATTAAGCCTCTGTAAAACCCCAAAAGTACAGGGTTTAGAGAGCTTCTAGGTTGGTGAACACATGGAGATTTGGGAGAGAATGTCACTCTTTGAGAGAGCATAGAAACTCTATATCCCCTTGCCCATATCTGGCTGGTCTTGAGTTACATCCTCTGATAAACCAGTGATCTAGTAAGATGTTTCTCTGAGTTCTGTGAGCAAATTAATTGAACCTGAGAAGGGGTTTGTGGGACCCTCTGATTCACAGCCAGTTGGTCAGAAGCACTTGGACTTGGCTGTTGGCATCTGAACTGGAGGAGGGGTCAGTCTCATAGGACTGGTCCCTTAACTTTTGTGTTCTGACAGTATCTCCTGGTAGATGGTGTCAGAATTGAACTGAATTGTAGGATACCCAGTTGGTGTCCAAGAATTGCTTAGTGGTATAAGGACTGCCCCCCCCCACACACACTGGAATTGGGTGCAGAACCCTTAAATGCCCAAGCAGCTATCTTGGCCCATGATGTTTGATGCCATGTGCTAGGATGGCAGAGTCACATGCTGAGATGCTTCTTCTAAATTCACCAATCACCTACATCACTCCTCCTCCTTTGAGGATCAGAGGAAAGCCAGGAATGTGAGTCTAATGGAAGTTCTCCAAAAGGAAACATGAGGAATGGGGAATTAGTGTTACACAGCATAGTACTTTTTTAAATCTTAATTTTATTCTGTGAAGTGTAAGTGTAAAGCTAGGACTCTGGTTCAATTCAGCCTGATTCTAAAACCTGTGTGCTTAACCATGACGTAGACTGCATAGGTTACCATTGCTAATAGTAGTATGCTAGTAAACAGTTAGCAATCAGCTGCAGGTGGAAGAGAGAACCATTATTTTTAGTGTTTGCCTGTTTCCTTGGAGTATATAGTGCCACCATGTCAATTTTAAGTCACCAACAGTTCAACAACTGACTTGCAAAATTCCTGAAAATTTGACAGTCTGCCCTTGTAAGCCCATATGAACCAGCTCTGGAACACCCCTGAAACATACTTAGCTGAGCCTAAGAGGAATGGCTCCAGGCAAACAGCAAGATATTTCCAGCTGTGCTTCTTAACACCCAGATTTTATGGTTTGGGGTCTAATTAAGGTAACAGCATTTCAGAGCAAGTAGAACACCTGGTGACCCCTCATGATGTTGGACAGGAAATTATTAAAGAGGCATGGCTTGACTTATGGCCTCTGAGGAGCTATGTGGGAGTATCCTAGCTTCCCTGTTTCTTTTTGATGGACAATCCATTTTCAGAGAGACCACAAGTAGCCAGTGATTCTTCTAGTCAAAAAGAATTTCAAGTATTCCTCCTGTTGACAAAATACTAAGAATAGTACCCTTTAAGAATGCCTTTGCTGGAGCTGAGGGATTTTAGTTCTGCAGAGAGAAGCAGGACCAGAGTGCTTGAAGAGGGGTGTGGAGAGCTCTGTTGTCACAATTCACAGTTGACATTTTGCAGGGCATGTTGGAGGGATGCAATGCTTCCTCCAGTAATCAATGGAGGGCTGAAGCTCAATGAGGACTGGAATTTGAGCAAGTACTGAGAGGAAAGACTAAGACTCTTTTGTAAGGTGTCTGTGGTGACAAGGGCAATGCAGGGCACACGGATGAGGATTTGGACAAAACCTGCCCAGAGAAAGTTCTTTTACCACATCCTTAGGAGCAAGGCTGAAAACTGTTATTGGAACCCACTGTACATCCTCTGTAGTGTGTGGATGGTAAGTTTATGTCAGCGCTATAAATAGTGCTCCTAACAGAGTGGGCTCAATCACGCTCAATAAATCATTTTGTTAACTACACAAACTCCTGAGTTGAAGAAGCTCTTAAGCCTCATTGAATACAGATTCCAGACGTAGAGGCTCCTGCTAAAGGTGAGAGGTTCTCCATGTGAACAAAACAAGGCCATCAGCCCCTCCCAGGATTCTAGCTCAACTGAAACCAAATCCTGTCTTTCTGGTTACATAAGCAGGATGTTTTGACCTAGCTCTGTTCTCCTTCACATCCCTCTGCTCCCTAAGAGACTCTGTTCCAAGGTCCCAATGTTTTTGATACAGCTCACTTGTTTTGAATCTGTTTTATTACTCCCAAGGTTGAACTGCAAATTTCAATTTTCTAGTGATGGTGTAGTGCTTGTCCAGTGACAGGATTGTAGACATTTTACATGGAAGTATTGGAGAGTGAGGGTCTTGTCCTCTGGTCCCACCAGCTCCCTATTCTTGAGGCAATAATACTTGCCTATTAATCCATGAACTAGCCTCAGAGGGACCATGAACTTCTAATTTGCATGGGTCATGTCACTATGTCTTTTTTTTTTTTTTTTAGGGTAGTGGGTCTATCAGATTCTAAGAGTATTTTGTGACCCCTCCATCACAAATTAAAATGTGCTGAAATTATCCTTACCTTTTGAAAAATGTGGGCATTTGACTTTGAATTACATCCACTTTTTGATTCCCTTTCCATTGGCATTTCCTTAAACTTAGAAATGTGAGTTGTCACCTGCATTCTGTCTACGTGATCATCCTATCACTATCCTCTTCTTCCTCCTTATTAATTTTATTTTAGGGCTTTTCAGAGAAGACTCTTGAAAAGCAAGTAAACAGATAAATAGATGACATCGAAAGTAGTATTTCTGATCTGAGTCATAGGGTATGTCATGTAAACAATATTTACGTGCTAATGAGAAGCCACATTGCACTCTGAAAATCAGAGCAAGCATTTGTGAGTGGTGACCATGTGCTGGTTTCATGCTAACCCTTGATGTGGATTATCTCATGAATCTGGCAGTCCTTTGAAGTGGGTACTGTCATTAACCTCATTTTATAGTTGAGGGAAGTGAAGCTTACAGTGTATGAGTAACTTGCATAGGTCTTCAGCCTGGATCTGACTCCAAAGCCCAAGCATTTAACCACTGCCCTGATTAGAGCTTTTTTCTGCATCTAAAGAGGATCCCTTTTCTTTTTCTACAGGCTATGAGGGTATGGATCACAAGAAGGAACCTTGAAACTAGGTAGGATTTTTTTCCTTGCCAACTTTGATTTTAAAATATTTCTAACTACGGAAAAGTTGTGAGAAGCATACAATGAACATCCACATATCCTTCATGTCAATTCACCAGTATGCACATTTTGCCTATACAGATAGATCTTTTCTTAATCATACAAAAATATGTAGCAGATGTCATGACATCTCATTCCTAAATTCTTCAACATGCATTTCCTAAGAAAAAGGTTGTTCTACATTTACAATACTATGATCACATACAAGAAAATGAACAATTCTCTACTATGTTCCAATATATGGGCTGTTTTTATATTTCTGTAGCTTTTCCTAAAAATACATTTTATTCCTATTTTCATTTCTTTTTTTGTTTTTGACCCAGGATCTAATCAAATTTTATGAATTGCATTTTCTTGTGATGAGTCTCTAGTCTGTTTAAATCAGAACAACCTCTGCTTCACTCTGTTACCCGTTATATTGACATTCGAAGAGTCTGAGCCAATTGTGTTGTAGTCTGCACCACATTGTGTATTTGCTTTGTTGTTTCCTCATGATTAAATGCCTATAAAACATTTTTGGCTGGAAAGTGTCTAGGTGATGTTTTATTGCATCAAATTGGTAGGTACCTCATGCCAGGTTGTCCCACTATTGGTTGTATGAAGTCTGATCACTTGATTAGGGTGATGGTCACAGATCTTTTCATTGTTAAGGTTACTTTCCCCATGTAATGAATAACTTGTGATTCTTTGAGATTTTGTGAATGTTCTGATTCTCAACTCTCCTTCATCCAATGGCTTTAGCATCTATTGATGATTTGCTTTAATCAATTAATATATGGAAGGTGACAAACTATGGGTTTTTTTCCTATTCTTCTTACTCTTTCTTTCTTTCTTTCTTTCTTTCTTTTTTTTTTTTGCTGACATTATTCTTTTAAAAAAACTTCTCCTCTTTTGAGTATCACTATGGGATCATAATTTATTAAAATTAATTCAATGCTTCTTTATCCTTTTGACATAGCCCCATTAATCTTTTTTTTCCCTATTAATCTTTGAGTACTTCTTTGACATCTGGCCCAAGATGTCTTGATATTACCTTTTATGTTCCCTGCCCCAGACCTGGAACCATGTCTATAAGAAATCCTAGTTTTCTTGAGTGGGAAATGGCATTTACAAAGAACTCTGTGAGGTATGCTCATTACTATTTGAGTATCATTGCTTCTGGCCCTTTTTATAGATTAAGCTAGAAAAAAATTGAATGATGACTTCATAATGATTCCTCAATTAAAATAGAAATCAACCCAAAACCCTAATCCCCCATTCCACATATGTACTTTCCTTATCCCACAGTGAAAACCTTGGTTTTCAACATCAATAGATTTACTTGTTTATACTGTCATACAATAAGCACAATATGGTTTCAGAAACATAACCAATAACCCTGTCAATTATAAACCTATTAAGTTCAAGATGTGTTTGCAATTATTTTGGTCTTAAAATATATTCTATTATGAATATATAGTCTGGGGCACCTGAGTGGCTCAGTTGGTTAAACATACCTTTGGCTCAGGTCATGATCCCATGGTCCTGGGATGGAGCCCCGCATCTGGCTCCTTGAGCATCAGGGAGCCTGCTTCTCCCTTTCCCTCTGCCTGTCACTCCTCTTGCTTGTGCTCTCTCTCTCTCTCTCTTAAATAAATAAATAAATAAATAAATAAATAAATAAATAAATAAATAAATTTTAAAAATGTACAATCAGTATTATATTTAAAAGTTACTTGAATGCATTTATTATTCTATGTAGCTCTCTTATTGTAGATTCACTTCTTTCTGTAGTCAATGTTAAGGTTTCCTTCTTATTTAATTTTATGATTTGGAGACGCCTGGGTAGCTCAGTGGTTGTGTGTCTGCCTTTGCCTCAGGTCGTGATTCCGGGGTCCAGGATTGAGTCCGACAAGGGCTCCCTGCATGGAGCCTGCTTCTCCCTCTGCCTATGTCTCTGCTGCTCTCTGTGTCTCTCATGAATAAATGAATAAAATCTTTTAAAAAATTATGATTTGATTAAATAACATTTACACAGCTTAAAAATTAAGATTAGTAAAAACATTCTAATAAGAATAGTCTTTCTAGCACCCCTATTCCTTACACCCCACCAGCTGCCCCCATGGGGAGTTTTTTTTATTTATCTTTCCTGACTTTCTTTTTGCAAAAATAAGGAAATAGATACACATACATTTAAATTTCTTCCTTCTTATAGAAAAGAGCAAACTATGAACACTCTTGTACTTTGTTTTTTATCACTTGCCAGTATGTCCTGCAAATTATTTTATATCAGTTATAGAGATCTTCTTCATTCTTTTGGATGGCGGTGTAGTAATCCATCATGTAGCTGTACCATAATTTATTTATAATGCCCTGTAGATGGGTATTTCAATTGTCCTTAATGTTTTATTATTACAGATAATGTAATAATAAATAACTTGTACATATTTTTTGTATTTGTGAAGGTGTATTTTCCAAGGTAAATTTCTAGCAGTGGGATTGGCAGGTCAGAGGATTAATGCATATGTAATTTTGTTAGAAGATGCAAAAGTCCCCCCAAGTGGACTGTACCATTTTTCTCTTTCACCATCAATATATGAAAGTTCTCTTTATTCCCCATAGTCTTGTCCTAAGTATATTTTCAAGTTTTGAATTTTTTGCCAATGAGATGGTTGAGAAATGGCATTTAAGTGTAATTTTAATTTGTATCATTTTTATTATGGGTGAAGTTGAGCATTATTATATATTTAAAGGCCTCTTGTGTATCTTTTTCTGTGAACTGCCTGCTTACATCTTTTACTATCTGATGGGGTTTTAATGGATATTTCAGAAATCATCAAATTCTACTGATAACATTGGAGTTTACAAAAGATTTTTACAAGTCATCTTACTTGTGCCTAAAAGATTTTGAAAACCTTAGAATAAGGCCAACACTGGTGAAATAGAACAGGTTCAAAGACAGTCTTGTTAATATGGAAAATATGAGAGTCCCTGCAATTATACACAGAGCACATCTTATCTGATGCTGATGGAGCCCTTGAGCAGAATGTTTCATGTAGAAGATTATTAATGCTGCCCGAGGGCAGCTTGTAACATCTGTATAATCATTTAATAAAACATCCTAAGACGTCCAAAGTGGTCACACAAAGCTCCAATTGTCTTCTGCTTACAGTGCACCTGGAAGGAACAGAGGGATGGAAATGGGGGTTAGCAGAGCAGCAGCTACACCTATGAAACATTACAGTCTGGTGGGTCTGTTCACTTGGCTGATTTTGTGGTTTGTTTTTGAATTTTTCTTTTATCCTCCTTTTTATTCTGAAAGTAACTTGAACTCTCCTCAATGTCTGTACTGGTTGCTAGGTCCAGCCATTTTCCTTAAGAGGTTCCCTGGTGAAAACTTTTCATTTAGCAAACCGAACCACTAAAGGCAAGAGGGGTTGAATTATTGGAATTATTGTTTGGCCAAGGAAGAATGATCAGCCCTGCCACACTGCAACCCTGGGAAAGATTTTTGGAAAATAAAAAATCATTTTCCTCTGTTAGAATAAAACTGCTCTGCAAAGAATCAAATTGGCTTTCTGTCAGCATGATCGTCTTAAGTAAAGTGAAAGACAAATGTGCTCTGTCCACAAATGAAGTTGGCCAAGCAAAGGGGAGGGGGGAGCCTCACTAGCTTTGCTATTGATCTGAAAATCACCTTCTCGAAAGAGTAAGGTGAGAGAGAGAGAAGATATCTCTAGTTTACAAACCACTTTCACTCATGGGCAGGAAGAAAGATATAATATAGTGTCTCCATTAGGCTTAGACTATCCTTAGAAATCATGCCAAAAATGAACACAGGCTTAGAAATGGAGGGAAATGAATGACTCAGGGTTTCTCATGAAGGATGCAAAACAGCTACCCTCAGAGGAAGGCAGTCCCTTGACTGAAGCAAAGGTCAGAAATGACTAAACAGAGTTTCCATCTGAGGTCAAGCATCGGCCACAGGCAAGGAGGTACTTGAAGCTTCCATATTTCTATAGAATAGGTTTGAAGGTTACAAGGGTAAACCCTTGGCCCTGTAATAAATATGAGAGACGAGATAGTGCAGGTAGATTATAGGAGATTAAGTGTTGGATATGGGAGAATTCATATACTTTTAAACCAACTTGATTGAGGTATAACTTAAATGCACACATTTCAAGTGTACAGTTTCAAGAGTTTTGACAAATGCATATACCCATACCAGCACCACTGTCAAGATACAGAGTGTTTCCATCACCCCAGAAGTTTCTCTTTTTTCCCCTCTCATTCCTGGACCCAAGCAACCACTGACCTGCCTTCTGTAACTATAGATTAAATTGAAATTTCCTGTGAGTTTCACATAAATGGAATCATGTAGTATTGACATTTTTGTGTCATGTTTCTTTCACTCAACATAACACTTTGAGATCCATACATGTTGTTGCTTATACCAGCAGTTAGTTGCTTTTTATCTATCCATTGTATGGGTATACGACAACTTGCTTTTCCATTCACACACTGATTGACATTTGAGCTGTTTACAGTTTGAGACTATTGTAGATACAGTCGCTGTGCACATTCACATACAAGTCTTTGTGTGGACTAATGTTTTCATTTTTCTTGGATAACTAGAAATGGGATTGCTGTGTCATATGGTAAGCATACGTTTAACTTTGTAAGAAACCATCAGACTTTTCTGAAGTGGCTATAGCAGTCTACATTCCACAAGCAATAAATACTCCACAACCTCACCAACACTTGATATTGTTACTCTTTTAATTTTAGACTTTCTAATGGTGTCTTGATTTGCATTTCCCTGTTAACTAATTATTTTAGCATCTTTTCATGTGCTAATTGCCTATTTATGTATGTTCTTCACATATTCTTTTGTCCATTTAAAAAATGAGGGATTGTTTGCCTTATTGTGTAAGAGGTCTTTAGAGACATTTTTGATACAAATTATTTGTTATCTACATATTAGTGCTAATATTTTCTCCTAGGATAGAGTGCTATTGGTGGGTGAAAAAAAAAGAACCGAAATGAGAGACAAGAAGAAATAATTACCATAAGAGGAGGTGAGTTTTGAATTTAGACTTGAAAGAAGTAGTTACACTTGAAAGAAGTGAGCTCACCATGGTGGAGTTTTCTCAAAGGCTTAAAAATGACCCAACCTTACATTGGTTCTTTCTTTTCTCATAGATAAAGCTCCAGTCTGGGCTGATTATGTCCAGGTGTGGATATCATTAAATTGATTCATACTAATACTTGAATCACTAATAAGGATGTTCCTCCAAAAAGGTATTTGAAACTAAAAACATCAATTTGCTTGTCAAATTACTTTCAACCCATTCTTTTTCATAAGTCTAAAACTGATGGAATTAGAAGGGGGGATTTTGGGAAAGGAAACTTCTGGTTTTGTCTGTAACTGTTTGCCAATAAGTGTTTGTCAATAAACTGAAGGATATGCCAAGACAACACTTAAGCCATTTCTTGCAACTTCGTTCATCACCATAGAAGTTGTGAAATAACCGTTGTCTGTAAATGGCCATTGTCAAAGTACCAAAGCAATCTATCTATGAGTCACCTGGACAGACCATGGCCTTGCTGGTCAGTTGCTTCATTCCCTTTTTTGTAGTAGAAGCTGGAAATATTTATGAAGTGAAGAAACTCAATGGTTCCTGGTCACAGAAGCTGGGAGATAATAGTGATTGTTTCCTTAGGCTATATTTCCTATTGGTGTTTCCAGGAAGTGAGCCAGCCCTTTCCTTCTAAAATGATGGAAATTCTTGAGATAGATAATGGGTAAATAGGTGAATGACTGGAGGAAAGAATGGTTGGAAAAATAACTGGGTAACAAGAGGAAATTTTACCTGTCTGTGAGAATGATAAAGAAGTAGAAAATGTATGCATTGAATACGAGGAAATGAAAGGAGAAATCAAGAGATAACAGACCACTGTGGTGCTAATCAAGAAAAGCAGAAATAAAAGTCCACAGAAGAAACTACTGGTAAGCAGAGGACCACATACACCTTACAATACACATAACTGGAGGAACTAGGAGGGTGTAAGAGCATTGAGAGCTGGTTCAGCAGCCAGCCTTACTGTGCAGTTCATTGGAGGGTGATGGGTAAGGTTGTAAGGCAGAAGAAAGGAACACCTTTGCTGATTCCCTTTCCTTTATACTCCACTCTCCAATATTCCACTGTCTCCTGGTCAAATGAAAAAAGATGAGATCAACGTTATACTCAGTACAAGGTTTTGTTTTGTTTTATTCACATATTCACATAAAATGAAATCAGCCCTTTCACAGTGTAGAAATTTCATGGTCTTTCATATAGTCAGAGACTTGTGCAAACATCACCACTATCAAATTCCAGTCTATTTTCATCATCCTCAAAAGAAATCCCACACCCATGAGTAGTCACTCCCCTTTCTCTCCTCTTGCAACACTATCTACTTAATTTCTTTTAGAGCAGTTTTAGGTTTACAAAAACTCGACGATACAGAGAATTCTCATATACTTTCTGCTCTCACACAAGTGTAGTTTCCTACATTATCCACATCACTCACCAGAATGGAGCATTATTATTTTTTTTTTTTTACCAAAGATAAACCTACATTGACATATCATAATCACCCAAAGTTTACATTAGGATTACTCTCAGGGTTGCACATTCTATGGATTTGGGCAAGTGTAGGATGACACATATCCATCATGACAAATATAGAGTATTTTCATTTCTCTAAAAATTCTCTGTGCACTCCTATTCATCTGCTCCCCACCCATCCCCCAATACACACTACCTACTTTCTGTTTCTATAGATTTGCCTATACTGAGAATTTCATATAAATGGAATTAAGCATATAGCATTTTGTATCTGGCTTCTTTCACTTAGCATAATGGTTTTTTCTTTTATTAATAAATTTTATTTTTTAGAGCAGTTTTAGTGTACAGAAAAATTAAGCAGAAAATAGAGAATTCTTGTACCTTCTTTCACCACATCTCACACAGAATTTCCCCACTGCTTTTTTTTACCATCTTAACCATTTTTAAATATATAGTTCAATAAAGTCAACTATACTCCAATTGTTGTGCAAAGTAGTCTTTTTTTTTTTTTGAGAGAGAGAGAGACCGGGGAGGGAAGTAGGGGCAGAGAGAAAGGAAAGCGAGAATCTTTTTTTTTTTTTAAGATTTTATCCATTTATTCATGAGAGACACACATACAGAGAGAGAGAGAGAGAGAGAGAGAGAGAGAGAGAATGGCAGAAGCACAGGCAGAGGGAGAAGCAGGCTCCATGCAGGGAGCCTGATGTGGGACTTGATCCGGGGGCTCCAGGATCATACCCTGGGCTGAAGGCAGGTGCGCTAAACCGCTGAGCCACCCAGGGATCCGGAAAGTGAGAATCTTAATCAGGCTCCACAGCCAATGAGGAGTCCAATGCAGGGCTTGGACCTGAGATCTCTGACCCTGAGATCATGACCTGACCTGAAGTTAAGAGCTGGACGCTCAACCAACTGAGTTACCCAGAAGCCCTGGAAAGTAGACTTCTAAGCCAAGGAGAAAAAAGTTGTGCCCTCCCTAGAACTAAGAGCTCATGGCCTTTAATAAGACTCTCTTAGTATCATGTAGCACCCCAGAGGCAGCTCCCCTCTGGCTGGGGGCTCACTTCCACTTGCCAAGCTCTATGAAAGGCCTGAGGAGTAGTGGTAACTCTCCAAGTATGTGCAAGTTCCTCCCTGACCTTGTAGCATTGATTTGTTCTCCTCTACTTTAGTAAATATTTTAAGGCATTGAATCGGATTTTAAATATCAGAGGCTTATTTTTATCCTGAGTAAAACCTGACTGAATTCATACTGAAAGCACTAAATGATTCGACTTTAAAAACTTGTTGAGTGAGTCTTCCTAAAACTACTTCAATTGTTTATTTATAATATATTTGTGTCTTTGAACAGAGAGGCCATCTGACCTGGAATATTAATATTGATATTTACATAAGGTCTGGAATATTGATAATAGTATCTAACATTGGAGATTTTTGCATACATTTAGGAATAATCGCCATAGGACTGGATTACTTTTCTACAAATATCTGTGAAAGGATAAATTGAAGAAAAAGTATAAGGACATAAAGATGCTCTCTGCATTTTCAGTTTATCTATATCCAGTGGAAAAAACACTGGATTGGAAATAATAATTGCTACCACTTGTTGAGGGATTAGTGTGTACCAGGTACTGTATTAAGCATTTTTACGTGTTTTCTGTTTTGAAGCTCACAACAGTCTTATGAGTTAGATGCTATTATCATTTTTTATTGAGATACATTTGACATATAACATTATGTAAATTTAAGTTGCACAGCATATTGGTTTGAGACATTATTGAAATATGATTGACTCTGCAGCATTAGTTAACACCTCTATCACATCAATAACTATCATTTCTTCTCATGGTGGGAATGATTAAAGTTCTGGTCTCTTACTAAGTTTAATGTTTATAATACAGTTTTGTTGTCTGTCATCCCTATCCTGTGTATTAGGGCTCCAGGACTTATTTATGTTCTACTTGCAAGGAAGTACCTTTAAACATCTATTTAGGAAGACTTAAGGTGAATTTAACTTCACAAAGTGTTCAAGCACTCTGCTGGCATGCAGATTGGATCAAGTAAATTCTCATCTGGATTAGGTGGCTCAGTGTAATTGGGCCTTATTTTCCTCATCTGTAAAATGGAGATATTGGATTATGTCCCTGGTCCTTAACCTGTGGTTGCCTTAGAAATGTTCTGAACCATCCAGTGGGGAACATGGTTGACTTACAGCCCCCAGCTACTGCCCCTGTGAACCTAAGGCTACACTTCTACTAGGCTGCTTCCAGCCAATGACTGAACATGGCAGGGGTACGGGGCCAATTCCGGCTTCCTCTGATGGGCAGGTTTAGCTCAGGGACTTACCATCAGCTGGGCAAGAGTTCCTTAGACTGCACTGCAGTCTGAGCCTCCTCCTACCCAATCCTTTCTACCCAACACCTCCTTCCCAGGTATTGGAACTGCATCATGATCTGAAGCCTCTCCAAGCCCACTCCTGCCCACATCCCATTTATTCTTCACAGAAATATCACTCGATAAATCTTGTGTGCATCTAATCTGGTCTTGGTATCTGCTACTCAGAGGACCAACTTTCAACTTGGATAGGAAGGGTCAGGAAAATATTTCAAAGGATCCAGAAATTCCATCTTCAATAAGCAATGTCTTTAGACCCTATGAATTCTAGGTCTCACGTTTATATGAACTACTACTCTCCAAATGAATATGGGTGACATATAATGTAGAGTCATGTATGAGCACTATTGAATTCACAGCTACTTTTGTCACTATGAATGTATTCAACCTGTAAATTTTAAAGGAAAGATAACAAGGATCTTCATGCTTGAAAATATTGGGAGCCCCTCTCAGGTCTGATGTCCTTTGATTCCCTGGCAGGGGTCGTGCAGCACAGTGGTGGCAAAGCAGGGCTGAGAGCATGCATGGGCTTTGGCACTAGAGAGACCTGGGTCTGAATCCTGACTCTGTTTCTTGCTAGCTGTGTAAGCTCAGGCAAACTGCCTAACTTCTCCAAGTCTTTATTTCCTCATTTGTAAAATAAAGACCTTAGTAGTGACTTCTACATGATATGGTTGTGTGGGTTAAATGAGAAAAAAAAAAAAATGAACATAAAGTACTTTGCCTGTAGCAGAGTAAGTGCTTTGTAAGGGTCCACCGGAATTATTATCATTACTCATTCTTAGCTTCATTTTGTACATTCATCTTTGCTTCTAACCAAAAGACTGTTTATAGTATATTTTGTAGTCTTTAACTCTTACTTCATGAGAACAGGAGATAGCATTTCTTATCTTTCTAAGTTACATGGCTCATTCTTCCAAAGAAATTGCACCTCATGTTGAATACACCCCCACTCCTTTGAGCTTAGGCCTATGTGGCCAACTGAGCTTTCATTTAATCATCTGGAATTATCTGGACCTTAGCGTTTCCCCCCATGATTCCTTTCACAGCCAATTTGTCTTTAATGCTCAGACTGGGCTGCAATAGCAACACAGAGAATTGAGGAAATCTATCATTCACACAACCCCACCTCAAAGAGCTGACAATTTCAGGCAGATGCAGGGATTTGAAGTTTGGGAGGAGGGCAGCTTATGGAATAACATAAATAATTGCTTATCTGAGTGCTGATTTTACAGTTGACAGCAAAAAGTCACCTGGGGTGGCTCATTAGCAGGACAGGTGCACAGGCAGCTGTTCTAATTAATGTGTTAGGAATCCCCATTCTTGATTTCTATTAAGGATTAGAGAAAAGCTTTGCTAACTACCTCACAAGACTGGTCTGAGGACGTATAACTATAAGGAATGTTGCTAGCTGAAGGTGATAAAGCACATGATTTCAGTGGCTTAAACAAACAAGAGTTTGTTTTTCCCATAAAAGCAAAGTTGGGAAGCAGATAGTTGCTTTTGTTGATTTATCAGCTCGACAACGTTTATGCATATCTCCCTGAGATTCCTTTGGCCTTTCCTTCATTGTCTCAACATGGTGATAGGAATTCCAGTCTCCATGCTCATAGTCAAGGCAAGAAGGAGGAAAACGTAGGGAATGAGCAGGTCCAGCAGATCCCCAGCAGACCATGAGTATGAGCAAACCCCAGGCTTACATCTCATTGGCCAGGACCGTGGCCACTGCCTATGTGCAGAACCTGGGAAATGAAGTCTTTAGCTGGGTGCCCTGCTATCTTGTACATAATCAGGATCTTATTAACAAGAAAAAGTGAAGCAAGTCTATTGGGAGGGGTTACCAATTCAAGGTGCTCTCAGAGGCAAGGCTAAGAATGTTATTGGCATTTATGTCTTGGATCCACCTTGTTTTCTTTGTGAGAAGAATGAGAGGACTAAAAAATGTTGTAGTACATATACTGGAGATCAAAACACATCACCACAACTTCAAAGAGGTTTGAGCTTCCACTATACTGAGAAATATTTGTGGTAAAACTTAGTCATCTTATTTTTAGTAATGAAGATATGTTTGCTGTAACAATGTCATGGCAATAGGATTCACTGCAATCACAGAATATAACAGAGATTCCTATGATGTTGTCTTGATTTCTCTGAAACAATGAGATATATTTAGGGGACAGTATATCCTGGAATCTGTTTGAGAGGCAGTTGTAATTCACTGGGATGAATTGGCCCCAAATTCACAATTTAATTTTAAGCTATAAAAAAGATTCAGACTACATCAAGAGCTTAAGCAGAATATAAATAGATCTTAGAGTCCTGAGGTGTGCAATATAAAATAGGCCATGTCTCAGGAGCTTCTCGGAAAGATGCCTGCAACATGAACTTTTGGACCTTGATTCTGCAAAAATTACCTATCTTCAGAACTAGGTAAAAATGTGAAAGGTGGGCAAATAGCTACCTGAGCTCTTTCTCATTTGTATGGTACTTAGCTACCTTTGTCAGAAATTATAATTATAATTATATTAATTATAATTAATAAATATATAATATCTATAATTTTCATTTGTATTTTAAATATTGCCTAAAATTAATTATATATTTGTCATGGGTAAAACCAATGTAACTATTTGACTTGTAGCACTTATATACATTACTTGTATAATACTCTTCCCTGATATCTTTATTCTAACATCTCTAAATCATTTAGGCCTCAGTTTTCCCTTTAAGAAATTTGTATTTTCAAGTTATGTTCTTCATAGAAAATTTGAAAATTATAGAAAAGTAAACAAGAAAACCTCATATTGCTTAAGGCAATCTATATGTGTTTCTTTGTTCTAACCCTGATCACTTGGTGTGGTGTCTAGGATGTCCAAGAAATACACAGATACGCAGTGATGATTTATGCCTGGAATGTGCCAATACCTGCTTAAATCTGGACAAATGAAATCATATTCCAACCATGTACCAGTGGATACATTTGGTGAAAACAGTCAATTTACAGGCCGATTTGAAAATGAGAATGAGGTTGAGGAGAGAAGACAAGAAGCAGCAGCTAGGAGAGGCATTTTATCATTTAATCACACTATGAGTAGGCCTGGTGACTTATTAATTTAAAAAAATATATAAATACATACAACCAGAGAAATTAAGTGACATAACAAGACACAGAGACAAACTGAGCTAGAACCTGGGCTTTCTTATACTTACGCTAATGGGTTCTCCCACTAAAAATGGATGTTCGGATCATGCAAGTGAACAGTGAACCTATTCAGCTAAAAAGTCCCCTTTTTATATTCTCATATTTTGTATGTGCTTGACAGCAGGTTAAGGACATAGGACTATTTTAAAATAATGCCCTTGTTCCTTACTTGGCTTTCCTTCCCTCCTTTTTCCCTCCCTCTTTCCCTTCCGTCTTTCCTGCATGGAATTGGGAATCAGACAGACCTGGATTTGAATCTTGGGTCTGCTGGTTGCTGAATATGGGACTCCATGAAGTTTGTTTAAACTCCCTATGTGTCAGTTTTTTCACCTATAAAATTGATGTGCGGGTATTTGTCTTATAGTATTATTTAGTGTGTAATGGTCCAATTAGGCTTGACTCTACTGCAATAACAATTCAAGGTTATTTCTCATTTGAGCAAAGTCTTCTGTGGGTCTGGGTGACTCCAGGTTCAGCATTCCACTTTACCTCATTTTTATGGCATGTGGGTGTTAACATAGTCTTGTATGATCACCATAGCAATTAAATACTTCAGCCTAGAAGTGACATGTGTTGTTTCTGCTCACATTTCCTTTTTAATTAATAAACAGTTTCTTGAAATTCCTGATTTCAACAAGCTAAAGAAATGCAGTGCTCCTATCCATGCAGAATGGAAGAATGGAAATGTGGGTGAGCACCACTAATATCTACCCCAATCTGCTTTCCTCACCGAGTGTCCAGTGTACTGTTCTCTGCACACAGAATCCATTCACCCTTCTCCAAGATGACAACTCCATAGTTCCATCTCTCTGAGTCCAGGATGAAGCATACTTGAGATCTAAATTTTGCTTCTCTTGGGATGCCTGCGTGACTCAGCGGTTGAGTATCTGCCTTTGGCCCAGGGTGTGATCCTGGAGTTCTGGGATTGAGTCCCATATCAGGCTCCTACAAGGAGTCTGCTTCTCCCTTTGCCTATGTCTCTGCCTTCTCTCTGTGTCTCTCATGAATAAATAAATAAAATATTAAATAAATAAATTTTGCTTCTCTTAATCCAGAGCCCTATGATTTACAGTTCCTAGGGTGGCTAGTGCCTGGCATGGGGCAAATTCATTATGACTAGTAGTCAAGGATAGTAGGTTGACAATAGCAGCAATAGCCCTATCTTTCCAATCATGACATAGCAACATCTTCTTCATCAGGATATTTTTATAGCTCAAGATACTTGGTTGTTTCAGTGGCTAAGCATCAAATCCCCCTTCTTAGGGAATTCTTAGGTAGATTCACCTCTTCTCATCTTTGTCCATGTGATTTAGATGGGAGTGCTCTACCACTAGGAGTGGGCGTATACCCAAGGCCTAAAGAATCAATTTATTCTTATCTTCCTGGCCCCTGAGATAGGTTAACTGAGATAGGTGTTCCACTCAACTTGGTCCAGTGTGATTCAATCCTAAAACTGCCAGTGGAGAGGGGGGGATATCCTCTTTTTCCTTTTAGGATGTTGAGAGGTTAAGATGAAAGTCTGTACCTGCTGAAGGTCATCTTGTGAACAAAGTAAGAGCCTTCTAGAAATGAAATTAAAAAAGTAGGAATACCAAGGAGTCATGAGAATGAGTTCTGCTGATAGTATTTGAACCTCTAGATTCAGCCACTACTGGCTTTATGGTGTTTTCAATAACATGAACCAGTAATTTCTCCTTTTGGTTAACTTGGATTGATTTAGGTTGTGTGACTTATAGTGGTAGATTGCAAAAATGGCCACAAATTTTTCCCCTCCTTGTTTTCATACAACTGTGAGGGCTTTCCACACTGACTCTGGGCCTAGTCAGGTGATTTGCTTTGGACAAAAGATGCCCATAAACAGGATACAGAAGAGGTTTGAAAACCATGTGTGCATCAGAGTTTTCCTCTCTTGATGCCCTTTAGATCCTTCATCACTACTGCTATCTGAATAAGTACAGATCAACTCCTTGAGGAATACTGAGAGATCATGAAACAGAATTGCCTTAGCTGAGTCATCTGAGATTAACCAGCCAGACCAATCTACAAACTAACCACCTACATATGAAAAAGCCCAGCATAGATTGGCCAAGCTTTGTTCATACCTGAAAAACTTCCCAGCAGGGTCTTCACCCAAATAAATGATTGCTTATTTTTAATTAATAGAATTTGGGGTAGTTTGTCAGGGAGCAAAAGCTGACTGATAAATTTGCCAACAAAAGAGTGCTACTTGCTGCAATTCTGTTTTGATAGTTCTTTTATATCCTTCTTGCCCTTTTTTTTAAATTTTTTTTCCTTTTTATTTTTTAAATTTTTTAAATTTGAGAGAGAGAGAGAGAGAGAGAGAGAGAGAGAAAGCATGAATGGGGAGGAAGGGCAGAAGGAGAAGCAGACTCCCCAACTGAGCAGGGAGCCCAATGTGGGACTCAACCCCAGGACCCTGAGATCATGACCTGAGCTAAAGGCAGACACTTAACCAACTGAGCCACCCAGGAGCCACTTGTTTTGCCCTTTTTAAATATCAATTTTGTAATATCAATTAAATATCAATTTTGCATATCAATTTTGTAATAGTTTAATGAGCATGTAAGTAAATGCTCAATAACTATTCCCTAAATAAATGCTTAAAATGAATAGGGAAACTTAAGAGACATGTCTTGTCCATAGAATTGGTTCCAACACTGATTGCTTTAGGAAGGAAAGAACTGTGGAGGGAAAACCCATGGAGAAGCTGAGTATCTCAGCTTTATTGACTATTTGCAATCTTCTTTTGGGGAGTGTCTGTTCAAATAGTTTGTTCATTTGGGGAGGAGGGAGGACTAGCTCATTAAGTTATAAGAATTCTTCATATATCCTAGATACAAGTCCTCTATAGGACTTGTATAGAAAGACTGTCACAATCCAGAGGAGCCTCAGAAAACTTGAGGAAATGGAACGTGATATGAGGGATGGTAACTTAGGAAAGAAAAACTAAGGAAATCTGAATAAAGTATTGGCTTTGGTTAATGCGAATATTTTAATATGGATTCATTACCCAATATTTGTACCGTACTAATATAAGATATCAATAATTGGAGAAATTGAGTGCAAGTGCATGAGAATTCTCTGTACTATCTTCTCAATTTCCCTATAAATACAAGTCCCTCTGTTAGATACAAATATTATGACTTTTTTTTTTCCAGTCTAGAGCTCACCTTTTTTGTTTTCTTACTGGTGTTTTTTGAACAGCAAGTTTTATAATTTTAAATTTATTTATCAGTATTTTATTTTTTATTTTTATTCTTTTAAAGTGGGCTCCACAATCAGCATGGAGCTTAATATAGGGTTTAACACACAACCCTGAGGTTGATACCTGAGTTGAGATGAAGAGTTGGATTCTTAACTGACTGAGCCATCCAGGTGCCTCTCATTTATCAATATTTAAAATGGTTCATGATTTTTATGTCTTATTTTAGAAATTTTTACTTAACCCAAGATCACAAATATTTTCTCCTATGCTTTTTACTGGAAAATTTTTATTGTTTTAGCTTTTTAGATTTAAGGCTGTGATCCATTTTAAATTAAATTTTCTTCTGATGTAAGGTAAAGGTTCATCTTCCTCCTTCCCTCCTTCTTTCCTTCTTTTCTTCTTCCCTTCCTTCCTTTGGATATGAATGTCCAATCATTTCAGAACCATTTGTTGACAAGACTATCCTTTCCTCATTGAATTACCTTGGCATCTTTGTTGAAAATCAATTGGCCATATAAGTGTGGATCTATTTCTGGATGCTTTATTCTGTCCCATTGATCTATATGTCTATGCTTATGCCAATACTACACTGTCTTGATTCTGCAGCTTTAGAGTAAATCTTGAATCGAGTAGTGTAATCTTCCAGGATAGTTTTTATCTTTTTTAAATTGTTTGACTTTCCATTTTCTTTTTCTTTTTCCATTTTCATATATACTTTAGAATTATCTTATTACTTTTTTTTTTTTAAAGGAGGCCTGCTGGAATTTTCATATGGATTGCATTTAATCTGTAGTTCAGTCTGGGGAGAATTGACATCTCAACAGTATTGAGTTTCCCAGTCCACAAACATAATATGTCCATCCATCTATTAGGATGTTCAGCAATGTTTTCTAGTTTTAAGAATACAGATTTTGTACAATTTTCATTAACTTCATTTTAAGTATTTTTATGCTATTATAAATGGAACTTTAAAAAATTGTTGCTGGTATTAGAAATAGAATAACTTTTATTTAGTTTTGGTAGTTCGTGCCTCTAAAGGAATTTGTCATTTTCATTTAAGTTGTCAAATTTGGGACGCCTGGGTGGCTCAGCAGTTGAGTGCCTGCCTTCGGCTCAGGGTGTGATCCTGGAGTCCCAGGATCCAGTCCCACATTGGGTTACCTGCATGGAGCCTGCTTCTCTCTCTGCCTGTGTCTCTGCCTTTGTCTCTCTCTCTCTGTGTCTCTCTCATAAATAAATTAATAAAATCTTAAAAAAAATAAGTTAAAAAAATAAGTTGTCAAATTTCTTGGCATGAAGTTATCATAACAGTGTCTTATTATTATTTTAATATCTGTAAAATCTATAGTTGCAGTCCTTCTTTCATCTCTAATATTGATGATTTGTGTTTTTTCCCATTTTTTTCTTGATCAGTTTAGCTAGGTGGTTTCAATTGTATTAATCTATTCAAGGAAACAGCTTTTGGTTTTATTGACTTTCTTCACTGCTTTATGGTTTCTATTCCTTTGATTTCAACTGTTACCTCTATTATTTCCTCCCTTCTACTTGCTTTGGGTTTGATTTATTTCTCTTTTGTAGTGTATTTAGGTGGAAACTTAGATCTTTGATTTGAGACCTTTCTTATTTTCTAATATAAGCAATGAGAGCTATAAATTTCCCTTTAAGTGCTAATTTAGTGTACACTACAAATTTTGATATGCTTTTGGCCAATTTTTATCCAGTTCACAATATTTTCTAATTTTGCTTGCTTGTTCTTTGACCCATGGGTTATTTAGAAGTGTATGTTTCATTTCTAAGTATTTTGAGATTTTCCAGATATCTATTTACTGTTGATTTCTAATTTAATTCAATTGTAATTGGGGCACACACTCTATAGGATCCAATCATTTTAAATTTGCTGAGACTTTTTATAGCACAAGTGTGATTTATTTCAGTGATTATTCCATATGAAACTGAAAAGAATATGCATTCTGCTAATTCATGTTTTTCAAATCTATAGCCTTATCGATTTTTTTGTCCTACCTGTTTTATCAGTTACTGACAGAGATAATGTTAAAGTAGCCAATTATCACTGTAAATTTGTTCATTTATTTTTTTTAGTTCTGTCACTTTTTTGCCTCATCTATTTTGTTATAAAGTCCACAAATATTTAGGTTGCTATGTTCTGGGATGCCTGCATGGCTCAGCGGTTGGGCGGTTGCCTTCGGCTCAGGTCATGATTCTGGGATCTGGGATCGAGTCCCACATCAGGCTCCTGCGAAGAGCTTGCTTCTCCCTCAGCCTGTGTCTCTGCCTCTGTGTGTGTGTGTGTGTGTGTGTGTGTGTGTGTGTGTGTGTGTGTGTGTCTCATGAGTAAATAAATAAAACTAGGGATCCCTGGGTGGCGCAGCGGTTTGGCGCCTGCCTTTGGCCCGGGGCGCAATCCTGGAGACCCGGGATCGAATCCCACATCAGGCTCCCGGTGCATGGAGCCTGCTTCTCCCTCCGCCTGTGTCTCTGCCTCTCTCTCTCTCTCTGTGACTATCATAAATAAATAAAAAATTAAAAAAAAATTAAAAAAAAAAAACTTAAAAAAAGGATTGCTATATTCTTTTGATGGATTGATACTTTAATAATTAATGTGCATCTTTATTATTGGCAACATTGCTTGTTTTAAAGTTTACTTAATCTGATGTTAATATACCTCCTCTAAATTCTTATTATTAGTGTTTCATGTTTTATTTTTCTCACTCTTGTTATTTTTAACCTATCTATGTCTTTATATTTAAAGTATATCTTGTAAAGTATATCTTGTAAAGTATATCTTGTAAATAGTGTATAGTTGGGCCTTGCTCTTCTTTTAATTGGTATGTATAACAATTATATTTAATGTAATTATTTTTATTGCTGGGTTTAATTCTACCTTCTTGCTATTTATTTTCTATTTGTCCAACCTGTTTTTTATTCCTCTCTTCTTCTTTTCCTATCTTCTTTGGGATTAATTGAGTTTTTTTTTTTTTCACTTTATCTCCACTACCGGTTTATTAGCTATTACTCTTTGTTGTACTTTTTGCTTGAGGATTAGAGCAGGCTTCCTTAACTCATCATATAGCAGTATGAATTAATGACATGCCTCTTCACATATAATGCAAGAATCTTTCAATACTATGTGTTCTATTTAACACCATCTCTATTTTTGTATATTTTATATCTATAAATTTTAGAAGTCCTGCAAAACATTACTATTAGTTTTTACTTTAGATAGTTATCTTCTAAAGAAATTAAGAAACTATATCCTCATTCTTAAACACATTAGCTCATGACTAGTTGAACACCCTGAGTTGATTTGCTTAGTATGATTAACTGAATGAATCACTGTCCAAGGGGGATGGATTTATTTTTAGACCACTTAGGCCTATAGAAACACTAACCTGGATGCACACTTTTCCTGAAGAACATAGGGTTTTTAGAGAAGAAATAGAAACATGAAGAAACAAATTTTGTTGTGTTTTAAAGGGCAAAGGAAGTAAATGATGTGGTCTAGGTAACCAGCAATGGCCACTGGGTCAAGTTATTTCCTTAATAATTTTTAATGGATCTGGCTCCACTACTTTGGTTTCAACTGTTATCTCTATTGACCCATGGGTTATTTAGAAGTGTATGTTTCATTTCTAAGTATTTTGAGATTTTCCAGATATCTATCTACTATTGATTTCTAATTTAATTCAATTAGACTACTTTGAGTGGTGGTCATTCACTAGAAACTCAGACACACTCTAAGAAAGACCAGTTTTGTATGATTTGATTGATTAGGTTTCTTGGTATGGTTTAATATCATTATTGTGTAATACCCATGTCAATGCATTGTTATATGGGTTGCAATTCATTTTATTCAATGGTAGGTATAATTCTTCTGTTTTGCATAGCACTCCTGGGAATGTATAACATATAGGACAAGTATCTTACCATACAGTTTATCAAAAAGATTGATTAACAGAAAATAGTCAAATGGAGTTTTTGAAAATCAATTAATATAATCTATCACATCATTAGGCTTAAAAAGAAAACAATCACATGATTATATAAAAATGTAGAAAAAATATTTGATAAATTTCATCACCTATTCATATGAAAACTTTCAGTAAACTAGAAACAGAAAGGAATTTCCTCAACTTGATAAAGATTGTTTACAAAAACCTACAGCTTATGTCACACTTAGTGGTGAGATCAGATACAAGGCAGGGATGTCTCTCTCACCATTCCTTTTCACATTATATTGGAAATTGAAGCTAATGCAAGAAAAGGAAACAAAAGATATACAGATTGGGAAAGAAGAAATAAAATTGTCCTTGTTTGCAGAGGACATGATCACCTATGTAGAAAATCCAAAAGAATTGATAACTCCTACCCATCCCCAAACAAAAAAAACTCTCCTAGCGTTACTAAGTGACTGTAGCAAGGTTCAGGATATAAGGTAATGTACCAGATCTATATGAGGAAGTCTGTAAGGCTGACGAACAAAATCATGATCATGGATAGGAAGATTCAATATTGTCAAGTTGTTAATATTTTCAGCAAGTTATTTTGTGGATATTGGAAACTGATTCTAAAGTTTGTGTGGAGAGGCAAAAGACTCAGAATGGTCAACACAATATTAAAGGAGAAGAACAAAGTTGGAGGCTGACACTACTTGACTTTAAGACTTACTGTAAAGCTTCAGTAATCAAGACAGTGGTATTGATGAAAGAATAGACAAATAGATCAATGGGATAGAACAGAGAGCCCAGAAATAGACCCATATGAATATAGCCCAACTCATCTTTGACAATGGAACAAAGATAATATAGTGGAGCAAAAATAGTCTCTTAGAACAGATGGTGCTGAACAACTGGTCAGCTACATGCAAAAACAAAACAAAACAATAAATGTAAACATAGATCTTATAGCATTCATAAAAATTAATTCACAATGGGGGCACCTGGGTGACTCAGTGGTTGAGAATCTGGCTTTGGCTCAGGTCGTGACCCCAGGGTCCTGGGATGAGTCTCACATCAGGCTCCTTGCAGGGAGCCTGCTTCTCCCTCTGCCTGTATCTCTGCCTCTCTCTCTGTGTCTCATGAATAAATAAATAAAATCTTTTAAAAACTTAACTCAAAATGACCACAGACATAAATGTAAGATGCAAAGCTATTAAACTACTAGAAGATACCATAGAAGAAAACCTAGGTGACCTTGAGTATGATGATGACTTTTTATATACAACACCAAAGACATGATCCATAAAAGAAAGAACTGATGAGCTGGTCTTCATTAAAGTTAAGAACTTTTGCTCTGTGAGAGACAATGTCAAGAGAATGGGAAGAGGAGCGGCAAGCTAGGAGAAAATGATTGATAAAGACACATTGATAAAAGGCTGTTATCTAAAAATATACAAAGAACTCTTAAAATTCAACAGTAAGAAAACAAACAACCTAATTAAAAAATGGACCAATGACCTTAACAGATATATCACCAAAGAAGATACAGAGGGCAGCTAAGCATAATGAAAAGGTATTCCACATTATATGTCATCAGGGAAATAAATGTAACTTAAAACAATGAGAAACCACTACATACCTATTAGTATGGTCCAAATCTAGCAAACTGGCTACAACAAATGGCTGAGAGGATTTATGGAACAATAGGAACTCATTCATTTCTGGAGTGGAAGGGAGATGTAAAATGGTATAGCCATTTTGGAAAACAATTTGGCGGTTTCTTACCAAACCGAATATACCCTTGCTAGACCATCCTTGCTATTTACCCAAAGCAGCTAAAACTTATGTCCACACAAAAACCTGCATATAGATGTTTACAGAAGCCTGATTCATAATTGCTAAAATGTGGAAGCAGTCAAGATGTCCCTCAGTAGGTGAATGGATAAACAGAAGTGTACACCTAGACAATGGAAGATTACTCAGCACTAAAAATAAATGTGCTATCAAGCCATGAAAAGACATGGAAGAGGGCAGCCCAGGTGGCTCAGTGGTTTAGTGCTGCCTTCAACCCAGGGCCTGATCCTGGAGACCCGGGATCAAGTCCCATGTCAGGCTCCCTGCATGGAGCCTGATTCTCCCTCTGCCTGTGTCTCTGCCTCTCTCCCTCTCTCTCTGTGTCTCTCATGAATAAATAAACGAAATCTTAAAAAAAAAAAAGACATGGAATAAATTTAAATGTATTTTACTAAGTGAAAGGAGCCAATTTGACAAGGCTACACACTGTATAAGTCCAACTATATAACATTCTGGAAAAAGCAAACTATGGGAAACGAACTAGGGGTGGCGGAAGGGGAGGAGTGTGGGGGTGGGGGTGAATGGGTGACAGGCACTGAGGGGGGCACTTGACGGGATGAGCACTGGGTGTTATTCTGTATATTGGCAAATTGAACACCAATAAAAAATAAATTTATTGTTAAAAAAAAAAGCAAAACTATGGAGACAATGAAAAGATAAGTAGTTGCCAGGAGTTGGGGGGGAAGGATGAATAGGTGGATTACAGAGAATTTTGGGGGCAGTGAAAATACTCTGTATGATACCATGTTGATGTGTATGTGTCATTCTACCTTGGTCCAAGCCCATAGAATGGACCCTATCAGGAGACCTTAATGTAAACTCTGGACTGTGGGTTCAACAGTTGTCGCAACTGTACCACTCTGGTGTAGAATGTTGGTAATGGGGGAGGTTATGCATAAGTCAGAGTAGGGCTTTATGGGAAATCTTTGTACGTTTCCCTCAATTTTGCTGTGAACCGAAAGCTGCTCTAAAAAATAAAGTCTTAGTTAAAAAAAAAAAAAAGGAATTCTCTCTTTTTTCTTTGTTTCTTTTTTTGTTTTGTTTCTTTTTCCTCTCCTCCTCTCCCTTTCCCTTCCCTTCCTTCCAATCTCCTCCCCTCTCCCTTTTTTTCTTCTTTTTCTGGCTGATACCCCTAGAAGCCCAAAGCCAAACAAAGGAAAAATGTTCCATTCCCAAATGAGATGTTATATTCTTCCTTCAGAGCTTGCAAATGAAGTGGTCAGACACGGGTTTTGCAACCCCCAGCCCTACACTCGCCTTAAAAATACAATATTGAAAATGGGAAGGGTGAACTACAAGAGTCCTGAGGACTGAGAGACTAAGCAAGAGCAGCTATCCAGAGAAGATTGCCTGCATCCTGAGAAGTTTAGAGGGATATTCTCAGAGGGGAACTCTCTGAGGAACCCACAAAAGTGCCCCATGACAGAGAGAAAGGTCTGACCTGACATGAAAGGCTACTGTGACCCAGCCTGAGTTCTCTGGACTTTGGATTGTTTCACCAAATGGAGAATCCTCAGTCCAAGTCAACGAACGGAGAACTGGGGAGCTCTTTCATTTAACATGTTCTTTGCACTTAAGGACTCTTCTGCCATTCTTTAAATCATCTCTGGGTTTTGTTTACTTTTTATTTCTTAGTCTGCTTTTCTGCAGTGCAGGCAAATATTTTCCTCCCTAATGACCATATTCTTCTTGCATGGAATTTATTCTCAGTAGACAGCTAGCAAAATCCATTCAGCATTTCCCTTGGTTATTAGTTTATTTACTTCAATTGAGTGGATGTTATTTTAAGCCACCTTTCCCCATACATGTTGTATCCAAAAGATATTTAAAATATCTCTTATTAACAAGTGCTCCTAAATAGAGGGTTTAAATGTCTCCCCCAGATATCAAATTGTTATGTGCATTCTGATAATCCTGTTATGTTCACTTTCACTTCTCTCAATAGGGAATTAGAAACCGACATATGCTTCAGATAATGTCTAGTTTGATCTTTGGAATGATTAGGGAGTTCACTGGCTTGAATGTCCTGGGTGGGAAGGGGTGAAGCAGAGCTGATATGAAGCCAGGACACATTGATATCACTTGTAAAGTATTAAAATACCTCCATACTTCTTTGGTACTAAACAGAAATTGCCCCATGACCCCCATTGCCTGGCACCTTGGTTCCCCTAGACTTCCCCAGCAGCGAGATGGTTAAGCCTGGTGAGCCTGGGATCCCTGTTTGACTGGGGGTGCCTCGCACAGTATAGTCTGTTCAGTATTACGAATACCACCACTTGGCTAACGGAATGGAAAGGAATTACAACATGATTGGCATTCCTAAGGGAATCCTGGAAAACTGGACATAATCATAGGGGTTAACATCTATGGGGAACTGTTTTAAGGAACTCTATTAACTCATTGAACACCCTCGACAATCCTATGCTCTAGCTATTATTATTATTATCCCCATTTTACAGATGAGGAGCTGAGGCCTACATTAGGTTACTTGCCCGAGGTCACACAACTAATAAGTGGAGGAATTTGGAATCGGAACTCAGGCTGACCCCAAAACCAGTTTTTTTTTTTTTTTAATCTCCTTATAGCTCTGAGCTTTTGTGAGTCTCTAAGCAAGAAACATTGATTGGGCTCCTGCCATATAGAGTACTGGGAAAAGCACCATGGGTGAAATATAGAAAAATACCTAAATCCTATCTTTTCATAGTTTATCATCTAGCAAATTTGGTCAAGCTCCTCTTCTCCTGATCTGGACAACACAAGTCCCACATAATCCTATTCCATGTCAGAGAGACCATTTGATGGACAAACTTCAGAGGGAATATTGGGCACATAGGACTTTTATTTAATGGTGTCACTGAAGATCTGAAAGGTAATATTTTTGAAGGTTGCTTTCTGGGACACAGGAAATAGTTTTTTAATGTAGACATTTCGCCTTTTCACATTGAGATGGAAGTTTGTGGCAGTGTTTTTCATAAATATGAATTTAAAATAAGGTAGATCAAACTGTATCCCAATAAAATGGACCTGAATATTTCACCCATACAGCTATTGCAACACTCAGAACTTTAGGATGAGATACATGTGTCTGTTTTCAGAAAAAAATTGTCATTTATATAACAATGTAAAGCGCATTTAAGGTACATGTGTTTGGATCCTATAATAAATTTTCTGTGCATTAATGCATGGTATTTGATAAAGAGGCAGTGTCCTCTAAAAGCAAATTGTATTTTTTTCATGTATTCAGTTAAGTTGCCATGACAATAATTAGTGTGATATGTTATGAAAGGCATTCATATAAGGATGAAATGCATGAAGCAGACTCCAAACACATAGTACTGGCAAGTTTTTCTGTTATAAATTGAAGCAAGATTTTCATGACATTTGAGAAATGGAGACCCAGGAAGCCAGAAATCAAATAATCTATTCTCTTCTTTGAGATAAGAACTCACTGTTCATATTTACTTCTGCAGTGTGATTTGACTGGCTGGCCCTGATGTATTTAGGAAAACCTTACCTGGCCTCTGCTAGACTATTACACCTATATTTCAGTGCAACTTACCCATTTTTTCTTAAGAAAAAAAGTATGAAATAAAAAGATATTTTAAAGAGAAGATTCAGAAAACAAGACAATCAGATAGTTTATGTATATTCAACAACATTTGGGAACAGGATACCCTGAGCTCTGGAATCTGGTTTCAAGTATTGGGTTCATCCCTTACTAACAGTTAGTCACTCTATGACTCAGTTTCCCTAACTGTCAAATGGCCAATAGTATCTATTTTGTTAGCCTTAATATTGGTTAAGACTATATATGTATTATTAATATAATAATAATTATTAATATATAAATATATAGGGTTTTCTATATTTGCTTAAATATATATAAAAATGAATATGTATATATGTAATTAATTATAACATGTAAATAATTGTACCATTTAATATTAGAAATTTGCCAAATTTTATAAGAATGTGTTATAAACATTAATTTAAAGTCCTAAAACGTGAACTTGGTGTATCTGTTTCTTTGACCTCTTATGTTACTGGGTTTTTGTTTTTGTTTTGTTTTAGAAAAACAGTTTGGGAATTTTGCATTTTCATTTAAAAACTCCAGGTTTAACCACGAAGGGCTAAATGCTTCATATAATATAAATTTGTTTAATTTTGGAATTTTGAAAAACAAGTTATTTCATTGTATCTATATATTTTTTTTCAGGCATAGCAAATTAAAGCATGGATCTAAGGGGACCATTACTGTTATAGCAAAAGGATCTAATATATAGCTATAATTCTCCATTGCTGTAATTAGTTTTCTTTAAAGACTGTTTTGATTGTAAAATATTTGGCATCTGTTAATTTTTAAAATCTCTATTGGATCAGGCCTACCTAAAAATCTGATGAAAATTATGGATCCTCTCCCCATCCCAGAAAAGAATGTGTATATACAACCAGTTTTGAATGTAATTTTGGGGGGAACTCATGAAGCCCACTTATGGATCCTTGTCCAACTCTTCAGTTCCAGGAAGAACTTCATTTGTTTGTGCCTCAACAGAATAACTTTGCAGTTCTCACAGAGCTCTCTGGCCTGGCCCAAGTGTGCTGTTAAATGGTTTCATGCAATAGTCTTTCTTGAGTCAGGAAGATGATTGAGATCTATGGAATAAACTTACCTACCACTCAGGTCTCCTAAGCACTGACCCGTTTCCAACAACCCTTCCCCCTTGGTCAAACATTTTTTTCCTCTCACACTAATTGGTTCAATTAATATTTCTCAAATACCTAATATGGGCCAAATCATGGGTTAGGTATTGTGATATGCTGAAATATAAGACATGTTCCCTGCCTTCCAGTGGGGAGATGGTTGGACAAATAGACAAATTGTAATATGATGCCATAATGCCATAATAAGGATTATCCAAGTGTATTAAGTGTCACAGTAATACAAAGGAGGTAGGGCCATATCAAAAGCTTTGATCAGTCAATAGCAATAGTTCAAAATGTCCAGTTTATTAAATCTTTGATAATGGACCAAATTCTAAAGCCAAACTGATCATGGGCAAATGAACACTAAAGGACTTTTCACAAGCAATAGTCTAAAAATGAGTATTTGCTGAGTAGTTACTAAACTCCAGAATTAAAATGTTATTAAAAATGTTAATTGCAGAGAGTCACCCTCTTCCATTGTCAAATGCCATATAGTCCCATTCAGGCTGTGCATGGTGAGTCAAATAGCTCCCGTTCAGAGCACACTGAAAAGGGGAGAACTAATTTTCCTCAGCCTATCATCTAAACAAAAAGCATTTTCCCGAGAAGATTTAGAACACAGCTTTGATCAAGGTGTGGCAGTTCATATTTTACTCCTGAAAACATGGTGAATGAATAAAACATAAGAAAATTTGAATGACAAGCTTGTCTTTAAGAAATTTTACTGGCGACAACACAAATCCTGAACCTCATCTTTCAAATGTCACTTCCTTGGTTGAAGTCATCTGTGAATCCTTCTTTAATAGCCTGTGCTCCATGACAGTATCATAAGTCTTTGTTGGCCTTTGTTCTGGAGAATGGGAGGTAGGGGGACCACCCCTGCTGCAGCAGACCCAGAAGATAGGAGGCTGCTTAAAGACCTCCTGCTGCACCTGACAACGCAGGGTGCTTAGCAAATCTAAGGTGTATTTGTCCATCAATTCTTCAACCAAGAGGCCCAATATTTTCAATATTAATTTTATTGAGGGCACTGAATAGCTCAAGGACTTGGAGTGGTATTATGTGGGCAGAGGTTCAGGTGGCCTTAAGAAAGGTTAATTAACTAGACACTACATTTTAGTTCTTGCTAATTAGAAAGAGCTGCCAAGAAGAATTAAACTGCAATTTGTAACTCATTTTGATCGTCCTTCTTCGTGACCCTACCTGAGCTAAAATGTGGAGGTAAAGGGAGAGGGAAGCTAGAAGTCAGAAGACAACTTGCAAATATCCTTGGCTCCCAGCGGTGACACAGAGCAGTCCCTGGAGATAGAACAGGCTGACCTCAGGGCCTGGCCTCCGGTGCTAAAGAGCTGGGGGGGGGGGGGGGGGGGCGGAGGGGGGGGGCGGAGGGGGGGGATGGCGGTGCAAGGGGGGGTCGGTGGGTGGGGGAGTGGGAGGATGGGGGGGTGACTGGCTGCTGAGGCTGGGAGGGGCTTGGGGCACAGTGAGGGAGACCGGCCTGCTCCGAAGCCCGTCTCTGGGCGCCACCAGTCTCCTCCTCCTGGATCTGGGGCAGGTTTCCACATTGCTCTGGACTTGGGGGTGGCAATTCAGTGTGGGGCCAGGAGGAGCGAGAGGCTGAAGAGACCTGGAGGGGGCGGGGTGTGGGCTCTCAGGAGGCAAGTTCAAGGCAGGAGGAGCGTCCATGAGAGCCTCAGAGAGCCTCAGGGACCATAGGGCCTGCATCCACCTAAGCCCACCTGTCGTCCTGTGAGATGGGCAGTAACAACGGGCATCCCCACTTTACAGGTGCGGAAGATGAAGGCCGGGAGAGGGCGTCTGGACCCAGGGTCCTTGGCTGGGGGTTGGCTGACGGCGCCGGCTGAAACTACCAGATCTGTGCACTCTTTTCCTGGGATGGCTCACCCGCTGCGCCCCCGGGGACGACGTGCGGGCACCGGTGTGTCCGCCGCAGCCCCAGCGCGGGTCACCTGCTGCCGCGTCGCGGCCCTCCCGGGGAGCGGGGCGCCCAGGGCGGGGTGGCCAGGGCTGGGGCGCCCAGGGCGGGGGCGCGGGCAGCTGCCCGAGCATTGCCCAGCGCGACGGTCGCCAGACTTCTCTGCCCTCCCGGTGCCTCGCCCGAGTCGGCACAACCCCAAACGCAGTCAACAGCCGAGGTGTTGGACGCGGGCGGCTTCCGGGGCCGCGATTCCCGGCGACCACGCTGCCCGGGAATCGCGACCAGGCCAGGGCAGGCCCGGGCTCACTCGCGGGGACCTGCAAAACCCCGCGGGGTCGTTGGGCGGCCTCCGCGTTTATTCCCCCCTCCCCCCACCCCCGGGCCCCGGGAGCCGCCGGCTTCCCGGTCCCTGTCCCCGCGCCACCCCGACCCTGAGAGGATCCCTAAGGCAGAGCCCGCGGCGCGGGATGGCAGGGCTTGGGGGGGGGGCGGGGAGCGCCGCCCGCGTTCAGTCACTCGACAAGCACCGGCTCGCGCCCGGATGGGGGCAGGGGCAGTGGGTGTGCAGTCGGGCGCCAGCCACGGCCCCGTGGGGAGACAGACGCCCCAGCCAGGGTGTCGGGGGGATGTGCCAGCACCGGTCTGGCTGTTCAGGTCAGAAGTCTGTACTTAGCGGTGAAGGACTTCGCTCACAACAATCCACAGGACAGATGCCACCGTCCCCTGGGCTTCGGCCTCGGAGGCAACCCCTCCTCGACAGTGTCCCCTAGGCCGGGAGTCGCGCCCGAGGGTCACGGGCGGTCGGTGCCACCCCCTGCGTCCCCAGGCGTCCCGTGGAGCTTCGGTCCGGGAGGCTGTGGCCCGCTCGGGACTCCCCGATCCCGCGCTTGCCCGCGTCGCCCTGTCACCCCCGCGCGGAGGGGCGCCCCCTTGGGGGGACCCAACCCGGGCCCGCCCGCAGCCGCCGCCGCCCGGCGCCTCCCACTGCTCGCCTCGCTCCTCCCCTCCCTGCCGCCCGCCCTCCCGCGCGGGTTCAATCCCCGCGAGGACCCGGAGCGCGGGGACCCGGCGCGCGGCTGGCCGTCTGCGCCCTCGGTGCGCACGCCCCCGCGGCCACCCGGGCCGGGGCCCTGCGGGCCGACTGGGCATGCCCAGGAGCGGGGCGGCCGGGCGCCGCGGGAGCCGAGCGCATGCACTCGCGGGGCCGGGCTCCCGCCGTCCAGGGCCGAGGCGCGCAGGCAGCCGCTCCTGCCGACGCCCGGGGCCCCCTGCGCGGGACGCGAGCGCGGATGGCCTCCCTGGCGGCCCACGGTGACGGTGCGCGGCCGCGGCTCTCGGGGCGGCGGGGCGGCGGGGCGGCGGGGCGCTCCGGGGTCCGGCCCCCGTGGGCGGGGGGGGTGGGCGCCCGGGCCGCGCATCCGGGCAGGGGCTGTTCGCGGAGCGCTGGAGGCCGCACACACGCCTAACCGGTAGGTGCCGGGCGGCTTCGGGGCTGCGGCCCCGCGCGCCGCGGGAAGGGTGTCAAGTCCGCTTCCAGGGGAGCGAGGCTGGAGGTAGGAGGTCGGCGTTCAGGGAGCGTCTGTCTTGTCCCCGACTGACCTTGGGCGAGTTATTTAAACTTTTTTGATCTTGTTTTTCTCCATCTTTAAATGAGCCATGTATGGGGTTAAAATAATATGCACCCGAATATGTTTTTAAGGCAAAAAGAAAATCAGCTTGGAAATAAAAGTTTCATGGACATAGAAGGCATTACTCTCCCACTCCTCCCCTCCCATTTTGACTAAAGAAATATATATTTGTATTATTTCTTTAAAGGCATTGCAGAATTCCGAGGAAAGCAAAATCACAGTATGAAGGTTTCCAGCTCAGCTGGAAATCCCAGGGCACTGGGGAAGCCAGCAAGGCTTTTTTTTTTTTTTTGGTTTTGTTTTTTCTTTTATTAACATTACTGCTTTTGTACGAAAAAGCAATTCTCTGTAGACCTTTCAGAGATTTCGGCAGAGATTGGGTTCTAGGAGGCTAAAACCCAAGCAGTCTTCCCCCACCCTCCCCTGGCTTGCAATCAGTTGCTGTGTGATAACATCTAGTTTTGGGAGTTTTATACGTGAAGGTAATGAGAATTGTTGGAGAATGTTGTGCAGGGACCTCTCCAAGCCCGGGGTTGGTGGGAGGGAATTTGCTGCTTTTTGGTTTGGAGGCTTCATCTCCAGGCCAGGGATGTCCCCTGCCATTTTCCCAAGGTTAAATGGGTCAGTCTTTTTGGGGGGGGAGGGGAAGATCTAAACTGATTTAAAATGATCACTCAGGTGGCTCTGAGGGTTTGCAGTTGATCCTTGTGAACTGATAAGGAATTATGAAAAGATTACGAATTGCATACTAGTGGCTTTTTTTTTTTTTTTAAACTTAGTGCATCTTCCGTTGGACTGTGAATTGTTCTTACTCCTGCTGTAGGTTGTACACATAACATTGTCATTCTTAGGTTACCATCTGGGCATAATCCAACATTCTGATGTTTTTTTTTTTTTTTTTTTTTTTTTTTTTTTTTTTTTTGCATCTTTGTTGCCAGACATCTCTTTTTACACCTTTTTCTATCAGAGGGATCCACCGTGTTAGATTTCACATGCTCCCGTGTGGATACTGTCAGTGATGGTGATAATCAGTACGTTAAATGTCTAGAAACTTTAAAAGCTTAACTGGGCACCCAGTAGAGAAAATGAAGTCAGAAGTCATGAAATTGGTTTTGAAAAGCAAGTATATTTCAGTAATTAAAGGGATAGATCATTTTTTTCTGGCAGCTAAAAATTACACAGGTTTCTCTTTAGGACCTTAAAGGGAACCGAAACAGATTTCAATGGATATATATCAATTAGAAGTTGCACTTGTTTAAATATATTCTTAACACCCTTCTTCCTTCTGTATCCATAAAGTAGTGAACCAACAAAGTACACGTTCATTCTTTGGCCCAAGGCAAACTGACTCAAGACGTGACAAGACAAGTTAGTCCGTCGGGGTTCCCATCCTAGTGAACGTGTTAAGGAAGAACAAATTTGAGCACATTCAATATATTTCTCACCCACGGAATGCTGTTGAGATTATTATCTGATGAGAGCTTGGTCCAGCTCTGGAACCTTCTACAAGTCATCTCTCTGACAACTGAACTGTTTTAAAAAGAATGTTCCCTTTCAGTTCTGTTGGATTTGGGTTTAGCTATCACGATGGGGGATGATCTAAGTTTCTTGCCCAGAATTTATAGGGTTCAATTTTTATATTCATTTGACTGACTTAATAAATGCTTAAGTCCTATCTTTAGCACAGGGGTTGCCAAGAGAATGTACAGTTATACTGTAGACTGTATGTTTTAGGTTCCTGAGAGAAAAATTTAGCTTGTGTATGCATTTCATTAGCAGCAGCCTCCAGTAAACCTCATTAGCTTCCCATCTAAATATGCATTTTTGATCCTACTTGTTCTTTCTGTATTTTAGCACGCATTTTTACTTTCAGACAGCCATCTAGACTTATATATTCCAAAAATGTGAAATGAGATGCAGGTAATCAGTAACTGTAACATGTACGCTAAGAAATATCTGTTCAGTGGATGATGCAATTTTTATTAGGAAGAGGAGGAAAAGGAAAAGATGTGTGTGTGGGTAATTCCCGGTGGAAGGCATGGCTTGAGCGAAGGCTAAGAGTCTAGGGGTGACCAGAAGTCCAGCACTTGTGATTAGAAGAGGGCATGGGAGGGGGGCAGGAAAACCAAGCTTCATCACTGCAACAGGCGCGTGAAATGAGGCAGAGGAAGGGTGAGAGCATAGCAGACCGTTTCCCCTCCTCTCACTTACCTTTGTTGGGGTGATTTCTCAGTGGAAATCCACAGCTCAGATCACCTTTCTAGGGGGCCCTGCCTGTGTCCCCAGCTGCAGGTTAGCAGCTCAAGTATTCAAAACAGAACCCCTCCCGTTCCCCTGTTTCCCTAGAATGACTCCAGCTGCTGGCTGCTGGGCTCAAACTGCATGCCAGGCCCTTGCCCGACCCAGGGGGGCCTGAACCAGGGAGATCTCTGTATTTCTCCACCTGAGGAGACACATTTCTGACCTAAGACCTATAATGTGGTTGTGGGCCGGAGTGGGGGGACGAAGGGGACTTGGAGGGGGAGGGCATTGTGGGGAAGGACAGCTGCGCCAATGGAGGTGGAGGAGAGGGGATGAGTTAGGGGGCATTGCCGGGAGGGACAGCTGCGCCAACAGAGGTGGAAGAGAGGTGGCAGGGGGCATTGGGGCAGCCCTGGGAGGCGGTGACCCCCTGTTGGGGTTGGCCGGGGCCACTGCGCTCCATGTAGGCACCTGGGCCACAATCCTGCAGCCCCGTCTGAGTCCTCCCGGGAACGTAATAACGGTACAGGGGCAAAGGAATTCCGCTCATGGGGCTCAGTGTCCTCGTTTGTGCCGCGGGGCGGTGGCCGGGGTGCTGTGGGTCCTGTGCTGGGTGCACCAGGAGGACTCAGAGCCCTGGCAGTCTCACCCGCATGCACTCAGCCTCTAAGGTGCCGAGGTTCCTCTTCAGACACCTGTCTGTCCTTCACCGTGTTCCCCGTCCGCATGGCCCATTCGGACAGCAGGGGCTCCTCCCAGCTGGTTTCTGTGCCCCTGGTCCCCTTTGGCCCCTTACCCCCTGCTCCCATCTCCTCCTGCCACAGCCCTCCTCCCTCTCTAGGAGTCCTGGTTACCAAGGGCCTTGGGGAGCTGACTACACCTTTCCAGGTTCCGGCACCCCTGTCTAGGGGCAGGGGGTGGGGGGGGCATGACTGATAACCCCAGGCTTCCTCAGGGTCTGGCCCTTGGCCCCACCTCTGAAACACACCACCTCCTCCTTTACCAGGCCACGTCCCTCCTCCTGCCCCTTGCCCCCCACCTCTGCCTCCTTCCCCCCTGCTCCCTTCCCCAGGAGGTCTCAGGGTGAGTTTTCTCCCACCCAGCTCTTCTGTGTGCTGTAAAATCCCAGAGGACATGGCTGTGTATCCTATATCTCTGTGTTCCCGGTGCCCTGCACGGTACCCGACCTGCGACAGGCAATCACAACTTGGCCATCCAACCTTTGGGATGGATGGACCATGGCAGGGGCAGTACACTGCACACAAGTTTTTAAAAACTCATCTCCCCACTGCAGATGACATGCAAAGTAACTTTTACCTTTGGGAAAAGAGGAACAAGCAAAAGGCAAAAAGCATCCTACACCATTTGGTACAATCAGATGCAGGCAAACTACCTGGGATTCAGGCTTTATTTACAAAATAAATCCAAGGAGGTATTTGATGACTTATTTTTGCCCTCCACCACCTGGCATGCTTGTTACTATGTGATCCAGACACTCATGGTCAACATCGGTTAGGATCCTTTTGATTAAGAAGCTGCAGCCAAGCAGGTACACACTATTCTTTGACCTTCAGCCTTCGCATTGTAAAAGTCTCTTTCTGGGGGTGAGGTTAAATTAAAATTTCATTTTGATCCTGTGAAGAAGTATTTTAATCTTTTCCTTTCAAACATTTCGTTCTTTGTCATAGCCATGTGGAGTTTTCTCTTAGAACATCCCCCTAGACACACGGTTCACGGCAACTAAGGAAGTTTCTAGAACAAAAGAACGTATGTTTTTTGAGTGCTCACTGTGTGTCAGGCACTGTTGTAGGTCCTGGAGGTACACAAAAAACGAAAACTGCCTGTTTTCACGAATTTTATGTTGTCCTAATGAGAAATGGATCTTTACCTTCTGGGAAAAATGAAAACAGAATATAGGATTTTCAACACGGAGTCCCACAGGAAAAGGTGGAAAGAAAGGAAAGACTATTGTCTAATTAGAGCTCACGAAAGGGCTTTTGCCACTGTGGAGACTGTGAGAGTGGAATCAAAGGGAAGCTGAGATAATGAGTATCGGGCACAGTGTTTAAAATTCAGGAACGGTGATTAAAGTAGCCTGCTAGAGGCCTTGACAAACATTCCTTGTGCCTTCTATGCATTAGGCAGAGCCAGGCACTATGGCACGGGATGAATAAAGGATAACTCTGCCCTCCAGGGGTTTGGGTCTAACTCAGGTTCCATGGGTGATACAGAGGCTGCTGCTACTAGTATGCTTACAACCGGTACCTGCCCTGATGGTCTCCTCGTGCTGTTGCAAAAATCACATGAAAGCACAAATGCAAACATTTTATGAAAACACAGAAAGCCCTATTCGCCATTTAGCATCCCGCACACGATTGGTTGTTTTAATTGTAGTGGTAAAGAGATCTGTGTTTATGGGAAGGGCTGCGTTGAGTGGAAATACACTTTCTGCCCTTAAATGATTCATCAGCACCTCAGTGAGACCCCTGGATGCACCAGTTCGACCCCTGGAGGCACCAGTTCCTACCTGGGGCTAGCCTGTGTCCCCTGTATGTGGTGGCAGCCAACACATTTTTGAATGCATGAATTTCAGTGATGACTAAAGGGAGGAAGTCGTAGCCCAGGGAGATTAGCTGATGATAGGCAGATCCTATGGCCCGGCGGAAAGTCTTGAATATTTTTTCTGTAAGCCTCTAAAATATACAGCAAACATGGAATAAATCACACCAATACTTCTGAGGAATATAGGCCTATGTACATACGCACATATCATTACGTGGGTATTTTTTTTTTAATTTTTACTAGTAGCTTCTCTAGAACCTCTTATAAACAATTTAAAGTAATTAAAAAAAAATCAGATGCAGTAGCTCATGCTAAGTTAGAAATATGTATTTTGAAAATGAAATAGTATTTCCAGTGCACTAGTGTGGATAGTTATGAAAGGAATTGTAGGGTGTTTATTATTGTATAGTCAGTAGTTATGTATCATTTGTCTTTTTGGTGAATTCTTGTTTCATCTGTTCATGTGTGCAAGAAGATTTATGATATGATTTTGAGGGTTTAGTGAAAACATTGTCTTTCCTTTTTAAAAAAATCCCCATCCTTTTGTTGTTGTTGGTGGTGTGGTGAGATGTTTTCCCAGGCTTTGTGGATTCCAGGAGAGGGCTTTACCTCAGTCTGGAGTCCCTCTACCAGCAACATTGGCACCAGCTAAAAGTCTATTCAAAATGCAATTATCAGTTTTATCTCAGTAAAACTTTAAAAAACAAAAAGAAAAGAAAGCCAAATTTAGGTCCACCCAAGACTTACAAAATCAAGATCTTTATTATTTTTTCATTTTAATAAGATGCTCAAGTGTTGTATGACCTTAAATTTTCCTTATTTTTACTAAATTTTTGCTTATTCAACCAGTTAGTGTGTGTTGAAATCTCTCCATATGCTGGTGGATTTGTCAGTTTCTTCCTGCAGTTCTATTAATTTTTGCCTCATGTATTTTGAGGTTATTTTATTTTAAGCACAGATGTAATACTTTTTGTATCTTTCTGAGGCATTGAGCTTGAACTTTTTATCATTATTAATTGACTCTTTGTATCCTTAACGATGCTTTTTGCCTTAAAGCCTTTTTAATCTAAAAATAGCATAGTTACTCTGGCTTTATTTTGGTTAGTATTTGCTTGTTTTTTTTTTGTATCTTTTACTTTTAACATTTCTGTATGCCTATGTTTTAGGCATTTCTTTTATAAATAGCATTTTTTTAAAAAAGAAATCTTTCTCACAATCTCTTAAATAGCAAATTTGGACCATTTACATGTATTGTGATTGCTAATCTATTTGAACTGAATTCTTGCATCTTACATTGTATTTCTTTGTTTTGTTTTTTTATTCCTATGCTTTATTCCAATTTATTTCCTTTTTCTAAGTTAACTTTTTTTTTAATTGTTAAATCCCCTCTCTCATTCTTCCCCACCATGTGTCTGTTTCTCCCTTGAGCAGGATAAACTGGTTTGGAAATACAGTCTATTTCTGTTGTTTTAATAATTACTCTTCTACTTTCACTTACATCATACCTAACAAATCCTATACTTATTCATTACACTTTGTTTAATTCTAAATTTAATATGTTGACCTCTCCCCTGAATAGCCCTTCGACTTTGAGTACCCAACTCCTGGCTCATATACTTTTGTTATTTAGTATTTAATTCTATTCTTTGTTCTTAAATCTCCCAAATGAGGCATTATAATGATAATTTTATATAGAAAATTTTTGTTTAGGTTTGCCTACGTATTTCCTAGAATTCTGCAGCTAGTGGAAAGAATAAATAGGTGCAGTGCTTCCTTTTTTCTCTCCTGTGGTTAAGATGAAAGTAAGATTGAGTGTTGAAATGGGTGATGTTTTATTTTATTACAAGAGCATTCTGTTGAGGAGTATACCCAAAATAATTTGAGAACAAAAAAAAAAGTATGTTAGTTTTTAACAACATTTCTGTTAACAGAAACACACAAGATGATGTCCACCTTGTTCCCTGTAGAACCTCAATGCTTAGCACATCAGATAAATGACCGTCAAAGATTTAGCACCAGATACCAGAGGAATCCATCTGAGCCAGCTTGTGATATTAATCTGCCCTCCTTCTGTCTTCCCCTCTGTCCTCAAATAGTTTCTCACGTAGGACTAACCCTGGGTTTTAATTCCAGCCTCATGACTTCTCAGAAGTATGAGTATGTGCACGTTCCCTAATTTTGTGAACCTCTAGTTCTTCATCTGTAGAGTGGAATAACCATACATACCTTAGAAGAGCTGTTTTGAAGCTTTACGTGAAATATGGACGTAAATGAAATACTCAATGTTTAGCATAGCGCCTGGTAAAGAGCCAGTACTCAATTACTGGTGTTGTCTGATTCCACCACCATCTCCTTTCCTTAGAATTTTTTATAGAACTTGCATCCCTGGTTTGCCCTGTCATGATTTCTGCCCCTCTTTATTTCTTTTAAAAAAATTACTGTGAGTCATAGCATAACTACGGATGGGGGGAGAGAGAAATTTATAGTTTAATGAGTACTTATAAAAGGAGTACTGTGTGACCACTACCTAAGTCAAAGCACAGAATATTTCCAGTCCTGCAGAACCTACCCACCTACCCATACCTTCTCCTGAGTCAGAGATGGTCCTTGTCTACTGCACAGAACCACATGCTGACTTCTGTCCGAATTTTTTTGTTACTCTACAGTATTACCATCCATATATGCATCTCTAAAGGGTATTTGGTGGAAATTTTCATCAGTAGGATCATGTATTGTTTCGGGGTTGCTTCTTTCATTCAACAGTGTTTGTGAGATCTACCCATAATATTTTGTGTAGCTTTACTTCATTTATTTTCTTTGCTGTATGGCATTCCATTTTGTGGCTATCCTTGTTCTCTCGAAGTACAAAATAAATCATAGCCTACACTAATTGAACACCTTGTATGTGCTACCTTACAAGGTAAGTGTCTTCATTATCTCATCATACATACAAGGAAACAGAGCTACAGATGGATGAAGTCATGTGCCCAAGGGTTGGAGCCAGGTTGTCTAATGTAGATGCTGACCCCAAAACCCATAAGATTTATTAATCTCATTCACAGTCTCAAATTTTCCCACTAGTTACCTGATTTTTTTTCTTTACCTTCAATTGGGCCTTATAGGATTAAATAGATATTTAGGCCCTACCCCCAAAAAACTCTAGCATTTTAACTTTAATTCCTATAGAGGGGAAGCACCTTCTGTTACCTAGAATGCAATAACTTGTGCCATAATTGCCACAAGTCTTTATACTTTTGCCCTTTGAGTCTTTTCAGAATATTGCCACCAAAATAATGCCCTAGTTTTAACATTCAGCTTTTATTCAAATTTCAGTAGTTTAACCATTAAGTTTTGTTTATGGCCTCTTCCCAAGCATTCATTCCTTATTCAACATCCTACTTCTTTGTTGATTGCTGATTTCTAAGTACACTTTTCTCCTTCATTTATTTCCTCTTCCTCCCATGCATAGCCACTTCTAAGCTTGTGAATTTTTCTCTCTATATACTTATTTATATATCACCTTTGATGCCATTGACCTCTTCCCTTGCAGTTCTCCTCCCTTCCAAAAATCTTTTAAGGACAGATCATTAGCAAGTGGTTTACAAAGAATTAGAAATGACAACCTTAGAGCAGTTAGATATGTTTTAGGTCTGGATTTTGGTGATTCAGCCAATTCCACAAACATATACTGAATTATTTGCTAACTATGCATTTGTGTAGCCTACTTATTTGTATTAACCATATCCCATCAACCCACCCACCACCAAAAAAAAAAAAAAAAGTGAGATAAGCATTATTGTCACCATTTTCAAGTAGAAATGGCCAACTGCTTGACTAATTTATGAGAGTTTATTTGCAGCAGAATGGGGCTTCAGACACAGGCCTGCCAACTCCCTGCCCACTGTTCTTCCTCTGATCTCAGCCACCTCTAATGAAGGAATACTAACAGAAAAGGGAAATAGTCATTTTTTTTTTTTAATTTCATGCATCCTTTTTCTTTCTTTCAACGAATGAACATGTTCTAAAGATTCACTTGATGGCAGGCACAGCACTAAGTTCTGGAAATCGCAAATTGAATAGTGAGTGGCTGTGCCCTTGATAAGCCCGCGGTTTAGATGTGTGTGAACCAGTGTGGTCTTTCCTGCTCAGTGCTTGTGGGGGCACGTCTGAGGTTCCAGAAATACCCTAGAGAGTGCGGATGCTCTGGGAATGTTTCTTAGAGGAGAATGTGGCCACATGCACTTGCTGAAATTATTTTTCCCCACATTAAAAATAGTTTTAAAAATATACATTTTTTAAAAAATATTTTACCTTCCTGTCTGTGGACCTACAGTGGCCTTGATGTGGCTTCTGAGGGTCCTACCACCATTTCTCTGCCCTCTGGCTCACCATCTGCTTTGTTAACGTTTCCCAACTGCTTTGAAACCATGGGCACATAGGGATGCCTGCAGATGCCTCTCATTTCCTTCCTTCTGTCCACATCCCTGCTGTTCTTTCCTTCTAAGGGCATTCACACACCATACCATCTTCTCGACCCCAGTCCACATCATGGTCTCATTAAAATCTGACTCTCAGAATGTTTCTGTAAACCCTTCTCTTTGAGCGCAATTAACTTAACTCCTAATAATTATTTCTTCCCCTCAAACCTTTGATTTTCACCATTTTATAGATGAGAATTTTCCAAATATTACATAATATTCAAATAGTTCTTTTAGGTCAGTTTGGGAACCATTATCGTAATGACTCTTTGTCTCTAACCTGGTAGAGTTTTATCTTAGAAAATATATATTTATTTGATATTTTAAAACCACTTGCCCTGCTGTGTTTCATACACAATTTGAAGTCATTTTGATCTCGATGTGGGCTCCATTCTAGCCTGGTGTGAGCCTGGGGCCCGGGGACCTCTCAGCCTTCCCGTCAGAGACTGGGGTGGGGCGGACGGGGGGTGATGCATACCCTGTCCTACCGCATGCGCGATGTGATGTGGAGGAAAATACTAAGATGCTGTGTCCGTGGAGTGTTTGGGTTTCTGCACCTAGAACATTTTCTGCTCACAATTCGGTGCAGGCTGTTGTACCTTTAGCCCCGAAGGGCACCGTATCCACTTTTGTTGTGTCCCCAGTGGCACTTGTCCCGTGGCCCGGCTGCCCTCACTTGTCATGATTGTGGGATGATTGCGATGGCCCTAGAAAGGAGTCTCTCTGCCTCTCAGCTTGCTTCTTCTCGTCTGTTTATATACACGTCAAATGTATATAAATTATATATATATAATATATATATATATATTATATATATAAAGTGGCGCCCAACTGAGATTGCCTGTGTGGGGCAACAGTCTGGGATGTTTATTGGGTGTTCCAAGCATCTGGCACTGAGCACTAGCTAAGCATCAACGAGCGAACCAAGGAAGGCGCCTGAGACGTCCCAGAACAGGGAGCCGGGTAACCTACCAGCACTCATTTATTTGTGCTGTGTCCATGGTATCTACCAGGGTGTAATCAACCTTCTCGTTTATTTTTTTTTTTTCAACAGACAGAGATGTGAGCAGTGGGAGTTATAACCTTTCCTCTGCGACGACAGGCAGCTACTACAGTTGTGTCAGCCAGATCACCATAGGTGAGCAATTTTGACATGTTGTTTTGTAGAACTTATTATTGCTTGGAAATGCCTGGGGTGGGGTTGCTGAGGAGGAAGAGAGTAGAAAACGTATTAGCAGGGGCTTGTATTTTCAGAATCAGAGCTAATACTCAGTGAACTCACCTTGCTAGAGCACCCTCTTGTGGATTCTTACTGCTTTTGCATAGATCACAGGTAGCTCAAAAAAAAAAAAAAAATCCCCATGTTTGCCCAACATTTCATCATTTGCTTTGATTCATTAATTTATATATCACCTGTATTATTATGTGCTTAATTATAAAATTGATTTCATTTTTAAGATTTGTATTCATCTATTGCTGCTATTGGCCATTAATATACATTATTTTGCTTAATTGGGACTAAATGAGGAGGGTACTATTCAAAACTCAGTAATGTGGACACCTGTAAAAAGAAAGAATAATTATGAACCCCTAGAATTGATTTAAATTATTTTTATTATTATAATGATACTTAAGTGTGTTCAAACATAAAACTAAGTATAGGGACCTTATGGCCATATTAATAGCCATACAAATCAAGTTGAATTTACAAGTAAAACTTAAAACATTGACAAGCAAAAATATTACAAATATATCACATTAATTTAATATGCTAGACATTGTTTTGTTGAGGTACAGTTACTTGTAATGCAGTGTGGTGCAGCAGCGTGGAGTCTTTGAGTTCAGTACAGCTTTTTTGCTAGGTATTCATGATAACTCTGTTCAGCCTACTATGAAACCTCTGCAAATGCTGGTGAGGTTATTGGATTTTCCCTTGGTATGAAGGTGCCTGGCCACATCCATCTGTCTCATCTCTTACTGGGTTTACTGATTGGTGCCAACTTGATGGAAACACAAAAACAAATCTAGGTGCTAAAATTAAGTGGTGGAACTGGGTCCACAATATGCGTCTATGACTTTTTAAATGATTAACTTTAAAATGAAAAATTAAAAAAGAAAAGTTCTTAAAAATAAATTAAAAAAAAAGTTCTTGTGGAGTGTTCATGGACCCTGGTTTGAAGACACTAAATAACTGGCAATCACTTCCTAAAGACATTTGTTAAGTAGAGGGAAGTTCAGAGGAGGAGGGTGACAAGATGAATACATGAATGAAAGGGATTCTGATGGTGAACAAGACAGATTTCGTGGGGCTGGGGGTCTGGTGTCATAACAGAATAAGTGGCTGTGACTTTGCTTTTGACATGGGACAGTAATGGACTTGAGAGGTGGGATATGAGCAGGTCTGGAGGTAGAGATGTGGGAGTGCTGGCAGGACTAGTCATTGACTGGCTGGGGGAAAGACAGGTGTGCCTTGAGACTTTGGGTCAGGGTGGCAGGGGGTCTGAGCCACCCCTAGAAATACAGCAGACAGGAAGAGGACTTGATGGCTTAGAGGGTAGCTATGTCAGACTTGAGGTGCCTGAGGACCATGTGGAAGCTTTCTCGGTGCCAAGCACTATGCTGGATGCTTTTTCCGTACTTACTCATTTACTCTTCACAAAAATCTTCCAAGTCAGATACTATTATTTCCCCCATTTTTTTTTCAGATGAGGGAACTAAATTCTAGAGAGGTTAACATGTTACAGAGGGATCCATGGGTAAGAGCAGCTGGAATTTGAACCCAGGTAATCTAGTGCCCATTGGACAATGCTCTTGCTATTTGCCACAGGCCTAGCATCCTTTCCTAGTCTTCTTGGGTTCCTAGCTCCAAGTCCAATGTGTGTGGAGGCCCCACCAGTACCAAGCAATTTTTAGACATCAGCGGGGTTTTTGATATTTCAATTCAGTTCTGACACCAAAAATCGCCTTCATTGGTAACAAGACACCCATGTCACTTCTATGGTTCTGACACATTTTCAGCAACTGTGGATGAAGACCAGATGTATCTGGAGAATATATTTTGGTCACCTCAATGACCAAGTATCTATTTCTTCCAAGTCTTTATGTTGTACCTTGTCTAGTCAGCCTCAGCCACCATGTTAGCATGTTATGGGTTGAACTGTGTCCCCTGAAAGTCCTAACCTCTGAATGTGACCTTATTTGGAAATGGGGTCTTTGCAGGTAGAATCAAGTTAAGAAGAGACTCCATTAGGGTGGCCTTCTAATCCAGTATGGTGGGTGTAGAGGAGAAGACACACGGACACACGGGGAAAAACATTGCATGGTGGTACAGGCAGAGATTAGAGGGATGTGTGTGCAAGTCAAGGAATGCCAAGGATTGCCAGCAACCTCAGAAACTAAGAGAAAGGCATGGAACAGGCTCTCCCTAGAGGCTTCGGAAAGACCACGGCCCTGCTGACATCTTGATTTCAGACCTCTAGCCTTCAAAGCTGTGAGAGAATAAATTTGTTTTTTATAAACTTCCCAGTTTGTAGTCCTTCATTAGCAGCCCTAGATGATGATACAGCAGGTCCTCCCAGTGCAGAGGTGCCTCTGAGGGGAGGTGGGCATGACACACAGATTTCTCAGAAGGTGATGGAGTCACCAAAAGGCTCTTTAATGTTGCTTCAGTTCCCTGACCCAAAGTGACTGAAACCATAAGGAAATTTATTTCACATAACAGGAGGCACAAAGGCATGTCTGTCCTTGGGATGGGTTCAGGAAGCTCCTCCATGATGTTGCCAAAGACCTCCTCCCCTTTGCCTTCTGGTTGAGTTTATGTTATTGCAGCAGCTAGGTAGCTGCCATGGTTCCAGGCATTGCGTTCAGGCACAATGATCACAGGACAGGAGCTTTGGAGCCTTCCTCGGGCTTTCCCTTGCGGAGCTGACACCTTCTCCTGAAGCCCCCACACACTGCTCCTATCCCATTGGGCAGGGGTGGATCTCATGACCCGCCCCCCCCCCCCCCACCTTGAACCCATCATTGGCAGAGGAGATAGGGAGGTGAGAGTCTCCTTGGACATGTCAGAGTTCCTGGGGAGGGAAGGGGGCAATGTCAGCTTTCCCAGTGGCTGATGGTGGGGGGTAGGTATGCCGAATGCCCAAAGTGGGCCTCTGCTGGGAGGAGGGAGAGGGGTGATTTTGCACTGGCATCAGGCACTGTCCATGCCCCACAGTCTTTTTTTTTTTTTTTTAAGATTTTATTTATTTATTTGAGAGAGCAAGAGAGAGAGAGAGAGAGAGAGAATGAGCATAGGAGGGACAGTGGGAGAGGGAGAAGCAGGTCCCTGCTTAGCAGGGAGCCCAAGGCAGGGCTCCATGGGACCTGAACCAGAGGCAGGGCCTGAACCAGAGGCAGGGCCTAACCAGAGGCAGGGCCTAACCCACCGAGCCACCCGGGCACCCCCCCACTTCCCACCATCTCTCTGGTACAAAGCACTTTAGCAATATTTATAGCAAAAGAAGAAAATAATGAACAGCTTTAGTTAGACTTGAAGTTCTAGGGGGAGGACAGATCTCTGGGTCACACAGCAGTTTCTTTTTTTAAAAGTTCTTTTTGTTCTCTTTCATCTCCTGCACCTGGGTTCTTCTCTTACTCAATACTTACTCATCCAATTCATTTAAGAAAATAGCATTCCTGTGGGCTTCCTGTGAATACAAGAGCCCATGTTCTGTCCAAAGAAGTGTTGGCGAACAAACAAAACAACAGCTAAGGAACAATAACAATGACGACAAAGACAACTGGGAACAGAAGAAGACTCCTTCTGGAATCCATGTATTCATGAGACATGGACAACTCCTCACGTTCTGATGGTGAACTCCGATTTTACCCATGTGTGAGAGATTTTAAAACGTCAGAGTTAATGAACAGCTTTTTCTTAAAACAGCTTACAGTTTTGAGTGTTCCTTATATGTCTCCTTTCACAATTTTGGGTGAGATGTTGACCTAGAACTCCCAGGGACCTGAGACCCCTGCTCCGACTCCACTCCCTCCCCGCCCCCCGCCAAGGGACAGGTTGGTGGATGAGGGACAATGGCTTGGCTGCCAATATGACATTTCTGTTACTTGGCTCTTGGACATTTGGATGCCAGCTGTTCCCCTGGATGGTTGGTTATCCCCTCAAAATACTTTGACTTCGTTGCAAATCCAGGCTGGTATGTTTATATTCCATTATAATCATGCAGATATTATCATATAGTTAATTTCTATCAATAGCATGGTTTAAAATTTTTGCTAAAGAACTCCATTTCTGGAGGAAATGATGTGGTCATTTTCCAAACAAAAAAAAAGGGGGGGGGGAGGAGCTTGTTAGCTATGTGAACAATGTCTTTTCAAATCAACGATACATGATAAGTCAGCTATCCTTTTATTAAAGAAATGGTAAAATCTGGAATTATGGAGAATCCAGATTTCCCTGGGACTTTTACACGTGACACTTCTGTGCTGTGCTCTATTTAGTATCATGACTCCAGAGAGGAGCTTGGGAATGTGGAAAGGGAAAGAGGAGTTTGAGCACATTTCCGAATGAAGCAACAGGCAAGGGAAAAACATGGTCTGATAGTCACTCTACTGTAAAAGGGTTCCCTGGCATGAATAGAAGGTAACGCCTCTTCAAGTTTTTAATACAAACATAACGAAAGCCAAGTTAAATGGAGAATCCTGGAATTTCATTTCTAGGGCCCAGTGAGCTCCGGGAAAGTATTGATCACACAACAAACAAAGTTGCATCTGCAGTTTAGTCCAGCAGGCATGACCAGGGCAGCCCTGGGCTCGGGAGCATTCGGTTCAGAGTTCCAAGCCCTGAGAATTTGTGTTCCTGTTGGCCATTACTGGCGGCCTTGGGGCCCTTACTCAGGAGGGATGCACTCACCTTCATCACCACTCTGTTCCACATCCTAGAATTCACCTCTTAGGAAGGCCACTTACCCAGAAGAGTCCAAACAATCCGATAGGCCAATTCTCAAGTGTGTCACCATTTCCCTTTCCTCTAGCATTCTTGTCCATTGGGATTGGTCTGTGAAAAGTTGTTCAGGAAGGAATAAACAATATGAGGGTGATTTGTAGGGGGATGGGCCCCATTTCAAGGCCCCCTGGAACCCCTCTTGCCACTTGCTCTCTTCACACCCATGTTGTCTTCAGTGAGCCTGGGCTTGAATCTTGACTGTTACTTCTGTGGAGCTTTGCTCTTGGAGAAGTAATAATGTCCTTTGGCCTCAGTTTCCTTATCTGTCAAATGAGAATATTAGTATCTGCCTGACAAGGTTATTGCGAGGTTTGACTGAGGTGGTGCTGGTAGGTCCCTTAGCATGATGCCGGTAAGTGTTAGGCAGTATTATACTTTTTAGTGGATTTATTATTTTGTGCCAGCGACATATTATTTGTTCCTAGGCCTCACCCATGACTTCTATGTGGGTAACTGCTAGATTTATGGCTCTGGTCCTATTTCTCTTAATCCTCATTTCAAAAAATTTTCCCCCAGCTACCTTCCAGATATTTCCACATAGATACTTCCACTGAAACTCAAACTCCTCGTGTCTAAAAACACAGCCAACCTTACTCAGCCCTTGCAAGGCCAGTCGTTCTGACTGCCATGGTGAGGATGAGGAAATTCTGTTTGCCGCAAGTCTTCTCAGACATCTTGCTAGGGAGGGGCAGACCTACCTGGTAGCCCCGAGCTCCTTTCTTTAGTCCACGTCATGTATCTCTTTGGACTTCTCCTTTTCTGCTGTCCACACTTACATTCGGTCCCTTGACAATACCTCCCTAGCCTCTCCTTTACAGCTTGTTGCATCATCTCCTGGCTGCTGGCATCTAGGAACCCAGTGAACAGTGGAATCTACTGGGTGCCAGCTCTGAGCCCAGCTTTGTGTTAGGTACTAGTGGGAGAGGAGGGAGGAAAAGAGCCAAATGGACATTGGGAGAGAGTTTCAAAGACAACTGACACACCGTCAAACCTTGAGGGAGGCTCGGTTCATGAGGGATCCAGGCATAGATAAAATAAAAGACTTGGCTGTAAAATGTAGGCAGGAATTGTTTGACCTGTACCCTGTTCCCGCATTTCCAGTGCAGTGTGGGTGGGCTGCCCCTGACACCATGGTTCAGGCTGTAGAATCTACACAGGTGTCCTCCCTTGTTACCTCTTCTGGGCTTCCTTGATTCCTCGACCCACCCTCCCCAGTTCGGACTTTCTTTTCCGACACCTCCAGTCCCCACGTCACCAGCACTCTTGAGTGGCCGTTCCTTCATAAGGTTTCAAAAACCTTGGGGGTGACAGGGGAGGCCTCCCAGGAGAGATACCCGCCCAGAGTGAGAAGCCACAGATTCTGGCTACTTCTGCTGCCATTCGATGATGGGATCCTCAGCTCACAAACTTTCAGGGATATTGTTTTGCTTGCCAAAAAATTCCGTTTTCTTACATTGGCATTTAAGACCCTCAACCCTGTATATCAACCTACCTTTCCATCTTTACTTTTTATTTCCCTTCCAGATTAAACTCCTATTCCTAAATTCTCTATCCAGGTTGCAAATATAAAGGCTTGGAGAAGTCAGGAGTGGAAGATAAATGAGGGAAGTGGGCTGGAACTAAGAAATTAGGGAGTGATGGGAACTGCGGCCCACTGCAATTCCCTCCGTTCCGTGCACTCGAAGAGGGGAGCTGCTGTAGTCACTCTGGCCAACACTTGCCATCTGGGAATGGGGTCCCGTGTTGCTTGTCTTTAGGAGAAGATCAAGAGAGATGTTTCAAGAGAATCCAGAAAGCTGGATTCTCTTAAGGACTTTCTAGATTTTTGTTGTTGTTAATTTGAATTTGCATTTTATTTCCAGTTAAGGCAAGCACGGGCTACGTAAAACATATCTGCAGAACAGATGTATCCCTCTGTCTCCTCTGGGTCACAGCCCTTGCCTATAAGGCTGAGTTCATACCACCCTCTCCGTGACCTAGTCCCTCTAACTAGGAGCACTTCCTCCCAGGAGATCCTGCGGGAACTTCTCTGTACTGCTTTAAACTGTTTCTTTCAACTTACTTTGTACTGTAGTGAGTTGTGGTTTACGAGGTAGAACACAGATTTTGGAGTCAGACAGATCTGGGCTTAAATTCTGCCTCTGGCACTTACTGGCTGCTTGACCTAGGGCAAGTTGCGATCCGGTTTCCTCATCCATGAAGCTGAAATAGTAACAGTCTCCTTGTACACATGCTGTGAGGATTAGTGTCAGTTGTGCAAAGTATCTAGCACATAGTAGGCCCTCAGTAATTTTTTTTCATTATGAACATCATACTTATCTCCTTTATGGGACTCTGAGTTCCTTACGGGCAACGACTACACAGTTGCACATGGTATGCACTTACTAAACGTATGTTGAGTGGTGAACACAACCCATTAAGTGTGACGATCCCTGTCTGCTTATTAGTAACATGCATCCTTATCTCAAGTCTCAAGTGGTGTTCAATTTGAGTCATAGCTCAGATTTTTGGGAAATACAGAAACAGATGTGGTAGGAAGCTTTGCTTGCTGCTTCTAACCTGATGTGTTTGTCTCTCCAGGTTATGATGTTGCTGGGCCTGTTGCAATTGGGCTCACCCACTGGAAAAATCCATACGCACAAGGCAGACCCACCCTCCCATCAGATCTGCCTCTCTTCATCTCCAAAGATGCAGGCATCCCTGTGTACCATCGATCCTTCACCCACAGGACTGAGCTGGCCACACCTCTATCTTGCCCAGCCTCACTGTCCATCACTCCAGTGCCTTCTTACAGCAGCAGCAGCCAGGAAACCCTCAGTCAAGACACGACAGGTAAGAGTGTTGGCTCTCTGATGGAGATTCAGAACTTGCACTTACAGGTTCCTTCACGCATTTCCCTGCTGAACAAACTGCATCTGCATTTCTGCTTGTGCAATGCTGTGGACTCCGACAATTCCCCTGTATTCACTGGCCCTTGGTAGCTTGACCATACCAGGGGGAAGGTTAGATGTGTTTAGGAATATTTGACCACGGTGTTGGTTCTATTGGGTAAACATCATCTGGAAATAAACTCTCCATCAGAATTCTGAGTTTTGTCATATGAATTTTTGTTTGATGTCTTTAATTCTCTGTTTAGTGATGAGGCATCTTTCATGGACTACACTCTGGTCTTCAGAAACATCATTTTTGAATACCTTAGTTACTAGCAAGTCGTGCTGTGCCACCACATTGCTCTTTGTCAGGGCTTTGCTACCTGCTGCCTGTCAGCCAAATCTGAGCTGTCCACCTGTTATTTGTGTGGCTCAAGAACTAGGAATAAGTTTTACTTTTTAAAAAATGATTGGTGTCATCATTCATTCATTAAGTCTGACTTAGTATTGATTGTAGCTGCTATGACAATACCCGGACCAGGTGGTCTATAAACAACAGAAACTTATTTATCACAGTCGTGGAGGCTGGAGGTTTAAAATCAGGGTGCCAGTGGGGCCAGGTGAGGGCCCTTGGTCAGGTCTTAGACTTCTTATGTTATCCTCCTATGGTGGAAGGGGTAAGGGATCTTTGTGAGGTCCCTTTTATGAGAACACTAATCTTATTCTTGCAGGCTCCACCCTCATGACCTAAACATCTTCTGAAGGCCCCATCTCATTAATACCATCACCTCAGGTATTAGGATCTCAACATACGAATTTGGGGGATGAGGGGATAAATATTCAGACCATAAGCTGGAAAAAAAAAGAATAATAATATTTGGAGACATACGTAAATTATGTGAAATTTAGATTTCACTGTTCATGTATAAAGTTGTATTGGGACATAGCCACATTCATTTATGTATTATTGTCTCTGGCGGTTTTTAGTGACAATGGCCCAATTGAGTAATTATGACATAGCCTGTATGTCCCGCAAAGCCTAAGATATTTACAATCCGGCCCTTTGCAGAAAAATGTTTGCCAGCCGCCGATCTGTGGGATCTCCGGGAGTCATGACTTAAACAGCCAGGGCAAGAAAAATGCTCACGACACATTGCCTTAAAATGTATAACTTACCTTGCTCTTTAGATGAGTTAAAGAATGCTTTATGCAAGGATAACCCGTTGTTTTTATTTCTAAAGTCTCACTTGGCACTTTAAATTATGAAAAATCTCTCCTGCCACATTTTCCTCCTGTAGATATAGCACTTAGAAGTAATGGCTTAGTCGGACAAATCCAACGGGTAATCTCCGTTCTGGAATATAAATCTATGAAGTTGGCAATGCGACATTCAGGATGACACTGAACAGCTCATAGATGCCGCCATCTGGAGGTGAGATGCTGATGTTGCAGAAGTTCGGGATTGTCAAAACCCACGTCTGAAACAGGAGACTGCAGGCTCCCCTAAATGTGCAGGATCTCCACCGACTTGTTAACCATGCACATTCTCACCCCCACCCCCCGCCCTCCGGGGAGGCTGTGTCCATGGCAGGGAGTAAGCTTCAGCAGTCTGTGTTCTGCAGGCCACCCTCTCCGGAGAGTTTGGTTTCTGAGTTTTCTCTAGATGCCTTGGGGTTCTCCTTCGGTTAAGTGGCTAGATGGTCTTGCCTGGCTTGTTAAGGGACATTTGCATACACGAACTGTCTTTCCAGGCCTAACTGAGGACTGATTTAAGAGTAAAAAAAACCACGATCTGGGTTGAACTTCAAAATTTCCTGGGTCTTGATGTAATTGTGAATGAAAAAGGACTCTGTGCTTACTTTAAAAGCTTAAAAAAGTCTGAAGTTAAAAAACTGCAGTGCTGCCTTTGGCCAGGGTAGCTGCAGGGTTCTGGCATTTCTTTGGCAAAGAGGAGCATGAACTGGCAGCTGCCAGATTAACATTTTATCACGTTTCTCCACAAGTTGACTTTTTTCTTTCCACAGAGTGCCATCCTCAGAAGCGATCCAATTTCTAGAGGAGGTTTCTATTTTTAACTCGCAGATTTTCAAAAACAAATTAAAGCCCATAGTTTTCTTCGTTCCTGGGAACTTTCCATTAGCAATAAAATTCTGGATTTTTTCCCCACCCAATTGTTTATTATTATTTTTATTTCTATGCTTATAAAGTTATCCTCAGCATTTACAGATATATTAAATGAGCATGTAGTATTTTATTATAGAAAATTAGAGATGCTAGTATAGCTTCTGTAAGTCTCAATTTTGATTATATGTAATCAAAATATATTTGATTTCTTACAACAATTTATTGATTTTAATACATATTTCTGTGTGAATGCATCCAGGTTCCTTTCTCCTTACTTTCTTTTTTTTTTTTTTAATAAGGATGATGTTATTATTTGTTTATATTTTAGTTTTTGCTTCCCTTGCTAGTTTGAAGAAACCTCTAGGGTGAGACAAGTTGGTTCCACTACACCAGAATTTCCTAAAGATTCCAGGCTGTGCCAGCTATCCCTTCACATTTCTAAGCCATCTCTCTTCTGCAAGGCTGTAGGTCTGATGTTGAAGGAGCCAACCCATTTTAGTCACAAAATCACTTTACACTTCTCTCTTGATTGTCGGACTTTTCTTATGCATAAGAATTTCTCCAAACATATTTAACAATAATGTCTCCATTTAATAAACCCACTCTACAATTCTAGAAGCAACTAAAAAGACACAGAATGACTAGAGTTTCTGGAATTCTCCTTTTACTGAGCTCTGTTTACTCTTGCCATCATCCTGTGCCATCATCCTTTCCCATTATTGCATGACTAACTCTTACAATAGGTTCTCTAGGTTTGACTTTACCTAACCCTACTTGCCACCTTGCACAGTGAACAGCCTATGAAACTGCATGGTGGCCCTGGACATGGCACCCCTTCCTTATGGTGGAGAATGTTTTAATCAGTAAATAAATTGAGGCAGGTTAAGTTGGAAAAACAGTCTCCATTTTTCCAGCAGTCTCCACAGGCTGGCTGCATCAATTTCATCTTTCTAGCCATCCATCCTCTGATACACACCGAATTCCCACTCCATGCCATGTACTGTGATAAGTCCTTGGAATACAAAAGTGATAAGGTGTCACCCCTGAGGAGCTCAAAGTCTGCCAGAGGAGACATATAAGCAAATAAAGTATTTTAATTCAGTGTGGTAAGTGCTAAGATAGAAGATTTAACATTAGGTGATCACATACACATTTTTGTTATTATTTCATTAACATAGTATTAAAATATAAATAATAAAGTATTAAAATATGCTATTATAAAAATATAATATGAAGATATATTCATAAAAATATATTGAGCACAAAAGATGTTACTAAATTATTTCTTCAATTAAAATAAGATGAGTTTGAGAGAACCATAGGAGGGAAGTCTGGGAACTGGCTCTGTCTCAGGCATTCTGGGTAGATTTGATACCCAGTTTTTGATGATCAAGCTTTCCAAGTTGCTTCACTACCAGCACATGACTTGCATTTTTGGTCACTCTCTGCCTTCAGCTGATTCTCAGTCACTCTCTCCCATTGTATTCAGTGTCCAGCGGCATGCTGATGACTCCAAAGTGCTATTGCCCTGTCTGATTTCCCTGCCAAGCTTTAAAGATGTATTTGCCTTCCAGAACTTTCAGCCTGGATATATCCCAGACATCTCAAAATTACGTGCCACTAAAGGAACTTTCTCCTGGTAGCTCTCAGAGTTGATTTTCTTACTCTATTTAATGGTGTCACAGTCTGTCCAGACTCCTAAGCCAAGAAGTTGGTGTCCTCATGCTCAACTCTCTGCTGGCGATCTGCCTCCAGAGCCAGCTGGCTAACACATGCATTATATTTACCTGAGAAATATCTCCAATTAAGAGCATTCTCATCATCCCTAACAGAGACTAGCTCAAATTCTCATCATCTTTACCTGGACTAGTACAGCAGTCTTAAAGCCAGCCTCCCTACATCTTAATTCTTCCATGTCCATAGGGTTCACTTGTCCAAATCCATCTCTCTGTCTTTCTCTCTTCCTTCTTCCATTACTGCCCTCTCATGCCACCTGTGAAAACTTCTGTTATTTCCCCATGGGCAACAGAATAAAGTCTAAACCCTTCATATATGGTACTTGAGGGCCTTCCTGACTAGCTTACCTGACCCCCTAACATCTCTCACCACCCTCTTCAGATGCATCCATGCAGTAGTTACATGTTATTCTTTACTGTTCCTCAAAGATTCACAATTTTGCACATGCTCTGCCATTTGTATGGATACCCTTCCTTATACTCTCCTCCTAGGAAATTTTTTCTTCAGATGTACCTAACAGGTGACCTCCTCTGTGAATTCTTTTTTTCTCCTCAGCATATTTAATCGCTCTTTCTGTTTCCACTGGCAACTCCTATTGACATCTTGAATTCTGCTCTTGTTAGACTGCAGAATAGTTTTCGTGTGTGGCTGGCCTACTAGATGGAAAGTTCTTCTGCTGAGAATTGGTGTCTTAATCATGCAATTTTTGGTCATTGTTGAGCCTGGCATATAGGAAGTGTATTTTCTATGACTGTTTCAACTGTTGATTAGACACAGTGGAAGAGACAATTAGGCCTGGAAGATAGAGCTGAAGAAATTACCCCAAATGCAGAATAGAGAGATAGGAGGCAGAAAAACGAGAAGGAGGAGGCTGAAATATAGAAGACAGAATGAGAAAGTCCAACATGCAATTAATAGAAATCCTTTTATGGATTAAGAGAATAGAAAGAATGGAGAGACATAGAATATTAAAAAGCAACAACAATAATTTCCCAGAATTGACGAGAGATACAAATATTTTGATTCAAGAACACAATGAGTACCAAGAAAAATAAGTAAAATTAAATCCACATATTATAAACATATTCTGGTGAGTTAGCAAAACACAGTAACAAAAATATTAGAATTCTCAGGGGAAAAAACAGATTTCTTACAAATGAGAAACAAACTGAGGGTAGACTTTCCAATAGTAGTGATAATGGCCAGAGGACAGTAGATTGATGTCTTAAAAGTACTGAAGGAAATAACAGTCAATTCAGAATTCTAAATCCAGCTAAATGATAACTGAAGAGGGAGGTCAGCTTTAAAACATTTTTCTTTTGGAAAAAGATTGGGAAAGTATACCCCATGCACCCCTAGTGAAAGGATGACTGAAAAGCCTGTTTTAGAAAAGAAGGAAATTGAACCTAGAAGGAAGGACCAAGATGAAAGAAATAATGAGGGGAAACTATATCTTTTTAATTCCAAAGGATACTCTCTAGAAGAATAGTTTTCAACCAAAACTGATTTTGTTTCTGGCAGACATTCGGCAATGTCAGGAGATGTTTTTGGTTGATCCAAGTGAGGAGGAGCTACTCGGGTGTTGGAGGCCAGGAATGCTGCTAAACATTGTGCAATGCATGTGACATGGTCACTAACTCATTGTTTCACATTCATCATTCATTCTTCATGCTACTTCCTTCCTTCCTTTGTGTTCTCTGCCTGGGGGTTGCACCCTGCCCTTGCAATGGGCCCTGCCATTGTGGCATTTCCAGGGCTCTGTTCTTTCTGAGGCTATCTTTGATAAAGTGTGCCTTTGGCACTTTGGATTTTCCCTTTTCTGTATTTCTTCCTGTCCTTTAAACTCTTCCTAAGTTTTATTTCATGCTGCACCTAGGCCTTTTCTCTTCTTGTGCACTTGATCAGTTTCTCAGCCTTGTCATTATTGACCATTTTGAGCAGAGTGATTCTTTGCTGTGGGGGCTGTCCTGTGCACCGTAGAGGTTTAGCAGCATCTCTGGCCTCTATCCTTCTGGATGCTCATTATGACAACCAAAAATATCTCCAAACATTGCCAGATGTCCCTGGTGTGTGTGTGTGTGTGTGTGTGTGCAAAATTGTCCCCAGTTAAAAATCATTGACTTACGTCAATTGAACCTGGCCCTGTTCTTTGGAGTTCTGCTTAGTGGGAGTAAGCTGGTAACCTAATTGTTGAGAATGTATTTGTGGGTTGTAATGAGTTTGACCTTATCTTTAACAAGAGCCTTTTGCAAACAGTATCCTCATCGAAAGCGTGGAGGGAATTTCTTTCCAAAGAGGGAGATTCCACCCCCCCCACACACACACATTTGGTGTCATTAAGAAAAAAAAAAGATTTATTTATTTATTAAGACAGATTGAGAGAGAGCAAGAGTGAGAGCGAGAGTGAGAGTGAGAGAGAGAGAGAGAGAGAGGGAGCGCAAGTGAGAGCATGAGCTGGGGGAGGGGCAGAGGGAGAGAGAAAATCTCAAGCAGACTCCCTGCAGAGTGGAGAGCCTAACAGTGGGGCTTGATCCCACAATGCTGAGATCATGAGCTGAGCTGAAACCAGGAGTCAGATGCTTACCTGTGTGCGCCACCCAGGAGCCCCAAGGTGACACCTGTGATACTTGCCTGCTGGCTCCCAGTTTATAGCCCTCTGAGGTGATGTCATAAATCAGAGCTGCTCCATTTGTGTCCAAGACCCATGGTAATCTCCTTGCATCTCTCTACACAGGAAAAAGTGAGAACTCACACCTTTTGTGTCATGCCCTCCTCCTCCTGCCTGTCTTTTGCATGCCTCATGCCTCACCATGCCTCCCCACTTTCCCCCTAGTGGTCTCCTGGTAGATTTGGGTTTTAGAAAGAGATCCTTAGTAAGTTCCAAACATTTCTTATGGATTTTAAATATGTTCCTTATGGGGCGCCTGGGTGGCTCAGTCATTTAAGCGTATGCCTTGGGCTCAGGTCATGATCCCAGGGTCCTGGGATTGAGCCCTGCATCGGGCTCCCTCTTCTTGAGGTGTCTGCTTCTCCCTCTCCCACGCCTCTTCCCCTGCTCATGCATTCTCTCTCTCTTTCTCTCAAATAAGCAAATAAAATCTTAAAAATAAATATGTCCCTCATTTGTGAAAGGGAAGGAAGATGTAAATGACTATTCTCTGTTTCAAAGTGGTGATCACTTCCTAAGTGCCTAGCTCTTACCTGTGTACTCACAGTCTAAGCACAGCACTATGTCTCACGTGGGATGGGAGATGTTCATTTACCTTTCCTAGTGACCTCGTAAGCTTACCAGTGCTGCTTTATGTGTGAACTCTGAAAACCTGAGATACACCAGACTAAGGTGATACCATGGATTTGTCTGAAATACAGAGTACTTTAGAAGGGGCATCTATTTAATAGCATGAATTTAATTTCTTTCAACAAAATTGTGACTAGATACACTCAGAATTGATGCTGAAGGAAACAGGAGAATTTTAAATTTCAGAGGTAAGGTGCTACAAAGAGTGACCCTGCAAATTGAGCTCCTGATGTGACCATGAGAGTAAAGTGACCCAGCTGGGAGATGAATAGTCTCCCTATTAGAGGTGCCAAGAGATACCCACAGACCTGCCCCTGCTTGCATACTGTGTGACCAGTCAGACTAAATCCAGAAGCTCTGCTTGAAGTGTTAGCCCAGCTCAGTTCATGATACAGAGTAGTGGAAGGACAGCTACAGAAAACAGGACATTTTCCAAGTGATGTATTAGACATTTAACATGATTATTGATGTAGTTGGATTAATAATATTTACCTATAGGTATACAGGTAAAAGCTAGACCCTTTGTAGCTGCTCTTCATTGCATTTGTTTATGGTTTCTTTTTTTTAAGATTTTATTTATTTGTTCATGAAAGACACACAGAGAGACAGGCAGAGACACAGGGAGAGGGAGAAGCAGACTCCCTCTGGGGAGCCTGATGTGGAACTCGATCCCAGGACCCCGGGATTACGCCCCGAGCCGAAGGCAGACCTCCAACCGCTGAGCAATCCAGGCGTCCCTCTATGAATCTTCTTTAATGGAGTGGGTACACACCTGCTTTTTCCTCTGCCTTAAAAATGTTCCTTTTGATTAAAAAAAAAAGATTAAAAAAAATAAAACTTCTAAAAGTTTTCACCTGAACCTCAAGTGACATTGTGTGTCAACTACAATAAATAAAAAAAAAAAACTTCTAACAACAACAACAACAACAAAAAAAGGTTCCTTTTGTCAAAATGTCCCTGAAGGGTGTTTCAATTTTTTTTTAAAGATTTTGTTTGTTATTTAGGGTGGGAGGGGCAGAGGAAGAGGGAAAAAGAATCTCAAGTGAGATTCCTCTCTGAGTCTGGCTTGGGGCTGGATCTCAGGACTCTGAGATGACGAGCTGAGCCGAAACTAAGAGTCGGGTGCATAACTAAGCCACCAAGGTGCCAGGAGTGTTTCAATTTTAATTGTATGCTATGGAAAAGATTTCCCTGTAAGGTTTATGTGAAATGTGTGTCTGATGGTTAACCTGTATAAGTTGGGTGGTCATAACAAGTCAAACCACTTGTGCTGGTTTTTTGGAAGGTGATTTGTGGTTTTCTGGAACACTGTTTGGGTAGAAGGTATCACAATAGAAGGGCAGGCATTTGAGTGGAGGTTGGTTAGGTAAGGGGCTGATGTTCTAGGCAGTGGGTCAGCGTGCCAAGGTTGATTCCAGGGCAGCTGGGAGTAGTTGTGTCCTTCCCTTCAAGGTTCAACACTGAATGCGTTGTTCATAGATACTGTTGCACGAGGTAATTGGGTTCTCTCAGCTGTCACTCTGGTATTTCTAATTTTTTTTTTGGCATTCAGATCCAAAATCTTAACCACCATGTATATGCCACTTCTTAGAAAAACTGACATTAGTTGGGGATTCCCTGCACTTGAGGACTAAGAGGATCACTGGAAATATTCATTTGACAAGAGAATTGGCTCAGAGACATAAATTGCTGAGTTCTCTTCAGAGCTCCTAATTTCCCTTTGTTCTCTTAAATTTGGTTATATTGTTCTTTTCAGAATTCAAGGCCCTGCCCTGTCATTTGATTTCTGATTCTAGCACAATCTTGTTAATTCCTTCCCTGTGTGTGGTGGTTATTTAGTGTTAGAAGATTAAAGACACCAGTGAATCAAGAAGTGATTAATGGCACATGAGGACAAAGTCAATTAAATGATGCAGCTATGAAGTTACTTGTATAGTTACTGGTATAAGAAATTGAAAAGCTTGACTTAAGGCTGTATTTAATTTGATTTGTAAAGAATAATATATTTTAGAATCAAAGGCATTCAGATGCTCCAATAAAGTCATCTATTCATCTAGTTGTCTAAGCTCCTGCTACTCAAAGTGTTGCCCTCAAGAGATAAGCGGGCCTGGTTGAAACAGTCCAAAGGTGTGGATATGATGGGCATTTTAGAGATAGGTTTAATTGGACTTGTGATTAATAGATGTGGTATGTGAGTGAGTGGAGATCCTGAGTAATGCCTTAAAGTTAAAATATGATACTGAAGCTTTGGAGCTTAGACCAGAGATTCTCAAACTTTATTTTTTTTTAAGATTTTTTTGTTTATTAATTCATGAGAGACAGAGAGGCAGAGACACAGGCAGAGAGAGAAGCAGGCTCCCTAGGGGGAGCCTGATGTGGGACTGGATCCTGGGTCTCCAGGATCACGCCCTGGGCTGAAGGGAGGCGCTAAACCGCTAAGCCACCCAGGGATCCCTAGATTCTCAAACTTTAATGTGAATGAAAATCACCTGGAGAGCTTGTTAAACCGCAGATCCTCTTAGTAGCTGTGGAGGGATGGGGGGTGAGATTCTGCATTTCTAACGAGCTCCCATGTGATGGTTGTGGAGCTTGGAATTTAGTACGAGATGCAGATAACAAATATTATACCAAAGAGCATATGGTTACCAACGAGCAGGTGCTGTGAAAGGAAGGGATATTCTTGAAGAATCTTGGTAGTATTGTTTTGATCAAAACATGCCTCTGAGTTCCCCAAACCGTGCTCTGTAAAGACATTTGCTTTACCCCCAGCTTTAAGTGGAAGGTCTGCTTGGGATGGGAAAATTATTGACCTATGAGTATAAATGTTTAGACACTAAAAACCAAACAAAAAACCCAACCACCATGGTACTGACTTGAGAGGGAACTTAGTTATCTTAGTTTGGGCTCCCTGGGAAATAGATGCTGAACCAGAGATGTACATGTAAGAAGTTTATTGGGGAGAGCCCTTGGGATCAAGGTGAGTGTGTGTGTGTGTGTGTGTGTGTGCGTGTGTGTGTATGTGTATGTGTAGGGGGGATGGACGGGTGGAAGATTAGACAGAGAGATGATCTGGACTGTAATGTTGCACAAAGGACTCAGCCCATCACAAAGGGAGATCCGGAGCTGGGATGACCCTATAGAATTGTCCCACCATGGGGCTTTTGGACCCTCCCATCATCGCCTGAATGCAATCTGCTGCTGGGAAGGGACTGACTTTGAGAACTTTGCTTTGAGAGCAAGGCCTCAAGAGAGGCCCAGCTGAGCACCATAGAGTGCCGACACTTTGTAGCGGCTGGGGGAGTAGGGTGGTGCAGCTGGCACCCAGCGTGTTGGCTGGTTGCAGTGAAGGAAGAGGGTACAACCGGGCAGGTGTGGGGAGGAGCTGTGGAGCTCTCCAGCCCTGGGGAAGTAAGTCCCGCAGAGCTCAGCAGGTTGGGGAGGAGACGCTGGCGGCTTGGTTGTTAGGGTGCCGAGCTGAAGTAGGTGAGGGCACTTGAGGTGTGCTCATCGGAATTCAGCAGGTGTGTCGGCACCAGCCAGACTGTAAATAATTTTGAAGGCCAAGACTGGGTAGAGGATCAGGGCTTGGTTCTGTGGAAAAAGAGGCCCAGCATCTGGGCGGATCTTCTGAGCCCTGGGTTCAGGCTGGGCTGGTAGCTTTCTCCAGCAGAGGCCGCGGAAGGACCGAGGAGCTCCCCTCTGGTCCTGTTCACCTTGTCATGAGCCTCTGTGTTTGGAAACTTTGCACAGTTTTCTTCTTTTTTGGAGAATAAGTCCACCCCTGACTTATGGTTCTAGTTGGAGGGTGTGAGAGTTGGCTGAACGTCTCTCCTCAGAGGTGGTGTGATCCGTGTGTGCTCACAGCGGCCCTGCCGGGTGCCTGCTGTGTGTCGGGCACTGCACAGGGTGCGGGGTGTGCTGTGGCAGGGCAGCCGGGCCCTTGCGGAATGGTGGGGATGCGGGCCTGTGGACGCTGTGGACCTTAAGGAAGGATAAGAATGTGTGGTCCACTCGGTGACAGACACTAGTGGGGGTTCTCGTGGGTGGGGGGCGGCTGGCGGGGTGCAGCGCAGCCACTGGCCCAGGTGTGGCCGGGGCCTCGGTGTTGGCGGCGGGGGAGGGGGGGGTGGGGGGGTGGTTCCTGGCGGACGGTGGAGGTGGGGTCCGAGGATGCTGGCGGACCATGGAGGTGGCAGGGGGAGCTCAGAGCAGCAGGGGGCGCAGGTGCAGCGGCAGGGCCTGGAGGCCCAGCGCAAGTGCAGCGGGGAGTCCCGGGAGCCCCAGCGCAGGTGCAGCAGGGGGCGCAGGTGCAGCGGCGGGGAGGGGCACTGCAGGGCAGCCGAGGGTGAGCCGAGCCACCTGGAGGCGCAGGGGAATCCCTGCTCCCGCAGCGGGGGTGGCGGTGACTCGCCCCAAGCGCCCAAGAACCAAAGCCCACTAGGGAGTGTGACGTCAGGGGGTGTGCTCCAGACTTGGAGAGCAGGTGCAGTCCCTGAGTGTGGCAGCAGGTTGAGCGCAACCTCGAGGATGCATAGGAGCTGGTGAGGATTCTGGTGGGAACGTGGAGACCAGAAACCCGGCTTGTCTCCAGAGCTGTGTCACATATCCTGTTACCTTCATGGGAAGGGATCGACCTCTTCGAGCCTTGATTTCTTCATTTGTGAAACGGTGCTTTTATGAGGTACGGTAGACAGGGGTGTTTTTAAAAATCCTAAAATGTGGGTGCAAGCCGCTATTCATTACCCTGGCCCACCGATTCCTTCTTGTCCTTCTCTTGCTGCCTCTTCAGGTCGGCTGGGCTGGGCTGCCCAGTTTCATGGCTTCTAAAATACTATTCACCTACCTTCTCTCAGCTTATGGCTTTCGAGTTTTGTTTTCGACTCTCACCTAGAGTGAGGAATACTTTTGTATTGTGATCCTGCCCTCCCTCCATCTCCACTGAAAAAAGTTTCAAAAGACACTTAGCTTTATTATTTGTTATATTTTCTGCTATTTTTCATTCCATTCTTCCCCCCTTCCCCAAAGTGCTCATTAAGATCCATTAAAACGATGTCAATCCTACTAAAGAACACTGATTGTTAATGTTCCTTAAATCCTCCATGATGCCGTGACAATGGGACTGTCTCAGAGCTGGATCCCACAAATGGGCTGTATGTTCTTTGAAATTTCCACAGTGAGTTAACAAAGAGCTGTGGCAAAGGATCCTGTTTCTATTGACCATTATCACAATAATACTGTATATCAAGCAACCGCAAAACCTCAGTGACATACAACACTAATAAGCATTTACTTGTGCGTCTGGAATTCGGTGGCTCTGTTGATCTGGGTGGGGTTCATTCAGGGTCTTGGCTGACTGTTGGCTAATCTGAGCTGACCTCAGCTGGAGTAACTAGATGATTCTGCTCTGTTCCACAAGTCTTCTATAGTCCAGTAAGTTAGCCCTGGTGTGCTGTCATGAAAGAGAAAGCTTTGCAAGCTTTTGCTGGCAGCATACTTGCTCAGGTCCCATTGACCAAACCATGTCAAATGGCTGGGCACAGAGTTAAGAATAGGGCGGAGTGTCTCTCAGTGGGAGGCACTGCAAAGTTACATGGCAAAAGGATGTGGAATTAGGGAAGAACAAAGAATTAGAGCCAATGACACCGTTTATCACAGCTTTTCTCACATACGTTGTTTCCTTGACTCGAAGGAGGCCCTTTTCTCAAGTGGGTGTCAGATCTGAGTCCTTGGAGCTGAGCTTATGTTATTTGCCCAAAAGAGACATGATGCTGTCCTCCCTATACTCTGGTTATATTATCTTCCTTTTACCCAGACTTCTCATAGTAGCCCCTCCTTTCCTGTGCAGTCTTAGTGTTCTGCTAACACGAGATGTGCCGGGTATGCCTGAGTCCTCGCTGTGGGCATAATTTAGATTAAGCCACGTCCCACATCATTGTTTGTATTCCTTTCCCCCAGTTATTCCTGAGAAGATATTTATGCCATTGTATTATGATATTTTGAGTTGATTTATGAAGTTGATATATGAAATATTAGGAGTTGATTTAGATATTAGATATAAATGAGAGATCCTAATGAGTAAAGCTACCAATAGCCTGTGTCAAAATATTGTCTTTTGTCCCAATTTTTTCCCCCTGAGACTTTTCTCTTAATTTCTAGCTGTCTACTGGACATCCTTTCCTGTTTCCATAAACATCTGTCTAAACCATTTCAGCATTCCTTGTTTCAACGACATGCATCACTATCCATCCTGTTTCTCAAAGAGTAGAAAGTCCTCTTAACCCTTCATCAACAGTACTGATCTGTCCATTCTCTTCTGAATAATGGCAGGAATCATTATTCAGCCAGAAATGACACTGTTCTTTGGTCACTTATGGAGCAGTTTCCCTGTTCAAAGCACTGGAGATTAGAGGGTCACTAAGACATGACTTCTCTTTGAAGCCCAGCATCCGTCCAAGGAGATGCATTGTCAACATGTAATTTATGATCTAACATAGAGCTACAAATAAAATTTCTTCCATCCTTTCCCATATTTAGTTGTTCATCAATTTCTTACTCATTCTGCCTCAGAAATGTACCCTTTTCTCTTTCTTCATTCTTGTGGTCACTTCCCCTACCATGGATTAAAGCTTTCTACTCCTGACTGGTGCAGAAGTGTCGTGGGTGGCTTCTTGGTCTTCACTCACTCAACCGTTTCTTCTATCCTTCTCCAGCCATGGGCTATCATTGGCTAAACCCTCAATCCCAAGATGCCATTCCTTGGCCTGAAAACCATCAGTGGGTTTGGTACTTCTGCAGTAACTGGAACATTGAATTATCCTATGACCCAGGAATTCCACTCCTAGGTACATTCTCAAAAGAATTGAAAACGGGTGTTCAAAAAAAACTTGTGCACCAGTGTCTCATAGTGGCACTATTCACAATAGCCAAAAAGTATAAAGAGTCTAGATGTCCATCTACTGATGAATGGTAAAGAAAATATGGTATACTCATACAATGAGGCATTATTCACCCAGAATTAAGTACTGATAGATGCTACAGTGTAGATGAGCCTTGAAAACATTGTGTTAAGTGGAAGAAGCTGGACAGAAGAGGCCGTATATTTTACGATTCCATTTATATGAAATACCCAGAATAGGCAAACCTGTAGACACAGAAAGCAGATTAGTGGTTGCCAGGGGAAAATGAGGAGTGATTGCTTAATATATATAGGGTATTTTTTTGGAATGCTTGAAGTTTTCTGGAACTGGATGGTGGTGTGGTTTCACACATTAGGAATATAGTAAATGTTTCTAATGATAAATTTTATGTGTTACACAAATTTAAAAAATGCAAACCTGCTTTGTCGAATATTAGTTGACCATAAAGTTGAGAGTCCACTTCTGGATTCTCTATTCTGTTCCATTGATCTGTCTGTTTTTGTGCCAGTACCACACTGTCTTGATGACCACAGCTTTGTAGTACAACCTGAAATCTGGCATTGTGATGCCCCCAGATATGGTTTTCTTTTTTAATATTCCCCTGGCTATTCGGGGTCTTTTCTGATTCCACACAAATTTTAAGATGATTTGTTCCAACTCTCTGAAGAAAGTCCATGGTATTTTGATAGGGATTGCATTAAATGTGTACATTGCCCTGGGTAACTGACCTGTCAGATAAAGGACTAGTATCCAAGATCTATAAAAAACTTATTAAACTCAACAGCAAAGAAACAAACAATCCAATCATGAAATGGGCAAAAGACATGAACAGAAATCTCGCAGAGGAAGACATAGACATGGCCAACAAGCACATGAGAAAAAGCTCCACATCACTTGCCATCAGGGAAATACAAATCAAAACCACAATGAGATACCACCTCACACCAGTGAGAATGGGGAAAATTAACAAGGCAGGAAACCACAAATGTTGGAGAGGATGCAGAGAAAGGGGAACCCTCTTGCACTGTTGGTGGGAATGTGATCTGGTGCAGCCACTCTGGAAAACTGTATGGAGGTTCCTCAAAGAGTTAAAAATAGAACTACCTTACGACCCAGCAATTGCACTGCTGGGGATTTACCCCAAAAATACAGATGCAGTGAAATGCTGGGACACCTGCCAATATAACCGATGTAGCAGCAATGTCCACAATAGCCAAACTGTGGAACGAGCCTCAGTGTCCATCGAAAGATGAATGGATAAAGATGTGGTTTATGTATACAATGGAATATTACTCAGCCATTAGAAACGACAAATGCCCACTATTTGCTTTGACGTGGAGGGACCTGGAAGGTATTATGCTGAGTGAAATAAGTCAATGGGAAAAGGACAAATATTATATGGTTTCATTCATTTGGGGAGTATAAAAAATAGTGAAAGAGAATAAGGGAAAGGAGAGAAAATGAGTGAAAATATCAGTGAGGGTGACAAAACATGAGAGACACCTAACTCTGGGAAATGAACAAGGAGTAGTGGAAGGGGAAGTGGGTGGGGGGTTGGGGTGACTGGGTGATGGGCACTCAGGGGGGCACTTGGCGGGATGAGCACTGGGTATTATGCTAAATGTTGGTAAACTGAACTTCAATAAAAAAATTTAAAACAAAAATGCAAACCGTCTGTGGTCAGGGACCATTGGTAATTTGACTCTGAACTTCATAGTATGGGGTTTAAGACTCTGCTGCTCTTGCCTGGCCTGTCTTCTTACCTCTGTGGCTTCCAAAGACTCTAGTTCTGGCCCTGCTGGTATATGGTAGTGTCTTCCCGCCTTTACTTATGCTGAACTCTTACCTAGACTGTCCTGTTCTTCCTTCTCTTCTCCTGCTAAAATTTAAGATCTGGATCAAATACCATGTGTTTGTGAGGGTTTTGCCATGCTCCTTGCTCTGTGTTCCCCATAGCACCTTATTCAGACAGCTAACTGCAGCAAGTCCTTGTTGAGTGTCTGTCATCATCCTGCCAGACAGCGCCATGCAGGCAGGGAAAATGTCTGATTTGAATTTGGATCCCTGTGGCCTTGGACAGTAAGTGATCTATAATTATTGAGCAATCTTTGTTGAATTAAATGGCTTGGTTGTTGTTGTCTTGGTTCTGTCCTTAAACTAAAGTTGTGTCCTTAATCCTTAAAACTCTTGGTAGTAATCATTATACTTTGATTACAATCATCCTTGATTATCATCTGATTATCATTAATGGTGTTATCTTTACATTTCTTCCCAGTTTACTAGCACCTGATCAGCACAATGACTTGTTGTCCTGGCAGTTTGAGTACTCACTTTGCTTTTGCTTACTTTCACCTTTGTGATATTGCAGCTGATACTCTCTTACTTCCCTTCCCTATGCAGAGAAGTCTTTTGAAACCTTAAACCGTTTTCTCTGTTCTAGGGAAAGTCTGACAGAGGACAAGTCTTTTCCTATTTTAATTTCTTACTCTTGTATCAAAGGATCATTTAGCCTTAGAACAGCATAGTTGGCAAAGAGGGTCTGAGTGGAAAAGCACGAAAGGGTAGTTTTCTCTACTTAATGCCAAGTCAGGGCTCCAAGCTTCATTAGTATAACTGTCACCATTTTATGGAGCATTAGATACCATCTCCTTACTAAATAAAATGCAATGGCAAAGATTTAAAAGTTCCAGCTAAGTGATTTTGGATATTTTACATTATCCATCTGTCCTGCTGGTATTTTTCCTTCCCAGTTTTATGGAGATATAATTGATGTATAACATTGTATTAATTTAAGGTGTACAACATAAGAATACATGTATTCTGTAGATTGGCTTTGCATGTTGTTGATGGTTTTCTTTGGCTTCGTAGAAGCTTTTAATGTGACTGACGTAGTCCCACTTGTTTGTTTTTACTTTTGTCTTTGCAAATCCAAAAACCCCAGACAGTCATTGTCAAGACTATTAAGGACCTTGCCACCCATCATGTTTTCTTCAAGAAATTATATTGTTTGTACTGGTGGCTTCAAATTTCAACATAGTGAAGGCTGCCAAAGCTAATTATTATTGAGTTGAAGATTTAGGAAAGTGTCACTTTAATTTGCACACAGAAAATTATTTTATAGTGTGGTTTAGTGATGAAATAGGAATTGACCAGAAAGCTCAAGACTTAACAAGGGACAGGAGGACAATTAGGTGATACTTCATCTCACCCAACTCAACATGCGATTTCTTTTTTAAGTCTGTCTTGCATCTTGAGGAAAAGTTGCTGTATAAGCTTCGTTGCACTAGTTATTGAGACATATTTTTATCATTTGACTAAAACCCAGAATAATAGACAAGAAATATGAACATTCAGTTTGGTCTTAATTGCTCTGAATGTTTAAAAATAAAGTAGAAGTCAATCGGAAAAGGACAAACATTATATGGTCTCATTCATTTGGGGAATATGAAAATTAGTGAAAGGGAATAAAGGGAAAGGAGAGAAAATGAGTGAAAATATCAGTGAGAGTGATAAAACATGAGAGACACCTAACTCTGGGAAATGAACAAGAAGTAGTGGAAGGGGAGGTGGGCAGGAGGTTGGGGTGACTGGGTGATGGGCACTGAGGGGGGCACTTGGCGGGATGAGCACTGGGTATTATGCTCTATGTTGGCAAATTGAACTCCAATAAAAAAATAAAAAAAAATAGGAGTGATAATACCTACACTGTTGTTTCTGTAAGGATTCAAAAAGTCAATCAATTTAAGGTTTTTAAGGCCAACACACAATTACTGTATTTTCATGATCATAAATCTATGTATTGTACTTAAGTCATCTTAAGGCACTTCCTGAGTGCCTCCTGTGTACCTGCAATTGTATTGTGTAAAGTATTGAGCACGTAAAAATGGAAATGTGGCGTCCTTGGCCCCTTTGAGGCTTCCAGAAGAGAAAATTATTATGTAAATAGTTACAATGGGCTGGATTACACTCCTCTCTCATCACCTCCTTCCTTCATACTCCTTCTTTGTTCATGGCTGCTGTTTATAATAGTGGGCTCTGTCCCTTTGTTTTCTTTAGGTACTTTACTTTCTCAGTTGCCCTTCTTTCCAGTTAGTGTATACATTCACTAATTCCACATCTCATACACAGAGAAACAAAGCTCAATTCTCAATCTATAAAAAAAAAAATACCTCCCCCAAAACCCAAACAAAATAAGCAAAAGCCAGTTCTTACCTTGAATCCCCTCCAGCTTCTGCCCACAGTCCTTCTCTTAACAGCCAAACTCTATCCAAGAGAAGCCAGCACTCATTCTCTTCCTTTTGTAAATTTTTTTTAACCTTGTATTCCTTAATTCTGCATCTGACATTCCCCCCCACTACCACCCCTGCATAGGATATATCCTTCTCAGGTCATCAGTGACCACCTAATTGCCATACCCAGGAGATATTTTCCCATCTTACCTTTCTTCCTTTATGGGATATTTCACCTCTTGGGAGGTGTCCTCCCTAAAGCTCTTCAGCCATGAGTTCTGTTTTATTCCTCTGTCTCACCAGACCTTCCCCTACATATGCCCCTTAAATAAGTCTGCCCTTTGCCTCCTTTCTTACTCCATCTGCCCCTCCTGGTCTGTAGCCACTAATCCTATTTCATCTGAGGTCTACATTCTGTATTTCGGGCTGAGATCCTCCACCTGACCCTTTCTGACTTTTTTTCTTGACATGTCCATATAGATGTCCCACAGCACCCTAACTTTGGTTTTTAACCAAAAACTATCTTTTTGCCTCAAATTCTTTTCTCTCCCTTCTGTATCTTATGTCTTGTTGAATTAGCCAGAAAACTAGACTAATCCTAGGTTCTCTGCTTTGTCCTGTTCTCCACATCCAGGCGGTAAGCCTTGCTGAGTCTGTATCATCCTCATCCCCACTCTCCCTGCTTTGGTCCAAACTTTTTCATGGGTATCTGGACTGTATTTAGTCCCAGGTCTTCCTTGGAGTCTCTCTGGTCCATTCTCCCCATGGCTGTTGCCTTAATCTTTCTGAAGTACAAATCTGGTTATGTCACTCCCTTTGTAACTTTAGTGGTTCCCAGTTGTCTAAAAAATAAAATGAGATTTCTTTAGCCCTGGATGGTTGGGTCTCTGCCTCTTTTTTGTCTTATGTCTGATTACTCCTATAGATTCTTCTTTCCCTGGTGTAGCTACTAGGGGAGGCCTGATGGTGAGGGCCTTAAGTGCTGTATCCTAGAACCTTGACCTTATGAAGGATGGAGGGACTGCAAACTTTGCACTTGAGGAACGTGAATTTTAGACGCCATTGAAGGCCACTGAGTCTACTGTTAATTCCTGATAAGTGGATGTCGGTTCTCTGAACACAGATTGCCAACCAGCCTCCTGATCTTTGTTCTGATGTACAAAACGGAAATAGTACCAGCTTTTATGCAAGCAAATTGTAAGGTCTAAAGTTACCATTGAGTCCATCAAAGATGACCAGCCCACCATCCTCTTCCATTTCTTTTCCTTTATGGTTCTTGTAACACGTTTTCCTTCTCTGTGTGTCATCTGAGATGTTGCTCTTTCTGCTCACATACTTCAATTAGCATATATCTATCTACTCCCCATTCCCTCAAGTACTGTGGGTTTTGGTATAAAGGAAAATAATAAATGCCCAAGATGCCCCAGATCACATTATAGTGGGGAATGTCCTAGATAAGGTTTTTTGGATCTTTGAGGGCCTTGCCTTGGGCCCTTCCTTCTTCAGCCTGGTGTTGGTCTGCTCTGAAATACTGACCCAGAACTGCACTGTTTGTGGAAAGACTCTGGCCCCAGAGTCACCTGCGCTTGTTCCTGGCTCATTTGGGATTAGAGTAAGGTTGACATTGAACCGTTCTTGGATGTGAGTTGTTAGTGCAGATGGTGACCTCAGAGTGCGATGCTTGCATGTGGTCCGCATCTGAGAGCAGATGGGTGCCTTTTTCCTGCACCAGCTGATGCTTGAGTCCTCCTCAAAGGCACACCACGCAGGTGGAGTGAGTAGGTGTAGAGCTAGCCAGACGAGGAGGCAGCCCCAGCATTCTGACAGTCCTGTCTGGAGAGAGCTACTGGATACATGTCCTTGGGGGCAGGTCTTGGATTTGTTTCCTCACAGAAGATAAGTTATTCTGTGACTCAAAGATATTGACCACTCACCCCCCCAAAATAGTTCCTTGTATGCTTTCACATGCATAGTCTTATGTGATGTTTACAGTGCCCCCCTGGAAGGCAGTTTATTAGCTTCCTCAGATGGTGAGCAGATTACCATAGACTTAGTGGTGTGAAATGACAGGAAGTTTTCTCTAAGGATTCTAGAGGCCAGAAGTTTGAAATCAAAAGATCAGCAGGACTGTGCTTCCTCCAAGCAACTCTAGGGAAGAATTTCCTTTCCCAGTTTCTGGTGACTCCTCTTTGTCTTTGTCTTCACATGGTTGCCCCTGGGTGTGTTTTCCCCTTCTCTGTCTCTTAGGAGGACAGCTGTTATTGGATTTAGGGCTCATTCTTTTTTAAAAAGATTTATTTATGTGAGAGAGAGAGAGAACTAGAGCAAGGAGGGCGAGGGGCAGAGGGAGAAGGAGAGGACCCCTAAGAAGAATCCCCACTGAGTGCGGAGCCAGATGTGTGGCTCGATCCCAGGACCCTGAGACCACGACCTGAGCCAAAATGCAGAGTCAGATACTCTACTGACTGAGCCGCCCAGGTGCCCCTTTAGGGACCCATTCTTTTTTTTTTTAATAATAAATTTATTTTTTATTGGTGTTCAATTTGCCAACATACAGAATAACACCCAGTGCTCATCCCGTCAAGTGCCCCCCTCAGTGCCCACCACCCAGTCACCCCCACCCCCCGCCCTCCTCCCCTCCACCACCCCTAGTTTGTTTCCCAGAGTTAGGAGTCTTCCATGTTCTGTCTCCCTTTCTGATATTTCCTACTCATTTCTTCTCCCTTCCCCTCTATTCCCTTTCACTATTAGGGACCCATTCTAATCTAGGATGAGCTATCTTGAGATCCTCGCCTTAAGAATTATATCTGTGAAGACCCTCATTCCAAGTAAGGTCACCTTCTGGGATTCTAGGTGAATGTGTATTGTAGGGGGCACTGTTCAACTCACTATCCTTAGCTATTGATATACTCCTTTGAGGACTTGGAAACTTAGAGGGCGTTTTTGCTCAGAGACACATTGAAACATGTTTAATCTCTGGACAGCACATCTCTTCTTTTCACCGGGTCTTCTTAGTTCCCCATCTCCCTAAACACAGGCCACCTGTACATGTTGGGGGTATTGCTTTCACTCTGTTTAGTTAGGAACCTACAACATCCTTGTGAAATGCATATATCCCTGTCAAATTAAGAACAGATTAATATAAGAGCTTTTTAAAATTTGGCTGAGACCAGAATGAGGAGAGAAGGAGTTTATAACAGATTCCTCTGTCTTAGCTCAATTGTTTTTCTCCCCTAATTCTTTTCTTTCCTGCATCTTCAGAGCTGTCAGGACGGGGCTACACAAAACATAGCTGCTGAGATCTGTGGTCTGAGCCACCTCACTGAGGAAATGTGACCCATTCAAGGTGCCTGCTTTTTTTTTTTTTTTTTTTTCAGGCCCTGGACAAAAGGCACTTATACCTCAAACCTGAAGCTTGAAAGGGAATGTAAAAAAAAAAAAAAAGGAAATGTAAATCTAAACAATGCTGTGTTTCCCTATGTCCTTGCTTAGGATGGCCTGGTGAAACTGTGACAGAGTTCATGGTTGCGATGAACGCTTCTTGGGTCTATTTCCCTGGAGATCCCCCACCCCTAAGTCCTACTGTTTTGTTCAGGACAGTTCCCACATTCCCATAGATTCCCCCTTTTTTGCCCTATTATATATACACTTTGTGGTCCCATGTGCCTTTTTCTCAAGGGTTTTTGTCTAATAAACCCTTTATTATGAAATATCTCAGATGGGAGGAAACACATTAAAATATGAAACACATACCCACCGCTTACCTGAAGACCTCCAATATTGCTGGTAGATTTGAAGCCCTCATGTACCTTTCCTTTACCCACCTCCCCCACGCCACCTAGAGGTAAGTGCTACTCTGAATTTGAGGTTCCTCATTCCCATGCATTTCTTTACATGGTTACTCCATTGCCTCTGTCCCTATGTGACACATGGTCTTGACCCCAAGGGAAGGCAGAGTTGCTTTGGGCTTTGGAGGAGGCCATTTCAGGTGATGTTTACGGGAAAAGTAAGGTGCTGATATCTATTGGGTACCCACTGTGCACCAGGTCCTGCGTCCAGTGTCTTCCGTGTGCTCATTGTGACATTGGCAGCATTTACCTCAGCTGTCAGTGTTTGGGGTCATTATCCTTATTTTATAGCTGTGAAAACCAAGGACAGAGATGGGAGGTAGTTGCCCCAAAGTCTAACAGTTAGTACCTGTCTGGCTGTACCACACTGTTCCTCAAATTGCAGCTGCCCTTTCCGTATAGGGGGAGAGTTAGGGGCCTGGCTGTGTGACTGTGCATGAGCTTCCTGACCTCTCTGATCTGTCTGCCTTTCTAGATGAGTGGCTCCTGCACCCTTTCCAGCCCTGATGCAGGAGCTGCTACCAGTGTCCAGAGTGCTTCACCCTCAGTTTGTGTGTTTGGGTGCTTTAGTTTAGTCATGTGGGCGTTTGTGTAGTGACCTTGAATCTTACCATGATTTATAACCCAACTTCTTGCATCCATTCACTAGTCTACCCCACGTTCATTATGTGTGGGCCAGCACTGGTGCTTCACCCTGATGGTAGAAGAGGTACGTGCTCCTTGGTCACATGGTGAGCTTCCTCTCTGATTTCTAAACAAAAAGCCTAGTAACTACTTCTTTCCTCAACTGAGGGCCCTCTTTTAGCATCTCAAGGAGAAAACCCAAGATCAGGGATGGAGGTGGTGGTGGTGCACATTTGGGTAAGAGTGGCCTCTGAGGAGACCTAATACATTTAGCTGCAGACTACTTTTATTTTTTTTTTAATTAATTTTTATTGGTGTTCAATTTACCAACATACAGAAAAACACCCAGTGCTCATCCCGTCAAGTGTCCACCTCAGTGCCCGTCACCCATTCCCCTCCAACACCCGCCCTCCTCCCCCCTTCCACCACCCCTAGTTCGTTTCCCCGAGTTAGGAGTCTTTATGTTCTGTCTCCCTTCCTGATATTTCCCAACATTTCTTCTCCCTTCCTTTATATTCCCTTTCACTATTATTTATATTCCCCAAATGAATGAGAACATACACTGCTTGTCCTTCTCCGATTGACTTATTTCACTCAGCATAATACCCTCCAGTTCCATCCACGTTGAAGCAAATGGTGGGTATTTGTCGTTTCTAATCGCTGAGTAATATTCCATTGTATACATAAACCACATCTTCTTTATCCATTCATCTTTCGATGGACACCGAGGCTCCTTCCACAGTTTGGCTATTGTGGCCATTGCTGATAGAAACATCGGGGTGCAGGTGTCCCGACGTTTCGTTGCATCTGAATCTTTGGAGTAAATCCCCAACAGTGCAATTGCTGGGTCGTAGGGCAGGTCTATTTTTAACTCTTTGAGGAACCTCCACACAGTTTTCCAGAGTGGCTGCACCAGTTCACATTCCCACCAACAGTGTAAGAGGGTTCCCTTTTCTCCGCATCCTCTCCAACATTTGTTGTTTCCTGCCTTGTTAATTTTCCCCATTCTCACTGGTGTGAGGTGGTATCTCATTGTGGTTTTGATTTGTATTTCCCTGATGGCAAGTGATGCAGACTACTTTTAAACTGGAAAATTGCTTGATACTCATGGACGGTTGGGCTAATTACCAGGTGATGGTTTTTGTTTGTATGCTTCCTTGGGGCATCATTCAACCAGATGTGCATTCTGGAAGGAACAACGCTGGTAACGTATAAAGCGAAAGCTGATCCTCTTGGTTACACTCTTATTGAGGATGACGAGAAGTGAGTCCATCAGCTGTGGTGATTATAGGTAAGTTAGTGGTACTGCTTGCTTGATGATACTGTCATTGCAGCGATTAGGGTTTGCAAGGAGAACCCTATCTAAGAAAGACATCAGTTAAAGCGAGTAAAGATGTCAAATTGCTTTATTTACTTAAAGAAATGTACTGAGAAGGAATGACAATGTGGTAAAGCCTTGTTTTCCTAAAACTGGGAGGGAGGGGAATGAAACATTTTCTTGATTATCCTCGGTGGACAGCAAAGTAAACTCTCTGGAGAAGTGAGTGAGTGCTTGAAGTTTTGGATTTTGAGTCGGGCTCTAAGTGTTCAAGTCTGGTCAGTCATTAACTGGGCCAGAGAGTCTTAGGAGCTCACTAATGTAGTAAAGCTGTTGGACAAAACAGCAGGAAGAGCTATTCAGGCAAGGTTTGAGGAATGCCAGAGCCCATGCTGCATGAGACCACATGGAATTGTAGTGCTAGAGGATTGGAGTCTTCGTATCTACAGAACGCATGATGCTCACCGGAATCTTTCTTCTAACTCAGCAGAAAACAAGGTCAAAACCAAACCAGAGGGGCCAGAGACCAGTCCTCAATGCTTTGTAACCCACGTGTTTCACACAGTGGGTGAAATGAAGGTTATGGAGATGACAAATTATTATAAACCCATGGAAAATGTTATGACATTGACCTTGTACATTATATATTTTATATTTATTTCAGCCCTCATGCTGCATTTTAACTTATGTGCTTACATATCCAGCTCTCTCTTGGGTCTCTGAATGCCTCTGGATCAAAAACTTCATCTTATTCCTGTGTTTTAAGTGTATTTTGAACACAGGGCCTGGGCATCATGGGTCCTTGATGCGTTCATTGAATCAAATTGCTTTACTTGGTTTGTTACAGCTTTGAGCAGTAAGTGCCATATTTTGAGATTAGTTTTTACTAGTATCTTTGAATGAAAGGCCTATTTTTCTGTGACTTAAAAATGCTACAATTTCCCTACATTTTTAGATTTCCCCATACTGAGTTCACGTTGCACTTAGATGTTTTAGGGGGAGTGGGAGTAGCATTAATCATAAGGGCAAAATTATGTTTTTATAGAATCTGACTTTGATCCTTTAAATCTAAGTAATTACCAAATATTAAAAATGTCATGTCACAAATCTCTGTGCCTCTGATAGCATCTAATGTGTGAGGAACCATCTGTTTAGGTAGCTATTTACAATGTGACAAATAGCTTCTCTGTTGAAACTAAGGAAAAAAAAACCCCAAAATACAAAGATAAAGAAACCTATTCATGGAGTCATTTTTTAAAGCCTACAAAACATCCATGCTTTCTCACAGAACTTTAGAAATAAAATTTCTTGGGTGTCATTCATTTAATTACAACATCATGCATCCTTATAAATCTCACCTTTCTCATCAAGAGAAAAGGGATATCATGAAAAGTATGCATTTGTGATTTTTTTTTAAATACAAAGGAAAAATGCTACTGATATAGCTGGTTCCTGCAATTGATCTGACCTCTTCATAAATAATGCAGAAAGATTTCAGAGGAATCTTTATTCACGAAGATAATAAAAATGTAATTGCTACTTTGGTATTAGGATCTAACGATGAGTGTCTAGCATGGTCATCCCATGGGGAAGGAGGGAAGATACCCTGGGGTTTCATTCTTGCCTCTGCCCTTACCAGCTGTTGTCCACTGGGCATCTCTCTTAGCATCTCTGAGCCTAGATTCCTGATTTGTGATGTAAGGCTGTTAGAAATTTGCATGCAGGGTTATTGTGCTGTTTTAATGAATATGGGAAATCTTGATAAGAACTGTAAAGGAATATACAAACATAAAGATGTATCCTAGAAGGGCACAGGTCATCTGGATTATAGAACTCCTAGGAAGTCTTTGTCAGTTCTACGGACATCATAAAGTATAGGTACGTTTTAGAATGACATACTCATTTCCATGTCTAGTATGACCTCTTTGTTTCCTACCCCATAGGACTATGATAGGGCTCCATTAAGTCTCTTGAACTTAAACAATATGAACGCTATCTCCTGGGGAGGCTTAGGAGCTAGAGGCAGAATTAAAATTGTTATAGGATATTGGCTTAATACATTATTTCTAGGGGTAAAGTAAACCTAGAATTTAGTTGACTAATAATTATTTTTATAATTTTTTTCTCAATCAAATTATTCAAACTTTTAGGACATAGCATTTGCATATTTTAAGTCATTCAGCTTAGAGATTGTTTACTATGTGGATAGTGATAAAAACACATGTTAGGGGATCCCTGGGTGGCTCAGCGGTTTAGTGCCTGCCTTTTTTTTTTTTTTCAATTTTTATTTATTTATGATAGTCACAGAGAGAGAGAGAGAGAGAGAGAGAGAGAGAGAGAGGCAGAGACACAGGCAGAGAGAGAAGCAGGCTCCATGCACCGGGAGCCCAACATAGGATTCGATCCCGGGTCTCCAGGATCGCGCCCTGGGCCAAAGGCAGGCACTAAACCGCTGGCCACCCAGGGATCCCCTTGCGCCTACCTTTGGCCTAGGGTGTGATCCTGGAGTCCTGGGATCGAGTCCCACATCAGGCTACCTGCATGGAGCCTGCTTCTCCTTCTGCCTCTCTCTCTCTCTCTCTCTCTCTCTCCCTCTGTGTCTCTCATGAATAAATAAAATCTTTTAAAAAATGTTAGATTACTTTTAGAATGTATAAAATATTTGTCTAGGTAAATATAGTGATAGTTATGTAATATATCATGATTTCCCTTTTTTGCTTTGTTATGTAATATATCATATTTCCCCCTTTTTTGCTTTGACTACCAGAACTTAAAGCTCAACATGCAATTATAATGACTTTCAGCCAAAGTCAGTTTTAGGAGGGCTGTCCTTAGACTATTAGCATCAGAAATCACCTGGAGTGCTGTTCATATGGACTCTGGACCTTTCCCCAGTTCTGGTGTAGATTTCTCGGGCCTTGGGCCTTAATACTCTGCATTTTATTTAATTTTTTTTTATTTATTTACTTGAGAGAGAGAGAGAGCAAGACAGAGAATAAGAGCAGGGGGAAGAGGGAGAGCGAGAAGCAGACTTCTGACTGAGCAGGGAGCCTGATACAGGGCTCCATTCCAGGATCCTGGGATCATGACCTGAGCTGAAGGCAGATGCTTAACTGACTGAGCCCCCCAGGCACCCCAATAATCTGCGTTTTAGATGGAACACTGGTTATTCTTAGGGTCCTTAAAGTTTGAAAATTCCTGGCTTAAGATTTTAGAATCTTGATTCTTCCTTGAATTATATGAGTTCTAACTTTTAATAGCCATATTTTATGTCCTATCATCACCCATAGCTTTTTCAGAAGAGACAAAGCAGAATTACTCTAAAAAACATTTATGTCTGTTTGAAAAAGATTATTCTGACTATCTTGGTTTTTATAAAGTACTTTCTGCCAGTTTCCTTGTATTCCCTTTTCTGAGATGTAAGTAAGGGCTTCAGATCACCTTCTGTGTTGAAGGAAGTGAGAAAGGAGACTTGTGGCTGGAAACTGCCAGCACCCATTTGACCCCTTGGTTCAGGCAGGAGTGCTGGTGTAGAGAATATAAAAGGGCTGGAGATCCGTAGACCTCATAGTTGAGAGTGTAAGAAGCCCTGGTTTGGTGCAGAGGTGTGGTGTGTGAATTGCATTTACTTAACTGTTTCTAGTGCGATGCTGAGATCCTTGGGGGCAGAGACTTTTTCTATCTTTTGAGCAGAGCACAGAGCCTGGCACTAAGATTGCGGTGGGAGGAGCAGAGGTGCTGAGGGGCGTCCAGAATCCAAATTTAACCTATTGGTTTAAGTTGCTGAGAATTCTCTTATATGCCTGTCTCTGAAAATATACCTTTTAGAGCCAAATCGAAGTGATTTTACAATGATTGATTCTGTAATACTCCTCATCTCATGGACTCTTGAAAAAAGGAATAGGTTAAATTAGAACTAGAAGATTTTGGTCTGAAACCAAAATGCTCTTTGGTTTTCTTGAAATACTCCTATCATTCTGTTTGACCTGTATTCCTTCACTCCCAAATCTCTGCATCTCTTTCAACACCCAACATAGATGGCATTTGAGTCACAGGGAGACAGTGTGGCATAATGTGATGACTATAGGCCGGGAACACCTCAGCTCAAGAGTTCCAAACCCTCAGGAAATATGGACGCTTTGAGATCTGTGACCAGGGCACGCTAATTAATTGTAGATAATTTTTCCCCCCTTGGAGCCCAATGCAGTTGCGCAATCCCAAGGCCATGCCACCAAGCAGTTAGGCTGATTTAAAAAAAAAAAAAAGACTCCTATTGGCCATGGTGGCCAACCTTTCTGGTTCTTCCCAGTCAGAAGTAACCTGTCCTTCTCCTTTAATTTTTTTAAAAAGGTTTATTAATTATTGAGTAGTTTTAAAATATAAAGTGTACATAAGATAAAGAATGACAATATCTCAAACATCTGTTTATCTACCACCCAGCTTAAACAAAAGGCCACAAACCTTGCCTTTAAACACTCCTGTGGGCTCTCCCTGAGTGTATTTTATTTTCTTTCCCCCACATTAAATGTGGGGGAAACTAAAAACTTAAAACTAAAACTTAAAACTCTTCTAAGTTTGGGGATTTTTATTTTCTAGCTTTATTTTATAGATTTACTATGCATTCATATCCCTAAACAATACATAGTTTAAAAAAAAACTTAAATTTTTTTTTATTTCTTAGAATTCAAGTATAATTAGCACGTATCATTAAAAACAGTTTTTTTTGAATTTTATATAAACAGGAGCATACAGTATATTTTTGAGATTTTGTTTACCTGAAGATAAATCGGAGATTTATCTGTGTTGTTACGGGCAGGTGTAGCTTTCATAATGGGAACTTTGCTTAAAAGTTTTTCAATTTGTGTCTTTGGCAAAGCCTATAAGATCTTCTATGCCTGAGAATATTTCTACCATACCTTCACTTTGGAATAACAATTGTGTGGGTTACAAATTTGGTTCATGGCTTCTTTTCCTTCAAAACTTAAAACTTGTTGCTCCATTATTGTATTCATATCTGTTCCTGTGTAGTATTCCAAGGTATTAATATACCTAACATCTCTATTCTGCCATTTTGGACACTTGCAGGATTCCAGTCTGGGGCTACTAAGAACAATTTTCTTGGGACACATGGGTGGCACACTCGGTTAAGTGTCTGACTCTTAGTTTCTGCTCAGGTCATGATATCAAGGTCATGAGATCGAGCCCGGTGTTGGGTGCTGCGCCAAGCAAAGGGTCTACTCCTCCTTCTGTCCCTCCCTCTCCTTCAAATAAATAAATCTTTTTCTTTTAAAGAATAATTTTTTTATGAATCCTCTTGTATATGTCTCTAGGTGCGAGAGTTTCTCTGGGGATCTACCCAGGAGTGAAATTGCTGGGCCATATGGTGTAAACCTGCTCAGCCATATTAAAGGCTAGATTGGTTATATCCATTTGCACTTTCAGCATCAGTACGTAATTTCACCAACCTGGTAATGATAACTGATGGCTACCTCACATGCTGTTGACCATGTGCCTGGCAGTCCTCTGAACACTTTACACCTATAAACTCATTCAGTTCCCACAACAGCTCTGAGTGTCCTCCTTGCTCTGAATCCTTGCTAGCACTGAAAGTATCTGACTTTGACATTTTGCCAGTCTGGTGGATGTGGAACAATGACTTATTGTGGTTTTTTACTTTGTATTTCTGTGGTTACTGATGACATGGAGCATCTCTTCATAGGTCTGTGGAGTGTCTGTTGGAGTCCTTCCCCCATTTTTAAATTGGGTTGTCTGTGGTTATCTTTAAGTCCTAATGACTGTACTTTCTTACCTTCTGTTTTAACTATTTTTCATCCTATCTTATTTCTTCCATTTCACTTTTCACTCCCTAAGGCACTGACCTGTCTTAGATGTTTATGCTCTCACAGAGCCAACCATTAGGATTTGAACCTGGTCATTGCATAGGAATATTTATTTTTTGAAAGTTTGTACCCTTTTACCAACCTCTTTCTGTTTTCCCTAGCTCCCAAACACCAGTTTTCTACTATTTTCTATGAGTATGACTTTTTTTTTTTAAGATTCTACATATAAATGATATCGTGCAGTATTTCTTTCTCTGTCTGGCTTTTTCACTTAAGTGTAATGAACTCAGGGTCCATCCATATTACAGATGGCAGGATTTCCTTCTTCTCATGGCTGGATAATATTCATGTATGTGTATGTGTATCTTGTTGTGATACTGTGATTCATAATAAATTTTTTGTCCCTGATTCTGGTACAGAGTTCCTAAAGCTCTTGGGCTTTTCTAAGTGATGGGAGTAATGGCACTCTTGTGAATGAGGTGACTTCTATAAAGCACTAATAAAGGAGGTTGGTTGCCCGTGGAGATAATCATGTGATTAGAGGGTTAGAACTTTCAGTCTCAGAAGGGAAGAGCGAAGGGTTCATTAATTGTCGATGGCCAATGACTTAAACCATCAGGACTACATAATGAAGCTTCCCTAAAATCCCAAAACATCAGGGTTCAGATTGCTCCTGGATTGGTGAGCATGTGGAGATGCTAGAAGAGCCTACTTAGATAGGTCATGGAAGCTCTGTGCCTTTCCCCCATTCCTTGCCCTATGCTTCTCTTCCATCTCGCTGTTTCCCAAAATTGAAATGTTTGTCTAGGTTCTATAAGCTGTTCTAGCAAATTAAAGCCAAGTAGAGGTTTTTGGAAACCTCTGATTTTCATTTAGCTAGTTGGTTAGATGCGCAGGTAATGTATAATCTCAGCTGGGAGTTGGCCCTGAGTGGAGGATTGTCTTGTGGGGCTGAGCCTCTTGTCTGTGGCATCTGATAGTCTCCAGGTAGGTAGTGTCAGAATGGAGTTAAATTGAGTTGAAATCTTACACACCCTTCTGGTATGTGGGAATTGCTTGTTGGTGTGAGGAAACCTACACACAGTGCTGCAATGAACATGGGAGAGCAGATCACTCTTCAATATCCCATTTCCATTTCTTTTGACTATATATCCAGAAATAAGATTACTGGTTCATATGGTAGTTCTTTTTCTAATTATCTGAGGAACTTCCAAACGATTTCCCATAGTGATTGTGTCAATTTACTTCCTACCAACAGTGTCAAGGATTCCCTTTTCTGTATCCTTGCCAGCACTTATTTTTCATCTTTTTAATGTAGCCATTCTAACAGACATTGCAATTTGATTTGCATTTCCCTGGTTAGTGATGTTGAATATCTTTTCATGTGTATACAGGTTAGCCATTTTAATTGTCTATTCAGTTCTTCTGCCCAGTTTTTAATCAGATTTTTGACTATTGAGTTGTAGGGATTTTAGGGGTATTAAACCCTTATCAGATATATGATTTGCAAATATTTTCTCATATTCTATAGATTGTCTTTTCAGTTTGTTGATGGTTTTCCTTACTGTGCAGAAGCTTTTTAATTTTTTTCTTTTGTTGTCTTTGCTTTTGGTGTCCATAGGGGGTATTTATTGAATGAAATAGAGAAGGGCAATTTTGCTTTACAGAATGGTAATCCCTCTCCCAATCCAGCCTGAAACCTTTTCCCTCAGGAATTAACTGAATACCTGCCAGGGATGTTGCAAAAATAACCCTTCCATTGGAAAGGAGGTTTGACTATATAATATTAACTTTTTTCCAACTTAAACAGTTTTCAATGCCTGTGAAAATCTTTGACCTATCCAGGAAATTTCCCTTTGTATCCTGCTTCTAAGCCTTGACCAGCCAGCTCCCTGGATCACTTAGTCACTTACTTAAAAACAAAACCTAACTTTATCTTGACATATAACACAGATATGTAGACAAGTATATAAAATATACAAGTCACTCAATTTTTAAAACAACCTCTATTGTTATGTTGAGTAGAGGATCAGCCATCCTTAGAAATTCAGCCTCTCCATGTGGTCTCAGAGGGTTTGCAAACTATGGCCTGTGGACTGCATGTAGCCCACCGCTTGGTCTTGTAAATAAAGTTTTATTTAGAACACAATCATGCTAATTTTTCATATAATCTCTGGCTACTTTCATGCTACAACAGCAGAGTTGAGTAGTTGTAGCAGAGACTATGGCCTGCAAGGCAGAAAATATTTACTGGCCCTTCATAGAAAGTTTGCCAACTGTAATTCTAAAGTCCGACTTGGAACAACAAAACTGCCTCCATGTCTTGTGTTGTTTCTTCTTCTCCATAAACTCTAGAAAATCTTTGTTTGAGAAAAGGAAGTTAAATAATTTTAACATGCGAGAACAATATACTCTAGGATCTGTTTTAATGAATATTAAGAATAGCCAGAAACAAAACCCAAAGCAAATTAAATCTTGACCTCCTTAAAGGTGTGCTGAACTGCATCAACAACATTTTATAATGAAAAGACTGGAGCAACCCAATAATTTTTTAGGTCACAGGGTATAACTAATTGAATAGAAAAAGAGATCAACATCTTGAGATTATATCCCTGGAGAAGGCAACACCTGAAACAGATTGAGTTTTTTGATTAACTTATTCCTTAGTGAGTAGAGGTGAAACGTCCAAACAGATGAAAATACTTGATGGGGAATAGAGCGGGAGCATGCATCATTCTTGAATTGACATTTGGGAAGTGCGCATGCACACTGCACCCTTCCCTGCAGTGCACAAACAGGATGATGCTTGGTCAAATACAAACCAGAATGGTATGACCCCTGACATATGTTTTCTCCTGGAACACAGGAAGTTTGGGCTTCCTTTGCCATAGCTTTCAATTTCACCATAGCAAAACCCATCTAATTTTCTTTGGACAATCTCACAAATAAAAAAGGAATAATTTTAATGGACCTGCCTATAGGAGAAGTGCAGTTGAAACTCAGTGATTGTATCAAGTTTGTTCAAAAAAAAAAATTCCAGTGTAATCTCTTCTCCAAGCTGTACTTCAGTCTGATATGTTCATGGGGTGGGTACTTTTGGTTGTGCTTCTCTGAGACAAAGAGTGAACTGTACTCTAAGAAAGGGCTATGCAATTCAAAGCCTGATTATACCACCTTCCTCCTTCCCTCTACAATTAAAAAAAAATTATAGATAACAATGCTTTGCTTTTCAAATTTGCATTTAAAGAATGCTTGTTTAGGGTTTCTGAGTGAAAAACTAAACACATTAAAATAGCAGTCTTTGAAATAGAATTATTGTTCCTTCCTCCAGAAAGTAACTACTGGAAGTAGAGTTCTTTGGAAACACATTTCTTAAAAATGATGTGTTGAACGTGGGTGACTTGGAGATCAGAAGGAGGCCATAGACCCAAACTGGAACCCTCTCCCCTAAGAAGAATGACCCATATGAATGTGCACACATATCTCTCGCATTATTAATTCCTTTATATCTTTCATCAAAGCAGGTGTAAATGACACATGGCAGTGGGATACAGTGGTTGGGAGTTTGTCATCACACCTGAGGTCGCTTTCTAGATCCAAGACTTCCTAATTGTGTGACCTTGGGGAAGTTTTTTGTCCTCTCAGAATCTTAAGTAGCTCACCTGAAAAATGAAAACAGTTCTGGTCTCTACCATAGTGTTGTTTTAAGTATTAAATGAAATAATGCATATAAGAGCCTTAATGTTGTACCTAGAACATAGTAAAGGAGTGAGAGAAAAATGAGCAGGATGCTCACATCTTTGTTAGTTGTCTCTCCAGGGGTGAAACTGATAACTAGGTTATTTGTGTGTGTGTGTGTGTGTGTGTGTGTGTGTGTGTGTGTGATTGCGTGATTGCCATTCTGACATTTTAGAAATAAGAGCCATTTGCTTGTTAAGGAAAACATTTAGTAGCTTTCACCCAGCTGCGTTTTTAGGGACTTATAATCTTAAAAAATTTGCAATCTGTACTGTAACTACGGACTTCTTGCCAATACATGATTAAAAGCAGCACCGAGTAAAGGTGCCAAAAGGTTAAGTGATGATGGTAAACATCTAGTGAGTGCTTGCCATAATGCCCAGTGCTATTCCTTCACAAACTAGTTCTCTTGCTCTTTATAAAACTTTAGAAGGTAGCAGTTGTTATTCCCATTATATAGGAGAGGGGTGACCTGTCCAGGTTACACAGCTAGCAATGGGTAGACACAGGACTCACGGCCAGGTAGTTTGGCTCCCAAACGTCCCAAGTCTAGGCATGTCATTGGGTCCTGGATGCTCAGATGTTTCTTTTCTTTCTTTTTTTTTTTTAAAGATTTTATTTATTTATTTATGAGAGAGACACAGAGAGAGAGGCAGAGACATAGGAAGAGGGAGAAGCAGACTCCATGCAGGGAGCCCGATATGAGACTTGTTCTCGGGACTCCAGGATCACACCCTGAGCTGAAGACAGATGCCCAACTGCTCAGCCACCCAGGCGTCCCTGCTCAGATGTTTCTGACATCATCTTGGTGGTGAGTAGAGTGGTTGCTGGAGCTGAGGCTGTCAGGGTGAACTCCTCAGAGCAGTCTATGGAGATCTAGACCCACGAACTCAAGTAAGTTAATGGTTTGGTTCAAAATCACCCTAGGGATTCAGCACCAGAAATGATTCAGGGCTTCCCTGCCTGGGGGAGGCCTCAGTCTACTTTTCTTTCTAGACCTTCCTTTATGGGGGTCAAGGAATATAGACTCCAGTGTAATTGCTGGAGTCTGTTGATGGGATATCTTTCAAGGACCCTTTTAATGTGAAAGGGCTACTTGAATTTGTGGTTAAAAAAAATAATTACAGCCTGTAAGAGTTGTTTCTGAGGATTAACTTAAGACTGAATAAAATTTCCTTCATCTTCAGGGGTCACCCACTGGTCAGTTTGTTTGCTTATTATTTATTTATTTGCATTTATTTCTTTTACAAATACTAATCAAAGAAAACGACAAAGGAATGCCTTTTCAAATAACCTCTAGCCTTTTCTTTTCCTTTTGGGATTGCTCTTCTTTGTAGACTACATTTTTAAGAACTGGATAGGAATGAATGGAAGGTGAGCAAGAATGATAACATAGGAGAAAAATATCCAGGTAGTGGTATTTAAGATGACTCCTTGGGGACACTGCCAAATGTCTTAAATGGAACATACAGGTATTCAGTCCAGGGTTTCAGCATTATAAGACACCTCAAAGACCATTTAGTCCCCATTTTTTTGCAGGTAAGGAGGCTGAGAAAAAGCAATTGAGCAACAAAGCGAGGACTAGAAACCAGGTCTCCTGATTTCTATGTCTATCTTTTTCTCTTTTGAACTGACTGCTGGGAAGACCAAAAGGCCATGACAAAGAGGCAGCTGCCACAATTCTCCCTAGGGCTGGCAGACACAGCCTTAATATTTAGTTTCCCTAATGTTTGGGCTCTTTCACAAAGAGATTCTATAAGTTAGGCTTTGTCTAAGTTTTAAGTGAGAAAGGGAAAAAGCTGCCTTTGTTACATGTAAAATTTGGCAATAAACAGTGCCCTTACTTTGTAATGATATTGCTTGGAATTCAGACTTAATTTATGTCTTTCCACTTCTTTCTACAAAATGAATCTTAGTGTCTACAAAGATTATTTTCCAATCTTTTACTTATACTAATAGCCCCCATTCAGAAATTGCAATTCACTGTCTTGGTATTCACCTATGATCAGGAATGTTCTTACATTGTCATTCCTCATTGGCTTCAGGAGGTAACACTTAACATTTTAGAAAACATCCTTTTTCTTGCTCTCTGCCACAGCAAGGAGTTTCAGTAGACTCTGATACATTTGAAGACCAATGAGGGTGAATGTATGCTTAAGTTTCCTGTAGAATCTTAAAGTACTGGAAGGCAGAGTGAGTCCGTAAGGTAGCTATGTATAATTTAATTAACATACAAAATTAAAGATGATGGCAACTGAGTTCCAGTGTTGTTTTCTGCCACAAGGAAGAATCAAAATACAAAACCCCTAATAATTTAAAGGCCAGAAAAGGCAACTCCTGTGTCTCCTTTCCTGGTCCGCTCTGTGGTCGCCCCTCCTGTTAGAGATTGTGTGGTGTGCTGGAAAGAATGCTGGACAGAAAGTGGGAAAGTCCAGTGGGCCGATGCTGCCCTCTACCCTGTTAGGTTTGGGGCACATAACATTACCTCTGTAGCCCAAAGCTCTCTTGTTTGTAAACTTGGGTTATCGCTTAAACCCGTGGTTGCCAACCCTAGCTATGCCTCCTAATCAGTTGGAAAGATTTTGTTTCCTGGACATTTTATTATGACAGTCTTAAAACAGAAATGTTGGTTGAATTTTATAGTGGAAACCCACCCATTAACCCATTATCTGTTAGTTTTGGGGGAGGGCTTTAAAATACACACTTACACACTCATACACGTTATGGAATAAATACCTCTGGGGTTAGGGAAGGGGAAGAAGGGAAATTTCTTTATATACTTGTGGTGGTTGAGGTTTTGTTTAACAGTGAATGTGTATTGCAACTGCTACTATTGCTATTACTAAAAACCACCGTAACAAAACAAACTATACATATATATTGTGGGACTCAAAGAGTGATAGATCAGGCCTGGGATGGGGCTTTGGCATCTATTTTCCTGAAAGGTAGGAAGGACTGAGAACACAGGACTATGCAGTCACTGACATGCCACTGAGGTTTAATATTCTAAGGGGCTATGAACTGTCCTTTTTTGTTAACCAGAAATTCCCCTCCATAGTAGATGGGTTCCGGTTTCTTCTAGATTGATTCCAGATTTTTTCCTCGTTTATATAGGCATGCAGCTGAGTGCTGCTATTGTCATAGTAAGTCAGTATAAGGAGCATCCCCATGCAAGCAGAAGAAAACCTGTTTCAGGCAATGCAGCCTGGCTTCTCGTCTTTTTTTTTTTTTTTTTTAATTCTACTATGGGAGTGTTTGAGATCTCTCTAAATCCCTTAAAACCACCTTCTTTGCTCCTTTCTTTGTAGATGACTGCCTGGTTTGCTAGGACTGAGACCCTTGCTGTTCTAGGTGGCTCCTCATTCTACTCCCTTTGAAGTGCTTGCTCTTCAGGGAAACCTGTAACCCTCAGATCTGGTTTGGGAGTGCCAAGCTCCCCAAACAGCCTGACTCTTCTTCCTTTTGAGGTACTTTTCTCAGTCATGTTGCAGTTGCTCATCTGTGCTTCTTTGTGTCTTCCCACCATGCTATCTTTTTTTAAAGACTTCCATTAATTAATATACTGTATTATTAGTTTCAAAGGTAGAGGTCAGTGATTCATCAATCTTATATAACACCCAGGGCTCATTATATCACGTGCCCTCCTTAATGCCCATCACCCAGGTACCCTACCCTCTCCCCTCCAGCAACCCTCAGTTTGTTTCCTATGATTAGGAGTCTCATGGTTTATCTTCCGCTCTGATTTTGTCTTGTTTTATTTTTCCCTCCTTTCCACCATGATCCTGTTTTGTTTCTTAAATTCCATTTATGAGTGAGATCATATGATCATTGTCTTTCTCTGATTGACTTATTTTGCTTAGCATAATACCCTCTAGTTCCATCCATGTAGTTGGAAATGGCAAGATTCTTGATTTTTGTTTTTTAATGGCTGATTAGTACTCTGTTATACATGTATAGACCACATCTTTTTAATCCATTCATATGTTGATGGACATCTGGGTTCTTTCCACAGTTTGGCTATTGTGGACAGTGCTTCTGTAAGCATTAGGGTGCAGTTGCCCCTTAGGATCACTGTGTTTTTATCTTTGGGGTAAATTCCTAGTAGTGCAATTGCTGGGTTGTAGGGTAGCTCTATTTTCAACTGTTTGAGGGACCTCCATACTGTTTTCCAGAGTGGCTGTACCAGCTTGCATTCCCACCAACACTGTAAGAGGGTTCCCCCTTTCTCCACATCCTCCTCCTCATCTGTCATTTCCTGACTTGTTAATTTTAGCCATTCTGACTGGTGTGAGGTGGGATCTTATTGAGATTTTGATTTGTATTTCCCTGATGCCAAGTGACGTGGAGCGTTTTTTCATGTGTCTGTTGGCCATGTGTGTTGTCTTTGGAGAAATGTCTTGTTCATGTTTTCTGCCCATTTCTTGATTGGATTATTTGATTTTTGCATGTTGAGCTTGTTAAATTCTTTATAGATGTTGGATACTAGCCCTTTATCTGGTAAGACATTTGCAAATACTGTCTCCCATTCTGTTGATTGTCTTTTGGTTTGTTGACTGATAACCTTTGCTGTGCAAAAGCTTTTTATCTTGATGAAGTCCCAGAGTTCAGTTTTGCCTTTGTTTCTCTTGCCTTTGGAGATGTATCTAGCAAGAAGTTGCTGTTGCCAAGGTCATAGAGATTGCTGCCTGTATTCTCTTCTAGGATTTGATGGGTTCCTGTATCACATTTAAGTATTTTATTCATTTTAAGTCTCTTTTTGTGTATGGTATAAAGAAATGGTCCAGTTTCATTCTTCAGCTTGTGTCTGTCCAATTTTCCCACCACCATTTGTTGAAGAGACTATCTTTTTTCCATTGGATATTCTTCCCTGCTTTGTTGAAGATTAGTTGACCATAGAGTTAAGGGTACATTTCTGGGTTCTCTGTTCTGTTCCACCCATCATACTATCTTATATATCTTTGTTCTCTCTGTTGATGACATGCAGTAGGTGCTTGATATGTAGGTTCCAAGTGTTTGTCTCTCCATTATCAGTGACCCATGTCAATGTGAGTTTCTTGCTATCCTTGATTAGACTTTTGTGTTCCCAAAGATTTTGAATTTGCCAGCCATTTAAGCATTAATATTTTATTAAAGTTTCAAATTTGAAATTCTAGTTTTTCCTTAAACCTTTAAACTCACAAACCTTATTATTCAATTTTAAACCTATAAATGTTCATAGTCACAAGGAGTCTGGCTACAGTTTGGTCTCATTTAGTTAATTAAATTCTCTTCAACACTCTAGTGCATTAAAATAATTCTAATATTCTGTTTTCTTTTTTAAGACCTCATTTTCCTGACTAATAAAAATTTCCTAATTATTATAAATCTAATAAATGTATAATATGGTGAAGCTTCTCCTAAACCTTCCAGTATTGTAACAAATTTAGCAAAGTCCTGCCATACCTTTTAACTTGAAGTCACAGAATCACATTTACATTGGAATTGTGTTGATCATCTGCTAGCTATCCAATGTGCCAAACTTTCTCAAACATTATAAACATTTTAAATATCAAACACATACTTATATGACAGATTTATATTATTTCCATGAATTTCTAGATACTCCCAGGCTTAACAGATGTTTACCCACCAAACAAGTAATTCTACCATCAAACATTCTAGTAGGTTTTGAGGTGAGGAGGTGCTGATGTTCAGGTGGATTTTTCTTAAAACCATGGGGGACATGTAGACCTCTCTTTCATAGTTGCTATACCAGGGAGGTCTCTAAATCCACATGTCCACATGGAACAGATGGTCTTACAAGTTGTCATCTGATGGATTCTGGATATATCTTCTTCAGTCTGATTTAGGTCTATAATCATCCATCTGGGTTGCTTCACTACTAGATTGGACTTAACCAATCTATTTACTGCTTGATTATATTTCATTTTCTCTTTTCTCATTCCAATGTTGGTAGCTATTTAGATAATATGATTGTATTCTGTGTATTTCTGTAGTTCTGCTGACATAGTCTTTAATGACAGTTAATAATTGTTTTGCTATGAAGAACCCTTTTATTATCCTCTGCCATGGATTTTGAAAGATTGAAAAAAGGGCAACATTTAATAAATGATAATTACTGATCACTTTCTTTTGGCTGACCAAAAACAGATTTCACTTCTTATCAGAGCTTCTTATTTGCACGAGCTAATCAGTGCTACAAAATAGATTGATAGAATTCCAATCAAAAAGGAAAATTGTTTCTGTTTGTATGTAGCCTGATCAGTGCATATGCTTAATATCTGTTAGGTGTATTGACAAATGAAATCATTTCTCAGATACTTGTCGTTTCCTTTGTAGGTATCAGGTGAGGGACTGCAACTTGATCTTAAAAATTTGTCTGTTTTCCTTTCTTTCTTAAAGGTTGCTCATCCATTCTTTCCATCTTTTGGGGACCTTTCTTATTCATTGCCTTCACCCCTCACATCTCTGATTCCTCCTTTCCCTATTCTCTTTGTCCCGTAAGCATCTTGCTCTTGTTAAAGAAGGTCCTGATTGACTTTGCATTCTTGTGAGCATATTCTAGTCTACTCTGATTTCTTGTTGTTGCTCTGCTTAATTGGCTTTTATGTTCTAGCATTACTCTACTTCTCTTCTTTCCTCTCTGACCAGTTCTTTGTCACTTTTGTTAATTCTTCTCATGGAGGCTGAGGGACAATAATGAGCACAGGTTTTGGAGTCTGGCATATCTGGATTTGAACCTCAGCTCTGTCCTCGACAGGTATGTGACCTTGGGCAGTGCCTGACTTTGCTGAGTTTCGGTTTCCTTCTCTGTAAATGAGGATGATAAGAACTCACTTATAAGTTGTTGTAATGATTAAATGTCTCAAGTGATGACTGGCATTTTATAGACTTTCTTCTCTTCGTAGTGGTAATAATATGTATATTACCCAAACTTTACTGAGGCATTGTCTTTTCTGTGAAGCACTGAGTTTTCATTCTGTGTAGTAATTCCAAAATTTGTGTCAAACTCCTACTCCCTAGCCTCTAGACTCCTGTCTACTGGTGTGCTAATTATTTTCACCTGGATGCCCCATCTAATCCAAGATTCAACATTATTCAAGCAGTACTCACCCTGTGATTACTTGGTTAACAGAATCTGAATCCTCACAGGAGCTCTGAGGTTGGAGATTCCTTCCTTCCCTTTTTTCCTCCTCCATTCTATCCACCCAACCAGTGTGCACCATTCATTCTGTTATGGGCTATTCATTGTGCTCTGCACTTAGGATGCAGCAAAGAGCATAAAGGTCTGAAGCCTGGAGAGAAGGATGAGTTTTAAGGAAGTGTGATGGATGCTGTGATGGTGAAGAACAGAGTGCAGAGGACAGAGAACCTTGACAGAGTTAGGATGAAATAGGGCCAAGTTAGTTAGTTTGTTTATTTACTGTCAGCATATAGCGTAACACCCAATACTCATCCCGTCAAGTGCCCCCCCCGCAGTGCCCGTCACCCAGTTACCCCATCCCCCCGCCCACCTCCCTTGCCACCACCCCTTGTTGGTTTCCCAGAGTTAGGAGTCTCTCATGTTTTGTCACCCTCACTGATATTTCCCACTCATTTTCTCTCCTTTCCCCTTTATTCCCTTTCACTATTTTTTATATTCCCCAAATGGATGAGACCATATAATGTTTGTCCTTCTCCAATTGACTTACTTCACTCAGAGTAATACCCTCCGGTTCTATCCATGTTGAAGCAAATGGTGGGTATTTATCCTTTCTAATGGCTGAGTAATATTCAGTAATATTCAATATGTATTCTATGTATACATAGACCACATCTTCTTTATCCATTCATCTTTCGATGGACACCGAGCCTCCTTCCACAGTTTGGCTATTGTGGACATTGCTGCTATAAACATTGGGGTGCAGGTGTCCTGCTGTTTCACTGCATCTGTATCTTTGGGGTAAATCCCCAATAGTGCAATTGCAACTCTTTGAGGAACCTCCACACAGTCTTCCAGGGTGGCTGTACTAGTTCACATTCCCACCAACAGTGCAAGAGGGTTCCCTTTTCTCCGCATCCTCTCCAACATTTGTTGTTTCCTGCCTTGTTAATTTTCCCCATTCTCACTGGTGTGAGGTGGTATCTCATTGTGGTTTTGATTTGTATTTCCCTGATGGCAAGTGATGTGGAGCATTTTCTCATGTGCTTGTTGGCCATGTCTATGTCTTCCTCTGTGAGATTTCTGTTCATGTCTTTTGCCCATTTCATGATTGGATTGTTTGTTTCTTTGCTGTTGAATTTAATAAGTTCTTTATAGATCTTGGATACTAGCCCTTTATCTGATAGGTCATTTGCAAATATCTTCTCCCATTCTTTAGGTTGTCTTTTAATTTTGTTGACTGTTTCTTTTGCTGTGCAGAAGATTTTTATCTTGATTACATTCCAATCAGTCATTTTTGCTTTTGTTTCCCTTGCCTTCATAGATGTATCTTGCAAGAAGTTGCTGTGGCCAAGTTCAAAAAGGGTGTTGCCTGTATTCTCCTCTAGGATTTTGATGGATTCTTGTCTCACATTTAGATCTTTCATCCATTTTGAGTATATCTTTGTGAATGGTGTAAGAGAATGGTCTAGTTTTATCCTTCTGCATGTTGATGTCCAATTTTCCTAGCACCATTTATTGAAGAGACTGTCCTTTTTCCAGTGCATAGTCTTTCCTGCTTTGTTGAATAGTAGTTGACCATAGAGTTAATGACCCACTTCTGGATTCTCTATTCTGTTCCATTGATCTATGTGTCCGTTTTTGTGCAAGTACCACACTGTCTTGATGACCACAGCTTTGTAGTACAAATTGAAATCCGGCATTATGATGCCCCTGGATCTGGTTTTATTTTTCAATATTCCCCTGGCTATTCGGGATCTTTTCTGATTCCATACAAATCTTAAGATAATTTGTTCCAACTCTCTAAAGAAAGTATTTTGATAGGGATTGAATTAAATGTGTAAATTGCCCTGGGTAGCATAGACATTTTCACAATATTAATTCTTCTAATCCATGAGCATGGGATATTTTTCCATCTCTTCGTGTCTTCCTCAATTTCTTTCAGAAGTATTCTGCAGTTTTTAGAGTCTAGATCCTTTACCTCTTTGGTTAGGTTTATTCCTAGGTATCTTCTGCTTTTGGGTGCAATTGTAAATGGGATTGACTCCTTAATTTTTCTTTCTTCAGTTTCATTGTTATGAAATGCCACTGATTTCTGGACATTGATTTTGTATCCTGCCACAGGATACAAAATTGCTGTATGAGTTCTAGCAATCTTGGGGTGGAGATTTTGGGTTTTCTATGTACAGTATTATATCATCTGCAAAGAGGGAGAGTTTAACTTCTTCTTTGCCAATTTTAATGGCTTTTATTTCTTTTTGTTGCCTGATTGCTGAGGCTAGGACTTCTAGTACTTTGTTGAATAGCAGTGGTGAGAGTGGACATCCCTGTCTTGTTCCTGATCTTAGGGGAAAGGCTCCCAGTGTTTTCCCATTGAGAATCAGATTTGCTGTGGGCTTTTCATAGATGGCTTTTAGGATGCTCAGGAATGTTCCTTCTATCACTGCACTCTGAAGAGTTTTGATCAGGAATGGATGCTGTATTTTGTCAAATGCTTTCTCTGCATCTATTGAGAGGATCATATGGTTCTTGTTTTTTTCTCTTGTTGATATGATCAATTACGTTGATTGCTTTACGAGTGTTGAACCAGCCTTGCATCCTGGGGATAAATCCCACTGGGTCATGGTGAATAATCTTCTTAATGTACTGTTGGATCCTATTGGCTAGTGTCTTGTTGAGAATCTTTGCAGCTGTGTTCATCAGGGATATTGGTCTATAATTCTCCTTTTGGTGAGGTCTTTGGTTTTGGAATTAAGGTGATGCTGGTCTCATAGAACGAGTTTGGAAGTATTCCATCCCTTTCTATCTTTCCGAACAGCTTTAGTAGAATAGGTATTGTTTCTTCTTTAAATGTTTGATAGAATTACCCTGGGAAGCCATCTGGCTCTGGACTTTTGTGTCTTGGGAGGTTTTTGATGACTGCTTCAATTTCCTCCCTGGATATTGGCCTGTTCAGGTTTTCTATTTCTTCCTGTTCCAGTTTTGGTAGTTTGTGGTTTTCCAGAAATGCGTCCATTTCTTCTAGATTGCCTAATTTTTGGCGTATAGCTGTTCATAATATGTTTTTAAAATTGTTTGTATTTCCTTGGTATTGGTTGTGATCTCTCCTTTTTCATTCATGATTTTATTAGAATCTTTTATCTTTTGTTTTTAATAAGGCTGGCTAATGGTTTATCTATCTTATTAATTCTTTCAAAGAACCAACTCCTGGTTTTGTTTATCTGTTCTACAGTTCTTCTGGTCTCTATTTTATTGAGTTCTTCTCGAATCTTTATTAACTCTCTTCTTCTGCTTGGTGTAGGTTTTATTTGCTGTTCTTTCTTCAGTTCCTTTTGGTGCAAGGAAAGCTTGTGCATTTGAGTTCTTTCCAATTTTTTGAGGGATGCTATTGTGATGTATTTCTCTCTCAGGACTGCTTTTGCTGTATCCCAAAGATTTGAATGGTTGTATCTTCATTCTCATTAGTTTCCATAAATATTCTAATTTCCTGGTTGACCCTTTCATCTTTTAGCAGGATGCTCTTTAACCTCCACATGTTTGAATTTCTTCCAAATTTCTTCTTGTCATTGAGCTCAAGTTTCAAAGCATTATGGTCTGAAAATATGCCGGAGATGATCTCAGTCTTTTGGTATCAGTGAAGATCTGATTTGTGACCCGGTATGTGGTCTATTCTGGAGAAAGTTCCATGTACATTTGAGAAGAATGTGTATTCAGTTGATTTTGGATGTAAAGTTCTGTAAATATCTGTGAAATCCATCTGGTCCAGTGTGTCATTTAAAACTCTTGTTTCTTTGGAGATATGCTTAGAATATCTGTCATTTGCAGAAAGTGCCATGTTGAAGTCTCCCAGTATTAGTGTATTATTATCCAAGTATGTCTTTACTTTGGTTATTAATTGATATATATACTTGGCAGCTCCCACATTAGGAGCATAAATATTCATGATTGTTAGGTCCTCTTGTTGGATAGATCTTTTAAGTATGATCTAGTCCTCTTCATCTCTTACTACAGTCTTTGGGATAAACTTTAATTTATCTGATATGAGGATGGCTACCCCTGCTTTCTTTTGAGGACCATTTGAATGGTAAATGGTTCTCCAACCTTTCATTTTCAGGCTGGAGGTGTCCTTAGGTCTAAAATGAGCTCTTGTAGACAGCAAAAAGATGGGTCTTGCTGTTTTATCCACTGTGAAACCCTGCATCTTTTGATGGGATCATTAAGCCCATTCACATTCAGAGTTCAGTGTCATCAAAATCCCTGTTTTTGTGGACTATTTCTTTGGACATCCTCTTTCTTTTACAGAGTCCCCCTTAATATTTCTTGCAGAGCTGGTTTGGTGGTCACATATTCTTTCCATTTCTGCCTATTTTGGAAGCTCTTTATCTCTCTTTCTATTTTGAATGAGAGCCTTGATGGATATAGTATTCTTGGCTGCATGTTCTTCTCATTTAGGACCCTGAATATATCCTGCCACCCCTTCTGATAGGACCAAGTTTAAATTTCTTCTCCCATCTCCATTTTCAATAGATCCTGTAAGTTCTACTTAGGAAATATCTTATTTCCATTGCTTTTTTCTCTGTTCCCATTACAACTATTTTTGTTAAGTCTTGATATTGCAGGCACATTGGCTAGGCTGGACATTCCTAAGAGTTTTACAAATCTATCTCCAGCCCATCTTGTATAAGCAGCCACCAAGGTCTCTTCCTGAAGCCCATATCCGATTATATCTCTCTTGCCTAAAACTCTTTATTGGCTCCCCCTATCAGGATTCAGTGTAGAAAGCAGAGGCCCCTCTAGGTATTCCAATCATGAAAGGATTTTTTAAAAAGATTTTATTTATTTATTTATGAGAGACACACACACAGAAAGAGAGAGAGAGAGAGAGAGAGAGAGAGAGAGGCAGAGACACAGGCAGAAGGAGAAGCAGGCTTCACGCAGGGAGCCTGATGTGGGACTCGATCCTGGGTCTCCAAGATCACACCCTAGGCTGAAGGCAGCACTAAACTGCTAAGCCACTGGGACTGCCCATGAAAGGATTTAACATGGGGGATTAGGGATTATAAAATTGGAGGAGGGTTAGAGAAGCAGACACAGGAAGGATGCACCAAGGGTCTACCTGTAAGGTCTCTACTAAAAGTCTGGAGTTTTTTGTTTTTATGTATTTGACAGAGAAAGTACAAGCAGGGGGAGCAGCAGGCAGAGGGAGAGGGAGATTGAGAAGTGGTAGGGGGCTAGATCCCCGGATCCTGGGATCATGACCTGAGCTGAAGACAGATGCTTAACTGACTGAGCCACCCGGGTCCCCCTTAAATCTGGAGTTTAAGAACATCCAGCCATAGTTGTTCGTGGATCAAGAAGTCAGAGGTGCTGTTGCCCATCAACTGCCTTTCCAACTGCCCAGCAGGATGATGTACCCCAGAATGGTGATGCGGGAAAACATCATGCCTCTATAATCTTACCAAAGTGAAAAGCAGCCAAAAGAGGTCAACAAAATGGTCTTTCTGGTTTCCACTTTCCAAAGCTCATGCAAATGCATCAAATTCATGGAACCTAATTCTCCTTCAGAGTCTTGGCTTCATGGAGTCGGGTAAATATAGGTTTTAATTTGCCAGCCTCTGTATGGGAAGGGAGACTAGAAAGAGGGAGGAATTAAGGGTGAGCAAGACACCCACATCATCCATTCCACCAGACTCTGCTTATTCTGTAACAAATGCAACCTAATGTTAAGGCTGTGTGCAGTTTCATCCCTGCTCATCACATTTTGCTTAATCTCCTTCTTCTACCTGTGATGTCTGCCACTGGCAGATCCAAAAAAGATGCTTTTTGAATGTGTGAATGAACAAATTAATTCATTCATTCCTGACTCAGTTCTGTCTTACTTCTGGCCATGACTTTATTAGGTGTGGCCTTCATGGCTGGTCCTAACTGCTACCTGCAGAAAGCCTGCCATTTCTGAGGCCCAGCCAAATATGCCCTTCTCAGAAGGTCTTCTAAAATTCCCCTGTATCCCACCACAACCTTGTACCTATATCCTAGAGCTTATCACTATCTGCCTGTGTTGCATTTAGCTACGTAGTAGTATTTATCTTTTTAACCAACCATGTTGTGAACTTAAGGAGAACAGTGTTTTATTCACTGACACTGCACCCTTTCCCTCCTTGTTTTCCTTATGCTTTTCTGACCACCTCCTTTTCTCCAGACATAGCCACTCTAAGATCCTTCTTTTGTAAAGACTTTCCATTCACTTTTTTTATTTTCCTGTAATTGTAATTGAAACCTGACAATTTATAGATGTGGATTAATCTTTGTGGCTACCTTTCTCTTGTCCTGCATGGAGACCTGCATGCCAATTTTTTAATATCCTAACACATTTTTCCTGTGTTACTCCTAGGCAGTAATAAAGAATAAACCTAAAAGGGGAAGAGTCTTAGAAGGAAAGAAAAAAAATCTAGTTTCTTTTAAAATTTTTAGTGGAATTCACAATATGTTCAGTGTCCTGGTTTTCTAGGCCTTGTCAATAGAAACTGTATTAGTGGAACATTCCAGACATTACCACATTCATTGTTGGGATTCTGAGGTAATAAAGACAGGGCCGTTTGATTTGTCTGTGTTTGTCATAGTGAATTTCTTAGAACTTGACTTCACTTTGCTTAGAGTACAGGGAATCCTCACTATTCTTTTAAAAAGTTCATTTTCTAAAACTATCGATTTCATAAGACAACTGACATTTGTAAACAAACAAAAAATGACCCCATAGTCTTTAGGGAAAGTGAGGTGTTTTTTTTTCTTTTTTTGTACTTAAATACACTGCCCCAGAGCAGTTTTAGGTTCCCAACGAAACTGAGCACAGGTACAGAGGATTCACATATACATCTGTCCCCATACCCATTGCCTCCCCCATTATCAGCATACCTCACCACAGTGGTATATCTCTTACAACTGATGAACCTACATGAACACATGATCATCGTCCAAAATCCATAGTGAATGTGAGGGATCACTCTTGGCATTATGTCTTTGTCAAAACCCATGAAATAAATGATGTGTCTACCATTACAGTATCATAGATTGTTATATGCCATAAAATTCTATTGTTCTCAACTTATTCCTCTACCTACTTAGCCCCTGACATCCATTTCTTGTTAACTATCTCCATAGTTTTGGGTTTTCTAGAATGTCATATAGTTGGAATTATACAGTATGAACTCTTTTAATATTGGCTTTTTTCACTTAGTGTAATACACATCCAAGTTTCCTCCATGACTTTTAGTGGTTTGGTAGGTCATTTTGTTTTTTAGCGCCAATTAATAATATTCCATTGTCTGAATGTGTGTTTTTGGACATTCACCTATCAAAGGACTTGGGTGTTAATAAGTGTTGGCAATTATGAATATAGCTGCTATAAATATTTGCATACTGGTTTTTGTGTGGACATAGGTTTTCAACTTGTTTGGGTAAAAAATAAGGAGTACAGTTGCTGGATTGTATGGTAAGAGTATAAGCATGTGTTTTAAAGAAACCACTAAACTGTTTTCTAAAGTGGCTCTATGATTTTTTCATTCCTACCAGAGATACAGATTTATTTTTGTTGGAGGTTCAAGGGATTTCTTAAAAATTCATAAATGGAAAAATCCATCCTTATGAAGGTATAGAATGGTCAGTGTATGGCCTAGTTTCATTTTACCAAAATATGAGCATGTCACAGTTATTTAAAATGCTCATTCTGTTTCTCCTCTCAACTCTGATAATAGAACTCAAGATTGGTTATAGAGAAATGAGGGGAAATTGTATAAAAAGAGGCAGAATAGATAATCACATGTGTAGCTCTGATACTATGGTTCATTCTTGATTTTTCTGCTTGTGGATCAGTAACTATGGAAGAATGAAGAATGCAGGTGTTCTTCTGCTCCTCACCCCAGCTGACTTGGGCAGGCATCTGCAGTCACTTGGGTCACTTGCTGATGAGGATGTCCCCCAGTTAAGTCACACCAAGGGGAAACTAGTTCTTTAGGTGCTAATGGCTACTGCAGCTACAGACAGAGGAGTTTCATTCCTGTTCTTTAGATCCATCATTGCTAATTTCCTGTGAGGTAGGGAGGGGCAGTGGGTGAGAAAATGAGATAATCCTCTGGCTGGTGTGGAGGGTCCATTATAGGCCTTAGGTCTTTCCCTACTTTCTTAAGCCACACCCCTTCTTGTAATGGTGCTTGTATGTTGCATGGGGCAGTGAAATTCTGCTCTTAAAAGTGAAATTCTACATTCAGGAACACAGGGCTCTGTCCTCTTCAAACTTAAATGTTGATGAAATTTCTCTAAGAAGGCCCTTCTGCTCAAGAAAATCAATAGCTTTTCCTTTGCCAGGCAATTCAAAGTAGAAAGTATGTTTGGAATGCCTTATTGTCCCCAAGGTGCCTTAATTAGTTGGGTTACCATTAAAAGCCAGGAATTTCAGAGGTTGAATCTTTGTGGAGTAAATTAATGCCTGTGGGGTTCTATAATTTCAAGGAGAAGGAGAATTCTTAAATAAAAAAGTATGTTAATTAAAAAATCAGCTCAGGGGGATTTTTAAATTTGTTGAATTCAAAGATTTCCCCCCCAATCATATTAAAAACAATTCCACAAATACAAACTGAGTATCTATATATACCAGGCATTGTGATAAACTGAGAGGTCAGAAAGAAAAGATACTCTTACTTCCCTCAGGGAACACAGACTCTAATAGAAGAGTCAGATACACAGAGAAGCCCAGGCTCCCTATTACCATTTATTGAGTGTGTCCAGGGAGAGTTCATCTCTGAGGATACAAAAGTAAATAAAATTCAGGACTAGGACTTTCCTGAAGAAATCCGCTAATAAGATAGGAGGCCATGTGACCAGTGTCATGATGTAGAAATGGTTAACTTTAGAGTGTAGGGAGTGGGTGTCTAGAAATGCTTCAGAGAGGAGGGAGATGCTTGAACTGGGTCTCAGAGTAAAAGTTCAGGAGGAGAAGGGCAGGGAGGAGAAACTCTAAGCAGTCGAAAAAGCTTGTGCCAGGATGCTGGAATTTTAAATACCTTGGCAGATTCTAGAGCTCTGAATATTAGGATATGGATGAATAGGAGGAGTCAAATGGGAAGTGATGGCAAGAGGAGAACGACAGGAGGACAGTCTTGGGGGCTCTCTTGCAACTTAAGGAGTATCCATCATCCTGCACACAGAAGCAGGGAAGGGTTTTCCGTGGGAGAGGGCATGATGGTGTTTTCACTTAAAAAGTATCAGGTAGCTGTGAGGGATGAATTGGACAGAGTTGAGAAGCAAGTCAGAAAAGCTGCTTCTGAGACCATCATGTTAGCCCGGGGGAGACTTGGGGCAGTGGCAGTGGGGAGCTGATGGATGGATGGAAGAAAGAAATATTTTGGAGAGAATATGGACAAGATGAGTTAAAGAATGATGCCTGGGGGCACCTGGGTGGCTCAAGGTCCCACTCTTGGATTCAGCTCAGGGCATGATCTCAGGGTCATGAGATCAAGCCTTGCATCAGGCTTCACACTTGGTGGGGGGGGGTGTTCTTGAGATTCTCTCTCCCCCTCTCTCTCCCCCTCCTGCTCGCTCTCTCTCACTCTCTCTCTAAAATAAATAATTAAAGCTAAAAGAATGATGCTGAGATTTCTAGGCACCCTTTAGAGTAGCCAAAATAGTCTTCTATGTAAGGGTCAATAAATATTTTATTTGGGCAACAGCATACATAGTGATGCTCTTAAATAGAAAAAAGGAAATCCAGAGAAAGAGTAGGTTAGGGAGAAGAAGATACATTTGATATTGAGTCTAGGATATTTTTTCCTTAGGTTTTTTTGAAATCTGTTTCCTGCAGATGACAAATCCATATGCCTGTTCTGTAGATTGACATGCTATTGCTAATTGAAAATACTCTAATTGAAAACTATGTCCTTCCAGATGACCATTGGAAAATAACCTTCATACATTATAGAGGATTGCCATGGTTATTTATTTATTAGGCCTCCTCTCGGGCTGGGCTAATCAGAAACAGGGATGATGTGGTCAGGCTCGGGAGGATTTCTGTATCTTGCCTTCGAGATAGCTCCCTGGGAGGGGAGAGAAATTGCCTAGATTCCTGGGCTGCTCATATCTGAAACCATTTGTTCTAGGTGAAGGTTCAGAGCTCAAGGACCTTGTCAACTTCTTCTCAGGATAAGCTTGGGCCAGAGCAATTTTAAGATTAAAAAAGAGAAGGAAAAAGTGAAATAAGGATCTAGCAAACCCCTGATTTATGAAGTAAACATAATTTAACATTTTTGGTCCCTTCTTCAGTTCCTACTGTATAGGTGAGAATAAGTATGCCATTCTTGGTAATTCCTGTTTCTAATGGGGCAGGAGTTGGCATATTACATGTAGGTGCTCCTTGTCCGAATAACATTTTAATACATTATTAGATATCTATATAAACTTGAACATTGTGGTATTGTCCTGAGTGTCCAATTGAGTGACCTCCAAGATTTCATTCCCCTTCAATAGTCAAGGATGATTAGAATTTTGTATACATGTAGAGAACATAGGAGCAGTTAAACAGTATATACATATTGTTCATGCAATAAATATTCAAGAAATGTATATAGAGCACATATCATGTTCTGGACACTTACTTTTGGGCTCTGGGGACACAGTAGGCCCAAGAGACCATCCTTGTCCAAAGGGAGCCTACTTTATAATGCGGAGGACAAATATTAAATCAATAATCAAATAAGATGGTTACAGATAGAGATAGATGTGAGAAGAGTAGATAGTAATGTGCTGGAAAATGATTGATGGAGTCAGGGAAGCCCTTTGGATGAGAGGCCATGCTTGGATCTCAAGAAGAGGGATTCCAGGCAAAGGAAACACATACACAGATCTTATGGTGGGAATGAGCTCAGTGAGTTCAAGAAACAGAAGGAGAGCCAGTGGTTGGCTGTATGTAGATACTGTAGAGTGAGGGATAGATGGCCAACTTTTCTAACCAGTAATGGAATGCTTATTAGAGACTCAGACTTATGTAGACTGTATAAATGCATCTATCTCATCTTCTGCAGCAGCTTAGTGAGATAGGCATTGTGACTCCCATTTCCTAGGTGGAGGGAACTGGGGATGAGGGACAAGGTTTTTAGGACCTGAGCCCAGGCCTTCTGATTCTTCCACTGCCCCTCACTGCAGGCTGGCAGGACTGAGCAAGGCACTTGGAATGAAGAAGTGCTGAGTCACTGGCCTCCTAGCTGCCTTTCAGAAGATGTTTGTCTTGAATTTTGTGATGGCTTTGATGGAATATTGACAACGATCAAGCAACGATGATAACAGTGGCAATAACTCTGCCCACTACCATTTAGTTTTATAGTTTGCAAGGTACATTACCTGGTTCCTCATTTGTGGCTCAGGAGACCCCTCAAAGGTAAGCAGAACTTGTTTTATTCTTCTCGTTTAGGTTATGAGATTACCTGAGGTGATGCAAGGGACAAGGTTGGGACTTGGCTTAACCCTGAATTAGAATCAGGGTCCTTGCCTTAAACCACAGAAACTCCCCATAGAAGGAGGAGGTATATATGGCCCATAAGCCTGTAGTCCCTCAGACATCCTGAAAACAAATTTGTGCCTTCTTCAAAATGCTTTTGCCTGTAAAAAAGAGGTATAAAATATGGACTCGCTCATGAATATATCGAGCTCCTATTGTGTGGCAGATCCTGGGACTATCAGAGGATCTCAAATAGGTTAAAAGATACAGATTGTTTTAGTACAATGTTACTACAAGACTAGAAATACTGCTATGAAAATACAAAGGAAAATGTGATTAAGTCACTTTGGGAAAGCTTCACCAAGAACAGAACCATATACTGGGCTTTAAAGGATGAACCTTCTCTCTCCAGGGAGAGAAGGTTGTTCTAAGAAAAACATACTTACTGTTCCTCAAATAGCCCATCACTTTATCATGGTAATTGGGTGTGTACAGAGCATAGGAAATGCAAGAAGGAATGATGAGAAATGATGCTGGTAGATTGAAGTCCAACTGTAATGGGCCTTGAGTGCCAGGCTCAGGAAGTGCTGTATTTGGCCTGAGAATGCCAGGTTTTTTTTTAAGCGAGGCAGTGGTATGAGTATACTTTTGCTATGTTTTAGAAAGCAAATGCTATTGGCAAGGGGTCACAGGATTGGGACAAGGGAAAAGTCAGAAATTATTATAATAGTTTAGGAGAAGGAACAAGGCCTGAATTGATTGTCATGGCTAATTACACATTGAGGAGAACTGTTGGGGTAACATTAGTGAGGCTTAAAAGACTAATTGGATTTGGATGTGGAGACATACCAGTTGGATGTTGGGATACACATACTGGTTTTCCATTTGTACACACACACACACACACACACACACACACACACACCACACCCCTTGTTTTCGTCTCCCCAGACTCAATTCTCTGATTCTTCAAGCCAACCATCGATTTATTTTTCTGTCTTTTAAAAGGGAAAGTTTTAGGTCTGTGATCTTATGGGTCCTTTCTGTGTGATATGATTGTTGATCCCATAGGATTCTTCTGGCTGAGAAATGCTGGTACAAACACATTTTTGAAGATGTGAATGCTATGACTAAATTTATGTTTTTTGCTTTTTTGTTTTTTTTAAAAGATTTTATTTATTTACTCATTAGAGACACAGAGAATGAGAGGCAGAGACACAGGCAGAGGGAGAAGCAGGCTCCATGCATGGAGCCTGATGTGGGACTCGATCCTGGGGCTCTAGAATCACGCTCTGGGCTAAAGGCAGGCACTAAACCACTGAGCCACCCAGGGATCCCCCTAAATTTATGTTTTACAGATTATTTACCTTTTATGTATTTGAAACTGCTGTTGCCTATTTGAAAGCCCACCTACTAAGCACTTTGCAAAAATTATTCTCATCCAGTGACCTCTGGTAGGGAGACATTAACAGAGCAACTTAGTCTCTTTCCATTTCAGGCTTCCCACTGAATGCTGAAGGAGAATTTAGGTATTAGATAAGAGGTTATACTGCAGTGCTTATGTCAGATCCCGTACTTTTCTGGAATACTCTTCAACCTTTTTAATAACTAGGGACCACTCATCCTGGTTTTAAAATGTAATGTAGAGTCAGAGTTGGGGAAAAAGAAATCAACAAATTAATGGCTTGCTCTTCAAATTATAGGCATCAAGAATTCATTTCTGTTGCACAAAAGGGTTACGTTTAATCTGGGGTAAAATGAGTGTTTCTGCTTTAACACGGACTTGTCTCATTCCTACTTCACCCAGATTCATATAACACTGTGGGAAGAATCCCCAAGTCCTCTGATCTGTTTAGTCAAAAAGATTTTGGGGGGTTCTCTCCTATATTTCCAAGTCCTGGGTTTCCATGGCTGCATTTTGCATCCAGCATTTTGAGGCTCTTCTGGTGGTTAATGTACTAGTATTACCTCAAGGGCAAGCAGGCTCCTTCAACCTCCGTGATGCCCAATTGCTGCAATGGACATAATTCTGTTCATGTCCTGGGAGTGCTGTGAAGACGTGTATGTGAGGCCACTTGAATAAAGTCTGACACCAGGTAGGGCTCAGTATGTATTAGTTCCTTCCATTTACCCTCTTGGCCATCTAGAAAATAGGTATGTTTTTACTTTTTATCTTCAGGCTGGTTACGGAAAGTAGAATCATTTCACGATTAAAAGACTAAGGTTTAGGAATCCTGGTCTTTCAGATTTCATTAAGCTCTGTCAGCAGGCTTTTCTGAAGCAAATTTCCTGAAAAAGCTATCTTTTTTTTTTTTCTTTTAAAACAAATGGCAGGTATAGGTACATGATTCAAATTACCTTCTAGTCTTCGGAAAAAAAAGTATTAAAATCATGCCATTGTAGAACTTAGGGCAGATTCTCTTGGTCATTCAAATGGCCACCTAAAAATTCTTATTGAGAACCTCTGATGCATTCAATACTGGTGTTATACCTATGAGCCAAGATACAGTCCCAGAAATTGTCCCAAGTTTAATTGACTTAGATATTTTGTCCTTCACAAAATTTGATTGGCATTTGTTGCTATCTGAAATGGAAGGTGGCTCTATCATCTTTTGAGGAGAGAGGAAGGGAGTAGTGGCCAAACTTTAAAACTTAATTACATCAGGGTAAGTGACTGGAATACCCATTTTCATTGACCTAATTGTTAAATAGATGTGCAATTATTTAATCTAAATCATTTGTACTTCTGCAGTTTTATCGTTTTCATGCTTCATTATCACCCTGTGTAGTCAAGCTATTGAACCTGTTCCATAAACAGTATTAATCTCAATTACTTTGGGAGCTTTAAATAATATTCCCTTATTAAATATATTCTTTGTTATGCTGCCCGTGTTTTTGCAGTGTCAGAAGCTGTTGATGCTGATAAAAGCAAACATTTAGTTAAAAAAACTTTTATAGTTTAATGAGATTAAAAAAAATAACATGCACATTCATATTTCCTGAGGTTTGGGTTATGGAAAACACCTTATTAAGCTAATTTGGAACTTTGAGTCTGAAGTGCAACTTCATGGTTTGGTTTCTTTGGAGGGATGTGAATGAAGATAGTAGGACGCTTTCAGTCTTGGCCAGAGTAACAGTGTTGAAATTTTGAAAAGAGGATTTAAATGTGTCCGTGAAGGACGCCTGGGGGGCTCAGCGGTTGACCTCTGCCTTGGGCTCAGGTTGTGATCCCTGGGTCCTGGGATCAAGTCCCACACCTGGGATTGTGTCCCACATCGGGCTCCCCGCAGGGAGCCTGCTTCTCCCTCTGCTTGTGTCTCTGCCTCTCTCTGTGTGTCTCTCATGAATAAATAAAATAAAATCTTAAAAAAAAATGTGTCCATGAGACTCTACACGTCTTGAAAGCAGGGTTTGCCACTTTCATCTCTGTAGCTCTGAAACCTAGTTGACTGTTCTTTAAATGTCTGCTGGTTGAAGGTGAACTGAGGTGCATAATGGAACAGGATTTGGGACTCTGCCCTCCAGGTTTTCCTTCCTGAATGTACATAGGCCTACCCTGGCAAACTGTCCTTTCTTCACTTCAGAAATTCCATCTTATTATGTTCATCTTCGTGGAATTTTTTTTTATGGCTTCCTGCTGTGACTCATTTGGGTGGTGAGTTAACTGCCTCCTTGGAGCCCAGCCCTTCCTTTTAAGCTGTGGAATTCAGGCTCCCCAAAGTTAGTTTGCCTCTGGGTAGAGAGCACCACAAAATGCCCAGGTGATACTTTAATTTCTAGGGAAAGATAGCACTAAAGTGAAACCCTCTGTATCGCGTCAGCCACCTGTAAAGCCAGCCTCGGAGCATGTGTGTCTCCCCAGTAAGTCTTGGCTAGCACAAGGGAAGTGGTCTTTCTTGCAAGGAGGACAAGGTGAACCGAGACCATCTCCCCACGTTTAAAAAAAAAAAAGTTCTAAAGTGTTGGCATGGGGTCCTGTTTGACTGGCATTTGACTCTAGAACCTACTCCCCTAATTGTCACAACCCAAAATAGGTTCATGTGTAGGTGCTAAGTTGATAGGTTCAGTATGAAAATGGAATGGGGAGAAAATGCAAGAGGGACCAACGTCAGCTCGTCTATCACCCTCTGTCCCCATGAAGGGGTTTCCTCCTGTCCCTCTTCATCAGTCCAGCTTGGCTTCTCACACTACAGTGTGCTTGTAAACTATTATGCGGTGTCGTTTACCCAAAACCACAAGTTCCCTGTATTAAGGGTGATTGAAGAGCCCTCCAGGGGAACGTTTAGCCGTCTTTGTACGTTCATCTCTAACAATTACTTCTGCGCCTATATTGCACAAGAAAATGAAGGAACGGAGAGGCAAGTTTCTGGAGAGACCTTTTGACCCTTTTCTGCCTAAATCTTTCCCTTGTGTAAGAGGGAGACAAGTGCCTTGTCCTCTCATCCTGTGCCTTGGCCGTAAAGAAGCGACATTCCTGTACTCAGGGTGACCTCTCTGTGCACGTTAGCAGGCTTGTCTGGCTTGGAGATGCCAGGACATCTTCAGGGTGGGTTTCAGGTCCAGCATCTTGCAGAGATGCTGTGTGTGTGGGTGTGTGTTTGGGGGGGGGGGGAGGGTGCACAGGAAACTTCCCGAGCCTCTGGTGTCGCGACAGGGCTTGAGAACTTGTTTTTAAAAACCAGCGCATATTATCAGCAACTGGATGGAGAGGGAGATGCCAGTCCCGCGGAAGTTCTGCCGGAGGCAGGGGTGTGCTGCCCCTCCGGAACCCGCGGTCCCCGCGCTCTCGCAGCCCGGCCGCGGCCCCCACGGGGCTGATTGGCCGCCCCAGCACTGATGTGGGGCACCGACACCCTCGCCGGCCGGCAGTGCCCTCCTCTCCGGAGGGGCCCCTCTCCCCGCGCGTCCCGACCCCGGTGCCCAGCCCAGCCCACCCCGCCGCGGCCGCCCCTGCACGGCGGGAGGCCGGGCGGGCGCGAGGCTCTGAGGCGCCGGGGGACCCAGCAGGCTGCCTCCGCCCTCGCCCTCGCCCTCGCCCTCGCCGCCGGGGACGGGGCCGGTCCTGCCCGACTTCTCGGGCTTTCGCAGCGCGCGCCGTGCGTGCAGGCCGAGGGGACGCGGAGGAGGACTTGTGTGTGGTGGCTCCGTCGCCCGTCAACACTTTGCCGGCCTCCTCCTCGGCCTCGCCTGCGTTTCCTCCTGCCTGAGACGCCGCCGAGAAAGGCTCCCTTCTCCCTCTTTGCACTCTCTTCTATTTTCATGGTAAGTGCTTGCCTTCAGCGAGCTGCTCCTGCGGCGGGGACTGGAGGCTCGGGCTCGCCCGCGCTCTTCCCAGCCGAGCTTTAGTGACCTTCCCTCTGCGTTTCTCCTTTTCTCGTGGAGCCATGTCTGGGGTGCTCCGGGCCAACTAACACGCCAGGGGGCATGGTCCGGACCGGTCGGGGTTTGTCTTTTTTTTTTTTTTTTAATTTTAATTTTTAATTTTTTTCCATCCCCCCCCCCCCCCCCCCCCCCCCCAGCTTCTCGGCCGTGATGGAAACCTTAGCACTCTCTGTCTTTGTCCTTGAAGCGGCAGCGGGAGTGTGCACGGGGAGTGTGCACGCAGTGAACCGCAGCGCGGCGCCGCGCCGGAGTGTTGGGGGGAGGGGGGCTGACAAATCTGGGCAGGATGAATCCTCGGGGTGCCGGGGGCGCTCTGGGGCCGGCGGGGCCCCGGCTGGGCGGCCCGCGAAGCAAACTCTCCCGCCTTCCCAGGTGAAGCCCGGCGGCCCCCTGAGTTGTGTCGGAGCCTGTGCCGGGGCGGGGGCGGGGGCGCGGGGGGGGGGGCGGCGTTTGGAGCACCTGCTCCGAGTCCCGGGGCCGGGTCCCGCGGTCCGGTGGGCTCTGCACTTGGGCAGCGGGTTGGCAGCGGGAGGAATCCTGCACCGGCGGATGGGCTGATTCATGACCTCACTGCCGCTTCGCCGGTGCAATCGCAGGGTGCCTGCGCGGCGAACCGTGCTTTACGTCCTGTTAGGCTGGCGGGGCAGACAGCCTAGGAACACGTTGAAGCGGGCAGCGTAGTTTCATCCTCCCGGGAGGGGGAGATGCTTTGAGGCTACTGGAATGGTGGGACTTCTCTCAGTGAAAATAAGCAGGTTTCCGGGGAAGAGCGTGCGTGGGGCAGCACCCGCGGGCAGCCGGCGGATTCTGGGGCACCCCGCTTGGACGCGTGCCCTGATTCTTCACCTGGTACCCCGAGGCTCGCTGCGGACGGAACCACAGCTCAGGTCTGTTCCCGGCTCCCTGCCTCTCGCAGCCCAAAGGGAGCCAAGAGCATTTTGATGTAGCTCTCAATGGTGCTTGATGGGAGGAGCTCTCTGTATAAGATTTTCTTCTTCTTCTCTTTTGGTTTTCGGTAGCAGGTGTGTTGAATTATTTTGGCGTTCCAGAGAAGCAGCTTCCCGGTTGTAGTTCTCCTTAGTTCCTTCCCAGCCTTGGGATGGAGCTGGGTTGTCGTCTTTGAGTGTGTGTGTGTGTGTGTGTGTGTATTTCCAGTTCTGGTCCATTTCACTTTAGGAAGGGTTCTGATCAAATGTAATTCAGTCTGTGATTTGTAAGATACTGCACTAATAAATGTGATTTTTTTTTTTTTTTTTTGGTAACAAATGAGAGAAGAAAAAGGTGGTATGAAATTTCTGGTCGTTCGCCCTGTTGATTGGGAGTTTTGGAATATAAAGTTCCTTAACTGTCTTGCTCATTCTCACCACTTTTATTTCCACTGCCTGTGTGGATTTTTCTTAAAATAGTGGTGATGACATCCGGCATATGCTTTTATTCCATTCCCTGGGTTCAAAGTAGATATATTTGGTGGCGGGTTCTTACATGAAAGCATACATTTAAATAAAGAGCAAGAATTTGTGGATGTTTACATGATAGCCCAGTTTCAGAGTGAAACCAGCATATCAGGTTAATGACAACAAAACAAAAAATTAAGACCCTTGCAGACCATAGTCCCTGAATCCTCAAGTAATGTTTGAAATACTTTCAGCATTGTTTGGATGAGCCGTTCTAATATCCCCTCTTTTTCCTACACTCAGCTGTGGCTCACAGCAGTGTTGTGATCTGACCAGTAGACTTCTTGGCTTCCTTTGATTGTTCTTTCAAGCTTACTTGTTTACTTTCATCCTTAATGGTATCTTCTTACCTTGCTTACTCTTTTTTGCCCCCTCCAGTTGCAAGGATTTTTATCAGGTGCCTGGCAACACAATTTGAGGTATTCCCCAAGATGGAAAGAGTTAGAATCAGCTTGTATGTCATGGAAATAGGCTCCGTACTTCACACTGCAAGCAATTTTGGATGCATTTGAAAATATTTCCTTTTAATTAGTAGCAACTTTAGCTTTGAGAGGGAAAAAAAATTCCTTAGGCTTCTTTGTCTTGCTGAGCAGTGTTTGCCCATGCAAGCAGAATTGTGTGTGTGTGTATACGTAATACATATATATGCAAGCATATACACAAATGTACTGTTTACTTATGACTGTTATGTGAGTATACTTTTAATAGTTGCAGCATGCTCATTTAGAAAGTAGGAACAGAATTCCTAAGCTGTTGCTCAGCATCTTGTAGCTGCTGCTGCTGCTGCTGCTGCTTTTTTTTTTTTTTTTTTGTAGGGATTTCCCCACTTCTTACACCCCTCCTCCAGATAACGCCTTTGGGAATTTCTTTGAATTGGGATAATGCGTTCTACAGCATCTCCTTGTCTCACAGCATGGTGTCCTGTTAATTCCTTTGCAGGGTCTCTGAGGCAGCATAGAAAACAACTGCAGGGGGAAAAATTGATAAGAAGAGATGCTGAGTGGAGCTAGTAGCCTCTTGGTTGATGAAATCACCACATTTTAATTCATGTGTATTAATTTAGCTGCCGCACCTTGAAACCCATGTTGCTGATTTGAAATGGGTCTGGAAGCTCTGAGATTGGTGTAGATGCACTTATTCATTTTTCACACTCCTTAATGAAAGCTGTGGTTGAAACTGTGCTTTTACTGTCTCTTTTTGGTGGTGGTTTAGTTTGGAACCTGCAGCTTCTGTTGTAAACCAGTATTCCCTGTTGATCCTCTTCGTCTCTATTCTCTCCATCTTCGGCTTTATGTGTGTTTCTCTCTGTGAGCCTGCATGTGTGTACATGTAGTAACTCAGGCAGTGGAAGTTGATGGCTAACGAAGACTTGGTTGCAGCTTCTCTCTTAGGAGCCGAACTCCAGAGTTCAATCTGCAATCCTGTTTATGGGGAAAGAAATTGCCCCCATTAATACCAATACAACCTCATGCTTCTGCAGGCATTCTTGTCATTGAAACTATTTTCCATAGTTGATTACCAAGACCAGAAATAGAATCAGTTTTGCATTTTAATTAATGACATTCTAGGTCGGTCTAGGTTGGACTGTCCTCAAATTTTGACATGTTTACTACCTGAAAGGTCTTTGTATTAAGTGGGGGAGTTTGTAGAGCCTATTTTTACAGAGTAGAAAAAAAATCTGTGATTATGTGACACAGAGTTTCTTTGGGAATTAGATGAACCACATTATTAGGGATGTTGGCTGAATTTTTCTGTTGCTTTTTCCAGTATAATTAATGTAGTTCCTTTACCATCTCTCTGTGAGCCTCTTTTTTGAACAGAGGAAAAAGAGGAATGTATAACTCCCACATTAAGCTGCTTAGGGAGAGGACTGTTCTTTAACAGAGATTCAAGACCACTTCTAACACTAGGGTGATCTACTTTGAAAGGAACTTGCTATTCAATTGGCAACTTGGATTGTATAAAATAGAAGAAATGCTTCATGAGCTGTGTCAAATATTGCAATTTTGATCTGTGCCTTCCTATTGAATTCATCTAGGACCATAGTCACCAGACAGCTTTGCAAAAGAAAATCATGTCCTCAGGAGCATAATAATCTAGCCAGACTGTCATAAATGTTTATGCTGCAAGTTATATCTCTTGGGTTGTGGAGAGAGATGGCAGGATTTTGGAGGAGAACCAAATCACAGCCCCAAAATAATGCAAGACGAAAGGGGAAATTCTTCCCTTTATTTAGCATTTAATTCTCCAGGCAAGCTGTTGGCTCTTGAGTCTGAAGATCCAAGAAATTGTTAAAAACACATAATGGTATGTTTCAGGAGCCTTCTCGCTAATAGGAATCCTTGACCCTTATAATGAGGCATCTGCTCCATGACCTCCTGGCCTGTGTGAGCCAGCAGCCATTCTTATAGAAAGTAGACATCTTGTAATACAGCAGGAATTTCCTTACTTATATTTTTCCTGTTGGTCTCCCACTGGGGACCTCCTGTGAGTGTCAGAGGGAATGAGTGTCTGGAGACAGAGAAGACAGCTAGGCACGGTGGGACGCCTTCAGGACCCTGGCTTCCAGGGCAGCCCTAGGCACCAACTGCTGGGAGACTCAGACTCCTATCTGCTACCTTGGGCTTGGGCCAGACAATCTCAGAGGGCTCCCTCAACTATTGAAAAGGATGAACTGTTATTTTTACTTATTTTTTTTACTAGTTGGATGGTAATTTTTAAGGCAATTGATCCAGGTTAGATATTCTTGGAGAGGAGGTAGGCTGTACATTCCCTTGATCATAGAATCATGACTCTGACTACCTGCTTACCCTGGTGCATTTTGAAATGTTTCTCCTAACTTTCAAAAAAAAAAAAAAAAGACCTTGAGGAGTGTCTTATCAACCCTCTCATTGCCTAGGTAGGGAAGCTGAGGCTCAGGGAGGCTAAGTGCCCTCCCCAGGGTTGGAGGTCCCATTAGCACCTGGGTAAGATGTTTTGGTGCAGTGTGCATGGATTTACTCAGATTCTTTTTCCATTTCTGGTGTGGGACCCTTTCCACGATACACAGCTGACGCTTACTGTGTCATTCATTGCTCACAAAACTGCTTTGTGGCATCTAACTCACTGGTGTCCATTATTTCTGGGTTCATTTCATGCAGATTACGTGGCTGTACCAGTCAGCGTGAGTCACATCAAGCCAATATTATTGGAAAGTTGTTCATGTTTATGTAGAAATGCATTTTTTTACATTGCAGTTTTGCTCTCCTTGTGAACATTTTAAGAATTTTACAAATACTGTGCTTAGTTTTTTCCTCCTGCATCTCAACTATTGAACTGATCAGTTTTTTGGGAGGGTGTGATATTTATGGATCGATTCATCCATTTATTCAACTGATACTTACTGAGCACCTGTTGTGTCCATCCACATATCAGGAGAGCCAAGTGGCAGTTTATTATTACTGAAAGGTGGGAGATAATTAATAGGGTCTAGATAGAGCCAAAATGGAATCTCTGCTCAGGTTTAATTAAATCAAAAGTCTGTATTCAGCAGGGAAGGAGAGCAGTTGCTCAGTACATAACCACATAAGACGTTTGCTTCTCACCCAGCCCGTTTACCCTTGAGGGTACACTTTGACATTCAAAGTCATCACAAGGAAATGAAGCCAGGAAATGTAATCTGAATCAATCAGTTTAGACCTAGAGAGAATTTAGGATGGAGGTCACTGAAGTGCCTGTGAAAATCCTATCTAGAGTGTAAGGAACCCCATGGTCCTTTGGTGCTTTATTCCTCATAAAACTTTTATTTCTTTTTTCTTTGACAATTAGCTTTGTGCTCTTTACAAAGGATACAATCATTTTATTAATCAGTGGGGATATGAATGGATAAGCTGTGTTCATGTTGGTGAAAAAGTAGCTTATTAAAAAGCTCTATCTGTAATCAGTCCCATCCATGCCCGAGGTACGATTTCTGCTGTGCTTCTTCCCACTTTTTTCTTTTTTTTTTCTAAAAGAATCAGGAAACATGTCTTTAGGGAGCAGTGAGTTAAGTTTTGTGCGTCTGAGAATTGGATCTGGTCAGGTGCCTCTCCACCTCAGATGTAACTGAAGGAGGAGTTGTAAAGCTAATCTCTAGATCCGGTTGGCCAGAGCATGAAAGCAAATAGATCTTGAGTGAGAGATGATGAGGTAAAAAAGAAGCTCACTTCATTGGCTCACTCACTAAGCAAGTGCTTCTTAAGCACTCCCTATGCTTCAGGCACAGCTCTGGGCGCTGGAGAATAAAACCATCTGCATCTTGCCTTCATGGAACTAATGATCTGGTAGAAACGGGAGTAGCAAACAGACAAACACATTAGTAGATGCAGAGTATGAGAGATGGTGATGTGCGCAGTGGTGAAAGTGAAGAATGTTTATCCTGCTGCCACCTTCATATTTGGGGTTTCCATTTACTGAACGTATTCATGATGTTTAGATCACTTGGCTCCATGTGGTGTTTTTAGCTCACTGTTTTTATACTTATTTTCTGACTCGTCTACCTAAACTGCAATCTTGAGGATTTTCCCCCCTAGGTAAGTGCAGCTGTTGAAACATTTGGAGTACTGTGAAAAAGTTATAATCAGGCATTTTGCTCTGGAAATGACGTAAAAGAAAAGTGAGATGGACATCAGAGCCCATGAGTATTTTTCTCAAGGTAGAGTTGTCAAAATTTAGATGAAGAATAGAGGATGGGAACAGACCTGTCTGTCGCTTGAGCCTGAGGGGAGCAGGTTGGAGTGTTCTTCGGGGAGACTGGGAGCTTGAGCTTAGGGAGCTCTGGCCCTGGGAGGGGGACAGGGAAATGATGGACGACATCACCAGCGAGCACAGCTCAATAGAGAGAGATGAGAGCGAACCAGAAAATGAACATATGAGAAATGGGCAAGGAATTTCAGTTTGGGAGGGAGGGAAGAAAGATAGTGAGAGGCATCATTTATAAAAACCGGTCCTGCCTGGCATAGAATATCTGGGTCAGTCAGTTCGTAGAAATGGTGCCTTGAAACAGAAAGCGGTATTTATGAATTTAAAAAAAAATTCCTGCCATGTTATGCATGATCTTTAACTTAGTATCAGTGTTCTGTTCTATCCTGTGCAAGCTCTTGGTCGATACTTCCTACCTTTCCCATAAAAGAATTAGGGCTTAAAGGAGACTGTCTCCTGGTGGTGGAGAGCCTGGGCTCTAGGGCAGGCAGGCTGGTTCCCATCCTTGCTCTGCCACTTACTCACTTGTGGACCTTGGACAGTTCACATAGTCTCTTCATATATCATTGTCCTCAGCTATAAAAATGAGAGTAACTAACAGTTCCTGCCTCATAGAGTTATTGTGAGTGTTAAGTCACGCGGTTGTACATGGACCTGCTTAGTGCAGCGTCTGCAAGGTGCTCATGTTGCCCAGCAGTTGTTAACTCATTACCATGATTTGTCTCTCTGGTGTTAGGAGTTTAGAGAAATTCTGTGTGTAGTTTATGTGTGTGTATTTCACCTGCTTAGCAGACTTTCTTCTAATGATGATCATCCTTTCTTCTTCATGTTTAGATAAGTGATTTTAATAGTGAAACTTTTTGGAAGGATCTCAGTTTTCACTCTTAGTCTCTTAAATGCTTATTCAATTGACTTGAGTTGCAAGTCAGTATCACAGTGACATATGAGCAGGGGTACTGAAGGAGTGAAAGACTTCAGGACTCCATGCAGGAGGACCTACTAGACATAGTACGTGACTTTCTGGCAGGAAAAGAGAAAAGTGAGTTGGAGGGGGGAAAAAGGAGCAAGAATCTAGCAGCAAATAAGATTAAAATCCTTTGACAGGGACGGGGGGGGGGGGGGGGGGGGCGGTTAGGGATGGTTGCTCCTTAGGTGGGTATGTGTGTAAGTGGTTTCCTAGAGAGAATAAGCAAGGAGATGGGATTGGTGTAGATGGAGCCAGGGTGGTTAGGGAGGAGTTGTTATGTGGCATTTAGTTTGTAGGAAAGATTTCTAAAAGCAGAATGCCTGGGTCACAGGGTGTGTGGGCTTAAAATTTTGATAGCTCTTATTGAATTGCTAGTGACAGAAGTGTGCCCGTTTGTACCCCCACCAGCACTGAATGAGAACACCTGTTTCCTTATTCTTAAGCCCACCAACAAACATTTTGATTTTTTTGCTAATCTGCTAGGTAAAAAGTATCATCTCATAGTTTAGATTGAGCATCTTTTTGCATGTTTTCCTATATTTTCCTCTTCTGTGAAAAGTCTGTTAATTTTTTTTTTTTTTTGCCAGCTCACTTTTGAGTTTTGGTCTTGATTTTTAGGAGCTCCTTATATATTAAATGAATTAATATTTCCTTATGATTTTCCCCTATTTTATCATCTGCCGTTTGATATTGTTGCATTTTGGGGATAAGAAATTCTTAAGTTTTAAGTAATTAAACTTGTCATGTTACTTCTGTTGTTTCTGGATTTTATGTAATAACAAAAAAGCCTAACCCACTTTGGGATTATAAAACTGATTCAGTAATGTCTTTTTATATATTTTAATGATTTTATCCTTATTCACACATATTTCAGTTTAATAATAAAGTAGACGTCTTCTTTAATAATAAAGAAGAAATTTTATTTCTTCCACAAACTACCTAGTGGCCCCCTCCCCACATTTTTTGAGCTATGTATCTTTTCTTTGCCTGTTGTAGGTTAATTCTTGAGAAGGGTGATGTTTACTTAGACCAGGGTAGAGGTGGCATGAAAGGGTAGCATCCTCTATTAAATCCCCTTAAGCAGTTTGGACTATTAGGGGGGTTTTCTCTGTTTTGTTACTTGTTAGTTTGTTGACTAGTTCCACACTGTTAATCTCTCTAGTTTTTTTGTTTTGTTTTGTTTTAATATCTGGTATGGCTTGTCACCTCTTATTCCTCCTTCCAGGAGTTTCCTGCATCTTCTTACATGTTTGTTTTTCTATATAAACCTTAGAAATTGCCTAGTACTAGAAAAAAATCATATTTTGGGGGAAGGATTAAATTTATAGATCGAGAATTTATGAAATTGGATCAACCTGTCGCCAGAGTATATGTTTCCATTTACTCAAATATTTTTTATGGATCTAAGTAATGTTTTTAAAGTATTCTTCATATATCTTGGTAGTAGTTTTTATTTAAACAATTTAATGGGCTTTCATGATAGGTTCTTGTCTAAGTCTTCATGTGTTTCCAGAGGTACTGAGGGATGAGAAGGGAATGGGAGCATTCTTCAGGTACCATAGAATAAATAAATAACCTAGGAGAAAAATACTGAAAATTAGCATAGAGGGATGTTATTGGGATGTTACTGACTCATTTTTTTTTCTTTTATCTCTCTTTTAAAATCCCATGTTTTGGGCAGCCCCAGTAGCTTAGCAGTTTAGTGCTGCCTTAAGCCCAGGGCATGATCCTGGAGACCCAGGATCGAGTCCCACATCAGGCTCCCTGCATGGAGCATGCTTCTCCCTCTGCCTATGTCTCTGTCTCTCCCTCTGCCTGTGTCTTTGCCTCTCCCTCTGCCTGTGTCTCTACCTCTCTGTCTCTCTCTGTCTCTCGTAAATAAATAAATAAATAAATAAATAAAATCTTAAAAAAAAGGAGCTGCCTAAAATGGTTCTTAAAAAAAAAATAAAACCCCATCTTTTGAATTGTTGATCTAACTATAACTATAGATTTGTCTTAAATCTCTAATTGAATTTATTGTGTTTTTCTCCCAAATTGAGAGCACCAGTTGCTCAGATCCTTTTGCACAGTGTTCTGTAACATTGTCTTGTATTATTATTTGCCTACTAATATGTTAATTCAGGAGGCATTTAACGAGTACTTACTATCAGTCAAGCATTAGGGATATGCTAATAAGATGTCCCTTTCATCAAGGGGTTTGCTGTTCACTAGGAGACTGGCCTGAAAACAATATAATAAAGTAATGTACTTTCTTGAAATTATATGAAGGGAAGAATTGAATCCTGGAGTAGGACTGTTTAAGGCTATCTTGGGATAATCAGGGAAGGCTTCGCTAAGGAGGTGGCATCTGAACTGGGACCATTTAAATGAGCTGCTGCTAAGTGGGGAGTCCAGGGGAGAAACGAGCAAGTGCAAAGTCCCTGGGACATGAGTGAGTTACAAGTGATTTAGTCTGTGAGACTATGGAAGGAGATGATGGTTAGCCAATGGGCAGGTGCCACATCTCAGAAAACTATGTGACATGCGGAGGAAGTTTTCCTGTATTCTGTAGGCATTGGAGATGATTTTTGAGCAGAAGAGACAAGATCAGATTGTAGAGTACATCACCCTGGCAGCTATATGGAAGACAAATGGGAAGGGCAGGGGTATACAATCAGGAATACTAGTATGGAGATTACAACACAAAGCCCAGTGAGACTGTTTTCTCTTAAACTAGGGCTGTGGAATTAAGAATGATGGGGATCCTATGTAAGATTCATTCATTCAACAATTGTTGATTACATTCAACAATAGGCCAGGCTTTGTGCTAGGCTTCTAGGATGCAGCAGTGAAGAAGATAGATACATTCTCTGCTTCCAGTGAGAGTATATTCGAGTGGGAGGAGACCAACAAGAAGCTGATAAACTGATAAGACAGGCACTGGTAAGTTCAGTGAAGCAGGGCAAAGGGAGGATGGTGTGGAGCATGGTCATCATGAGTCCTCTTGTCAGAGTGATAGTTGAATAGAGACCCAAAGGGGAGTGGGGGAGGGCATGAGCCTCCCATATAAGGATACATGGGAAAGAGTGTCCAAGAAGAGAGAGCAGCTAGTGCAAGGGTCCTGAGAAAAGATGGTGCTTGGCATAATTAAAGAATAGCAAAGAGACTGGAAGAGCTGGAGAAGAGTGACAAAGGAGGAGCTGGGAGCCAGAGGTCGTGGTAGGTATTAATTAGATGTTAGAGTGAGATGGGTAGTCAGGGCAGTGTTTTGAGTACCGGGGTGTAATGATTGGTCTGGTAGCCTTGGAAGCATTTGCTTGTTTGCTGCATGGAGAACAGATCATAGGGAGTCACGGTGTAAATAGATCAGGAGGCTGGGTCCAGAAATCTGGAGAGGTGATGGTAGACCAGGGTGGTGGCATTTTATGGGGTTGAGAGGTGGTAGGATTATGGTTCTGTTTCAAAAATGGAGCTAAAAGGCTTCAGGAAGATATGCCTAGGAAGTGAAATGGGCGAATGTGGGTAAGAGAACTGCTGCTAAGGAAATTTGCAGTATTTTAAAGGGAGATGAGAAAAGAATGGCTGCGGGGGCTGGGGGGAGGGCACTGTAGCAAGCGTGGTCACTGCAGTCAGTGTGGTGAGTGGGACATCATGAACTCTTGCAGGGTTCTTCTATGCATCTGTATACTTGTCAGCCACACGGGAATGTGTAAAATGATTCAATAGAGAATTCCTCGAATTGCCTTACTCCAAGAAGCTGTGTTAAATAGGGTTAATTGGAAGTATATAAATGGTGTCTAGTTTCCTGGGCAATAAAATTGATAAAGAGGCTACACTTTAATTTTAAGCAATTTCACAGTCTGAGAATTTTCAGCAAACAGCAATCAGGGTGTTTAATAATATAAGAAATTGAAGCCTATTTGCATTGACATGGGTCAGAAGAACAATGTGGGGGACACAGAACCCACAGATCCTGGATCTTAGGAGTATGGGGGACATGAATTAAGTGTGGCTGAAAATAAAAAATTGCATAACATTTTATCCAAGGGCTAAGAGTTTTCTGTAAAGGCTATAGGTACTTTCCTTTATTAGCACAAAGGTTATAAAATGTTCCAGAGAGTTGAGTCAAGGTGAGTTCCCTTATCTTTGGAAGCTATCTTTGAGAGATGCAGTGTTATCTATTCTAAATAGTGAGTATATTTCTGTAAATCATGGTATGTGTTCTATTATGAAACAGAAAATACGTTCTTGAAAGTTTTGCATGGATCCAAGCTAGGTATCCCTTTGGTCAGACCTTGCCTTTTGAAAAACGGATTTTAGGCTGTTCATAAGAATTCAGATATCTGTTGCAAAATTGAGGATGAAAACCATGCCCGAGAATGATCCAGTTGCTGTGGGTTGGGTAGATTTCCTCAGTATAAGACAAGAGATCAAAACTGGATGGGACTAGAGACTATTCTCCTGGCCCTAACTGTTCAAGGGCTCTAGTTTGACACCTGTTTTTCTCTAGTTAACTGTATGTACAGTAAACTGTGTGCAGTCCTCATTGAATTGGGCGGGGTCTATTGTTTCTTAAATTCATCTGTGTTGTCCTCATAAGTCACAAAAGTAAAGACTTCTTCAGTTATTATACCGAGAGTGATGGATACAAGGCATCTCTTAAACCAGGGCAGTCAATATAAAATCTTTATTCTGTTAATTGGCTTCTGTTTTTATAATTCCTATAGGCTCATATAGACTTGGGTCATTGTGTTAATGATATACTAACCACCTACCTGTAGATACATAGACATTAAGCGATTTCTCCCTTCTCTTCCCCAGACCATAGTAGTCTTTTTGCAGAATGAGCCATTCCTATTTTTCTTTTCTTTACATCTAGCTTAGTGTCTGACACAAAGTAGAAGCTCAGAAAATTATTCTTAATCAAAACCTAGAAACAGATTGGTTTGTTTTGTTTTGTTTTGTTGTTCTGTTGATTAAACAGTGCTGGACCCTGTTTCATATTGATTTACTTTTAGAGACCCTAATTATTTTACCCCGTGTCTCTGGTTTAATATGACAGTCTATTGCATAGTCATGACTGCAAACATTAAAAAAAGGTGAGGGCAACCATTTATTTATTTATTTATTTATTTATTTATTTATTTATTTATTATTTATTTTTAATTTTTTTGTAATAGTTTATTTTTTATTGGTGTTCAATTTGCCAACATACAGAATAACACCCAGTGCTCATCCCATCAAGTGCCCCCCTCAGTGCCCGCCACCCAGTCATCCCCCCCACTCCCTGCCCTCCTCCCCTTCCACCACTCCTAGTTCATTTCCCAGAGTTAGGAGTCTTCCATGTTCTGTCTCCCTTTCTGATATTTCCTACCCATTTCTTCTCCCTTCCCCTCTGTTCCCTTTCACTATTATTTATATTCCCCAAATGAATGAGACCATATAATGTTTGTCCTTCTCCAATTGACTTATTTCACTTAGCATAATAGAGGGCAACCTTTTAAAGGGAAGTGACTCTGTACATGAATGTAGAAGGATTGGAAGGAGCATGAGATTTTAGGATAAAACTTCAGCACATAGGTACGTATTTAGGAATTATAGGTCTGTTATCTCCTGCTAGAAGGAATTTTATGCTGCTGAAAGGAATAGATGATATTTGACACGGTAAAAGTTCAAAAAGCAAGGAAGAAACGGTGGGAATAGAATGGAACGAGGTATGCAATTAAACCATGTGTCAGAATGACCTAAGCATAGGACATAGAGCCACAACTTTGGTGCTAAGCTCTTTGTCAGCCAGCAAGAAGAGGAAGCTCTTGTAGGAGTAGAGAGAAGCCAGTTGCTCAGGATGATTATAACTATTCTTGGCACCAACATCAGACAAGAATTTCTCCTAGGACTCCCCATAAAGAGTACACTGTGTTTTGTTTTGAAAATCATCAAGTCTTGTGAGGCTGATTCTCCTAAAACATTTGTTTTCATAGCATGGCTTCAAAGCAGATTTTGTAAGTAACTGCACATTTCTGTTCAGGTACTCCTTTCTCGGCGGATGTGGTTTGGCCCAGGGAGGTGAAGAGTGGATGAACTACTTGTCCTTCAGTCTTTTCCTGTGCATTGTTTTTCTCAACTGAGGTTTTGAGAATTACTCATTGACTTTGATCTTAGAGGTGGTGTTACTCCCTCCTACAGAGGCCTAGAGCACGGTGGTTCTGTGTGGCCAGTTATGGGGAGACACTGCCCTAGCAGAGTGTCCTATTAAAGTTGGGGTTGGTGTCCTTTAGTGTGAGCTGAGTGCCGAACAAAGACATTTGCCTGAATAGAATGCTGCCCTCCTTATTTCCAAGGGTAGAATGGGTAGAACCAAGCAGCTAGGCTAGGATGATACATAGAAGGTTCTTTAGTGCTCAAATGGGTGGTCAGCTCCAGGGCCTTTAAACAGGTATTCCTGGGGTGTACCTCAACACTTAGGAAAGCATGGAAGGTTCAAAGGGCATCAGTTTCCAAAATCTGGACTGTGTGTTCAGTCTCGTTTCTCCCTGCCCTTTCACAATTACTCTGTCCCCGTTTTAGCGAAGAAAGGCATCTCTCATCTGTCCTAAAGCTTGCTGTAATGCATTGTGCATGGATGTAGACTCCACCTGGGCACTGAACAGAGCAGCAATTTGAAATATTTTCTTGCACAAGTAGTACAGTGGTGTGAGCAATAAAAGACTGCCTAACATAAACATATGCTATCTTGGGATTAACTTCTGTGGGAAGATAGACTGCACAAAGAAGAAAGAAGAAAAAGTCACCATATAAATTTTCCAACTGGTAAGGAGGCACTTGAACTTAAGTTATTTTAGAAGTGGATGATGGTAGGATGCCTGGGTGGCTCAGTGGTTGAGTGTCTGCCTTCGGCTCAGGGCATGATCTTGGAGTCCTGGGATCAAGTCCCGCATCGGGCTCCCTGTAGGGAGCCTGCTTCTCCCTCTGCCTGTGTCTTTGCCTCTCTCTGTGTGTCTCTCACGAATAAATAAATCTTAGAGTAAAAGAGGGATAATAAGGAATTGACTCTTGATTATGGAAGCAGAGAAATCCCAAATTCTGCTCTTGGCAAACTGGAGATCCAGAAGAGCCATTGGTATAAATTTCAGTCCAAAAGCCAGCAGGCTTGGGACCTAAGCAGAGCCATTGTTTCAGTTCTAGTTCAAGGGCAGGAAGAGACCAATATCCCAAATAAGGGCAGTCAGGAAGGAGTTCCCTACTAGCCTTTTTGTTCTATTCAGGTCTTCAATTGACTGGATAAAGTCCCACCTACCTCAGGGAGGACAAACTGCTCTATTCATTCAAATGTTGATCTCATCCAGAAACAACTGTTCCAGGATAATGTTGGACCAAAAGTCTGCATACCTTGTGGCCCAGTGAAGTTGAAACATAAAATTAACCATTCTGGTGGGAAATAGAAGTTACGTATTGAAATTTTACTGTTTACATATGCCAGAAATTATATTTTTGGTAATTCTGTATAAATTTATGCTGATGTCAACTTTAAACTCCATGGGGGGTGGGAATCAAAACTTTGGTGGGGGGGATACATAGGTTTTTATTTGTCTTTTGTTTTTAATTTTTAGGAGATACACGAACAAAAGTGTTTGTTCCTATAGTATGACCAAAATAATTGTTAGCTTGATACATCCTTTACCCAAAACAAAATCTCAAAGGTAGGTTGAAGGTTAGGTAAAGAGCATAGGTTCAAAATATGTCATTACAGCAACTTTCACTTTCACCACCACCTTGGTCACAGCTACAGTCCTGTTGTGACTGAATCATCACAGCAGCCTCCCTGCCGTGACCTTGACTATTACCCTGTGTTCTCAGTGTGGATGCCCAGGGTTATCTGGTTAAAACAGAAGTCCTGATGGGATGCCTGGGTGGTTCCATAGTTGAGCGTCTGCCTGTGGCTCAGGGTGTGGTCCTGGGGTCCTGAGATCGAGTCCTGCATAGGGATCTTGCAGGGAGCCTGCTTCCCCCTCTGCCTGTGTCTCTGCCTCTCTCTCTGTCTCTTTGTGTCTCTCATGAATAAATGAATAAAAGAAAACAAAACAAAACAAAAACAAACAAAACAGTAAGTCGTGTCATGTCAGTCCTCTGCTCAAAATCCTGTTTTGACTTTCCCTGGACCTAAATGCTTCCCTCAATCTATCTTATTTCCCCCCATACTCAGCTAGCGTGCTGTGCCCTCCTTGCTGGTCCTGCAGCAGGTCATCATGCACTTTACAATCTCAAGTCTTTGCACTGTTATTCCCTGCACCTGGGAACACTCTTCTATAGGAGGGACTATTGCCCAAGGGTGCTCAGGTGTTGACTCTCTTCCTCCAGTTCTCCCCTACTTTGTTACATTGGGAATATCACGTTGCACATGCGTAGCTGGGTTCAAGAACTAGGATATGTTTGTAGCACCACTTTAAAAGGAACAGTGATGTTGTTAGTATAAATTCTTCCAGAGGAGTAAACTAAGCCTGAGAAGGAAAGGGTAGAAATTTGGTGAGATTTAGATTTCTCTCTCAATTCTGGCAGTACTCTGTCTCCGTGGAGAGGGAAGGTCATGGGTGGCGCTAACAAATCCCCTAGCGAATCAAGGAAGAAGGGAAGCTCAATGCTAAGTAAGATATGCTGCATCTCTCCCTACTTGGAGTAGATACCTTTTTTTTTTTCATGTTTATTTAGCAAGCATAGAGAATTTAATTAGGAATTTATAGCCAAGAGGTGTGTCTATGTGTGTCGCTAGTGGCGATGGGGTTGTTGGGAATATTGATGTTGACGGTATTAGAATTGTTAGTAGTGGTGTCAGTGACTGCTTTGAAGGGCCCGTGGTGGTGGTATGCAGAGTTTTTTCTACCAACCCATATGAAGACCTATTGTGCCATGTGAACTACAATTATTTTCATATATATGTATATATGTACACATATGTATCTATAGATATAATTTTGGAATAGCTCTAAAATAGTCATTGTTCTTACTAAAAAAAAAAGACTATTAATGTCCTTCAAGAAATTCTAATATTTCTAGGAACTTTTTTTAGTCAGATGAGACCACTTTTCTATTTGTGGTCCTACAGACTCCAGCCTTTAACAAGTTGTTTGTCTGATGGTGGTTCATGCACATGTGCTCTCTCTTACTCATATGGATTCTCTGTCAGGGTAAGATATTTTCAGCCCAGTGTCCTATTACCTGCTAAATCCTTCAAAGCAAAAGCAGATCTTTTGTTTCTCCATTAAGCCTGTTTGCAGTGTTAGCATCTTGATACTACAATGCGTTTTTCAGCATACTTCACACACACTGTCCTATTGTATCTTTATAATAGTTATGGGAGGTAGGCAAGGATTGTTGTTATCATTATATGTCATTTGAGGGTTCATTTTATAGATAACAAAAACTGGGACTCAGATAAAATGAATTACTCAGGTCAGGAAATCCCTAACAGAATCAGGACAAAGACTCATATCTTTTAACTCTTGATCCTTTTATCATCCTGTTTTTTCCTTTTCTGATCCCTGGTAACTTCACCTCATGCCCCGCCTTTGACAGCGGAGGAGAAGCCTCCTCCCTCTCAGCATTAGTTCCTTGCCTGGATCATCAAATCCTTGCTCTAGATCAGATCTCCAGTTTTTGTACCTGTACAGAATGTCAGGTCAGCCTCTAGCTATAATTTACCTTTTTGTTCCCATCAGTACTTGGCTGTATACCTGAATATAATTCTAACAGATTGGATTGTGTCTATACTAATTCTAGCAAATAAAAATATCCTTAGTTCTAGAAAACTGTATAATATTTCCCAGGAATTTTTTTTTGTGGTGGCTTATAGAATATAGAAGGACATATTTAAAAACTTAACTTTAATGAGGTATATTGTTTTTTTTTAATGAGGTATATTGTACATAGCATATAATTCATCCATTTCAAGTATAGTTGACACTTGAACAATGTGGGGGTTAGGGTCGCTGATCCCCTGCACTGTCAAAAATCTGGATATAACTTTCAACTTCTCAGAAACTCAACTACTGGTAGTCTGATACTGATTGGAAGTCTTACCAATAACATAAATACTTGATTAACAAATATTTTGTATATTATATACTGTATTCTTAAAGTAACAACTTTTCCTTATTTCTTTGTATTTCTAGGCTATGCAGCTCATCTGCAAGTTTTTTTAAAATATCAAAAATCTCAATTTTTCTAATATATTTATTGAAAAAAATTCTGCATATAAGTGGACTTACACAGTTGTTTAAGGGTCAACTGTATAGAAATCAGTAATTTTTAGTAAATTTTTCAAGTTGTGAAATTATCACCATAAACCAGCTTTAAAATATTTTCATCACATCAGTAAGATTTGTCATGCCTATTTACGTTAATATTCCTGAGTGTTTTTTTCTTCTAATTTTTAAGAGACTATAAGTTCACATGACAAAATGCCCAGGAATAGTAAGCTAAGGATGGAGGAAAGCAAAAGGGACAGGATGAGAATTTTATCATTTATCAAAGCATGTGAATGATAGGATCTCCTATTTTTATTTTTTAAAATGATGTGTTTTTTTCCTAGTTCTTCATATATTTTTATTACTATAAATTCAACAAGATATTCAACAAGATATCAAAATAAGCTCTATCTCACTTTTGCCAGAGATCCCAAAGACAAAGACTAGTAAAATAGGTTTGTCCATATCAGTTACTCATTCAGAAGATGTTAAGAATCCTGCCAAAATTAGTTATTGTCTACACCAGCCTATGCGTGAGATTGAAGTTGGGGTCCTATTGAGCATGTGGGAGTGGAAGGAGTGTGCTCATCCTTTAGTCTAAACCAAGTGAGAGGAAATGTAATTGAGCTTGATATATGTCCACCAGATGAAATTTAGGGGCCATGAGGTTCTGGAATCTCCTCTGTAGTGAATATGTGAAAAGCTGTGAGTAGAGTTCCCCTGAGAACAAAGAGGGGGAGAGGGGGCAGTAGGGACAGGACTATAAATTGGTGGGGCAGGATTGTGAGATTTTTTTAACAGATTAAGTAGATGCTCTGAAATCATTTTAAAAGGAGTGAATTCAAGAGGACTGCCTGAGAGGCTGGATGAGAGAGAGAGAGAGAGAATAATATAATAGACAGATACTATATATTTAATATATAAATATTAATATAAAATTACATATAAATATAATATGTAATATAAATATAATATGATTGTCATTTCCCTAAATATTATGGAAAGCATAGGAATGTAGTCTAAATAAATCATACAAAAAGTGACCCATTTGCAATTTGGCCATTGTGTAGAGTGATAGAATCTGACAAGCCTGGATTTAACTCTCTCCGTGGCCCTCAGCAAATTACTTTGAGCTTTCAGAGTTATTATAACCAGTATGTGTTGTAATAATACAATCATTGACTTTGGTAATCCTGGAACTTGGATTTCAAGTGTTGAAATTATTGATATTTGACATTTGTTGATGAAAGATAAATATAATCATTCTATATAAATAATTAATGTTCATGATTTAGAGATCTGAAATAGTCATTAATAGATAACTTGCATATTTAGCATATAACATATTCAATATTTAGCAAAATCCATGGTATTTCACTTATTATACTGCCATGTACTTATTCAGATTAAATTTGTTAGAAGTTTTTATAAACTTGTTTTCATATACTTTGGAACTAGAAATAAAATGAGTATAAATGGTAATTCCTATTTTGTCTAGACTATAATTTAGACTTGCTAATTTTAAAATAAGACTATTTTCAGTATTATTGTTAGTAAGACTGTATATATGAGTATGTGTGAATTTGAGTGTCTATTTTCGTTGACGAACTGGAGTCTTTTGAGGACGAGATTGAGTATTTATGACCATAAAACTAAACAATTGAAAAATTTGGCATATCTAAATATTGTGATAAATAAGAATACTTAAACTGTGCAATTTGTGTATAGAAATATCTCTTGCACATTGGCAGATGGGATCTATGAATGTTAAGAGGAAAGTTTGGTATGATTTAGAAGAGATTGAAGTTAATTTTTAAAATATGTTTAAATCAGTGTTCTTTAATTATGTTCCCGAAGCATTTAAAACATGTAATTATCATAGCACTAGCCACATGACATAATTTTTTTTATTTTTTTATTTTATTTTTTTTAATTTAAAATATTTACCGAGCATACTAGATGCCAGGCAAACTGCTAAAAGTGGGCATACAATAATGATTAAATGTGGTGTAATCTCTGTCCTTAAAAAACCTAGAGTTCAGTGTGATAGACATATGAAGTTAATACATGACTATATGATAAATTATAGTCATTGCTATGAATAATAAGCAAATTACATGAGTAAGAATAACTGGGGAATCATAATTTAATTTGTGGGGAAGACTTATCTGACAAAATGGTATCTATATGAAGATCCGAAAGATGATGAGGTGGTATTTGGTTTAGAGTAGGTTAAGAGTAGCTCAGATGGAGGGAACAGCATCTGCAAAAGCCACGGTTGGGAAGGGATATGAACTATTTAAGGAGGAAGCAAGGAATGGGTATGAGTGGCTCAACAGGCTATAGGAGTAATTCAGTAAAGAAATGAGGTAGTCTAGAGCCTAGACCAGACTAGGTTAGTGGCTGTAAAGTTAGAAGTGAATGGATTTAAGAAATACATAGATGTTAGAATCACCTATGACTGAGGGATGAATTTGGTATAAAAGGAGAAGGAGGTTTTAATAAAATAAAGCAATTGGTAAAAATGGGTGAACTGGAATCTATCAGATTAAAGTTATGGTTATATTTTATCTTCTGTGAACATTGCAAAGCAATTTATGTGCTTATGGTGGCACCCTTTCTAACAATACTACTTATTTGTTCTAGGCTTTACAATTGTAAGCTTCTTAGAATTGAAGATTTGTATCTTCTTTTCTTGATGTGTCTTCAGAGTTCTTAGCCCTATAAACTCAGTTGTTGAGTCAAATTTATTTATTTTTTATGTAGAGAAAAGAGCATTTAATTTTAGAGAAAAAATCTTAAATATTTATTTGGTGGGGGAACGACTTAGAGTTTTCTTGAAGGCAGAGATATGACATGTAAATCCTTTACTATTTGCCTTTGGGTAGAGATCTAGGAAAATACAAAATTCAATTAATGGACATGATTGAACATTTATATAGTTCCTTAAGTATATGCCATCGAGAGTTTTCAAAGGATGAGTTAAAAAGGTCAAAAGTACTTGATTATCTGACTTGGGTATACTTGTAGAACTTGCCTGTTTGGTAAGGTCCAAACAGGAAGACAAACAGTTTATTTTCCATTAGCAATTGTTGTATCTGAGTAATTTAACTGGTTCCCAATAGAACCAAGGATTATAATACCTGTTTAGGCAAAGCGTAGGTCTTTTTGGTTGGTTTGAGTATGGCTGGAGATTTTGAAAACAAAACACTTAGGAAGAATCAGAGCAATAATGCAATGAATCTGGAAACAGGTTTACTGAACACCTCACTTAGCCATGTATCTAACAAATTATAATATATGTGAAAAGCAGGTTTTACTATAATGTAATCACTGTCTCCTTACCAACATGATGGATAAGCTTTGTAGCCATGAATGACAGGAGGAAACACTGTTGTTCAGTTGTTGGGTTCCATATTTTTATCTGCTAAACTGGCCATTGACTTTCATACTCTAGACTTTGTTTTTCTTTTCTTTCTTTTTTTTTTATTGACTTAACATTTTTAAGGGCAGTTTTCAGCTAACAGCAAAATTGAGCAGAAAGTACAGATAATTTTCCCAGACCACTAACTCCACACCTGCATCGTTTCTCCCATGATCAACATCCTTCATCAGAGAGGTACATTTGTTACACTTGATAAATCTATGTGGACCCCTCATAATTGCACAAAGTCCATAGTTTACATTATGGTTCATTCTTGATGTTGTACATTCTGTAGGTTTGGACAAATGTGTGATACTATTCATCCTCATGATATGATAGAGTATTTTCATGGCCCGAAAAATCCTTTGTGATGGGAATCCTTCTGCCTCTTCATCCCTCCTCCACCCAAACTTTAGCAACCACTGATCTTTTTACTGCCTCTGTAGTATTGTTTTTACCAGAATATGCTGTAGTTGGAATTACTTAGTTAGGTAGCTTTTTCAGCTTGGCTTTTTTTTCATTGAGTAATATACACTTTTAATGTCCTCCTCTCCCAACCCCCACTGCCTTTTCATGGCTTGATAGCCCATTTCTTTTTAGCATAGAATAAAATTCCATTGTCTAGATATGTTACAGTTTACTTATCTGTTCACCTACTGAAGGACGTCTTAGTTGCTTCTAAGTGTTGGCCATTATGAATAAAGTTGCTATAGATATTTGTGGACAGATATTTATGTGGACATAAAATTTCAACTCCTTGGAGTAAATACTAAGCAGTAGTATCACTGGATCATGTGGTGAGAGTATTTTTAGTTTTATAAGAAATCCTTAAACTGTCTTCCAAGTGGCTGTGCTGTTTTGCATTCCCATCAGCACCGGATGATAGTTTTGTTGCTCCATATCCTCACCAATCAGTATTCTGGGTTTTGACAATTCTAATAGATGTGACTGGTATCTAATTGTTTTAATCTGCTTTTCCCTGATGACTGTGATGAAGTGAACTTTCTTAATATCAGAAATAGTTGGAAGCCCTTTTACTTTATTACAAATTAGGCTGATTTGCTTATCTTTTGTGTGGGGCTAGGAGCTTTTCTTCAAGTAAGAATCTGTTAATTTGTTAATCTGTTCTATGTTGTTTTGTATAAACCATGCCTGTCATTCATGACTTATGAGGACTTAGACGCTTATGAAAATAATCTAAGTACCTATTTGTTTAGTGTTTTCTGATTTTCCTCATTATTATAGTTTCTTGTTCTATAGCAATTTTTATATATGGTTTAGCTTTATCAGGTATTTCTTTTGACTGTTTTTCATAGAAACACCAACTCACAAGCCAATCATGCCCATCACAATCCACAAGGTCATTTGTGGATAATGAATCGTATTCCAGGAGGACTAGATTTTCCTATCAGTTTCCCACAAGCCAATCATGCCCATCACAATCCACAAGGTCATGATTTCTAGACATTGCCAACTTGACCAACCTACCCTCAATTTAACCAACAATGTTCAATCTCTCTGTAAAATATTCAGAAGACTGTCATAACTTAAGACTGGGAATGTAGGACTATGCTTCACAGGCAAAAATAAAATTTTTACTTTCTAATTATGTGTAGGTTTTGTAATATACTTAATATAAATTTAATTCATGTGTGTTAAAAACTAATCCTGTTTTTAAATGAGGATATGTCTGCTTTGGAACATATTCTTTTTTTTTTTTTTTTTGGAACATATTCATGAGTAATTTGTTTTCGAAAACCTTTGCATCCTGGTCTCCTTAGTTGCTTAACCTTATCTTTTCATGGTTTGAAAGATAACAAATTGCAGTTCCCACTATTTCATGGCCCTTTGCCTTTGCCATTTCCCTTATTGATATACTCTTCCCACTTTTGATTGGCTTTCTAATATATTATCTTTAAAAACTCAGTTCATATGTGTCTTTCTTCAGGAAATCTTTCCCAACATCCTAGTTTGGGCTCGTTGCTCCTGATTTTTGATACCGTGGCACCTTTTGTAGAATTATTTTAAAATTGTGCATATTGTACATGGGATTATATGTCTTTCAAAGGTAAGCACTCTGTCTCATTTACTTTTATACACAGGACTTAGCAAGGTGAACATACTAGACACTCAGTGTGTGTATAACGGAAGAGCAATGTGCTGAAGCTCATGTTTTGCAAAGTTCGAAACAACTATTTAGGTCTAGAATTTTATGATGAGCCCTTATAAAGATTGGCTGTAGAGAGCAGACAGTTGGCAAAGGACTAAAAAAGGAATAATGTGAAAATTTGCATTTTAAAATTGCTGGTGGTATAATAGATTTGTATCTTGGCTGCATGCTGATATTGTCATGTTAGGCTTTGAAAAATTTGGGTGAGCTACAGTAGTGGGTGTACAAATGGTAGAAGCTTAGATATGTTCATCTAAAGTTGAGCATATTAAATCATCCCAGGCGAATTTTTTGTAAATCTTAGATTGCCCTCAAGGAAAAAGAAAATTGAAGGCGGGGGAAGTTTTCATGTAGTGCAAATAGTTAACTGATTTTTTAAAGTTGTAAAAAATTATTTATTTTAAAGATTTTATTTATTTATTTATTTATTTATTCATTCATTCATTCATTCATTCACTCATTCATTCATGAGAGAGAGAGAGAGAGAGAGAGAGAGAGAGAGAGGCAGAGACACAGGCAGAGGGAGTAGCAGGCTCCATGCAGGGAGCCCGACGCGGGACTCGATTCCGGGACTCCAGGATCACGCCCTGGGCTGAAGGCGGCGCTAAACCGCTGAGTCACCCGGGCTGCCCTAAAAAATTATTTATTAATCAGCTTCATCATTGTAAACAATGAATGACCATGAATGAATGAAGTACCTAACATGGTAATATCTAATGGGAGAAACAGAGAGGCATTGTTGAAAGAATATTAACCGAAGATTCAGATAATTTGTCTCTATTCCCAGTGATACCTTACTCTAGCTTTGTGGCCTTGAGTAAGTGGCTGAAACTCTGATGCAATTTCCAAATTTGCAGGCTGGTAGTTCTCAACTATAGATGATTTTGTTCCACAAGGGACGCTTGGCAATGTCTGGAGACATTTTTGATTATCATGATTGGGGGGGTGTTATTGGTACATAGAGACCAGAGCTACTGCTAAGCATATCCATAACACACAGAACAGCTGCCAACAACAAAGAATTATGCATCCCAAATCTCAATAGTGCCAAGATTGAGACATTCTAGGCTAGATCATCTATCCTAGGAAGGACTTTTTCAACCTAAGTATCTCTTATTCTCAAACTTAAGCTGATTGTATATTTGTTTGTCTGTTTTAAATGACCTGAATGGCATAAATATGACATTCAAAGAATTCAGTTGTCTGATACATCATTGAATGGTGTTTCAATAATTTGGAATTGATTAAAAAACATAAGTAGAGAAGAAATGTCAAATTTTACTACTCTGTACTTTTTCTGATTCAGTATTCTCAAATGTAAGCTAACTATGATCATAGAAAACCCAGGATAGATGAAGATGTTTATTTTTTTCAGTAATGTGACAGTTCTCCAATGCTAACTGTCAGATAGGTACTACTAGTATTTATAGAAAAGGGGAGAAAAGTGTTCAATGTTGGCGAATGTAAATACTATAATTTCTTTGAAAACCTATTTCAGTAAATAACAGCTTTAGGGGTGGATATGCATCCCTGTGATTTAAAGTAAGATTCATCAGTGGTATAAAATATTTTAGTATATTGAATTTTATGGCATGGGATAGTTAAGAATCAATCAATGCTAGTAGAATTCTAAATTATTTTGGAGGAAATGTGTACTTTGAAATTCTTGGTGGTGATTAATGATTATAGCCTATCTGCTCCATATTTTTATGATATAAAGGTTTTAGAAGCAAAGCAGAGGTACCAAGCACCCTTTTTCCAAACGTAAGATAGTTTTTTATTTGTTGTCTACAAGGCCTTTTAAAGACTGTGGTGAAAGCATGAAAGGCTTGAGGTAGCTATAGAAGGAGAAGTTGGAGGGGGTCTCTGCCTTTTGTCTTGTCACTTGTCCATGTCCTGCATGGAACCCCAGTTGAAGCCCATGCCAAGTTCCTTTGATGGTGGTCCCATGTCTTATTTGTCTTTCTATCTCTAATGTCTGGCATACGGTGGCTCTAAATTTCTTCTGTTTTTAGGCACCCCTGACATAGCTTCTACTTTCTGCTCTGTGTTTGAGTCTCTTTTTCCCTCTAGTCCCCTTTGCCTACCTCTCTTCTTCCTTCTTACTTGACTTGGCATTTAAAACTTATGTGATTGTGTAGCCACATTTTAGCATTTGTAGATGTTTAGAGTGGAAGAGAAGCCCTCCCAACTGACCTCAACCTGCCACACTGTTGGAACCCATTCATTCTTCAATCTGTCTTACTCCATCATTTTATTACCAAAGAAACTTTCAGACAGCTACCTGATGGGTCTCTTCTGGTTTTCTTTCCACCCCAGCAAGAGGATCAGTTTCTCAAAACCAATGCCCCCTTTCTTTACCCTGATTATTATGTAGCATGAGATTTGACAGAGCAATGATAGGGGATGATTATAGAACCATTCTTTCATTCTGTGTTGAAATACATTTGTGGCATTACTGTCTCAAGGAAAATCAAACACTTGGCTCAAAACTGAGAAAAATGTCAGCAAGCTTATCTCTAACTCCCCATGATAAAAGAAATTGAGTGTGTTAGAGCTGTCAGTAATATTGTACAGTTCTTTCTCTACTGCTATGTCAATTACTTTTCGCCCCCTCAAAATGGAACTGGTGTATAGGCAAAATTTAAACTAGCAGTAGAGATTCTGGACTACCTCTACCTCTGGATTTAACTCCATAGTGTCTCCCAAGGGCCAGTTGATCCCTGGTTTGCAATGCAGAGTAGTCTTAATTTCTTTTTGTGTGTGCTGAAAGGGAAAATGATAAAGGAATGGATCCTTCTCCCTTCTGCTTGGACATTCTGACCCTGGTTTTTCTGGTTGACTTCTTCATTAATGATGCAATTTCCACTTACCTGCATGGTGCTTTGCTGGGCATCCTTTTTCAAATCCTACTTTTGTGTTGGTCAGCACTTTATTGAATAGTCTTGGAGCTCATTTACCTAGCACAATCTCACTATTCCATAGCTGGCACACTTTCGAATAGAAGTGCTTACAGTTGTCAGAACTGAAGGGACATTACTGTATTTCTGACTGGTTCCTAAATTTATCTGTTGATGCCATGAAGGTAATTGTCAGTTGTTTTATTTATAGAAATGGTTTATCCAGTGTAGTCCTATTTAGTGAGCTGCCATATGGTACCTGAGTATGCCATCAAATGGGTAATCAAAGCTTAGAGACCAATTTCTAAGAACTAATAAATGTGATATATAGAATGAGCTTTATTTGGGATAGTCTAGGCATCAGTGACTGGAACAGAAAAAGGTTTTGCCTTTCTCTAAGTTGTTTGGTAGCAGTTTTTAAATCAGTATATGTTAAAATGTTTTATTTTTATAATTAAAAATCAATATGGAGGGACGCCTGGGTGGCTCAGTGGTTGAGCATCTGCCTTTGGGTTAGCTCATGATCCCAAGGTCCTGGGATTGAGTCCTGCATCAGACTCCCTGAAGGGAGCCTGCTTCTCCTTCTGACTATGTCTCTGTCTCTCTCTCTGTGTCTCTTATGAATAAATATTTTAAAAAAGCAACATGCAGTAGAAGAATAAAAATGAACTGACTCAACTTATCTCCCTGCTACTCTTAAACTACCCTCAGCAGTATGCTTTCAGATAATCATAGAAATAGAGATTGAGTCAGTCAAATATATGAAATTAAAAAAATGAATCTGTGTATATATTCAACTTTTTTTTCAGTTAATTTATCTTGGAACATGTTACATGTCAGATTATGTAGGTCAGCCTTATTCTTTTTTTTAACCCCAGTGTGGTACTCCCAGATCATACATACAATGTGCAATAATTTAGTGAGTCTTCTCTATTGATAAACACAGGCCTTTTCTAGTGTTTCAGTGCTGTATATAGTGACTTGGTGAATATTGTCCTACCTACTCTTGGAATAAATAGGCTGACATTTCTGTAGTATTAACATGTAGAAATGGAATTTATCACTCAACAGTTATACATATTTTGAATTCTGATAGATATTCTCAAACTGCTTCTCCCCAGATATTCTTTTCATTGACATGGTCATCAGCATTGAATGCAAGTGTTTATTTGTCCCACACCCCAATCCATGACCAGTGCTTTTCTTGATGGAAAAATGTTCTAAGGTTCTTTGGTGTTTGGGCCCATAATCCCCACCCTGACCCACACTCACTAAATAGATTCCTATTGCATTCCATAGAGAGTACAAAAATAAAGAAAAAAACTGAGGATACAGATCTTTTGAGCAGCTTAACAAAACCTAAACAAAGCAAATGAAGTGACTTACAAGCAGAGTCTTCTGCTCACCCCTGTGCTAAACAGGCAGCCGGGCTGTCACATGGAGACCTCCCACACAAAGCTGGATTGTTGTGAGCCAGTTAGCAAGTCAGATGTGCTTCTCCACTTCTTCCTCCAAATTCCCAGCCTGAGTCTTGGGTCTAACCACTTCCATTTGAACAAAAAGTCCACACCTACTAGTGTTCAAGTGTTAGCATCTGCTTTCTGATGACAGTCCCCCTTCTCACATCTTCTCAAGTGAGACAGCAGCCCCTGGACCTGGCAGCAAGTGTGTGAGAGAGTCTGGGAGAACGAACACCCCTTCCTAACCTTATGCACACACATCCATAGAGCAAGACAGAAGGAAACATTTTTTTCCAAGGGGGTCCAAAAAATGAGCAAAGAGGATGATTAAGAGAGTGTCAACTGGGTATTATCCGAGCTACTGGGTGGGTGGGGGAGCTTTTTAAAGACAGAGTCTTAAATCTTGATCAGTTTATTACTTGATAGAGAGAGGGGCAGAGGAGTAGGTAACAGAGCTTAAACTTCCCATAGGAACCATTACCCATTGTAGTAGATGTGTACCGCTTACCCTTGCAGTTCTTATCCATATTACCTTTATGGCTAAAACTTGAATTTCTATTTATTTCTTTTCAGACCTTACAATTTACTACATTATACTTTGATCTATATTTTCCTTCTCTTGATGCTTTTTTTTTTTTGCTTTAAAACAACAAATCTACTTGAAAAAAAATCCAACCTCAACTTTTCCATTCAAGTATGTGTTTTTTAAATTATACTTATGGATAATGCACAGAAGTAATTTTATGCTGCAGTTATATCTGGGTCCAGTGTCATCTTTGCTACCTACCTCCTACATGATATAGACATTCAGGTTATTAAAGGCATAGAAATACCTTTTTTTTAAAACTGTGCCTTCATAGGAAATTGGCAGCCAAGTTATGTCTTCTACTTAAAAATTAATTTACTTATACACATGGTAAATTCTAAGGTAAGCCAGCTCAAATTCCATACCAATTCAGGAAATCATCTATAAGTAGACTATCATGAGAAAGAATTGATAAAATATGTTACATCACTTAAAGGTAGAGTGACACTCCTTTTTGTTTATTTATTTATTTACTTATTAAATTTTTATTTATTTATGATAGTCACACACACACACACACACACACACACACACACACACGCACAGGCAGAGACATAGGCAGAGGGAGAAGCAGGCTCCATGCACTGGGATGTGGGATTTGATCCCACATCCATGCCCGATGTGGGATTTGATCCCGGGTCTCCAGGATCGCGCCCTGGCCAAAGGCAGGCGCTAAACCGCTGCGCCACCCAGGGATCCCTCCTTTTTGTTTAAACACCTATGTCTTCTTTTCCACACTTCCCATTCTCCCTCATTTCTTGTGGTTGCTTGCCAGACGGTTGGGATATATATTACCGCTACCTTTTACTTTCACACGTAGGATAGAATTCTGGGAAATTAAAGGCTTTATAATGTCATTCTTAAGTCATGAACCAGATATTTTAAAGCAGTTTTATATTAACAATTTTTAAAACCAATTTATTTGTATAAATCAAGAGATTTCCTTTTTTCTCCATGAAGTTCTTAGGTCCCCCCCTCCCCCCTTGGAATGGAAGCTACATGGAATGAAACTACAAACTGTACAACCTCTTAGTATTTTATAAATCTGATAAAACTATGTTTTACAGTTTGAGATGACTCTGCAGGTAGCAACAAAATCTATTTGGAGAATGAGCTATTATACACCACAGAGTAGATTTGATGAAATGGTAGGCAATTAAAGTTTACATAAACATGTACTAGGTTAGAGTACATATATAGCAAAGATAATTGGATTTTTTGGTACAGTAACCAACCAGTTAGACAATAGGGATAAAAGTGCTATAAAACTTATTTATGAGGGGATCCCTGGGTGGCTCAGCAGTTTAGTGCCTGCCTTCAGCCCAGGGTATGATCCTGGAGTCCCGGGATCGAGTCCCACATCAGGCTCCCTGCATGGAGCCTGCTTCTCTCTCTGCCTGTGTCTCTGACTCTCTCTCTCTCTCTGTGTCTCATGAATAAATAAATAAAATCTTAAAAAAAAACTTATTTATGAAGAGTGCCATCAAATGACAGGCCTTCTTCATATTGAGAATTTTGGTGGGTGTTAATGGGCAGATGAGCAATTGAAAAAGCAATGCCAACATAAAAATCAACAAGGATTTCTGAGCTTGTTTTTCACAATTGAGAGCTTTTTAAGCTGTGTAGGAGACTATGCACTTTTGAAAGAGCACTAGATTAAGAGCAGGAAGATCTGGTGTTAGACTTGGCTCTTCTGTACATTAGTCATGTCGCTTGCTCCTCCAACTCTCAAATTCTTCACTTTAAAAAAAGATTCTGTATTGCAGAGTAGTAAATGCTTATTGAATGAATGAAACTTTTAAGAAATTCCTTTCCAAGATTAAGAAATTCCATTAGGAATTTGAAAAGACATAAAAGACAGCATCACAGATTTCCAGAAAACCTCCAGCTAAACACTCATTCTATTTAGTTTAAATTTGTCTGTAGATTTAGAGATTTTTCTAGAGAATGCATTTTCTTAGATGGGCACAAAATGACTTCTGGTCCCGGAGTACAATGCCATATTAACTGATTTAGAAAGAGTCTTGTATTCTACAGAAATACAACTCTGGATAATGCCAAGTTGTCACAGATGGGGATGAATTAGTTGTCCAAAACATTTGAGTATGTGATGCATAAAGCAACACTGGCAGCCTGTGGGAAAGATCTTATCAATGAAGTACACAAAAACAGTGAATGTTTACTTCACAGAGGAAATGGCTTCACAGATCAGAAAACTAAGTTGTCATAGAAACTCCCACGACAGATTAGTATTGACACATTAAGTGAAGTCAGAAACAAAGGAAGTATATCATGAATGTTAAATTCAAATATTGTGGTTTTACTTTTTAACTTGCTTAATTGTCCATTTAAAAAAAGATTCTTAATATCTAGATGGGAGTAAAATATTTTTGTGCAAATCATCTATAGATTTTTGCTGAAAAGTTGATGACATTGAATTTGTTTGTTATAAAATGGTGAGCTTTCTCATGTTTCTCACCATAAATTATCCTTTTACTTGAATTAAAAATAATTTCACTGGTATCAATAGTGACATAGGAAGGAATATGACCCAACTATCTACATTTTCATACATAGAATCCTAAATCTTTTATTTAAGGAATTGGGTAGTAGCTATTATTGGTTTACAAATAAAAAGCATTTCAATCTACTTAATAGCCATTTGGGAAAACAAACAAATACTGAATTACTGGATTATCTGGAGAGCTAGTATTTATTGAGGGCCTGTTATGAGCCTGGCTATGCTAGACTCTCTATGTACATAATTCCATTTAATCTTCTAACTACTCTGTAATATATCTTTTTATTTTTTGATGTATAAACTAAGGCTAAGATATATGCAATGATGTGGGCCAAGATCATATGTAGGTAGAGAGGCTAATGTGGAATTTAAACCCATTGGGCTTCCACAATAGCACCATGCTGCCACATATAATTAACTGGATACAAAATCTAAGGAACAGAATGGCCATGTTAGGATAAATAAGACTGAGATAAAGACTGTAGTAAGTAGAACTCGGATGTTGTCCAGGCTCACCTGTGAAGGACCAAGTTAGATATGGGGTTATACTTTAATAACCAAATTTCCAGCCTGGTGTGAAAATTTGAAAGCCTTAAGTATGGACATGAACATATTCCCACATAATTTAACTAACACTGCTTTGGTAAACGATCCAAAGTGTGTCTGTTCATGTTTTCAGCTTTTTAAAAAGGGATTGATGTAATTCTGGATTTTTGATTATAGCCTATTGACTAGACATTTTCAGAGGTTTCCCTGCAATATCCATGTGTTGTTGTTTATAACATGTTAGATATTATTAAATAAAAAGCTTAAATTGCACAAAATTACTTTATCATAGAACTTGTTACCAACATTAACCAACTTGGGTATCAATCCATCAATCAATCAATCACTGGGAATTTGGAATAGTGAAACCATTAGGCAGAGAAATGTAATGATCCAGACCTCAACCAAGCACCAATGATGGACATTTTAGTTGCACCATGCTCTACTGTGGTTGATGTGATATTTTATATAAATGGCCATAGACTAGTTGGAAAAGAGTTACATTTAGAAGTGAAAGGCAATGTAATAGAGACTGAAAATTTGAGCTGGAACATGGAAAATGACAGAACAGGACAACTCTGGAAAACGTATAAGCAGATTTTTTTCTGAAGTGTGTGTTTAAAGAAAAATATATCTGAAGATTCAGTTAAAAGAAAGATAAGGAAAATGGTGATTGGCCACTGAAGAGGCCATTTGTTCAGTAAGATATGATTTGATGGATGCAACTAATAAAATGGCTACAGAAAACCAGGATGATCCATTAATGTTCCACTCATTGAACGTTGAGTTCTGCTCATCGAACTCAGGATGTACTATGACAAATAACTGTCTTTTTTTTTTCTTTTTGTGCCTGCAGATATATCGGGCACTGTCCACGGTGCTGAACTAGCATTGCCCGTGAGCAGTCGTAGGGATGTTTTCCTTCTCCCAACTGCAATGCCCTATTTCCTTAACTTGGACTGTGTTTGCTTGTAAATGCAACGTGAAAATCTTTCGGAAATATTTCTTGTTAAATATTTCTTGTTACTGCCGTTTCCAAGTATGGGATTTCATAGAGATTCCAAACTTAACATGGCTAAACCGAGCTTCCAATATTTTCCCCAAACTAATTTCTCCTGCAGTCTTCCCCATCTCAATTAATGGCATTTTTATTCTGCGTTACTCAGGCTGAAACCTTTGGTATCATCCTTTCCTGCACTCTTTCATATCCTACCTCTATCAGATCTACCTTCAAAATGCACTCAGAATCTGACCAGTTCTCACCATACCACTGCGTCCATCCTTGGGTAAACCACCATTCTCTCTCAGTTTTAAAGAATTTTCACCTGGTCTTCCTTGCTAATGCCCTGCCCCATCCTCATCTTCACTTTCAAAGTCTTCTCGATCCAGCAGCCAGAGTAATTTTACAAAATGTTAAAGTCAGATCATATCACTTCTTTTCTGAAATCCTATAATGGCTTCCTGCTTCAGTCAGAATAAAAGCCAAAGTCCCTATGATGTCCCTTATATGCTGTGGCTCTCTTTACTCTTATGTATTCAGCTGACCAACTTTTCACCTCCTAATATACTTTATTTCAGCCACCCAGGTGCTTTTGATGATCCTGAGCCCACCCAATTATGTTCTTGCTTAAGACCTTTATACTTGCTGTTTCCCTTCTGCCTGGGTACTTTTCCCATCATTTTATGCATGACTCACTTTCTTACTTCAGGTCTTTATTCAAAATCTCTTTTTCATGGACTTCTCTCTAGTTTTCTTATTTAAATGTATAAAAAAAAAAACAAAAAAAAGAAACCCCTCCCCCATAACAGTTTATATCTCCCCTTCTTTGATTTTTTCCCCCTTAGAATATCTATAATCCAAGAAACTATGTACTTTAATTAAATGTATTATTGTTTGTTTCTCTCTAAGATGTAAAGTCAATGAAACTAGGGATTTCTTTTTCTGCTTTGTCTACTGCTATGCCTGGAAGAATGCCTGGCACATAGTAGGAGTTCAATAAATATTAACGGAATGAATCAAATTCACAAATGATTGGTTTGGAAGCAAATTAAATGTCAATACTTGATATAATTAGACATTTCCCATTCTGTAAGATTATTGTTTTAGATAACAAAGAAAATGTTCTTAGCATTGATTACTTTATGGTTTAGATTCTGGTTTTTGTGTGTAATAAGATAGGTATGAAGTCCAGCCATTTAAGATGGAAAGGACTTTAGCAAAAGTTCCAGAGCTGATCAGTTTCCCAAGGAGAAAGCTTACATGAAGTCCCTTTATCCTATGTATCCTGCTTTCATTATTTACCACCACTTCTAACATATATGTCGTAGAGAAACTATTTCTAGTGCCATAGGGCTAAGGGGAGTGAATATTCCCCTGAAACGATTTCAGATAGAAAGAGGTAGGTTGTATTTTATTCGTATTTCTAGAAATGAGATTTAATATTGTGTTCTTGATTAAAAGAAAATTTTGTTATAAATGTGCACCAGCCACTAGGGGGTGCTGAGCATTTACATTCAGAGTAGGGTCCACAGTCTGTGTCTTGGCCGGCTAGTATGTCTAGTCTAACTTCAGACCATTTCCTTGTTTGTGTTCCTCGTAGTATTTTCGATAAGCTTACGTATATTTAACATTTACCCACTCATCTTCTCCCCAATATATTCTCCAGTCAGAGAGGGCAATTATGGGATCATTTGGTTTCTCATCTTTAGATACTGTGTTTAATTATTGATAATCTCATTCCCATTTGCCAAGTGGCAGTGGCTCATGCAAGGAGGGTTATGGCAGCTCTGCTATGGCTTTTCCACCTTTAGTAATACCTCAGTTTCCTAAAAAGTGTACAAGTCTTTTAAGTGATTTCACCTGTGTGTGTAGAAGGCAAAAAATAAAAAAAAAATCCTCAAAATTAGTAGTATTTATGAGTCCCTATTTTTTTTTTAAGTTTTTGGTTTTGTGCTATTTTAGTTTAGGAAAATAACAGGCTACACAGCACCACCTTATTGTTGGTGATTTTTTATACACGATTTTATTTATTTATTTATTATAATAAATTTATTTTTTATTAGTGTTCAATTTGCCAACATACAGAATAACACCCAGTGCTCATCCCGTCAAGTGCCCCCCTCAGTGCCCGTCACCCATTGACCCCCACCCCCCACCCTCCTCCCCTTCCACCACCCCTAGTTCGTTTCCCAGAGTTAGGAGTCTTTATGTTCTGTCTCCCTTTCTGATATTTCCCGCACATTTCTTCTCCCTTCCCTTATATTCCCTTTCACTATTATTTAAAGATAACAGGAAGGCCAGTATCCTGTGGCCAAGAGTTAAGCGGGAATCAGATAAGAACAGGGGCAAAAAGTGAAGGTAGAAATACATACGCAAGTATTTTTCTTCTCTCTTAACCTAATATAGCTTACTAGATCCTTTTCTTTTTTGGGGGGGGGGGATTTTATATATTTTTTCATGAAAGACAGAGAGGGGCAGAGACATAGGCAGAGGGAAAAGCAGGTTCCCTGTGGGGAACCCAATGTGGGACTTGATCCCAGGACCCTGGGATCATGCCCTGAGCTGAAAGAAGATGCTCATCTGCTGAGCCATCCAGGCACCCCAGTTTACTAGATCCTTAAGTTAAACCTTGTTCTTCTTTAATTAAGACAAAGTGCCCTTATTAGAGTCCTCTGCCGGTAGAAATCCATGTGTGAGAGACATATCTTGGATGTCTTTCAATACATTACTATATGGAAAAACTGAATCAATATATATTGTTATAACGTAGGGGTTAAAATCAAGTTCTTTGGTGTTAACAGACCTTGGCTTAAAACTGACTCTGTTGTTGTTGGGTGCACCTGGATGGCTCAGTCCATTAGGCATCTGACTTTTGATTATAACTCAGATTGTAATCTCAGGGTTGTGAGTTCAAGCCCCACATTGGACTCCACACTGAGCATGGAGCCTACTTAAAAAATAACAGCAATAACAAGAAGTAACTAACTGCTGCTTATTAGGTGAGTTACACCAGGCAAGTTACTTATTAGGTCTCTCTTGATCCTCAATTTCCTCATCAGTCCAATAAATTTTATAATCCCTACCCCATAAAGTAATTGTGAGCATTTCTAGAGATTTATGTGTCTATATCCATATCATTGTAGTACTTGTGAAGTTCTTTATATATGCATATAAAACACACAAATGTACATGTCTGTGTATAATGGTCAGCAGCACGAAGTATGGCATGCAGTAGCTGCTCTGCAGAAGGTGGTCCCTTTTCCTTTCCACTTTAATCTTGAGATTTTTATTTATTTATTTATTTATTTTTAAATTTTATTTATTTATGATAGTCACAGAGAGAGAGAGAGAGAGAGAGAGAGAGAGAGAGGCAGAGACACAGACAGAGGGAGAAGCAGGCTCCATGCACCAGGAGCCCGATGTGGGATTCGATCCCGGGTCTCCAGGATCGCGCCCTAGGCCAAAGGCAGGCGCCAAACCGCTGCGCCACCCAGGGATCCCCAATCTTGAGATTTTTAATTTAGTTGTTAGATTATCCCGGTGCCAGTGGAAAAGTTAGAAATTGACTTTGTTCTCCCTTAACATAGTGCAATATGTATAGAAATCACTAGTAGGAATTCTGTCATTAGAATTTTTGGAATGTAAGTAAAAACCAGTATTTTGCTTCATGAAGATATTTTTATTTCTCCTGGGTGGAATTCAGCGAAGAAATCAGTATGAGGTAATTCACTCAATATTAAAGTCATGCATATTGAGGTGTGCTTGATAGAAACAGCACAGGAGGAATAAATTTTAAGGATAGTGAGCTGCACAAAAAACTTTGTATGGAGTTCTTTCTTTGGCTTAATGAATGCCAAGACCTAGTCCTCTGTGAAATGGGTGCCATAGCTTTCCATGATGTGTTGTCTACGCAAAATTATCTGTCACTCCATATTTTTTGTAGGTTTCATAGGTAACGTGTCCACAATTTGTCTAGGTTGCTGTACTCTGTTAGAGAGCGATGACAGTATGTATTGATTCTTCTCAATAATTGTGTGACTTTGGGCAAGTCCATTAATTTGTTTGAAATAGAATTCCTGTCTATAAAGAAAAATAGTAATTTTGCTTATTGCATATCCTTGCATTGGGGCTTATGTGAAAATATAGACATGAGGGCTTTTATAAACTGTAAAATGCTCTCCAAATGTAGGATGGTTTTTATTGCTGGACTGCTGGCTGCTTCTTCTGCTTGTCAATCATGTTTCTGAAGCAATATAGAGTTGCTGAAGTCGAGACTATGTAAGAAGCCCCAGATGATGTGGGGAAACCATCTTTTTCTACTTTATTCTTCAAATGGCAGTGGTAAGTCTGAGATGGAAAGCCAGGAGATTAATTAGTGGATGGTTCTACATTTGCTTAAGAAAATGAATGATGTTTTTAGAATGATTTGGAAATTAGACAGTATTTAGGAGTCTGTTACAATTTTCTATGTGAGTGTTTTCAATGTATTCTTTGAGTAGGACCCAGACAGAATCTCCTAATCTTAATGTGAGTTTTCCCTTATGTGGGATGACACCATAGTGGGTTCTGTCATCTGGGACCATCTGCTCTCAGCTTTTACAGCAAATGACACCTAGGGGGCTGCTTCTTGGGCAATAATGAACATCCTGTGGGCTCTCCAGCCTCTCTTCCAGGGCTCTTTTGTCACCTGCCTTGCGTGAACAGGGGTTTCATACAGTGTTCTTTGCCTGCCATCAGTTGTGACCTGGCTGCTGAGATAACGTTTCTCACATTTTATTTCACTACTCCAGGATATTTATCTTAAGACATGGTTAATCTGACTTGTATTCAATGGCAGTTTATACATCTACTTTGTGCATAAAAGTCTGGATATTTTTTAAAAAGATTTTTAAAATTGTTTTTTGTTTCTTTTTTTGCTGTTTCAGTGATAGCAGGCTTTTATTAAGTGTTATAAGAAACCTGATTCTTGTGGAAAGTAGACTAGACCTATACCTTAGTGAGTGGCATAAAACTATATTTCCCTCTCACAAAGAGCTTAACATGCGTACAGTACATTTTAAAATTTTAATGTGTTTACAAGTTGGGTTTTCTATTGCATTGTAACTTGGCTAAATATGCCATTTTAAACTGATGTTTAAAACTGTATAAAGATCCTGTGGCTATTGATAAAAGTACTTTGGTAGGAAACACTGTGACATTTAAAACCTTGGCACACTGTACTGGGTGACTTTTCTTTGACATTGTTACAAACATCTGATGGTTGATATATAGCCATTTTCCTGATGCCAAGTACCTTGTATAAGGCCTTCTTAGTATATTGATAACTTGTGAATTATACATTTTGGAAGTACCCGGAGAGAGCCTCCAAAAAAGAAAATGTTTTCTTTATCAGCTTTCTTTTTTTTTCAATATTTTTATTTAGTTATTCATGAGAGACACAGAGAGAGGCAGAGACACAGGCAGAGAGAGAAGCAGGCTCCATGCAGGGGGCCCAACATGGGACTCAATCCCCAGACTCCAGGATCACGCCCTGGGCCAAAGGCAGGTGTCAAACCAATGAGCCACCCAGGGATCCCTCTATCAGCTTTCTGATGGAGATTTGCTAAAATTACAGATTGGTTCCTTTTGAATTTTTGTTTTTTGAACAGGTAGCTTCATAAATAAAGTCATTCAGTTTTGAGTTATTCAATGAATATTTGTGTGCCTACTATGTGATATGTACCAGAATTAACTGTTTCTGCTCATGGAAAAGTGATGAGCTGGTTTTGCTGGGACTGAGAAGGAAGAAAACAATCTGAGAACACTGGGCTCCTGAGTATAGTTACAAAGAACTGGCATTGGAAAAAGGCTCTGTGCAAGTTTGACCATAGGGTATGTTTAATAAACTTAAATAAAATGTAGTTAGTGAACTATAAATCTGTGATCCTGGCTTAAGTTGTACTCTAGTGGAATGCCCAGTGGCCTAGATGTAGGCAAATATGGTTTTGTGTGGCTCTCTGCCACTAAAGCCACTTAGCTGTGACCCCTTGAGCAAGTTGCCTTACTTCTCTGGGCTACAGCTTATTAGTGGAGTGATGGATGGAACTAAATGATTTATAAAATTGAGTCTTCACTTCTAAAACCTGTGTACCTGAATTTTAATGAAAATATTGTTTTTTTAAAATTTTTTAATTTTTTATTTGGCAACATATAGCATAACACCTAGTGCTCATCCCACCAAGTGCCCCCCTCCATGCCCATCACCCAGTCACCCCAACCTCCCACCCATCTCCCCTTTCACTACCCCTTGTTCATTTCCCAGAGTTAGGTGTCTCTCGTGTTTTGTCACCCTCACTGATATTTTCACTCATTTTCTCTCCTTACCATTTATTCTCTTTCACTAATTTTTATATTCCCCAAATGAATGAGACCATATAATGTTTGTCCTTTTCCGATTGAAAATATTGGTTGTTAATACTTATTGGGAAGCTAAAATATGGCAGTCACCATCTTTATTACCATACAAATGATATGATTTATAGGATACCAATCCTATACTCAGCTCTGGTGTCAGAGTCAGGATTTGACCAGAGACCTATCAGTTCCTGCTATCCTGGTGCTTAGCCATTATGCAGTACAGCCTCTGAATGGAGGCTGATTAAGAAAGGGAGGCTCACCTTTCCCTGATCCTCTGTGTGTTTTCAAGGTCACTCTGAAAGATGCCTCCTATCATGGAAGAACATGGATTACCTTTGCAGGAGAACTATGTACCCTTATATTTCAGGATGCCTGACAGGCCCCCTGAGGTCCAAACCTATTTTTTTTCTATAAGAAATCTTTTCTATAAGAAATCTATGGCCAAAACTATGATCTTGCTAAAGGGTGAGTAAGGGCAGGTGTTGGGGCCAATCGGCAAAGAAGAAAGACTAGGGTTTCTTTGAAATACCTGTAAGGGAGAATTAGCAGTGAGAAAAGAATGTCTCTTTGAATAACCTGGTCTTCTAACCCATGTAGAACTGATGACATTTGCCAGCGTTCCCTCATCACCTCAGGAGTCATTCTGATTTCTCAGAAACATGTGTAAAGTGTCCACTTAGGGAAGCATTATTTTATGTTGCTGATATTGGAACATTTGCTGTAGTCAGGAATATTCAGCTAATAGTTCTTTTTCCTGTCTTTGCTTTTTGCTTGTGTGTGTGTATGTTTTCAGACCTATTGATCAATGATTTCAGGTAGTCACTGGCCTAAGTCAAAACCACTTGCCTCTCAAGATGTGCTGAGTTAGTTTTTATCTTATCACAATAGAAATGAATTTACTGGACCATTTTAGGCTACATGGTCTTAAAGATACCATCTTAAAGAGAAAGTAAAGGAAACAAGATTTCAATCATTGCCTTCTTTCTCAGCTCTATCTCATCTTTAATATATTGTTCATTTCCTGCTAATGTTTCAAACACTTAAGCTCAATAAATATTTAAACTTGTGTTAAGCAACTGATTTTTAGACTTTTTAGCAGACTGATTGCCTGGGACTGACACTTCTAACCAGGTAAAAAAATTTTTTTTTCAAAACACTCTGTGGTTTATTTTCTCCATTTATTTGTGAAACCAGAACTAAGGCCATATGAAGGGTATGGGGTAGGGTATGCATGGTTTCAAGAAAAAGTATTGAGGAACTGGACAGTGTAATGAAAAAAGGAATTGGTGACTTATAGTGCCAAGTCTCTATTTTTAAGTGATTTGGAAATGAAAAACTAACATTTAACACCTTCATTCCAGTACCTGATGATAGTCATTGGGGTTTGTTGCAGCTCAAGGAAAACATTGTACAAAAAGAATAATAAACAAAGGGAACATACTGTTAGTAATAAGCATAAATACATTAGTTTACTATTTTAGATAACTCATTCACTATTCCATATTCAAATTTGTGCTTCTTACCAAATTTGTTTCTAGCCTCACTTTCATTCCTGAATCCTACTCAGAGTTGAGTAGTCATAGCCTGAAAATCTAAACTGAAATGTTCTATCATTTACTGTCGCATACTTCACCTCAAATCTTTCAGCTCATCTTGAATTAAGCAGCCTTTCTGTTACTCACTTAATCTGACATCCCCTTGAAACAACACTTTGATATTACCTCCAGTCCAAGCTCTACCACTTTCTTGCTAGTTGTGGGTTCATGGGTCAGGTGTGCAGCAGAGTGCCTGGCTCATAGGAATTGTTAAAATCTCGGTTTTGTCTCCCTTGCCTCAGAGCCTTACCCTTCTTGATCATCCAGATCCTGTCTATTCTTCAGGACTAGGTCTGGTTACATCTCCTATGTGAGACCTGTGGGACTTACATCCTTTTCTGAGCCAAATAGGGAACATTATTTGTCACTAAATGAATACCACTGTGAATAATTTTCTTTTTCATGTCATATTAATTGGGGCTCTTGGGTTAGAAGCTTTAAAAATGGATTGGGCTAACTTGAGTGAAAAAAGAAAATTTGGGGGAAGGCTGTGGGTAGCCCACAGAATTCACCAGAGCCTGGAGAACCAGGGCTGGAAATGGATGGGAGGAGAGGAACAAGACAGTATCACATGGATGAGGAATGAAGAATCTGGTGAATAGTCTTGTAGCTAGAACAGTCTGAGCCACAGCTGAGATGAATGAACTCCAAGTTCATTGTTATGGCAGTTTCTCGGGATGTCAAGAGGAAGAGACCATGTAATGAGCTCAGCCCAGCTACACCAGGGCAATGAAAGTATTTGCCTTTTTGATTGCCCTAGAAGAAGACCAGGTGCCTGGATTAACCATCCCCAAAGACTATCTGTAGTAGGAGATAGCTAATCCACTTAAAATGATGTTGTTAAGGAGAAATAGATGGTTAGTGACCAAACAAGATGTTCCCTACCAGTTTTGCCCCTCAACCTCCAGAAATTTTCACTTCTTTGAGAGCACAGATTGTATCATACTATTTTGTTGGAGTTCCTATAATTTATTCATTGCATATTTACTAATTCCTTTTGTGTGCACCAGTACCTAAGTAAGTGTTGTGTATGCTGTATTCAGTAGTGTATACATAAACATTCCTTTCTTTGGGTATCTTGCTGACGAGCAAATAGTAAAATTTGGATTGGGTTAGTAATGGTGGTGGTGGAGAAAAAATTAAAACATGGCAAGGTGGTAGAAAATGTTTTGGGACAGAATGTGCAGTTTCAAAAAGTGTCAAGGAAGGTCTCTAAGAAGGGGACATTTGAATAAAAACTGATTTGCACAGGGAGCAAGCAATGCAGATATGCAGAGGAAGAAAGATCAAGTCAAAGGAAACAACAAATGTAAAGGCCCTGAGGCATGTGTTCCCTTGGCATGTTGAGGAACACCAGGGAGGCTGGTATGGTTGGAGTGGAGTGAAGGAGGAGGAGATGAGATCAGAGACGTAGATGAGAAGTAGACCAGCATGAAGGCAATGCATGAACAACATGTGGCCTCTGTTTCCATGGGCCTTATGGTCTCATAGGAGGTACAGAGTGTAAAGACCTACTTCAGTACATTATAGTGAATGTTAGGTTTTTTCCAAAATGAATGGCGGAGAAATTAAAAAACAAAATAAAACAAAACAAAAAACGGCAGAGCCAGGCAGTAGGTTCGAGAGTGCTTTAATGGGGAGCACTCCCGGGCGAGGTTCCATGACTCAGAGAGGAGGCCCGAGTCAGGGAAGTCGCGCTGGGGCTGGGGAGTGTGAGGGTTTTTAAGCCTTATTGGTTCCGGTTCTGGTTCTGGGTCGGATCCGGGTGGGTCTCTTGCCAAATTAGGCAAGGGAACACCATGTCCCTAGGTGATTGGCTGGGGGTGGGGATAGTACAGCCGATGGGAGGTGGTCCCTGGCTGGAAAGTCCTGGATGATGGTTTCCGTCTAGGCTTCGATTTATTGGAGATGATGTGGTGGTCATGGCTGCTTTGGCGGGAAGATCAGCCATTTTGACCCAATTTGAGGTGTCCGCCATTTTGGGTGCCCCTGTCTCTCAGCCAGCCCAACAGTGAGTATCCACATTAGGCATGCAGGTGGGGTTCGCTGCACCCAGGCAGCAGAGCAGGCCTGGCTAGGTTTCTAACTGCCTGTGAGCTCTTTAATGGAAAGACGTATCTTACTCATTTTATTTCCTTAACTGCTTGTAGAGTTTCTGGCATGTATCTTTTTTTTTTTTTTTTAAAGATTTATATATATTTATTTTAGAAAGAACATGTGTGGGGAAGAGCAGAGGGGGAGGGAGAGGGAGAAAGAATCTGAAACAGACTGCATCCAGCACAGAGCCCCACACCCCACTGGATCCTTGGACTGTGAGATCATGACCTGAGCCAAAATCAAGAGTCAGACGCTTAACCCACTAAGCCACCTGGTGCCCTACTGGCATATATCTTTTATGTATATATTTTAAAATTCATTTTGAGTGACTAAACAATGAGTATTTCGGGCACAATAGGTAAGGAGGAGTTTATTTTCCTTAATCACATGTAGGTGAAGCTTACAGAGATTACAGGGAATAAGGAAAAGTCACAGAGGATGGAAGAACTGGGATTTGAATCTCTGAAATTTATTCTCTACTCAGTATTTTTCCTGTCCCTGGCATCATTGCTTTGATGTTACAAAATACTGAAAACAAAAACTGCTAAAAAGATTTTGGAAAGATACATATAATATCTGCATTAATTGCATGATTTGTGATGCCAGTGGAGTTGACTGTCTTACTGCAGTATAGGGACTTGATTTGCTTTATTTGTACTGTTTTATCTCCACGTGGAAATTTTTGCGCTTGTTATTGTAATTTTTTTCTGCAGTGTACCCAAAGAACATCCAAATGTAAAATGAAACACATCCCAAATGGCTGCAGGGAGCTATCAGGGAGCTGATAATTTGAATTTGTCTATTGCAACTGGTGCTGCTAGTATATTCAGCTATTTAGTATTACTTAATGTTGAGAGGGTCTTTCCACCAGGCCTCTTGAATTGTGAAGTGGAAGTTTGGTGCTCTTATGTAACCCAACGCTTGTATTTTTTAATTAAGCAAGGTGCTACATGAATCAACAAAACAATCCAAGCTGAAATGGGGAAAACACAATTCAATTAGTGACAGCAGGACCACTGCCTGAGGGCCCCTTCATCAGGTGAAAAATGTGACAATGCCAGAAAAATATAAAGTATTTCTTATAATATTCTGTCTGCTAAACCAATATTTATTGGAGTCGATAACCTTTGCAAAATACCTCTCACTTACTTCCATTTATATTCCATCTGTCAGTAAGTTTTTGGAATCCCCAAAGATGGAAATGTAAATTTGTGTTAAGTGTTTAAAACACCTATTAAAGTCTTGCCTGGGCTCAGAAGCCCAAGTTGAAAGACATTTTGTGTCAGGTATTGTATTAGGCATTACGGGTGCAAAAATGAATTTATTTCTTATTATTTTTAAAAATATTTTTATTGGAGTTTGATTTGCCAACATATAGTAAAACACCCAGTGCTCATCCCAACAAGTGCCCCCCTCAGTGCCCATCACCCAGTCACCCCATCCCCCCTGCCCACTACCCCTTGTTCATTTCCCAGAGTTAGGAGTCTCTCATGTTTTATCTCCCTCTCTATTTTTTCCCACTCATTTTCCTACTTGCCCCCATAATCCCTTTCACTATTTCTTATATTCCCATATGAATGAAACCATATGATGATTGTCCTTCTCCGATTGACTTACTTCACTCAGCATAATGTGGTATATATATACACACACATACACACACATACAATCGAATATTACTCAGCCATTAGAAAGGATGAATGCCCACCATTTGCTTCGATGTGGATGGAATTGGAGGGTATTATGCTGAGTGAAGTAAGCAAAGATGAATTTAAATATGAAGTCTTTTCCTTAAACTTTTAACAAGAAGGAGAGAAGCCGTTAACTAACATATCATAGGGGATCCCTGGTTGGCGCAGCGGTTTAGCGCCTGCCTTTGGCCCAGGGCGCGATCCTGGAGACCTGGGATCGAATCCCATGTCGGGCTCCTGGTGCATGGAGCCTGCTTCTCCCTCTGCCTGTGTCTCTGCCTCTCCCTCTCTCACTGTGTGCCTATCATAAATAAAAATTAGAAAAAAAAAGGATCTCAACCCCTTTATAAAAAAAAACTAACATATCATGGAATGAGGGCTATGATACTAGAATATTTGGAATACAATGCGAGATTCTACTGGAAGGAGAAAGGTATTCTAGCAGGGCACAGGAAATGCTTCTTGAGAAAGTTTATGAAAAAATGGAGAAAGAGATTCCAGGTGAAGGGAACAGCATGAGCCAGGGTCTAGATCACTGATAAAGGAAAACACTGTAATAGTGCCAAGTGAAATGGACACAAGAAGGCTGGCTCAAAAATCTGAATTTATCCCATTGGTAATGGAGACCCAGGAGGGAGATGTTATATGTAAAGTTCTCGTGAAAGGTTTGTTTAAATGCGGGAGGATGTCAGAAGACCATTGAAAGACCATAGGTGTGGAACTCGTGAGAGAAGCTGGGTTGATATCCTGGAGAAGGAATTTACATGGAAAGTAAAAAGGGCTGATGATAACAGGAGGTCAGAGAAAAGTACTATTTAAGGGTGGGTTGAGGAGAGGATGTCAAAGGATCCAGGCTTTGCCATGTGTTTGGAACAGATCTGCCAGCTATTCTTTTAATAGTAAAAGATAATAACAGTAATAAAGACAATGATGCTAATGATAGTGGTAGCTAGTGTTTATTGACCACTTACTCTGTACCAGATGTGTTCTAAGAATTTTATATTTAATCCTTATAGCAACCCTGTGAGATAAGCAATATTGTCATCATTCCAGTTTTATAGATGAGACCAAGGCACAAAGATTTAACGTCATTTGCCAACGGTCACACAGCTACTAAGCAATGGATCTGGGACTCCCAACAGAGGCAGCGTGGCTCCAGAGTCTGAACTCTCAACCCATAACCATATTATATCTCTTAATAGTCTTTTTTTTTTATCTCTTAATAGTCTTAACCATTGTTAGGGAGAAGTATTATGAATAAAAATTGTTTTATTATGCCCAAAGGTCAGGGCCCAAAAGTTTTGGTGGTTGAGTCACATAACAGTATAGCTCTAACAGGTTTTTGATTTCCAGGTCAACATATGATTGTTTGATATAAGCCTCATAGACGTATTGAAGCAATTCTCACAGAGCCCCCATGCCTCTTATAACTTCTCCTTTCTTTCTAACTAACAGACCATCTGATTCTGTTCAACATGAGTGAGGCTTGGGTCTTCAGTGTTGCACAGGAAAATATCTGGCCTGTTGAAGGTCGAACTTTATTGAAACAATTTAGGGGTTTTCTCATTATCATTTTCTTAGTCAAGTACTTTTTTAAAAAAACAATATTTAGTCTCCCTTTTTCTGTTTGCTCCTTGTCGAAGACAATAATGGAAGTTGAATGTGTATCTTCAATGACATTTTTGTTAGTGTGTTTTAAGAAAGATGTGTCGCCTCCATGTGGTTGTCTAGAATCTTCCTTGTAACTGAGTCAACCAGATTGGTGGACCCAACGCTGGCATGTAGCTCGGCCAAATATACTGTATAGTTTCTGATAAATGCTCATATTGTGGTGTCCCTCCCTCTCCCTCCCTGATCCAATGCCAAGGACATAATATTCTTACTCATTTTCTGGCTCTGAATGTTTTCGTTTTTATAGCCTAACCTTTTTGTCATCTTTGGTATTTTTCAAAGGCTCTGTCTCATTCCTTTAGTTAGACTTTATTGACATTCTTACAGGTCACTGTTTTTCGTCTGTTTCATTCTTTGTTACTTGTTTCCCCTTCCATGTTCTGTGTGCTTGTTTTATAACCTGACACCCTCAGAAGGTTCTCTCCTATGTTATTTTCTCTAGAAGCCTACTGTTTTCCCTGTTCTTCAGAGCTGTTTGTGCATATGTGCACACACAAGCACCTGTGTATGGGTAGATGTCAGTCCTACAGTCTCTGGTTCCTTTTGAGGCAAGTGGGTTTCTATTTAGAATGTCTTGAGCATAACATCATGCTTACTTTACTTCTAAGGTTGATAAATATTTCTGTTAAAATCCTAAGTTCATGTCTTTACTTAGTCATTCTCTTCTTTTGTGGACAAACTCCTACATGATACAATTTCTTTTTCCCAAAGTTTCTGTTTCACCAGCATCACCAGCCAGTGGTTCTTTGTTGAAATTGTGGTAAGGGAGCTCTTGCTCTTCTGATAGCATAGTGATCAAGAGCAGGGACAATTATAGTTTCAGATCCAACTCTGCCACTTACTCTCTGGGTGACTCTAGGCAAGTTGTAAGGAAGACTGAAGTCCAGTTGCTTAGGACAGTGCTTGGTACATAGTCATCACTTAATAATTTTAGTGGTGCCTGAGTGGCTCAGTCAACTGGGATCTGACTCTTGATCTCAGGGTCATGAGTGGAGCCTACTTAATAATTTTAGTGGTCACTACCACCATCATCAAATCATGTTTCTGAGAAAACAAATGGTCAAAGCCAGTTAAGAATTAGCAGATTCTCTAAAGAAGCATCTGGATTTATAAAGTTTCCCATTACTATGATATTGTAGCTATAAAAATATTTCTCACCTATATTAAGAAAATATCCTTCACTCCTCTGTTCCTAAGAACTTTAATTTCTTTTCATAGAGCAGTTTAATTCTCCTTAATTTCTGGCCCTAGACTTATCATATCCAAACCCTCATCAAGGTGTTCAACAGAATGGAGGGCCTTACCGTATCTAAGTTACCCTGTAACTTAGAAAATAGGGAGATAACATTCTGTTATTGTTAGGAATATATTGCCATCCCTCCAAGATAGACAAATTACTTTTAACTTGATTAGAATTTTAAACAAGGAGAAAGGAATAGCTTAATGACTCATTTTAGGGTAAATAGGGTAAATAATTCAACCATGCTGATAGAGTAGCATGGAATAATCTGAGAGTGGTGGTAGGAGTTTGGTCTGAAATATATATATAAATATATATTTAGTCTGAAATATATAATGCCGTTCATATTGAAAAACTGGTCAGAAGGAAAGAATATTGGTTATTAGACACTTATCTTCAGAAAGAACTTAAGCTAATAAACTTACTACTTTATTTCTGTTTCTTTCACTTAAGACAAAGCATATCAAAGATGTTAATGCTTCATTCATTCATTCATTCATTCATTCATTATCTACCCAGTGTCCACTGTATGTCAGGCACCAATCTGGGCATTAGGGTTACAGAGGTGAACAAGATAAACAGGGTGCCTGCCTTCACAGGACTTGCATTCTAGAAGCAGGAATTAGATGTTAAGTAAATCAGAATGATAATTCTAGCTGGTGCTAAGGGCTATGAATAAAAAACAGTAAAGCGGAACAGGAGTAGTGCCAAGAGGAAAGAAGTGTAATACTGAAGAAAGAAATAGGAAGGATGAGTTGCAGTTCTAGAGGGAAGTATTTGGAAGTAAAACTGGGTTTTATATTTTCTCCTATATGGATTGGGGAGCCATTATTAGTTTCCAGCAGGAGAGTAACATGCTCTGAATTTCATTTCAGGGCAATTCCTCTGTCTCTTGCCAATAATGTATTAGAAAGAGACTAGACTCTGTGTGAGGAGACTGGTTAAGAGTTGTGTCTATAGGAAGGAGGATGGTAGTTTGGACTGGATGGGGAAGTGGACTTGGAGAAAAATGGTTCAAGATCTATTTTGGGAGCTGAGTTAATAAGACCTGCCAGTAGAGTAGCTGTGTGGGATAAGACGGAAGGATGTTTCTGGCCTAATGGGTGAAGGGTGGAGCTAGCCCTTTATTGAGAAGAGCAGAAGAGAAGCTGGCTTTTTTGGAGAGAGGGGGATAAATAGGGAGGTTGGAGTATGTTATGCTTGAGAAGCCTATGAGGCATCCACATGGAGGTATAGATAGCCAGCCAGCAGAACAATCAAAACAAGAGTTGAATTTGGGAGGGTCCGTATATTCATCGTATTAATACTATGGGAATGAGGGAGATTGGCAAAGAGGACAAAGAAGAAAAGTGCCCTGAAGAAACCTTGGTGAAATCCAATTTAATTGGTAGGTAGAGGAAGAGAAGATTGCTATTGTTTAAAAAAAGTTTCAGTTTTAACAATTTTTTTCCCCTCCTCATGATTCTGGGAGTTGAATGGGCTCATCTAGATAGTTCTTAGTTGTCCTTTCAAACAGCAACAGGGGCTAGGGTCCTCTCAAAGCTTCTTAATCCCATAAAGATTGTTTGGCTAGAAAGACTCCAGTGGCTGGGGGCTCCTCAGGCAACTCTCTCTCCTCGATGTCTCTCCATATGGCAGCCTTCAGGGATCTGAAGTCCTTACACAACAGCTGAAGGATTGAAAAGAAACAGCCAGGGAGGAAGGGTGGGGGGAAGCCAGGAGAATATTTTATTGCTGAATCTGAGAAGTTTGAGGAGGGTAGCTGTCTATCATGTTAAGTTCTACTGGAAGATTAAGAAGCTGAAAGAACAGAAGGTGCATCATATTGGCAAGATGGAAGTCCTCGTGCCCTAAGCAAAAGTGATTTTGGTGGGATTTGGGGGGCGGGGGGTGGAGATTGGAGGGATTAAGGAGTGAACAGAAGGAGAGGAAAGCAGATGGAGATGGTGAGTGCATTGAGTTCTCTTAAGAATCTATAAAGGGGCCAGAGAGAGTGAAACCCAGAGGGAGATGTGAGTTTAAGGGAATCTTAGACATTTGAGATGACACCTGAAAGAAAAGTTCATCTGAGCAAAAGACTGGCTAGCATACGGTAACTACTCTGGGGCTTAGAGAGTAGAGATAGCTTGGAGTCAAGGTCTCTGCTCCCTTTTCAGCTTAAGGCTGTCTCTCTCTCTCTGTCTCTCCTTTGTCTCTTGCCAGTGGTTTTTTGAGAATCCATCCGTGACTGAAATTAGCCTGTCCCTGCACATCTTAGAAACATGAGCCAATAAATTTGCTTCCTTTTTGCATAGCTTAAGATAGATACTTCTATAGAATTCTTTTATTGTCTATATGACACATGTCTATATGATGAATTTCCAAAGAATTTTGAAAAGCACACTGTATAGTTCCCTCTGACAGCCATCCAGATAAAGAGGGTGGGGGGAAGGTCAGGGAGGGGGGAGATGGGGAAAAAGTAATATTTTATTATAGAGTTGTTTTTTTGGATAGCATATATAACATTTACTTTACAATTTCAATATAAGTTACCAGATATTTAGAATTGGAAATGAAATCTGATGCCATCTGGTTCAAATATTTTACTGAATAGAAGACATGAATGCCTCAAGTGAGTGAAAGACTTGTGGAAGGAAAGAATCCAGGACCTGGGTTGTAACTTAGAAACCAGGTTTTGGGGTCATACAGATATGGATTTGGATCCTGGAGCACTGCCCCTCACAAGTCCTAAGCTTATAAAAATTATTTAACTGCTCAGTGTGTGTTTTCTAATATATAACCTGATTCATTCATACATTGACCTTATAGTTATTGTGAGGCATAAATTAGATCGCAAATTAATTAGTAAGGTACCTAGATATCTTTGTTTAGTGCTACCTCTATACTGTCCCAAAACCTGAACGAATTAATAGTCTAAACACTAAAAACTTGAGGATCACAATAATAAGGGTCATACTTTTTCTCTTGTCATCTTATTGTTAGTTTTGGGTACACCAATAATTTGACTTTTCAGTTGAAATTATTATTTAGATTAGTCATAGATTCACATGAAATCAAAATAAATAATACAGAGAAAACCAACATATAGTTTATTCAGTTTGCTCCCGTGGGAACATTTTGAAAAAACTGTAAGATCACTCAACAATTTGTTATAAACAGAAAGTCTTTTTTTATTGATGCTAATATCTATTAAGACATCAGAAGTTATTCTTTAGTACACATTCCTTCAATAGAAAATAAAAATTATGAAGCTTCCCAATTCGATCATTGCTCAAATGGAAGTATGAATAGCATGCATTTTGATCTCTTTTTAAAAGTTATGATGAACTTTATGTAATTTGGAGCTAAAGCAATGTCCTGATTTGAGCATCTGATAGAACGATTAGATAAGAGGTTCTACTACAGCAGACTTCTGACTTTAATTTGGTGACTTTGTCCAAGACACTTAACTTTTATATTCTAGAGCTAATTGTAAACTGGGGCAAAAGTATGTGTCTCTGACTAATTCATGAGAATGTTCTGGGTGAATTAGGTATCATGTTTATCTATCCCCTGCCTATCTTTCCAGCTTCCTCTCTTGACACTCTCCTTTTGCCTTCTATGCTTGGCCGTAAGAATATTTTCAGTTCCTCAAGCAGAGCATGTTCTATCTCATTTCTGCTCATTTTCTCATGCTCTTCCCTCTACCTGGAATATACCCTCATTCCCTGTCTGCCATGCCTCTTAAGCTATTCACACACATATACTTCCTCCCTCCTTCTCTTCCCATCCCTCTCTATGTCCTAGTCCTACTTATTTTCCAGGTCATATCTTTAGCAAAGTCTATAAGGGAAGTTCCCCATGACCCTCAGGCTGGATTAGGTCCCCACATTGTATGTTCCCTTAGCATCCTGTGCCTTTATTTCATGGGACTTAGCCCATGTCCTTGCTGTGCTTTGTCTGGTGCCTGTTTTCACTAGTATAAGAAGTAAATGCAGGAAAGAGACTTTTTTGTATTTCTTCTATCATTGCTTCATTGTATCTATCGCAGTACCTGATGCAGAGTGGGTGCCTAATAAATATCCATGGAATAAATTAAATAAACATACACTTAGCTTTTTTGGAAGAAAACACTATGCAGGTCAGGTGGGACTGTGGGTGGCATTTTTTCAGTATGTGACTCATCTAGATTTAAGACCATTAAATGTTTAAAAATATATCTTTGTGGGGTGCTTCAGCTTTCCTTAATTTTTATTCCTTTTGTTTTTCATTTCACAATTGCTGTGTAATTATCTTGCAAAATACCTCAGAATGTGGCCAAGACAAATTTTAAAAAGGAAGGCAGCCCAAAATAGAGAATGTTTACTTTAATGCATTAAAGATTTGTGAACGTAAAGCTCTTGCTAAAGTCCCCAGTAAAGCATACGTGGTAGCAAATTGCTGCTTCTCATTCTGCCTCAGATGGTGAAAATACCTTGCAGTTTTCAGGCCAATAGAGGTTGTGCATGCTCTGTGCATCTGAATGCCCAATATGATGCTGTAACTCCATGTTTCTGGGATAAAATAATGCTAAAAGTGTGCTATCTGCTTTTGTACTGAAAAAAAATCAAAGAAGAAATTTTTTGTCTCTGTCTACTGAGATCTCATGGATTTTTTTCTCCTTGTAAGAGGAGACTTGTAAATGTTCCCCTTTGGGGAGCTGGCCTTGATTTATCTTGTTCCTGCTTTCCGTTTTCTCTGTCTTAAGTGTTGGGAAAATCCCACTGAAGCCAGCTTTCTGCTTACTCAACATTTATAGAGAGAGGGAGGAGTCAGAACCTCTCTCTGTGTCTCTTTCTCAGCCATCAACAAAGTATTTTGAACTTTTGTCAGAGATTTTAGATACCAATGATTCTTGTACTTGATATCCCATCAAGATCACCAAACATCTTAAAAACAAAAAAATTCAGGGCCTCGTGCTCTAAAATTATTCAGTATGTCTGAAGTGGAACCTGAAAATCAAGCTCTTTTGGTGATAGTGATGTACAATCACATTTGGAAACTGCAGGATTAAAAATAAAGGAAACTGTGGGAATCCCTAGTGCATGAAAATGTTAGTGTCCCTTTGATTGCTTTTGGGCTAACATCTCAATGCACCAACTTGGTCCTTTGTGATCTCACTTCTGCTGGTCCATTGCTCCCAAGTTCATTTCTCCTCATGACCCTCTTGCACTTTCTCCCAAACCAAGCCAACTTGGGCACTGGTAGGTTGCAGAATGTACCACAGGTTTTGTCGACACTTGGACACGGTGGAGAGTTCCTACCCTTCCATGCTCTGGGTAATCCCTACTTACTCCAAGAGGTAACTTGGACTTCTCTGTCCTCTTTTGATGGAATTGGCATCCCTTGTCTGGTCTGTCCTTGGCCTTTGCTCTTCCTTTCCCTTCCAAACTTACTGCACTGTGTTAATTTGCCCTGCACATAGTGGATGCCAAATAAATAGCTGTGAACTGAGTAAATTGCTTGTTTACTTCTGTCTTTCTTACTGTATAGTGAGCATCTGAAAATAAGACCTCTGTTGGGACACCTGGGTCACTTCTGACTCTTGATTTCCATTCAGGTCATGATCAGGGTCATGAGATGGAGCTTCACATCAGGCTCTGTAGTCAGTGGGGAGTCTGCTTTAGATTCTCTCTCTCCCTCTCTTTCTCTTCCCTCCTCCATCTACCTCCTAGGCTTGTGTGTGTTCTCTCTCTCTCTCTTTCTTCCCCTAAATAAATAAGCAAATAAATAAATCTTAAAAAAAAAATAAGACCTCTGTCTTTTCTACTTAGCAACCCTAACACAGATGTTGGCCAGTGGAAAGTATTCAACTAATCATAGTTAAATCAATGATATGAATGAACTTATAAGGAAAATAAAAGAATCCTTATTTTTGGCTAGATATTTTGATGGCTGTCATTGTTCTGAGTCAGAGAACATTAACCTATTACAATAGACACATATTTTAGTAGAATAAAAAAAGGCCTCGGGCTGTTAGCAGTGTTGTTATTGTGTATATTGGAGAAATAGGAACATACAGATAAATTGTACTGTATGGATTTTTCAAGTGTTTTATTTTTACAGCAGTAACACCTGTATAACCTGTTGAGAATTCTAGAGATACAAGAAGATATACAGAAAAGTCTCCTTCCTGCCTTTGTTCCCCAGTTACCAATTTCTTCAAGGCAATCAGGGCTGCAGTTTTATACCCTTTAAAAGACAAATGGTGGGGGTCCCTGGGTGGCTCAGCAGTTTAGCACCTGCCTTTGGCCCACAGCATGATCCTGGAGTCCCAGGATCGAGTCCCACATTGGGCTCCCTGCATGGAACCTGCTTCTCCCTTTGCCTATGTCTCTGCCTCTCTCTCTCTCTCTCTCTGTTCTCATGAATGAATAAATAAAATCTTAAAAAAAATAAATAAAAGACAAATGGTACCATATGCTAAACATTTGTTTTACTCAGATTTTTTTAATTGACTGTTATGTTTTGGTAAACATATGATGTAAATGAATACATAAAGACCTTCTCTTTTATCTCTCTTACGACTTCAAAGTAATGTACTTTATGAATGTATCCCAATCCATTCATTTACTATAGTACCTTATTGATAGATATTTAGGTTCCTATTTCAAGCTGTATCTATGAATTAATTTCCTTGTACATGTTATTTGGGATGTACGTTTGTATATGCAGGGAAATTTTTAGAGTTACACTTGCCAGATTATTGGGTACAATAATTGCAATAATCTTATAATATTGGCAAACTGCCAAAAATAGGTATAATCTTAATTGTCCTGTCAATTATCTCATAAATCTCCAGTGGTACCTTGAATATCTAGGACCTGTGGCTCTGACCATTAAGCACGTGGTCTTTTCTTTTCTTTCTTTTTTTTTTTTTTTTGGTCTTTTCTTAATACATAGAGTTGGTGGAAATGAATTGGAAGTATCTGAGGGCAGTTGGAACTTGAGCTACCTGAGAGTTACCAGTGAGGCTGAGTTTTTAGAATGTTTGTGTTTATAGACTAAATATTTAATAATTTTAGGGTACTTGATTAAATATTGTTAATAAAGATAATTCTCAACATGTTTTCATCAGTTTCAACACTATTCTGTCACTGATTCTTGGAGAGGGGACTGTGTGTGTGTGTGTGTGTGTGTGTGTGTGTGTGTGATTAAAGGAAGGAATTTGGAAATGGTAGTAAATAATAGCAAACACAATGGTTGACTGAGACAGTTTAAAGATTGACCTAGATGGGCATGGTTCTTCTTCCCTGCACAGGTACCATCTTACCCACTAAAGAGAATCGTTCTTTTATTCTTTCTATTTTGATAAGAGATCATGATTATGGACAACACTCTGGTAGAATTTCCCATAGTACTGGTGCCAGGCTCAATATCACTTTCTTTTTGTTTTTCTGTTTTGGAATTATTGATTTTTGCCTTAGGTGATTTTTCTGGCATTACACGATGATAGTCTGTTATTCCTTATATCTAAATCATAGACATCAATTTTATCTGAAATACCCAATAGAATGATTAATATTCACTGTAGCTCATAATTAAACTGCCAGAACTTGAATCACAAGCACTATATTTTTGCATTTTATTGTCTTTTTAAATAAGATTCATTTGTTCTGTTTTTTGCTGATCACTAATACAATTTTAGGAAATATAGAAATATATTTTAAAAAGGGAATTAAAAAAATAAATAAAAAGGGAATAAAATCCTAATCTTGTAATATAAATACAGAAGCTATTGATATTTGGTCTGTTTCCTTTGACTTTTTTGATGATACAGGTATTTTCAAGTAATCAGAAGTTTACTCTGTAACCTGTGTGGCCATCCTGCATTTTTCAACTACCATAATATTTTAATATACATTTCCCAGGTTGTTAATGCCCCATTGAAATAATTTAAAGAATTTAATAGTCCATGTTATGTATACAACATAATTTATTTAACCATTCTCTTATTGTGAGATATATGTTTCCAGTTTTCAGCTTTTATAAAATACACTGCAGTGGCATTATCTTTGAATGTTGGTCTGCATATATAATTACCCTAGATATATACCTCAAAGTCTCAACACTGGATCATAGGATATAAATATTTTTTAAACTCTTGATACAAACTACCAAAATGCTTCCAGCAAGACTCTACTAATTTACAGCTCTGTCATCAATTTATGAGATTGCCCATATCGCTACGGTCTTTCAACATTGTTATTTTTTTAAAGCCATGAAAATTAAATCTTCTTGGTTAAACTTTTTATTAGTGAAATAGAGTATTTTAGAAATCTGTTTCTCGTTTCCTCATCCTTTTTATTAAATATATATATCCCTACATGTTCTTTTGTATTTCTGTCTTTAGGAGATTTAATACTTCACGAATCTTTAATGCTGTTTCCATGTAAACTATATGTCTATGGTCACAGATATTTTTTTCAGAGAATTCTAGTTTGCTTGCATTTTAATTTTCTTGAATTAGGCAAGTTCAGGAAATTTTCGTTTAGACCAAATGTATTGTTGTTTTTCATTGTGAGTCTTTCCTAGCTTTTGTATTTAGAAATCCTTTCTACACCCATGATGCAGAGAGAAATTTACCTATATTTTCTCCTATATATTTTTTATAATTTCAGAGCAGCCTGGCATGTGGGATGAATGGCAACAAGTCTAGTGTGGCTAAGGAAGGTGGAGGGTAAGGTCAGAAAACGTAGGAGGTGGGTGAGGAAGTGTTCCTCCTTCCATTTCTCACTTTCTTATTATTATCTAGTTTTTCCTCCTTTCTGGGTTAAATTTGCTAGCTTATAGTTTATCAGAAAATTATCCATTTGCGTTTCTACATTTTTCAGTACTCAGCTGCTTAATTTTCTCTCAAGTACTTTTTATACATCTGTATCTACCATGTATACCCTTTTACTCTTGAAATTTCTGTTTTATTGCTTATAAACTTGCTAAAATCCATTTGCAACATTAATTAATGAAAATAGTATATTTAAAAAATAACTTTCCTATCCTTTTTTTTTTTTAATTCATCTGTAAATACCAGTTAGGTTGCATTCAGATATATGTGATAAACCCTACTGTGAAGGTTCAACCTAATGGGGCTTTATTTTTCTCACATTGAAGAAAGCCAGTAGGAAGGTAAATCAAGGCTACTTCAGAAGTCTCTAGGAAGGTATTGAGGATAAAGGCCTCTTCTACTCTATTAAGCATGTATGTGGCTATCCTGTTCACAAAATTGTCCTCTGAAAATGAAGTTCCGATTCCAGACAAGAGAAATAAGAGGAAGGATAGAGGGCAGCTAAGATGTTCCTTTTTCACTAGGAAACAAGTTATTTTCCAGCACTTCCAGTAATAAGCATCTGATTACTTCATGGCCCAAAGTGGGTCACATAACTGCTCTTACCTTCAGGGGAGTCTCTAGGAGCAAGTGTTTTGAACTGGGTACGTTGCTGCTTTGAGTACATCTGCATTTTCTTAGTGAAGAAAGAGAACTAACAGTGTTTGCCAAAATGGACAGCCTGTAGTAGAAGCAGTACAAATGAGTCTCAAAAGAAAAATATACATGGTCTAGTCAATATATATATAAAAATGATAAAATCTATAAAATTCCAAAAATACAGGCTAAAAACTGTTATTACTCTGGCTCATTCAGTTGAGAAATTAAATAAAAGTGATAATACTCAAAATTAGCATGCATAAAGTGAAATGGTATTCCTTTAGGAAGTATAACTTGGTATAACCTTTCTGGAAGCAATTTAATAATACATGTGCTGTGTGTTTAAGAGCATCTTATTGAGAGTTTGTTTTGCATTTCCCTGATGACTAATGAAGTTGAATACCTTTCAGAGGTTTCGTGACCATTTGAATTTCCTCTTTGGTGAGTTGCCTGTTCAAGTCTTGCCCATTTTTCTACTTAATTATTTTTTCTTACTAATATGAAGTTCTTTGTATTTTCTGGATACAAGCCATTTGTCTGGGATATGTGTTGAAAACATCTGCTCCCAGTCTGTAGTTTGATTTTTCAAAGCTTTCCTAATAATGTCTTTTATAAACAGAATTGCTTAATTTCAGTGTTATCTAATATATCAATCTTTTTCTTTGATGTTAGTACATCATATGTCCTATTGAGGAAATTTTTCCTTACTCCAAATTCATAGAGATATTTTCTTATAAGGTGTTCTGGAAACTTTATTGTTTTTACCCTCATATTTAGATCTAAAGATGCTTATTTAAAAGATTTCCTTTCTTAGTCATTATCTTTGCTATAATTTATATACTTTTATTTGCATCCATCTTCTGAGCTCTTGCTTCTGCTGCATTGTCTGTTTATCAATTAATGCAGTAATATTACTCTTTCTTTAGTTTTAAAGTGACTTTTGCTATCCAACATTTGGCAAATTCATCTATGTTTTTTCCCTGTTCATTTGAAACCTATAAAGTCCTTCACTTATCTTTACTGTAGAAATTAGTATATATCCTTGACCTATTAAAGTCTACCATTAATTGAGGTACACAGAAGTGTTTCTTATGTATACTGACTGAAGGCTACAGATAGTTTTTCTATCCCAAACAACATAATAAGATTCTTATTTATCTTTTTCAAGAAGGTCTTCTATTATGTCTTTTGGATTTACATATCAATTCTAGCATAAGCTTGTCATGTAAAACCTGTTAGGATCTTGACTAAGATTGCTTTGGAGCAATATTTGGAGACCAATTTGGAGGAGAATTGATATTTTAAACATACTAAAACTTTTCATATGTGAACACAGTATATGTAGCTCTTTATTAATTTAAGTCTACTTAGTTTTCTTAGTCTTGTTTTCTAGTTTTCTCTATACATAATAAGGCATAGCATTTTTAGATTTAGTCTTAGATATTTGTTATTTTGATGCTCAAACAATGATATTTTCTTTAATCTTCTCTTTATTGCTGGTATTAGAGATACAATTAATGTTTAAATTACTGACATTATATTGAGCAACACTGCTAAATGTATTTGTAGATTCTCTTGGGTTTTCAATGGATATAATCATATCATCTATAAATAATGATAGTCATGTTTGTTTCTTTTCAAACCTTTTAATTTTCTTGTTTTACTGTCCTGGCTAATTTCATCTATTCATTGTTGAACTGGTGATAGCATACATACATACCTTGTACTCTATCTCAAAGAAAAACTTTCAGTAATTCACCATTCAGTATGTTGTTTTTTTTTGCAAATTAATCATCAGATTGAGAAATTTCCCATTTTCCCCTAGTATACATATGATTTCTCTCCTTTATTCTGTTGACTTTTAAACTTTTTGTTTTAAAAAATTTGAAACTTAAAGGTTACAAGGATAGTGCCATGTATTTCTTAATACTCTTTATTTAGATTATCTTATTGTTAACATTTTTCTGCATTTATTTTATTAGTTTATTCATATTTTTATTCTAACTATTCCTAAACCATTTGGGAATCAGATGTAGTTATTTGACACTATAGTCTTAAATATCTTCTAAAAACAAGGATATCTTTTTATAAGCTACTGTACAATGATCAAATTCAAGAAATATAACATTGGTTTGATTCCATTATCTAATGTGCAGTCCATAGTCAAATTAACCTAATTGCTCCAATAATGTCCTTTACAGCAAAGTTTTTCCTCAGTGGGCATAGGCATTGTATTTAGTTGTCTTATCTCTTTAGTTTCCTTTAATCTGGAACCTCAACTTTCCTTTGTTTTCCCTTATACTATGTGCTTTCTAGTTTTCTTTTCTCTATTTTTTTTTTTTTCTTCCTTTTGGTGTGGACATTTAAAATTTTTTTGTTTTTTTTTCTTTCAAATCTTCTATAGTCTATAGTCTTTTCCTTACCCTACCTTACCTCAAATCTTCTAAAGTCTATAGTCTTTTCCTTACCTTTACCTTATATATAAATTATAGTATTTTTCCTTGACTTATTATTATAGTCTAGTGTTAATAATAGCATCCATAGATGTCTAACATGTATATTAGTCAAGGGCTGAAGATAATATCCCTGTCCTCTTTCCCAATAGCACAAGGATCTAAATACTGGTTAACCATCTTCCCACACTTTTATGTAGTACTTTGGTTTAGTATTTTACTTATACCTACTTTCTAGTCCTCTCCATATTGACCATTATTTCTTGTTATTTTTTTAAAGATGTATTCATTTATTCAGAGAGAGAGAGAGAGAGAGAGAGAGAGAGGCAGAGACACAGGCAGAGGGAGAAGCAGGCCCCAGGCGGGGAGCCTGACGTGGGACTTGATTCCGGGTCTCCAGGATCACACCCCAGGCTGCAGGCGGCACTAAACCGCTGTTATTTTTATAGTCAGTAGTTTAATGTAGATTTACCAACACAGTAACCAGTTTATTTGCTTATTAGTGCTTTTTGCTTTTCACTTATTCCTTCTGGATTCTACTTTGTTCTTAATAAGGAGCATCTTTGGTTGTATGCCTGGTAAAACCTTTCTTGTTTTCTTGAAAATGTCTCTTTTACTTCATTCATGAATAATAGTGTTGCTGTGTATAGAATTCTAAAATGAGTTACTGGGTGTTATTCTGTATGTTGGCAAATGGAACCAATAAAAAATAAATTTATTATTTAAAAAATAAATGAAATGAGTTATTTTTCCTCAATTCTTAGAAGATAATTTTTAAAGTTCTTGGAAGGTATTTTTTGACTGCTTCCTGTATATATTCTAGCTAATGAGAAATCTGTCAGTCTACTTATGGTTCCTTTGTGGGCAGTTGTCTTTATTTGCTTTAGCTATTTCCCCTTTTCTTTGAAGGAGTGCAGTTTTAAGTTGTGGTACTGTGGTCAGGTTAAGAAGTATTAGAGACCCATGGTGTCTTTCAGTTCTGAACATTTTTCAATCACTGTTTTGAATTTTCTCCCCTGCTACTGTCTTCTTTCATTTTGAAACCTGTGTATATACAGGGTTGACTATTCTATGCTTCATGCTTTCTTACTGGATCTTGTATATTTTTCCATTTCATTTCCTTGTACTGTATTCTGTATGATTTCCCTAGTTTTATATTCTAGTTTATTAACTCTCTCTTAAGTTGGCTTCCTTTTGGTTCTTTTAAAACAACCTTATGTTCTCATAGAACTATGTCCTTGTCCTTTTTATTAATATGATATAGTAAAATATTGTCTCTTTAGAAGTTTTCTATTTCTTTAGTTCCTAAGGCACACATTATTATTCTTTATATACTTAATCTTCATCGTGTTCCATTTCCTCATGCAGTTTATAGCTTTCTCTTGTGAATTGACTTTATGCAGGAGTTTTGATTGTTGTAGTTGTTAATGTGTGCATTGGTGGAGGGGGGTTCTATATATGTCTTGGCTCCTACATGGTTCCTTTCAGAAACATTTTATGTTTGCCTCTAACTGACCTATATCTTGAACTGTTTCTATCTCAATTTTCAACTCAGGAGTCTCACTCCATGCAAATATGAATTTGGATCTATACCTATGCATGAGTAAATCTAGGGTTGGATTTCTCATAGGTGGCTTTTCTTTTTCCTTCATGGCATTGTTCAATCAGCAAGATTCCTTACTACTTTCTTGAGTTAGTGGGCAGTTTATCTCCTGCCTTTTTTTCATGGACTGGGTGACATCTTGCTTTTCTGGGATTTGTTTAGGGAGACTTAATACTAGCTCTTAACTCATGTGGTTCCAAGCCCATTTCTTTTGCCTCTTCATACACGCTATGACCCAAGTTCCTAGGTTCTTATGTCTTAATCTGAAACCCATTTGGACCAAAGTGTATCAATTTTTGCTTTTTTAAAAAAAAGTTTATTTATTCATGAGAGACACCCAGAGAGAGAGGCAAAGACACAGGCAGAAGGAGAAGCAGGCTCCCTGCGGGGAGCTCGATGTGGGACTCGATCCCAGGACCCCGGGATCATGACCTGAGCTGAAGGCAGATGCTCAACCACTAAGCCACTCAGGTGTCCCCAGTTTCTGCTTTCTTAATAGGAATTTAGTTTCTTATTTGTTTTTGTAGCTGAAGTATTCCATTTCTTATTTTCAATCTTGGCTCTGATCACTTTGTATGTGATTTCTGTATGTTAGTAATGTCATCTTGGTTCAGCACGTTTTTTCTCCTTTATTTCTGTCTTTATCTTCATTAACTTCTACTTTCTCTCCTTAAGCTTTTTATTATTATCTTTATTTACTAAAACAACTCTATGTTAATGTTGGAGGGAATTTATTAAAAAAGAAAACTTCCTCATAATCCCATAATTGGAACATAATGATCTATTTGTAGTCTCTGGATATTCTTCAAATCTTTATACATAGGATTTTGTAGTTACAACTATGTGGCATATTTAATTTTGTATTCTCTCGTTTACACTTTTCCCCACATTTCTAAGTAATCCTCAGATCACGACTTTTTAAACAAGATTTTATTTATTTATTCATGAGAGACACACACAGAGAGGCAGAGACATAGGTAGAGGGAGGAGCAGACTCCATGCAGGGAGGCTGACGTGGGACTTGATCCTGGTTCTCCAGTATCACACCCCAGGCTGAAGGCGGTGCTAAACTGCTGAGCCACCAGGGCTGCCCAGATTACCACTTTTAATGGCTTTATGATAGTTTCTTGAATTGATGTACTCTGTCATGCTTAAAGAGTTTCTTGTTTTCAGTTTTTCATTATTTTAAATAATTTTTTCCAGAATATATTTTTTGCATATGTATCTTTTACATTATTTTCTATGGCTAAAATCTCAGGAAGGAAGATGTTCAGTTAAAAATTCTGGTTCAGGCATTGCCAATTTGTCCTTTGAGTGGATTTTCCCATTTTACAGTAACATTAGGAATACATTTTCACAGCAACCAAAAGCATTTATTTGACACCTACTGTGTGGGCAGCTCTGTGCGTTTTGAATACCATAGTGATGAATAAGATTTACTTCATGTTTCAAGTAACTTATAGTGAAGTCAAGGATGTAGCCTGCTACATGTTATAATATTAGGGCAAAAGGAACAAATGCTGTAGTCAAATCTAATCAAGGAAGAAATTTCACAGAAGAGCTTGTATTTCAGCCATAGGTAGAGGATAGAGTGGGATCTCCCTGGGAAAGGAGAGGCTGGACAATGTTCCATGCTGAGAAAACTTAATGGGCAAAGCCAGAGGCGTGGAAAATTCTACAGTGCATTTAGAGAACATTGAAATTGATGGTGTGGCTGGAATAGTGGGTGAGGGAAAGGAGCAGGTGGCAGATGAAGTTGAAGAAGGTTGTTGGATTGTAGATCTTGAGTACTTTTTGCTAAATGGTTTTGAATATAATCAGCCAGAGTTTTCATTTTTACCTCATTGCAAATGCTGGGTTTAGAAAAGCACACGTTGTAGCATCATGGTAACTTATGGTTGGCAGAGGACTTAGCCAGTTCTCTATGTTATAAATGAGAGAAGTGATTGCTATAGAATTTAAGAAATTTTTTCAGGTTTACACTGATAATGTTGAGGTATATCTGAAGGTAAACTAGTTCCCTTTTTCAGGAAATATTTGTTGAACATCTCTTCATGGCTCCATACTGAGCACTGCTTCTGAAGAGAAGAAGATGAATGAAGTATATGGCCAGTGACAAGTCATAGCTGGTCAGGGAAAATAGAAAAATCAATAATTGTAAAATAGAGTGGAGACAATGATAGAGATGGGTAGAGGGTATTTGGAAAACACAGAAGAGGGGCAGCTATTTTAGCTTGGCAAGGTGGATGGGAGAGAAACTGTGGAAGGTGAGGTCTATATTATATCATAAAGAGTAGGTAGGAAGAAGTTTGCCAGTCATATGAAGACAGTGGTGAAGGAAAGGTGTTGCAGTATGAATAAAGGTATGAGGTAGGAAGAAGCAAGGTGGTATGGGACCCAAAGCCATTTCATATTGTAGGAGAATCAATTGTGAGGCAGAGAGTGTCAAGATCTAAAGCAGAAACTAAATGGCTAGATTGTGTTTGCTGTGGTAAGCAGTATGAGCTTTATCTTTTAGGATAGCAGAGGATCTTAAAATATTTAAGAGGGAAACTTGGCAGGACTCTCTGAATGATTGGAGGTAAGGGTGAGGCTGAGGGAGAGAAGAGCAGAATATGATTCTCACGTGGATTTAGGTTTCTTCTCTAGTTAGTTGGGTTCATCAAGATTTAAGGTGGTGGTGCTTTTGTTTCAGGAGAAGCAGTGCTGTGTGGTAGCTAAGGCCATGGAGCAGATTTTACTGGGCATATGGAAGCTCAAGTGTTTTTGAAATGATTGAGGGGACAACCAGGTGCATTTGAAGGTCTCTGCCAGGGTCCATGGACATCATCACATTTTTAAAAACACTTCTTTATTGCCAAGAAGTTTGCAGGCATAATAAATCATTATAAGTTTCAGGAAACCTTCTTAAATGGGCAATTTCAAATGTACAACAGGCAAGGCCGAACCAGAAGTTCTTAAGGGTAGAGAAGCTCCTCATTAGAGAATGACAATACTAGATGATAATAATAGTTACTAACATTTGTGGGGCACTCATTATCTTCCACATGTGGTACTAATGCTTTACATTTGTGATTTTATTTAATCTTCACTATAGCTCTTAAATGAGGAAATGAAGGCACAGTGAATGTAATTACTTGCCCAGGGTCACTAATTAATGAGTACACTGTGGGATACCAACTCTAAGGCCCTCACTCATAAACTCCAGGCCATTCTGCCTCCCTATGAAGCTGATATGCAATGGGTGTGGTGCCACATCGAGATTTTCAGGGTTCATCTGTCAAAATGATGGCATCATTGAATCACCCATGTGAAGTAAGAGGTTGAGGGCTTTAAATCAGCTGTTTGAGAAGTGGTAGATGGGGATGAAATAAATTAGATGGTCTCTGAAGCTCTCTGAGTTTATAACAGAACTATAACCTCCTTAAACCAAATTATGAAATGTCACTACTTCTCTTATGAAAGATTTTTCTTGCTTAAATAGGTCAATGCAAGAAGATGAAATGAAACAGATTAAATATTAAAGGCCTCCATTGGAAATCAAACCATTAGAACCAGCAAAGAAAATTAAATGTAACCATTCCTTAATTTCTTTTTTTTTAAATTTTTATTTATTTTATTTATGATAGTCACAGAGAGAGAGAGAGAGAGAGGCAGAGACACAGGCAGAGGGAGAGGGAGAAGCAGGCTCCATGCACCAGGAGCCCGACATGGGACTCGATCCCAGGTCTCCAGGATCACGCCCTGGGCCAAAAGCAGGCGCTAAGCCGCTGCACCACCCAGGGATCCCCTTCCTTAATTTCTTGCCAGGGACATATGTATGAAAACATAAATTCTATCATCAGAAGTAGAAGAATTTGAGATCGAGGATTTCATGGGTTGGGAAGAGCAGATTTTTTTTAAATTACGCCTATGAAAACCATATACACAATTTATATTTGCTAAAATAAAACTATAAACCTCATACTAGATATAGAAAACAGATATTTTTTATATTTATATGGTGGATTATGTAATTAATTTCTGCTTATCATTCCTTGCTTCTTAGAAACTTTATACTCCTTCATAATTCAAAGAAGATCCCTTTTAATTTCCTCTGTTTACATTAACTGTCATGTAAAAAAGTCTTTTGTCTTATTTGAAATGGAGAACCAGGCACAGAAAATAATCAATGCATGTGTGACTTAACTTCCTCTTTTCTTACAGATACGAAGTGGAGTATCGGGATTTGGGGTCTATTTTCCCTTAGCTTCCTGTTTCTTGCCAATAATTTCATCACAAAAAACACTTCTCTGCTGCCATCTGCCCTGCTTCCTTTCTCTATTTTCCACCCTTGTTTCCTCATTTTCTAATTACTCCCAACAGCAGTGACTCAAACATGTATTAGAAGCAAGATTCACACAGTTGCCAAATAGGAGTAGGAATTTCACAAAAGGAGTCATTGTGCATCTGGATTTTCATCTCCTAAAGAAAAAGAGCAAGGACCCTTAAGGAAAGTCAAGACTTAAGGCACAAAGTAACATAATAAACATGTTCAGGAATAGCACTTTCCTATATTTCCACTTCTGTTACATCTTTAAGATAGACTTCCTCCAGGAATAGTTCACAATTATTTGATTCCTTCCCGCTTTGGGATACAATATCATACAGTTGCTCTTCCCTGATCAACTGAATTCAGATATGGCCATATGACTTGTCAGAGCCAGCGAAATACGAGTAGTAGTGAAAGATGTCACGTCTGAGCAGAAGATTCAAGAATCATTGCATACTTTAATGTATTCTAATTCTTGACAGTAGCTGCTCTCAACTGGAGTCTCTGAGTGATGATATGAACAGTCCCCTTGCTGACTCACAGCAGGGCATGTAACCTGAGCAAGAAATAAATATTTGTTGTTTTAAGTCCGAGATTTTTGGGGTTGTTTGTTTCTGTGGCAAAACGTAATCCATCCTGATTAATACACTAAACTCTTCTAGCATCTTAGGCCCATAAAAAATGTGTAACAGATGCAAATCTCATAATACCAGATGAAAGGTATTATGATTTGCAGACTTGAAAAAATCAAAGTAGTTTTAGAGTATTAACTCTGAGGACACACTTTTTCTGCATCTCCCTAGTAGTGCCTAACCTAATGCACTATAGTTTTGTGTTTATAGATCTGCCATGGTTCTAGAGGCTCCTTAAGGGCAAGATGATGTCTCATTCTTTCTTTACCCTGGGCACCTAGCACTATGTGTGATGTTTAGTGGGCACTAGATGAAGATAGATTAGTGAAAAGGACCAAAAAATTTGCCTAGCACATAATAGTTGATCAATAAATATTTGGTTTTAAATATCTCAATGTTTGTGGTTGCACAAAGTGCATTCACCTCCTTGGTGGTAGCTTCTTGGCTAATTTTCCAGGCATAAAGGAACAGTTTAATGTGGATTCTCAAGTTGTATTTTCCATGCCACCAGGGCCTTTAAAAAGCTTTATTTAAAGTTAAGTACCATTAGTACAACTGTGGTGGGAGGGATGATGTATTTTCATATAAACTTGTTTGCAGCAGGTGCTGAGCTTGCATCTTGACCATCTTTCCACTGGGCATAATAATTAGGAAGAAATCCTGATGCTAAAGCTTGGCTAGTGCATAGTTATTGATTCAAAGTTTATTATTTCACTAGGGATTGTGAAGAATTTTACTTGGTTTAAAAAGTGCTTAATACATGTTACTCTGAATATTGAGGAATTATCAATGTGGCTACTTTGTGTGCTTGCCTTGGTCCAGTGGAAGCTGTGCTTTAATCCCTCTTCTTCTCTCACCATCCCCATTTTATTTCTTTCTTCCTGAAAAGGATTTCGGGCATCTGGGAGAACATGCATACACCAAGCTGTTGTGATCACGTTCCTACTTGCCTACTTCCATTATCTCCCTCCTCCCTAAATTTAAATTCCCTAAATGCGACACACTTCCTCATGTTTGTCTTTTGTCTAAGTACATCCTCAAGTGCCCAAAAAGCCAATCCCTGGGTTTATTCATTTATTCTCAAATATTTATTAAGAGCTACTCTACACAAGCCTTTGCTCTAAGCCTCGTGAAGATAGCTTTTGGAGAACTTACATTCTAATGGAAGAAACCGATGACTAACAAATAAGTAAATATATAGTATGCCAGGTGGTGATAATAAAGAGGATAAGTGGGATCATGAATGTGGGAGTGGGGCAGGGCAGTGATGCTAATTTTTGCAGGGAAAGGAAAGCCTGATAGATATGGTAGATATGGTGCTTATTAGATGCCTTAAGGAAGTGAGAAGGAAAGCCATGAGCACAGGGATGAAGAGGAACTGAAAAGTTCACAGCAAAGAGAAATGCAAATACAAAGGCTCTGAGGCAGAAGCATGCTTGAGGGACTCAAAGAAGAAAAAGGAAAGGAATCCTTGCCTGAGTCAGAGGGGTAGGCTAGGGGTGGTGCACAAACCACATAGGGCTTTTTTTCCCTTTTTTTTTTTTTTTTTTCAAATCAATGTGTTTAGATCTTTGGTCTGAATGAAGTGGGAAGTTGTTGTGTGTTTTTTTGGGCAGAGGTGTGTCTTAATAGGATCTGACTAATATGATGAGAATAGATTGTCAGGTGGGTAGAACAGGGAATGGGTGACCAGTAAGGAATCTTTTAGACTTATTTAGACATGAGATAAAGGCACTGACTTCCAATACTCAGTTGAAGTGTTGGCTTTTCTGAGAAGCTCTCCTCATTCTCCTAGGCTGAGTTTGGCCCACTTCTGAGCTCCCATAATAAACTTATTTTTGAAATGAAAGTGTGTACTTGAGTTGGCTTAAGTCTGAAAGTCAGTTATAGAATTGAGAGTTCTCTGAGTTCATTGCCAATTAGAATACTAAGTTTAAAGATAATAAAACATATATATATATATATATATATATAGCATGTTATTAAACTTCACAGTCACTGCCAGAATTATTTAGAACTTCAGGGGGAAGAATATTTTGATATGGTTTTTTTTTTAAATAAATTTTTATTTATTTATGATAGTCACACACACACACACAGAGAGAGAGAGAGAGAGAGAGAGAGAGAGAGAGTCAGAGACACAGGCAGAGGGAGAGCAGGCTCCATGCACTGGGAGCCCGATGTGGGATTTAATCCTGAGTCTTCAGGATTGCACCCTGGGCCAAAGGCAGGCGCCAAACCGCTGCACCACCCAGGGATCCCTATTTTGATATGGTTTAAAAAGACATGAACAGAAATCTCCCAGAGGAAGACATAGACATGGCCAACACGCACATGAGAAAATGCTCTGCATCACTTGCCATCAGGGAAATACAAATCAAAACCACAATGAGATACCACCTCACACCAGTGAGAATGGGGAACCACAAATGTTGGAGAGGATGTGGAGAAAAGGGAACCCTCTTACACTGTTGGTGGGAATGTGAACTGGTGCAGCCACTCTGGAAAACTGTGTGGAGGTTCCTCAAAGAGTTAAAAATAGACCTGCCCTACGACCCAGCAATTCCACTGTTGGGGATTTACCCCAAAGATTCAGATGCAATGAAATGCCGGGACACCTGCACCCTGATGTTTCTTAGCAGCAATGTCCACAATAGCCAAACTGTGGAAGGAGCCTCGGTGTCCATCGAAAGATGAATGGATAAAGAAGCTGTGGTCTATGTATACAATGGAATATTACTCAGCCATTAGAAACGACAAATACCCACCATTTGCTTCAACGTGGATGGAACTGGAGGGTATTATGCTGAGTGAAATGAGTCAATTGGAGAAGGACAGACATTATATATTCTCATTTATTTGGGGGAATATAAATAATAGTGAAAGAGAATAGAAGGGAAGGGAGAAGAAATGGGTAGGAAATATCCGAAAGGGAGACAGAACATAAAGACTCCTAACTATGGGAAACGAACTAGGAGTGGTGGAAGGGGAGGAGGGCAGGGGGTGGGGGTGAATGTGTGACTTGCACTGAGGGGGGCACTTGATGGGATGAGCACTGAGTGTTATTCTGTATGTTGGCAAATTGAACACCAATAAAAAATAAATTTATTATTAAAAAATTACTAGTGAATGGTGATAATAAAAAACAGACTAACTCATAATGGGTTCTATTATTGTTTTTAAATTCTTTATAATCTACCCTTTTAATGCCTGCACCCAGGGCGGGCTAATCCCACCACGTCCTTGGTTTGTCACTGACAGGAAGAACTTTCTCTCTTGTAGGTGACAGAGCACCCAACTTGAAGTGCTTTGAGCAAAAGAGAAATTCAAAGGAATATCTAGCTTCAGGCACGATTTGATCCAGGGATTCAGTTTTCCTCTAGATCATTGTCTTTCTCAGGTGGGCTGTCTACTCTTAGCTGCAAGGTGGCTGACAATGGCTCCAGCCCTGTGGATACCTTGCTCTGGTTCACTGTGGCAAAAGTCCCAAAATAACACTCTAATACCATTGTATGTTCATTCTTGAATCAATCACAGTGGCCAAGGGGATATGATATTCTGACTGGCCAGACAGGCCTGGGTCTCTTTCTCCCTTGTTACTATGGCTTCCTCTTCCGTTAGGGTTAGCTTTCTCAGTGGGAATCCCCTTTTCAACCTCCCTCCCTCTCTCTCTCTCTCTCTCTGTCTCACACACACACATCCCCCTTTCATAATAAGCTCTGCATTTTGCCTCAAGGACTTTATTTGAGCTGATCTCATCATATTTCTTGTGTGTACAGAAAAACAAAATAATGCCTCACAAAAGCTGCATTTTGTTTTACCCTGTTGGTGCTATATAAATCTGGGTCTCAGCATGAAACAGATGGAACACTCAAATTAGGATAATTTGAGAAGAATGTAATAAAGGGACCATTTGCAAAGGTGTGGGCAGGATGTAAGAAAACCACAAGGACAGTACTGCACTCTGGGGCTAGTAATTGTAGCTCTATTTACCGACCTCCCCAGGCCTGAGGGAGTAGAGGCGGATGGAGGCCTCTGGTAAACTTGTGCAGGGAGGGTACACAGCCAGTTGTTGCTGGAAATGAAGATGTATTATTGGAGTCTGCTTAAGTCTAGAGGCCAACCCTAAAATTGGCCTCCAGATGGCAGCAATGAACATAGGGGCATTAATACCCTGACATCACTCTCCTTTAGCTCTCCTGTCTTCTACTGCTGGCTCCCACTGGCAGAACCCAACCAGAAGCCACAGAGCAGAAGAGCTCCCAAGTCAGCCTCTCAGGGCATAAGACAGGATGGAGAGGGTAGAGAGAAGATCCAGAGGGACAGTGGGTGATACTCTCTACTGCTTTTGCTTCTCAGTATAGGCATTTATCTTTTGTGTAAGTGTAATGTCCTTGTTGCCTTCACAGGGGTCTCAGGAAGTCCCATCAGCTGTGACTCATTGTTGAATAATGTCACTTCGGTGATGCTTGTTCCTCAAACCAGGAGCAAGGAACAATGCAAAGCACAGCTGCTGTAGTGCTAGATCCTGTTGCATGAGTTGTCTTTCCTCATCCTCACTCAGTGTGCTCCTTATTTCCTCCAGCTTCACAGCTAGATAGGGCAGGATGAGGGTGAACCAAACCTTTATTCCTTCAGAATCTTGGTTCAGGCCATCCCTTCTTTGTTGGGTTGCTTCCATGTTCCCTGGTTCCATGGAGGAGTGTAGTCCTCCATGTTGCATTAGCCCAGTTTCTCCCCCTGGTAACTGGGTTTAGTCAGCGAGTCCTTCTCTTGCCTGCTTAGTCATATGGCCAACCCAAATGACCCAAAGCAACCTCAGCTTCCAACTCAGTGCAACTCTGGCTGTGTTTTCTGATTAGAAGCATGTCACCAAGTACTGAGGCACTAAGACTTCCCAGGTCAGGTGGCCAAGTTCATGGGGATGAAAAGCAAAAATTCTATAAGTGGGTTGTTAGGTGTTAGGGTGAGAGTGAGTCTCTACCTCTCCTTCTTCTATATGTTGGTGGAGAAGGAGATAAATTATATAAAATGCTCTTTATGGGGTAAAAATTGTAAGATCAGTAAATGCATGGACAAGAGTGCAATGCTGCACTTCTTTTGTCTCAAAATACATTCCTTGGACACAGGCAGTGTTGGATAAGATAACAGAACAAATGAATAAGGCATCCAGCAAGTCCATGAGTAGTGGTGTTGGCAGGATGCTCTAGAGAATGACAGGACAGAGACATCTGATGCTACAGTATAGGTATACTGTTTTTCCCAGTAACTGAAGGCAAATTAATTCTGATTTTCTTTACTATGGGTATGGAAGGAAATAGCATTTGCCTGGTTAGTAGCTGCATACCATATGCCACAGTCTGTTGATTTCTACAATAAAAATACTGCTGCTGGAGCCGCAGTTGTGATTGGCAAAGCCAGTTGGTTCAGTTTGTGATTGTCTCCCAATAGTCTCTACAAACCATCTGGCTTTTTCTGAGTTAAATAAAGATAAGATGGGAATCACCACCCTTTAATTCTTCCAGTCTTGGGTAGTAGCAACAATCTCTGCAATTCTCCTAAGGTGTGGCAATGATTTTAGCTTATTCTATTGGGTGGGGTAGTTCTAGGAGCATCCATGTGACCCTCACTCAACAAATAGTGAGCCATTGTGATCAGCAATCCCTACTGCTGATTGATAGATATCTATTTCCATGATATATTCTAGGACTGGGGAAGTAGCCCGGGATAAGTCTCTGGTGCCAGTGGACCTACTGTGAGGCAGACTCAAGCCAAGGCTCTTATCCCCTATCTCTGCAAGCTTTCCTCCTTTGAATGGTGCACCAAAGCAGTATTTCAGGGTGCAGTGTAAATTCAGATCCAGTACCTAGTCAGTGGAAGTTCTGAATGTTTTCCTTTTCTCATGCATAGTCACCCTAGCAACAGCCACAGGATCCTCTGTGAAAGACTTGAGGGATGCCTATGGCAGCATTGTAGGGTCATCCTCAGGAGAACTCAGCTTTTCAACAGAGGGAGAGGCTGAGTTAGTGAAACTTAGTAAGAGGCTTAGAAATCCCTACTGCGTTATATTTTGGCCCATCAGACCTAGAATATTTCCTCTAATATGTGTCAAGTAGCATTTTTATAGGTCAACCTATTTTTATTTCATTTCTTGGAATCTTGACCTTGTGGATCAAGGCTCTGATTACCTCTCATTCCTGTGGTTAGTTGCACCTACCTTGTCACTGACAGTCAAGTACCACCAGCTGGCTTCTACCATTCATGGATCCCTTTATCTCCATTGAGATCAAAGAACTTGATTTTATTTCAGCATCCTCCCTGCCACATACCATCCTCACCTGCAGGGGACAGCCACCACAAGCTTTTCAAGGGTGCCTCCCTCCCCGGTCTCTGTGAAGTGTGGGAGTTCTGGTTGTGGTGATTGCTCATAATGAAGCCGCTTCAGCATCCCAGCTCTCTAAGGCTTTAGACTCTTTCTGCTCCAGTAGGAGTCAGCTGACTCAACTTCTGTGCGGGGTTAGATGGTAAATATTTTAACAAGACACAAAATTCATTAACTATCTTTGCCAAAGACTGAAATGGTTCTTGTTGTTGTTGTTGGTATGTTTATTTTTTTTAACATCAAAAGAACTGAAAAATGATTCTTAGTTTGTGGATGATACCAGAATAGAAAGCAGTCCAGATTGGGCCCACAGACCATAGTTTGCTGACCCTTACTGTACAGGATGGCAGGGAGGTTCACTGTGACATCATAAACTTAGGCCACCTTTGACTCCAGGCTTTAATTTGACAATTTGTCAGGTCACTGATGCCACTCTCTGGTGCTTAGGTGAGTATACACTGTCACTGAATTAAACCAGACCAATGCCCTTGAAACCTCACAAATCCTCTACTGATTCCTGACACTGCAGATTAGTAGGGTTCTGTAAGTGCTGAGGCATGTTGGCTGTCTGCTACTCCTCTCTCTGGGCTTTCCTAGGACCTAACTTAGGTATAGACCTAGAGGCAATGAGAGGTGGTAGGAATGGGTTCTGGGAGAGGATGAGCCAACAACAGGTTATTTTGCAGGGAGAGGCTGATTTTCTTAGGGAGGAAATGTCTGTCCCCACGTGCAGGAGGATTTTGTGTGTTCAGACTTTTTGTCTTTGGTTCTGCTCATTTATCAGGGTCACAGCCTTTGCCCACCAAAACCTTACCTTAGTATTACACACCTGATGAAGTTGATCATGTGATTGGCACTGCAGCCTTTTCTGCAGCCATTCTAATCTGGTTCTGGGCTTGGTCCTCAGCCACATCTGCTCTGTGACTCTAGAAGATGAGGGGTTGTGATGCTGTGGGAGATGAGTAGCTATGGGAACATTCTGTCTTCTCCATGCATGCTCTCAATCGTATATTCCCAGATTTCAATTTCTCATTTTCCATTTGTACACCTTATAGGGCTGCAAGAAGAAGCAAGAAACTTGACAATATTTCTAATCACTACCATCACCAGAGCAGTAAAGATGAGGCCTCTTAACCTCCCAGCACCTTCCCTTCCACCTGTATTTAATTTCTTGCCACCACTGGTGACAGCTGAGTAGCTGATTTCACCCTTGGCCTGGGTCATTGGGCTTTCCTTTTCTCTTGGCAAGGAGGTGTTGCCTGCATTTCTCAAATACATGAGAATCCCACTTCACAGTCTTAGTAGAAAACAGCATGTTCAGGTTAGGATAATTTGAGAAGAAGTTCACAAAGGGATATAGAGGCAGGAAGCAGTGATGGGAGAGAGCAGTTGCTGGAACCCAAGCAGTTATAACTGTGTAGGAGGGGTTGCCAGAAAAGAGCTAAGATGATACTAAGTTGGGGGGCAGAGTCAGCACTTTTGACATTTTCCTGTAATATTTTATGCAGGTATGCAGCCAATCTCATTTTTGACGTACCTTATTTATAACTCCAGAGCATCATATGGCTCCTGTTTTTAAGTTCACAAAATAATTATTTCACTTTCTTTAGACATCCTTATGTTTTTCAGCTGATGGAATTCAGTTAAGCAGCCTTAGCTATATTGAAAAACTAAATGAATACAGTGAAGATTTCTTTTTGGTTTTCCTTCATTTTTTTTTACAGCATATCCTTGAAACATGACAGTTTATCATTCCATAGATTTGTAGGAATTTTTTTTTTTTTAGAAAATCATCCTGATCTATTTTCTTTAAGTACCATCATAGCATAATTTATTTTAATCCTTTAGCCTGTGGGTCACTTTTATCTGATGAGTACTTTCATTTAAATTTTAATTAGGGTTTGCAAGCCCTTCCTTTAGAGACTGCAGAACAATAAATAAACTTTTGTAGTGTGGCAAGGTGATCCATATTCCAGAAAAATCAATATCCAGGGTTCTATATGCATTAGTTCAAGACAAGAACTATTTTCTCATTTGCTCTTGAAATTACTTTAGATTTCCAAACATAAAATCATATAACATTCTATAAGTTAAGGATGCAGGTTCATTGGTTCTAAGTGTCCTCCTCCACAGTGGTGATTTTCAGGTATTTTTGGGATATGTCCTTAATTGTCTGGAGAATGGGTCCTCTTACTCTTCACATCTTTCCTACTCAGTACTAGAAGATGACATAAAATCTCACTTAATAGGTGGCACACATGCCTCTTAACATTACTGTCCCCATATATGGGGCTATTAATTATTCCCTGGAAATCATTTTACTAGGGCAGTTCCTAGTGGTCTATCTCCATCCATCACTTTGTGATCACTGAGTTTTTATATCACCTTAAATTTTGATGAGGTGTTGCTGCAAGAAAGAAGGCCATTTATCATGTCTGTTTTATTGAAAGGACTAGACAAGACAAAGAGGTGCTACATAACCCATTATGCCCTGAAAGTTTCTAAGCCATATTCTTCAATAGATAAAATTTTCTTTAATCAAACTCTGTACAAAATAAATGGGGTGCTGTTTGTGAGAAACCCCTCTCTCTCCACGCCAAACTTTTTAGCTCCTTTTAATATATATCTTGAGAGTCTGCTTCTCTATGAAGTGCTCTTTTTTTTTTTTTTGAGACTATGAGAAGCAATTAGCTGTTCCCAGAGCAGTGACCCCATGCACTTTGTATGCATTTCTGCTATAGCACTAAATACCTCTTGGTTTGTTAATGCATCTTTTTATAAGTCTTTCTCCTATAGACTGAGTGCCCTGAGAGCACAGACTGTTAATTATTTACCTTTCTGTACACAGGGCTGCTCAGTGCATTGTGGCTGACTGAGTGAATTTTGAGCAGTAAGCTTAGCTGACATGTCTTTGCATGTATATGGGATTGCCACTAAAAACTGAATTTATGATCCATTGGTGATGCTGTTTTCCTAGTCTCAGCAGCCAAATGGTTACTGGATGAACTTTTTCAGTATTTTTCCACTCATTCATTCAGCATTTATTAAGCACCTATTAAATGCCAAGCTCTCACTTAAGCTTTGAGAATTACAAAAGTAATACCTTGTGCTGCCTTGCCCTTCTTTCAGTTATGAAGAAAACATAAATACAGAATACTTGTGTCACAGCACAGCACTGTACATGCTGTCACAGGGCAGAGTGGGAGCCAAGGAGCAGCGGATGGCAGAAGGATACTCACCAGCCCCCAAGGGACAGTGAATGCATGATCATGAGGTCAGCTCCATTTTCTGAGCACCCCTGGCAAGCCAGTGTAGTCGGAAACATGGGGTTTGTGTGTCCTGGTAACCGAATGGTAAAACCATTCATGTTTTATTCTGTGATGCCAAGTGATAATGAGGATTAGCTGCAGAATTAATGCACATTTTCAGCGAAGCAAGTCATTAAAAATAAATGTAAATCCAATTTAGCTACTCTTTTAGCTTTAATAAACTAATATGTTATCGTAAGAACCTTGTTAATTTGTACATTTGTAGGAAAAAGCCACAAAAATGACCTGATTTGCACTTTAATTTATATTCAAGCAGCTGTAATTTTATAAAAATGGGATACATTGGCCATCTACAAAGTACTTACTATGTGATTCCTACAAGTCATTGAAAGTAATTATCATATAGTGCAAATGCTTCCCTGAGGTTCTCATAAGGAAGTAGAGGATATTCAGTCCTAAGTACCTAGGACCTTTTCTCCCTACCCTCTATTAATTTAACAAATACTTACTGAGTGCCCACTATATGCCAGCAAAGAATACGACAGAAATCATAAGTTTACTCTTGGCCTGACTCCTGAGGTCACATAGAATAATTCCTGGAAGGATGCCTGGGTGCTCAGTGGTTGAGCATCTGCCTTTGGCTCAGGTCATGATCTGGGGTCCGGGAATGGAGTCCTGCTTTGGGCTCCCCCCAGGGAGCCTGCTTCTCCCTCGGCCTGTTTCTCATGAATAAATAAAATCTTTTTAAAAAAGAATAATTACTGGAAAGGATACTTTCAGAGGCTCCTTCCAACATCCTATGGTTTAGGACTCCTAAGCTGGTCCTTTGTGGGGCTCTCCCCTTCTGGAACTCCGGAGCCCTGCTGCCAGAAAAGCGATGAGTGTGTGTTAATTCAAGTCACTGTAGCAGACAAACCTCAAAACCCCTGTGGCCGAACACAACAGGCGTCTCTCACGTCAGATCCAACTGTCTTGAGGGGAGGAAGTGGAAGTTGGTCCCATTTCCAGGGACCCAGGGCTGGCCTCTGCCATCATCAACACATGGTGTCCAAGGTCACCCTGGGGTATACCAATATGCTGACACCCTGAAGGGAGATGGGCGATTTCCTGTAGGAAAGCTCTGTGAGCCAGGGTGGCACATGTGGCCTGTGCCCTCATCCCACTGGTTGGAACTCAGGTACATGGACACAACACTGCAGGAGTGGGGATTGGGGAATATAGTCTAGCTGTGTGTACCCAAGGGGAAAAAGAAAAAAGAAAAAAAGAACCAGGTTTGGTGGATAACTAGCTAGTCTCTTCCACAATAAAGCTGTACTGTTGCTATTATTAATCACATTATCTATAATCACCATGTATTGAGCACCAACTTGTAATAAGAATTTTATCCTAATTGCCTCATAATTTTCACAATAACCCCATGTACCATTTGGTTCATTGGCACATACTTATTGTGCATCTCTGGGCTAAGTATCAAGCTAAAGTGGAAACAGTAGTAAAAAGTTGATCAGATTAGGGATATATATACTTTTAACATTTTTTAATAATTTATTTTTTATTGGTGTTCAATTTGCCAACATACAGAATAACACCCAGTGCTCACCCGGTCAAGTGCCCCCCTCAGTGCCCGACACCCATTCACCCCCAACCCCCGCCCTCCACCCCTTTTACCACCCCTAGTTCGTTTCCCAGAGTTAGGAGTCTTTATGTTCTGTCTCCCTTTCTGATATTTCCCACACAATTCTTCTCCCTTCCCTTATATTTCCTTTCACTATTATTTATATTCCCCAAATGAATGAGAACATGTAATGTTTGTCCTTCTCAGATTGACTTATTTCACTCAGCATAATACCCTCCAGTTCCGTCCACGTTGAAGCAAATGGTGGGTATTTGTCATTTCTAATGGCTGAGTAATATTTCATTGTATACATAGACCACATCTTCTTTATCCGTTCATCTTTCGATGGACACCGAGGCTCCTTCCACAGTTTGGCTATTGAGGACATTGCTGCTATAAACATCAGGGTGCAGGTGTCCCGGTGTTTCATTGCATTTGTATCTTTGGGGTAAATCCCCACCAGTGCAATTGCTGGGTCGTAGGGCAGGTCTATTTTTAACTCTTTGAGGAACCTCCGCACAGTTTTCCAGAGTGGCTGCACCAGTTCACATTCCCACCAACAGTGTAAGAGGGTTCCCTTTTCTCCACATCCTCTCCAACATTTGTGGTTCCCCATTCTCACTGGTGTGAGGTGGTATCTCATTGTGGTTTTGATTTGTATTTCCCTGATGGCAAGTGATGCAGAGCATTTTCTCATGTGCATGTTGGCCATGTCTATGTCTTCCTCTGTGAGATTTCTCTTCATGTCTTTTGCCCATTTCATGATTGGATTGTTTGTTTCTTTGCTGTTGAGTTTAATAAGTTCTTTATAGATCTTGGAAACTAGCCCTTTATCTGATACGTCATTTGCAAATATCTTCTCCCATTTTGTAGGTTGTCTTTTAGTTTTTTTGACTATATCCTTTGCTGTGCAAAAGCTTCGTATCTTGATGAAGTCCCAATAGTTCATTTTTGCTTTTGTTTCTTTTGCCTTCTTGGATGTATCTTGCAAGAAGTTACTATGCCTGAGTTCAAAAAGGGTGGTGCCTGTGTTCTCCTCTAGAATTTTGATGGAATCCTTCTCACATTTAGATCTCTCATCCATTTTGAGTTTATCTTTGTGTATGGTGAAAGAGAGTGGTCTAGTTTCATTCTGCCACATGTGGATGTCCAGTTCTCCCAGCACCATTTATTGAAGAGACTGTCTTTCTTCCAATGGATAGTCTTTCCTCCTTTATCGAATATTAGTTGACCATAAAGTTGAGGGTCCAGTTCTGGATTCTCTATTCTGTTCCATTGATCTGTGTGTCTGTTTTTGTGCCAGTACCACACTGTCTTGATGACCACAGCTTTGTAGTACAACCTGAAATCTGGCATTGTGATGCCCCCAGCTATGGTTTTCTTTTCTAAAATTCCCCTGGCTATTCGGGGTCTTTTCTGATTCCACACAAATCTTAAAATAATTTGTTCTAACTCTCTGAAGAAAGTCCATGGTATTTTGATAGGAATTGTATTATACGTGTAAATTGCCCTGGGTAACATTGACATTTTCACAATATTAATTCTGCCAATCCATGAGCATGGAATATTTTTCCATCTCTTTGTGTCTTCCTCAATTTCCTTCAGAAGTGTTCTATAGTTTTTAGGGTATAGATCCTTTACCTCTTTGGTTAGGTTTATTCCTAGGTATCTTATGCTTTTGGGTACAATTGTAAATGGGATTGACTCCTTAATTTCTCTTTCTTCAGACTTCAGGACTGCAGAATTTAGATCTAATCAGGCAGAAATTAAAAATCAATTGAATGAGATGCAATCTAAACTAGAAGTCCTAACGACAAGGGTTAACGAGGTGGAAGAACGAGTGAGTGACATAGAAGACAAGTTGATGGCAAAGAGGGAAACTGAGGAAAAAAGAGACAAACAATAAAAGGACCATGAGGATAGATTTAGGGAAATAAATGACAGCCTGAAGAACAAAAACCTACATTTAATTGGGGTTCCCGAGGGTGCTGAAAGGGACAGAGGGCCAGAATATGTATTTGAACAAATCCTAGCTGAAAACTTTCCTAATCTGGGAAGGGAAACAGGCATTCAGATCCAGGAAATAGAGAGATCCCCCCTAAAATAAAAAAAACCATTCAACACCTCGACATTTAATAGTGAAGCTTGCAAATTCCAAAGATAAAGAGAAGATCCTTAAAGCAGCAAGAGACAAGAAATCCCTGACTATTTTGGGGATGAGTATTAGGGTAACAGCAGACTTCTCCACAGAGACCTGGCAGGCCAGAAAGGGCTGGCAGGATATATTCAGGGTCCTAAATGAGAAGAACATGCAACCAAGAATACTTTATCCAGCAAGGCTCTCATTCAGAATGGAAGGAGAGATAAAGAGCTTCCAAGACAGGCAGCAACTGAAAGAATATGTGACCACCAAACCAGCTCTGCAAGAAATTTTAAGGGGGACTCTTAAAATTCCCCTTTAAGAAGAAGTTCAGTGGAACAATCCACAAAAATAGGGACTGAATAGATATTGTGATGACACTAAACTCATATCTTTCAATAGTAACTCTGAACATGAATGGGTTTAATGACCCCATCAAAAGGCGCAGGGTTTCAGACTGGATAAAAAAGCAGGACCCATCTATTTGCTGTCTACAAGAGACTCATTTTAGACAGAAGGACACCTACAACCTGAAAATAAAAGGTTGGAGAACCATTTGCCATTTAAATGGTCCTCAAAAGAAAGCAGGGGTAGCCATCCTTATATCAGATAAACTAAAATTTACCCCGAAGACTGTAGTGAGAGATGAAGAGGGACACTATATCATACTTAAAGGATCTATCCAACAAGAGGATTTAACAATCCTCAATATATATGCCCCGAATGTGGGAGCTCCCAAATATATCAATCAATTAATAACTAAAGTTAAGATATACTTAGATAATAATACACTTATCCTTGGTGACTTCAATCTAGCGCTTTCTGCACAGGATAGGTCTTCTAAACACAACATCTCCAAAGAAACAAGATCTTTAAATGATACACTGGACCAGATGGATTTCACAGATATCTACAGAACTTTACATCCAAACTCAACTGAATACACATTCTTCTCAAGTGCACATGGAACCTTCTCCAGAATAGACCACATACTGGGTCACAAATCGTGTCTGAACCGATACCAAAAGATTGGGATCGTCCCCTGCATATTCTCAGACCATAATGCCTTGAAAGTACAACTAAATCACAACAAGAAGTTTGAAAGGACTTCAAACACGTGGAGGTTAAGGACCATCCTGCTAAAAGATGAAAGGGTCAACCAGGAAATTAAGGAAGAATTAAAAAGATTCATGGAAACTAATGAGAATGAAGATACAACCGTTCAAAATCTTTGGGATGCAGCAAAAGCAGTCCTGAGGGGGAAATACATCACAATACAAGTATCCATCCAAAAACTGGAAAAAACTCAAAAAGAAAAGCTAACCTTACACATAAAGGAGCTAGAGAAAAAACAGCAAATAGATCCTACACCCAGCAGAAGAAGAGAGTTAATAAAGATTCGAGCAGAACTCAACGAAATTGAGGCCAGAAGAACTATGGAACAGATCAACAAACCAGGAGTTGGTTCTTTGAAAGAATTAATTAGATAAGCCATTAGCCAGCCTTATTAAAAAGAAGAGAGAGAAGACTCAAATTAATAAAATCATGAATGAGAAAGGAGAGATCACTACCAACACCAAGGAAATACAAACGATTTTAAAAACATATTATGAACAGCTATATGCCAATAAATTAGGCAACCTAGGAGAAATGGATGCAATTCTGGAAAGCCACAAACTACCAAAACTGGAACAGGAAGAAATATAAAACCTGAACAGGCCAATAACCAGGGAGGAAATTGAAGCAGTCATCAAAAACCTCCCAAGACACAAAAGTCCAGGGCCAGATGGCTTCCCAGGGGAATTCTATCAAACATTTAAAGAAGAAACCATACCTATTCTACTAAAGCTGTTTGGAAAGATAGAAAGAGATGGAGTACTTCCAAATTCGTTCTATGAGGCCAGCATCACCTTAATTCCAAAACCAGACAAAGACCCCACCAAAAAGGAGAATTACAGACCAATATCCCTGATGAACATGGATGCAAAAATTCTCAACAAGATACTAGCCAATAGGATCCAACAGTACATTAAGAAAATGATTCACCATGACCAAGTAGGATTCATTCCCAGGACACAAGGCTGGTTCAACACTCATAAAACAATCAATGTGATTCATCATATCAGCAAGAGAAAAACCAAGAACCATATGATCCTCTCAATAGATGCAGAGAAAGCATTTGACAAAATACAGCATCCATTCCTGATCAAAACTCTTCAGAGTGTAGGGATAGAGGGAACATTCTTCAACATCTTAAAAGCCATCTATGAAAAGCCCACAGCAAATATCATTCTCAATGGGGAAGCACTGGGAGCCTTTCCCCTAAGATCAGGAACAAGACAGGGATGTCCACTCTCACCACTGCTATTCAACATAGGTACTGGAAGTCCTAGCCTCAGCAATCAGACAACAAAAAGACATTAAAGGCATTCAAATTGGCAAGGAAGAAGTCAAACTCTCCCTCTTCACCGATGACATGATACTCTACATAGAAAACCCAAAAGCCTCCACCCCACGATTGCTAGAACTCATACAGCAATTTGGTAGCGTGGCAGGATACAAAATCAATGCCCAGAAATCTGTGGCATTTCTGTACACTACTTTTAACATTATTAAAGGATTTTTATTTATTTGACAGAGCACAAGTAGTCAAGAGCAGCAGGGAGAGGGAGAGGAAGAGGGAGAAGCAGGGCTCGATCTCCGCTGAGCAGGGAGCCCAATTCAGGGCTCAATCTTAGGACCCGGGGATCATGACCTGAGCCGAAGGCAGATGCTTAACCCACTGAGCCCCCCAGGCGCCCAGTGATTAGGAGTATATATTTTGACAGGATTTTTGACATGTTGCATCTGATATAAACAATAGGGGAATCAAGAATGACTTTCAAATTTGGGCACAAGCAACTGAGAGAATGATGTCATTTACTGAAATCAGGGACCTGAGGCAGGGGCAACTTTGTGGGGCAGATGTGGGGAAATGCACAAGTTGTTGTTGGTTTCGTTTGGTTTTGTTTTTTTTTTTTTTTTGTCTTGGCCTTATCGGTTTGAAGTATCTCCTACACGTGCTGCCAAGGTGACAATCGGATAAAGAAGTCTGGAGCTTAGAGAGGCGCTTGGGTGTCCCAGTTGGTTAAGTATCTGACTCTTGATTTCGACCTCAGGTCATGGTCTCAGGGTTGTGAGATGAAGCCCCGCACTAGTCTCTGGACTATGCATGGAGACTGCTTAATATTTTCTCTCTCTCTCTATCTCTCTCTCTCCCTCTCTGCACCCACCCCTGACCCGTCCCTATCACCGCTTGCACTTGTGCACTCACTCGCTCGCTCTCGCAAAAAAGAAAAAGAAAAAGAAATGAAAAGAAAAAGAAAAAAAAAGTCTGGAGTTTAGGAAAAGTTGGGACTAATAATTTAATGTGGATATCATCAGCGTAGATGTGGTTATTAAGCCTAGAGAGCAAATGAGAGCCTCAGAGGGAGGGTACAGATAGAAGAAAATGGTTTAAGTTGGTGTTTAGGGATCCTCTAATCTTGAGGAAGGAACAAGAGCCAGTTTCATGGGCATGGGACTTTCAGAGCTGTGTGCATGGGGCTCCTGTGCTTAAAAGGGTCCATGCTTGGTTTAATGGTTTACTGTGGATGTCTTAGAATTCTTAATTTTTAAAGGGCTCCGCATTCTCATTCTTAAGTAGCTCCTGTAAATTATATATAAATTCATAGGTCCTAGGAGAAATTCCTAGTGAGGTAGAGGAAATTGAGTGTGGGGTCCTTCAGGCAAGGCAAGGAAAGACTTTTAAGGTGGAAGATGTTGTGAGAGACTCAAGGAAAATAAAGACAGAGACATAACCATGGGATTTGATAAGATGGAGATTGTTGGTGACTTTGGCAGGAGGCACAGAGTAGAGCAGAAAGGGCAGAAAGCTCATTGGAATGAATGGAAAGAAGACTTGTCTTTGAGCTGACTCTCTGCAGTTTTGTGGGGGGTAGGGTGTAGGAAAATGTAGTGATAGCTGGAAGGGGGTGCTGGGCCAAGGAATGTGTTTTAAAGTAAAGGATGTTTATCTGCAGTGCGAGGAACTCAGGGGACATGGAGACAACTGGTGATGTAGTGAGAAAAGGAAGAGTTCTGGGGAAAGCGCTTGATCAGGTGAGAAGGGAGCATGTGGAGGACATGTTGGAGGTGATTTTAAGAGTATTCATCTCAAAGGGAGGGGCCATGGGTTCAGGTAGGTTGGTGATTTGAAGTTGGTTCTTGGTCGAACACCCTTTTTTAATGGGATCTGTGGTGAGGTTAGAAGTAATTGTAGAAGGTGTCATGAGTTTGGTGAGTCACTGTGGAGAACTGAAAGGTCAGCTTACTATAAAAGGGTAGGATTTGGGGGGCTGAGTCCCCATTTGAGATTTTGCGAACATCCATTTACAGTCTACATGGTTGGGTGATCTTTACCAGGGTCTTTCCATTGCTCAGGTGCAAGTCTAGATTAGAAGGATAATGAGGTCTAGACAGAATTGGTTCTATAACCAGATGAAGACACTGAGGTTCAGAGAACTTGCTAGTAATTGGCAGAATCCAAATATAAATGTTCTCTGACCCCAGACCTCACTGCTTGAGCACTACACCATACTCGAGAGTGGTCCTTGATATCATATACTAATCAGTATAGATGCTACAATACTATGCTCCTTCCCCCAGGGGTGAGTGGATGAATTATACCACGGTTTGTATCTCAGTTTTTTTCTAGTGTTATCCAAAATGTTATGTTTCTCAACTAGTCAACAAATCCTGGCCTTCAGACCCACAAAGCAGTATTGTTCATTAAAGATATGCTGGTGGGGCAGGAAAAGTTTGAGCAAGTTTGAGCACTGCCTCTGTTGCCCATGTGATTTGCAGGGCTATGTTAAGGAACCATTCAACATTTATTGAGCACCTATAGTGTGCCAAGTAATATAGAAGGTGCTAAGGAGATAGTAGTGAATTAGTCTCATCCTCATGGAATTATAGTTCAGTGAATTCAGTGAGATGATACATATGCAGTGTTGTGTCCAACACAAGTTGAGCACTCTATAGGTGTTCATTCTCTTTACTTTCTTTATGTGGTTGTCCTCAAATAACGACAATACTTCTTGGTAAGAACATCAACAACCAGTGGAGAATTTGTTCAATTTCCCGACAGATACTAAGTGAAGGTCCCTCTTATACATAAATATCCAACTGTGTTACCATTTAAAAATTTGTTCCCATGCAGCCAAATCATAATCAACAACTTAGAGCCAAGACAAGACTCCTACTGATTCTCCATATGTACACACATATAATATATAGAATATATATATTCTATACATAAATTATTAGTTTTTAAAATATTTTATTTGACAGAGCAAAAGCAGGGGGAGCAGCAGGCAGAGGGAGAGGGAAAAGGAGGAGGAGGCTCCCCACTGAGCAGGGGATCAGGACCTGAGCCGAAGGTAGATGCTTAACCAACTGAGCCACTCAGGCACCCTAAGGTTTGTTATTTCATATACATAATATATATATTAATATATATATAGTTATTTTATAAAAATGTATATATAAAATTGATATATGTTATATATTACATAAAATAACATTTTCTTAAAGCAATAGGGTTGAACACAATTTAGCATGATTACCTATTGGCAATAATCCCTGAGTAGTGCTACTGTCTAGTTGGCAATTTTGTATTTTATTTTATAATGAAAGAAAAATCAGCTTTTTTGTGGTTTATTTGATCCCTAAAACTGGTAAGAATTCTTTTTTTTTTTAAATTTATTTATTTATGATAGTCACACACAGAGAGAGAGGGAGGGGCAGAGACAGAAGCAGAGGGAGAAGCAGGCTCCATGCATGCACCGGAGCCCGATGTGGGATTCGATCCCGGGTCTCAGGATTGCGCCCTGGGCCAAAGGCAGGCGCCAAACCGCTGCGCCGCCCAGGGATCCCCAAGAATTCTTTAAGTGAAATGAATCAACCATTGAAAGACCTTAAATTTTATGTTCTCAGTGATGCATGCTGTGATTCACCAGTCAATATTTATTTCTGAGCTTCAGACCTTGAAAACTCTGTCTGTGGTACTTGAATTCATGTTTCCTGAGAAGCCAACCCTTGGGATGATGCTTGTTTCATACCACACATGAGGGTGGATTTTGTGCTCCTGGAGGGGAAAGTATTTTGTCTTTCATCCCTGCATCAAAAGATCTATTGCAGGAAAGTTTGTAAAAATAAATGAAGGAGTAGACCCACAGTTGGGAAAAGGGCTTGTTTGGTATTAATGTATTTTAGTTTAGTGCCATAAATCTCACTTTTAAAATTTTCTAGTGCTGTTAAATTTTCTGATAGTGAAACAAGCTATTAAAATATATCCTTGTCAATATTAGAAGTATTATCATTCGCTCAACTTTGCCTGTTATTTTGTATAATTCCTGTCCAAGTGGAAATCCTGTTGTAGATAAAGGAGTAAGAAATTAAGTTTGGAGACCTGTGTATTAGTCTCAGCCTCCACTAGTGGAACTAATAGCTTTAGATAAGTGTGAGCTCCAGCTTCATTTGGGGATCAGGGATGGAATTAGAGCTTATGAATGTGATTGTGGTCTACTCGTGAGATCAGATATCCCTGAGAGCTTATCATCTCCTTTTGCATCTGTTTTGGCACTTAGCACAGTGCTAGGCATATTGTAAACGTGTAATAAGTATTTGATGAATTAAAAGCTAAGTATTTGGAGAAGCATGTATATAGCCATTTTTCGTACAGTTGAAAATTGTTGAGATCTTGAGCATTTTCATGACACATGAAAAAGCATTACCTATGTGATATCACAGATATGTTAATTACTTTGATCTTGGTAATCATTCTATAATGTATTTGTATATCAAATCATTATGTTTTATACTCCAAATATATACAATATTATTTGTCAATTATTCTTCAAGGAAGTTGGGGCACAATGAAGGTAGAGACGTTTCTTGTTTATCTTGTATTTCTAGCATCAGATGAAATAGTAAGGACCTAGGAGGTATTCAGTAATGTTCGCTGACTCCCTTCTGTTCCTGTTTTTCTTTAATCCTTCTACAGAAATTTATTGAATGTCTTCTAAGTGCCAGCCACTTGGGATACATCAATGAGAGAACACAGTCTAGAAGGGATAGAGTTATATGTGTAGACACTTACAAAGTAATAGGATAATGGCTACAATAAAAATATGCAGAGTTTCACTGCATGGAGGGGAGGAGAACTTACATCTCCTTGAGAATTGGGGAAGGTACTTCAAATGGTGGTTTCTAGACAAGAAAGCATGGAGGGGAGAACTTACATCTCCTTGAGAACTGGGGAAGGTACTTCAAATGGTGGTTTCTAGACAAGAAAGTAGGGCTTAGTAATATTCCATTGTATACATAAGCCACATTTTCTTTTTCCATTTATCTTTCGATGGACACTGAGGCTACTTTCACAGTTTGGCTATCGTGGACATTGCTGCTATAAACACTGGGGTGCAGGTGTCCCAGCGTTTCATTGTCTGGGTGACAGGCACTGAGGTGGGCACTTGACGGGATGAGCACTGGGTGTTATTCTATATGTTGGCAAATTGAACACCAATAAAAAATAAATTTATAAAAAATAAATTAAAATTAAAATTAAAAAAAAAAAAAGAAAGTAGGGCTTGTCATAGTGGAGCAGGATTGGGTGGAGGAGGTACTCCAGGTGGAGAAGATGGCATACACATGTTTATGGGAGTCGTGACAGCACAACACACACTGTGGGAGGTAGCGTAGGATGGCTGGAGGTAGGTAACAGGATAAAGGTTATGGACAGAGAGCTGAGAAATAGATAATTATGGGAGATTATTAGAAGTGAGATCCTGAAGAACATAACAAGATAGGAAAATTTGAATGGTGTGTGTACTTTTCTAGAAGACTGAAATTAAATTCTTTAGGTCCTTTCTTAGTAGTAACAGAGCAATGGCTAATATTTATTGAGGCTTGTTAGAGACAGATTCTAAGCACACGACTCACCTAATCTTTACAGTAGCTCCTTTGCGGTAGATTTTTGTCTGTATCCTTTGTTGACATATGAGGAAATTGAGGCATAGAAATGCAAGGTCTCAGTCCAGACCTGAATCCAGAAGGTCTGGCTCCAGAATCTGTTCTTAATCACTACACTATATTTCTATCTGCTGTTTCTATGAGTTCTTTTTTTTTTTTCTTTAAAGATTATACATAGAAGTGAGATCATAAAATATTTGTCTTTTTCTGACAAAATGCTGTTTCAATTTTGATAGACTGTATTCAATCTGTAGATTATTTTGGGTAGTATGTACAGTTTAACAATATTCTTCAAATTCATTAACATGGAATATCTGATCATTTATTTGGGTCTTCTTCAATTTCTTCAGTTTTTTTTTGTGATTTTTCAGTGTACTACTTGGTTAAATTTATTTCTAAATATTTTATTCTTTTTGATGCTACTATTGAGATTGTTCTCTTAATTTCTCTTTCAGATAGTTTGTTAGTGTATAGAAATGTGACTGATTTTTGCATGTTGTTTTGTATTCTGCTATAGGCTTGTCATATGTTTTTATTTTTATTAGGTTGAGGTACATTTCTTCTATACTCGGATTGTTGAGAGTTTTATTATGAAAGGATGTCGAATTTTGTCAAATGCTTTTTCTGCATCTATTGAAATGATCATATCATTTTAATCTTTCATTTCGTCAATGTGGTGTATCACATATATTGATTTGCATATGTTGAACTATCTTTGAATTCCAGGAATAAATCCAGTTTGATCATGGTGCATGATCTTTTTAATGTATTGGTGAATTGAATTTGCTAATAATTTGTCTGAGGATTTTTGAGGATGTTCATCAGGGATATTGGCCTGTAATTTCCTTTTCTTGTAGTGTCCTTTTCTGGAGTTGGTATCAAGGTAATGTTGGCCTCATATAACACGAGTTGAGATGTGTTCTCTCCTCTTTAGTTGTTTTTGTTTTTTTTTTTTGGAAGAGTTTGAGAATGATTACTATTCATTTTTTTAAAATGTGGGTAATTCCCCAATGAACCCATTTGGTCTTAGATTCTTGTTTCTTAGGAGGTTTTTTATTATTGATTTTTATCTCCTTATTAGTAATTAGTCTATTCACATTTTCTGTTTATTTATGATCCAATAATGGTAAGTTTTACATTTCTAGGAATGTATCCATTTTTTCTAGGTTATCTACTTTGTTGGCATTCAACTATTCAGTAGTAGTTTTCTATTGATTCTTAGTATTTCTGTGTTATCAGTTATAATTCCTTTTATATTTAGTTTTCTTTCTTTCTTAGTCTAGTTAAAGGTTTGTCAATTTTGTTGATCGTTTCAAAAAAAACAACTCTCTGTTTCATTGATATTTTGAATCTGTTTTCTTTTCACTCTGATCTTTGTTAGCTTCTTCCTTCTGCTAACTTTGGCCTCAGTTGTTTTCCTTTTCTAGTTCTATGAGGTGTAGAGTTAGGTTGTTTATTTGAGATGTTTCTTTTTTCTTTTTTTAAAGATTTTTATTTATTCATGAGAGACACACAAGGGTACAAGAGGCAGAGACATAGGGAGAGGGAGAAGCAGCCTCCGTGCAGGGAGCCTGATGTGGGACTCAATCCCAGGACTCTGGGATCATGCCCTGAGTCAAAGGCAGATGATCAATCACTGAGCCACCCAGGTGTCTCAAGACGTTTCTTTTTTCTTAATACAGGTGTTTATCACTACAAGCTTCTCTCTTGGAACTGCTTTTGCTGATCTCTATACATTTAGTATGTTGTGTTACCATTTTATTTGGCTCATATATTCTGATTTCCTTGTTGATTTCATCTTTGACCTGTAGGTTGTTCAGGAACATGTTTAATCTCTACACATTTGTAAATTTTTTTTCTTATAATTAATTTCTAGTTTTATATCATTGTGGTCAGAAGAGATGTTTGATATTATTTCAGTATTCCTAAATTTATTAGGACCTATTTGTGGCCTAACATATGATCTATCTTGGAGAGTGGTCTATCGCACTTGAGAAGAATTTGTATTCTGCAGCTGTTGGATGGAATGTACTGTGTATATCTATTAAGTCCATCTGGACTAACATGTTATTTAGGCCAATTCTGGCTATGGGCAGGCTTTCAACACTGTAACAGATGACAAAACAGTTTTGTCAAAAGAGTGTTTTGTCAAAAGAGTGTTTAGAATAAAAATGTACCTTGCTTTGAGCTACCTCAAATCCTTTTGCTAAATATTTTTGCAAAGTAGGGAATAAATTATTTTAAATGTTAAAGGAAAAATATACATTTACAATTTAAGGCATCTCCGATGGACCTTAAGGTATAAAAATTGTCTGCCAGACAAATTTTCATTATTAACAGTGTCAGAAATTTAATTAATACTGAAATTAATTAAGATCAATTTTATAACCCAAATCACATAAGTAACCTTCATCATTCTTTTGGAAATAATCATTGTAAATTTGATTAAAAAGTTATATCTCAAAGTGCATATATTTTAATGTCATTTTGTTCTGTTCTTCAAACATTTGTTAAATCAAGGGTTTATACAGCTCAGTATCTAATTGCACCATTATTAGCATAGAGCTGGTCAGTAAATAATTAGTGGGTTGTATTCTATAGTTGGTTTTGATAAATTTTGGACTTTTCTGAGTTAACATTTGTTTTATGGTAAGTTAAATAAAATATTGGTTAAGGAAATTCAGACAGAACCAACTTCACCATCTGTCTCCTTCCTTGTCCCCTAGGTACACGGCCTTGAACATCTGGGAGGCCATGCTGACTCTGGGGAAAGCTCATTGTCAGTGTTGGTGGCCTGGGATAGGCTGATAGACCAGGGTATTGGAATCATTAGCAAAAATATTAATGTGATTAAGGAGAGATGGGAACCTGGATTAGTGTTTTATTTCTATGGTGGGAAATTACCATACACTTGGTGGCTGAAAATGACACAAATGTATTATCTGAAAGTTCTTCAAAGGTAGAAGTTTGACACAGTTCTCACTTGCCTAAATCAGTTTTTTTTGGAGGCTCTGGAGAATTTGTTTCCCTTCCTTTTCCAGTTTCTAGAGCTGCCACATTCTTTGCCTTGTGGCTGCTTCCATGAGCCAGCAGTAGAGCATCTCTCTTTGACCCCAGCCACAAAAGGCTGTCTGCTTTTAAGGACTGATGATGAGATTGGGTTTCCCCATATAACCCAGCAAAATCTCCCTCATATCAAAGTCCGTAATCAAGTTGCAGATTCCTCTTTGCTATGTGTAGGTATCATATTCACAGATTCCAGGAAAACCATTATTCTACTGGCTGCAGGACCTGAATTCAGTGTATTGGTTTCACTGTTTGCAGTTTCTGTGCTCATTTCCCATCTTCTCATTCTTCAGCTTTTTGTATTTTGGCATCCACTTCTGTCTCACTTCATTTTAAACCTTTCTCTCATTCATTCTCAACTTCTTTGACCTTTCTTTAGCATGCAGTCAGCCCCCTTGACTCCCTTCTGCTGAAAGCAATATTGCTGTGTGAGGTAGTCAGGCTGCCTGAGTTCAAATGATGGCTGTGGCACTTATGTGTGACCTTTGGTAACTTACACACTATTTCTATACATTAATTTTCTCATCTGTAAAATTGAACTAAATAATATGTATGTCCCACATATGGTTGACACAATGTTTAAATGAGTTAATATATTTATTACTCTTAGAATGATGCCTGGCATATGATAAATCCTCAACAAGTGCTATTGTCACTATTGTTTTGGTTACTCCCCTTCTAGAAGTTCCCTCAAGACTTATCTGAGTTCTCATTTCTTCTCTACAAGAAGTATAGTATCTCTCAGAGCTTTAGCATTAATCTGTCTCCTTCACTGGCCCCTTCAGTGCAGTTCTAGGCAAAGAACTCCAGCCAGAAAGATTTCCAAACTCCACACCTCTATTTCTGGCAGTACTGGGTGAACATTTTATTTGGATGTCCAAATCCAGAGTATGGCTTAAAATTAATACCCTGGAAAAGGCTTATTTTTCCAGGGGGAGCCAGAGAGCTAGCATATCCAAAGTTTAACTCAACATCTTGCCTATCAAATATCCCATCTGTTTTTATTTCTGTTACTATCTCCAGATCCAAAGTTAATTTTGATTCTCTCCTCACACCCCCTAAACCTCAAAAAGTTATCCTTAAATTCTATAGAATCTACTTTCAGCCTCTCTTGAATCTGTTTGTGTCCTTACTACACTGTTCTGACCCAGAACCCTGTGTTCTTACTGTGATCTATTTCCCCAGTTGAAGTAGTCAATCTCTTCCTAAATCTCTGTTCTAGTGATGCACCCTCCCAACCTTGCTCACATATCTTCAGTAATTCCTCACTGTCCTAAAAAGAAGATTATACTGTTAGTGCAGCATTCAAGGCTCTTGACAAAATGTCAAAAAAAAATTAAAAATTCCATACAAAAGTCAGTTGTTATTACTTTCAGTCTAAAGAGCCAATGTTAACTCCTCACACGTCTTAAACATGCTTGAAACTGGATACCTTTTCCTTCCATGAATTACTTTTGTTCTTTCTTTTTTTTTTTTAAGATTTTATTTATTCATGGGAGTCACACAGAGAGAGAGAATCAGAGACATAGGCAGAGGTAGAAGCAGGCTCCATGTAGGGAGCCCGATGTGGGATTTGATCCTGGAATTCCAGGATCACGTCCTAACCGCTAAGCCACCCAGGCATCCCCATTTTGTTCTTTCATACCCTGTTGCCAGGAATGCTCTTTCCCTCCATCTTTGCCTACCCACCTAACTCTGAGTGGGGAATGCTACAGCCAAAGGACCAAACCTGACCCATTGCCTGGTTTTAAAAGTAAAACTTTATTGGAACTCAGCCACATTCCTTTGTTTATATATTGTCAATGGCTGCTTTGGGGCTATACCAGCAGAGTTGAGTAATTGCAACAGAGATCATATGGCCCACAAAGCCAAAAATATTTACTATACAGCTCTTTACAGGAGAAGTGTGCTTGGAGTGCACATAGTCTGAATCATACCTCCTTGTGGTCCTTTTACCTCTTCCTTTTGTTAGAGTAACTTCTATATACTTTTTTTTTCCTTGCAGGGGCACAGATTCTGCCCCCATCATCCTTGGTTCTGTCATTAGGCCTAGGATAGAGTATAGAGCTCATTGTCAGTAGACACAAGCTACTTTGTTAAAAGAAAAAAAGAAATTTTTTAAACTAAATTTTTGCTCACTTGTCTAAATGACCAAAATCTTATTTAAAGTAATGTTCCTTTTAGGGGATTAGTGTTTATCATTTGATGTTCCTGGAAATAAACCATTTTGTTTCACTTCTAGAACATTTTATTGACTGCTAAGTTAAAGTTGAGTCCAAGGATCTTAAGGTCTAATATTCTTATGCTATTTAAGTTGCTCACTTGGTGATATCACTTAATAAGTGGTTCCACTGAAATTTAGGAATTGTAGTGTTCACTTTTTCACAATGTGTGGATTTTACCAGGTGAAGTAGATACCTAGTTTTTTGGTTATTTTTGTTGCCTGCCCCCAACTCTATGTACTTGGATGTAATAACATTTGACCACACCACTCTATTATGAAAAATGCCAAATAGTTAAATTTGTTTTAGGTCAACCAGAGATGCCTTTTCACTAGCTGCTTAAGGAAAGCCCAAATGACCTGATCTTTTTTTTTTTTTTTTAAACCCAGAAAGTGTCGATCTTTCTCCAGATGACATTAGAAGCCCTAACTCTATGCTGCTTTAGGACTAGGGTATGTCTCCTCTGTCAGACTTCGAGCTCTGTGAGTGTAAGGACTTTATCCCTTAATCTCCGAATCCTTGAATCCTTGGTGCTTAGCATAGTGAGCTCTTAACAAATGTTTGCTCCATAAATCAATCAATGAACAATTGAAAGTCTCAAAATGAGCTCTTTCCCAAGGTATTAATTTTAAGCTATACTCTTGTAATTGCCTACTTCCATCTTGTTTACATCCTAAAATATAATCTATGACAATTTTCTGTTAGAAGTTTTATATCTGTGCGTGGGGTGGGGGGATTAGAGGGGGAGTACATTGTGTCTAAGGCCACAGAACACAAAGAAAGCCCTTAAACTTTCATGAGATGACAATAATTCCATAGCCATTTTCTCATTGCTTCCCTGAGTGAGAATGTAAAAATACAGGTAAGTTAAATATCACAGGATGAGGTGAAGTGAGAAATCCAGGGTTTAGATTAGACTTCAGAGTAGTAAAGAAAAAGAAAGATGACTAAAATGTCATAAAACAAGAAAGTCTTAGGGGGTAAAGGTGAAGGATAGCACACATGAAGTTTTTGAGAACCTTCCAGGGAAGTTTTCCATGATGATATTATTGACTGATGAAGATGTAGAACCTTTAAGTATTAAAATCAAAAGGGATGGATTTCTGAGTCTCTGATAACCAAGGCTCAAGAGAAAACAGAATTCTAACCAATGAACAGATTTTAATAAAGGGAATTCTTATGTTGCAAAGGAGGGGTTGTGTTAAGGAGAAGTTAAGAGTAGTGAAGCACTCAGGGTCTAGCAATAGTGGGGGCTTCACTATTTGTAAAGAAACAAGGGTAATATTAGAGCCTACCCGAAGGAAAGCCACAGAAAAAAGGGCCCTCCAATAGGAGTAGATCTTGTAGAGGACCCTTAGAAGTGCCGAAATAGGGAGGGGTCAGAGAATAAGTAACTCAGGCAAAATTATGCAAGCACATTTCATGTCTCTGGTCTAAAGATGGGTTTGAAGGAGAGAAACCCTGATAATTTATCTCCAGCACTTTATTTGAATTTAGTAATGCTGGTTACACATTCTTACAGACTCTTATCCATTCTGATTCTGTAAATTCTTTATGTAGACACTGAGCCAAGAGTTAAATCTGGGTAGTATTATATCTAATCCTTAGCATTTTGGTCTTTTTTTCAAAGTGCTTGAATGCCAGATTCATGTAGTATTAGATAGACAACTGTCACAAAAAAATTACAAATAACAATAACTTGGCAGTTTTGATGTCTTTTGATATGTTGGTACTGCTAGATTTGTGTAATATGCTGATGCCAGGCCATCAAATGGCCTGTTACAATGCAGGGAGACCAAACAGAAGATTACATGACACACCCAAGGACCAGAGAAGGTTGGATTGTAGCTAATCCTCTTGTTAGGTCTACTAAGACTAAACAGTGCTCCATCATCAGGCCTCCAAAGGGGTCTCATATGGGTTACATCTCAGCATCTGTGACTGCTCCCTGGAAGGCACTCACATTCAGTTACCCACCATTTCTGATACTCAAAGCTCCTCATAATGTTTGCTGTGGGTTCACCTGAGCTCATCATGATGGAGGTTGCAAAATTCTGCCCTCTGTAATGTACATATACCTAAGATGACAATAATTGGGGTGCACCTTTGGCTATATGCAATCTATGTATTTGAGTCTTCTTTATCCCAAGAATATGGGAGGGTATCAGCCTATTTTGTAACATGTATTTTGAACCCAATAAAAAGAAGATACTAGAAAAGCTCCAGAAGTTTGGGAAAGCAATTCTAAGCCTGAGAAGCAGCCAGGAGAATTTTCACCTCTGTTCTCATAAGTGTTTTGGGAAGAGGAAGTGCTGGATTCGTTCTCTACTCTGCAGTTAAATCTGAGAAAAAGAGGAAACTAGAAATAAATATCCCCTTGCACAAATTACTTTTTTTCTTAATCAGGAATACGTAAGTTTTATATTTTGCTTATGGTAGTGACATTCAAAACATAGGTTTTCATTGGTTTGAAAAGTAAATTATCTAAGAAATGACAAGGAGAGTGATGCAACACAGAGACGGTATGACTGCAAGTTGTAAAACATCTACAGAGCTGCAGATGTTCCTGTGGCACAGAGTTCTTCTGAATCACAGGAGTGACATTTAGATGAAAGCAAATCACTTTTACATGGGTGCACTTCTACTTTGCAATGCATCTAGAGCTAGTGCAGTTGGAAGTGGGCCAGAGAGAAAGAGCACCAAAGAATTTTATTTTATTGAGAAAAGTACTCACATTTTAGATAGGATTTTAAGGAAAATATATGAGGTATTTAAAAGAGGTCTGAGATTGTTTCTCTTATCAAAATATTAAATATTTACTGTGTTTCTGTGGACTCATCTAATTTCTCAGAAGAAGGATTCAAACCAAGTAGGAAAGATAGATTTGAAATTTGGGAGGTAGAACAAGAGTGACTTTGGGAGGTAACCTCATGAAGGCAACAGCTGGAGACATGAAATTGGCAAGATCACTTGGAGAGAGGATGGAGAGAAAAATAGCAAAGTCAAAACCTTTGGAACCCCCCCTCCCTGTGGTAGGCTGATAATGGTCCCCAAATATACATCCATGTTCTAATCCGTAGACCTTGTGGAAGTGATCTTATTTGGAAAGAGTTTGTAGATGTCATTAAGGACCTTAAGATCAAGATATTATTCTGTTTTACCCAGGTGGCTCCTAAATGCCAACAGGCATGTCCTTATAAGAGAAAGGCAGAGGGAGATAGGAGGTGATGAGACAATGGAGAGAGACATTGGAGTGATGTTGTCACAAACAAGAAATACCAAGGAATGCAGCACCCATGAGAGGCTAAGAGAAGCAAGGAGAAAATTCCACCTACAGAACTTCTGGAGAAATCACAGTCCTCCTAACACCTTGATTTCAGATGTCTAGCCTCCAGAACAGGTTGATAATAAATTTCTGTTGTTTCAAGCCACCAGAGCAGTGGTAATAAGTTATGGTAGCCCAAGGAAACTAACACCCCACCCCACCCCTGCCCTTGGAGAACAAGGGAGAGAAGAGAGTTTACAGTTAGGAGAAGGAGTGGTGAGAAGTGTGCGTGTCATGGAAACCAAAGGAAAAGTTTAAAAAACAGATGGGTAGAGGCAATGGTATTAAATTCCAGGGCCTAAGGGGTAAGAGCGAAAAGTGCAGGGAAGTCACTGATAGTATAAACTTTTGTTTTTTAAAGATTTTTATTTATTTATTCATGAGAGACATAGAGAGAGAGAGAGAGAGAGAGAGAGAGAGAGAGAAAGAGGCAGAGGGAGAAGCAGGCTCCATGCAGGGAGCCCGATGAGGGACTCGATCCTGGGTCTCCAGGATTCTGCCCTGGGCTGAAGGCAGCGCTGAACCCCTGAGCCACCCGGGCTGCCCTGATAGGATAGAAGGCAGTGATGACCTCTGCCTTGCACTGAACACCTGCTGTATGGTGAGCACTGCCCTAAGTACTTTGTGGGTATTAACTCATTCTCGTGACTCTGTGAGGCAAAAACTGTTAAAACTGTTATTATCCCCATTTTATAGGTGATTAAACTGAGGCACAAAAGATTAAATAACTTGCACAGGTAAAATAGATAGGAAATGGTGGGCTAGCCAAAAATTGGACCCAGAAACCCTGACCCCAGCATTCACATTTTAATACCTACTATGCTTGCTCTCTTCACCTCTAAAGGTGTGTGTTTCTCAAGGTTCTGCTTCCATATCTTTTATCAGGTAAGGTAGATGATAGGTCTCAAGGGAAAAAGTACTTTTTTTTTTTTTTTGGAAAGATATGTGGAGGTAGAAAGGTGGAAAGATTACAAACTTAACATGGCTTGGGCTCCACCTTCTCAGCAGTGTGTGTTGGGGAGGAAGCTGTGTGCTGAAGCAGGGGAAAGCAGCCAAGTTTCAGGCCTAAAAGACTCTAGGAAAGATGATGAGTATATAGTGATACAGGAAGCATGAAATTAAAAATTGGTTGCACAGGTCAACATACTCAATGCCATTTCCTTGACTGGTTTTTGAATCTGCTCTACCTATGCCCAGCAAGTCTTTTCACCATGTGGTATGCATTGTGCAGAAGGAGAAGGAACCAATGGCAAATTGTCATCCCACATCTCTGTATGGAGTGTACTTTGTTCAGAGCTGAGGAAGGAATCTGGGAAGTACACAGATCCTTGCCCTTAGAGACTCTTGAGATAGTTGGAGAAATGGGACAGCCATGTGCTGACAGGTGAATGAGAGTCTAAGAGTACTACATGGTAAAGTCTCACTGCAAGATTGGAGACAGAGTATTTATTGACTCAGAGCTAGAGGGACTGGAAGGGCTTCAAGGGGAAGGTGCAGTTTGGGCTGGTTCTTTTTAACTAAGGCATTTGATAGCTTGTCAGAAACCAGGAAGATATTTCAAAATGGATGGAAAAGAGATGGTTTCATAAGAGTTTGGGTCATAGGAGTGTCAGTATACCATACCTTCTAACCTTGCCTTGTTAAATTATTTAGAACCACTGTAGACTTAACACAGCATTTGTAGGGGCACCTCGGTAGCTCAGTCAGTTAAGTGTCCAACTCTTGATTGGCTTAGGTTATGATCTCAGGGTTGTGAAATTGAGCCCTGCATCAGGCTCCACTCTGGGCTTGGAGCCTGCTAAAAACTCTTTTCTTCCTCAGCCCCTACCCCCCTCCCTCTCTAAAACAAAACAAAACAAACAAAAACACCCACACAAAAACAGCCTATGTATTGCCTGGCATTCAATTAATTTAATTAAGTTAATTAAATATATCAGGCTACGTGCTATAGTGGAAAAAACTAGTGTTAAAATTTGTTACTCACTTGTGTGACTTTGGACAAATAACTTTGCCTCTTGAGCCTCAGGTTTCCTATCTGTAAAATGTAAATACCAATTCACTGTCTTGTAGGATTGGGGTGAGGCATTAATGGGTTAATGATCAATATTTGGTGCAGTACCTGGCATTTAATAGATAATCAGTGTCAACGCTTTTTTCCAAAGTAATTAAGAACAAATTGGATGATGCAATTTATTGACTGACAATTCATTTCTGAATGTGTAACTGCTAAGTCTTCAATAAATGTTAACTTTTCATGTCTGGAGTATATTTGACATATTACGTGCTATTGGTTTACATATCTCTCTCCCCCATAGACTTAGCAATTGTATGAAGAGAGCTCTGATGGACCAGGTCCTTTATCTGCACCTCTGAGAAATCTTAATTTCTGGAGGACTATATGGATTTGCTGAGGCAATAAGGATTCCTCCCTAATTCCAGTATAACATACCCATCTTCCCCATATCCATCTTCTCCTGGCAATACTCATGATTTTTTTTGACATTTTCCCCCAATCTACATTATTATATTTGTAATATAGAATTCAATAATTCCAAGTACCTAGACCATTTATTTCCACAGTGTATTTTTATTGTCATTTCTAACATTTTACACTACCTTGAAGGAAGTTTTATAAGAGCTGGAAGTGCCACACTGAGTCACAGTCCTGGTTCCGTTAGCCTAGTAATCCTCTGAAATAGGTACAAAGAGACTATGTTTTTTCAAGAGTGGTCTGTTTCATGGTTGCAGACTCAGACTGCATGTACTGTCTGATGTTGCCTTAAAATATCTGCTAGCCCCTCATCTGTCACCTGAAAATTTATCTGCATTCTTTTGGAGTCTTGGTGTGTCTACAGATGTTTGTTTTGCATCTCTCTGGAAATATGGAACATACAACCATAGTAGGGAGCAGGCTAGGAGTAGAAGGCTCACACCTGTTGCACCAGAGAAAATCATAATACCTCTGACATGACCCATGATTGTTGATTTACAATATACCTCTGGGAAGGCTTTTATTTCCTTCATTTCTGGGTTTTTAGTAGACTTCTTACTGTGGCCTCCCAGTACTGATAATAAGTAGACTGTTTCTCCCTGTCGGTCTCAGTTTGTTCATCCATATAAGGCACCAAATTAATTAGCCAACCACTAAAGTAGCTTCCAACTCTAAATTTTTACCTTCATATTTCAAGATACTCTCCTCTTAATAAAAAATTCTGTGATTTGGTGAAGCTCAGCTTTCCTCCATCAGATAGCATGATTCCTGACCATGTTCCCCTGGCTGATTGGCATTAAATAAGGCTAATACCTTTCCTTGGCTTTTTTAAAAGATCTGAATTTAGTCTTCCCAGAATTTGAATTCCAGCTCTGTCTTCAAAGGGCTTCTTTGGACAAAACTTATCTTTAATATTTCACCGAGGCTTCCAAAGTTATTTCCCAATTCTCTTTTTCATCAGTAATTTATTACTGGGAAATCTGTAGTGAAGAACTTTATCTTATCAACCGTCTGGTTACCTTGAAATACAGTTAGTAAGGGAAAGGCAGGGATAGATGCTTCTTTCCCTTTATTAATTTTCTGAGTAACGAATTGGCATTTTAGCAAACTCTAATGGTGATCAATGTGTGTTCTTTTTTAAAAATCTTTTGCTTATTTTATTTTAAAATATCTTGAATTTTTTATATGGTTCATATGAATCAGTAGGTATAGTCCATATTGATACAATCAATGCAAGTCAACATGATCAGTATTGTTTTTGATGAGATTTACATGATGTCTAGAGCTTGCTTTAAACTACTGTAGCACCAAGGGTGTCTCAGTGGCTCAGTCAGTTAAGTGGTTAAGCAGGTGCCTTCAGCTCTGGTCATGACCTCAGGGTCTTAGGCCCCAAGTTGGGCTCAGCACTCAGCTAGAAGTCTGCTTCTCCCTCTGCCCCTCCCCCCTGCTCATCTGTACTCTTTCTCTCAAATAAATAAAATCTTTAAAACAAAAACAAAAACTAGCACCTAAGAAGCAAATCAACAAAGGGAGTGGAACAGAAAAAACAAGATGAGAAAAATCTTTTTTTCTCTCCAGCTTTATGGAAAAGCAATATTTGTTGAAGCTAGGTGATGAGTACATGGGGTTTATTATTCTATCCTTTTTGCCTTTAGTATGTTTGAAATTTTCCTGGATAACTTGCTCTAAAAAGTTATGTAATTTTAAGATTACCAGAGGCCTAAATCTGAGTTCAGTCTTCAGCTCTGGTCTGTACATGAATGCTGTGGAAAAAGTTGCTTGATTTTTTTTTAATTAAAATTTGCTTGGGGACTCCCAGGGAAGATGCCAGAGTAGCAGGACTCTAAATTCATCTCATCTCACAGATACAACAGGAATCATACTCACTTCAGAACAAGCAACCCAGAAAAGGACCCAAAGACTGGCCAAACAAAATCCACAACTAAATGTAGTGAAAAGGTCACATCAAGAGAGTAGGAAGGGCAAGGACTTGGTGGGAACCTAAACCCCATGAGTCTAACTGCTGAGGGGAGGGAGCCATGGGTCAAGAGAGGGGTGAGAAACAGACTGGGGAGCGTATAAGGGAAAGAGAAATCCCCATAGCATTTGACTCTGAGAATCAGGGCTTAATTTCGTGAGTACTGACCATCAGCAGGACTTACAGCTTGGAACCTGAAAAATCAGCTAGCTCTGCTCTCAGAGCCCAGAGGGCAATAGGAAGCTGAGCCCTTGCCCTTAAAGAGACAGCACTGCAAACAGCCTCTGAAGATATAAGCAGTTTGAAAAGCATCTGGAGCTTACAGGAAGTATAGTTACTAATCTGAGTTAGCTGAGAGACTTTTCCAGAAGCAAAGGAGCTGGCAGATGCCATTTCCTTTCCCTACCCCTCATCATAAACAGCCACCTGTGGGAACCAGCATGGCACCAGCACTCCCCCATAACTTGCTTACACTGTGCCCTGCCCCTCCAACCAATCCTGTCTCAGTCCCAGTGCTATAGATTCCATCCCTGAGAAGACTCACACAAACCTTGCCAACATTATATCCCATGACCCCCTAAGGAAGATGTGGGTGCTTTGTTAAAACTGCATTTCTCACCTGAGGTGTTCGTGGAACAGCCAGGTTGGCCCAGGTCTCTAATAGCACTGTGCATCCCCTGCGGAGGAGGACCAGCACTACTTAGTTAAAAAGTGTACAGCTGGCCCACTACTTTCAAGAGCAAGAAATGTAGCTGACTTCCCAAGCACACAGAAACAGACACAGAGAACTAGACAAAATGAAGAGACCGAGGAATATGTCACAAAGAACAGGACAAAACCACAGCAAGAGACCTAAGAGAAATGGATGTAAGTAACATGCCTAAGAGACAATTTAAAATAGTGATCATAAAGACACCCACTGGATTTGAGAAAAGAGTGGAGGACCTCAGTGAGACCCTTAACACAGAGATAGAAAACATGAAAAAGAACCAATCAGAGATATAGAATACAGTAAATGAAATTAAAAATAAACTTGATGGAATAAATAAGCTGGAAGAAGCAGAAGAATGAATTGACTAGAAGACAGAGTAATGACAAGTAATAAAGCTGAAAATTTGAGAGAAAAAATAATTTATGTAAAACAAGAATAGACTTAGGGAACTCAGTGACTCCATCAAGCATAATAATATTGCACTATAGGAAACCTAGAAGGCCAAGAGAGAAAGGGAGGCAGAAAATTTATTTGAAGATATAGTAGCTGAAAACTTCCCTGACCTGGGAAAGGAAACAGATATCCAGATCCAGAAGGCGTAGAGATCCCCCAACAAAATCAACCAAAGATGGTCCACACCAAGATACATGGTAATCAAAATGGTAAAAATTAGTGATAAAAAAATTTAAAAGTGGGATGCCTGGGTGGCTCAGTGGTTGAGCATCTGCCTTTGGCTCCGGGCGTGGTCCTGGGGTCCTGGGATCGAGTCCCTCATCAAGCTCCCTGCAAGGAGCCTGCTTCTCTCTCTGCCTGTGTCTCTGCCTCTCTCTGTGTCTCTCATGAATAAAAAAATAAAATCTTTTAAAAAAATTTTAAAAGAAAGAGAAATCAGTTACAAACAAGGGAGTCTGTGTAAGGCTATCCATGGATTTTTCAGCAGAAACTTTGCAAGCCAGAAGAGAGTGGCATGATATATTCAAAGTGCTGTGAAGGAAAAGTCTATAGCCAAGAATACTCTATCCCGCAAGGCTATCATTCAGAATAGAAGGAGAGATAGAGTTTCAGAGATAGACAAAAACTAAAGGAGCTCATGAGCACTAAACCAGCCGTACAAATAATATTAAAGGGGACTCTTTAAGTGGAAAGGAGAGACCAAAAATGAGAATATGAAGAGTAAGAAACACAAAAGCTGTAAAAATAAGTATCTCTGTAAAAAATCAGTCAAGGGATCCATGAAAGGCTATAAACTATGATACCATGTAACTAAAACATGGAGAAGAATAAAAAATGAGTTTAACTTAAGTGACTATCAACTTAATATAGACTACCATGTGCAGAAGATATCTACAAACCTCATGGTAACCACAAATCAAAACCTGCTAATAGATATGCAAAGAATAAAGAGAAAGGACTCCAAATACATCAATAAAGAAAACTAATAAACCATGAAAGAAAGAGAAGAAAGGATCTAGAAAAACTACAAAAACAACCACAAAACAAGTAGCAAAATGGCAGTTAATACATATCTATCAATAATTACCTTGGATATAAATGGACTAAATGCTCTAATCAAAATAATACAGTGATAGTGGATAAAAAAACAAGACCCATCTATATATTGCCTACAAGAGATTCATTTCAGACCTAAAGACAGTTGCAGATTGAAATTGAGGGGTTAGAGAAACATTTATCATGCAAATGGTTGTCAAAAGAAAGCTGGAGTAGCAATATTTAAATCAAAGTCTGTAAAAAGATACAAAGAAGGACACTATATAAGTAAAAGCAAATATATACTATTGGGACTACATCAAATAAAAAGTTTCTGCACAGCAAAGGAAACCATCTGCAAAACTAAAAGGCAGCCTACTAATTGGGAGAAGATATTTGCAAGTGGCCTATCGGATAAAGGGTTAGTATCCAAAATATATTTGAAAACTCAACACCTAAAGCCCCTCAGAATGGGCAGAAGACATGAATAGACATTTCTCCAAAGAAACAGACACATGAAAAGATGCTCAACATCATTCATCATCAGGGAAATGCAAATCAACACTACAGTCAGGTATTACCTCACACCCGTCAGAGTGGCTAAAATCAACAACACAAGAAATGAGTGTTGGTGAGTATGTGGAGTAAGGGAACCCTTTTATACTGTTGGTGGGAATGCAAACTGGTGAAGCAACTGTGGAAAACAGTATGGAGATTCCTCAAAAGTTAAAAATAGAACTACTGCATGATCCAGTAATCATACTACTGGATATTTACACAAAAAATACAAAAACACTAATTCAAAGAGATTCGTGCATCCCTGTATTTTTTTGCAGCATCATCTACAATAGCCAAATTATGGAAACAGCTCAAGTGTCCACCAATTGATGAATGAATAAAGATGTAGTATAGGGGCACCTAGGGGGCTCAGTGGTTGAGCGTCTGGCCTTTGGCTGAGGTCATGATCCTGGGGTCCTGGGATCGAGTCCCACAATGGGCTCCCCATGGGAAGCCTGCTTCTCCCTCTGATTGTGTCTCCGCCTCTTTGTGTCTCTTGTGAATAAATACATAAAATCTTTAAAAAAGAAGGTGCGATATATATAATAGAATATTATTCAGCCATAAAAGTATAAAATCTCGCCATTTGCAACAACATGGATGGAGCTAGAGAATATAATACCAAGTGAAATAAGTCAGAGAAAGTGAAATACCATGTGATTTCACTCATGTGGAATTTAAGAAACAGATGAGCAAAAGAAAAAAAGATAAACCAAGAAACAGACTCTCAGTGATAGAGAACAAACTGATGGTTACCAGAGGTGAGGTGGGTGGGGGGATGGGTGATATAGGTGATGGGGATGAAGGAGGGCACTTGTGATGAACACTGGGTGATGTAAGGAATTGTTGAATCACTATATTGCACACCTGAAACTGCTATAACATTGTATATTAACTCTACTGGAATTAAAATATTTTTTAAAAAGAGAGAAGAATTGCTTGATTTTTATTGGAATTCCAATTTAGGAACTCAGCAACAGTTAACTAATCCAAATAAGTGCATATTTTCCCAGAATTTTGGAAAGAATTTTAATATTTGAAATTATGCGATTTTCATTCCTAAAACTCTTGTCATGATAACTGAGGATATCCACTTTGGAATGAAATAATGTTCAGTGAATAATGAAACGTGAAAATCAATCAGTATCAGAATTCTAGTGTTATTAGCATCCCTTGAGTATTTGAACCGTAGTTACTTATGCTGTCTGTATTTCATGCCAGAAAATAATTTGGCATTTTAACCATTCAGAACTGACTTCTTTAATGATAATGGTGCTATTTCTCATTCCAGGTTTAAGTTTATCTATTCATGGGGCTGAAAAGCGTTTGCAAATCCATCAACGGCGAAGTGTGGCAAGCCGCCCAGGGTCCCGTCACCTGCCCGTGGTCAGGCATTCCTCACTTCCACCAGGCCAAAGGTCAATAAAAATGGAGGCAAGCTCTTCTGGAATCACTAATGGGAAAACCAAAGTCTTCCATCCAGGTAATGTGTGGGTAATGTTCCACAGAGACCCATGTTGGTAGCAACCTAATATTGCCTGACTTATGTTTTTATTCCAGTTGAAATTACCTTTTTCTTTTTTATGTTTATTTTTTTAAACTTGCCTTTTTAAAAAGTCTTGTTTTTTTCCCTCTTTTCCCTTTGGTCTGTGGTAAATGTCACCAAGACCAATAAGGAGAGAAATAGCTTGATGTGTCAAAAGGTTAAGGCTACATTCTACCTATGGTAGTATAGAATCTAAATGGAAATCTGAGCAAACTCTTAGTTCAAAAAAGCTTGGTGTATAATAAAACAAAATAGAGATTTAGCCATTCTCTTGATAATTTGCTCTAAGATAGTCCAGGGAAAAAAAATCAAGGTAAAAATGTCCACTTTGAAACCTGAGTTACTTGGCTTGCCTTGGCTATAATGTCTGGAGATGAAGACAAAGACTGGAGTTGTATTAAGTTTCAAGGCTCTGGAAAACATCTGTGATTTCTTAAAAATGTTAAAATGAGTCTATTTAAAATAGATAATTTCAATTAAAAGATTTTATCTGCTTGTTTGGATGCGAAGCTCATCTAAGCCTTCACTCTGTTCATTCAGTGAATTTATCAAGTGTCCTCTGTATGCCAGGCATTGTTTTGGGTGCTGAGAAAACATCAGTGAATAAGGCCATGTTTCTGCCTGTCTGATTCATAGAAACGTTGAATTGTAAGGCAGTTCAGAAGTCCTTTAGTATAACTGTCACCTGATCCTGATTGTCTGTGTTATGTTGTGGCAGGTGGCCACCCAGCTCCATCTAAAGCTGAGCCTCAAAAAATAAATAAATAAATAAATAAATAAATAAAAATAAAAAAAATAAAGCTGAGCCTCCATCTCTCGATATGACATACCATTTTTCTCTCAACTGATAACCTTGTGTCCTAACCTCACTGTGCTATCCCAGAGCTACTGGGCATGAATTACTGCAGATGCCTTATCCTTCATCTCCAAATTTATCTCTGCTTACTTTCATCCTACTTCTCTTTCCTCCAGTTTTCAGGAAGTGAAGGTCTTCCCACTATCCTTGACCAAGCCTTACGTATGACCTTGGCCACCTCTCCTCACTTGAACCTCACTCAGGAGAATGTGTACCCTCATTCTTGTCACTTCCCCCTCCCATGCCTTTGACTGAAGAAGGTTTAAGCTTATCCTGTTCTTCTTGTTTTCATTTGACACTGAACTTTTTTCTGCTATGTTTCTCCTATAAAAGAATAATCTAGTCTTGTTTTCTCTTCTTTTTCACTTCCCATCGACTCTTGAACCTAATACAATCTGGTTTCAAGATTCTTCACTCTGTCATAGATATTCTTGAGGCCCTTAGTGACCTCCTTTTATCACAGTATGCTGAGAGGCACACTCTTCCAATGCACTAGACCAGAGCAGACCATCACTTTTTCCCCACAACACTGTTCCCTGGCTTCTTTCTTGGTTCTCTTGTTTATCTCATAGGTAACTTGGATGGTTTCCCAACCATCAGCATCTCTCTACCTCTTGCTTCCCGTCCCAGTATATCTTTTATATCAAATCCACAGTGATTCATCTCTACCCTTAATCATGCCAATCACCTTGTTGATCCTGATGATTGTGAGGTAAAGTCCAAACCTCTGAGTATGTTAGAAACAAATGCCCTTCCTAATCTAACCCTACTGCCTCTCATTCATCTTTCTTGCCCCTTTCTGAGTTAAGCTTTATATTCTAGTATATTAGTCCCAGTTCAACCAGAAAAGTGGAACCAGTAGAAGATGGATATTTAGAGATTTGTTACAAGAAATTGGCTTCGATAATTGAGAAGGCTGTGTAGGCAGGTCTGAAATCCATAGAGCAGGCCATCAGGAATGATGTGCTGGAACTTTTGGGTGCAGCTGAAGCTGCTGTCTATAGGAGGAATTTCTTCAGAGAAGGCTCATTTCAACTTTTGAGACCTTTCAATTGATAAGTCCTGCTCAGATTATTTAGGATAACCTTTTTTACTGAAAGCAACTGATTATAGACTAATTATATCTACAAAACACCTTCACAGGAATATAGAATGTTCATTGAATAATGGGGAACTGTAGTCTAGCCAAGTAGTCATATCAACCAGATCATCGCATCTAATCTGACTTACTTGCTTTCAGTTCTCCAACACATGATCTTATTTCATGTCTCCTAACCTTTGTTCATACTGCTCCCTCTAGGATGCCCTGGTTTTGTTCCATTATCTTTTAACATTTTGAAATTACTTACCTCTCCACCATAAGGTCTTCAAGGACAGGGATTCTGGATTGTTTATCTTTGCACTTTCAATTTGCAAGGTAGGATTGAACTGAACCTTCATTAGCTGTTTTTAAGACTACTACAATAGCTTTATTTTACATTTTTTCCCAGTTTTATTGGGATATCATTGACAAATTACAATAGCTTTCTAATTGTTCTACCTGACTTTCTTTTGACAAATGTTTATTGAAGGCCCATTAGATTACCAGGCACTCTTTAAGTATTTGGGAAACATCAGCAAATGAGGAGTGAGTCTAGAAGTTTGAGGAACAGCATGGAGAACCCGGAGCCTGGAGTGAGGGGGAAAACCAACTTAGATAGCTCAGATGAAGCAGGGCTTTGTAGGGCATTATAAAGACTTAGAGCTCTTTGAAAAGTGGGAGTTCTTACAGGTGTTTGAGCAGAAGAATCTCATGATCTGACTTTTTTTTCAAGATTTATTTATTCCAGAGAGAGACTGTTGAGAGCACAAGAGCAGGCAGGGGGAAAGGGAGAGAGAATCATCAAGCAGATTTCCTGCTGAGCACAGAACCCAATGTAGGGCTTGATCTTGGGACCCTGAGATCATGACCTGAGTCAAAATCAAGAGTGGGATGCTTAACTGACTGAGCCACCCAGGCACCCTGATGTGACTTATATTTTAAGAGGACCACATTGGCAACTATGTGAGAATACATTATAGAAGGAGTGGGTGAAAGGAGAAAGGTCAGATTGGAGGCCATCATAACAGTCTGGTAAAAGGGATGATAGTAGCTCTAACTAGGAGTAGCAGAAATGGTAGTGAGAATTTGGATTCTGGAAGTATTTTAAAGTTGGACCATCAGGATTTCCTAGTGAATTGGACGTCGGGTAAGAGAGAAAGGAGAGCTAAGGATGGTTCTGAGATTTTTGGCCTAAGTAAATTGGATTTGTATCAACTGTTATGAGAGGGCTGCAGGGGAGGCAGATTTGGTGGGGTTTAGGGAAGAAGTGGGGTCAAGATCAGAAGTCCAATTGTGGACATGATAATCACAAGAACTGGTGAGATCATGTGGCTGGTGAAATAAGCATGTCTGGAGTTGGAGAGATTATTCTGAGAAAGATATATAAAATCAACTGTTGTTGACATATAAATGGTCTTTAAATCCATGTGATGAAAAGAGATGACAGATGGAAGAAGTAAAGATGGAGAAGGAAAAAGGATTAAGGACTGGAATCTAGGTGACTCTGATAGTAAAGGTAGGAGAGAATGAAGATCAGGAAATAATGACCATCAGGGATGTTGAGAAACTAGAAATTACATGTTTTGGAAGCAAAGTTTATCAAGAAGAGAGGTTAAATATTGCTGAACGTCAAGTAGGATGAGAGCTAAGAGTTGGCCATTGATTTTAGTAAAGTGATGATCAATGGTGATTTTGATAAGAACAGTTTTGGTGAAGTGGTGGGGATGAAACCTTGATTAAAATGGGCTTAAGAGAAAATGGAAGGATATGAATTAGATATTGTGAATATAGACAACTTTTTAAAAGCAGTTTTGCTATGAAGGCTAGTGAAGAAAATAAGGCCCTGCCTGGAGAAGAAGTAAGTCAAGGGATAATTTTGTTTTTTCAAAATAGCATATCTTCAGCAGATAATTTATGATGTTCAGAAGAGGGGAGAATTCATGATGTGGGTGTCAGTTAGAGAGGAGAGCTCTGCACAATAGAATTATGAATAAATTATCTATCATTACAGATGGGCAGGGAGAGTATGTGTGGCTGTTGGCAGTGTGATGAGGGTCGAAAAAGTTCTTTCCTACTGTGTCAGCTTTATCTGTAATGTGGGGAGCAAAGTCATCACTGAGAAAGAGAAGAAAGCCTTGTTTGGAGAGGGAGATGTTATAATGATAGATGGTATGGACAGGGGAAATATGATTGCCAGCCAGCCCACATTAAAGGGCTGTCTGAGATTCATGGTCATGAAATTAAAGTAGGACAGGTCATCACAGTTGTGTGTTTTTCTTTAACTTTGTTTAGGCACATCCATGAAGACATAGAATAGATAGACAATTACATTTTAGTCAGGGTTGTGGTTTTCCCAAGGAATTAGGGAAAGAGAGAAACAATCAAAGGTGCATGAGAGGGAATGATAATAATTTGTTATGTGATTCAAACTTGGTAAAGAGGGGCGTGAAGCTGATAAGGGAATGAGGAGCAGTGGGGAATTGATAGGATAATTGGTGGAAGGTTCCAGAGGGGTTGAAAGGGTGTCAAGTTTAAGGTAGGGAGAAGAAGAGCTAGAAAGTTAAGAAGTGGTTATAAGAGAGTGGGTGGCACTGATATTATGGGGGAGTTTGCTGTTATTAATAATGGCAAGGTCTAGACTAGGGTCTGAAATGTGTGGCTTTAATAGTGTGGAGGGCAAGACCATTGGAGGAAACCATTCTCAGGGACTGAGAGGCCAGGGTTTCAGAAAGATTGTCTATATAGATATTGAAACTATCAAGAATTGAATAGTGTTTGGAAGAGGGATAATAAGCTAGGACTTGACCTCACCTAGAAATGAGAGAGCATGACCTGGAGGCAGCAAGAAAATGCAGATGAAGGACTGAAGGTGACATAACAACCTGAGATTCAAGACCCGGGATGTTTAGGGAAGAGGGAAGAGGGAAGACCAGTGGTCTGAAGGTGACATTAAGACACAAGGAAGATACCTCCTCCTCTCCAGGTCTGTTGGTGTCAAGACAATGGGAGAAAAATAGTACCATGGGAAAGAGCCCCAGGGAAACATTGAGCTCTGGAAGAGCCAGGCTTTCATGAGAGCAAGATGATAAAGGAAACAGTCTGAGGAAAGACTGATGACAAGAGGAATATTCTGTAGGGCCCAGTGGAAGGGAGATTTGGACAATTGCCTTCCACAGCTTTCTTTATTTTTCTGGACCATCCGCAAGTGTTCCACCAAAGAAGACCAGTAATATTATCCCTTCTCTACTTAATAATCTTTATGATTCTCCAGAAGAAAGTGCAAGCTTGGGGGTCCAGCTTTTCAAGCCCTCTGCAGTTTAACCTCCCTCTATGATTCCTGACTTATCTTTTGTACCACAGCCTGCCTTATTCTACTATAACCATCTATAGCTGTTCACTATTTCTCAAATAAGCTCCTCTCACTTTTGGAAATGCCCTTTGCCCCAGTAAATCTCTACCTAGCCCATCTCATTTCTCAAAACATAACCCAATTCCATATCCTCTCAAAAGCCTTCCTAGATCTCACTGGTCAGAATTGGTCTCCCACTTCCTAGTACTTCTACAGAATTTGGAAGCCTAATCAAAGTCCATATGTTTTTTTAGATTTCATCATTCTCCTAGAAGGCAGGAATTGTATTCCATTTATCTTCATGTTTTCCATCTCCACTAACCCCATGCTTTATTCAGAAAAGGTTTACTAAATGATTATTTGCTGTTTGTCGAAATCTATTCTACTCATTGGGTATAGGTTTGCATTCTGAAGTTACACAGACTAAATCTAATTCTTTCAAACGATGTTCCTTTAAAAACTCATCTTGAGCTATTTGCCAACTGACACATTTCCTAGTTTCCTCAATGCTTCCTTCAGTGATGTGGTATTCAGATTGTTTACTATCCTACCCACTCTGCTGTTAGAAACCATTTTATTCAATTTCTGCCTCTTTGAATGTACAGTGCCCAGAATTACATAGAGTATTCTGTTCATGTCTGACCCAGGTAGAGTCAAGTCAGTGTTTACTTGACATCCTACACTGACATCAATGTAATAAAAATTTAAAGAAATGTTAAGGTATTTGCTCATGGTGTAATGTCAGTGTGAGATAATTTAGCATATCTCAAGTCACTGATCTCACCTTAACATATCACTATGTTTATCCATAATCTTATCATAGATATTGAACCCTACTGGTATTGGTTAATGGTAGAAAATACAAATAAAGGCAATTATTTGGCACAGAATTACAATTAAAATTATATTGAACAAATTATAATTAAAAGCCTGTTATAGAATATGTATATTTAAAACTATTCTTCAAGATAGATGTGACTTCAGTTACATCCTTTTATTTTTAGTATACTTACACTAATGGATCATAGCTCTCTGTTGGGAAATTATAAAAGAGCTCTCAAACTTATTTGTAGTGAGTCATAGATCTTAGAAACATCATGGATATTTTAGTAATATTGAGGCCTATTAAGTGATCCATCTGCTTTTTAAAAGTTAATAATCCCAATTCTTAAAGTGCTTTCTAAAAGCTCACTCAGACTGGTTGTGAAGTACAAAAAGAAAAAACAAAAGTCTTCTTGATCTTCTATGACATTAGCCCTGTACAACTTCAATTCATTTATCCCCCTTTGAGTTTACAATTTTTTCTGAGTCCCTACTACATACAAACAAATATTTATTTGGAAGATAATTCCTTGGGACTAGAATGGTGTAGAACTCTATTACACATGGACCTTAGGGAGCTTACAGTCATGTCCAAAGAGATAATCAGTCAGGGTTCTTTGCTTATAAACAATTGAAACTAAGTACTTAATCCAAGCAAATCAGGAATCTAAATCTGGAGGATATGGATGGAAAGCCTATGGATGGAACCAGCCTTGGAAAAGGAGCAGAAACCAAAATGAATTATGTGATTATCTCAAATGAATGAACCCTTACCATTTGTCTTAGTTTTGCATTATTTGGCTCAAGTTTTAAAGACTTGGGAGAGAGAGTCTTATTGGGCACATACCTTTCCCTTGACTGGATAGGTGGTGATGAAAGAAAAGATAGAACAGAAGACTTCTCCCTTCAGCTGTTGTAATTGGATTGTAGCACCCCTTAATTTCTCCTCCCACCTGGGCTACATATAGCAAGGAAAAGACATTGCCCCAAAAAGAAATAAAGGGGATATTAGAAGAGAGAAATGTACATAGAAAAATGTCCACTACATAGACTCATACGCAATCTGCTGTAATAGAAGTCAAGCGGTTTTAAAGGCTGGAACAAAGGTATAAATACAGTTAAGGGAATATTCTTAGTGGGAAAAATTTAAGAATGATTCACAAGGTTATATAGTCTACAAATTGGACTTTGAAGGTCAACCAGAATATCAACAGGCAGATGGTGGGATGGCCACTCATATGTAGGAGAGAACATAGTAACAGAGACAGTGCATTGTATTGGTTATGAATCAAGCTTTGTTAGAGATTTTGAACCCAGATATGTTACCTGCTGGCAATGCAGACTTGGGAAAACCACTTAACTTCTATAAATCTCACTTTTCTCAGCAGCAAAAGGAGGATATGAATGCCTGTTTCATGGTGTTAGAGTTGCCAGATGAAATACAGCACTCACGGGTAAATTTCAAATAAACAGCAAAGGCTCTTTGGTGTATTTCCCAATATTGCTTGGGACACATTTATAATAAAAAATTGTTTATTTGAAATTAAAATTTAGCTGGGTACTCTATTTTTATGTACTACTATGTCTGGCAACTCTATACAGCATTGTTAGGACAAGCTAATTCATTAATGTAAAATGCTCAGTATGACCCTTGGCACATAGTAGGTGCACAGTAATAAATAGATAGTGATCACTTTTGTTTTCACCATCACAGACAAAATTCAGAAGCCTGTAAGTGAATATGTCCCAGAACCCTTTCTTTTTTTTTTTAATATATAAATTTGTTTTTATTGGTGTTCAATTTGCCAACATATAGAATAACACCCAGTGCTCATCCCATCAAGTGCCCCCCTTGGTGCCCATCACCCAGTCACCCCCACCCCCCGCCCACCTCCCCTTCCACCCCCCTGCCACCCAGAACCCTTTCTTGCTCAGTCACTGTACCACAGAGCAGTTTTCCCTGTTAATTTGTGCTGGGATGATGTTTTTACTGTGCTGTACTGATACACAAGCTGTTTAACTTTGTCTCGTGTTTGTGTGGTTTCATTTTTCTCATTGTTTCAGATGTTTCTCTTGTGTGTTGATTTCAATTTGACCTTATATTTTAGCCACTCATAATTAATGAATTTTATTTTCTATTCCCCTTTATAGGCTAATAATAGAAGTATTAAATAGCACCAAGCTTGGGACTATGAGGGTTAAGAGCAGAGTAAACTGAAGCATTGATTGCAATTTTTTGAATTTGAAACTGTAAAACTTACTGGATATAGATCATATCATTTCAATTTAGTGACTGTGCCATATAAAATAGAATTACAAGCCTATGCAATCTAAAATATTTCCTCTATTGCTTTTCCTTTATCTATTTGGCCTATCATACAGTCCCAGAGGAATATCATCAAGCCCAGAATCAGTCCTTTATTCTCCTTTAGAGTTTGTAAAATGGTGTTTTTACTGATACATTTCATGGTTTTCCCAAATAACTTCTAACACAATTCCTTTTATCTTTTAATTTTAAAATCCGAGCAGCCCTTCATGCATGATTATTTTTCCCTTATGTATAGATGGTATCTAAATAAATGCTGGGACAACTTGATTTCAAAAGAGAAATGTGAGGATTTTGTTTTTTCCAGTGAAGCTAGAATGTCTGTAGTTCTGTCTGTATACAGAGGTATTAAGTGTTTGACATAAATAAAATTGCAACTACAATTTGTTAAGGTCTCTACCATACTGTCAACCTCAAGAACTGTTAAGCTGCTTGCATTCCTTGTCTCATTTAATTATCCAAATAATCTCATGTTGTTATCCTTATTTCATGGCTGGGGAAACTAACACACAGAGAAGGTAAATACCTTGCCCAAGGACATACATCCAGTAAATGGTGGAGGAAGGATTCCACATCAGGTACTCTGATTCACTCAGTGTGCTGAGGTTACCTCCTTCTTCAAACAACTTGGTGGCAATATATTTCTAGCGACTTAGGATAACAAAGCCTTGGAAAAATTTAAATTACCAGCCCTATACTAGTTCAGACCTTAGCATAAGAGGACCACACTGAAGAGGGGACCAGTCAGATTCCACTGGAAAAACCTATAAAAGCGATGCTCCAACTTTGTAGCTTCTTTTTTGTTGTACTCAGCGTTAGGGCTTTGTTTTTGTTTTTTTGTTTTTTGTTTTTTGGGATTTTTTGTTTTAATTCTTCCTTTTTCTAGTTCCAATATTATGAAACACATTCCCATTTCCCTGAGTTTTAGCAATTGCTTTCTGGCCCTCATGTCAAGATCTGGTCTCAAATTAAGAAACAGAACTCAGCAGATGCCTTTCATGTTCTCTTACACATCTTAAACAGCAGTCCCAGGAACTATGGGGAGGAGGACAGGGAAAGATAAGGAGCAGGGAGGAGAGATTTTTTTGAAAAGCCGAGAAAGACTTGTGTCAGGAGTCCTGGGGGGCTCAGAGGTTGAGCGTCTGCCTTCGGCTCTGGTTGTGATCCTGGGGTCCCGGGACTGAGTTCCGCAGTCTCCTCTGGGGAGCCTGCTTCTCTCTCTGCATGTGTCTCTGTCTCTGTCTCTGTCTCTCTCTCTCTCCGTCTGTCATGAATAAATAAATAAAATCTTTTTAAAAAATGAAAGACTCGTGTTTTTCTTACCAAGCAAAGTCTGACTTATCTCTAGTTCTGTCAAAATGAAAGTTGAGATTCAACTCATGGTTTAGGAGGAAAAAGTAAGGAAAAAGCAAATGGATGGCATTCTTTATAACAATAATAATTATGATATAGCCACATCACATTGAATGATGCTTCATTGTTTCCAAAGGACTTTCACGAATATTTCTCCTATACCTCACTTAGTTCTTCCAGCATCCCATGAGGTAGAATTACTCCTATTTTACTATGGCTCAGGAAATGAAATTGCTTACCCAAAAGTACAAAATTAGTAATTGGTACACCCTAAGACCTATGTCTTTAATTTCTTACAAGTGTGGGTTTTTTTTTTCCAGCTCTGTCATTTTTTTTCCCCTTGAAGATGAGAATTAGTTGAATGTGAAATTTTGTTTTTCTCATCACTTTATCTGTAAACAAACATTGAGAGTTATGGCTGAAGTTGAACCTAAAGAACCTGGCTACTCTTCCTGAATAGATATGAAGCTGGGTGAAATTACATAATTGTTTTATTTGTGAAATGGATTTTTCATGTGACTGGAAGATAAGAGCTTCCACATGGCTTTGAAATTATGTGGTAGAAAACCTATAGAAGTTACTTTGGACTTTTGTTTTATTTCTCATTGCGTTGAAGGTGAATGCTGTGTCTTTCAGAACAGTCAGTGTTGTGATTTGGAAATAACACTAATCATCCTTCATTTGAATCTCTTCCTCTTTAAGTGTTTTTTTTTTTTAATGTGTGATGTGAGTTTAGTAAATATGGGGTGCTTAGGAAAACAAGTTATTTTGGGCATTGGTATCTGTGCTCCTTGCTCTCATTTGCTGAATAACAAAATTGTGTTTTCTAAAAATATATATCAAATTCTTTGCTTAGATATATGCATTTTCTTTTCCCTTTGCTGAGGGACCTATACACATATTTCAACTTATGTGATACCTGTAGAGAGAATTTTTTGAAGAATCTCTCACAACCATTTGAACGCACAAAATGAATGAAGGAAAGCTGTAAAATAGGCAGCCACAAGAAAAAAACCAAATGATTGATTTCTGGAACAAAGATTGTGTTTTGTGGAACATAAGACTCTATCTTCTGCCCAAGGTTTTTCAAAAATTTTATATTTAAGAAGCTTGGAGAGATTTAAATAACAATGTAACTCAAGATCATATAACAAGTGACCTAACCCCAACCCAAGCCCTTAATTGTAGTAGATAGTTAATATTAATAGTAAGCTTCTACTGCTTAATTTCCTTAGAGGTGAAGGTGATGTTCAAAATGGACAGAACCATAGCACTCCTATTGTCTTGCAAGGCCATACTCTTTGTACATTCATCTCAAGCTCTTCTGTAGATTTCTCATGCAAGTTAAGAGAATAAACTAATATAGTAATGCTGAAGGTCTCATGGTTTCTAATCCACAACCCCTCCTGATCCTGAGTTTTTCTCTTCCCTTCCTCTGCAAGAATGCCTGTCATCATAGCAACAGAACTCAACAGCTGGAAAATTGGAAGACCACCTCGCTCTGCCCCCAACGGAGCCCTGCCTGCAGGACTCACAAATCCTTCCTGCCTTTTGGAGATTTGCAGCTCTGATTTCCAAGCCCACTTTGGAACTTCTAGTACAAGGATGCATTATAATTTAGCAGTTTACTGTCTTGACAATCATGAGAAACATGGAAACAATTTTGTTGAAAGTCAGACATTACTGGCTGAAGCACTGGAATGATTTTTTTCCATTTTAGACCTGAAAAACATCTAACCCTATTAGGCCAAATGTGGTTCTCCATTCAGGACTCTATCCAGAATTGAGTCCATAGAACTACTCAGTGTTAATCATTTGAAGGAATATCTTTAGCTTTTACAGTGACTGGTGTGGGTGAAGTAGTCTGTTGATTTCTTCTAATGCTGAGCTTTCTTTTGTAAGAGAATGATATTGCAATGTCACTAGATTTATAGTGATGCAACACTAATATGAACAATTCCTGTGTCTTTTTCCAATAGCACTTACAAAGCATCCTCTGTTGCAAAGCCTTTTTAGCTTATGGCATGCTAAATAGATTTTTGGTAAGCACTGTAAATGAAGTTAAGACACAGAGATGGAAAGTTTTTCTAGAACCAGTGGAAGATCCCACATGTGAATCTAGAGTTTCCAATTTCAGATCCCTGAGAAGAACTGAATTTATTTTCTTCCTTCTTAAAAGATATATCTTGAATGCTGTGTAGTGCAGGGAATGTTTGTAAAGAAGACAGAATGTACCTCTCCCCCTTCTTAATACCGTTCTTCATCTTAGCACTGTCATAGAAACACTGAATTCACTATCAGGAATTGAAAACAAACTCTAAATTACAAAAATGATGTGTTTTTTTGCAGTCTATTAAGTTCAAAAATATTACATGTGAGGATTTATTTTAGATATTTATATCAAGTTTTGATATATCACTGTTTCCATTCTGTAAAAGTGTTGCATTTGACAATTTGTATTAAAAATGCCTCTCAGGACAGGAATTGCCAATTTTTATTTGCAGAATATAAATACAATATAGACAGATGCTCAGATCAAGCATCATTAATTATGAGGAAATGACAGAAAATACCATTGTCCCCTTTAGCCTACTTTATAGAGTTCCCCATCCCTTGTGTTGCATGGTAAAGGGTAAGATTTGACTTGTCACACTTCTCTTTATTTCTGTTTCAACGTGAAATAACTATTCCAAGTTCAATTACAGAATTTTTTAATGCATTGTTTTTATTTAGTCTAGACCCTCAACTTGGAATTGGCCTTCATTTTGCAGAGATGGCATATGTCCTCTAAAACTAGATAGATGAGACAGAAAATAGATCATCACCTAATGATCTAACACTATGAGCCATATTTGCATATATGTAAACTATTTCCCATAATTTTTAATGGAGCCTCTCAAAAATTTCATTCTTTCCATTTTATAAATAAGAAAAATGAGGCTCATTATTTAATGGCTCAGGGCCACATAAAAAATGGAATTCAAATTTAGGTCAATGTAATGTCAGAATCTGCTTTTTATACCACTTTATGTTAATTTGCAAATATAAGATCTATCTATATTTGAACAAGAAATTGAATTTTAAGTCATTTAAAGTTATTAAACTAAGGCAATATAACAATAATAGTGATTGGAGGGGTGCGTGGAGGACTAGAGGAAGTGACAGTAATATAACTTATATGGTCTTAGAGCAGGAAATAATAAGTAATATATAAAATTGATCAAGATAATGGAACACCTACATGGAAATAGCCAAAAGAAGTAAAAACAAATTCTGGAGAGTATTTGTGCTAAGGGAATAGGTTTGGGGTTGAGAAAGGGATAAGGTTGACAACTCAATTATTGACTTTCATTATAAGCTTTGATATGTTTGTACCTCAGTGTTTCCTTTATTATTTGACAAGATTTGAGAAGAATTCACAAAAAACTAAATGTATGATCTAGAATATGTCTCTCATAGTTTATAGGCAACTTATCAAGCTGCCTTAAAATGATGGACTACAAAAGAAAACTGGGATGTTTTCTCAGTCTGTAGCCACTGTTACTAATAACATGGAATTGCAGTATAAGAGCTTAATTGTCTAATTTTTTTTTAAGATTTTTTTTTTTTATTTAGAGAGAGAGAGGCACAGACACAGGCAGAGGGAGAAGCAGGCTCCATTCCATTCAGGGAGCCTGATGTGAGGACTTGATCCCGGGTCTCCAGGACCACACCCTGGGCTGAAGGCAGGACTAAACCGCTGAGCCACCCGGGCTGCCCCTAATTGTCTAATTTAATTGTTCAAAGGACTTCATCTAGATTCTGTAAGAGATAAAAATGTAGCTGCAGTTTGGTCCCAGGCCTCCATTTTGTTACAGTCTAGTTGATGGTGTTAGAGATGAAGAAATCTAGATGGGAAAAAATAGGAGCTCACGTGTTGTCTGTGTCTGTACTCGGTACTTTTCCTACCTTATTTTTGATGGAAAACATGTGCCATAGAAAAGATAAAATATAGGTAGCTACAGAAGATAAAAAAAAAATGGTAGAAAATGGTGTTTGCTTGTTAGGATCAAGTAATGCTTCCTGAAGTGGAGCATTTAGGATGAGCCTTAAAAGTAAAAAGGGATTTCTATAGACAGAGATAGAATGGGAGAGGCACTGACATTTGTGCTAATCGAGACTCCTGTTTAGAGATTGTTTTTTTTCTTTTTTTGGTTCATTTTGTATATAAACATTTAGCTAAATCTATGTAAGCCAGTTACACATCTAAAATGAATTTTTAACATATTGTTTGCTCAGCTGAAGATCTTTTATTAAATGTAAGCAGTCATCGAGGTTACTTTTAATTGAAACTACTTTCAACTTTCACACAACAAAATCACAATTAAGATTTGAGTATAATCACTCAGTTGAGTATGAGAAAAGCTCAAAGCAGATTTGGAAATAACACAAATTTTTGGCTATTTTTGATTTTTAAAACTGTTCATTATGTTCTCCACATCTTCAGGACTGTTTTCAGTTTCTCTCTTTAATATAACTTACTGGTTTAGTTTCCTTGGGATTACATTAGGTTGCATGGCAATTACTGAGGCCCAGTGAAGTTGTATTTTATTTTAAATCTTCATCAGTTTGAAACCATGACCTTTTCACCATCTTGCCTCTGAAAAGAGCTTTGTGTTTTGACTCAAAGTCTTCGGCACCTATGACTGTAGAGAGAGCTTTGATTTTCAACTTTTTAGAAATCACATCAAAACTATCGAACTAACAAATAAATATTAGAAGTTCAAAGTAGACATAGAACTTTTGTATTGAAGTATTTTGTCATGTTCACTGGGCAGTATGTGCTAAAGGTAAAGATTGTCACCTTGAAGGATTCATTTGAAAATGTCCTTGCAGAAGTGATCACTTTCTATTTAGGAAAGTTTACAGAAGTCCTTGTATTACAACATCCCCTACTTTGTCATGTTGGACTTTAATGAATGACTTCCTGCCAGAAGTTCCATACCCCTTATATTGCATTTTATGAAAGTGTATTTCATATTTCTTCTAGAGCAGAGGAAGGAAATCACCTTATATTTTAGGGAATCTAAATGTGATTTTACAGTTTACCATAAATACTGTTGCATCCTGGACTTTGGAGCTCTTTAACTTCTATATTTTAAGAATTGCATTAATTTAGAAAATTTTATGTTAAATTAATCCCTTACTGGCTTAACATCTGTAGTCTTTAAGTCTTGAATCCTGAACTCCAGATATTAATGTTCTCCACTGCCACAATCTGAATTTTCGATGATTTTGAAATTATAACAATATTTTATGTTTGCTGTAAAAAACATGGAGAAGATAAAGAATAAAGCAAAATATACCCATAATTTTATAGGTGAGAAATAGCATGTGTATCCATTTGGACTGTTTTCTTTCTGTCTTTTTTTCTAGTCATATAAAATGATGTTTATAAAAATATATATATACTTAAGACAAATTTATCTGTATCCTTATATCCATTTCCCCACATTTTCATTATATCTTAAGCATTAAATATTCTTTAAAGGCAGACTATATTGACCTGAATACCTCCTTTATGTTGCTGCTTTTGTGCCTTCTTACACTCCTACACTGTTCTCTAACAAAAAAACAATTGTTAAAAATTTGTAGAATCTTGGTTATTAAAAATTGTAGTTATTAATCAAAACTACTTCTGTGTGAATTTATGAGTTCCTGACCAAGACAAACAAAGATAAATAAGTTGGGCTCCTATTTATTAGTCTATTTAGCAAGTCATTTGCTTTTTGGTTTATATAATAGTATTTGTCCATGTCTGAAGCACTAGAACGTGGGACTATTGGTAAATCCATTTCTCTTATTTCTAACAGCCTGTATTTGTAACTGCTTTGATATGAGGGGTATTTAAGACTGGCAGGAGCCTGGATTGGTGTTGCATCTTTACAACTGAGTATATGTGTGACTTTGGACAAATTATTCCTTCTCCTGGCACCTTCTTTTCAAAAGTAGAGACTAAATGAGATGATAGAGTGCATAGCCCAGAGCCAGCCTTTAGGTGGTATTGAATATTCTTATTTATCTTTTGTCTTTGCTATTATGAGGTCTTTGGTTATTGAGCAGAACAAAGGCAGCTACCCATAGCAGAGTTTGAGAAGCAGCAGAACTTCTCCCTACTTATTCTGAGGGAAAAACCAAATAATCCATTTTAATTCCTGTTGAGAAGCTTAGTCTCAACAGTTAATTTCACCACGTGCATGCATTTAAGAAGTTCACTGTGCCTGCAGTGCTTGACAGTCACTGAAATGCATGCTGGTGTCCCAAAGAACAGACTTGTGGTTTCCTTCTCATTATTCAGTAGCTGGTTTCTATATAAATGTCAATGTTCCTTTAATACATTAGTATGGATGATAATAGTAATGGCTTCCATTTACTGAGCACTGGGCATTTGACAGCTAAGAGCTTTTCATGCATTATCTCATTTAGTCTTCATGGCTATTCTGTGAGACTATTATTATCACCCCTATTTTATAGAGGAAGAAACCAAGATTTAGAGAGATTCAGTGTTTTCTTTTTTTTTTTTTTTTTTTTAAGATTTTTTTTTAATTTTTTTATTTTTATTTATGATAGTCACAGAGAGAGAGAGAGAGAGAGGCAGAGACACAGGCAGAGGGAGAAGCAGGCTCCATGTACCGGGAGCCCGATGTGGGATTCAATCCCGGGTCTCCAGGATCGCGCCCTGGGCCAAAGACAGGCGCCAAACCGCTGCGCCACCCAGGGATCCCGATTCAGTGTTTTCTAATAAGAATTTGAATGCTGGTTCGCAGGACTCCAGAATCTGGGCTTATAGCTTTCCTTGAAGCTCCATGGGCCATTGTTTTATAATTATCACATAGCCGTAGTCATTCATTCAGCCTACATTTGTTGAGGGCCTACTCAGTGTTAGGTACTGTTCTAGGTATTAGGTGCATGTAGATAAAAGTTCCTGCCCTTCTGAAGCTTCACTTTCTATTATATTAGGTTACTTGTGTCCATGTCCCTCCTTGAATCAGTATTCTTATATGATAGTGACTGTGTCATATTCTTTTGAGTTTTAGGGATGTAACTGAAATTTATTCAAGGCTAAGAATAATTCCTGGGCTTATGAAATAATTATTTCTACAAAAACATTAAAAGCTAGGGCATGCCCCACTCTATTCATTAGGCCATCTTTTTATTTTAGCACTGGCTTTTTAGCCTTTCCAGACTCCTCAGAATTGGAAATGTTCTTAGTGACTATATTAAGAAGCATTTAAAGGTTTATTATTGGTAGTGATAAAACTACTTTTTGATATCTTGGTGACTTTGATGTCCTTAAATGTTCTACAGGTGTGTGGAACAGCATTAAAAAAAAAACCCTCTTTAGAATACACCAGAAATACATCAGACAAATCAAATATAAGAGGTTAAATTACATCACAGAATAAATAAAAGTGTCCTGGTGTAACTGAGAAATAAATGAAGTAGCAGGGAAGTCCAAAACTGTGATGGGAAAAATAATACCTTTTTTCCTGTGATAGCAAGAATATTAAATCCTTTTCTAAGAATGAATTATTATAATTTTAGAGATGATATAAAGTATATTTGTTGAATGTCACTTTTTTGCCAATATGAAGCTGAGAATTTTAAATGTCCTTGGCTGGAGGCTAACATGTTTTATTCTTCACCTAGGAAGTCGTCAGTAAATAGTATGAAGTGTGTGGTATTTTAATAAAGTGATTGCCTTATTTTTACATTGGAAATACAATTAAACCTTTTTGGTCCCATAAGGAGCAAATGGCTGCTAATGTTTCTCATTTTTTTTGGAAAAGTCATTTTTCCAAAAGGGAGGATCATTGGCAAATCAGCTGACTGTTCATTTTAGATTTTGACATTGCTTCTCTTTGGGACCCTAATGCTGGGCTCTCTGATAACCAGTGCAAACTCCATGAATATCTTTCATTTCTTTAGAAGGAGGTGTGGATTTGCAAGGCCACCAGCTGGATATGCAAATACTACCTGACGGCCCAAAGAGTGATGTGGACTTTTCAGAGATTCTTAATGCAATACAAGAAAGTAAGTTTCACTCAAATTTTAATTTGACCGTGAAAGGAGAAACTATTCTAATATTTGGGAGGGTTAATAAAACTAGAAACCTTACATGACAAGCTTAAAAAAATGTCTTAAGAGGGATACTGTGTAAAATAATTTTGAGACCAGAAGAGATGGTTAGTGAAATGAAGATTTAATTTGTGAAACTGAGCCACATAGTATTGGGGTCTTTGAAGAAGCCTGATGGAAGAACTAGAGTTCTATATTTAGAATATTGTAATATTTATACATCACTAGATACTATAATATTTTAGGTTTCTTGATTAATCATGATCAAATAAAGAGTTTTTGAGAATACTGGAATATTATTCCTTTGCTCAGATATAAGAGTAGTAAGAACTAAATGTTGATACTAACCTAAAATCAGGAATTTATTCTTGAAAATGGTGTCTTGAGTCACTGATGATGGGCTGTGAACCAGAAGTGACTTCTGTCTTCTAAGCATTTTGATTGTTTTCTCTTCTTACATTACTTTGTTTTATAGTTTTTACTAAGAATTTGGTCATAATCAATACATTTACTCTAGTTGTAGATTTAGCATTGAGGATGGATGAGGTGGTATCATAGACTAAGTCATTCACATTTGTGTTTCATTATTAGAGCTCTAATACTAGATAGTAATACTCTTTTAAGATCAAGTAGTATTCTACAGTATCGCACTCGAAGGGCACTGCAGGAAGAACCACTGTAATTTTTTGCTACTTTTGGTTTTGTGACACTGTATTTCTATACTAAATTTTTAATGAACAACTTTAGGGATTTCCATAACAGTTATTCCCTTTTGTCATCAGACTGCCTTCCTGACCTTCTGAGATAATTAATGCTTTCACTTTATAGGTAGGATAACTGAGGGTGGGAGAAGTTACATACCAAGGTAATATGATCAAGAATGGAGACCAGGAAGGAATGGAGGGTCTCCTATCCCTCATTTAATTTCTTTCTGAATGTGCTCAGTATGGGCTTTAAACACATCAAGGGGAAGGATCCTGAAATTGAAGATTAGGCTGGTTCTAAAAGAAATATTTTTAATGAAAAATACAAGAGGACCAGCTATTTGTTCTGCTTAAGCAATCCCTTCATATTAAGTTAAAGAATAACAGAGAAAAAATCTCCCCAGGAGATTAAAAATCCAATTAATAGACATTGGAGAGAAAATAATTTTTTCATGGAAAGTTATAAAATTCTGTAATTACCTCATCTGATTTGAAAGATGATAGATTATATAGTGTTGAAAGGATTTTTAAAAAAATTTTAATAAATGATAAAAGTTGGCTTCTATGTAAGTGTGGGAGATGAACTTAAAATTTTTTAGGGCTTCATGAACTTATATCAAAATGAATTAAATGTTCAGGAAGTTATTTTTTATAGTAAATTATGTTAGCATATCTTACTAAAGACACATTCATATATGATAACATTTATTGTTTAGAATGGTGAGTTCCTTAGAAGTTTATGAATTATATTTAAATTTTAAAATAAGAAAAGGGAAATATCCTTAAAGTTCAAATCAACTTTTTATAGTTTTTTCTAAAAAATATTTTATTTATTTATTCATAGAGACACAGAGAGAGAAGGAGAGAGAGAGACAGGCAGAGGGAGAAGCAGGCTCCATGCAGGGAGCCCGACATGGGACTTGATCCTGGGTCCCCAGGATCACACCCCTGGCTGCAGGTGGTGCCAAACCACTACACCACTGGGGCTGCCCAACTTTTTATAGGTTTAAGAATTTTCTAATACTTTGGAACTAATCTATTTTCTTGTTAAAAAAAATAAGTTTTATGCTCTATAGGTTTGGGAAGCTGCCTACATGGCCTGAGTCATTTCTGGTAGGAAAGATTTGGGCCATTTACCTACCTTCAGTTTCACCCTACATTCCAAATATGATTCAGATATTTAACAGGTTAATTGAAATTTCTAAGTATGAAAATACATAGTTTGGTTCTTCAAGGGACTGTACCTTAGATTATTGTTTATAGGAAACTTTGAGAGACCAACTTACAAAAATTTAAAAATATATAGGATTTGGACATCAAGGAAATTCCTTCTTTCCTACAAATGTTTTTGTTAAGATAGAAAGATTTCATTATTTTCTTGAAATTTTGTGGACGTATATGTATGACCTTTAAGATCAAGCTAGAAGAGAGAATTTGAAACATTTTTTGAGTGTCTAAGGTAGTCCAGCCATTATTGCTAAGTGCTTTTCCATATTCTTTTCTTTTCAAATTAAGTTTTATTTAATTAAGAGAGAGAGAGAGAGCACACATGAGCAGGGGGAAGGGCAGAAGGAGAAGCAGGTTACCCACTAAGAAGAAAGCCAGATGTGGGGCACAATCCCAGACCCTGAGATCATGACCTGAACCAAAGGCAGATGCTTAACCGTCTAAGCCACCCAGGTGCCCCCATACTACCTCTTTTCATTCTTAAAACAACCCTACAAACAATAGTAGTTTCTGTTTTCTCCATTTTAAAGGTAAAAAACTGAGTATGCCTCCCCACAGCTATATGGTTAATATTCGATAGTCAGTATTTAATCGTATGTTGGCCCTTGTTTTGAAAATGAAAGATTAAATAAAAATGATTAGAAAAAATGAACTACTCTGGAGTTTTTTTTAAAAAATATTTTGTTATGTGTTGATGCAAGAATTCTTACTCATGCTTCTACATTGAAAAATATGTTTACATTTTCTTCTCTGGTGCTTATGCCCTAACAATGGCTTCATCTGTTTAAAAGAGTAAGTCCTAAAAAAAAAAAAAAAAAAAAGAGTAAGTCCTATAGTAGCTGGCCATCCAAAAATAGTTTCTTGGCTTTCCTCATAACAGTTGTACAGCTTGTAAGGAAGGAAAGAGGTATTTTATTCATTCATCCATCTATCCATCTCACCTGTCATGTACTAGGCAGGCACTATGTTACACATAGTATTTTAATGTGGTGGTGAACATCTTGGTGCACAGTTCAGCTCAAGAAAAATTAAAACACAGATCACATTTGTTCTGTGGTTCAAAATGAAAACAACTTGATTGCTTTCTAGGAGGAAAGCATTTATATGTAGCCGTATAATGTAAGGCTGTGTGTGTGTGTGTGTGTGTGTGTTTTCCTTGATGTACTTTTTCCCCCCCTCTCTCTCTGTTTCCCATTTCAAGATGGCAGCTGGGTCCCCTGAACTCCTTTGTTTCAGTAGAGCTCTGTATTGCCTGAAGTTCAGGGCTTCTGTTTCTGAAAGCCCAGGCTTCTGAGTGGCTAATGCTTGGTAAAGACCAACATACACACAGAGACAGCCACATAGAGAGACAGAGGGAGAAAAGGAATTTCTTGTCCAGGGCCCTTAGATTGTCCTGCAGTGGTAGCATGGCTTCCTGTGGGTGGTGGAGAAAAGAGAGGAGATGGCTGGGTTGTGTGCCGGGAGCCTGCACCTGAGCCACCTGAACTGCCAGCCTTGGCTAAGATTCTCCAGCCAGAGGAAGGAGCAGATCTTCCATAATTCAGGGCACTTTGGGGGCTCTGGGAAGGTGGCAGCTTCCTCTTCTGGTTCCTTTGTTGTATCTCAAGTACCTTAAGCAGAGTATAGGATATAGTAGTTGCTCAACAAATTTTGTTAATGAACGAGTGAAGGAGTGAATTCTTTTTTTTTCCACTTGAATTTTTTTTCATTTTTTATTTTATTTATTTATTTATTTTAATAATAACTTTATTTTTTATTGGTGTTCAATTTGCCAACATACAGAATAACACCCAGTGCTCATCCCATCAAGTGCCTCCCTCAGTGCCCGCCACCCAGTCACCCCCACCCCCCGCCCTCCTCCCCTTCCACCACCCCTAGTTCGTTTTCCAGAGTTAGGAGTCTTCCATGTTCTGTCTCCCTTTCTGATATTTCCTACCCATTTCTTCTCCCTTCCCCTCTATTCCCTTTTACTATTATTTATTTTCCCCAAATGAAGGAGTGAATTCTATTCTAGACTTGCAAAGTGGGTGGCTCAGCAGTAGTAGTGTGACTTGGAGATCTGAGTGGTCTCAAACATTCTGCTGTTTATAAAACCTCCATAACCTTTTACAGACCTGCATAGGTGAGGTAGAGGGGTGAGGATGTTGGCAGGCAATAACTGGAATTAAATGGTCTCCCAGGCCCATTGGAGTGGGGACTTAGAGACAGATTTAACTTGATGTAATGATGACGAGGCCATGGGGTCAATTCCTACTCTTAAGTTCGCCTAGTAAGGTTCATACCCTCTAACAGTCCAAGGATTTTAGTGCCTACTATATTATGTACTATAATATCAATTAAAAATATTCTGCTTTTTTTTAGTCACCCAATTTTAAAAATCTGGACATTTTTGTGAAGTAGACATTTAGAAATATTTCATTCTAAAATTAGATTGAGAATCACATCTTGAAGCTCTATGGTGCATGAAGCAGGTGATTGTGTGTATGTGTATGGGCATTTATTATATTAGCAAACCAATAAGAAAGATATCATTCAAAGGTTATACTCAACCTTTCAGTTCTTGCTTTAAATTATTAACAGTGTCCAGCCTTTTCTAGAGATCATTCCTCTCCCCTCCCCCCCTTTTTGTCACCCATCACCCCTCCTGCTTTGTCCTTAGTTTTTCTTTCCTTGATATCTAATATATATAGATACAGACTGTGGAGACTCTTACATGGCACTCATACCATGGCACGTTACTGTGTTACGTAGTCCCTTAGGTCCTAATGAAGGAGAGAGAGCAAAAAGCAAAGTGTTTGAAATAGGAACATGGATCCTGGAAGGATCATTGCTATCCTGTAGTCTGACCCTCTGTACTTGTATATGTGTCTATATAAATGCAGTGCCGTTCCTGCACTGGTGGCATTCTTGTGCTTCTGTGCCTGCGGAGACTGAGTCATTTCTCAATGACATCCAGTGAGTCATTTTGAATCCAATTTCTTGAGCCCTGATTTCCAATTTTATTTTTAATCCATATGGTCATGCTTTTTCAAAGGGGAAGATGGGGAAGAGGGAGGTGCTGACATATATTGAACACATAATCTTGCCTGACAACTCTGTGGTTGACCTTTTACACATATTATTATATTTAGTCTTAAACTCTATTTGCCTTAATTTCCACATCTGATAGAGGGGGGGCATAGTTAGAGTAAATCTAGTAAATCTAGTAAAGCCCTCAGTATGGTGCCTGGCAAATGGCAAGTACTGCATAAATGTTGGCTGTACCTTGTCATTCCTCTCAACAATCCTATGTGGTACATTGTATTGTTCTCACCAAAAAGATAAAGACATTAAAGCTTGTCTGAATCCATATTCTTTCCAAAGAAGGAGAACAAACTATGGTCAGGAGACTCTGAGATCTTTGATGCAGAATATCATTGGCTTCATTTCACATTGTGAAAAGGTAACCAAGGCTATTGAGCAAAGCTTGAATTAGGTACTTGGTTCTTTTCTAAGTATCATTCTCAGGTCATAAGAGGTACCATTATTATCTGCCTTGTTATAGAAGTAATCAAGGTGTCTGTCCTTTTCTTTAGAATGAAGTAGTAGAAAGAAAAACCCTTCATAAGAAGAGTCCATAGGACATGCTGTCCCAGGAACAAGTCAGTGATGTTTGCCCTGTGGCAGACTGTCCTGTGGGTGCCCCATGCTATTGTCTATGTTTTTTTTTTTTTAATAAATGGTACCATTACTGAGCCAGGAAATGCCAATGAAAATTTTTTAATAACCACATTAAAAAAATGTTATAACTTCTTTTTTTTTTTGCAAAGATATATTTTAAATTTTAAAGTATTTCAAGGGGGTCCCTGGGTGGCACAGCGATTTGGCGCCTGCCTTTGGCCCAGGGCACGATCCTGGAGACCCGGGATCAAATCCCACGTCAGGCTCCCGGTGCATGGAGCCTGCTTCTCCCTCTGCCTATTCTCTGCCTCTCTCTCTCTCTCTCTCTCTCTCTGTGTGTGACTATCATAAATAAATAAAAATTTTTTAAAAAAGTATTTCAAGTAAACTGCCCATGGCAGAAAAAAAAAATGCTTACTTTCGTATCTATAACAATTAGATCCCTAGCTTTCTTTCCCTGGGTTTTCTTTGGAGAGGTGTTAGTACAGCCATTTAATTGTTGCTGTAATGCAGAGGTTTCCAAACTTTAAAGCAGGTGACTGAGTTGTTTGGGGGTAGCTGGAGGTAGAGGGCATAGCCCACTCAATTTCCTCTTTGTCCATTCGGTGGCCCCTGAAGCTCCTCCAAAAGGATTTTGGGATTACAGGAAACACACTTTGAAAGCCACTGGCCTTTGGAAAGGAATAAAACTAGCTAAAGGAGGATCTATGTCTTTTCCAATTACTTTATTTGGAGTTTTCCAAATTAGGCCTTTTTTTTCCCTCTCATTGGTAAACCAAACAGTGTCTGCCTTAGGGACGTTATAAGATTCATTTGAAGCATATTGAGCAGAGTCCTAGGCTTGCTGGTATCATATAAATGTTTAGTGTGTGGTCTTTAAAATTCCAGCCTAAGGTCCTCAAAGCTGTGCTGAGTCTGTGTGTTTCTCTGAATTTCTAAAAACATTTCATTTGATATATTAAATTTTTTAAAGTCAGACTTGCTCAGTGACAGATGTAAAGTCTAGCTTTATTCAGATAAATATTAAAATGATGACAATATAGTTGGATGACAGTTAAAGGACTTCTGTGCTTGAAAGCCAAACATGACTTTTTTTTTTTAGATTTATTTATTTGAGAGAGAGAGAGAGAGAGCACGAGCAAGTGCATGAGTAGCGTGGAGGAGGGTGGGAGGGGCAAAGGGAGAAGGGGGAAACAGACCCACTGAGTAGGGAGCCCAACACAGGGCTCTATCCCAGGACCCCAAGGCCATGTCCTGAACGGAAACCAAGAGTTGGATGCTTAATGGGCTGAGTCACCCATGCACCCCAAGCCAGACATGATTTAAGAACAGTAGGATGCTTTCCACAGAAATAAGGAGCCAGTTAGAAACAACATGGATTTAAGGGTAAGAACTCGGTTAGATTTCATCTCTGTCACTTACTAGCTGTGTGAGAGACACTTACTTACATAGTGTCTCTGAACCTGGCTTCTTACTCATAATCCCCTCGCCTAAGGTTATTTTGAGGACAAAAGGGAAAACAGACCTGAAAGTCCTCAATACAATGTAGTGAGTGCCCTGCTTAGTGTCTCCTTTCCCACTTCTTCATATTCAATCTCTGAGAGAGAAACAGATACTTTCAAGCAATTGCACTAAGATAACTAGAATGAAGAAATAAATGGATAGAATCTTATAACTAGTTTTTATTTACTTAAAAATGGGCACTGAGCACCTCCTATTTGCCAGTCCTTATGTCAATTTTAGAACTGCTTTGGGCCTTCACCTAGAAAAGACCCTAGGGCTAGATGTAAAGATGAGCTTAAAAAAAAAAAAATAAATAAAGATGAGCTTATTATAAAACAGCTAGCTAAATGTTCAAATTAAGATTTTAACAAGCCATTTTTTCCATTCTAAATTATTGCTGAAGGTGTCCTTTTTTCATGTTTTGTAATGAGGCATTGAGGTCAATATGCAATATCTTCAGAATTCTCAATATCAGATGTAATAATTGGGAACTCGGGACAGAAATAGTAAAATGAGCTGACCCTCTGGAGGACAAATATAGATACCTGGATTACACTACACGGTCCTCTCGTGTTGTCTTCAGTGACCTAATATTTCACTTTATTTTCTCTGCATTAGAAAATACTGAGATGTAAGTATTCCTGTACTATAATGCCGGTGTGGGGTTTTTCTCTTGCATTTGAGGAATAGAGTTAAAAAAGCAGTGAGTTGAGCTTTTTTATTTTTTGGTATCTCTCTAAAAGACACACTTTTTGTTTTCCTTGCCTTTGTGGCACTGATTTGATTTCATCCACACTTGTCTTGTTCATGTCTGTACCTCTAGCAGCTAACCTCAATACTGGCTCTGCAAACAAATGTCAGAAGATACTTAACTTGTTTATTTGAGCCCTTGAAACATATTTGTGACCTTTTCCCCCCTTGTGAATGAATAATGGCTAATAATCCAAATGATTTTCACTAAATAAATAATCATCAATATTTAATGAGCAGATTCAGTACTGTTGAGGTAAATTTGCCTTCCCATCACATAAAGAACATCAGGATCTACTTGCCTCATGGCCCTCTGATTTCTCTGCTCTGGCTCTGTTCTGGAATGGTATAACAAGTTAGCCTACAGAAATCACTTCCCTATGCTGAGTTTGAGTTTTACTCAGACTTGACCAGATTTTTGGTCTCCCAGGCAATTAGAGGTTCTTGAGTCTTGTGTAGCTGTTATATGTAAGTCTTTACTGTTTTGTTCCCTGGTCTTCTTAGGGTGAGTGCCTGTTCTGGGTTTGTTTTTTGTTTTTTTGGGGTTTTTGTGTGTATATTTTTGTGTGTGTGTGAAGGAGAATCGTTTGAGCCTCTTTCTTGCTTTCCAAATGTACAGTACCTACCTGTTGCCACTCAGGTTCCCAATTCTGTTCACATAGCCCTTCCCAGGTTTATGCAGTGCAGGTCTGTTTCTGGGTTGCATGGAACTTTTGCATTCTCTTTCCTCTTGTCATTATTTTTTTGTTTTGGGTTGGTTTTTTTTTTTTTAGATTTTATTTATTTATTTGTTTGTTTAGGAATGAAAGGGACAGAGGAGAGACAGAGGGAGAGGGAAAGAATCTGAAGCAGAGTCTGCACTGAGTAAGGAGCTTGAGGTGAGGAGCTTGACATGGTCGCTCAACACCAGGCTTGATCTCCCAACCCTGAGATTCATGAGCTGAAACCAAGAGTTGGACAGTTAGTTGACTAAACCACCCAGGGGTCCTTTTCCTCTTGTCATTCTTAATTAACTCCTCAGAACATTTGATTCTTTCTTATTTAATGGACGTAATAGCAGAATTCTACTAAGCAGATAATTATCAAACATTTTGGGGAGGGGAGAAGTATGATGAAAGTGAGGGGATCCATTAAAAGTAACCTTGTTTGTATGTAGAGGATCTTTGTCATATCCATGCCCTGGATGGAGAGACCCCACTGCCACGGTCGCTGATGGTGAGCTCTGTGAGGACAGGGACCATGGCTGCCGCGTCCAGTACTTGATGTAGCCCAGCGTAGGGTCCGGGTAAGGTAGGCATCCACCAAGTACTGGTTGTATAAACAAATTTTTAAAAATTGATTAATTTTGGAAGTTGGGGCTATTTTTCTCCTTAAAGAAATGATGTAAGTTTGCATCCAAGGATATTGTACATGGTTTCTAAAACTTCACTTGTAAAGCTGCTCTGTCAGTAACAATAGTGGAGTATTGATAAGGGTACATGTTTCTTCTCTCTGTATAATTGCTACCTGTTCTATAATCTTCTTACTGATCCTGTGTTCAGCTGAACATTTTTTGACAGATAAGCATCTTTAATCCCTCCTCAGGCTCTTGAGAGGCTGACAGGTGATAATGGTGCCTTAATATCACTTAATTCTCTAAAAATCAGGTTGCACAACAACCTGATTTCCCTTGAGCACTTAGGTAACATTAGCCCCCTAACAACTTCCAGACAATAATACTGATGGGCAGGAGTAGGGGAAACAAAGGGCTTCTCTTCCTTTTCCAAGTTAGCTGGTCCCTCTAGAATCAAATAGTTGGGTCTTTAATGTAGAGCACAATTTTTCAGGCTCAAAACTATTGATGTTTTGGGTTAGATAACTCTTGGAGAGGGCTATTCTGTACCTTGTAGGATGTTTAGCAGTATCCTTGGTCTCTACCCACTGGATGTTAGCATTACCTCCTCTCCTTAGCCATGATAATAAAAAATGTCTCTGGACACTGCCATATATCTCCAGGGTGGCAACATGGTCCAGTTGGGAACCCCAGAATATATAGGGCTTTGTTGAACCGATTGTACCAACACCAGAGGGTGATGCTGGTAGAAGATGTGCTGGTAATTTTCTGTCCTTAGCAAAAGCGAAGGGGCAATTCTCATTGATGGATGATGGATATTCAAGAGTTTGTCCTGAGGGTGAGCCAGTCAGTCACTTAAACATGAATCTCAGTGTCCTCTTTCATTTCTTTATTTCACACCTTACCCCAATCCACCCCCTCATAACCACTGTTCCAATTTGTAAATGCCTCACCTCTTCTGCTATCTTGTGTTGATAAGGCTCAAATGCTAACTTAAGTCCCAGTGCCTAAAATCAATAAACCAGCATTCCCTGCAGATCTGCCGTGTGTCAGACTAACATGCATATGATCTCATGGAATCCTCTCAGCCACCCTGAGAGAGTTTTCCATATCTGTTTCACCAGTGAGGAAATGGGAGCACAAGTTCACACAGCTAAGTGGTGGGGTTTAGAATAGTAATCAGATCTATGTTGTTGAAATATTTTTATCCTTCTGTTCAAGTCTTATCAATATCTACTTGAAATTGAATCACTGTCTACTAAAAATTAGTATCTACCTGAAATTGTGGATCTCCTGGCTTGTGAATAAGAATTGCATTAGGAAAAATGTATGTGCAAGGTCTTAGAACCATAGGCTATTGGAAAAGAGGAGGCTCTCAGACATCATTAGACCATATCCACCTTGAGATCATCATTCTGTCATTAAACAAATGTATGTTGAGGGCTGTGCCAGGACCTCTGTAAACATGTCAAGACAGACAAGGTCTCTGTTCTTATGGAACTTATATTTTCACAGGGTAAATACCCAGGACACAGTATAAACGAATATAGAGTTATATTACAGTTTGTGATAAGTGCTGTGAAGAAATGAGTGGTGGTGGTGGGGGATGGAGAATAACTGGATGAGGGGCAGTTTATTTAGGGTTGTCAGGGAAGTTAACTTTCCTCTTGACATCCCCCACAACACGACATACTGTGCTTCTCAAAACTATTCCTTTTCTTGAGTTCCTGGCACAGCATAGGTGCTCCTAAATCGCATTTGTATGAAAAGACCATAATGTGTTTTCCCTTGGAGCTGCAGAGCCTAAAAACATGTAGTAAGTGTATTAATTTACTTCTGCTGCTGTCACAATTTAACAACAAACTTGGTGACTTAACACAGATTTATTTTCTTACAGTTCTGGAGGTCGGAAGTCATCAAGGTACCAGTGAGACTGTTCCTTCTGCAGGCCTAGGGGAGAATCCGTTTTCTACTATTGCCCTACTTTATAGGGCATCTGCATTCCTTGATTCATGGCTCTATCCTCTGTTTTCAAAGCCAATTATCATAGCATCTTCTAATCTGTCTCTCTGATTCTGACCCTGTTGCCTCCCTTTTAATTATATTGGGCCCACTCATATAATCCAAAATAATCTCCCATTTTAAGAATCTTGAATTAATCATGTCTACAGAGTCCTTTTTTGCCATAGAAGGTAACATATTCACATGTTCCAGGACTTAGATCACCTTTGGGGGCCATGAATCAGCCTATCACAGTAAGCAGTAAATGTTAATTTTTATTGCCATGCCTATTCTATTTTATAGAAGAAGAACTTAGAAGTTAAATGAATTGCCTAAAGTCACACATTTAGATATAGCTTTAGAACCTGTCATCTAAGTAAATGATCTCTATTCTCTCTATATCCAAACTTTTCTTTTCTTTATAGCACTCAATGCAATTTATAATTCTATGACTATTTGTTTTGTTTACTTATCCCCACAGGGGCAGGAAGACCTGTCATTTTCATTCATCAGGGTGTAGCTATCACACAACTCTGTGCACATCTCTAAAAAATTTTTGAATGAAAGGATGAATACTCTTATATGTGACATATAAATAGTACCATATCATCTACAAATTATTCTGCGCAGCAGCTTAGGGTGGGTTAAAAACCCTTAGAGATTTTTAAAGCATCAAAGGAAAAAGTAACATCAAAGTTGTTCTGTAATTTGAGTAGCTAAGGAAGCGTCCTGTACCTGGCACTATGTATCTGCAGCTACAAGTGCTGAGCTGTCATTTGTGGTATGCTGCAAGGCACTATGCATTTGAACGTGATAGACTTTATCTGGAGCTCTGATACATAGGGCTCTATATATTGGCATCAACAGTCTCTTTGGAAACCCCCTAAATGGGTAACTTCATGATTTCGGTTCATGATTAGAGAAAGAAGAAATGCAGAAAGCCCAACTGCCTGCTTTGTTACTGTATGAGGTTTTCTTTATTAGACCTTGGGAAGTAACAAAGGAAGAAAATTACAGCTCTTACCCAACCTTGCAGTTGGCGCACATGTGGGTTCACTTAGCAAGTTGTATGGCATTTTCATGAAGAATAAAATCATAAAATTTTAAAAGTTTATGTCTAACACAGTTAATGAGTTTTTAGAAGACTTGAGTGAAAGTACTTTATGCTAAACAAGTATGTGAAGGAAAACTAAAATGCAACACCTCCTCTTATCATGGAAGGCAAATTATATTTATATTATAGAGATACTTTGCTTCACATTGTCCTGGATTTTGCCTAATCAAGAGTGTTTGATCAAACATGCTTTACATCTCACATCCTTTTCTCCTTAGGAAATAATATACTTATCATTCAAGGTGTAATTGAAACAATGAAAAAATATGAGGCCACAGGGAGATATTTTTTATTTTGGTATTGTTTTCAAGATCCCAGATTCTTAACCCCACTTGTAATGTATTTATTTTGGTTTTAGTGGCCAAGGATGTCAATATTCTTTTTGATGAATTAGAAGCAGTCAACAGTCCTTGCAAAGATGATGATTCTCTGCTTCACCCTGGAAACCTGACCAGTACTTCAGATGATGCTAGCAGATTGGAAGCAGGGGGAGAGGTAAGTGTATGATTTCTTAAAAATACAGTATTTCACCCAGGTAGGAATCTGTGAAGCATATTCCATGGATTGTTTAAAGTCATTATCTCATTGAACTGTAGGTTTCCGGAAAATAAGGGGCAGGTCTTATATTCTTTTGATTTCCTTCATCAGTCTAGCACATTTCAGTGATCCTGAACCTACCTGTGCTTAAAACAAACTTTCACTAAGTGATATATTTCCCTTTTTATACCTAGAGACATTTCATTTATATAAAGGGAGATCCTTAAAGCCACCTGTCGTTTTATGATAATCTACATTCTGAGTGTCACTCAGAGAGAGAAAGCTTTACAAGTATGGACTTCCTCGTATAAATCACCCAGTACATAGAGCAATGACACAAAATGGACCAGCTCTCAGTAGATTATCCTGTTCAAAGCCTCCCTGAGTTTCCATTTGCCTCTGTAATCTTATTGCAATTGTAAATAGATCGATTTGTTCATGTGTCATTTTGGGAAAAAAAAACAACTTTTGTTAGGGGCATTCATTCTTGCTTAGATTTTGTCTCAGTGGAGTTTAATACCTTCTTTGTATATGCATTAGATAGAGGTAATGGGAACACAAAATCAGAGTCATTTCTTTATTGCATATTCTTACTATATTTATTATTCCAGAGCCAGTTAACCATTTACAGGATGTCACCTTTGAACAGGGAAAATTGTTTACTTCTACCAAGCTTCCTAAACCTCTTTCTGCCAACACCATATGCTACCGCTACTGTCCATATACTTTTTTTTTTTCAAAGAAAAACTTCATACCTTTTTCACCCCTTCACAAGTTACGTTGAATGCCATGATATGGCATAAAAGAGGGGTCTCCTGAAGGATCTCAAAGAGCACCTAGTCTTATCACCTAAACTTACAAATAAGCAAACAGTCTCAGGAGGGTTAAGGCTTTACTAACCTGATGCCATTGCTGAAACCTTGTTTTTGCAGACGGATACTGATGTGCTAAATCTAAGCAAGAGTATCCCTTGCTTAGCAAATAATTGTTAAGAAAGCATTTGTTTGGGAAGACTTCTGAGTACCTCTCAAAGCAAAAACAAAAACAAAAAAAAAATCAGTGAGGATTGATCATCAATTGAAAATGTTTGTACCAAGACATAGGATGTGACATTTCCATCCCTACTGGCTGATATTTCCCCTTTTGGATGAGGTTGCATGCATGGCATTGTGAAAAAAGGTTGCCATTCTAGCAATGGCCTTGCTAATAAGTCTGGCTTATTTGCCTCCCATCTACCACTATTTGAAACCTGATGTAAACTGGACCTACAGAAAAGGTAGCCAGCCCCCACCCCTCACTTCTCCTTGCTAGATTCACGGACATGTTCTTGAAATCTATCAGCTTGAGAAACTTGACTGTAGCCTAACCAGCCTGTACTTGATGGTCACTTTCAGTGTTGTACATGATTACAACAAGCCTTTGGAGCCTGGATGAAATTATATTATTTTGTTCTTTAATTTTTAAGTGTGTACTCACTACAAAATAATATTTATAACTTACATGTAAGTTTTGAAGCATAGTTGTAAAATGAACACCTTAAACTACTATCCAGCTTATAACTAAGATGGTAGTTTTCAAATTAGGTTGACAACCTAGTTGTAGGTTATAACTCCAATTATTTTTAGTGGAATGGAAAATTAATATTAGCACATACACAAGTAGAAAGGATGAGCATTGTCTTGTGAATCTTTTGTCTCAGATACTGGTTATGTTACATATGTACACAGATACGACAAAGTAAAATGTTTTTTCTTATTGTGGACAGAAAGTTTGAGGAATGTTGAACTAGAGAAACACTAAAACTACCAGAGCTACTTTTAATCTCGTCACTACCTTATCACAAGTTCCATATTCTTGAATTTTTGTTTTGTTTTGTTTTGTTTTTTTAGTTCTCTTGCTCTAAAAATAGCTTCACCATGCACATCCACAGCCCTAATAACTTCTTTCTAGATTCAGTTTATTTTGTGCTTTATTAAAAATCATGTCGCATGAAGTCTTCTATGACTTAGTTCTTTTCTGTCAATACTGTTTTAAGATTCATGCTTACTATTAGATGTAACTGTAGTTCATTCATTTTTACTGTTTTATAATCTTACACTTCATGATGGTTCTACCATTTATTTACCTATTTGCCTGTCCATGGACATTTGAATTGATTCACATTTTTTGATTTTCTATTCCTATGAACAGTGCTGTTATAGATACATATCTCTTAGTTGCTTAAATAAGGATTTGTCTTGTTATGGGTTTTGTGTTATGCAGATGTTCAGTTTTATAAGATATTGCTAGTGTGTTTCCAGAGTAAGTATAGTGGTTTTCACTCTCACTTTTAGAATATGATCATTCTCAGGTGTTCCAGATCCTTGCCACCATTTGGTATTGTTAGGTATCTTTAGTTTTTTCACTTTCACTGCATTCTTTTCCCAATTTTTAATTTTTTGTTCCCTACTGCTTACATTTTTCATTACTAAGAATGTAATTTTGAGAAAACACAATGAAAACTCATTGATTTCTAATTCTTTAGTATTGGCTTAGGCTCAGTTTTATGAGTGTCTTAAACTGGTTTCTTTATCTTTCTGTGCAGACAGTGCCAGAAAAAAACAAATCAAATGGACTTTACTTCAGAGATGGAAAGTGTCGGATTGACTATATTCTTGTGTACAGAAAATCTAACCCGCAGACTGAAAAGAGAGAAGTGTTTGAACGAAATATTAGAGCAGAAGGATTACAAATGGAGAAAGAGGTACGTAGTTTACTTGGATAAGAAGAAACACAAATATGCATCTATTCATATCGAGAGGCAATTAAAAAATAAGCCATTATGTTATGTTTGTTATGTTAACTGAACACTTCATTTGGTCAGAGTTTGCCAGTCTGCAATGTTTGGGGAATGTTCCAATAATTAGTTTTTTGAAGCACAGTTTGCTTCTGGGAGCATTTTAATGCCAAAAGAATCCATTAAAATCAAAATACTCTATTTCAATTAAATCACTTGTTTCAAAGTGTTATGATTTACCTGACTTCCTTTTTTTTTTTTTTTTTAATCTGACTTCCTATGTCTACTGTTGCTCTGTCTTTGTGATTGGAGGGTTCTAGTGCATGGATTTAAGAAAACTTTGGATAAGATGTAATCGTCCCACTCTGGAGACTCTTTTTCCATTTCAGGAAATGTAATGAGCTTGGACATCATCATATACCAGGAGAGATTGTCTGGCTGATTTGGCCCAAAACACCTGGAATTTAGAAAATGATTCCAGTTTTAAGAGACATTCAGAAGTCTTTTTTTTTAATAAGGTTCCATAACTCAAGAGTTACCTGTGTTTTTCTCTCTCTTCCCCTTCCTTCCTTCTCTGTCTAGAGATTTTCAAGGGAAAAATTACCAAGGAAGGTACCCAAGGTCCAGCCACACCTCTGACAATAACCCACAATGAGATTGTTGTGTACCCCAGAATACCATGCTCATTTATAGAACCTGGTCCTGTTAGCTAGATGATGTAACTCTTCTTAGATTTCCCTTAAACATTTTGCAAAGCTTCTGGAGTTTTTCATAGTCAATGAGGAGAACATACTGGCAGTTAAAAATGTTTGCTTCTGATTCTGCTCATCAAGGCTGAGGGGATAGATCTTTGAAATCAGACATCCAGGTTTTTCTTTGTATGGTACATGCAGTTGCAAGCTGATCTTGGGACACTTTAGATACGTGGGACTTTTACAGATCCGTTAGACTGACCTCAACTCTTGAGCATTTATGAAACAGAAGCAGTATTTCTCCAAAAAGGGAATTAGAAAAATAGCGTGGGGTGCTTTAGTGTCTCAGTCCATTGAGCATCTGACTCTTGATTTCTGCTCAGGTTGTGACCTCAGGGTACTGAGATGGAGCAGAGTCTAGCTCCCAGCTGAGGTTCAGCACAGAGTATACTTCTCTCCGTTTCTCTCCCTCTCTCTCTGCCCCTCCTCTCACAAGTGTGCTCTCTCATGTGCATTCTTTCTCTTTTTCTATCTCTCTCTCAAATAAATAGATCTTAAAGCAAAAAACAAAGGTGAGATGATTGTGGCCATAACAGTTTCTGCTTCTTTGGAAAGTGAATCTGGGTTCCTCAGAAGACTGTCTCAGTCGGAGATTTCCTTGGAGCAACACACTGAGTTAACTGTGTTGCTGTTTCCACTTTTGTGGGGTTCCAGAAAATCTTTGTTCTACCCACAGAACACATCTTTGATAAATCTTAAGTGCCCATTGAGACAGCTGTATACTCTTCTCTTAACACTGATAGTGCATTAATATTCTTATCCTTAAAAATCATTCCTTCATCTCTTACTCTTATTTCTTATTCAGAGTTTTTATATCAAGCAATGTGAATTGCCACATGATCCTAAATAATGAAAGTCCTTCTTCGAATCCATTCTGATTCTGAGTTCTAACTCCCATCAAAACAGGGTGGCTTTTCAATTACTGAGAATTACTGAGAGATTTCTATCTTAAGCTTTGTAACTATGTTCTCCATTACTGGGGTTTCTTCTGCCTAGATCATTTTAATGCCATTTTATGACTTGTTAGTTATAACTCAAAAAGCCAATACTTCTGAATAATACCCAGTACTACAAAGATAGTACATCTTCTGTGTGTCCTAATATATCATCTGTGCTACAGTATCCACCTCCTGGAATTAAAGCATGCAGCAGAGAATTGTGTTACCCAGTTGTGCTATATGGTTTGGGTTTGTTCATTTGTAATTTTTTGAAATTTTAGAAGCTAGGTATTTGTTTCATGCATGCTAGAAAAAAACAGCAATTAGAAAAAAGGTGGTGTCACCATATAGAAAAATTCATAAAAACTTAATCTAAGCACTTCTTTTAACTTTTCCCTCTGAAACGTCTTCCCTGAATGACAGCTTTCCTATTTCTCCAGTTCCCCACAATCCTCTATCCACTACCAACAACTAGGTTTTCCTCCTTCTGGAACCTTCCTTCTAAGCAGACTTTCCCACTGCCCCGCTCCAGTCTTTCCTGGAGCCCACACCTTTTGCATACATGGCACAATTGACTCTCATTCAGCCTCTGAGCTCTGTTTTGTGTTCTCATAGCCAAAGCAGGCTCAGCAAGAGGGGCCTTTGCAGGTTCTTCTCTGCTTGGGAGGCAGCAGGAAATGATAGATAAATTCATTTTTCCCTGTCACAAATAATTAAAATAAAATGTCCCTTAGTTGAATAACTAACTTGTATCTACATTGTGTTGTTAGATTTAGAAGCCATCAAAAGCACTCTTACTTAAATCAAGTGTTATATAAACAGGTATAGCAAAGAGACAATAATATTAATAGCTATTTCAGTTTCCAGACGTTGCTTCACTCTTGTACAGGAAATGAAGAACTTAGTTAAGGGTGGAAAAGAAAAAAGAAAACCTAGAAAGCCTGGTGTGAATCCATACATGTCTGAAATGCTTAACATTAAACACACTTTATGATTAGTATTTTTCTTTATTCAGTATGTGTCATGATGCCCAACAATTATGGAAAACATGTTTCACAGACTTAAGGTTTTTGCCTGCACATCGGTAAAGACAGGCTCTGTCGTTGAACATTTTGGTAGTAAGAGAATCATCATCTCTTTTAATGCTGAATTTCAAGAAACAACTGGGAGAATCTTCAATTCATGATAAAAGGGAAGACATAGTCAAATTTGATCTTTCCTAAAAAAAAAAAAATTGTCTCTGCCTGATTAGTCAGCAGCAAATTGCTTGCTTTTGGCACCTTGGGTCTTTAATATTCTGTAACTCATCTTCCAGATTAGCCTAGAGAATGTAGTCCACAGTAAAATTCCCAAGTAAAGTATCATTAGGTCCAAATGATCTGCTGCTTAGTGTCTATTTAAAGAGATCTCCTTTTTAAAGGTAAACTCATACTTACATATTTACATTTTCCATTTCGATTTTTTTTTTCATTTTAAATTGTATGCCCATCACTGGCCCTTTGGTACCTATTTTGAAATAATGATTATCATCAGTGAGAAGTTTATCTTTTCCTGCATATTAATAATCAAATTGTGGATGACTTTTGAATTGTTTGGAATGTGTGAGTAGTAGTTGTATTAATGAAGCACTTTTTCTCTTTAGACTCAGAACATGGGGGTAAAACCTCTCTCATTAGTAATTACAAAATAACTATAATTAGATAAATCATACCATTTTGATGATAGTTAATTCATTCACCAAACTTGCACACTCCCTCTATGCCAGGCCCTGCTTTGAGTACTAGGAACTCAGCAGTAAATAAAACAAAAAGCCCTTTTCTGCTGGAACTGAAGCACAAAATTAAAAAGTAAATATGGGCAGCCCAGGTGGCTCAGCAGTTTAGCGCTGCCGTCAGCCCAGGGCATGATCCTGGAGACCTGAGATCAAGTCCCGCGTCGGGCTCTCTTCATGGAGCCTGCTTCTCCCTCTGCCTGTGTCTCTGCCTCTCTCTCTCTCTCTCTCTTTGTGTGTGTGTGTCTCTCATGAATAAATAAAATCTTTTTAAAAAAGTAAATATACATAAAATATCAAAAACACTATGGGGAAGAGAGTAAAGCAGAAAGTGTTGGAAGGGGCTTATAACTTTGTAGAAGTTGGCAAGGGTAGGCCTCTCTTCCATGAAAAGAGAACAGTAAGTTCAAAGGCCCTGAGGCAGAAGCTTCCGTGGTGTGTTCATGGTACACTGAAGAGGCCAATATAACAGGAGTTACTGAGCAAGGTGGAAAATAGTAAGAATTACACCAGAGAGACAATAGCAGATGGATGACATCAGGCCTTAGTGGTCACTGGGATACTAGCTTGTCTGAGTGACAAGGACATCCTGGGACAGTTTTGAGCAGAGGCATGACACAAATCTGATTTTTGTTTTATTAAGGTCACTCATGTTACATATTGATTTTGGGAGTCCTAGCAAGGACAGATGCAGGGAGATCAGTTAGGAGATTTGTTGCAAGGATTCTGGAAGAAGAGGATGGTGGGTTGTTCAAACACACAGCAGAGATGCTGATAAGAGTAGAAAGTAGACCTTATGGGAATTTCAAACAGGTTGGGTAAGTGATGTGAGAGAGAAGAGTCACAGGCTGTTTATCTGTTACATACTACTCATTTAAGGAGTTGAAAGGAAGGAGCTGCTGTTTACAGGGATGCAGAAAAGTGTGGGTCCTCTCGTAGACAGGTTAAGCATGGAGATGTTGAGTAGGACAGAAGAATCTGGAATACAGGAGAGCTCTGACTGGGAGATACACATTGGGATGAACTCTCCAAAGGAATGACTACAAATGGAAGAGAGATCTGAGTATTGAATGTGGGGCATACCTGTGTTGTGAATTTGGAGGGTAGAGAGTAAGCAGCAGGAGGCAGGAGGGAACTCAGAGGGTGTGGTGCCCAGGAGGGGGGAGCTGTCATGTCACATGCTGCTGATGAAGCAAGAAAGATGAGGACCAAAGTTAGCTATTGAATTTAGCAATGTGGAGGAGTTTGGTGAGCTGGGCAAGGAACATTTCTGTGGGGAGGTGGAGGTGAAAGCATGACCAAAGTATATTCAGGAAAGAACGGCAGGAAAAGACTTGGAGTCAGCAGTGATAAATCGGTCTTTTTTTTTTTTTAATTAATTTTTATTGGTGTTCAATTTACCAACATACAGAAAAACACCCAGTGCTCATCCCGTCAAGTGTCCACCTCAGTGCCCGTCACCCATTCCCCTCCAACACCCGCCCTCCTCCCCCCTTCCACCACCCCTAGTTCGTTTCCCCGAGTTAGGAGTCTTTATGTTCTGTCTCCCTTCCTGATATTTCCCAACATTTCTTCTCCCTTCCTTTATATTCCCTTTCACTATTATTTATATTCCCCAAATGAATGAGAACATAACACTGCTTGTCCTTCTCCGATTGACTATATAAATCGGTCTTTTGAAAGAGAGAATGGAGTGATAACTGGAGTAAGAAGTTGCATCAGGAAAGAGTTCTTTCTATTGAAGATAGGAGAAATAATTGCATGCTTTCATGTTAATATAAATCACTTACCTGAGAGGCAAAATTGACGTTGTAGAAGCGTGAAGGAAGAATTTACAGAGCAATGTCCTTGAAGCAATAAGAAAAGAATGACCACAAGTTCCTCCCATTGCAGGGACACCATTGCCTCCATCTGTGCCCATGAACAACCTTCCCTCTAGTGCTCAGGTTATCCTGACCATCCTCCTAGCTAAGGCCAACTCTTTGGGCACAAGACTCCATCCTCTCAGTGCTACTCAAGGGCATTGCCCTCAAACATGATTAATTATAGTAAGCTTTAAAAACAGACAAAAAAAAAAAAAACAAAGCAAAATAAAGCATTCTGTCAAACTTTTTTCTGTTTTCACTTGTTCCCTAGAAGGACTGAAAACCTAACTGCAATAAACACACAATACTCAAGGTTAGGTGTCTTGGACATTTTTCTTTGAGACTGTGATAAAAACTATTAAAATTTTAACTCCTATTTATTAAGCTCCTACTATTATCACCCCCATTTTATAGATATGACAACTGAGGCAAAGCAATACTTTACTCCAGGGGAAAAAGCCAACAAGAGATAAAGCTAGGAGTAAAACCTGGGCATACTTGCTCTTCATTCTTATATTGTATTGATGTCTGGTATTTGAAGATGGATCTTGGGGTTGAAGAGGTTAGGAGAAAGGCTGAGGAGACAGGTAGAGTAAGGAAAAGGAAAAGGAACCAGGAAAGTTGGGATTCATGATGAGTTGAGTGCTAGACCATAGTTCTTGTGCACTTTGGCTGCCAGATGCCATGGATCTGAATCTTGTTAAAACCACTTACAAGCTGTGTTGTCTTGAATGGCTTACCAAACTTTTCTGGATCTCGGTTTCTGTATTTTTAATAAAGAGGATGATACTGTTTACCATGAATTGCACGACAATTAAGTGAGCCCATATAGGTAAATACATAGTACAGTATAAATCTTTGTTTTTTTTTTTTGTTTTTGTTTTTGTTTTTTTTTACTTTGCCTTTATTTTGCTTTGTTTTACCTTCTTTTTATGGCAGGTAATATTGATTTTTCTCTATATGTATGTGTTATAAAAGCTCTTTATTTTAAAAGTGGGTCAGCTTAAGAAAATAAAGGCAATTAAAATATGTAATTTAGAATATTTAAATATAATTTAAAATAGTAGATGCTGTACAGATTTGGCAAAGATTGAGAAGTTGGCACAAGCACAGTTCCACTCTTACTTGCCTAGTGGTTGTGGTGGAAAGACCTTAAAGTCAGTAAGGCTGCCTCATGGTTTTCACACCTTTGTATAATTCCTCCCCTTAAATGCAGGCAGGATGTGGGACTTGCTTTTAACCATAGGCTATAGCCAATGTAGTAGAAAGTCACTTCTGTCATTGTTTATGGTACATAGGACCCCAAGCTGACTGGCATTAGAAAGACTCTTATTTGTTGGATTTAAGGAAGTAAACTACCATTTTGTAAGACAGTCTGTGAAGAGGGTCAGGTACAAAAAAAGGTGGGGTGGCCTCTAGGAGTCAAGAGTTGCCCTCACTTGACAGCCAGCAACAGAATAGGAAACTCAGTCCTACAACCATGAGGAGGTGAATTCTACCAACAACTGGGGGAATTTGAAAGCACACCTTTCCTCAGCTAAGCCTCTGATGAGATGGTAGCCCTAAACAAGAGCTGCATTGGAACCTGGTGAAGACCCCAAAGCCGAAAAGCCAGCTAAGTTGTACTTGGGTTCCTGACCTACAGAAACTCTGGGATCACTAGTGTAAGCCTCTAAGTTCATGATATAATCTGTTACACAGTTGTAGGTACCTAATAAAATGATTAAGAGTCTGGGGCTAGATATTCTCAGTGCTTATTTTTCCTGCCACTAAAAGCTGTGTACTCCTAGGGAAGTTAGCTCAACTACAAAACGAGACTAATGAGATATATTTCATGGTTATTATGATAGTTAAATGAGATAATTCATATCAAGTGCTTAGCTCTATATCTCAGCATTTAATAAATCTTTATTATTATTATTATTATTATTATTATAGCTAAATAAAGTATATTAACACTTACTTTTAAAATAGTTTTTCAAGATAAACTTTAGAAAAATTTTCATAGAGTTTGTAAATTCCTTAAACTATAGCCATTAGGAATAGGAACATCAGCTGACCATATGTTGTTAATGCACTAATGAGATGAATGGTTATCTTTAATGCTCTTGGAAAAACAGAATACATCAGGTAACAAGTTAAGTATTGTTAAGGTTCAGGTATTTATCTGCTTCCAGAGAATTTGGTTTTGGGTTCATTAGGGAATGAAGTTATAGATCAATCCAGAGCTTAAAACAAACAAACAAACAAACACAATAACACCAACTAAACTGTATTTGTTTGCTCATCCTAGTCTTGCTTTACCCTATTCAAGGGAAAATTTCACAAAGATTTCCCCATTTAAGACTCTAATTTCACCCAGATGTTCTCTGCCTACACAGGCTTCTGGCCTATACTACCCTTTCTATTTTCAATCCCTGTTTATGTTTTGTAACCACATCCAGCTAGTTGCTGTAGATGCTCTCTCAGGATCCAGAGCTCTAAGATATGAGAAGAGAACCAGGGACTCTTCCCTTTCTTCACAGGTAAAACCATAATGATGAGTGTCTAAAATAAATGAGTGTCAGGACAAACTCAACTATCCAAATTCCAGTCCTCTAGTGTTTTCTGGCCTGAAGAGAGAGACTTACTTTACTTAATCTCCACTTTCTTATATGTCACATGTATGTATTATCAAGGGTCTCAGGTTGAGATAAAGGGAAAAAGCAATTTAAGGACAATCATAAGCACTGAGCAGAGAAAACAGATTTTCTCTGAACATCAAAGCCCTAGAGATTCCTTGAAGGTCTGTGGGACCTATAGTTCAGGCTCTTATAACAAAATACCACAGACTGGATGGTTTATAAACAATAGAAATTTCTCACAGTTCTGGACACTGGGAAGTTCAAGAACAAGCAACCCACAAATTTGGTGCCTGCTGAGGCCCTGAGTCCTGGTTCATAGCCATTGCCTTCTCACTCTGTTTTCACATGGCAGAAGGAGTGAGCTACCTCTCTCATGTCTCTTTTATATATAAAGGCTCTAATCCTGTTCATGAAGGATGAACCTTCTACCTTTCTGACCTAATAACCTTCCAGATGCTTTCATCTCTTAATATCATCACGTTGGGGATTAGGATTTCAACATATTTTTTGGAGACATAAAGCATTCAGGTCATAGTGTCTTTTAGGGGTTACCATTTTAATGGTAAGGTTCCATTTAATTTTAGTTCCACTATAGTTAACATATGGTATTATATTAGTTTCAAATGTACAATGTAATGATTCTACAATTCTATACATTGTTACTCAGTGCTCGTTATGATAAGTGTGTTCTTAATATCCTTCACCTATTTCACCCACCACCCCTCTGATATGCTTTATTTTAAGTGAGTACCCTCAATTAAAGTGATTAATTTTTTATTTTTTAGGATTTTTTTTTTTACTTGAAACATAGTTAAGAATACATGGTTCTAGGGGATCCCTGGGTGGCTCAGCGGTTTCGCGCCTGCCTTTGGCCCAGGGCGCGATCCTGGAGTCCCGGGATCGAGTCCCGTGTCAGGCTCCCGGCATGGAGCCTGCTTCTCCCTCTGCCTGTGTCTCTGCCTCTCTCTCTCTCTCTCTCTCTCTCTCTCTCTCTCTCTCCCCTCTGTGTGTGTGTCTATCATAAATAAATAAAAAAAAGAAATAAAAAAATAATACATGGTTCTAAAAGTATATATAAAACATTCCATCCAAGAAAATAGAATACAGATTTTCTTCAAGTACACACATAATCCCCTGGTTAAATCACATTAAAAGACATAACAAATACTACAAATTTAAGAAGACTGAAATCATACCAAGTATATTTTTCAACAAAGGTGGTACAAAACTGAAGATCAACAATAAAACAAAACTGGAAAATCTACAATATAAATATTAACATTTAAATATTAACACACTACTCTACAAGCTATCAGCCAAATAAGAAATCACACGGCAAATCAAAATAGGTATCAAAACAAAAAAGAAAAAGAAAACACAATATTCTAAAACCTATGGGATACAGTAAAAGCAGATGTTAAAGTGAAATTGATGCTGTAATGCTTGTATTAAGAAAAAAGGTTCAAATAAACTTAACACCACAAAGAACTAGAAAAAGAAGAAACTTAGCTGAAATTTAGTAGAGGAAGGAAATAACAGAGAAAAATCAGAAATAAAATAGAGACAAAAATAAACAATAATGTAATGTTGAAAGTAATGGTCAGTTTTGTTTTTTTGTTTTTTAAAAACCAAAGTTGGCAATGCTTTAACTACATTAAGATAAAAAGAGAGAGACATCTCAAAAACCAAAATGAGAAATGGAAGAGCAAACAATACAACAGATAACCACAGAAATACATAGTGTGATAACAGATTACTATAAGCAATTACATACTAACAAATCAGATAACTTAGAAAAAAAAAAGATAATTCCTAAAAATGCTTGAGCTACCATGATTGAATCATGAATCTTGAATCCAAGAAATAGAAATATTCTTAGACCAGGGATCCCTGGGTGGCGCAGCGGTTTGGCGCCTGCCTTTGGCCCAGGGCGCGATCCTGGAGAACCGGGATCGAATCCCACGTCGGGCTCCTGGTGCATGGAGCCTGCTTCTCCCTCTGCCTATGTCTCTGCCTCTCTCTCTCTGACTATCATAAATAAATAAAAAAATTAAAAAATAATAATAAATAAAGCCTTAAAAAAAAAAAAGAAATATTCTTAGACCAATAACAAGAATGAAAGTTGAACTAGGAACCCCAGATCTCCTAGGACAGGAAAACCCATGCCCACATGATTTCATTGATGAATTCTCCCAAACATTAAAAAATAATAATTTGTGACAATCTTTATCAAATCTTTTAAATAATGAAATAGAAGGAACACATTCAAAATCATTCCATGAAGTCAGTACTACCCTATTACCAAAGCAGGATAAAAACAATACAATAACAAAAAAGCCTATTTTGTCTGACATGTATATTGCTACTCTGACTTTCTTTTACATTCATTTGTATGAGAAATATCTCTCCACACCCTCACTTTCAAACTGCAGGTGTCTTTAGGTCAAAAATTAGTCTCTTGTAGGCAGTATATACATGGATCTTGTTTTTTTTTTTTTTAAGTCTATTCTGACACCCTGTATCTTTTGATTGTAGCATTTAGTCCATTTACATTCAAAGTAATTATTGATAGATATATATTTACTGCCATTTGATTACTTTTTTGTGGTAGTTTCTGGACATTTTCTCTGCTCCTTTGTTACTTTTGGTCTCTTCTTTGCTCTCATAGAGTCCCCTTTAATATTTCTTGTAGATCTGGTTTAGTGGTCATGAACTTCTTTAGATTTTGTTTGTCTGGGAAACTGTCTTTCCTTCTATTCTGAATGATAGCCTTGCTGGATAGAGTAGTTTTGGCTGCAGAACTTTTCCCACTCAGCACTTTGAATAGATTATGTCATGCTCTTCTGGCTTGCCAAATTTCTGGTGAGGAATCTCCAGCTGGCCTTATAGAGTTTTCCTTGTAAGTTAAGGACTTTGGTCTTGCTGCTTTTAAGATTTTTTTTTATCACTGTATTTTGCAAATTAAATTACAATATGTCTTGGTGTTGTCCTGCTTTTGTTTATTTTGTTGGGAGTTCTCTGCCTTCTGGATCGATCTGGATGTCTGTTTCCTTCCCCAGACTAGGGAAGTTTCTGCTGTTATTTCTTGAAATTTCTGACCCTTTACTCTCTTCTTCTTATGCATCTCCTGTAATATGAATGTCATTATGTTTGGTGTGGCACTGAGTTCCCTAAGTGTCTTCTTATGTTGCATAATTCTTTTTCTCTTTTGTTCAAGTTTATAGTTTTCCATTATTTTGTCTTCTAGGTCTGCATTAATTGATTCTTCTGCTTCTTCTGGCCTGCTGTTCATAGCATCAAGCCTGTTTCCAATCTTGCTTATTGTATTCTTCATCTCAGATTCATTCTTTTTTAAATTCTTTATGTGTGTTATAAGAGTTTCACTCATCTTCTTTTCTCAAGCCCAGTGAGTATCCTTATAATTGTTACTTTAAATTCTCCATCAGTCATGTTACTTATATGTGTTTCACTTAGACCTCTGGCTATGGCCCTATCTTGTTCTTTCTTTTGAGATAAACTTGATTTTAACATTTTGTCCAAGTCTCTGCCTTTTTCTGTGTCCTAGTAAAGCCAGTTATATCTCCTGCTCATGAAAGTAATGGCCTTATGAAGAAGAGGTCATGGAGTGTCCAGGGCCTGGCACTTCAGGGAGTGTCTCTGGTGTGTACTGCATGTGCTTTGCTGTTGTGTTTTGACTGTTCTGTCCTTCCTGATCTCAGGCATTCAACCCCATCACCCCTTGGCCCCAGGGCCCTTGCACTGTGTCTAGGGAATGCTGAAAGGATCTGGTAGGTAGCAAGAGATACTAATGGTAAGTCTTACCTCATTGCCAGGACTTAGTCCTTTTTGGTGTCACCAAAAAGGTGTCACTGCCCCATATTAGTTCATCCGAATCATGTCCTTGTTCTCACTGCTCCATCTTAAGGAAGTTTTATCAAATTGTGGGTGAGGGCCCTCTCTCCTCTGTCTCTTCTCTGTCTCATTTTCTCTGTCTCCCTGTCTTCTGTCTCTCTCTTCTGTTTCTCTCCCTCTGTCTATCTTCTTCTTCCTGACAGCTCCATTACTTTCAGTATAATTTTTGAGACCAGGTAAGTATCCGAGGGCCTAATTATTATTATTATTTTTAAAGATTTTATTTATTTATTCATGAGAGAGAGAAAGAGGCAGAGGGAAATACAGGCTCCATGCAGGGAGCCCAACATGGGACTTGATCCCAGGTCTCCAGGATCATGAGGGCCTAATTATTATTGTCTCTACTGCTTTTGCTTGTTTAGGAAAGCATTTCTGTTGCCAGATCATGATGACCAGTACAAAGTTATATTAAGCTGATTTACGCAAAAATTTATTCTAAATCAATACATATTTTATGTGATTCACGCACATTCTTTTCTAAAGACAGAACAACATTAATGGGAAAAAATACCCATTATATAAGACACAGCTGAAGAACTGAGTTGGTGTTATCAACTATTGTTACCATCCCACAAGACAAGACAAAACAATATGAAAGACTTCCTCAGTGGTCTAAACTGAACTTGTCTAATGTAAAACACATTTTGCATGGTCATCACTTATCACACACCAAATGTAGGCTCTGCATTGTTGCAGCTCTTAGAGGAACTGAAGTCCTTTCTTTATGGTGTTATTTCTGTTCCTGTTGTTTTTTACCACGTGTTATATTAAATTGCTGAAGATTATTCAAAGTATATACTAGGGATATGACAGTAATTATTCATTAAGGAGATGGAGAGATTTCAAAGTTTTGAAGTAGCCCAGAGAACTGTAAACTTAAAGTCTACTTTTAATCCTTGTAAGTGGAAACATTGAAAAAGATGAATTGTAAGCTGAATTTTATTAACCAAGCCTGATATACTTTTGTTGCAAAAGTGATGATGCAACTCTGTCCCTTGAGGCACAAACCAAGGTTTAACTCACTTCCTATTACATTTAGGCATACTTTAAGAGCAGTTGTTGGTGTCTGATGACTCTATTTCTAGATGGATTCATTCATCAAATATCTAATGAGTATTGGCCCTTAATGCATTACATAACAAATATGTCAGAAGTGATATGTCAAATATGGATAAAATTTGCAGGAATACTGTGTAGGAGTCACTATTTCATTCCAGAAACCCAAAGAAAGTTTCTAAAATAATGGGGGAACTATTAAGCACAGAGAAACTGAAATTTGCATTCCTAATCCCTACACTCTAAGGCAGTTTAGTTTTCCACTGTTCACTTTTGTCTTGCATTTCTGCTTATGTGGGCAGAGACGAGGTTAAGAAGAGTAAGTAGTATTGAATACAAGGGTATAGTACAGGAGGGGGCAGTGAGTGAAGTAAGTGAGTAGTAGTGAAGTGAGTAGTGAGTGAAGGTAAGGAAGCCATCTTCATCTATTTCTGGAAGGACCATAGGGGTGGGTCCCAGGAGCTGGCATAGGAGCCACTAGGGATCTCAAGAATGTCTGAGTATGGCACAGATGATTCTCAAAAAACTTACCGAAGCTGTCTTTAACTTACACAAACAATGTACACAATAATGTATCCCTTGTCTCTAACGGTTTACCTGTGGTAGAAAAACAGCTTCTTCTTCTCCACTTTCCAGATTTCACTTAAGCATTGGTTATCTTTCCACGGGAAAGGGGATTCTGAAAAATATAGTCCTAGCTTTTTTTTTTTCAGCAATAAGAAGGAGGCCTTAGGAAGGGGCAGAGATGCCAAGCTTACAAAAAACATTATAGAGCAGCCATCAACCCTTCTCCTAAGATTGACTAGCCACCTGTCCCTTCACTTAGGGCTATGCCAGTCCCCAACCGGTCATATCCAAATGGTTTTACATTTGTAAGTCATGAATCTTAATACTACCCCCACCAAGATGGTGGTGGGAATGCCCTTTCTGGTATTTCACATGGGCATGGCTGAGCAAATTGTCCACAATCACAGTGTCTTTTCTACAGCTACAGTTTTGTTTTGATGCTACCACCAAATGGTTCTCTTTGTTCAAAGCTGAGCTAAGTTCACTGGGACCAAATCTCATGGAGACAGTAACTCAACAGCCCACATAAAGAGACATCTGTGTATTTGTAATGCAGAGAGGAAAAGAAAAGACAAGTTGAAAACTCCTTCCCCCACAACTGCCCAGAAGAGGAATAAAAGAGGAAGGTCCTCTCCACCACTTCCAGCTCTTGTGGCGTGAGAGTATTGATCATCATACACACGTGTATTGAGTGTCTATCATATTCCAGGCACCGTGCCAGGCAGTGGAGAATCAAAAATAAAAAAGGATTCTGGTTATCTATTGTTGCATAATAACTCTAGAACTTGTGTCTTAAGATACCATTCATTTATTTATTCTCAGATCTGCAGGGCTGGCGGGGATAGCTCTTCTCTGCTCCAGGGCATCAGCTAGAGCAGCTTTGGTGGATCCCTTTTTAAGATGGTTGACTCACAGAGCTGGAAGATTAGTGCTGGCTGTCAGCAGAGAGCTCAAGCTGACCTGTGGGCTGTGGACCTTGGTTCCTTTCCATCTGATCTCTCCATAGGCATTTCTGAGGCTCCTTGACTTTAAGCTTCCTTGTGACATGGTGGCTGGGTTCCAAGAGTATACGGCAGAGTGCATTTTTATGACTTAGACACATAAGCATTTCTTCCTCTACAGCGCATTGGCAGAGGGAGGATCAAAGGGAAGGGACAGATTCTACATCTTGATGGAGAGCGGCAAGGTTCTAGAAGATGTGTGGGATGAAAAAGCTATTGTCAGGGCCGTCTTTGGAAAATAGAACCTGCCTCATACCCATGATGAGTACCCACCATTTGCTTCAAAGTGGATGGAACTGGAAGGTATTATTCTGAGTAAAGTAAGTCAGTCAGAGAAAGACAAACATTATATGGTCTCATCCATTTGGGGAATATAAAAAATAGTGAAAGGGAATAAAGGGGAAAGGAGAGAAAATGAGTGAGAAATATCAGAGAGAGAGACACAACATGAGAGACTCCTAACTCTGGGAAACAAACCAGGGGTAGTGGAAAAGGAGGTGGACGGGGGGTTGGGGTGACTGGGTGACGGGCACTGAGGCGGGCACTTGACGGGATGAGCACTGGGTGTTATGCTAGATCTTTACAAATCAAACTCCAATAAAAAATATACAAAAAAAAAAAACTTGTTTAGTTTAATTTAGGCTGTCTGCCTAAAAAGTTTCTGTGAAAGCATAAGGGGACTTCAGACTCTGTCCAGAGGTTTTAGGAAGGTTTGAGGAAGTGACTTAGGTCTTGAAGGATGAATAAATGAGTAGGTATTTACTGAGAAGGAAAATAAAGTGCATGGTATTCCAGAAAGGGAACAGTATGAGCAAAGGCATACCTTATACTATTGAGGACTCAGGGCTCCTCTGTGTACCTCTGCTTCCTCCATTTAATTAGTTCACGGAAATCCCATGAGGACGGCAAGGGCCTCCCCACAAAACAAATCATAGTGCCTGGATCATCATTTCATTTTGACTTTCACATTGTTTATGTTCATTAAGCAATTTCCCATGAATATAATCCTGTCAGATATAATTGTTTTCCTAGGCCTTAATGACTGGATGGATAATAGCTAGTTATGCATTTTTAGTTATTTTTTTTAAGTGATCTACCCTAGTGTCAATTAGCTTCTCTGCAACCAAATACATCACCTTGTGCTTCTTTTTTTTTTCTTTTAAATTAACTTTTATTGGTGTTCAATTTACCAACATACAGAAAAACACCCAGTGCTCATCCCGTCAAGTGTCCACCTCAGTGCCCGTCACCCATTCCCCTCCAACACCCACCCTCCTCCCCTTCTACCACCCCTAGTTCATTTCCCCGAGTTAGGAGTCTTTATGTTCTGTCTCCCTTCCTGATATTTCCCAACATTTCTTTTCCCTTCCTTTATATTCCCTTTCACTATTATTCATATTCCCCAAATGAATGAGAACATACACTGTTTGTCCTTCTCCGATTGACTTATTTCACTCAGCATAATACCCTCCAGTTCCATCCACGTTGAAGCAAATGGTGGGTATTTGTCGTTTCTAATGGCTGAGTAATATTCCATTGTATACATAAACCACATCTTCTTTATCCATTCATCTTTCGATGGACACCGAGGCTCCTTCCACAGTTTGGCTATTGTGGCCATTGCTGATAGAAACATCGGGGTGCAGGTGTCCCGACGTTTCATTGCATCTGAATCTTTGGGGTAAATCCCCAACAGTGCAATTGCTGGGTCGTAGGGCAGGTCTATTTTTAACTCTTTGAGGAACCTCCACACAGTTTTCCAGAGTGGCTGCACCAGTTCACATTCCCACCAACAGTGTAAGAGGGTTCCCTTTTCTCCGCATCCTCTCCAACATTTGTGGTTTCCTGCCTTGTTAATTTTCCCCATTCTCACTGGTGTGAGGTGGTATCTCATTGTGGTTTTGATTTGTATTTCCCTGATGGCAAGTGATGCAGAGCATTTTCTCATGTGCTTGTTGGCCATGTCCATGTCTTCCTCTGTGAGATTTCTGTTCATGTCTTTTGCCCATTTCATGATTGGATTGTTTGTTTCTTTGGTGTTGAGTTTAATAAGTTCTTTATAGATTTTGGAAACTAGCCCTTTATCTGATATGTCATTTGCAAATATCTTCTCCCATTCTGTAGGTTGTCTTTTAGTTTTGTTGACTGTATCCTTTGCTGTGCAAAAGCTTCTTATCTTGATGAAGTCCCAATAGTTCATTTTTGCTTTTGTTTCTTTTGCCTTTGTGGATGTATCTTGCAAGAAGTTACTGTGGCCAAGTTCAAAAAGGGTGTTGCCTGTGTTCTCCTCTAGGATTTTTATGGAATCTTGTCTCACATTTAGATCTCTCATCCATTTTGAGTTTATCTTTGTGTATGGTGAAAGAGAGTGGTCCAGTTTCATTTTTCTGCATGTGGATGTCCAATTTTCCCAGCACCATTTATTGAAGAGACTGTCTTTCTTCCAATGGATAGTCTTTCCTTGTGCTTCTATTTAAGGAGTCATCTAATTGCTGGATTTCTTTCAAACCAAGAGTTTTAGTGCACCAACAGTACCAGTCATTACCTGCAAACTTAACCAAGATGGTGATAGTCTTCCAAGAAGATGATATTTGTTGCTCACTAGAGTTGTTTTTCACCTCTGTTTGCCATTCTGACTTTTTCTAAATGTTGAAATTATAAAGAGCTTTATGGAAGGCTGGGAACAGAGCAAGCAGAAGAATGAAACTGTACTGCTTTCTATTTCCCTTGACCTTAGCAGTCCAGAAGGCAGGAAAGAAAATTACACACGCCAAGACCTCATGTCCATTAGTGCTTCAGAAATGCATTATGTCTCCTCTTGGGGCCTCTCTTCCTCCACAGTCTATAGGTTTCTTGGTTTAGTCAGGATATTATTTTGGAGCACAGAGCAGTAAATCACTCTGGCATTCATCTGAGGCTTCCTTGATTCAACTTTTCAGACTAATAAGTGCCTGTGTGTCTTCTGAAATCTGGTTCTTTATTTGGCAACTCATGGGTAACACTGTATACATTATGTTTCAGGAATCCACTGTTACTTCTGATTGCTGGAAGGGATCTTCTGCCCTGCAATTATTCTCTGTACATACACTATTGGAATGAAAAAAAAAAACCTACTAGTCTTAATTCATTATATCATACAGCACTCTATTTTGTTCGCAAAACAAAGAAAAGCAGTCACCAAGTCAGTACTGAACTTCAGTTTGTTATTTTCCTTTTTTTTTTCTGTTTATACTTAGTGAACTTGTTCTTCTGTATCCCTTTAAAATGAAGTATTGTGGGGCTCCTTGGGTGGCTCAATAGGCTAGACGTATTGCTCTTGATTTCAGCTCAGGTCATTATCTCAGGGTCATGAGATTGAGCCCACTTGGGGCTACATGCTCAGCAGGGTGTCTGCTTGAGATTATTTTTCTCCCTCTCCCTTTGCCCTGCCTCAAATAAATAAATAAATCTTAAAAAATATTAAATGAAGTCTCTTTAGGGAGAGTTCTAAGTAAATTCTTAAATATTTGGAGCTGAAACTTGCTTTGAGTGATTTTAAATGTTGGAAACTGTCACATCGAATATGATAATGAGCCTGCTGATTAATTGTCCCAACCATGTTTTTAGCTATTGTTTCATCACTATCATCATCAACATCAGTGAACAAAACAGGCCCTATCCTCATGGTGCCCACATTCTAGTGGGGAAGATGGTGAAAAATAAACATGATAAATAAGAAAATAGCATAGTATTGTTAGAAGGTGGCAAATGATATGGCAGAGGAGAGAGTAGAATAGAATATGAGACTACTGAGGGTGAAAAGATCCTGATTTTATTTAGGGTATTGAGTAGGAGGCTCACTGAAGGTGACATCTGACCAAAGACTAAATAGATGAGGGAGTTGGCCAACTATTAGTCCACATTCTCTTCTTGCCCCTCTACCATCTCACTTTTGTACCTTCCCCTACAAAACACCACACACAGGCTCTGCTGATAACCTTGCCTATGCTCTGATAGAGACAGAAACAGTTGGGTAGGATCTTCTGTATATATCTCCATTCATATCTTCCCTTTGTTGCTATGCATGAAGTGTCTATTGCTATCCCAGGAGCCATTCTATTATCTGCTATATCCCCTCTCATTTCACCTTCTCAAGGACATTGCTCCTGTAACTGTCTCCTCTTTTTCCTGCATCATAATTTTTTGCTCTCTTCTCAGTCATTACAATCATGCTCCTGTAGCTCACATCTTAAAGAAAGAAATTCCTTGACCCCCATGTTCTCCTCCAATGACTGCCCCATTTTTGTCTGCCTCACAGGAAATCTTGAAAGCTTTATCTAGGATCACTGTCTCTACTTTCTCACCTACTATTTTCCTTTCAAACTACTCACTCAGGCTGAGCTTTCTCCTTCATTCAACAGAAACTGCTTTCATAAGGGTCAGTCATGACCAAATTCAGAAAGCATGCTATCTCTGTCATCTTACTGCCATTGTCAGCAGCATTGCTGCTCATGGTGGATCGTTTGTGCCTTGAAAAATGTTCTTGCTGTGGACCTTCTTCATGGGCGCTTTTTCAATCTTCCTTGCTTGCTTACCTCTTCTCTTTGACCTCCAAGTGGTGGAGGATCCTCAATCTTGTTCCTGGGTTCCTTTTCCTTCTAGATCCCTTTGTGATCTTGTGAAGTTCCATGCAGATCTTTATATAACTTCCACATGTCACTCAAGGCTTTGTCATCTCAGGACTTAAGGCAACAGGATTTATTTCTTGATCTCAGGATAATAGGGGAGAGGGAAGGAGACTGCTCTTATAGTTACAGGGGCACTTCACCCAGACACCTGCCTCTGTGGCAGGGGAAGGTGAATCCCACAGCAATCTTCAAGGTTCTGCTCACAGCTCAATGGCCAGAGCTCATGATATGGTTCTAGCCTACTGTGGTGGTCCAGGAAGCTCAGAAGACCATTTGCCTTGAAGGAGAAGAAAATCCAGTTTCAAGGACACATTAATTAAACCCATGCAACATAGTTTCAAATGCATTATCTAATATAATTACATTTATAATATTATCTGATAATATTTAATCTAATATATTTAACATTTATATATCATGTCAGATAATACCAAATAACCTATATTAGTAGACCTATATCTATGTCTGTCAATAGATAGATAGATATCTTAGTCCTATAAAGTAGGCAAAGAAGTTACATCAGTTCCTCACTGGTATAATGCTGATTTAAGTTGGGTATAATCCATCAGGTACATTTCTCTGTTATTGAAACTCATATGGACTTCAACTTTGACAACTTTTTCATAACCTTTAGGCAAAAAACACTTTGTAAGCTATACAGCTATGTGCCCCATTACTGTATCCTCCAATTTTGATCAGCAATGCCACCAAAAGATAAATAGAATAGGCCTAGGAAGGATGTCATAACCTTTCCAAGCTCGTTAAAAGGTTTTCCAAAGTTAAATTGCTTATTCACTGGCAGAAGCCACCCTTTTCATCTGTCCTTTCTGGGTCATGCTTATTTTATGACTTGTTAATCACTGTAATTTAGTAAGGGCATAATGACACACGGGTTATTGGCTGGGTCATAACTGTAAATAGTTATCAGTGGGTTGATTATTTATGATAATATAAAGCACAACAGTGATGATATAGATGTCCTCATGTTCAACTTATCTAATATGCCATCTTGAAGGAATAGGGAGATGTTATGATGATCTGTAACAAGTGAAAGGACTTCTCAGGTTGTGTAGATCAGAAATGACATCGCTTACTTCCAAGGAGAGATTTAGTGCTACACAGAGGGAGCATCCACAAAAGGAGCATTTTCACTCCTGTTCTCCCATAGGAGGTTAAACCAACTTCTGTTCATATCTGTCACACTATTTATAGTTAGTATAATAATGGCTCTGCTGAAATGTGAGTTCCCTGAGATGCAGGAACATGTCTTAGCTGTCTCTATATCCATAGGGGCCAATATAGTGCTTGATGTAGTTAAGATTATCTTTAATAATGTTGTTTGTTTGAATGACTTTATGATTTATTATGTTGTAAGGAAGAAAATATATTTGCTTTACACACTAGGTATACTGTGATCCTAAGTAGGAGGAAGGCTATTCTATGCCAGTGTGTATTAACACTACTCATCAGATATAATCCCTCTCCCTGATGGTCTTATAGACAAATGGATCCATATGACCATTTCTGTCCAATAGGATGAGCACTGAAGTGGCATGTGTCATTATGAGACCCTCTGAGATTTTCTTCCCTCTGACACAGTGACCCATCATCATGAATAACTGAATTACTAAAGTAAGCTGGCCTGCAATGGACAGGTAGCAAAAACAAGATATAAACCTTTATCATTGTACCAGTCAATAAAAATTAGGTAATTTAAAATTTTCTAGTCATCATATGTGAAAAGTAAAAAAAAAAAAAATCAAATTAATTTTAATAGTTTTATTTAATCCAGTAAATCTAATTTATTTAAACATGTAATCGATAAAGAAGTTAGGTATTTTTACATTATTTATTTCAGATATTCTAAGTCTTAGCCCATCTGGACCAATATACCAAACGTTGATTTTTCTTTAGATATTCTGATGAAGTAAGTTTCCTAACCTTGATGTAGGGATCACCAGGGTCGATGCAGAGTACCAAGAGCAGGTTGCACTGGTGCTCACATAATAGCAACAGAGGGAACTTTTGATGAACTGTGTGAAGATTTGTGCTTAGGTCCTTAGCACTGGATATCTCCTGATTGTGACCTAGAGGAGTACTTACTTGAGCTCCTCATAAATTTAAGCCATTTTGAAACCTTTGTGGTAGCAAGAAGATTTTTTTCTATCTAATCGGATTTTAACAAAGTAATCAACAACATGAAAAAGCTAGTCATAGTCTAGATCCCAAGATGTTCATAAATTAATTTAGGGAACATTCATTCTCAATGACTGTGTACTTAGTAACATACTGGGTATTGGGAATACAGCTGTGGAGAAGCTGAACGGTCTCCTAGAGACAACAGTGTAATACATAATTACAAAAATAACTCCTTGAAATGTGACCTGTATTAGTTTTATATTACTGCATAGGAGATTCCTTCAAACTTAGAGGCTTAAAATAACCTATGTTTATGATTTCATAGTTTCTGCAGGTGTCAGGAGCCCAGTTATAATTCAACAGGTTCTTTCAATTAGGATCCCACAAGGCTGCCATCAGGTGTCAGCTAGGCTGCATTCCTTTCTGGAGCTTAAGTTTCTCTCACATGGTTATTAGTAGAATTTAGTTTCTAGAGGTTGTAGGACCAACACCCCCATTTTATTGCTGCCTGCCAACCAGGGACTGCTTCTCAGCTCCTAGAACCACTCATGATTCCTTGCCATCATAAACTCTCTTAGAACACACTTCCTCAAAAGCAGCAGCAGAATCTCTGTGATCTCGAGACTCTCTTTTAAGGACTCACCCAATTAATTCAGGCCAATCCAGGATAATCTGTGTTTGCAATTAACTCAAAGTCAGCAGATCCATATCCCAATCCCAGAAGTGATGGGTATATTCACTTAAATTCACAGGTTCCACCCACACTCAAGGAGAGGGGGTTATATAGGACATGTACACCAGGAGGGTGGGAATCTTGGGGATAATATTAAAATTCTGCCTGCCGTGTAACTTGAGACCTGAAAGAGAATGGAATCTGTTAGGCATAGAAAATAGCTTATGAGAAAACCCTGAGATTGTCAGGGGCTTGGTGATTCAGAAGGAAGAAAGAAGGCCCATGTGATTGAAACCTTGGGAAAGAAGGAATAGCATGAAATAACCACTTTAGTGATTTTCCAGAGAGCCACGGGAAACCATGGATCATAGTGCATTTTTAAAGACATCTCTGTTACCAATGAGAATACACAAGGCAAGAATGGAATTGGAACAAGCCCAGCTAAGAGGCTGTGGTCATCTTTGAGAAGATAGATAGTGGTGTCTTAAAGGAGCATGGTGGCAGTGGAGATGGAGAGAAGAGGGCGGATTCAAAAGCATTTTAAGAGGTAGAATCAATAAGACATGGTGAGTAATTGTAAGTAGGGTAAGGAAAAAGGAAAAGTCAAAGATAAGCCTGGACTTGAGCAACTTGATTTTGCCATTTCCTGAATCCAAGGGCACCCAGGAGAAGGAGCAGTGTTGTCAGAGAAGTGGATCCATTTTAGACACATTGAGTCCGATGTGCGAATGAGACAGCCAAAGGCAAGTATCACAGTGGTCGTTGGCTATGCTTATCTAGAACTCAGAAGAGAGGTCTGGGCCAGAGATAAGAATCTGTGAGACTTTGGACTATGGGTGACATTGAAATCCATTGGGAAGGGATGAGATCATCCAGGGAAAACAAGTAGAGGGGACTAGAGCGTGAATGGGCAACCCCATTTAAAGGTCTACTGAGGAGAAGTGAGTGGTCATATCACACACTCTCCTGCAGCCAATGCTAACATCATTCTCAGGGAAGAAACAGGGTGGCTGCTTAGGAATATATACAGTACTTCAGGGGTTTCTATCCACCAGGGCATAGTGAGAATGTGTGTATGTGCATGAGTTGTAGACAGAGAATTACATCGGAATCAGCTGAAGAGCTTCTTTGAACTACACTCATAAATTCTCATGTGTCCCTAAGGGAATCAAGTATAAAAATGGAAAAAAGAAAAAAAATCTCCTTTGAGATGTTCACTCATTTTTCAGAGAAAATAGAAGCTCAGAAAAGTACAAGTTGCTAGATGGCATGACACACAGCTGGCTAGATGGCAGCCCTGCTGAGAGGAACAGAAATTGCTTGGTGATTACTTCCAGCCCTTTGCCCCTCCAGAGATGTACAATTCTCCATCAGTTTCAGAGAGTAGATTCCTGGTCCATCAGGGAATTCTCGCATCAGCTCGGGGTTCACAGAATGTCCACCGAGCATTCTAACTCTGGAAGGAAGAGGAAATCCTTATTCAGCCATTTATAGTACAGCCAGTTTCAGAACAATCTTACGGGTATATATGGTTATCCCCATTTTACAGATGAAGAAATGGAGGCTCATGAACTAAGTAACATGCCCAGAAACACAGGTAGCGAGTGGTAGAACTGGGTTTCAGATTTGTTTTTAATCCTGGCCTTACATTTATTTTAGGATGTGTAGAGGGAACTGTATGCACTATACCCTGGATTCAAATGTGTAACTAAACATTTTTTCCAAAAAAACAAAATGACGATAGAATTTAATCCATGAGAAAGAAATGATCATATTAGCCCCAGCTCTCCTCTTGTGGAGCAGCTGTTCTCGAACTCCAGCTGCCTTGAGAACCTAGGCTCCATGCCTTACTTGCTCTGTGATCTTACCAAAGGTGCTTTGTGTTTTGGTTTGTCAGCAATAATGCCTGCTTCATAGGGTTGGGTGAAGATTGCATTACCTAAAAGCCCTAAAATACTTTCTAGCATGTGGTAGCACTATGTAACTGCTCCCGCCTCTGCCACTATTTTTTTTTTCAATTGAACCATGGCTGACCTACAATGTTATATTAATTCCAGGTGTGCAGCATAGTGATTTGACAATTCTATACATTATTCTATGCTCACCATAAGTGAAATTACCATCTGTCACCATATAATGTTATTAGTTTTATTGACCCTATTTCCTATGTTATACTTTTCATCTTTGTGATTTATTTTATAACTGGAAGTTTGTGCTTCATTATCTCCTTTACCCTCCTCCCAGCAACTACCCATTTTGTTCTCTGTATTTATGATTCTGTTTGGTTTTGTTTTTTAGATTCCATATATAAGTGGAATCTAAAGTATTTGTCTTTCTGTGTCTTAATTATTTCACCTAGCATAATATAGGGTAACACACATACATCAGCCCATATCTTCTTTATTCATTCATCCATCTATGGACACTTGGGTAGCTTCCATAACTTGGCTATTGTAAATAATGCTGCAATAAACATAGGGCTGCATATATTTTTTGAATTAGTGTTTTCATTTTCTCTGGGTAAATACCCAGTAATGGAATTATTGGATTGTATAGTATTTCTATTTTAAATTGTTTGAGGAACCACCATACTGTTTTCCACAGTGGTTTCACAAATTTATACACTTAAATCCTCTCTTTTTGTCTTGATGAATCTGGCTAAAGGTTTATCAATTTTGCTTATCTTTTCAAGGAACTCGTTCTTGGTTTCATTGATCTTTTCTATTGTTTTTTTCCCCTCCATTTCATTTATTTATACTCTGATCTTCAAAGGATTTTATCTATTATTTGAGAGACAGAGAGAGAGAGGGACGCCTGGGTGGCTCAGTGGTTGAGCACCTGCCTTTAGCCCAGGGTGTGATCCTAAAGTCCCAGGATTGAGTCCCACACTGGGTTCCATGCATGGAGCCTGCTTCTCCCTCTGCCTATGTCTCTGCCTCTCTCTGTATCTCTCATGAATAAATAAATAAAATCTTTTTTAAAAAGAGAGAGAGAGAGAGAGAGAGAGAGAATGAGCAGGGGGAGGGACACTGGGAGAGGGAGAGAATCTCCAGCAGACTCCTCGCTGAGTGTAGAGCCTGAGGCATCGCTGGATCCCACGGCACTGAGGTCATGACCTGAGCCAAAACCAAGAGCCAGATGTTCAACCGACCCAGCCACCAATGCACCCCTCTACTCTGATCTTTATTATTACATTCTTTCTACTTGATTCCTTCTTTTCTAGTTTTTTTATATGTACAGTTAGATTGTTTGAGATTTTTCTTGTTTCTTGAGGTAAACCTGTATCACTATAAAGTCCCTTTCAGAATTGCTTTTTCTATGTCTCAAAGATTTGGGGCAGTTGTGTTTCCATTTTATTTTGTCTGCATGTGTTTTTTTATTTCCTCTTTGATTTCTTCATTTACCCATTGGCGGTTTATTGGAATGTTGTTAAGCCTCCATGTGTTTGAGGGTTTTTTTTTTTTTCCATTTTTCATTCTTATACTTGATTTCTAGTCATGGCATTTTGCTCAGAAAAGATGCTTGATATGATTTAAATATTCTTAATTTATTGAAACTTGTTTTGTCGTATAACATCTCTCTTGGAGAATATTCAGTGTGCACTTGAAAAAAATCCTGCTGTTTTTGGACAGAATGTTCTGTATATATCTTAGTCCATCTGTTCTAATGTGTCATTCAAAGCCACTCTTTTCTTGTTGATTTTTCTGTCTGAATGATCTATTCAGTGATGTAAGGGAGGGGGGGTGCTAAAGTCTCCTACTATTACTGTATTATTGTCAGTTTTTACTTTTATGTCTGCTAATATTTGCTTTATATATTTAGGAGCACCTATCTTGGGTACATAGAGATTTACAGTTGTTATATCCTTTTGTTGGACTGATCCCTTCATCATTGTGTAATGCTCTTCTCTGTGTCTTGTTACACTCTTTCTTTAAAGTCTATTTTTTTTCTATAAGTATTGCTACCCTGCCTTTTTTTTTTCCATTTCTATTCTCATGGAATGTCTTTTTTTCAATCCTTCACTTTCAATTTGTATGTGTCTTCAAGTCTGAACCACTGCAGTCTTTTTCTCTAAGAGGCTTATCTGAGTTTGTAGCTGAAATTAATATCTTTTTTTCTTGACCCAGCATTTTAAGGGGTTGCTTTGTTTTTCTATGAGTATAGTTATGAGAAAGTGACATCCAGCTATTTGCCTAAGAGGATACAGAACAGGTACAAGTGACTACCTTATTTGACCCTTTGTGCTCAATAAAATGAAATGTGAAGTATATTTATGCCTCAGGCCCCTTGCCTTTGACTCTTCTTGCTGCCTGGAATGCTTTTTTCCCTAGATAATGAAAATTCATTCTTATGCATTTTCTTCAGGTTTCTGCTCAAATGTCACCTTATCAAAAAGCCTATTCACACCACTCTGTCTTAAATAACGTCTTCTTCTCACCATTACTTTCTATTTCCTTAACCCTCTTTGTTCTTCAAAGCATACCATCAGAAATATTATATACCTATTTATTGAGAGTCTCTCTCCCCAGTAGAATTCATGGAAGCAATGATTCAGTTGTTTTATTCATAGCTGTCTTCCTAAAAACTTGTAGGCTCTGAGGAAAGGTTTGTGGAGTACATAAATCGATAAGTGAGTGAGTGTTAAATTGCGGTTCCCAGGATGAGATTCATGGTCATCTGGAAAGACCACTATGATTTCCAGGTATACTTCTACTGAGTATGTTTGGAACAAACTGAGTGATTCCAGACCTTCCTTCTTCAGGTGAGGAAACCAAGGGCTGAGAGGAAGAAGCCAGTTTTTTTTTTTTAATAATAAATTTATTTTTTATTGGTGTTTAATTTGCTAACATACAGAATAACACCCAGTGCTCATCCCATCAAGTGCCTCCCTCAGTGCCCGCCACCCAGTCATCCCCACTCCCCGCCCTCCGCCCCTTCCACCACCCCTGGGTCGTTTACCAGAGTTAGGAGTCTTCCATGTTCTGTCTCCCTTTCTGATATTTCCTACCCATTTCTTCCCCCTTCCCCTTTATTCCCTTTCACTATTATTTATATTCCCCAAATGAATGAGGCCATATAATGTTTGTCCTTCTCCGATTGACTTATTTCACTCAGCATAATACCCTCTAATTCTACCCACGTCGAAGCAAATGGTGGGTATTTGTCGTTTCTAATGGCTGAGTAATATTCCATTGTATTCATAAACCACATCGTCTTTATCCATTCATCTCTCGATGGACACCGAGGCTCCTTCCACAGTTTGGCTATTGTGGACATTGCTGCTATAAACATCGGGGTACAGGTGTCCTGGCACTTCATTGCATCTGTATCTTTGGGGTAAATCCCCAGCAGTGCAATTGCTGGGTCATAGAGCAGATCTATTTTTAACTCTTTGAGGAGCCTCTTGGCTGCACCAGTTCACAGAAGCCAGTTTTTAAATCGAAGGTCCAGTCAGAGACAGGGCCAAGACTGGGTAGTTTTCAACATGCTTTCACAGGTTATTCCAGTTTGGCCTCAAAATAGCCCTGAAATTTTGCAGCTCAGAGGTCACATTATCTCTGTGTGGTCAGAGGGGAACTTGGAGTCAGAGGAGTGAAGTGACTTACCCAAGTGTGCAATGGAGAGCTGCAGTAGAACCTGCCCAGGTGATCTTTCTACTGCACAGCAGCACCCAGTTGGTTGTTGGCCAATGGTTATCTTTCAAGACAAGCCCAGGATACATCTAAGTACTTTTGGAAAGTATGTATGCCTAGGTCTTCTTTAGTCTTCTGTGCCCTAAATTCCAGCTCTTTTAAGATCATTTTATTCAAGTTAAAAAAAGGATTTGACATCATCTTTTGAGTTCAGTTGGCCTACAGATGATAAAGGGGCCTTTTAACTTTGGCAATCTCTGGTAGGGCCCCAAGACTTCTTGGGGTGCTGTGGACAAACCTCGATTTGTGGACACTGTTTCTAAACAGATTTCCATTTCATTCTCCCATTTCACCTGTTCCCTCTTCCTATTGGGTACAGATGCAACCCCAGTCTTACTTTTTATATAAGATGAAACCAGAATCTAAAGAGCTTGCAAGTGAGAGAGGCAGGCTCCCTTGAACCAGACATTTACTCTGTAATGTCCATGGAGAGCAACAGTCTTCAGTTCTCACATGCAGCTGCCCTTCCTAGTCCCTCTAAGCAAATACCTCTTTATACTAATATTCCTAATGTTCCATTACTATATATTCACAGCCAAAATTGCACACCATGTTGGAAGAAAGCAATGTTTTTTGTTCCTCAATGAAAGCTTTAACTTTGGAAAATATTTTCAAATGCCTTTGATGAATCACATACCTTCCTCACCATTTAAAGAACATTTTAGTGCACCAGGAACTAACTACTTTACATGCATTAAACTCTGTAGTCCTCAGAAGAAATCTGAAGTGAATGCTGTCATTCACATTTCACAGATGAGAGAATGGAGGCTTACAGAGATGATTTTGCTCAAGGTCATCAGCTACTAAGGTAGCATATCTGGCCCTTGAACCTGGAATTCCAAAGCTTAGAAATGCCAAAGCTAGGACCTTTAACCATTATACCAAGTGGTTTCTTTATTTTTTTCCAGTGTATAAAGAAAGGTTATATATCATTCACTTGTTTATTTCTTGTTTTATAATTCTCCTCAAATATGTAGTTACTATATCTCCATGGCTAGAGTATTTGCTTCTCATGGACAGGAACTATCTCCTATTTTGCATAGGCCAAGGCACATCAGAGTTAGTTGCCTCATTATAACACAAATGACACTTTTCCAGCACAGAGCTAGTGATTAATACACATGTAATAAATGTTTGATATATAAGTGATTAACCAAATCCTTTTTTTAACCAAATCTTTTTAAACTGCTTTACTTTCTCCTGCTACTTTTTAAGAATTGTCACCATTTCATTTTAATATAAACCAACCAGTGAAAAGGGACCTGAAATGAAAATAAATTGATTAAAAATTTTCCCAGAATAAGGTTTCTGTGGTAAATGTGATTTCTGATGTTTCCTTTATGTACACACACACACACACACACACACACACTATCCATGTGTGACTGTGTACAAGATCATAATCTCATTCAGACCTATATCATCAATGTAAAATTAAACTCAAATTGCAGTGAGCTTTTTCTTTGAAATCAGCACTTGTGTGTGTGATGAGGGCGTGGAGGAAGAGGAGAGGTCGATCTGCATGTCCATGTCAGACATTTTCAGAGGTCACCAGGAGTTTTTGATGAGAATTCCTGGGACAAATGTGGAGAACATACACCCAGAGAGAGGGAACTCCAGGAGCAGAGCACAGACTGAAGCCACTTATGACTCCTTGACAAAGTGCTCTGGGAGAGCTGACATCTATTCCCAGTGTGGACAAAGGGAGCTGTGTGCAGGCTTCATTCTTTGTTGCTGGTTTGTGTGTGGCAGGGAGAGGCACTTGGAAGACACATGGCTTGGTACTTGTGTGCTCTCCTTGAAATCAGCTCCAACTCCTTATGGAAGTTCTTGGCTTCTTTCCAGGAAACAAGTGGAACGCTGTTGGAAACAGTTCCGCCTCAGCTCTGCATAAGCGTCAGAGCCAGGGTCAAGTGGCAGTGTCAGTAAGCACAAAGAGGCAGCTGCACAGCAGAGATAGGACAAATGGCACTACTGAATAAGGCCAGCATCAGGCAGCAGCCTGAGGTAGCTGTGGGAAGGGTTCCCTGGGCTGTCATCCTTCTAGAAACCCCCATTAGTCTCAGCTTGTTTGTCCCTCTTCTTGTTTTCTACCTACCTGCCTGTTGGCTCCTTCTTAGTCTTTGATAATTGCTTTCTCCTCTCCCAGACCTTCTCCATGTTGATGTGCCCTAGTTCCTAGTCCTTGGTCCTTCCTTCTCATTAAGTTCTGTGCTTTTTTAAAAAAATGTTATTTATTTATTCATGAGAGACAGAGAGAGAGAGAGAGAGAGAGAGGCAGAGACACAGGCAGGGGGAGAAGCAGGCTCCATGCAGGGAGCCGGACATGAGACTCGATCCCAGGTCTCCAGAATCAGGCCCTGGGCTGAAGAAGGCGCTAAACTGCTGAGCCACCCGGGCTGCCCAGTTCTGTGCTTTTAAGTACGAATGGTGTGTCTGTAATTCTCAAATTCATAACGCCCATCTCCCCAACACTTGCCATGAGCCAGACTCACATACTCATTTGCCTACTTCACACCTGTATGTAAAAATCTCCCAGGGATCTCAAACATAGAACATCCCCCCAAAAAACAGACACCCTTTCCCTGATTCTTCTCTAATTCATTGTGTGGTATTACCATCCATCCACTTTTATAGGTGAAGCAACATGCCCACTAATCTGGACACTGGATTTTTTTCTCTCTCTCTCCTCATTTCACCAATCCCAAATCCTTTCAAATCTATCTCCAAATTGAACTCAAATCTGTCCCATTTTGTCCTCACTATATCTACTTCTGGTTTCAGCCATCATCTTATCTCAGCTGACCTACTGGAATAACTTTCCGATTGAACTTCCAAGTCCTACATTCCCTCTGGGACATTTTCCACAGGGCATTCAGAGTACACATCATAAAACAAGCAATTCTGTTACCTCTCTGCCTTGAACCCATTTCTAACTTCTCAGTGACCTTACAAAATAAAATCTGAACTCTTTACCACATTGAACTTGGTCTGGCATGATCTGAACTTGGTCTGGCAGGGTTTGTCCACAGATGTTTTCTCCAGACCATCTCAGGTAATTCTCCCTCACACTTTGCATTATCTAGTCATCTGAGCCTTTCAATTTATGATGTGATCTCTAGTTCTTTGTACTTGCTGTTCCCTCTGTCTAGAATGCTCTTCACTTGACTTCTCCATGGCTAGCACTCTCTCATCTTTTGGACCTCATGTTAGATGCCATACCTTCAAAGGTCAACTAGGAAATTGAAAGCAGGTGCCCCCAGTTCTTGTCTCCCACAGCATTTTTTTCCTTTTTGTCACTACTAATAACTTTAAATCATGTGTTTATTTGTTGTTTTATGTTTGTCTACTACTCTAAATTGTGCATTCTGTCTACCTTATATATTCAGCACCTTGCAGAGTATCTGATATGTAGTAGTCAGTGAGTATCTGTCGAATCTTGCTGAATGAAGGTCCTTAAAGGAACATATAAGAGACCCTGGGGACCATGGAGAGATGGGAGACAGGAATTGGAGGCTTGGCTCTCAGGGTTCCTTCAGACTTAGACTTAGCCATGGTTAACCCTTACTAAATCCTGATATACCCAGACAAGGACCAGGACTTATATATTCTTGCACTCCTAGCATCTAGTGCATAGAAGGTATTGAATGAGATCGTGTTGAATGAAGGAAAGAAAGAAGGAATGTTTTCTGTGAACATCATCTATTTTTTTTAATTTATGATAGTCAGAGAGAGAGAGAGAGAGAGAGAGAGGCAGAGACATAGGCAGAGGGAGAAGCAGGCTCAATGCACCGGGAGCCTGATGTGGGATTCGATCCCGGGTCTCCAGGATCGCGCCCTGAGCCAAAGGCAGGCGCTAAACCACTGTGCCACCCAGGGATCCCGAACATCATCTATTTTTACTGCAGGTAGTTTTCATACTACTACTTAATTTCTCCAGCCATTCTTCTAGGGATGTTTTTCCAAACTCCTCTCAATGGCCATTTTTCTTCTCTGCATGGTTCTAACCTAAGGGGCAGGATATTAATGAAACAACTCTGTTTCAAAAAATCATTTTCATTTCTCTTTGCTTTGTCACTTGCACACTTGGATTTATGTGGAAAGGAATACTTAATAATGAGGAAAAACCTACTTAGAAACAATAGTATAATCATTCAGTGGTAGGGAAAAGAGTGATATATGAACCATATGATTAGAAGTAATCTGTTTCATATTTATTTTTCTGAGCTGAAGTTCAGTTCCTCCTTGAAAAACTGAATATAAGTAATAATTTCCCCTCACGCATGCATACACACACACACACACACACACGACCTATGAATAGACAGACATCCATCATCATCCAAGGGAATTCAGCTAACATTTTTCTCGAGATTATGAAAATAACTTTAAATTGTCTCAAATCAAATCTCTGTTCATTAATAGCTTATTTTGGTTTTTTTTGTTGTTTATTTTCTAAGACATGGGATTCTCTTTAGATTAGCTTGTATAAACTGATAAAAGAACAGTTCAGAAATTATGCATCTTCAATGCATGTACATAACCATGGATTTATTTAAACCTCAGAATTTATTAAGTAGAATTGACAAGGGAGTCAAGGGATGTGAGTGTTATCTCTGGGATAAATGTTCAGTTAGTCTGTGAGTGAATTACTTGACCCCTCTCTCTCCCCCTTTAAGAAATTGAAGGAAAGCCTCCCTTCCAAGGTTTGTGTAGGAATAAAATGACATAACAATATGAAAGTGCTTCCAAAATTATAAAGCTCTAGAAAATGATAATAAAGTGATAGTTTTATAGTTATTGTTGAAATAAGCAAAATGAAGTTATTTTTATCATGCTGAATGAATCAAAACAGCTATACTTTTATGCAGAAAGTGGTAGAGATCCCACATTAGAATTTTAGTTGACTATGTATTCAGGTAACGAACTTGGCTTTTCCACACCCAGACATGTGGCATTTAAAATGTGCCCTAAGTAGAAATTTTAATGTATTCTCTTTAATGTTTTCATATATTCATGGTTATCTACAAAAAGATTTTTCTTCCACTGTATTCAATTTCTGTAAACCTAGCAATTACAGTAATTTCGTGAAGGGTATATCCTAAGATTGTATTCTGCTATGAATCATAGTTTGGTTGAGTCTGTGAATCAGTCACATTCCCATATTTCTTGTAGTACAGTTTTCTTCTTTGTCTCAGAGGAAGATGGGAGAAGAAACAGGTGAATGTAGAACCTTAGAGAAGCTAAATGAATTTAAAGAATTCCTATTATCACAATTAACATTTTCAGGTGAGAAAACCACAAAACCCTCCCAAATTCTGAAGTATTATCTTTTTTTTTCTTCAAAGATTTTATTTATTCATGAGAGGCACAGAGAGAAAGAGAGAGAGAGAGAGAGAGAGAGAGAGAGAGGCAGAGACACAGGGAGAGGGAGAAGTTGGCTCCATGCAGGGAGCCTGATATGGGACTTGATCCCGGACTCCACGACCACGCCCTGGGCCGAAGGCAGGAGCTAAACCTCTGAGCCATCCAGGGATCCCAGTATATCTTTAATATAAACAATAAGATCCATTTTTAAAGAAAATAATCTTTCTTCTGTTTTATAACTTGAAAACTCTGCTATATGTTGGAAAACAAATGACAGTCTTTTCCAATGTACAAAAATGGTCAACTGATATGCTGAGACCATCTCAGTTTTGCATCTACAGACATGAATGGGACAGGATGGAGACTTTTGTAGTTTCTCCATGTTCTATATGGACATTGTCACCTGTGAGCTCATTCAAACTCGCCCTGGCTGCATAGCTCTAAGCACCCCCGATGGAGAGGGTTGGGTATAATGGGTTACTAAATAGAAAACCAGTTCATGCAAAGAGATCCAGCACTACTGGTCCATCACATCTTCAGTGTATACTGACTTGTCTGTTCCCTGGGTGGGCACCTCATTTGCAGTTACCAGATGTGTTGGTTCAAAGAGTCACTTCATCTGCACTTACTTCTTACTTCACAAGACAAGCAGCTTTCATCTGGTCCAGGACTAACTGCTCACATTTCACTAACCATATTTTGAATTATATAAGTGTTGGTTGTGTGCTCCCTCTGTACCAGGCATTGTGCTAGGACCAGAGGATTTAGCTGTGAATAACAAACTTTCCTTGTTCTTAGGGGGCTTACAGTCAGAGGTCTGCTTGTCCCAAGCTAGAATATAAAACCTCATTTTGGCCTGGATTGCCAGAAAGTTTGATTTTTCAGACCACTCTCAAGGGGTACCCCCGCCATTGTGGATTTGGGCCTAGGCCCAAACTCCCCTTGGGAAATTCAGCACCATTAGGGTCTCTGGGAACTTTGTAGTTGAATACAATTTGATTTTCATAATATCTTGAAGAGTTCTTAATAAATTAAGTACAATATTGATAAGCCCAACAAGAAGACTCTTAATGAAAATATGAGCAATGTATTGCAATTGCACATCATCTGCAATTGAAAAACAATTCCCTGTAGTGCAAATTTACCCCATAAGTTTGGGCCTCTTTTTTTGCCAGCTGTGTAAAAGCATTGGATTGTTTATAAATACTGTTACAAGGAGAGGCTAGCCACAAAAGCCTAACATATCTGTTGACATTCCTATACTGTAATAATTTAAATGGCATGCAGTCCAGAATGAGCCTGTGTGAAAAAGATATGGTTAAATAATAGACCACTTTTCTGATTTAAGCTGGTTTGGCTCGGTTTTCTCATTTTCCTTCTACCTCCTTCCACAACCCAGCCCTCCCCCTGGGAAATGACTTACAAAAAAAACCTAATTGGAGATGTCCTTTTGGCCAGAGACCTAGACCAAAAGTTGTTGGGTGGTTATTAAAATGTAAAGTCCTAGTTTGCTTCCCTGTTTATGTGCCGTATGGATAAAAAGCCCAACAGGAGCAAAAGTTTTGGGCCAAAGACCACAGTCCTTTGAAAAAGCCTTCCTTGACACCAACCCAGATTCAATCACTCAAGTACCTCTGTCTCTACCACCACCACCAATTTTTGCTTTTGCCTGGATGATTGAGAGCATCTCTTCCTCTCTCTGCTTTTACTGAAGCTCTCTCTTATAATTTTTTCCCCACGCAGCAGCCACAGTGATCTCTGAAAACCTGAATCAAAATGACTTCTCAGTGTTCCTAAAATAATGTCCAATTGTCCTGTTGCAGGCTGGTAAAGCACAGCACACCCTGGCTCATCTCACCTTTTCAGCCTCTTCGTATGCTAATTTTCATGATGAATACACTCCAACCATTCTACTCTCCTTACTGGTCTTTGAATGTCAGATGTGCCAGTCTATTTCTCAGCTTAGGGCCTGTGTACCTGGAACACTCATCCGATGCTCTTATCCAACTCTGGCTCCTTTGTGTCTCAAATTTGTATGTTCCCTCTGCAAAGGGGCATTTTCTGGACCCTTTGCCCTAAGTCATGTGCACCCCTCCCCATAACTTCTCCCTTACTTCATTATCTTCAGAATATTCATTACTGAATTTATCCCTTTCTTTTAAACTTGTTTTTGTCTCTTTCTTTCTTTCTTTCTTTCTTTCTTTCTTTCTTTCTTTTTTTTGTATGTTCGCAGGATGTAACTACCATTCATATCTCTTTTGTTCACACACAGGTCTCCAGCACTTAACACACAGTAATATATTCACACAAGGACCCAATTTTTTGCTGAAGAGTGCCCCAAATCTTAAACTCCATATGGGTTCTAAGTTCCAATTCAATTTAAACCATAGGAGACTTGGATATACTTTTCAATTTAGTTTATTTTTTCTGTTTCAGTCCTCTCTAATAAATAGTGACATTATCTTTGTGAAGTTGCATGCCCCATGGGAAGTGCTTGGAAGATATGCAGAACAAATGAATGTAAGAATGCCTTTCAGGTAGGTGTAAATGTATTTTCCTTACTCTCTTCTGCTTCCCTGTAAGACTAATGTGCTCCTCTCTTGAAACAAATAAAACTGAAATGCAGACTGGAATACTATTAGAAAAAAAATCTTAAGATGTTTAGGAAATGCATAAGTCTTCATGACTTCTAATGACTTCATGGATTTTTGTGAAAATTCCTGGCTAATTCAGTTCTTAGCAGGTAGATATGTCAAGTGCCTATGAGAAAGGAGCATTTGTCCAAGTAGCATTTTCATTCCCAAAATACCATTTTCAGAAGCTTTATGTCCTGCTTCTTGAATGTCTAGACCCCAGGCAGGTCCTAACTGACATTAAAATCTGCTTCCATTAAAGCAAATTCAAAAAATTTCATGAAAATGTGGTCTATTTTTAAAAATAAACTATTTTAAAATTTTAAAAAGTTGGATCATAAATACTGTGCAAGCACAAACATTGATATTTATTCCAAGGGTAACAGAAAATATTTTAGGTGAATTGCTGGAATTGCTTGGTTGTTTAAAGGATTAATTTACCTTCATCTCATAGGGAATATTCTTATTTTCCATATAGATTAAGGAAAAGTGATCTATATTTGCTAGATGGAAATAAAGTATTAAACTTGAAATTATAAATGCCAAGATATGTGGGAAGTAAATAATGGGATCTTCTAAAGGAAATGGAGGGATTTAGTACCAAGGATAGTTCTAAAAGGAATAAAGAATTAAATACTTTTGATTCCCAGTTTGCCAATAAGACCAAGTCAGATGACAGAAACCAGGCAAAGTGGTGCCAATTCTAAAATATACCTCTTAATGACCTGTGGAAAATTATAGAGACAGAGAGTTGCTAGGGACACATTTAGAGAAGGGCAATTTCCATTCAGAGGTCTATAATGTATCTCCCTGGTGCATCTTATTTTCTTTGTTTATTGGCCTTTATGTTCTAATACCAAGTCAAAATAGAGGCTGAGATTTCTAGCATCTATTTACGTCAAGGCAAAATTCTCAGAGGAATTGAGATAAACATAGTTCAAAACTTTTGATTTATTTTTGTATTTAAAATGTAACAAAGGAAATCTGAGAACCCATGGATTTAAAAATATTATATAAAATCCGTGAGTCATATATCAATTTAGTTTCTATTGAAACTTGTTACACTATAATTATAATGAAAGCCAGTTATTTATCAAAGCTATAACCACCCAATATGGATTAATACTATATCACACATAAAGACCAAAAGGAATGGGTAGGAAATATCAGAAAGGGAGACAGAACATGGAAGACTCCTAACTCTGGGAAACGAACTAGGGGTGGTGGAAGGGGAGGAGGGCGGGGGGTGGGGGTAACTGGTTGGTGGGCACTGAGGGGGGCACTTGATGGGATGAGCACTGGGTGTTATTCTGTATGTTGGCAAATTGAACACCAATAAAAAAATAAGTTTATTATTTTTTAAAAAAGACCAAAAGGAAAAGAAATCTATGCTTAGATACAGTCATATATCAGACCAACAACTTATAGCCAACAGTCAAAAGTCTATGTTGTGATAAAAATGATATAGTAAAGCTTAGTGAAATTGTTGAGTTATCCCTCCCCAGCAATCTCACAAAACCTTCCACCAGAACTTCTTTCACAAGCAAAGAATCTAAGCAGAATGTAGAAACTTGAGCAGTGTTAATGAACAGCAAATTCCTGTGCCTGGAAGCACCTCATATATGAAGGGCCTGACAGTGTCATAGCTAATGCTTCTACATGCTCAGTACATAGCAGAAAAGTGCTGCCTGCAAGCAGCATTAATATTTTCCTTATGCCCCATTAAGAGAATGTGATCCAGGGAATAAATGAAAAGCATAATAACTATGAATAATAATTTTCTTTTTAAATGTGGGTATTCCTGCAGGACGGTTTTAGGAGAAAATACTGTTAATGTGTGGACATTAATTGGCCTCATTAATATTGATGTGATTTTTACCTAGGCATAGCTTCACTAGCTACAACCTGATGCATTTAAAATGTGTGCTATTATTTTGTCCAGCGTTTCAGATAAATAACTCTAGCCTAAGGAGATCTATGTATTTCCAAAGGAAGAATTTCCCTGCGATATCACTTCAACAAAATGTAAAAATATCAGTTTGACTACCTGTAAATGCCTCAAAGAATGTTATGTATATTGTTTTCTGTAGATTGCACTTCTGAATCCCAGGTTTAGTCTCTATGGATTTTTTATTCCTACAATGCTTAAAACAAAGTTGAAGAATAATTTTCTTATGGGAAGTTGTGAACAAAATTTGCTTCTTAAATACTTAAATATCCATGGATATGGGCTTTTTAATTAATAGACTGATTTTAGGGTATTTTTCGGTTTACAGAAAATTGAGTTGATGCTACAGTGCTCCCATATATCTCCTCTCACCCCATGCACAGTTTCCTTGTTGTTAACATGTTGCATTAGTTTGGTATATTTGTTACAATTAGTGGACCACTGTTGATTTATTATTATCTAAAGTCCATAGTTTACTTTAGGGTTCACTCTGAGTAGTATATTTCTATGGGTCTTGAAAAATCCATAATGTTATGTATCCAGCATTAAGGTATCACATATAATAGTTTCACTGCCCTAAAAATCCTCTTTACTCCATTTGTTCATCACATCTCACCTCAAAACAAACTCCTAGCAACCACTGATCTTATTGTCTCTATAGTTTTGCCTATTAAAAACATGAATATATTTTTAAATTTTAACAGATATGCAAAGTAAATAGTATGTAAACTTCCATTTTCATAAGTGAGAGAGCTCAGTAACTGTTCAGAATACATATAAACCACATTAGTTTCATTACTACTCCATTGGTGGAAGCCCAAGATATGGAAAGGCTGACTGCATTTTATAAAGCATCTAATCCATATGCTCTCCATTCAAATTACACCCTACATTTTAATCTGTGATGCTTTAAAAAAATTTAGTCAGACAGAAGTACAACACATCCTTACTTAACAAGTCTCACTTTTAAAAGTTCTTTTCAAGGTTCTTTGTTTTACCTCTTTAATTCACCTATAATCAGAGCCAGTGGTTAGGCAGTATTCCCAGTGTGGTTATTTGCAGCAAGATGTTGATGTTGATTAGTGTTCTTCCCATACTGGTTATAAAATACATCTTTTTTATATTACCCTGCCTATATCAAATGAGACAAGTGTTCTGTAAACTTAAAGTGCTGTATAAATATTAGTTAATATAATGCCTGTTAAGTTGTGCATGTTGCCAGCAGGCTGGCAATCCATTTCTTCATTCCTTGAAAAAAAGCTGACCTCTGTTAAATTCATATGAATGCCAATTGCTCTAAATCTTTGCTCTGCACAGGCTGTGTAGGCGAGGAGCAACCATATAAAATTATGATAATGAGAGGAAGAAATATCAATGGAAAGTATTTCATAAGATTTCATGACTCAAAAATGCATGCCTGTAATCCCACTACATTTCTCACTGTTAATCTCTTTTTAGTTTTTTCTTCTTCACCTCTTACAGGCTTCTATCTTCAATCTCCTTTCCTTCCTTGCTAGTTCAAACTGTAACTGACGATGGGTTTTCTTCTCGACTGGCTTCATTTTTGCTGTTCTTCCAGGAGAAAAATCTATTACCTGCCCCGCCGGTACAAGTTCATGAGCAGGTTAGTAGCATGCTCTGTCATGATGTGTTTGATATGTTGGCTTGTATGTTCCACCAATGACAAGGACTATAAGCTGGGGAGGATGGGCCTTCGTCCCATGACAAAACTGGCTGCCATGCACGATCCAAAAACAGCTGTTTCAGGTTAGCCTGAAAAGAAAAAAACAAAGATAGAAATGTTTCTCTCAGAATTTTCCCTGTGACTTCTCTACACTTGGAGGGACAGAATTTATCTGCAGGTGTGTTGGGACCATATTTTTTTGTTTTTAGCCCATTCTATTAGATGAATTACAAAACAAAAACAACAACAACAACAAAACACACCAAAACCAGCTGTTCAGCACATTTTTGGTTTGAATGTTATTTTTTCCATACAAATCCCACCCTCCACCATAAGTAACTTGAATTTTTGAAGTGCAGACAGATGATAAGCATATCAAAAAGCTGATAGCTCTTTAGTTCCCTATGGGTGGTGCTCTCCTATGTTAGTAACATTTTGTTAATGAAGTATGCAGATGTATTACCTGACTTAGAAGCCCTTACTAATTTCTTTTTTTTTAATCTCCCCCATGTATCCAAAATTCTACTGGCTAAAGATTGCCTTTAATGTACTATGTATCCTCCTAAAGTTTGTTTCTCATTTTCTGAGAAGTCAGGGAGAAAGGGGAAGCATCAATGATGTCCTTTAATTTGATTCTGTTGTGATGACTGGAAATCTAATTTCAAAATTTTAATTGGTCTTATGTGATCATTCACCCTCTCAGCTGGGTTGATGGTTAAACTTGGAGACCATTGCATTTCTCTGAAAATCCTGTTGTTCAGTTCTGAGTTAAGATTCAAGCTTACTCTGTTTATGTGCTATGCAGAATGATAAATATAAGAGTAACTGATAGAGTCTAGTGGGTTTGCTCAAATGCATGTGCACTCAATAAAGTATGAATAAGAATTGACATCCAAAGAAACTAATACTGTACAATATCCTTACTAGCAGTACTTTGCTTAGACAGTAGCCATGGCATTTGGATTGAACATGGTTTAGATTAGTTCCTTGTCACATAATGACCTTCTATAAAGCCCTGATGTAACACATTAGCCAATATCAGTAGTCCTCAATAGTTCTAAGCTTTAACCAGCATCAGGATAACCTGGAGGGCTTATTAAGACACAAGGTTGGACCTGTGCTATCTTCTATGATGTAGATGTCCATCTCTCTACCTGGATGGTACATGAAGGCAAAGATGGCTTGTCCAATTCTCTATTTCTAGCACCTAGCACATAGCAGGTGGGGTTAATGGAAAACTGAATCTCTACACATGTAAGAAGATTTTGAGTGAAGAAAAAGGAGGTCACAAAAGAAAGCATAGAAAAATCAGGTCTCCCTAAAGTGTTAGACACAGACTTGGAACTGAAACATTTTCTCTCACTATGGGGGAGGGGTGAGCAATGAGGGCTTAATAGAAAATGGTGACAAAAGGAACCATAAATCTCAAGGTTGGATTGGATAACAAATGTCATCAAGTCCAACCATTCAGCAGATACTTGAGCCTCTACTATATGGTCAGTCAGCCCATGTTTGAACTTCTGTGGAGATAGGGAATTTCTGGATGCAACTGTGGGCACCTAACTTTTAGGAAGTTCTTCCTTAAAATAAGCCTAATATTTCTGTCTCTTCAGCTTTTACTCCAAAGAATGTTCAGATTATAGTTCTGTGCCCTGGATAGACAAAAAATAGTCAACAGAGCAAAAAAGGTAAAGTGAATGAGAAAGACTGTGAAATTATAGGCAAAAGAACTTAGCAAGTATTTGGAAATTGAGAGATTGGGGAAAGAAAGAGGTTCCCATATCTAAGGGACTGGGAAAATGTTGTAGGTAAAAGGAGAATGGATATCCAGCAGAGGTACAGTTATAGGTGAGAATAATGATGATTTTTGCTTTAATAATTCTGTATGGTAACTCACAATAGGTCCTTGACACATAGATGTCCTGAAGACCTCTGGAAATGATGGCAAAGCAATTGAAACTGGAAGTAAAGCGAGAGAATCCAATTTAGGAGTCAGAAGTGTAGAAGTCATGAGTTGAGCCAGAGGAGTGGATGGAATTCCCCAGCAAAGGATGTAAAGTGCAGAAAGAAGGCCAGCGGCAATTCCTTGTAAAGACTAATGTTAAGAAGGCAGAAAGAGATGGAAGGAAGATAAAAAAAGAGTATTTTAAGAAGGAGGAGACCTAAGGGAGGACAGTGTCAAAGGGACCAGGGCCATAAGAATGGGTGTTCTTCACCTTCTGATGGAAATTGAGACATGAGAATTGATTTTTAATATTTATTTTTTTAAGATTTTATTTATTGATTCATGAGAGATACACACAGAGAGAGGCAGAGACACAGGCAGTGGGAGAAGCAGGCTCCATACAGGGAGCCTGACGTGGGACTTGATCCCAGGTCTCCAGGATCACACCCTGGGTGGGAGACAGCACTAAACTGCTGAGCCACCTGGGCTGCCCTGATTTTTAATATTTAGAAGTTAGTGATAACTGCCATGATAGCAGTCTCTGTGAGACGTGGTTCTCAAACTTGAGTGGACATCAGGACTATCTTCAGTACTCAGTACTCAGATTATCTGGCCCCTCCCCAGAGTTTCTGAGGTTAGGTGCAATAATTTCCAGCTCTATCAAGTTCCCAAGTGATGCTAGTGTGGCTGATCTGGGACTACATTTTGATAATGATGACCATGGAGAGGAAGGTGATAAAAACCAAATTACAGCTGGTGGAGAATGGACAAGGTCCTGATGAATCAGAGGCAGTGAGGGTTCATTACTACCTTGATAAATTTTGAGATAGAGGAAAATAGAGAGAGGACAGGCTTAAGAACAGTAGCCAAGATGAGGGAAAGAAAAGAGACTCTGACAAGTGACCAATCACATAGTCTCCATGTGTGCAGGGGAGAGGTTTTGAGTGAGTAAGAGTCTGGGAAACAAGAACAAGTTACTAAGCAGTAATCTTTGTCCTGAAAAAGTTGGTGCTACTTCAAGTGCATAAATCATAACTAGAAGGGTGTCTGGGGGGCTCAGTGGCTGAGCATCTGCATTTGGCTCAGGGTGTGATCCCAGGGTCCTGGGATCGAGTCCGACATCAAGCTCCCCTGCATGGAGCCTGCTTCTCCCTCTGCCTGAGTCTCTGCCTCTCTTTCTGTCTCTCATGAATAAATACAATCTTTAAAAATAAATAAATCATAACCAGAAAAGAATTTAGGCATTGGAAGACTCAAGGTGAAGGGAAAAGAAATCCTAACTCACTGTGTTAGTCTGACACATGGATTCGGAATGCCTCCTAAGATAAGCTTCATTGCTTACCACATCCCTGTAGTCATGTGCCTTAGTGAAGCCTGATGTCTGGTGTAATGTTTAAAGTGCAGTTTGAAAAAAAAATAAAAAAAAAAAATAAAGTGCAGTTTGTCAGAAATGTTGGTATCTATCTTAACTCTGGTTTCGCCTCAGAACAGATTTAGACAATGGAGAGTATCTTTTTGTAGCCAGCTCTGACATGCCCAGTTGAAGGGAACGTCTACATCTTGCTATCCTGGTTATATACCAGTGATAAAACATTGACTCCAGTATTCTAAACTTCTCATGTCATACTAAATATGGATATTTAATTTAGCTTTTAGTTTCACCCACATACATGATAATTTAATTACTTCATAAAAGCATCCCTGAAACAAACTTATCTCTTTTAATGCTGAGGGAAATGATATATAAGGTTTCTGAGCAGACAGGGAGATACAGCGTCTTTTAACAGATATCTTTATTTTGAAAAATCAGCTGACTCCCATAAAGCACAGTTATGTAGTTCAGACATACATTCTTTGAGTAAAGGCTATTTCATCATGTGCTTGGTCTTTTAAATGCTTCTTTGATTCTTTGGGCAGACTTAATAGGCTTTATAAATTGCCTATCCTGTAAAGAAAGGGAATTTATCATCTGTCTTCTGCCTGCTTTTTTTCCCCCTTCACCAAATATTGCAAATAGTCTGTAGAAGATGTGATTGCAAAGAAACAAATGTGATTATTGTAGGTGGCTTTTTTTTTTTTTTTTGCCTTCACCAAATACTGCAAATACAGTATGTAGAAGATGTGATTGCAAAGGAAGAAATTTGATCATTGTAGGTGGCTTGTAGCTGAAGTCTCATCACTCATTCCTTTTCCATCTGCTCCCCAATACGCACTTGCCTGATGTTATCCTTTGCAGCCATTTGGCAGAATGACTGCTGCCCCTACTACATTATACATTCAGTGCAGTTGCAGTCTTATCAGTTGAGTATACAAATGGCAAAATGACTTGTATTTTCCATCCTACTTTTAAAAATTAATATATGTAAATGTCCCAAAGCCTTTGGACTTGACTATAAGATATTTAGGTTTGTCCCAGTTAGTAGCCTTGTGACCTAAAAGAATCCTAACTCCTATCCAAGGAGAGGCTATAAATATAGGAGACTTGGCTTCAGAAGAGGAAAAAGAAATCCAAGGCTCCTGTTGTCTGTTATCAGTCCAGGAGGGCTTCATTTATTGCAATGAGGGCTCTGTGTGGTGCCTCCATTAAACAAAGAAAAGTGTATCTGTAGGTTCCCTCTAGGTATATCATTCCTAAAAAAATGTAATCTATTTGAAACGTGATGCTATTATAATATTCTGGTCTGGGGAAAAGCAAGTATCTCTGAAGTAGCCTGCTTCATTTAATTTAGCCTAATTAAGTTGTCATTAGTACAAACTCCCTCCTGGGTTGTTAGCAGGTCGAGGGAAAGGCCTTTGTCTTCTTCGGGGTATACCTACAGCTTCCAAGTTGGGGCTCTGCACACAGTAGGTAGGTAGGTAGGTAGGCCTACCGATGGGTTAGTGGGTGAGGAGTGAAATCCTTTGGCATGTGGTCTTTTCTTTAATCACCACCACTCCTAAGGTGGGTAGGACAGTCTCCTCTTTACAGCCAAGGGACTAAGGGCCAAAGAGGTTCAAGCAGACTTCCCAAAGCACATTTGCAAGGCACACCTTGGAAAGCACAGTACACCAGAGGTGGCCATCTGTGCCGTTGGCTCATGCTGTGCTGCCAACTCTTTCCAGCTACTCGGGACCTGACCTGCCATGAACCAGAATTTGGAGGGGAACCCTGAACTTACTGTAATAGCAACTTTCTATGAAAATACCCACCTTTTAGTCCAGATATTAGCTTGACAAGTTAAGGCCAAAAATGCCCAACGGATGATCGATCGATCCGTTCAATCTCTGATCCGATCGATCTCTTTATTAGTTTACCTTTGTAGTCTATAAGAGGGCTCTTACTCAGTAAATAGCAGAAACAGAGCAAATGTGTCCAACCAAAATCAATATTAAATCATGAAGTCTACATTTTCTCTTTGCTTTTCCCTGTTAGTAGTGACTTTATTAAGTAAAGCCCAACTCCTATACTTAAGCAACAAATTGAATACTTTCTAGTTAGTTGGTTCCTTAACTCCTATATCTTAGAGAATTTCAGGATTGCCTATTTAGGGAAGTTTATTAGATGAAAGACGGAAGCATGGACCTCAATATACAAGTGAAAATCTTATCTCTTGAATTCCCATTGACAACACTGCGTAAAAGTTTATCATCCTCATCTTCTTCATCCTAGATACCACCACTGAACTAGGCATTTTGTACATCTAAGGCATTGACCAAATACTTGATATTTGTTATCCTGTGCCATCCCCAGCACTGACTCATGAAACAGGTGCATTCACTCAGAGAGGTTTAGTTGCTTGCCCAGCATGGTGCACTCATCACTAGAGAGATGTGCAACTAAGTTTTGAACCTTCTTCAACTTCAGAGTCCATCATTCTATAAGAATGGTTATCCATTATATTGTGAAAACGAAAGCTCTTTATTAACTCATGTTTGTTTAGATGATATAGCTAAGGTATTATTGCCCAAATCACCAGCAACATGTAGTATCTAAGAAACGGCAGAATCAGAAACCCGACTTGGGTCTTGTACAACACCCAGAGCTCCTTATATCAAGTGCCCTCCTTAATGTCCATTACCCAGTTACCCCATCCCCCTACCCTCTCCCCTCCAGTGACCCTCAGTTTGTTTCCTAGAGTTTTATGGTTTGTCTCCCTCTCTGATTTTGTCTTATTTTATTTTTCCTTCCCTTCCCCTATGTCCATCTGTTTTGTTTCTTAAATTCCACATACAAGTGAAATGATATTTGTCGTTCTCTGGCTTACTTCACTTAGCTAGAGGGTATTATGCTAAGCAAAGTTCTCTTTTAAATGGCTCATATGATTGGGTTGGGTCTACCTGATTGATCCAGGATGCTCTCCCATTCTAAAGGTCTTCAAAGTCCCTCTTGCCATGTCACGTGACATATTCACAGGTTCCATTGATTAGAGCGCCACCTCTTTCAGGAGCTAGTCTGCCAACCAGAGGAGGGCACAAACCGCTGAGTACATTTAGTGTTTCTGTCATTTTAAAGAACACACAGCGTGGACCAGCATGTGTAGTAGAACCTGTGCCATCCACGTTTTGTCATCCTTCTTTTGCTCAGGCTACCCCACTGAAGACTAATTCACACACTCCTACCCCCAGCCAGTGTCTAAGGAGTTTTGTTTTAAGATATCTTTTGAATATCTTTCTTCCACCTGACTCTTTTAAAATCCCAGTTCCTCTACTTTCTGTCACTTTTATAGTAGCCTATCTTGGTCCTCAAGAAGTTGCTAATAACACTCTATTTGCCTGGCAGCTTCTCCAAAGCATTTCATGCACATCATCTTTTGTAAGCTTCCTAACAACCTGCAAGGTAGTAAGTTGGTGATGATGATGATTAGCCCATTTTAAAATAATGCTTAAAAAGGTGAGTGATTCATGGAAGGTCACACAGCTGGTAGGCAACAGAGCCAGGACATAGGCACTCCAATTATGTATCCCAGCTTCTTTTAGGATCCTCCACTATCTTCCTTCTACTTCTGGTCCCTCCTCATTTTTCAATGAATCATTTTCATTACCCTGTTCCACTCTCTTTTCACCATCCCCACATTTCATTTAAATGGTGGTGCTACAAGCTGTTACTGAAAGCTGCCATTTCATTCCCATAGAGTATTTATGCCTGATTTTTCACAGCTTTATTTGTTTTTATCCATGCTGAGCAATGTACCCGGCTGGATTTAATTCATAGTCATTGCATGCAGAGCCCAGATCCTATAAGAATGTGAACCTTGCAAAATGTAATCTGATTAGTGCTGCAGACTGGAGATGTGTGGGAGGTAAAAGCTCTATTATGAAAAGCCTCTGGGCCAATGTCCTCTTTCCTGAACAAGTTTAAAGGTAATCAGATGAAATAAAGCTAACAGTTATGGGGAAGGCCACCAGCTTAGCCTAGGACGTGTAATGTATGAGTCCATTTAAGGACTAAATCATTGAACTTGGACAAGTTATAGATGCTGGTGAAGCACAATTAACTTTGAATTGAAGAGAAAGACAAAAGTGTTAAGAGGCAAGCTGGTTGCTCAAATTCTTATTTTTTGTGGAAAAAGAGATTGTAATAGCCAGTACTTAGTGTACACCAGACACCTTTCTGGAGATTTTAGGTACATATTGATGAATCACCACAACCCTATGAATTGAGTATCATTATCATGCCCACTTTATAGATAAGGAAATTAAGGCACAGGAAAGTTGGATAACTTGCCCAAGGTCACACTGCTAATATTTACAGTCAGGATTTGAGTCCAGATACTTCAACCCCATGTTCTCAATCACTATGTCATACTGTGTCTCTGGTGCGCATTATGTCACTATACTTTAAAGAGAGTATCTTCAAAGAGAGTGGTGAGGGAGGAGAGGACCAGAAGGAAAAAAATGGAGAAGATGGGAACTGTTTCCTCTTCCTGGGGCTTTGGGCCCTTCCAATGTACTATTCTCTTCTGGGCACATGACCTTGAATAGAATCTTTATTTCTGTGTGTGTATATGTAGTAGGTATTAGTTGTCTTTGAAAGGAAGGGTCTAGAGAAGTTGTAAGATTCTTTCCAATTTGAAATTTCAGGGACTCTGAAAAAAGGCTAGCCACCACTGGCAAAAGGGGGTTGTGATGAAACTGGAATCCTACAGAGGATAAAAGAAATGGTAAAAGAGTTAACCATTATTTTTCATCTTGGAGCTGATTGGTTATATAAAAAAGCAATTCCTTCACCTGGGAGTTTCATTGAAAAGGATAAATTACAGTTAAATATTTTTTGAATTGGAAAAAAATCATGCCCAAATTCCGTATGTTTTTAATTAATAGACTTATAGGCATTTGTTTTTTTAAGATTGATTGATTGATTGATTGATGGTAGACAGTGAGAGAGAGACAGATAAGCAGAGGGAGAAGCAGGCTGCACACAGGGAGCCCGACATGGGACTCCATCCCAGGTCTCCAGGATCACGCCCTGGGCCAAAGGTGACGCTAAACCACTGAGCCACCTGGGCCACCTATTTAGATATTTTCTTCATTAGAGAAACCCATCCACTCAGTAGTGCTTAAGTGAAGATTTCCAGTATCAATTACTTTGGGGTGATCCCTAAAATCAAGAGTCCAAAACCTACATTCTGTTCCTAGCTTTATTCACTGGCTGAGTAATTAGTGCTGGATACCTACCCACTGTGAGTCTCTTTTGTGATGTGTAAAATGAGTATGGTACCTGTTCATTCTGCCTCACAGAGATGCTACTTGATATATGCTCTTGGAAGATATTTCTTCAGTGGTATAGACATCTGAAGTAGCATAGTTGTTTTCAAGTGTGCTGTGGATTTTGTTCCTTCTAGTAGTTTTCTGTGAATGAATGACAGTCTGGTCACTTATAAGCCAGATGTTTTCATCAGCAGAAGTCAGAGGGCATGGGAAGGGGGAAAACTGTGGCTTGTAAACCGCCCTTACGACACTGTTGTTTTCTGTGATTTGGCATCATTGCGTGCCCTGGCCAGAGTGACACATGTGTCACCGTGCCCCCATACCTTGAGAACCTGCTTGAAATGGAATCTGCTTGAAAGACAGAATGAAAGCCAAACAGGCTGCTGTCTACTGAGAGGCAGTTCAGGGAAGATGTGAGAGGCAGGAAGAAAATCATGACATCACGCTCTCTGCACACAGTCAACCCACTGGGATGTGCTGTCAGCTGCCCTGCTGAAAGTTAACTACAGCTAGAGCACTTTCCTAACCAAGAAAAGATGGGGAAATTTTCCAAATACAAAATGAGTTTCTAGAACCTGCAGAATGTAAGAAGATGAGGTCTCTGTTGCTTTGCTTAAGAGGCTATCCACCTCCTTTCCAGAGACTTCCAGCCATGGTTGTTTATTGACATGTGGGTAAACATGTAACTCTTAGCCATTGTTTCACAGACAATAATATTGAAGTCCCATGACGAAATTTGAAAAAACACTGGAGTTGAGGTTCTCTTTCATGAATAAAGTGAGAGTGTCTAGTGTGTGTGGTGTTGTGATTATGGCTCTGTAGAGACTTCTGCCTGTGTTTTGGGGCATTGCTAACATATTGTACCCTTTGGTCTTGCCTTTCATGTACCACAGGATCGATAAACAAATAAGCAGGTTTCGGAGATGGTTACCTAAGAAGCCCATGAGGCTGGACAAGGAGACACTGCCAGACCTGGAGGAGAATGACTGCTACACTGCCCCTTTCAGCCAGCAAAGGATCCACCAGTGAGTGTTTCATGTGAAAACCCTTGTCTTACTAAGGACATGCAGCTGTGATAGAGCCTTCTCCTGCACACCTTTGAGTCCTTGGCATGTGGAAGGAACAGCTTAGTGCCTTTCTTCCCTGAAAGTCCTGTGAGTGTTCATGTCCCTTCTGTATTAGGGTAAGCCGACCGTTCTAACAGACCATTCCCATGTCTTCGTGGCTTGACACAGTAGAACATGCATCCATGTGTGTGTTGGGTGAATGACCTTCTCCATGGTGATCCAGAGACCCAGGCTCTTTCCGTTTTGCATCTCTGCCAGTCCCCATGCTCCGAGCCCCTGCAGGCTCACCATTTCCAACCAGCAGACAGGGAAACTGGCCTACCCATGGCCCCATTGAAAAGAGGGGTCTTTTGTTTGTTTTCACCAGTCTCCACACACTTCTCAGTTCCCTTTCTTGAGCAACTTACCAGGTTGCCCCCAGGAGAAGCCACATCCCTCAGTAGCCCAGTTGCTGGCTCTTCTTTCAGGCTCTGGATAGTAATTTGTCACTTTTGACATGTGGCGGGGGGTTGGTGCGGGGGGGATGGTTGGCTAAGTAATTGAGCCTTTGAGGAATTGCAAAAGTGATAGGAAACTGACTGAAACTTCTGAGAAGACAAGAATTGGAATAGTGGTGTCAGTAGTAGGAGAGGGAAGCATGCCAAAAACTGTAAAAAACTAGGCAAAAACAGCCTCTCAAAAGGCAAATAAGTTTGACACAGCCTCACTCTCAGCCAGACTTTCTGAATTCCTGGCTCTCCCTGTTCTATCCATAGATACAGCAAAATGACTTACTCAAGGGGAGGAAATGACTTACCCAAATTCCTGGCTCTCCCTGTTCTAGCCATAGACACACAGCAAAATGACTTACTCAAGGGGAGGAAATGACTTACTCAAGGGGAGTCCAACCCAAGGGGAGGGTAACATTTTTTTTTTGAAAAAAATAAGTTGCGAACTTTGAGAAAAAGAAATAAACCAAAAAGCACTTATCAGGTGGCAGGGTATGTATGATTGGGGGCATGTTCCAGCAACAGAAAATCAGTCAATGTCTTTGGACTTCTAGAGGATAAAGGAGAAAAGAAAAATTAAAGAATAGATGTTCTATATTATACATATAATATATAATACAAGGGAAACAACTTTGTAAGCCTCTAAAATAGCCAAACTCTGGACCTCCACATGTCAGATTGATGCCAACCCAGCCACATTATGTGAGCGTTTAAAAGAGTCAGTGAAAAAGACATGAAACTCACAGCCTGACCTCAAAAACCTAGTTAAATTCTCCACAGGAACTAAAAAATGAAAAGGATTTCATGTTAACTCAAAGATAAGACCTATGGGTGTTTTTTTTTATGGTAAAAAGATAAATGAGAGCTGACATGTTCCTGCTCTTAGCTTAAACCTTTGCTATGCCTGTGTTGTTCATCTTGAAGTTTCTTAGGCAAGTGATTGTATGCTTTAAATTCTTCTGGAGTAGAATCTGATTTATATGCAAAATTTTCCCTTTGCTTCTTACCTGTCTAAAAGAATACCATAACAGTGAGGGAGCATCTTACAGTTTTTGGATGGATAGAATCATGAATGGTTAAGTAGATGGCTCATAAGTAGGTAGCCAGAAGAATCAATGAAACATAGGGTATGTGCCTGGGGTTTTGCTTTACTTCAAAGGGATATAGGTAAATAGAAGAGGAAGGTCATCTTCATGCTGGTTACATTTCCTGATGTTCTTTCTTGCCTTAGAAAAAAATTTGTAGCAAGTTTCCCAAAGGCAGAAGCACCTGGGTATGCATCAGAATCCCTAAGGAATGAAACCCTTTATACTTTATAAGTATTCTAAAATATATAATAAAAGAAGGACTGTATAGCTTATAGGCTCACAGATGTTTTCGGCCATTTCTTTTTTCTTTTTTTTACGATTTTATTTATTTATTCATGAAAGACACACAGACACAGAGACCTAGGCAGAGGGAGAAACAGGCTCCCTGTGAGGAGCCTGGGACTCGATTCCAGGATGCTAGGATCATGCCCTGAGCCAAAGGCTGACGCTCAACCACTAAGCCACCCAGGCATCCCTACTTGGCCCTTTCTATCACAAATTTGAGAGGCCTTTTTTTTTAAATATGTTTGGGCATTGGTTCAATGAATAATCAATTCATCTGACAGTCACTGATTTGATGTCAACTTCTTGCCAGGCACTCTAGGTGCAGAGGATATAAGACAAATAATAAACAATCTTTGCCCCAGCCTAGCTAGTAAAGACAGAAGACCACTAAATAATTGTACACAGTATGATGGGTGTGACTTAAAGAGTGCTCCATACTACAGATTTGGATGGAGGCTCTAAAAACTAAGAGTTGAACACACACACAAAAAAATGCTTGATATGGGTCTTGAAGGATAACACTTGTCCAGATAGGTAATGGGAGAACCATATCTCAAGAGAGAGTAATATATGTATAAAAGTATATGGATATGGGGCACCTGGTTGGATCAGTCAGTTGAGCGTCCCATTCTTGATTTGGCTCAGGTCATGATCTTGGGGTCATGAGATCAAGCCCAACATTAGGTTCTGTGCTGTGTGTGTGTGTGTGTGTGTGTGTGTGTGTGTGTGTAGAGAGACATACAGACAGACAGAGACACAGAGAGACAGAGAGAGGGGCATGAAACAGAATGGGATGTTTAAAGAACTAAAAGTGGTTTTCTGTGAATGGGCGGGCATAGGGTGTGAAAAAACCTGGCATTATTGTTTGCAAAAGGAGATGATCAGTGGAAGATGAGCTTTTGAGACAGGAGAACGAAGGAGGAAAAAGGCAGAGGGATAGTTGGACGGAAAGAAACCTAAGAATCAGGCCTCAGTGGGATCAAGAGGGTAGTTTAAAGAGTTCCATCATGTAGTCTGGTGATGAAGAATTAAACACAGGTCTTAAACATCATGGACAGTGGGGATTTCTTTCTCTTTGAGAATTGTCATGCTGTGCAGACAAAATCCCCTTAATGAATGTGTAAAAGTGAGACTCGAGGAGTACTGGCTGTTTAGTTGGAAATGATTGATACAATCAGAAAAAAAAAAATTCCCTACAGGTGGATGCTTCCCTTAGGTGACAGTAATGGGTTTAAAGTAATCAGAAGTAGCTGATGAATGAGCTCTAAGGCTCATAATATGACTTCCTGGTTTTCCGAATGCAGTCCAAAATCCCATGTGACTTCTTGATTTTGCAGAATATTTGATATTGTGTTTGTCCAGGAATAAATGAGAATAATAGATTTGTGTGTGTGTGTGTGTGTGTGTGTGTGCATGTGTGTGTACATGAATGTAGCAGAAAAAGAGAGAGAAAAAATTAGGAGTCTAATAAATAATGATCAAAGTGGAAAAGAAGTCTTAAAAATACTTTGATCTCAGGATAAAGCCCAGACTCCTAAGCTGACTCACTAAATCCTGCTTCCATTCTCTGTTGAGCACGTGATCCACAATGAACTACTTGCACCTTCTTAACTCATGGTGCCCCCTACCTTCTGTTGCGCATCTTCCTTCTACTTGGTGTACTTTTTCCCTTAGATTCCCTTCTTTCAGGTTTTATCAGGGGTGTTTTCTTCAGAAAACCTCCCAAGGCTTCCAACCTTAGATAATGCATTTCGAAAACATCATTCTGTATTCACTCAGAATGATGCACTCAGGAGAATGGATAGGAGTTGGGTGAGGATAGAACCAGGAGACAGGTTATATCACTTCTAGGTTTAATTTTTTTTTTCTGGGCTTGATGATTTTTTTATTTTTTATTATTATTTTTAATATTAATTTTTTATTGGTGTTCAATTTACCAGCATACAGAATAACACCCAGTGCTCATACCGTCAAGTGTCCCCCTCAGTGCCCATCACCCATTCACCCCACCCCCTGCCCTCCTCCCCTTCCACCACCCCCAGCTCGTTTCCCAGAGTTAGGAGTCTTTATGTTCTGTCTCCCTTCCTGATATTTCCCACACATTTCTTCTCCCTTCCCTTATATTCCCTTTCACTATTATTTATATTCCCCAAATGAATGAGAACATACACTGTTTGTCCTTCTCCAATTGACTTACTTCACTCAGCATAATACCCTTCAGTTCCATCCACGTTGAAGCAAATGGTGGGTATTTGTCATTTCTAATGGCTGAGTAATATTCCATTGTATATATAAACCACATCTTCTTTATCCATTCATCTTTCGATGGACACCGAGGCTCCTTCCACAGTTTGGCTATTGTGGACATTGCTGATAGAAACATCGGGGTGCAGGTGTCCCAGCGTTTCATTGCATCTGAATCTTTGGGGTAAATCCCCAACAGTGCAATTGCTAGGTCGTAGGGCAGGTCTATTTTTAACTCTTTGAGGAATCTCCACACAGTTTTCCAGAGTGGCTGCACCAGTTCACATTCCCACCAACAGTGTAAGAGGGTTCCCTTTTCTCCGCATCCTCTCCAACATTTGTGGTTTCCTGCCTTGTTAATTTTCCCCATTCTCACTGGTGTGAGGTGGTATCTCATTGTGGTTTTGATTTGTATTTCCCTGATGGCAAGTAATGCAGAGCATTTTCTCATGTGCATGTTGGCCATGTCTATGTCTTCCTCTGTGAGATTTCTCTTCATGTCTTTTGCCCATTTCATGATTGGATTGTTTGTTTCTTTGCTGTTGAGTTTAATAAGTTCTTTATAGATTTTGGAAACTAGCCCTTTATCTGATACATCATTTGCAAATATCTTCTCCCATTCTGTAGGTTGTCTTTTAGTTTTGTTGACTGTATCCTTTGCTGTGCAAAAGCTTCTTATCTTGATGAAGTCCCAATAGTTCATTTTTGCTTTTGTTTCTTTTGCCTTTGTGGATGTATCTTGCAAGAAGTTACTGTGGCTGAGTTCAAAAAGGGTGTTGCCTGTGTTCTCCTCTAGGATTTTGATGGAATCTTGTCTCACATTTAGATCTCTCATCCATTTTGAGTTTATCTTTGTGTATGGTGCAAGAGAGTGGTCTAGTTTCATTCTTCTGCATGTGGATGTCCAATTTTCCCAGCACCATTTATTGAAGAGACTGTCTTTCTCCCAATGGATATTCTTTCCTTCTGAAAGAAATTGAGGAAGACACAAAGAGATGGAAAAATATTCCATGCTCATGTATTGGCAGAATTAATATTTTGAAAATGTCAATGTTACCCAGGGCAATTTACATGTTTAATGCAATCCCTATAAAAATACCATGGTCTTTCTTCAGAGAGTTAGAACAAATTATTTTAAGATTTGTGTGGAATCAGAAAAGACCCCGAATAGCCAGGGGATTTTTAAAAAAGAAAACCATAGCTGGGGGCATCACAATGCCAGATTTCAGGTTGTACTACAAAGCTGTGGTCATCAAGACAGTGTGGTACTGGCACAAAACAGACACATAGATCAATGGAACAGAATAAAGAACCCAGAAGTGGACCCTGAACTTTATGGTCAACTAATATTCGATAAAAGAGGAAAGACTTCTAGGTTTTAGAAGTAAATTCTTGGTGAGGTGCATTTTTCTGTATCCTGATAATACTTCTATTTTCTATTATAGCTCTTAATGTAGAACCATATAGACTATAAAGTTCTTGAAAGTCTATGTCTGTATCATCATTTTTGAATCCCATAGTTGGTGCTTAATGATGATTTGTTAAATGAGAAGTGAATAGATAAAAAATGAAAAGAGAACAATCATGTGAATAAAGAATGTAGATGCTATGAAGTTAGCTCAGGCACACTCCTCCGAGACCAAATTCAATCCATCCTCTTCTCCAGTGTGGCCCACTTCCATCACCCCTAGTCTAATAAATGGCACTAATATGTGTACAGTTGTTGAAACCAGAGTCAGGAAGCTGTTCTAGACCTCTGCTTCACCTCTGCTTCCTGCATCCACTACATATCCAACGGCTGACAATTTTACAAGCTAAGTGTCTCTGTAATCTAACAAATTTTCTCTATCTCCACCATCATTATTACCTCTCTTCTGAAACCAGACGTGATGTACGAGGTCTCCCTGGTTCTGTCCTTGCCCATCTCCAATCCATTCTCCCAAATGCATATGGAATGATCTTTTTAAAATGCACATCTAATCATGTCACCTGATCCTGCTTAAAAACCTTAGAATAAATGCCAAAATTATTAAGGTGACCTACAAGGCCTCAGATGGCCTGATCAAGTGGTCAATTCTTCTCCAGCCTTATCTGCCTTCACTGTCTTCCACCCTCCCTTTTTATGATCCAGTCACATACAGCCTCTCTCAGTTCTTTGGATGCACCTCCCCTCAGGGCATTTGCATATGCTGTGTTTTCTCTTGGAATTCTCTTCTCATTGCTTACCCCTTCCCCAGCTTACTCATTTATACTTCAAAACTCAGCTCCAGAACTCTTCCCAGGGAAGCCCTCCTCTCCTCTTTCCAAAGACCAGGTCTTCTTGCTGTTTTCTCTTTCAGTCATATGTTTCCTATATAACATTTTAAAAATTTGAAATGATATAACCTTATAATCATTTGGTTATTACATGATTAATCCTTAAACTCTCCAGATAAACTGAACTCCATGGAGGCATACACCATGTCTGGTTTTGCTCACAGTTATATCTCTGATACTTAACACAGTGCCGAGCATACCACAGATGCTCAATGTTTGTCCACTAAATGAATGGAGTAAGGATGAGAGTAATAAAGGCAACATGGGATAATCTAATCATGGATCTTTATATTCTGAACTATATTGCACAAAAATTTAAAATTGAGAATCGACTAAAAAACAAATGGCCTGGAAACCCATTTGAACACATATCAATGTTTGTGAAGCAGTGGAGGCAAACCAGTGAGTATGCATGTCTCTAAGTCAACATATGATGCTACTGCTCATTTTATGATATCACCAAATGCCTACAGTTAGGAAAGGTCTTACTAGATGCCAGACATTATTTTAAGAACCTTAATCCGTACAACAACACTATGAGAGAGGAGGTGTTATTGTTAACATTTTGCGGATGAGGAAAGAAAAGCACAAAGAAATTAAGGAATCTGCAGTAGGTCACATAACTAGGCTAATCCACCCACTGAAGAGCCCCTGAATATCGGTGCTTTAACACAATAGAAGTTCCCTTGTTGTTCACATCATTGTCTAGTATAGGACCATGAGGATATCTACTCCACATAGTCATTCAGGTATCCAGGCCACTTCTGTCTAGTAATTGCTGTCCCCTAGATCTCTTGCATGTGGTGGATAGAAAAAGAGAGATGGGTAATTTTGTAGAAAGTTTTTATGGGCCAGGCTAAGAAGTGGTGGACAACACTTATACCCAAATTTCACGGACCAGAGTTCAGTCATGCAATTACCTCTACTCAAGGGATGCTATCATAACTAGTCCATATGTGTGCCCAAGGGGAAAAGGGAAACAGGTTTCTAAACATCTAAGCAGTCTGTCTCAGTGATGGAATAGAATTTCAGATTCAGACAGGGTGGCTCCAGACTCCACATTCTTAAGCATTGCACTCCACTACAGGATTTCTCAGCATTTGCACTGTTGCCATTTTGGGCTGAATAACTCTGTTGTAGGGAGCTGTCCTGTGCATCATAGCATGGTTAGTAGATCACTGTCCTCTATCCCTTTGATGCTAGAAGCAGCTTCTTCCTCTCTTAGTTATGAAAACCAAAAATGTCTCCAGACATTGCCAAATTTTCCTAGGGAGGGGAGGAGGATGGGTTCAAAATCACAGCACTCTCTCCATTTGAGAATCATTGCTGTACTGTCTTTTATCACATGACGCCCTTCTGGCAGGACCACCCACTATCTGAGATCATTTAAACTCTAGCTGAATCTGATAATGATGACAGACAAATCTATCTAAGATTTAATTTTTTTCCTTGTCACCTCCTTGCCTCTGAATGTTGGCCTGCTTAAATATCATCACCCTTCATTTTTACAATGGCATTTGCAGTGGTATCCTTGAGGAAATTACTTCTTAAGGTTGATACTCAAAATAAAGGTTTTTGCTGGTAGAGAATAGGAAATGTAGAAAAGATTCATGACACTTTTTATAATAGATGTACAATATATTCGTTCAAGAAATCAATTCTGAATTGCCTTTCAGGAAAATATGTTATATATAAGCAGAAAAAAAATGTTTCTCCCTATAATTTTATTCCTGTTATTACCATTAGTTTATTTTTATGAAAATTTGTAAAAAAAAATGAAGTAAAATTAAATATTGACTATTTCCTAATAGAAGATTTTGAAATTTGTCTTTGTTGTATGTGCATAAGTTTAAATAGGTACTCAATCATTCACATGCTCCATGCCTGTTGTTGGGAATCAACAGTGAGCAAATAGGTCAAGATCCTTGCTCTCCTGGAGCTTACCTTATGGCTGGGGCCAACTGGTAACAAATTATAAACCAGTGATTCCCAACAGAGGCATGATTTGGCCAGGTCTGGAAACATTTTTGGTTGCACAACTAGAAGTGGAGAGTGCTACTGGTATCGAGGGGATGGAGGGCTAAATATCACTCCATGTGCAGGCAACCCCCATGGCAAAGAGATCTTTGGCCCTATGTTTCAGTAGTGTTGAGGTAAACATTTTAAAAATCCATTTTAAAGCTTGTTAGGATGTGATAAATACTATGGGAAAAGAGAAAAAGAGAAGTAGGGGTGTTAAAAATTAACAACTCTGGCATGGGCATATGGGTGCAGGTTAAATTTTCAAAAGATGGTGTTTATATTCTTCTGTAGGCCTCAGATAGAAGGTACAATTCGAAAAAGATTTGAAGGAGATAAGAGGAGGGAACAGAGAGGGGGTTCCAGGTAATTCCAGGTAAGGGAATAAGCTAAAGCAGAGGCCCAAATGTGTGAGCACATATGGATGTGTTTGGGGGAAAAGTAAGACCTTTGTGGCTGAAATAGAAATGATGACACAGTCAACAGTGATGAGTTAGAAGGGAAAGAGAGAGGCTGATCATATGTAGCCTTGGCTTTTACAAAGGAAAGAGATCGTCTAACTTAATTGTTGAAAATATCATTCTAACTCCTTTGAGAACAGACTGTAGGAAGCAAGAGTAGAAGCAGAAATCAGAGGACAGCTGCAGACATCCCAGTGAGAGGAGAGGAGAGATGAAATGAGATGAGATAGATAAATTGATTGATTTACATTTCTAGCTTTTAAAAGTCTGTAGTGAAAATATATACCACATATAACTTAGTATCAACCCATTTCCTTGCAAAGCTTGGTTGTATACAAAACATTTTAGCATGTGTCCGGTGTATGTATGAAATAGACATTATAAAAGGACCCCTTGACATGATATTTGCTTGCATGCCTTTCTCCCCCTGCTAGACTGTGAGCAACTGAGGGCAGGAAATTCCCTGAGGGCAGCCAGTGGCACCCAGGGTATGGTTATGATCATGAGACATAGCAGAACAGGAAAGGACCGCAGCAGAGTTGGCACTGCTGGAGGACAGCACCAGGAATCCAGAATCTGGTTCTTTCATCTAAGCCTAGAACATCCATATGAAAAGTTGAAAGCTGCAGTCAGCTAGTCAGTCAATTGTGGTCTCAGTGTTCTGCTTGAATTTACCTCTGGCTTCTTGATTTATCTTTGGTCTCAATTTTGCTAATAGAATATCTTCCTTATCCAGTTTTGTGGCTCTTGAGTTCTGTTATCAGGATTAATGCCTGACCCCAAGACTTTTAAGTCCTACATTACACCTTTTAATTCATATATCTTGTGCATGTGGGAAATGTCAAGTGTGTACATCAAAAGACCACTTGACATAAAATTGGCTTACATGCTTTTTTCTCCCTTTCTAGACCATGGTCCTGGGGAATGACGAAGAAGTCTAGGGAATAACAAAACAACAAGGCTCTTTTGCCCAAGAAAGCACTAACCATGGAAATCTTGGTGCTAAGGCCAGTGAGGGCTGGTAAGAACAGGAGAAAGTTCCTAAAGGGCTGTTGGTGGAAGGTTCTCTGGAACCTCTCTTTGCCTTCTTATCATTTAACCTTCTCAGCTGAATAAGCCAGGAAACCATGGCAGTGAGGCATGGACAGTAGTAATCAGCCAATGGGCTAAGGGCTATTTTCAAGTAGTGGTAGCAACAATTGCGATGGTATAAGGTGGTAGTGGCCACCCATTTATTTATTTACTTTTAAGATTTTATTTATTTGAGAGACAAAAAGAGAGAGAGAGAGAAAGAGAATGCACACATGAGCAGAGGGAGAAGCAGACTCCCCACTGAGCAAGGAGCCCAATGTGGGACTCTGTCGTAGGACCCTGGGATCATGACCTGGGCCAAAGGCAGACTCTTAACCAACTGAGCCACCAAGATTCCCCATGGCCGCTATTTATAAATACCTTCTCTACTCCAGAGTTGCATCATAGATGCATTACAACTCTGAGGGTGGAGGTAGTATGATGAAGGTCATAGAGACTGAGTAGCTTCTCATGTCACTTCAGTCAATGGCAGATTAGCAAACAGGAGAGAAGTGTGTTTTCTCCACAATGCTGATACCTCGGGTATATACCATGTGGGCAGAGCCAAGTATAATTTACCTTCTAGCAGCATTACACTAGTGTGAACAGGTGCATGTAAATATACCTAAATGCCCTTGGAATTCGTTAAAACATTTAAGGTGGATTCAACATACAAATAAAATGGTAAAATATAAGTAAATATTCTGAACTAAAGAGAATATAATTTAGAGTAGGCATTCAAATTCAGGAAGGAAGAAAAACAGGCTCAGATTTGCAGGCCTCAGTGGTCTATCTCTCTGTAATGGTTGATAAATGAGCCATCGAACTGGGCTTTAAGCATAGTGGGTAGAAGGGAGAGAAAAACATAGTAAGTCACATAGTTCTGATTATCAGAGGAGGAAAACCAATCCCTTAGTGAAGCAGAGTTTTTTTTTTTGTTTTTTTTTTTTAGCATTTTCCTAGCATTTGAAAGAAATAAAATTCTTACACAGGGAAAGTGGGGAGGGCTGTGAATAAAGCAGTGAACAATTTCCTTACCAACCCCTTAGAGCAAACATTGTGTAGGGCTGTTTTTGGTAGGTACCTCAGCATGGTTCTGGAGAACTAATTGCGTGTGGCTATAACATTTTGGAGGAGTTTAGACATCATCAAAATATTACAGTATATCCTAAACTAACCTCATGTAAATCTCAATTGTTTGAATTACATTCTACAAAAATTATAGCTGAGAATTGATTAAAAAGCAAATAGCCTCATGTTCCATTTCAGTGTGTATTTGTGTTTGAGAAACAATAAAAGCAAACCTGTGGATACTCATTTTTATAAATCATTGTATGATGCCATTTGGTCATTTTACATGGTATCACCCAAACTGGACCTACAGGTTGCTTATCAGCCATAATTGTATGCAAGCCTAAGAGGCTTCAGCATTAGGATTAGTTGTTCATTGGAGCATTGTAGTTCCAGAAGGCGTCCCTCAAAACTCAGATAATTTCAGAGAGAGCAATTCAACACAACAGTAGGGATTTTGTTGAATATTAGGTTTGTGAATGAGGTATAGTCACTATCCCTACTTTTATAGAGGAGGAAACAGGAACAGAGAGGTTAAATGACTTGCCCAAGGAAACACAGTGGGTAAGTAGTAAGACGTAGATTCTCCGTAGATTCTCACGTAAGGCACTCTGGCTCCAGTCTTATCCTCTTGACATTATATATCAGTTTTCTATGGCTGCTGTAAAAAAAAAATCACCATGAATTTCATGACTTGGCAAAATGTACTATGGTCCTGTAGGTTAGAAGTCTGCCATGGGTCTCACTGTGCTAAGATCAAGGCGTGACAGGGCTGTATTCTTGGGTGGAGTTGCTGGGGGAGAACCTGTTTCTTTGCCCTCTCCACCATTGGAGGCTGCTGCATTCTTGACTCTGGGCCTGTTACTTTGTCCTCAACGTCAGCAACGGTGGTTGAGTTCTTTTCACGTCACATCATTTCACTCTGACCCTGTTTCTGTCATCCCATCTCCTTCTCTGACTCTTCTTCCTTCTTCTTCCATTTTTAAGGATGCTTGTGATTACACTGGGCCTGCCTAAATGGTCCAGGATAATCTTCCTACCATAAAGTCAGCCGACAAATAACCCTAATTCTATCTGGAATATTAATTCCCCTTTGCCATGTAGCTTAAAATAGTCATAGATTCTAGGGATTAAGTTATTGACATTATGGGATCCCTGGGTGGCGCAGTGGTTTGGCGCCTGCCTTTGGCCCAGGGCACGATCCTGGAGACCCGGGATCGAATCCCACGTCGGGCTCCCAGTGCATGGAGCCTGCTTCTCCCTCTGCCTATGTCTCTGCCTCTCTGTCTCTCTATCTCTGTGACTATCATAAATAAATAAAAATTAAAAAAAAAAAAGTTATTGACATTATTCCGCCTCACACAGCTATATAGACTGGCCAATCTGCAAAGCCCCAGGGATCCAGAACAGAAGACAGGTAAGTTCTGGCAGAGGGGAATAAAAAGAAGGAAGGAAGAGAAGGTTGTGACAATAGGATTTAGGGACCTTAAATGAAATGATTTGTGTAAAATATTTAGTCCAGTACCTGGCCCATAGAAAACACTCAACAATTGGTAGATATAGTGACAATGATGATGAAGAAGAACCACAAGTACAATAAGGATTCTTGGGAGAATCTCTGAAAATTTGCAGTCAAATTTATACACTGCAGTCAGTGAATAAAGGGCAAGTCTGAGATGACAAAGACTAATTTTTGCAGAGTTGAACCTCTGACCTGAACTGGAAAAGCATTTCTCCCAGCTAAATGTTATTCAGTGGTGTGGATATGTTACAGACTGAACATTTATGTCACCCACTTCCCGCCCCCCACCCAAATTCATACGTTGACATCTAATCCCCACTGTGATAGTATTAGGAGGTGAGACCTTTAGGTAGTGATTAGGTCATGATAGTGGAGCCCTCAGGAATGGGATGAGTGCCTTAAAGAAGAGGCCAGAGAGCTAACTTAATGCCCACCATGAAAGAATGCAACCAGACGTCTGTAACCAGAAGAGGACGACCCTCACCAGACCTTGACCAGACTAGTACCTTACCTCAGTTTTCCAGTCTCTTGGAAATAAATTTCAATTGAGAAGCCACCCACCCAGCTATGGAAGTGTGTTATAGCAGCCCAAACTGACTAAAGGCAGGATACACCACCACTTAACATTTATCAGTAATATACGTACATTTGTTTTCTAACTCCTGTCACCATGGATGGCTGAAGCTACAGATTCTTCCAGCATGTGCCTGTTTCAATATTTTCTGTTTGGAGTTTTTCTGGTGTTTTCATCAATCTGAAATCTTTAGAGAGTCCTTTAGGCAAAGAGATACTGATATTGATTTAGATAGGATTAATGTTCTTTTAGTGCCCCCATGACTTATGGCAGGTCTCACAACACGTGTTTTATTGCAATCACTTATTTGGCATTAGGATCCTCAATATGCAGGGGTTTTTTTATTGATCCACGCAGTCAGAGGAAACCTATCTCTGTCCTGGGAAGTTTTGTACTGAGTTGAAAATGAAACAAGCCACACAGTCTGAGATTTATGTTTCTGAAGATGACGCAGCTTCTTTTAAGTAAGTAGGACATAACTTAATGAGTTTAGTTGAAGGGCAAAAGATACACCTAGTGGTATGGGAAAAGTGCAGACACGTTTTGGGTGTCTGGAGACCTAGTAGTTAGTTAGCTGTGTTCTCTTAGTATCCATAGGACCAACTGTGAATAAGTCACTTAGACATTTTTGCCATATATCCATCTGTAAATAGTTTTTTTACATGATTTTATTTATTTTTTTTTATTCATGAGACACACAGAGAGAGAGACAGAGACACAGGCAGAGGGAAAAGCAGCAGAAGGAGAAGCAGACTCCACGTAGGGAGCCTGACATGGGCTCCAGGATCACGCCCTGGGCTGAAGGCGGCGCCAAACTGCTGAGCCACCCGGGCTGCCCTGTAAATAGATTTTCATTTATTAACTCATTCATTCAATAATACATCTTATTGAAGTATAATTAACATATAGTGTTATATTATTTTCAGGTGTACAATGTATTGATTGAACAATTCTATACAGTGTTCACCATGGTGAATGTAGTCACCATCTGTCACCATATAACATTATTACAGTATTGTTTACTAGATTCCCCATGTTGTAGTCTTCATCTCTTTGAGTTATTTATTTTATAACTGGAAGTTTATACCTCATAATCTCCTTTCACTATTTCATCCATTCCCCCAACCCTTCCCCTAGGGCAACAACTAGTTCATTCTCCATACTTAAAAGGTGTTTTTTGGATTCTTTGTTAATTTGTTTTGTTTTTGCAGATTACACATATAAGAACAGTCATATGGTATTTGTCTTTCTCTATCTGACTTATTTCACTTGGCATAATACCCTCTAGGTCCATCCATGTTGTCACAAATGGCAAGGTTTCATTCTTTTTATGGCTGAGTAATATTCCATTGTGTGTGTGTGTGTGAGTGAGACCTCTTTATTCATCTATGGGTGGACACTTGAGTTGATCTCATATGTTGGCTATTGTAAATAATGCTGCAATAAGCAAGCATAGGGCATATATCTTTTCGAATTAGTGCTTTTGTTTTCTTTGGGTAAATATCTCATAGTGAGATTACTGGACTAGTTCTAATTTTTTGAAGACACTTTATATTGTTTTCTACATTCTCACCAACAGCACATGAGGGGTTCCTTTGACTCCACATCCTCTCCAACACTTGTTTTTCTTGCATTTTTTATTCTAGCCACTCTGGCTGGTGTGAGGTGATATTTCATTGTAGTTTGATTTGCACTTCCCTGATTATGAGTGATATTGAGTACTCTTTTATGTGTCTGTCAGCCATTTATACATCTTCTTTGGAAAAATGTCTATTCAGGCTCTTTGTCCATTTTAAAATCAGATTAGTTGGGTTTTGGTTTGGTTTCAAGCTTTTTTTGTTTGTTTTTTGTTGTCGAGTTATATCAGTTCTTTATATAGGGATATTAACCCCTTTTTGGATATATCATTTGCAAATATCTTCTCCCATTTAGTAGGCTGTCTTTTCATTTTGTTGATGGTTTTCTTTGCAAAGGCTTTTCGATTTGGTGGAGTGTCAATAGTTTATTTTTGCACATATTTCTCTTGCCCTGAGAAAGATATCTACTAAACCATTGCTAAGGTTGATATCCAAGAGATTATTGCCTGTGTTCTCTTCTAGGATTTTTGTGGTTTCAGGTCTCACATTTAGGTCTTTAGTCCATTTTGAGTTTATTTTTTTGTGTATGATTGAAGAAAGTGATCTAGTTTTATTCTTTTGCAGGTAGCTGTTTTCCCAGTATCAGTTATTGAAAAATTGTATTTTCCCCATTATATATTCTCACCTCCTTCATTGTAGATTAATTAACCATTTAGGCATGAGTTTATTTCTGAATTCTCTGTTCTGTTCCGTGGATCTATGTGTCTGTTTCTGTGCCAGTACCATACTGTTTTGATGACTGTATCTTTATAGTATATCTTGAAATCTGGGGTTGTGATACCTCTAGCTTCATTCTTCTTTCTTAAGATTGCTTTGGATATTCAGGGTCTTTTGTGGTTACACACAAATTTTAGTATTATTTGTTCTAGTTCTATGAAAAATGCTATTGGTGTTTTGATAGGAATTGCATCGTTTGTAGAATGCTTTGGGAAATATGGACATTTTAACAGTATCAATTCTTCCAGTCCATCACCATGGAATATCTTTCCATTTGTTGGTGTTATGTTTAATTTCTTTTGTCAATTCATTCAACAAATGCTTTTAATGTATTGTGTGCCAAGTATTATACTGTAGTAGACAATGCTATCTTGTGTTCATATGTGTATTTGTATCTGTGAACGTATTTTTATTTTAAATATTTAACTTGAGGATATTAAATTTTATGGGAAAGATGCTGTTTTACTCACAAAATGATAGAAAGGCAACTTAAAGAATTTATAGAAAAAGGGAAGTTTTGCCACATTATTAATATATATTATATTATATGTAAATATAATAAAGTAAACAGGGGTTAACAAAAGGAGAAGCAACGGGACTAGCACTGCATTTGTGGATGGAGTGCATGTTGAAGCATTATGCTGTGCTTCATCATCTGGAACAGCCGTCAGGAGGAACAAGGGAGGTCGGGGCGGTGGGGGAGCTCTGTCCTGCCTGTTTTTCATTCATCTTTTCATTTGACCTTCGCCATAGCCCTGCAATGTAATTTCATTATCCTTTCTTTACAGAAAGTAGAACTCAGACTCAGAGATGTTAAGTACTTTATCCAGTGCTGCACAGTAACAAGCAGACTTTGGGTAACCTCAAATCTGCCTGATTTCAAACCCATGCTCTTTCCAAGATATTATAGCTAATATTCACCAAGCACTTACCAGACATCAGGTTACTCATGAGACTGGTAGTGTTGTTATAGCCACCCAGAAATGGAGAAATGGAACGGAGAGGGTTAGTCAATGATCTGAGTTACAGAGCTAGCAGAAGCAGGCAGTCCTCCCAAACAGTCAGATTCTACAAGCTCACTTGTATCTACTCTGCCTGCGTACTCCAACCCAGGCTCTCATATTTATCTTCATTAGGATTTTGGGATGAAAGACAATGTATTTATTTCGTTTAAACCAGCATTGTTGAATCTAGAGGAAGGGCATTCCTGCTTGTAACAACTGTAAGGCTTGGGGCAAAAGTACAAATGAAGCTTATAGACTATACGTCGAAATAATTAGAAGTGATAAATCATGTTAACAAGTACAACAGTTTCTTTTACTACCTTGACAAATATACCTGCATGAAGACTTAAAGTTCTAAGTTCTCAGGATTCTTAGAAATTCATTGCATTGGTGAGGTGTGGGGAAAATGCCCCCCTGCCCCCGCTGAGCTCATGGCCTACTCTCTTTTCCTCCTAGCCACAGCTCTGCTCCATGCTGAAGAGCCACAGGCTCCTGTCATGGACACATCAGCCCCATGTCCAGGTTCCATCCATGTCTCCTGCAAACAGCTTGGCTACTTGGTAGGCATAGAAGTGTCTTTGGGGTGGGGGGTAGACCTGAGAGGCCCATAAAGACCAGAAGTGGCCTTGGTGATTTGGGGGCAGGCTCCAGGTTGACACATCCTTCTTGGCCTGGCCTCACCTGACCTCACCCTATGGGAAGCAATACATCTGGGGAGGCTGCTTTGTGAACCATCTAAAATCCAGAGCCTGCACAGGATGCATCTCACATCTGAGAAAAGCACAAGTTGGCGGGGGAGGGGAACAGGGAGAGGAATTAAACCTGTGGCCTTCACAAATAGTACTTTATTCAAATGGCTGCTAACTCAGAAAATGTCTTAGAAATGTCTTTATAAATTTGATTCTTTTCATTTCCCACTTCTCTCACCCTAGTATAACACCCATACCATCAGTTTTCTGTTTTCTAACCCTGACTAATTGTATCACCACTGGATATTGACTAACCTGGACACTAACATCCTCCTCATTGTCCACCATCGCTACTCAGTCCTTCTGGCCTAGCTCCTTCTTTCTGACCTCACTGCCACTGCCTTAATCAAAGTGACCACCAACTCTTGCATGAACAATTATTAAGTCTACTCACCTTCTTCATCTTTCTGCACTGCCATATCCACCATACCCCTGTAGCGGGGTCACATGCAAGGCTCCTACCACTAGCCCACATAAGGCCTTTGTATAGTTAGGACATCCTTCCTCCAATAATTCACAGCCCACAGACTGGCAAGCAGAATATCTTGGATTTCTACCCTTCCTCTTCCCATAACCAGGCACCTTTCCTCATCCCTGAGTAGTGAATAAATTGACTGTCACATGTGGTAGCATTGTTTCCTTGCCTAACAGCTTTCAAAGATTCCCTAAGCCCTTTGGGATCAAGTTCACACTCCTTAGGGCATGGCACTTAAAACTACTTTCCTCCCCTCCTCCCAGCTTCCTGGACTGAATGTGCTGAAAGTTCTTACCATACAGCAGCGGTGGCTACCTAACTGTCCTGTGACTCCCAGTATGTCTTCCTAAAGTGTGCTCTTCTCCTCACTTTCTGGTGAAAGCCTGTTCTTCCCTCAAGAACTAGTTCAGATGTTATCATCTTTTTTTTTTTAAGATTTTATTTATTTATTCACGAGACACACAGAGAGTAGAGAGAGAAGAGTCAGGCAGAGGGAGAAGCAGGCTCCATGCAGGGAGCCTGACATAGGACTCAATCCTGGGTCTCCAAGATCATGCCCTGGGCTGAAGGTGACACTAAACTGCTGAGCCACCCAGGCTGCCCATGTTGTCATCTTTTTTGAAACCCCTTGTGTCTCATTCAGATGGCGTTAGAATTCTGGGCCCATTAGCCTTCGTAAATACTGTGATTATGGCAGTGATTATATTGTACCATGATTATTTGTTTCCATATCTCCATGTGACACAAAGCATACTGCAGCAAAAAGTAATTAGAAGGGATTTCCAGTTTTTACTCGAGTTTCTCAAAGGACACAAAAAAGCCAAGTACATGGTCTCAGCAACCATTTTTTATCATCTCTTCTTCCTTCACACCCTCCCTTACTACCTCTGACAAAAGCATCCCTCCTCCACTGAAGCCTCCACAGCTTTTTGCTCCTCTCCTCCCCACAAACCTCACCCTTCTCTCCCATCACTTTATTGTGGACTGGCATAATTTCTCCACGAGGGAGAAAAAAAATCCATCCTCTTCGGGACAGAGTCAATTAAGCCATAAATTACAGGATCACCCGACTGTTCCAGTCAGATTCTGCTAGATTCTGCTGCACTAACATCCCTCAAATCCCAATGTCTTACTCAAAGTGGCTTCCGTATTTCTTGCTCACATAATATATTAGCTTTGGGCCAGTTGAGGCTCTGCTTTACATGTCTTCTTTCTTATGGGATATTGGCTAAAGATAAAACCTCTACCTAAGACATGCATTCTGGGGGCAGAGGGAGAAAGCGATGGCAAAGCCACACACTGGCTCTTAAAATTTCTGCTTAGATGTGCCGTAATCACTCCTGCTCATAATTCATTGGCCAAAATAAGTCTTAGGGCCAATTATGGAGATGGGAGGGGAAATCGTACTCCTCTGTGAGTCCATGATAATGGGTAGGGATATACAATCTTCACAGAGAAAAGCAGCAAATTGGGAATAATAAAGCAATCTACCCAGGAATACCTTCTGTCAAAATTATTTTGTCTTGTCACATTTATATAACACATTAGTCTGTGAGCTTTTCTGGGGTTCAGATGATGTCCTGGACTGTATTGCTTTGTTTTAAACACCCTCCATACTTTTAAGAAGGAATGTTTCCTTACAAGTTAGCAAAGACAGGCAGAAGAGAGAAAAAGTATGTAGGGTAGAAATAAGATTTGAAATAGAAATATTCCAAAATTCAAATTCAGAAACCATCTTGATACCATGATAATATTCCTGTCAGATTAACAAGCAGACTAGCTAGATGGTTGTTTATATTGTATGTGATTTCAAAGAGAGAGAAGGCCTTTTCCCCATGTTTCTCTTTCTAGCTCCCTGGACCTCTCAGGCTCCACTCAGGAAAACTGAAACCCTGCAGTTGTTTCAACAGAGAGGTTAATGTTGGGCATCCATTAAATAAGTATCAGAGAACTAAAATGTCACATGGGACACGGGGAGTGCTGAGTCCATACAGATATTAACTGCAGGAGATGCAGGAAGGAGCTAGGGCCTCTAGGGCTAGGGGGTCTGGAGGAACAGGTTGGGTTTTATCAGAACCTTGAAGCTCAAAGAAGGTTGTTCCCTGGAACTGACCCCCACACCACTGAGGAGAAAAGGCTGCTCTGCTGGTGTTAGTACCTTTGGGTTACAGGGCAATGCAGTGAGTCTAGTTTGGGGTGTTTCTAAAATGGAAACTGGAACCACTTGCCACTTTGAGGTTGAAAAATCACTGTTGGAGCAACATTGACAGGACAGTAGGCAAATAAGAAAGACCAGATCCCTTCACCCACTGTTGTTCCCCTTCCAGTCTCCCTGTAGGGCCCCCAACTGGCAGGCCATATCAGAGAGCCAGGTACAAAATAGAACTCTAGTTGGCAGAGTCCCTGCTCAGGCATTACAGAGGAGGGAGCTAAGTGAGAGACAGCAATAACCTCTAATACCTGGAGTTCTACGGTGTAAACTTTAATCCTTTGACTAAAGTTATCTGTATTTAAAATGTCCCTGGGTAAAATGAAAGTTTTAAAAAACAAAGGAGAGGAAGGAAGAGCTAAGGGGGGGGGGGGGGTGGCGGTACTTTGCCTATTGCGGGGATAGACAAAGGATCTCACTAAAATAGAAGGGGGGAAAATGTCAAAAGAGAAAAAAGATCAGGGAATTATGGAAAATAAATTTTTACCAATTCTCAAGTTATGTGGTTGCTTGCCAGGGTTTCTAGGTCTTTGCTGACCACAACAATATAGATGAACTGCAAGAAAGCAGATAGATCTGTCCCTTTGGTCAGCACTCAGTCCTATTCAGCTCCAATAAGGGAATACAAAATTAAGGTCCCTGACCAAAACCAGACTAAGACAAGAGATGAATCACTGAATGATCAATTCATGCAATGACAATTGCCTTAGTAAATCTGGCAAAACCTTACTATTGACTCAATTACATCCTAATTAGTAGAGAGCTGAGGCCTAGGTTGTTCTAAATTGGATTTATCTGGTCTGAGGATTAATCAGGAAATTACTAGGTTTCCAAACTTGTTGTTATGGATTTAAAAAAAAAAAAAGATTTCCTCTTCATTCTGGTTCACTTTTGAATGGGAAATAACAGTGATCTCTGATAGATTTAAATACTGCAGCGCTTTCATGTTTGCATCCTGAGTATCCATTTTAGTTCAGGCAACATCAAGCACAGTTCTGACAGGCACTGTGTAGGGCTGGACAAGGATGAATGACTCACATTGTCCTTAAGGCTTCGTGGTTGAGCTCACACAGGCTCTGGCGTCTGTGAGACCTGGGCCCCGAATCCTAGCCCTGTAACACTCACAAGCTGTTTGATTCTGAACTTCAATTCTTTTATTTGTAAATTGGGATTCATAATACCTATGTAATGTGAAATTAGCACAGTGTATATATGTCTATGGTAAATGTTAAGTAAATTTGTCCATTAATAAACACATGTACACAATATATGAATAGATAATTTTGCTATATGGGTTTTCCACATATGTTGATTTTCTTTGTCCATTGCTAAACACGAAGATAATTTAACAATTCCAAGATACCCACTTTTTTCTCTCGTCCTCTTTCCTACAGCTTTCCTTCTCCTTTTCTTGCCCACAATCTTTTGGTTTTATAAAAAGTAATTACATCTAAAACTTGAGGCAGCTTTTTCCTCCAGAACTGGGAGAAAATTAATTTCTATTGTTTCTATTGTTAATATCTATGACTTTGTTAGAGCAGCTATAGCAAACTAGTGCACATATTTATTGCGTTTCACTCTTTATGATTGTTTGATCGTAAATACTTTTCCCTTAGAATTTTGAACGTGTTGTTCCTTTGATTCCAAAACTCAATATTGCTACTTGGAACTTCAAAAGTGTTCCAATTCTTGATTCTCTCTATTATAACCTGTTTTCTCTTCTATGGGAGTTTGTATGGTATTCTCTCTGTCCCCAGTGTTCTCAAATACCGTGTGTAACATGTCTTGTGGTGGCTCTGTGTTCATCCGTTTTATTGAATCATCAGTGGACTCTTTCAACTTAACTACTCTTTTTCAGTTGAGGGAAATTTTCTTTTTTTTTTTTAAGTAATAAATTTATTTTTTATTGGTGTTCAATTTGCCAAGATACAGAATAACATCCAGTGCTCAAACCATCAAGTGCCCCCCTCAGTGCCCGTCACCCATTCACCCCCTCCCCCCACCCTCCTCCGCTTCCACCACCCCTAGTTCATTTCCCAGAGTTAGGAGTCTTTATGTTCTGTCTCCCTTTTTGATATTTTCTACCCATTTCTTCTCCCTTCCCTTCTATTCCCTTTCACTATTATTTATATTCCCCAAATGAATGAGAAAATATAATGTTTGTCCTTCTCAGATTGACTCATTTCACTCAGCATAATACCCTCCAGTTCCATCCACGTTGAAGCAAATGGTGGGTATTTGTCGTTTCTAATTGCTGAGTAATATTCCATTGTATACATAGACCACATCTTCTTTATCCATTCATCTTTCGATGGACACCGAGGCTCCCTCCACAGTTTGGCTATTGTGGACATTGCTGCTAGAAACATCGGGGTGCAGGTGTCCCGGCATTTCATTGCATCGGAATCTTTGGGGTAAATCCCCAGCAGTGCAATTGCTGGTTCATAGGGCAGGTCTATTTTTAATTCTTTGAGGAACCTCCACACAATTTTCCAGAGTGGCTGCACCAGTTCACATTCCCACCAACAGTGTAAGAGGGTTCCCTTTTCTCCGCATCCTCTCCAACATTTGTGGTTTCCTGCCTTGTTAATTTTCCCCATTCTCACTGGTGTGAGGTGGTATCTCATTGTGGTTTTGATTTGTATTTCCCTGATGGCAAGTGATGCAGAGCATTTTCTCATGTGCGTGTTGGCCATGTCTATGTCTTCCTCTGTGAGATTTCTCTTCATGTCTTTTGCCCATTTCATGATTGGATTGTTTGTTTCTTTGCTGTTGAGTTTAATAAGTTCTTTATAGTTCTTAGAAACTAGTCCTTTATCCGATACGTCATTTGCAAATATCTCGTTTAATGCAATCCCTATCAAAATACCATGGACTTTCTTCAGAGAGTTAGAACAAATTATTTTAAGATTTGTGTGGAATCAGAAAAGACCCCGAATAGCCAGGGGAATTTTAAAAAAGAAAACCATAGCTGGGGGCATCACAATGCCAGATTTCAGGTTGTACTACAAAGCTGTGGTCATCAAGACAGTGTGGTACTGGCACAAAAACAGACACATAGATCAATGGAACAGAATAGAGAATCCAGAAGTGGACCCTCACCTTTATGGTCAACTAATACTCGGTAAAGGAGGAAAGACTATCCACTGGAAGAAAGACAGTCTCTTCAATAAATGGTGCTGGGAAAATTGGACATCCACATGCAGAAGAATGAAACTAGACCACTCCCTTGCACTATCAACAAAGATAAACTCAAAATGGATGAAAGATCTAAATGTGAGACAAGATTCCATCCAAATCCTAGAGGAGAACACAGGCAACACCCTTTTGGAACTCGGCCACAGTAACTTCTTGCAAGACCCATCCACGAAGGCAAAAGAAACAGAAGCAAAAATGAACTATTGGGACTTCATCAAGATAAGAAGCTTCTGCACAGCAAAGGATACAGTCAACAAAACTAAAAGACAACCTACAGAATGGGAGAAGATATTTGCAAATGAGGGACATTTTCTTGAATAATTTTTGAATTTTGCATATCATTTATCCCTTTTTCTTTCTTTATGTGTAGAATTCCTTTTTTAAAAAGTTTTTTTTTATTTGTTCATGAGAGACACACAGAGAGAGGCAGAGACACAGGCAGAGAGAGAAGCAGGCTCTCTATGGGGAGCCCAACGTGGGACTCCATTCCAGGATCCCAGGTCATGACCTGAGCCCGAGGCAGCAGCTCAACCACTGAGCCACCCAGGCGTCCCTCTTTATAGGATTCCTAACTGATCCTCTCATGTCTGTCTTTTCTCTCCTTTTTTTTAATCTGTAAATTTTTGCTCTAGGAGATTTTTCTGAACTTATTTTCTAGAAGATTTCAACTTATTTTCAAATGCTTCTATTATGTTTTTAAATTTTGCTGTCATTTTGTTTTAATTTACAAAGACTATTTTGAATTTCATGGTATTCCTGCTTTTTAAAATCCTATTTTGACCTTTTTTTTACAATAACAGTATCTTAACTTTCTGAGAATAATGATATCTTTTAATGTTTCACCACTTCACAGAGCCTAATATCCTTAACATGTTTCTTTCTGTTTTGCTTTTGCTCTCTCTATTATTCTCTATCTTTTGTTAGTGAATTCTTCAGATACCCAGTAATCTTTGGCTCTCTGTCCATGTTAAATAATAGAAAATGTAAAACTTAAGTACAATTTCAGAGTAGTGGGTGGGACCCATCAACTGGTAATTTTGTTGTAGGGAAATGGCTGGTGGGTTTCATTTTGGAGTCCCCATTCCCTTTCTCTTCTGATCTTTCCTCTTTAGTTGGTCAGATTCCTCAGAGAAGTCTCTGCCAGTGTCCTGCTTGGAAAGTCTAAACCTGGCTGCCAGTGTTCTGAAGCCTAAGCAGATGAAGACCGTTGGGAATCTTGGCTTCTAGGATGCAAACATTCACATAGTGAAAAACAGTTTTCATCACCAGTTTCCCTACCCCTAACCATGTCTGATGTCTTACAGTTCAGGGGCTGTATTATTACCCCATACAAAAACAAAAACAAAAAACTCTCACAAAAAAAACAAAACAAAACAAAACCCAACTTTCTGGGCTTCTGTTAAAGTACAGGGAAAATCTCAGGATCTAACATCTTCCTAAAGAGCTTTCAATCTCAGTATTTATTTTGACATCCCTTTCACCCTGCTTCCAGAGGCCACTGGTGCCCCAGTTCTAAAATTTTATGAGATTTTGTAGTATAAATATGACTGCTCTTGGTATTGTCCAGAGCTGGTTTGGGAGTCTGCTAAGTCTGTTACTACCTGTGAGTCTGCTTCTCACATTCCAACATTTTATTGCTGTTGCTTTCTGCTTTGTTCCTTGAGGGTTTATGCCTATATGTAAACATACACATATTACTATTATTTTCATGGGTTTTTGAGAGAAAGCCTAATTAAATGCAAGTATTTAATTTCCCATCTTTACCTGGAAGTCTCAAGAGCAAGTATTTCTTAATTTCTATTTAATGTTCAAATAGAAAAGATAATGTCATGAAGTACAATTAGAAATGACCAATGGAATAAGAAAAATGTCTCACATTGCTTTAAATTTCAGCAGCTTATCACCTTAATCCTAGGGAGAGGCTTTAAAATCTTTACCAAAGGGTCAGAACTCTGAATATTATGTATTATGTATTTGGCCTGATAGTTATCTCATCCTTTTACTCATAACAATTATACTTAAGAAGTTAGTTATTGCACCACAGTGCCTAAAGCCCAAAAAAACTCTCAAAATAGGTTTGTCACATAAAAAATTAATTGGTTGCTTTGTTCCTACTTAGATTTTCATTAATTTGAGGACATAATTTAAGTGACGGTTAACTGTATCACCTTTGCTTCTCCTTGTTAAAAAATAAATCTCTATTTAAAAGTTTAATTGAGAAAGCTTTCTGAAATATTTTTCAAAACATTAGCTTTCACTTTTCCTTTTGTATTATGAAAGAATACAACTTTAGCCATCAGAAAAGACTGGCATATTGATCACCTATTATTCCATAACAATCTATCAGAAAATTTAGTAACTTAAAACACATTTTATTTGCTCATGATTCTTTTATGTCAGCAGTTGTGCTGGGTTAACCCTGCAGTTGTGCTGGCCAGTTCTTCCACTGGTTCATGTGGAGTCAATATGTTGTTGCAATCATTCTAGAGGGAAAGGTAGGCAGACAATGAAAATGTAGATGCATCTTCTCCCACCCCTCAAAAAATTCAGAGAGTAAAACATAAGAAAAAAAAGCAAGGTAATGGAAGAGAGAAAGACAGACTTGTGAGACAGGAGAGTAACTATCCTAGCTAAGGTATTAAAGAGATGACATTTAAATTGAGACCTAAATGTTGGAAAGAAACAAGTTGTGCAAAAATCTGGGAGTTGCATGAACAGAAGCCCTGGACAGTGGCAAGCTGGGTTTTTTTCCCAAGGGCAGAAGAAAAGGCAGTGTTGCTGGTTTATAATGAGCAAGATGAAGAGAAGAGATAAGCACCATTGGTGTAGGCAGGACTAGAACATGTAGCAGGAGCATATAGACCATGGAAAGGAGTTTAGGCTTGATTCCAAATCTATAGGAGGTTGATAAAGAGTTTTAAATAGAAGAGGAGGTGATATTTTATTTGTTTTAAAAGATCCTTGTTAGGTAGAGAATGAACTGATGGTAGAAAGTGAAATTGGAATAGTTAGGAAATTATTACAGTGCTCTTGGAAACAACCTCAAAGCAAAGAGGGTGATAAAGGATCAGATTCAGGATAACATTTGGGAAAAGGAACTCAAAGAATTTGATTGGATATTGGACATGAGAGAAAGAGAGGATAGAGGATGCATCTCAAGTTTGTGACTTGAGAAATTAAATGTGCCACAGTGCCATTTTTTTTAAGTTGGGAAAGGTGAGGGAGAAAGCAGATTTTTACCTTACAAGGATATATAGATCAAGAGTTCTGTTTGGGACATGTTGGGTTCGAGTTGTCTCTTAGACTCGTGTAGAGTCCAGTCATCTACCACATAGGTTTGATGATCTATCTCACTACTTTATAGCTTCACTATGTGATTAACCCCATTGTTGGGCAACTAAGACTGTATGACCCTCATTTTCCTGACAAGTAACTGTATCCCAGAGAAACTCATTGACTTCCCCAAAGCCATACAACTAAAATGAAGAGGAAGACTTGAACCCAAGACCTATACACAGTCCTATAGGGCATTGTCACCCCTTGCTCACTGTCCTTCTCCAGTTTTTATAGCCAAAATGGAAATGCAGGATAAGGATCCCATTACTGAGGCTTTGACCACATGTTCAAACTGGCTCCATATTTGAGGCAATTGTCTATCTACTAGCTGCATGTGGCTATTTATATTTTAATTTTAATCAGTTTAAATTAAGTAAAAGTAAAAACTTACTTTCTCATTTGTGCTATCCACAGTTTCAATGTTCAGTAGTGACATGTGACTAGTGGCTACCATATCGGACAGCATAGATAAAGAACATTTTCATTATCTCAGAAATTCCTATTCAACAGCACTAGGCTCTAGAGTAAAACATAAGAAAAAAAAGCAAGGTAATGGAAGAGAGAAAGACAGACTTGTGAGACAGGAGAGTAACTATCCTAGCTAAAGTATTAAAGAGATGACATTTAAATTGAGACCTAAATGTTGGAAAGAAACAAGTTGTGCAAAAATCTGGGAGTTGCATGAACAGAAGCCCTGGACAGTGGCAAGCTGGGTTTCCTGCTTTCTCTGGAGGTGAGCCACCTCCAGATATTCATATAAGTTAATTGTGAAGAATGTGTGGCCATATCTTAATAGCTGTTGCCTGAGAGGAAAATTTTTTAAAAAATTAGTTGATAACACATTTGATGATAAGCTGATTTTATACCCAGCTCTAATGAATACCTTTCCCCAATTCACACCCTTGAATTGTTTGTGTTTCTCATTTTATCTAATAAGAATAGAGGCTCCTCTGAGGAGAGAAACTAGGTTCTTTCCACCTTTGCATTACCCTCACTCAAAATACATACATACATGATACCCACATCCCTTTCTACCCCCTAACCACTTTTACACTCTCAGTGAACAGTTCTTTGCACAGAGCAAGCAGAATCTTACAGGATGTTTGCAACCAGCATATCACAGTACTTTCCAACACTCCTGTGGACAGTTGGCTGTAGGAGAACATAGAACAGAGTGCAAATAGTCAACTTTGCTGTTTTCTCAGCTGCTTAAATCTCAGTATTTGCAAATATAGCTAAAAGATGCCAACTCCTCAAAGCCTGTATTTCTAGTCATTTCCCACTGACCAGTTTGGAATTTGTGTCTTCTTGATAGCATTCTGCTTCATTGTGTATGTCAGAATAACCTGAACAGTTCTCATTCTGGGAAGTTTCACTTGATGCTATGAATTCATGGTGAAAGGAACACCAGGAAGAGAAAGGGTTAAAGTCAGAACACTATCATAATGCATCACAAAGTCAAAGAACTTTAAGCCACGAGATGGCAAAGACAGACTCCATTTTCAACCAGTTTATGTTAAGTTGTGAATGAAAATGGTTGGAGATAGCTGCTAAAGTAAAATGTGAATCATCTGAGCTGACTTATTAAATCCTGTAAATCTAACCTTTATCTTAATTTCCTTGCTAACAAACTTAGTGATAAAAAATATTTTCTAAAAAAAAAAAAATTTTTTTTTTCTACAACTATTTAGCAAATTACAAAAGGCATGGTACTCATGAGAAGCTAATCTCATTTAATGGGAACACACAATGGCGTAGCCTCTGGACAGTTCTCCCAGTATACCCTAATGTAGATTTTTAAGTATGTTCTCATTCATTTGGGGAATATGAATAATAGTGAAAGGGAATATAAAGGAAGGGAGAAGAAATGTTGGGAAATATCAGGAAGGGAGACAGAACATAAAGACTCCTAACTCGGGGAAACAAACTAGGGGTGGTGGAAGGGGAGGAGGGCGGGTGTTGGAGGGGAATGGGTGACGGGCACTGAGGTGGACACTTGACGGGATGAGCACTGGGTGTTTTTCTGTATGTTGGTAAATTGAACACCAATAAAAATTAATTAAAAAAAAATAAAAAAAATTTAAAAAAAAGGAAAACAATATGGAGTTTTCTTAAAAAATTAAAAATTGAATTATCAAAATAAAAAAAAAACAGGATCATACTCACAGAGGCAACAGCCACTTTTATGAAATCTTCAATTTCCCTGCCCTACACCTTCACTCAACATAATAGGTACTCAATAAATGACTCTTGAATAAACAAATGATATAAAAAAAAAAAAAAGAACAGAGTGCAAATAACCACAGCTTCAGAGCATCTGTAGCTAAAACATAATTTCATGGCATATTCTCTTCCAGTTTTTGCCCTTCCTAGCAAGGGGGAGATTGGGAGATTCAAGTAAAAACTGAGGGTGGCTCACCTCCAGAGAAAGCAGGAGTAGAAATCCTCAAGGGGAGTCAATAGGAACTTTAGGCTCAGGTTTGCCTATTACTTGGTGACAGGTCAGCAGGGCCTTCCTCATGGGGCAAGATGAAAGCATCCAGAAAGTCCTATTCACACACACATGCATACAGGCAGGCATGTGCTCTCAGCAGTTCCTTTTACAAACGAGTAGGAAAATTTGGAACCAACAGATGGGTTTTGAATACTTTCTCAGTTGTGTGACTTCAGGCATATTACATAACTGTTCCAAAGGGTAGTATAAGGAGATATATGTGCAGAGTCTTGATCACATAATTATTCCTCTGCCAATTCAGTTTATTCTACTCCTTATCCTTCAAGGTGAAGTAGAGAACAAACCTAGAACAGAAATTGCATTTTCCCTTTAAAAATTTCTTTTAAAAATATTTCATATTTTTATAGGTAGTATTTACATATGATAAAAATTTCTTAAATGTGTCAGTGAAGTTTCCTTCCTTTCCAGCCATCCAGTTCTCCCCAGAGGCAGCTAGTATTTCTGGATGTCTATGTGTCCTTATCATAGTCAGCCTGTGCATGTGCAAGCAAATAAATATGTCATTACATTTATATCTACTTCCTTATATGTGTATGTTTGGCTCTTTGATTGATACAAATGGCTGTGGGATTTTCTTGAACCTTGTTTTCTCCTGTAGTATCTTGAAGGTTTTTTTTTATATCTATACTGAACACCCTCTCTCTCTTTACAGATGCAGAGTATTTCATTGTTAAGTTGTATAATAATTTGTTTATCTTAACCCTCACTGATGAATTATTTAAGTCGTTTTTTAGAATCTTGCTATTATAACCCATGCCATAATGAGGGTTTTTGATTATCTGTCACTTTGTACATGGGTAAGCATACTTATAGAATACATTTCTAAAAGATGTGAGTGTGCATGTGGGTATGTGAGTGATTTCATTTGAAGAAGGTCATTTTGGCTAAGTGGCTAAGGAAAGCTTGAGAGCAGTGATTTCAAGAATCATCACTGTGCCTTCTCTTGGCCCTTCAATGTGAAAGAGTGACAGAGAAAATGAGATTGTTTCACACTCTGTAAGAAAATCCTTTGATAACATGCAGAAAATGGTTCAGGTGATAGCTGGAAAGATGAAATGGGTAGAAATCTTTCCAGGAAGCAGTAGATGCCAAGATAAAAGGAAATGATATTTAGTCACATAGTCCCCAATGTTAGCAGGTATTCTCCAGGTCAGTCCATGTGAGCCAATTGTAAGGGCTTGTCATGGGCCACACCCTGTACTAGTGCTGGGAATTCAGACATGAGCATGGCTAGTCCCTGCCCTCAACAAGCTCATCCAGAGAAGTCAGGTATGTTAGGCAGACAGTTTCTATATGAAGCAACAGCAACGAGATGACAGCTAACTCCAAGACCTTATTAAATGCGAGACAGTGGGGCTCTGCAAGACTTCTCATCTGAGTCTGCAAAAGCTAGGTAATTACAGTGTTATCTCCATTTCACAGATAAGGAAACCAATATCCAGGGAACTTGAAAGACGGTTACAATACCACATAGTAAGTGACAAAATTAGGGTTTAGTCTGTGGACTGTCTAACTTCAAAGTCTTAAGGAGAAGTAGGGGCAATGTTAGAACTTAAAGGTCATCTTCCTTATGCATTAAATGGTTTTCTCCTTCCCTCTCATATTGTAGCCCACCTCGCTTTTCGGTCAAGGAACACCCTTAGAGGGAGATGTGCCCTGAAATGAGGCTCAAAGAATGAGTGGAAGCAAGGAAAGAATTCTAGGTAGAGCAACTCTTGGGCTGATCACAAGGCAAGTCAGCCTCCAGGAATCAGGAAGTTTCTAACACAGAGAGACAGGTGAATGGGTAAGAGGGCAACCTCTGGAGCCAGACAGCCTGAGTTGAAATCCCGGCTCTCCCCCTTAGTTGAGTGACTTTGGGTGCATCACTCACTGTCTCTGATTCTTCACCTGTAAGATGAAGCTATAAAATACTGTGTCCTGGGTGATTGTAAGAATTGAATGAGTTAATATATCTAGGATGCTTAGAATAGTGCCTGGCACGTGCCCTATATATTTGTTCCCACTATAGAACCTCCAGGCTCCAGGTACAACCTAGATGTAAGGAAGAGGAAAACAAAATTTTGAAGCTCATCTGCAGTGCTTATTATAGAGAACTATTACATGAGCTCACAAAATGTAATGTGGTGCTATAAAAGGAGAAGAAAGCAGAAAACCATTTAATGGAGGAAGGACATGGGCTTTTAGGCCAGAATTGTCCTGTCAAGCATGGTCATGCTTATCAGTTTTCAGTTATCATCTGGTATTGTGAGTCAAAAAATGGGCTTTTTTATTTGTCTATTTCTTTATGGCATCTTTATTTGGTATTAAAATGGAATGTTCTGTCTTAAATAAGGTGAAAACGCAGAGGAAGATAAAATAAAAGGAGCTGCATTAAATGTAACTTTCAGTTTTCCTCTCTTCCTCTTTGATGCATTAAAATGTTTTCAGAAAACCCTAAAGAAAATACCAGCTAAGCTCTGCAGCTTCCTCATTCACCCACATAGCATTTATCTCTTATCCACCAAGTCAAATTACTTTTTGAGAACAGTATTTTATAACAGATGCCTAGGGAAGTAAAAGTGAGAGGAAAATACTTCTCCGGGGAATCAGCTTATGTGATTTGCATTTTATTTTCATATTCCCTGGTCTTTATTCCTTTTGTATGTTATTCCAAACTTACATTCCCAGCTGTTCCCAAACTAGACCCCATGCCTGGACTATCTTCTCTAGGCCAGTTTTCTCTCTTCTTCCTGATATTTGAACTACTCTTGGGAATCCATCTTCTTGAAAAAAACATTTAATAGCAGTTTCCCCAATGTGCATACCAATGGCCCTTACTTACTGCTATCCAAAAACCTGTACCTGTATTTGAACCAGCCACTCACTAGACGCTGGTTCTACAGAAATTAGTATGATTCAGCCTTTTGTTCTGAGTGAGTTCACAGCCCTGTGTGGGATACAGAGATGCAAAGGGAGGTTGATTCTGTCCATCTCTGCCATACAATCATGTTCATTTCCTTTATGGTTTGTCTTTCTCACTAGACTGTGAGCCTCTCAAGAACAGAGATTTTATCTGTTTTGTTTACTATTGTGTAATCAGTACTCTAGACAGAGCCCTCAGTAAACAGTTGCTGAAGGAATGAGTGAATGAACGAATGAAAAAACAAATGATAATACTGAATAATTGATAAATCGATGTGCTTACAAGATAAGAAGTAGCACAGAGGAGGGACTGAACTCTTTGCAGAAAAGGAGTGGCATTGGAGGAGTGAAGAGACCTACTGGAGGAGGTGACTTCTGAGCTGGGTTTTGAAGGCAGTGGCTGCCAACATACCATACCTTCTATGGTGTCCAACTCATAGGAGGTACTAAAAGTTTGCTGAGTTAATTTATGAAGCAATTATATTTACAGTTATGTCTAGTATTGTACCATTTAACACATTCCTAGGAAGGGGAGACATGGCCATTTCATGCTGGATTATATGGTCCTGGAAGCTCTGTCACCTGGAAAACCTCTCAGGAGGGTAGGAGTATCCAGTGGAAAATCAGGGTCTTGGTGTGTGTGTGTGAGTGTGTGTGTGTGTGTTTACGAGCAGCCCTATGAGAAACTTCAGTGGCTGGGTCAGCCGCTGGCTGAGAAAGAAAGCGATTTTAAGTATATGCTTTAGAAGAGGTGTCCCATCTAGCAAGAAACATGGGGAAGGAACAGAGGTCCTGAGCCAGACCAGAGCTCATTACCTAACTCCTATATTCACCATCCAAACCAGTTTCAGATCTTAAATTTTCTGAAAGCCAGGTGGTTGTGACATGGAAGGGGGTGGATGGGAGACAGGAGGGGATAAAAACAAAATAAATTTTTAGTGAATTTATCTAATGACCTTCCTGAGGAAAAAAGCAAGATATGAGGCCTAAACTTGCTACTAGTTTATTTTAAGGTTTCTTAATTGCGTTTAGCTCCAGCTCCTTCCTGGCATAATTATGTTAATGCTCAGGAGACTGAAACCAAAACTCCTGAGAGGTGTGAGCCTCCTGTCCCTGGTGTGATCTCTGGGCTCTCTCGTGCTGTTCCAGACTATACTCTCTATGACTGACTGAAGACACCTCTATGAGTAACACCAAATTATGTCAAAGATTAGATTCATCACCTCCCATTAACCTTCAGCTTGTGTTTTCAATATGTGTGTGCAGCTTCATCATACACAACAAAGACACTTTCTTCAACAATGCCACAAGAAGTAGAATCGTACATCATATTTTACAAAGAATAAAGTATGAAGAAGGAAAAAACAAAATTGGTAAGTGGTAAATTCATATAACGATTCTAGAACTGCTCATCATTTTTATAAAATTTCTAACTCCCTAGATGGATAACTCACAAGTGTAAAAATCTTATTACATCCTTAGATCTCTTTAAAACAGCATGTTACCTCATTTACCTAAGATCATGGAGAAATTCTTTCAGTTTAACAAATCTTTTATGGAGTGCTTATTATATGCCAGGCACTGGACTAGATATTGGGCCTGGTCCTCTCCTAGAGTGTATGTTTAAGAAGTTAAAAGCTGACAATAAACAAATAAGTAAATACAGTGAGTAACATGAAAAAATGGAAATAGTGAGTTCAAGATGAGACGGAGTGGTCAGGGGAAGCTTCACTGAGAAGCTGGGGTTTGACCTGAGACCTGATGACAAGAAGGGGCTGGTGTTGGAAGATGGCAGGGTGGAGGGAGTTATTTTAGGCAAGTGCACAGATGAACTGTCACACATAAGGAAATTCTCCAAATAATCACCTTCCCCATTAAACAGCTTCCATAATTCATATATATGTATTTTATTTTTTAATTTTTATTTAAATTTATTTTTAAATTCTAGTATAAATAACATAGTGTTAAGTTAGTTTAAGGTGTATAATATAGGGATTCAACCATTCTATTCACAGTGCTCATCATGATAAGTGTACCATAATCCTCTTCACCTGTTTCACTGACTCACCCCCTCCCACCTTTGGTAACTACCAGTTTGTTCTCTTTTAACTAGTTAAGAGTTTGTCTTTTGGGTTGTCTCCTTTTCTTTGTTTTATTTCTTATATCCTACATGGGAGTGAAATCATATACTATTTGTCTTCCTCTGACTGACTTCACTTACTATTACATCTTCTAGATCCATCCATGTTGTTGCAAATGGCAAGATTTCATTCTTTTTTTTTTTACAGCTGAATAATATTCCATTATGGGTGTGGGGGAGGGGTGGTGTATGTATATTTATCACATCTTTATCCATTCATGTATTGATGGACACTCATAATTTATATTTGGGGCATTTTTGTGAGAACCTTTCCATATTACCAAAATGTCTCCATTATTAAACAGATTAACATATATTAGCAGGATTCAGGTGGCTTTGTCCTTAACTCTGTCCAAACAAGATTTTTATCAATAGTATGAATAATGAGCTATCTCTCTCAGGGTCTAGTCAGGAGACAAAAATCACACATAATTTTTACAGGGAAAGTTTGATATAAAAACTATGAGCAAGTCAGAGTCATCAGGGATTGGTTAATGAAGGGTAAGGAGAACTGTAGGTAATAAAGAAATAGCAGGTGTTAGGGGCAGCTACCACTCCTAGGAAGATGCCCTCCACAAAGCTGAGATCCAGACTCTGTTGGAAGTGGTATAGCTGTGGTTCACAGCAAAGCAGGTAGCAAAGCAGTTTTCTGGGGGAACAGCGGGAAAACTGCCTAGAGGGGTTCCAGGGAAGCCATTCACTGGGAGGTGTTTCACAACAGCCCTGCTCTTCAAGGAGATACGTGCCCTTGGGGAGGTGCTATGAGCTACCGGCCACCATGCCCTGCAGGAAGTTGGTACCATAGAAGCCATGTGTTGCAGAAGCCTGCTGAGGAGAGCATGGGTACCAGGAAGACAAGCTTCTTCCTCCAGGGTATTTTCATTGCCTTCTGCTGACAAAGTTTATCATTGTACAACCTGGTAAAGGAGAAGTATTTGCAAGGTCTAGCTCCATTATTGCAAGGTAGGCAATGAAAGTGTTCTTGGAACTAAGGAGCAAATATATTGATGACTGGTACATGGCCTACACAGCCTGACCATCAAACTTTCAGGTGGGATGGACTCTGGATGGAGGCATTAAATATGTTTGTCATTGGAGTCAGGAGCATAAAAGATCTCAGTGATCTGGAAATCTCAGCCAAATCCAATAAGATGACATTTAATAGTTTGTAAATGTAAAGTCCTACACTCGAATTCAGCAAAACAACGACTCCGGTACAGTGTGGGAGAAATGTTGCTCAACAACATCATGAGAGAACAGACTTGAGAGGTTTAGTTGAATGCAAGCTCAGTGTGAGTCACTAGTATGCTGAAGCTGCCAAAAACTACTCTGATCCCAAGCTGCATAAATTAAAATATAATAGAAAATGATAGCAATCTAGTCCAAATCTGGATACATCTGAAATAATATGTTCAGTGAGAGTCTTTCCAGGTGGGTATGGTAAAATCAAACCTGATTTAGATCTTTCTTAACATTAGCGGGGTTGTGGACTGGTACATCTTTGTGTTCTCTGCAACGGTCACCCATCCTTGAGACACATCCTCTCCATGAAGTCCTCCATGACCATTGGGAGGTCATTGAAGGAATTCTTCTCTCTTCCCGTGAATTCCTAAGGCAATTAACTTGGAGTGTTTATTTGATAATTAATCATGTACAAGTCTTATTATCTTGAATTCTTTATTTTCAGTGACGTTATGAAAATTCTACCACCTAAAGAGAACCACTTTTGGAACATTTTGGTGGATTAAATAATTTAAATATTTCATTAATTACTTTTTTCATATTTAGCCCCTATTTGCCCATGTAATTTTAACAAACTTAGGGTATACTACACTCACTTTTATCATACTTATTCAATTAACATTGTATCATGAAAATTCTAAGAAACGAGTGAAAATGAAATGATTATAGCAGTAGCTATTCTGAATTATTTTACAAAATGCAAACAGTACCTTCACTAACATTGATGTTATAATTTGCATCACACCTCACAATTTATTAGAATACACTAGTGTGTTGAGAATCTATTCCTAAAAATTGGTAGTTGGACTATAAGCTCCATAATTATAATTAAGTTGCCCTGTTGGTGTTTGTATCATCATTGCCTAGTGCAGTTCTGGCATAGAGTAGGAGTGTTTGTTGAACTGAACTGAAAATCTTTTAAACATGATTAATGTCTAACCATCAGCATTCTTAGAGTCAAAATTGTGTACAACATGGCCATTCAGCAATTATTGTGCTTAACTTTGCATCTCAAAATGTGAGCTATTTTTACAAGTAGTCAGAATGGAGCCAAAAGGACAGAGACAGCGATTTGAGGTAAATATTCTGAAGTAATGCAGGAAGTGTTGTATTGTTACTAGTAAGCAATGACCTTTATAAAAGTTTCTCTCATTTGATGAAAGAGAATTCTATTTAAGAATCCCAGTGTCTTTTATTTTTTATTTAAATTCCAGTTAGTTAACACAGTGTTATATTAATTTCAGGTGTACAATATAGTGATTCAACATTTAATGCAACACCCGGTGCTCATCACAAGTGCACTGCTTAACCCCCATCACCAATTTAACCCATTCTCCCACCCATCTCCCCCTGGTAGCCATCAGTTTCTTCTCTACAATTAGGATTCTATTTCTTGGTTTCCCAACCTCCCTCTTTTTTTTTTTTTTTTACCTTTGCCCATTTGTTTTGTTTCTTAAATTCTTTATATGAGTGAAAGTGGCATCTTCCATGAGCCAGCATTGATTAGAGATAACACAAAACTACTGATTTGTAAACATGTTTCCTAAGGACATTTTCCTGGAGTGTAAACTACTATTATGTAAGTTTTCCAGATTCACTCTGAATTTATTACAACTGTGAAAATCAAACCTGTTGAAATCCACTTTCAAAATAGAGCAATTAATAGATCAACAGATTTATTTAACAGTGTGAGTACATAAAGTAAATTTTGAAATTGAGTTACATTTTCAAAATTGGTGCTCAAAGGGGAAGTTAGTGAAGTGGTAGACTTCAAATGTTAACGACTTTCTCACTTCACAGGACTTTGATAAATTATGATAAAATTAGAGAGGTCATTATCAAGGTCTCTTATTAAAGGTCCCTGGGAATTCTGCTTTTTCTAACATCTGAGATGTTTGAAAGTTTATTGATGAGATATGTGGAATTCTCAGTAAAGACTCCAGGAAATCAGAACTTTCCACATAATCATTTATTCATTCATTACAAAGGTTATTTATTGAGGGCTTCCTGCATGCTAGGCAAAATACAAAAGCCCTACAGGTATTTGCATTTCAGGTGTTTTTCTTAGACATTTAATGTTAATGTCAGTCATCTTAAAACACATTACTGTGTTACTGTGATTAAAAGTACCTAAACATTGATTGACCCTCCATCAATAAAAAAATGAATCAGTACATATTCCATTTCCCAGGGAGGCTAAGCCTCTGGACTCTACCAGGATCCAGAGGATAGGGGGCATTTCCTTATTAGCCACCAGAGAGACATCCTCCTAGTCATCATCTTTGAGGTTCATTTTAGGAAGTAGCATAAGTCTTGATCTGAAAGACCAACACATGTAACTTCTACTTTTGGCCAAGACAGAATAGGAGCCGCAAGATTTACTTTCCCACCTGAAACAAGCAAAGGAAACACAGAAAAAAATGTAGAAGTCCATTCTTTTCAAGGCACTGAACATTCAGCAGCCAAGAATAGGGATCCCGGAGAGACAGAAAACAAATGAGATGAGTGCTACGATTGCATCAGTTTATGACTTTGGCATAGTTTCTAGATAGTAGCCCAGGGAGGAAGAACCCAGGCAGAACCTGGTATACTCTAAGTTGAGAAGATGTTACTGAGAGTCCAATGAGACAACAATAGAGTTCACAGAACAAAGCACCAAAAAAGCAGAATGTTCTGCCACGAGGAAACCCTGAAGATCATCAGAGGGCTCTCTTCAAGTATTTAGCAGAGTACTAATTAGTGCATATATATCAGGAAACTACCCAAACCCAGTGAAATAACAACCCCAAAGGATTTTCAGTGAAATTGGAATACCTCCTAATTCACAGAGCATTGAATGTAAGTGTTCTAAAGATCCCAATCCAAAATTCAGAGGTTAGAAGGCCCTAATTCTTTGCTGCCTGCAAGAAACTTTAAAGACACAAATGGGTTAAAAGTAAAAGGTTCCAAAAAGTTATAACATGCTTAACCAAAATAAAGCTGAAGTGGCTATATTGATATCAGACACAATAGATTTCAGAGCAAAGAATATTACCAGGGATAAAAGTAAATTCAATCAATTCATGAGGAGGACATAACAATTCTAAAAGCCTATAGCTTCAAACTGCATGAAGCAAAAACTGACAGAACTGCAAAGAAAAATAGACAATTCCACGATTATAGTTGGATATTTCAATACTTCTTTCTCAGTAATTAATAGAATAAATAGAAAATCAGTAGGGGTTAGAAGACCAGAACAACATTATCAGTGAATATAATTAATCTTTTAGATCACTCCAACAATAGCAGAATACCTGTTTTTTTTTTCTTTCTTTCTTTCTTTCTTTCTTTCTTTCTTTCTTTCTTTCTTTTCTTTCTTTCTTTCTTTCTTTCTTTTCTTCTTTCTTTCTTTTCTTTCTTCTTTCTTTCTTTATGAATTTATTTTTTTAATAATAAGTTTATTTTTTATTGGTGTTCAATTTGCCAACAAACAGAATAACACCCAGTGCTCATCCCGTCAAGTGCCCCCCTCAGTGCCTGTCACCCATTCACCCCCACCCCCCGCCCTCCTCCCCTTCCACCACCCCTAGTTCGTTTCCCAGAGTTAGGAGTCTCTCATGTTCCATCTCCCTTTCTGATATTTCCTACCCATTTCTTCTCCCTTCCCTTCTATTCCCTTTCACTATTATTTATATTCCCCAAATGTATAAATTTATTTTTTTTGGTGTTCAATTTGGCAACATATAGAATAACACCCAGTGCTCATCCCATCAAGTGCCCGCCTCAGTGCCCGTCACCCAGTCACCCCCACCCCCTGCCCACCTCCCCTTCCACCACCCCTAGTTCGTTTCCCAGAGTTAGGAGTCTCTCATGTTCTGTCTCCCTCCCTGACATTTCCCACTCATTTTTTCTCCTTTCCCCTTTATTCCCTTTCACTATTTTTTATATTCCCCAAATGAATGAGACCATATAATGTTTGCCCTTCTCCAATTGACTTATTTCACTCAACATAATACCCTCCAGTTCCATTCACATTGAAGCAAATGGTGGGTATTTGTCATTTCTAATGGCTGAGTAATATTCCATTGTATACATAGACCACATCTTCTTTATTTGTTTTTTTCAAGTGCATGTAGAACATTAACAAGATAGGCCATATTTGGGAACATGAAACAAGACTTAATAGATCTAAAGGGATTCAAGTCCTATAGATTATGTTTTTTGACCACAGAGGACACAAATTAGATGTTAATATGAAGATAATCTCCGGAAATTTTACAAATATTTACAACTAATACCTTTTAAATAACTCATCAGTGAAAAAAGAAAAATTGGTATGTTATACTCAATAAAAACAGAAACAATATATACAAAAAGTGTGCATTACTTAGGGAGAAATGTATAGTACTATATGCCTATATATGAAATGAAATGTCAAAATTAATGACCCCCCTTCCATCTTAAGAAACAAGAAAAAGAAAAAGGAATTAAAATAGGTAGATGAAAGGAAATAATAAAAGAGAAGAAGTGAATGAAATAGAAAAAACAATAGATAACACAAGTGAAACCAAAAGCTGTTTCTTTTAAAAACAAAACAAAATTTATAAACCTTGTGGTAAACACACCCAAGGTGATTCTCCAGTGAGTCATGTCCTGTGTAATTCCTTCCCCTTAAGTGTAGGTAGAAACTATAGCTTACATTTAACAAATGGAATATTGCATAGATGATTGTGTCACTCCTGTGATTGTGTTACATTATGTGGAAAAGTTTAGGAGATCTTCCAGATGTGAAAAAGTTCTTTATCAGTTTGACTTTGACTTAAAATCCTAGGTGGGACTGACATAAGGAGGAAAGACCTTTAAAAGAGTGTTTAGGCCTGTCCCCAGCTCAGCCGCTTACAGCAACAGGGACTCCCTCTCCCTGTTGCTGGTTTCTAAGAAGCAAGTTGTCATGAATGTAGCAGCTCAAGGAAATCAGTTCTGTCAATAATCCAAGGTAGCTTGGAAGTGGATCCTTTTGTAGTTGAACCTCCAGATAAGAATTCAGTCTAGCCCAAACTTGCAGTTTGATGTTGTGAGACCCAGAGCAGAGAACCTAGGTAGAGCATGCCCAGACTTTTGACCAAAATAAGTATGAGATAGTAAATGGCTCTTGTTTTTAGCTACTACATTTCTTGTAATTTATTACACAATGATAGAAAACTAATGTAAACTTCTTGTCCGGCTTATCAGAAAGAAAAGAGAGAAAATACAAATTCCTAAATTTCCAAGAATAGTAGAGGTGCTGCCACCAAAAAAATTGGGGATATATTAAGGGAATATTGTGAATAGCCTTTTGTCAATAAATTTGACAACTTAAATGGACACATTTCTGGACAGATGCAAATATTCAAAACCCATTCAAGAGAAAAAATAACCTTGTGTTGTTGATTTAGGCCATTCTGATTGGTGTGAGGTAATATCTTATTGTAGTTTTTATTTGCATTTTCCTGGTAAATAATGATGAGAATCTTGTCATGTTCTATTGGCCATCTGTATGTCTTTCCAAAAATGTCTGTTCATATCTCCTGCCCATTTTTAATTAGGTTATTTGTTTTTTGGGTGTTGAGTTGTGTTTTTTATATATTTTGGATATTAGCCCTTTAGCTGATAGGTCATCTGCAAATATCTTCTCCCATTCCATAAGTTGCCTTTTAGTTTTGTTGATTGTTTCCTTCTGTGCTTAAGCTTTTTATTTTAAGGAAGTCCTAATAGTTTATATTTGCTTGTTTCCATTGCCTCAGGAGATATACCTGATGTAAAAGAAGTTACTGTGTTCTTTTTTATAATTTTTATGGCCTCGGGTCTCACATTTAGGTCTTTAATCCATTTTGAATTTATTTTTGTATAGTGTAAGAAAATGGTCCAGTTTCATTCTTTTGCATGTTGCTGTCCAGTTTTCACAATACCATTTGTTGAAGTGACTTTTTCTCATTTGATATTCTTTCCTGCTTTGTTGAAGATTAATTGACTATATAATTGTGGGTTCATTTCTGGGTTTTTTATTTTGTTCTGTTGATCTATGTGTCTATTTTTGTGCCAGTACTATACTGTTTTGATTACTACAGCCTTTTAATTTATGTTTTTAACACTTTTATTTATTTGTTTGACAGAGAGAGCACAAGCAGGGGTAGTCTTGTCATTTGCAATGACATGAGTGGAGCTAGAGAGTATTATATTAAGCAAAATAAGTCAGGGAAAGACAATATATGATTTCACTCATATGTGGAATTTAAGAAACAAAACAAATGCACAAAGGGACAAAAAGACAGATTAAACCAAAAAACAGACTTTTCACTATAGAATAAGCTAATGGCTACCAAAAAGGAGGTGGGTGGGGGGATGAGTTAAATAGGTGATGGGGATTAAGGAGTGCACCATGATGAGCACTGGGTGGTGTATGGAAGTGTCGAATCACTATATCGTAGACCTGACACTAATATAGCACTGTATGTTAACTAACTTGGGTTTAAATAAAAACTTGAAAAAAATGAACTTATGTATATAAGCATTTAAAAAAAAGAAATTACCTAATTAGCTCCATATATGTTAAAGAAATTGAATTTGTACTTGAAAATCTTCTCACAGGGATCCCTGGGTGGCTCAGCAGTTTAGCACCTGCCTTTGGCCCAGGGCATGATCCTGAAGTCACAGGATCAAGTCCCACGTCGGGCTCCCTGCATATGGAGCCTGCTCCTACCTCTGCCTGTGTCTCTGCCTCTCTCTCTCTCTCTGTGTCTCTCATGAATAAATAAATAAAATCTTTTAAAAAGAAAGAAAGAAAGAAGAAAAGAAAGAAAGAAAGAAAGAAAGAAAGAAAGAAAGAAAGAAAGAAAGAAAGAAAGAAGAAAGATCTTCTCACAAAAAAATACCCCTACCTGCCCAGATTATCTGGTGAATTCTCTCAGACATTCAAGAAAGAAATAATACCAATTTTAAACTCTTTCACAAAATTGAAATATGGAGAATAGGGCAGTATTACCCAGGTACCCAAACCAGGCGAAGACTATACTAGAAAACTACAAATAAACATCCTTCATGAAAATAGAGGCAAACATTGTAAACAAAGTTTAAAATAAAACTCAACAATATATAAAAAATATAATCCATCATGACCAAGTAGGGTTTATGCAGATCTGTAAGTTGGCTTAGAGTTTAAAAATTAATCAACATAGTTTAATACTTTGGCAAAATAAAAGAGGAAAACAATATGGTCATCTCCAGAGGCACAGAAAAAGTATTTGACAAAATCCTACATTCATTCCTGATAAAAACTCAGCAAGCTATGAATAGAAAGGAATTTCCTCAACCTCAGTAAAGTACATCTATAAAATGCTTATAGTTAACATTATACTTAATGTTAAAAACTAAAGGCTTTTTTTCCTCAAGATAAGGAGCAGGACAAGTATGTCTGCTCTCATATTCATCATTTTACTAGACAGTGCTAGTAAAAAGAAAGACAAGAAAAAGAATAATAGGCATCCAAATTGAAAAAGAAATAAAACCGTCTTTATTCTCAGATGACATAACCATGTGTATAGAAGTTCCAACAGGATCTACAAAAACACTAGTAGGGTGAGTATAGCTATGTTGCAAGAAACAAAACTGATACACAAAACTCAGTTGTATTTCTATGAACCAGAAACTAAGGAATTAAAAATTTAAAGACCATACCATTTATAATAACATCAAAAAATATGAAATACTTATCTGACAGGAGATATGTTAAGGGGTGCCTGGGTGGCACAATCTGCTAAGTATCTGACTCTTGGTTACAACTCAGGTCATAGTCCTTGGGGTCGTGAGATGGAGGCCTGCGTTGGGCTCCATGCTCAGTGTGGTTGCTTGAGACTCTCTCCTTTCTCCCTCTGCCTCTCCTCATCTCTCTCAAATAAATAAATCTTTTTTTTTTAAAAAAAAAAAGATATGTAAGGTATATACACTGAAAACTATAGAACATTGGTGAGAAAAATGTAAGACTTAAATAAATATACCCTGATCATAGATCAGAAGACTCAACATTGTCAATTCTGTCCAGTTTAATCTATAGATTCAGTGCAATCTCAGTCAAAATCCCAAGGTTGGGGCAGCCTGGGTGGCTCAGCAGTTTAGCACCGCCTTCAGCCCAGGCCTGATCCTGGAGACCCGGGATGGAGTCCCACATCAGGCTCCCTGTATGGAGCCTGCTTCTCCCTCTGCCTGTGTCTCTGCCTCTCTCTCTACTCTCCATGACTCTCATGAATAAATAAAATCTTTAAAAAAGAAAAAAACAAAATCCCAACCTTGTGCATGTGTATGTGTCTATGGAAATTGACAAGCTGAATAAAATTACATAACCTAGAATAACCAAAGTAGCTTTGAAAAAAAAAAAAAACACAAATGGAAGACTAAACCTACTTGATTTCAAGAATTATTATAAACCTATAGTAATCAAAAGAGTGTAGTACCGATGTAAAGATAGACAAGTAGATCTGTGGAACAGAATAGAGTCCGGAAGTAGAGCCACATGTATGTGGACAATTGATTCTTGACAAAGACTCAGATAATTCAGTGTATAAAGGATTCTTTTCAACAAATGGTGCTGAAACAATTCATACCCAGATGCAAAAAAAAAAAAAAAAATGAACCCATATATGAAAATCAACTCAAATGGATCATAGATCTAAATATAAAACCTAAAATTATAAAAACTCTAGGAGAAAACCTTTGTGGCCTTAGGGTTAGTTGGGAATTTCTTAAATATAATTTGTAAAAAAAAAAAAAAAAGGATAAATTGGACTTCATAAAAATTAAGTCTTTTACTCTCTGAAGTATATTTTTAAGAGAATGAAAAGAGAATCCACATCCTATGAGAAAAAAATTTCAAAGCATATGTCTAATGAAAAACATGTAGAATATATTAAAATCATGACACAATAATAAAATTAATGGCATAAGATTTGAACAGATATTTCACAAGAGAAGATATGCAGATGGCAAATAATAAATATATATCCACCATATGATCTAGTTATTCCACTTCTCAGTATTTTCCCAAAAGAGATAAAAGCAGATATCCATACAAAGACTTCTAAATGAATGCTCACAGTGGCATTATTTGTAATAGCTCAAGACAGGAAACAAACATCAAGGGGAATAGATAACAAATAGTTATATATCCATATGATGGAATGCTAAGCAATAAAAAAAAAGAGTTACAACATGGATAAATCTCAAAATAATTTTCCCGAGTGAAAGAATTCAGATAAAAAAGAGTAATGCTCTATAATACCATTTATATGAAACTCTAGAAAATGCAAACTGATAATGACAGAATGCAAATCAGTGTCTGCCTTGGAGATGGTGTAGAGAGGAATGCAGTTACAAAGTGGCATGATAAAACTTTGGGGTATGAATATGTCCACTATCTTGATGTGCTGATGGTTTCAAGTGTGCATATAGAAGTCAGATCTTCCCGAATTCTGTGCTTTAAATCTGTGCCATTTATGGTATATCAGGCCTCAATAAAGCTCTTTTTAAAATAATCCACATATCCAGGGCACAAGTTGGCTCAGTTGGTTAAATGTCCAACTCTTGATTTCAGCTCAGGTCCTAACCTCAGTCAGGTCGTGAGGTTGAGCCCTGCATCAGGCTCCATGCCCAACATGGAGCCTGCTTAAGATTCTCTCTCTGTGTCTCCCTCTGCCTTTCCCTCTCTTGTGATACATGATGTCTCTAAAAAAAATTCCACATATCCAACACCTCTTCCCCATTTTATGTATGAGACAATTGAGGTCTGAGGACAAGGTGACTTTTTCAAAATCATACCCCTAGTCCAATGCAGAAGGGTTAGATTTATCCACATTGAAGCTTCTGGATGAAAATTATAAAAAGAGCTCTTGGTAGAAAATAACTTTTTTTATATGATAGATTCATCTACTTTTCTCAGTATATTCCCATCTCTATGCCAGGCACTATACCAGGTATGCTTCACTGTTTTGTTTCTATTTGAAAATCTAATTTCCCAGCGCTTGAGTCCAATTTCCTAGCAGATAGCTAGGAAACTTTCTAAACTGTTGGGGTCCCCAGCTGGGTTTGAATCACTTTTGGAAGCCTAGATTGTTTTCTCTAAAAAGTACCACCCTTACGTTCATCTTGAATGAGGAGTCAGACTCAATATTAATTCAAACTGAATTTTTTTGTTTGTTGTTTTAGGTCTGAATCGTTTGCTTACTAATGGCTCCTATGAAGCTGCATTTCCTCTGCATGAGGTATTGTCCTGCTTTTCCTCCTCCTCTGTCAATTTCTTGTTATTAAATCAGCTCTGGGAATAGTCATCAGTTGAGTTTGCTGATATGACATTTGTTCAGAATGAATTTAATTTGTTCAATGGATAATTAGGGAGGGCCTATTTGCATTGTGACATCACTCCTCCAGCATAGATTTATTTCTATATATCTGTTTTATGTAATTGTAAGAATACTTAAGAGTCAATGAGCACAAATCCAGAGGAATTGCTGAGGGGACTCAAAGTCATAAAATTAAAGAAGCATTGAAAATTTGCATGAGGTACCAGACCCATGAGGAAAATGTTTCTGAAATACATAGTCTCTGCAACAAAGAAATCTATGGTGATTCCTTAGAGTAGGAAGGAGCCATCTTGAAAAGTCTCTGGTACCCAAAGGGTGATGAATGGAAATGAAGAGTATTGTGCCTATTATTGCTCATTTAAGATATGTAAATTTTGATATTCTTTTTATTTGCTAAATGATTTTTGTCTTATATGAGGACTTTAGTAAATGTACCTGTGATTACCCTTAACTCTGTTGTCCGCATTCAATCTTGGGTTATTTAACTCAGGATTCTCTTTTACACATAGATTTTAAGGGACATAGTCCTCATGATTGGTGAGAGATTGTTGTCATCTTCATGATATTTGGTATTGAGCCTCTACTTTGTATCAGTTACTGTGTGATGCGGAGAGCACAACAATGACTCTCGTAGCCCGTGCCCTGTAGGATCTCACAAATAGCTAAGCTGGAACTCCTAGGAGTGAGTTCCAAAAGTCTTCTGCTAGAAAAAATATGTGAACAGTTTGCCAATAAACCTTGGAGAACAGCTCCAGCAGTTCCCAAATGGCAACTCTTTCCAAAGCATACCTTTATTTTTTTGGGCGGGGGGGGGAGGGTTGCTTACGGTGCTGTTTCTGTTGTTTTAAACACCACAAGGATGCAAAGGTGATGTAGAATTTTACAAATCTTATTCAGTAAGAAAACTAGAAGCTTTGGCCCAAGACGCTATTCAGAGACTCCCCTGAAGCATTTTTGGAATGATCCTTTTCATATGACAAAAGCAAACATTTTGACCCAAAGTTTTTCTAAAGCCACACATAGGTTATTTTTGAACTCTAAAGACAGATCACTCTGCTCCCCCCAAAAAAACATCATGTGGCTTCCTGTAGTTATTAGCTGGCATTCTCAAAAAAATGTTTCAGTGACAACTGCATCCTCCCACAGCCGAGCCCTTCCCCTTGGTGAGGGCAGTGTCTGAGCAATGGTAGGTAAGCAGAAGTATCTATTTGGTGAGAAGTTGGCAGGTAGGAGGATGTCTGAGAAGATGCAGCTCTAAAACCCCACAGAGTAGCTCAAGGCCTCTTCTCTTTGGCTTTCATATCTCAGCAAAGCCCCATGTTCTCTAAGAAGAGACCTTCCAAATTAGTAACAGCAGCAACAGTGACATAATCCGTCTATTGACTCTTTCCTCTCAGTTTAACTTAATTATATTATTTATTTTTTTAATTATATTATTTAACATCATAATAACCTTCAGAGGCATAAAAGCAAGAAGGGCAGATACTGTTCCCCTTGTTTCGTGTTAAAAATTTAACCAGAGGTTTAGAGAAAAGTTAGCCCCATTTAGTTCCTGTGTGAGTTGTTTGAGCTGAAACTAGAACCTGAGTTAGTTGCTCAGCCTTGTTTACCTTCCACTAAGAAAGAACTTCTCAGGTTAATGTTAAAAATTAGTCCACTTCTAGAGAGTACTTTTTCTGTTTGTGAAACTAGCATTGCAACTAACTTGAACTCAGGAAAAAAAAACCTCTGCTTGTCTGGCCCTTGGTCTCCTCATTTGTTCCCTGAGATGAATTGGATTTGAATTGTAACTTTGAGGTTACATCCAGCTTTTATATTTTAGGGGTTTTGTGTGGAGAAGGCAAGTGTACAGCTATGGCTATTTACCAACTACTCTGTCTTGAGACAAACAGAAAAGAGAGCTATGTCTTGGGCATGACCTTTAGGCAAGACACTCTATTCACTTAAACCATGAAAGAAACCTAATAAGGCACATAAGTATTAGTTCCATTATGAACCAAGAATCTGAGGCTCAGAGAGTTTAAGACCTTCTACATAAAAAGTAGCAGAGCTGAATTTGAATCCATTCAAACCTGCCTGATTCCTAGCAAGCATGTTCTTTTTACAATCACGGGAGCATCACCAAGATTGTGTCCACGATAACCGCTTTCCTTTCAGTAGTGTGGATCCATTTCTTTTTTAAACTACCCCATCATTACTTCTGCCATAAGAGACTAGTATTACTATCAGCTTTTCTTTATGGCTTTTTTGGGTATAACCTCACTGGTAGTTGTGTTTTTATCCCAGGGAAGTTACAGAAGTAAAAACTCCATTAGAACTCATGGAGCGGAAAACCACCGACATCTGCTCTATGAGTGCTGGGCCTCCTGGGGCGTGTGGTATAAATACCAGCCTTTGGATCTTGTAAGGTGAGTTCTTAACCAGCTGCAAACATTAATCTTGCACAGAACGATTAGGGCAGACTGTCGGCTGGGACAAGATGAAACCCGGAGTTACACAGCTCTTACTCAAATCTGGCTTCATCTCAAGAAGGCAACTCATCAGAGGACATGGGTCATTCTTAAGAAACTAGACCTCACTCTGATGAGGATGGGGCTTCCTCCAAAAAGACCTTAGGAAGGAGCCTGTGAGGTCAGCTCAGCCCCCCACCCCAACAGGACTTTATAAGGAGTGGGTCATCTATGACCCTTATTTACAAACTATCGGTAATTGCAGAAAGGTGATGTGCTTGCATATATTAGTGACAAATGGAATATCTGTTACTATCTGTGTAAGTAGGAAAAATGGAGTTCTGTCATTCTAATACATTACAGGCTTATTGTAATTTTCCACTAACAACCTTTCAAGATTGTTTTAATTCTGCAAGTCAAATTAGCCTATCAGCTTTTAACCTCTGATAATTGTACAGTGGAAGTATATTTTTTATTTAACTATTTATGTCCAACTTTCTGCTATGGCAGCCTTATACTCTGATGTCTTATTATTTAGAGACTGATCATTAAGATTGGGTAGCAACAATCCACACTTTGTGGATTCCTTATATGAAAGAAAATCATGTCTCATTTCCTAGACTAGCTGGATTTGTTTTACTTTCACTAGTGCCCTTAAAAGATGAACCCAGAACTGGGGCGCCTGGGTGGCTTGGTTGGTTAGCCATCTACCTTCAGCTCAGGTCATGATACCAGGGTCCTGGGATCAAGCCCCACCATGGGCTCCCTGCCTGCTCAGCAGGGAGTCTGTTTGTCCTTCTCCCTCTGCCCCAACCCCTCCCTCATGCATTCTCTCTCTCTCTCTCTATTGTTTTTCACAATAACTTTGTTTCCTATTTTTAAAGATATGTGTAATCACAATACATGTGCTACAAACAAGCATACCCTCAGAAACGGCAAAGATGAGGTTATATGTTGTCTTTCATGTTTCAAATTCTCCTGGTTCTGTATTAAGTGTTGTATCTTCCTGAATGGGCATGGGTTTATTCTGTGTTCTGAGAACAAGCTTGTGTATAATCATGTTCTTTTATGGAAGGGCTCATTCTGTTTCTGATATATAATAAAAGAAGAAGAAATTTAAGCCCACAACCTTAATTTGGTCAAGCGCTCTCTTCTCTTGGATGCATTATTTATCAGCAAGGCTGCTACAAAGTAAAATGATTGAGCAAAGTATTATAATGCCTAAACTCTAAACACTTCACTATGATATGCAAGGCTCTCATATCTTAAACAGGCGGTACTTTGGAGAGAAGATTGGGTTGTATTTTGCCTGGTTGGGCTGGTACACTGGTATGCTCTTCCCAGCTGCCTTCATTGGACTGTTCGTCTTTTTGTATGGAGTCATCACTCTGGATCACTGCCAAGTCAGGTAGGGGGAGCTCTGGGTAAGCCTGCCTTTGCTTCTATTTAGAAACGGGTGGTGGTGCTTTGGGGGATCTTCCCATATGTGGGCCCACTTTTCCTCCTCACTTTCTTCTCAGTCCCTGCTGGGAAGAATTCAGGAGGCTCAATTCACTAGATCTTCCATCCATTGCCAGTGTGGCTGTTGTCTTCAGTCACCAAGAAAGCAGAGTTTACCTTTATGGACCTATAGGCCACTCTGTGTCCATGGAAAAATGGCTTTCCTTCGCTGGCTAAAAGTGGCTCTCTTTCTCTGACTTTTTACCTTTTTCTGCTAATCCTGCAAAAAAGGTGGGTTGACAGTCCTTTTTATGAATTCTGTGTTTGACAAGGACCCTTTAAACCTAAGCCAGAAAGACATCATACCAACTTGTTGGGGCCTTGAGAATGATTCACTGTTGAGGATTATTATTTCAACTCTCTCACCAGATACAGTTTAAGGTATTCACAGAGATTTTATTGCCAGGCTGGACAATGATTTTAAATAATAAATGTGCCTTTTAGAAGTGATTGCAAAAGTAAAAGTGGTTGATTGATTCTCCCACCTGCAAAAATATTTTACTTTCTGGTGAAATTGTTAAATAGGAATGTAGTTTTCCCCTAGAACTAATGCATCATATTTTTATTTATCCCTCCATTATTACTTTTCACTTATCATGCACATAGAGATTGAGGCAGGCACTTTTAGGTACCTGACTGTTCCTACAGTTCAGTATGAAATTGCTTCAAATCTGTGCAATGTTGTGAATGACTTTTGTATAATTTAGGGCATAACATCCAGTGTTTTGATTCCTGTATTTTCAGAGTTTAACTTATTAATATGTAAAACCAAGAAACAGCCTCATAAATGAGTAGGTTTATCAAATTATTAAAATGTGCAGGCACTTGTTTACATTAATAACAGATATGACTAGGAAGCTTCTATTTTTTTAATTTTTTTAATTTTTATTTATTTATGATAGTCACACACAGAGAGAGAGAGAGAGAGGCAGAGACATAGGCAGAGGGAGAAGCAGGCTCCATGCACCGGGAGCCCGACGTGGGATTCCATCCCGGGTCTCCAGGATTGCACCCTGGGCCAAAGGCAGGCGCTAAACTGCTGCACCACCCAGGGATCCCTGACTAGGAAGCTTCTACAGACAAAAATCTAATCTACTGGATATTATTTAGTGGTTAAGGATTCTGGTGAAATTGGAGGGGGAAACATGCTCTGCTATCATTAAAAAGCAATCCTTTCTGTTCTGTTTTCCAGTAAAGAAGTCTGCCAAGCTACAGATATCATCATGTGTCCTGTGTGCGATAAATACTGTCCATTCATGAGGCTATCAGACAGCTGCGTTTATGCCAAGGTAATTTCAAATCTGCAGCATTCTGGGTAGATTGAATTTTTCATGTATTTTCATGAGGAACAGAGGGTAGCTGTATTCTTTTTGTCATTTCTGGTCTTTGATTCTCAAGTTTATATTGTAGGAGAGAGTTACCTCTATCACTTGGTGTTCTAATTCAAATATATATATATATATATATATATATATATATATATATATATATATATATAAGAGTGCAGTTGGTAGAGTCAGAGAAAGACTCAGATCTTGACTCTGCTCTTTACCACTTGTCAATCCCAGAACAAGTTATTTACCTCTGAGCCACAGTTTTCTTATCTGTAAGATGGAGAATGTGATACTTGTTTCATACGATTGTTATAAGAAGTGAGATAAAATGTGTACAGAGCAAAGTGCTTGGCAGATGGTAAGCTCTTAGTCAATGAGAGCTGCCATGACGTTCTTCCTTCATTATTGTTGTTGTCAAAAAAAAAAAATAGATTCAAGACTACTTCAGCTACTTGCCTCCTTGACCGTGTGCACAGACAGTCTCTTTGAGGCTGAGCTCTCTCATCTCTAAAATGCAGGCAGTGATGATACCTGCCTTCTCTGCCCCATGGCATGTCATGAAGACCAGAGAAGATAGTACATATATGGAAAAGTCCTTTGAAAAAAAAACAAATACATAGCATCATTACATCTATTATATGTTATTGCATGTCTTTTTATCATGATTGGCCTTACTTTATTAAAATTTTAGACTCATTCCTCAAATTCCTTATTTTTTACTTATGGGCAGTGTCACTAATACAAAGTGATAGCTGAGTATGGGCTGCTAAAGACTTTTCCAAGACTACTACATGTTGACTTGCTCAGATTTCATATACATTTCAGACTTTACTGAATGTCTGCAATCCCTGCAGTTTGGATCTATCTGATTATACTATTGGCATAGCAGAGTTTTGTTTTAAATGAGAAAACTTTTGATAGACAGCCCAGGAGGCTGCCCATCCATGATGTCTATAGCACTGCAAGTGGCCAGTCTGTGTGGGTGGATCCCAAACCACAGCAGCCAGCTGTGATATTCGAAAGATTTAGATAAGTGCTTGCAAGGGACCAAAAAGACACAAAATACTCTCCCTACCTTTGGAGAACATACAGATAGATCTGAGCAAGTGAGGACAAATTTAACAGAATGAGCTTAGGAAGTACAGATCTGATGAGAGTCAAGAGTTTGGTCAGTAATATAATTTTGTTTAAAGATCATGAGTTAAGCTTGAATGACCCAGGTGCAAAAGTTCTGCTTTGGGAGAAATCTCAGAAAGCCAGTCTTTTATTGTTATTGTTGTTTAAGGGTATTTGTTTTTTACATGAAAAGATAGGACTTGAGTGAAGTTTTCTTTTTAGGAGATCTGTGATGATTCCCTGAAAGGTTCATCATAGATAGTTCAGAGTGTTCCGATTTTATAGGAGCTAGTTGAACAGTTATTCTACTGAACATAAGATCTAGAACAGTATTAATTATAATAATAGCTAGGCTGTAGATATAAAAGTATCTAGGCAACCTACATTTTTATTTCTAATTCTTACAGCAACTTCAAGATAGATGTTATTACTCTTATTTTACTCAGAGTTAAAAATTAGTCATCCATGGTCACACAGTAGTAAGTAGCTAGGCCTTGATTTATCTGACTGCAAAACATATCATTGTGCCATACTGAGGCTACAAGATGTTTGGATTCCAGATTTTAGATTTGGTCTTGCCTTAAAAAATTTAGTAAAATGAAAACTGAAAAAGTCTCAGAATGAGAGAATTGAAGGTCTATAGTGTTTCCTTTAGAAGCATTTATTAGAAATGCCAAACCAATTTCATAGGACTGAGGATACATAGGAATATTGGATCAAGTCAGAGCCCAGATCACTCTAATCAGTGGCTGTTCTGCTGGTCAGGAATGCTTTAGTTCCGGCCTTTACATTTGCAAGATCAGAAACCCAACTTAAATTGGCTTAAGCAGAAAGGGACTTATTGGTTCATTTCACTGAAAAATATACTAAAATAGCTCACACTGAGAACAAGAGCCTCCAGGCCTAAACTGGTCCTCCAAGATGTCGCTCTTTGGCTTTCTGTCTGCATGACCCTTTTGCAGACAGATTCTCGCCACATGATAGGGAAGGTGGCTACCGATTGCCACAATATGAGATTTCTGTCTTCTTTATCTCCTTAAGCAAATTTGTATGCTTTTTAAAAATGCTTGGTCTGCTGTTACAGAATGTCAGTTTCAGAACATTGATGTTGCCTAGTTTAGAATTCTTTGGAGTCCGCTGTCCTCCCCAAATACTTCATTATGTTGGCCTGTGCATGCCTATCCCCTGGAGGTGTCAACCAATTTTGAGTAACGGTCAGAGGCCAGGCACTCAGCTGTCAGTCCTGGTGAATTTACAGAAAGGAGAGGACAGTTTGTCCCAGGCACCACTGTGCGCTTTTTCCAGAGGACTTTTTTGGTCAGAGTTTCATTTTTAAATCTGCCTAGAACAAAACAGAATTGGGCGGAGCCACTGTCCCCTGACTGTAATCTACCAGTCCTGGAGTCTAAGAGGACCTGGGCTGAGGAGAGAATGCCAGCTGGCCAGGGAGCATCTCCTTTTCTCCTCAGCCAGTCAGAACTCTGAGCATCCTTGATATTACTCCAAGAACCAGCCCCTGTGGCTTGGCCTGCTGCAGCTGATTTGATGGGAGACATATCCAATGACCATGGAGGGAGAGGCTAGAGTAGAAATTATGTTTTGTTCCATGATAAGCTTCCACTCTGCTAGGGAACTGCCACTAACTCTCCCTGTATACCACCACTTCCTACACACACACACACACACACACACACACACACACGCCAGTTCAAGGCAACTTTCCACCTGCCCTGGGGTTCCTTAGGGTCTTTATTTTTGTGATTTTTGGTTCCCAGAATCTGTTGTCTGCTTCTCTAGGGTTGATTTTGGCAAAGGGAGTCATCAGGCTATTTTAACGTACCGTTTTTTTTTTTTAATTAATTTTTATTGGTGTTCAATTTACCAACATACAGAAAAAACACCCAGTGCTCATCCCGTCAAGTGTCCACCTCAGTGCCCGTCACCCATTCCCCTCCAACACCCGCCCTCCTCCCCCCTTCCACCACCCCTAGTTCGTTTCCCCGAGTTAGGAGTCTTTATGTTCTGTCTCCCTTCCTGATATTTCCCAACGTTTCTTCTCCCTTCCTTTATATTCCCTTTCACTATTATTTATATTCCCCAAATGAATGAGAACATACACTGCTTGTCCTTCTCCGATTGACTTATTTCACTCAGCATAATACCCTCCAGTTCCATCCACGTTGAAGCAAATGGTGGGTATTTGTCGTTTCTAATCGCTGAGTAATATTCCATTGTATAGTAGGAACCAAAAATCCTTACTAACTCACCCCTCCTGATTCACATATTCCCAAGTAACTGCAGCAGAAAAATGTCCCTCTCCAGATGTTTGTATATCAGTCCCAGGAAAGGACTCTAATTGGTTCTCTTTGAGCAACATGCCCATAGGGACCTACATGAGAGGCATCTATTACCAGGAGGAAGGAGAAAGACAATGTGAACAGCCAAAAACAATGACCACTACAACTGATTTCAGAATCTAATCTGATGGCACAAGCTACAACTTCCACCAACACCCTATAAATACCCTAATAGAGAGTGCACACCAGCCACATACCACTGGAAGTCTCAGGCTTGATTTAATGCTCAATGCGTTATATGATATGCAATATACCATTTAGCACTCCCCTCTGGCATACGAAATATTGGCTTTTGCCTTTTGTATACATGAGGTATTTGAATGCTGCTAATCTCTCCTATGTTCAAAGAAAAAGAACTTTTGGAAAATTTTGAAATACTTCACACTCTGATATAAAAGGAAAATACCTGTTTATAGTTGGCACATTCTCCAAGGGACAGTAAAGTGTATTTTATAGAGAGCTATAAAGTACCCAAAAAAGATTATGCTTTATGAATGTATCAGTCATCATTTCAATTTGGCATGACACTGGTGTGATTTATCCTGGAGGCAGAAATGACCATGACAGTTTTGCAGGACAAATAGCTTTCTGCTGTAGTGTTTGTGATAGAATATATTATCTGGCAATAAAGTATTTGCTAGCTGTCTTTGTGTTATATGTAATAGGTAAATACAGTGATTACCTGAGGCTTTAATAAAGGTGGAAGTGGATTTTGTTAATGGTCTACTCTCTCTTCTTTGTAATACTAAAATCCAGAGGGTAGCCCAGAAAATGTTTGTTCAAAACTACACAGTCAAGATAGCCAGGTTTTCCAAGTGAATAAATGAGGCATTAAAAATAGAAATCAGAAGCCTTTAAAGCAGCAATAATAATACCTTCCTAGTCTTAAGTAAAAGTATATAATATACATATGTCCACGTATAATAGTTTTTATGGGGCATCAAAGAAAATTCTTAGCAGTATCGGGGCTGTTGATAAATTTATGTTCAACTTGATAATACCTACGTAAAGGGAACAGATCCTCCTTACGTACCCAAACAACTTCATAATTGGAGGAACGTCCTCCTTGATTATGATCCAAAAGGAAAATATCCCAAAGAAACATCGCAAAATTCATTTATTTTTATTTTGAAAAACTGTGAATTGAAACTTGGTATATGAGAAACTAGTTTAACTATGATTCATAATGTTCCCAGGTAACCCACCTCTTTGATAATGGAGCCACTGTATTCTTTGCTGTTTTCATGGCAGTCTGGGGTAAGTGTCCTGCATCCATGTAACTTGAGTTCCCTATATATGCTCTAGAACATGTTCTTTCAGAAATTTGATTTTGTCATATAAATGTGAAAGAAAGAGGCTTAAGTAAATTCAGTCGGCCATTCTATTAGATACAAGCGGCTAAAAAAAAAATCATTTAGTTTATTTAAAAAGCAGTGTTGTAGAGGAGAAATACATCTGATTTCTCTTAAGCCTTTGACAATTTCGTCAATATTCCATTATTAAAGTAAAATTCGCCTTCTGTTGGAGACAAAAAAAAATGTATAGTATATCAAAAAATCTGGTGAAGATCTAAGTACTCATTGAAGTATGTGGGACTTTCTGTTGTGAGTGGAATCTTTTCATCCCCCTAATCTATGAGTACTCACCTCTGGCTTCCTTCCAGTTCTGGTTAAAATGATCCCCTAAAAATGAGAGCTATTTACAAAACTGAATTGAGTTCTTTTACATCAGTTTAAGTCAACAGCTCCATGATAACAAAATGTGATGGAACATTCACTTAAAGAATTTCTTAACCCAAAGAAAGTACTTAACCTACTTCTTCGAAAAATGAGTTTTAGTATCTTTCTCATCAAATCATTTTAATGTTTTGGTTTAGTAGTATAGAAAGGAGTCTGGGCAAATTTATAGCAGTTTATGGTTATTACCTTTGAAGAGAGGATTTCCCTGTGGAAAGGGTAAGTGAGCAGTAATGAAAGATTTTTTTTTTTACACTCTATTTTTTCAACTTGGTTTTAATTTAATATTTCACAATTATTACACATTTCTGCTAGAATCTCTGTTTTGATATTATAAAACTCTGCGAACTCAAGCCTTAGGCTCATGTTGTTCCTTCTGTCTGGAATGAACATCAGATCTTCTCCATCTTTCAGAGACTAGATGAATTGTCATCTTCGTCCTTTGAACTTGGTAACATTTGATTTTGGGTATTCTTCAGACACTTAAAATGATTTTCAAACACAGTTTATCTCCCCTAGTAGATTTGTGTTCCTCAAGGATCATTATAATTATTGGAGAGTTCATACGTTTCTCTCTTTTTTAAAGATTTTATTTATTTATTCATGAGAGACAGAGAGGGGGGGAGGGAGGGAGGGAGGGAGGGAGGGAGGGAGGGAGGGAGAGAAGAGAAGAGAGAGAGAGAGGGAGAAGCAGGCTCCATGCAGGGAGCCTGATATGGGACTCCATCCGGGGTCTCCAGGATCACACCCTGGGCCGAAGGCAGGTGCTAAACTGTTGAGTCACCCAGGGATCCCAAATTCCATACATTTCTTTTGAAGACAGAGAGATTCATTTTTTGGATGGATGGATGGGAAAAAGAAAAGGGATAAAGAAGCAAATTATCAAAAGTTTTTTTAAAAAAAATAAGAAAATGAATGTGTTTAAATGGTCTCCTTGACAATGGAAAATATAAAAATCTTGTTCTCCTGAGGAGGCTTGTTCTAGATAAACTGTTTTCCCTATCTAGAAATCTTCAAAGGAAAATTGTTTCTTCCACTACAGCTCTGTTGAAGGAGCATGATGCCCAAGAACCTAGTCAAACCATAGCCTGGAGGAAAAACTAAGGTTCTGCCCAAAGAAGAACTGGCAAGATCATCCATGGGCTTATTCTCAAGAATAATCCACATTTCAATGTGTATTGAAAAATGTGGAGACAGAGTCAGGAATAGGAATTGACACTGCAAGATCCAGAGAGGACAGAAAGGTGGGAGAAAGAAGGAAATTGAGATTGACCATGAGGTAAAAGTAGGGATCAGAAGAAGTTATGAGCAGGTTGAAGTTATGAGAAATCAGAACCTAGAAAGAAGCAAAAGCAAAGTATTAGTGAAAAATATATAAAGTAGAGAGTCCATAAGCTCACTGGTAGCCAACTGGGAGAAAATGCAAGAGAGCCTCCCAAAGAGAAAGAGAGGATGTAGCCAAATTGTGTTATTAGGATATGAGGGTAAGGACTTAGGATCTCTTGTGGCTGAAGTCTCTCAAACTGCTGGCTTCTGTATCCTGTCTCTTGAATAGGCGTCTTTTAATTCCCATGGGATTCCTTGATAGGACTTGTGAAGAGCCCTCATTATCTGTGCTACACCTTAATGCATGTGCCTCTCCATCCCTTGCAAACAAAGGAAGCTAATCAGAACAGAATTTTGGTTATGGGACTGAACTCTCAGATCAAGAATGTGTATTGGGTTTTTCTAGAATATATTTGTATTGGTAACCATAATAGGAAGTATATATAATAAGCCACCCAGTGCTTAAGCTTTGCCATAGTTACCATTGAGGATACTGTAGAAAATGCATTCATCTATTAAACCAGTGGTTCCCAAGCTTTTTCCAGTCATGACACGCATATGAAATGGTAATATTTGCACAGCATACTGAGATACGCGATACTGCCCTAAGTACCTTTGCTTACCTGCCCCAAGAGATGAAAGGATTATTACCTCTTGTATACCTATAATCATCCCTAGCATACCTGTTGGGCAGCTCTGCTTTGGTCCATGAGTCTGCTATGTAATAAGTTAATTCTTAGGAATAGAGAGTAATTTACTGGAAGAATTAATACATAAAACTCCCTTATTAGTACTTCACCAATTTTGACTGTAATAATGTTTTTTCTCCCAGTTTATCTTCTGAGACTCTAGAGAAGTGAAATTTTGGTATAATAACATTGGTCTATAGGCATAGGTCATCATCTTCCCTACCCCTCACCCAGTACCACCATTATAAGGGGAATTGGATCCCATCTTTGCAGGTTTTAAATGTCTTATGCTGGTGATAACAAATAGTTATATTTTATCCTTGCCAACCTCAGTTGATTGGTGGTGGCTGCCCAGAACTTGGAGCTGAGAAACTTCTGAGTTGCAAATGGGTAGATTAGAAATGTGACAGTCCTTGGGCCTTAGAGGGTATCCAGCAAAAATCTGATAGATGTATTGCAATAACCTTTGGGCAGAAGGGAACATTTTAGGGACACTCTAGGCAAAGCAAGCCTGGAATAATTCATCCTCTGAATTGCTTTGTCTTAGTTGACAGCTTACTGCTTAAATCTTGTATGGGTTCCAGAAATGTGACAGTTTGAAAAAAAGAATGATTTACCCCGCATGTTTCTTTGTAGATGGGTCCGTGCTTTTTGCAGGAATCTGGAATGGCCAATAATATCTTTAATAATAGCATACACTTATTGAGGGCTTACTATGTGCTAGACACCATCCTAATCAGTTAATTTTTATAGCATCATTTGAGGGAAGGTACTGTTATTATCCTCATGTGATAGATGAGGAAGCTGGGGTAGTAGCTAGAAAGTGGCAAAACCAGGAGTTAAACTGGGCGCTCTTAGCTTCTACACTCTATTGCTAGATCATATACTGTTTGTAACCCTATTTGCTTCTGCTTCAGAGATCAAAAAAGGTCTGTTACATTTGTCCCCAGCCCCATTTATACTGTTTTGTGATGGTGATGCTCTATAAAAGTGTGTCAATTCTAATAGAGCTCAGGTTAAGGTCTCAGGCTCATCTTTTATGACTGACAAGTTACATTTAAGAAAACAAATGCACTTTATTTTGGGTAAATTGCTGGATACAGAGATGTTAAAAACAGACATGAGTGGTTTATGAGACCTCTGAAGGATGGGGTTGATGTGTTTGTTCTGTTGCTTTGCGTGTTCACCAGAAAAACAACAGGGCTCCATTTGGAACCAGTCTTCAGCAGCTGGGAAGGGCCTTTGTGTGGAGTTAAAAGGGGCTTGACAGAACTCACTACCTTTGTGATAGCAGGGGCCTCCCAGGGACCCTCAAGGTACACTGTGACCCGAGGGCTCTGGGCTTAAACCACAGTGTGGCTCTTTCCTCATTGTTCATTTTTGTTCAGAAAGATTGAAGAGACTGAACAATTTTGGCCTACATTAGCTTTCTCCCTAGGGGGGAAAAATGAGTCATTAGGGACCTAGATGTTGGCAGAGACTTGTCAGGAAGCAGATTATTTTTCTCTTTTCTTCATTTTGGGGAGTTTTTCTCTCTTTTTTCTGTTTTCTTTTCCTTTTACTTTCATTGCCAAAAATTAAATTGCCCTCAGTAAATAAATAAATCAAGGTCCATGTTCTCCAATCAAAATAACAAGACTGTGATTATTTTCATGGAAATTCAAAGATTCTTTATATGGTCTGTCAGTAATTTGTAAATGAAGTGTGTCTCAGTTTTGAAAATAAGTTTTATAATACTTGCTTTTTATTTCTACATATGTACATTGACTTTATAGTCGTATGTATATGTCCAACAAAAATAGTGAATATAGACAGAACATGAAGACTCCTAACTCTGGGAATATAGATAGAACATGAAGACTCCTAACTCTGGGTGGTAGAAGGGGAGGAGGGCGGGGGGTGGGGGTGAATGGGTGACGGGCACTGAGGGGGGCACTTGACGGGATGAGCACTGGGTGTTATTCTGTATGTTGGCAAATTGAACACCAATAAAAAATAAATTTATTATTAAAAAAACAAAAAAATAGTGAATATATATTTTTAAAAGATGTATATTTACTAAATGCCTATTAGGTGTATAAGTGTAGTTACATATGGCACCTCATCAATTTTTCATAACCTATCAGGAAGAAATATATAATCCCTATTTTATCGATGAACATATCAAGGTTCAGATAGCTTATGTGATTTGCCCACAATGACCCAGCAACTGCTAAGTGATGGAACCTGGATTTTAAACCAGATTTGGTCTGCCTAACTGAAGTCATTCCAAAGTCTGTATACTATGTCATGTACCTTTTGTAGGATATGTTAAGATTTCATGACTCAGCAGACCATGCATTCTCACTATCAGTTGGCAGTGGGTATACAAAAATTAGTAAGATGTGATCTCTGTTCTTAAAAAACTCATAGTATGTCAAGGGTGAGTTGGTAATTATACTATAGTATATTAAGTCCAATTTACAATGGGAAAATGGTGATCCATGCTGCCAACTTCCTGAAGCAGAAAGGAAAAGCAAAGATGCTTTCATTCAAAAGGGGATCCTGAAACTGTGTCTTAAATTTGCCAAGCAAAGAGTGGGGTTGAAGGGAGGTGTGGAAAACATTCTGAACTGAGAACAGCATGGGCAAGTCTCTGAAAAGGGAGTCCATTCAATGCGATAGGGATATTTAGTATGTATTAGTTTCCTAGGAGTGCTGTAACAAAGGACCCCAAACCGGATGGCTTAAAACAACAGAAATTTATTCTCTTGATTGTCTGGAGACTAGAAGTCAACAATCAGGGTATGAAAAGGGTCAGTTCCTTTTGAGGACTCTAAGGGGACAACTGTTCATGTCTCTCCCCTAAATTCTTATGACAGCCAGCAATCCTTGACATTCCTTGGCCTGTGGGTGCATCACTCCAATCTCTGTCTCCATCTTCACCTGCATTCTCCCTGTCACTGTGGCTTCACATGGTCATCTTTCGGATTAATCTCACTGTATTAAGAGCCTATCCTCATCTTAACTAGTTAATCTGCAGTTACCTTATTTCCAAATAAGGTCATATTCAGACATTGGGTCTTTGGGAAAACACAGTTCAACCCATAGCAGAGAGTATGTTGAGGCTTGAGGCTTGTTTATCATAAGATATTTGTGCTTCAACAGGGAACCATGTCTTCACCTTGTAGACAACAGAAGGCCAGCTGAAGTTATAAGCTGGGGAGTGACATCATCAATTGTGCCTGGGAAGTATCTCTGGCAACAGCAGGGGAGGAGTGGAAGTTGGGCCACTTAGAAGGCTGTAACAATGTTCAGTCAGAATATTATGCAGAATTGGGCTTTAGAAAAGATCTAAATTACAGAACAAATCCTTATACATAAATATGTTTTCCTAGTGTTAGTTATATATAATAGGCAAAATAAGTATCCAACAATAGAAGAATCACTAAGGGAATTATAAGCTGCCATTAAAAGTTAGTCTTTCAAAGCAGGTAATAGAACATGAAGACTGTATTTTAAAAATTGGTGAATATAGGATATAAAGTATACAAAAACAGTGACTTCAAGTATATTAAATACTAATGAAAACAAAGAGGTTATGTCATATTATTAATGTTAATTTTTCTCCAGATTGAGGGGATTATGGGAAGTTTTTATCACCTTTATTTAGGTATAATTTATATAAAATCCAACTTTGAGTGTACAATTGGTAAGTAATGTCACACATATATAGTCATGTAATCATCACCAAAATGATCATATAGAACATGTTCATCCTTCAGAAAGTTTCTTCAAGACTTTGCAGTGAGTCCCTTGGGGACCTCTAACCTGCTTTCTACCACTATAGTTTCACCTGTTTTAGAATGTCGTGCAAATAGAATCGTTTGATATTTAGCGTTTTGTGTTTGGCATTTTTCACTATGATTAATGTGACTGAAATTCATGTATGTTGTTGTAAATATCAGTAGTCAGTTCCTTTTTGGTACAGAATGGTACTTCATTGCCTAGATATACTAAAAATGTGTATATCCATTAACTAATTAATGAACATTTGGCCAAATATTCATTAGCTGTTACAACAGTAATAGCTTTTAGGTTTTTAGCTTATTAAAAAATAAGGCTGAGAATCATTGGATATTATAATTTTGTGCATATTTGCATAAGCCTTTGTATCTATTTCTCTTGAAATAACTAGGAGAAACATTGTTTGATCTTAGGAAAAGCATCTAACTTTATAAGAAATTGTTTTCCAAATACTTGTGTCATTTTGCATTCCCAGCATTATATAAGAGTTCAGGTGTTCCACATTCTCATAAACTTGGAATTATCAGTCTGTATCTTTGTAGTTATTCTAGTAGATGTGTAGTGTTATGTCATTGTGGTTTTAATTTCCATTTCTCTATTGACCAATGATGTTGAACACGTTTTGATGAGTTTATTTCAATTCTGCACATCTTTAGTGAAATGTTTGTTCAGATTGCTATCCATTTGTTTTTTGGTTTTTTTAAATTATTTTTTATTTTTTTAAATAATAAATTTATTTTTTATTGGTGTTCTCTGCACTTCCTGCTTTATCCCATGTGGTCTCTTCTCTACCTCTAGTTGTGGAGTTTGTTCTGCCTCTCTTCAAGTTGGTTTCTGGAGTATGTAGAAGGAATTGATAGTTATATAGTTGTATTCATGGGACAAGAGGATCCTAGGGTCCTCCTACTCTGCCACTATTTTCCGCCTTAATTTTTATGAATCATTATAAATGATATTGTGTTTTTAATGTTAGTGCCTATGTGTTTGTTAATATGTAGAAATACAATTGATATTTGTATATTTGTGTTGTATCCTGAGACCTTGCTGAATCTACTTATTAGTTCTTGGTATTTTCTACACAATCATGTCATCTTCAGAGGGAGTTTTATTTCTTCCTTTCCAATCTGTATATATAGCTTTTCTTTCTTTATTGCACTGGCTTCAACTTCCATATAATGTTGAGTAAGAGTATTAAGAGTAGATACCCGTTCCTTGTTCCCTAGTCTGGATGAAGAAAGCATTTAATCTTTCACTCTTAGATATAATGTTAGCTGTAAGACTTTAGTAGATGCCTTTACAAAATTGAGGAAATTCCCTATTTCCCATCTTTCTGAGAGTTTTTTTTTTCTTACTATGGATAATGTTGAATTTTGTCAAATGCTTTTCCTGCATTGATTGATATGGTAATATGATAGTTTTCTTTAGTCCTTTGATGTGATGAGTTACACTGATTGATTTTCAAATATTTAGCCAGCCTTGTATTCCTGGAATAAACTTCACTTGGTTGTGGTGTATATTTATTTTTATATATTTCTGAATTCTATCTGTTAACATTGTGTTAAGGATTTTTGCATCATGAGATATTGATCTGTAGTTCTTTTTTTATATAATAGCTGTGTCTGGTTTTGACATCACAGTTATTCTAGCTTCATAAAATAAATTGGGAATAATTCTGTTTTCTTTTTTTTAAAATAATAAATTTATTTTTATTGGTATTCGATTTGCCAACATACAGAATAACACCCAGTGCTCATCCCGTCAAGTGCCCCCCTCAGTGCCCGTCACCCATCCACCCCCACCCCCAGCCCTCCTCCCCTTCCACCACCCCCAGCTCATTTCCCAGAGTTAGGAGTCTTTATGTTCTGTCTCCCTTCCTGATATTTCCTACCCATTTCTTCTCCCTTCCCTTCTATTCCCTTTCACTATTATTTATATTCCCCAAATGAATGAGAACATATAATATTTGTCCTTCTCCGATTGACTCATTTCACTCAGCATAATACCCTCCAGTTCCATCCATGGTGGAACAAATGGGGGGTATTTGCCATTTCTAATGGCTGAGGAATATTCCACTGTATACATAGACCACAGCTTCCTTATGCATCATCTTTTGATGGACACCAAGGCTCCTTCCACAGTTTGGCTATTGTGGACATTGCTGCTAGAAACATCGGGGTGCAGGTGTCCCAGCGTTTCATTGCATCTGAATCTTTGGGGTAAATCCCCAGCAGTGCAATTGCTGGGTAGTAGGGCAGGCCTATTTTTAACTCTTTGAGGAAGTTCCACACAGTTTTCCAGAGTGGCTGCACCAGTTCACATTCCCACCAACAGTGTAAGAGGGTTCCCTTTTCTCCGCATCCTCTCCAACATTTGTGATTTCCTGCCTTGTTAATTTTCCCCATTCTCACTGGTGTGAGGTGGTATCTCATTGTGGTTTTGATTTGTATTTCCCTGATGGCAAGTGATGCAGAGCATTTTCTCATGTGCGTGTTGGCCATGTCCATGTCTTCCTCTGTGAGATTTCTCTTCATGTATTTTGCCCATTTCATGATTGGATTGTTTGTTTCTTTGGTGTTGAGTTTAATAAGTTCTTTATAGGTCTTGGATACTAGCCCTTTATCTGATACATCATTTGCAAATATCTTCTCCCATTCTGTAGGTTGTCTTTTAGTTTTGTTGACTGTATCCTTTGCTGTGCAAAAGTTTCTTATCTTGATGAAGTCCCAATAGTTCATTTTTACTTTTGTTTCTTTTGCCTTTGTAGATGTATCTTGCAAGAAGTTACTGTGGCTGAGTTCAAAAAGGGTGTTGCCTGTGTTCTCCTCTAGGATTTTGATGGAATCTTGTCTCACATTTAGATCTTTCATCCATTTTGAGTTTATCTTTGTGTATGGTGAAAGAGAGTGGTCTAGTTTCATTCTTCTGCATGTGGATGTCCAATTTTCCCAGCACCATTTATTGAAGACACTGTCTTTCTTCCAGTGGATAGTCTTTCCTACTTTGTCGAATATTAGTTGACCATAAAGTTCAGGGTCCACTTCTGGATTCTCTATTATGTTCCATTGACTTATGTGTCTGTTTTTGTGCCAGTACCACACTGTCTTGATGACCACAGCTTTGTAGTACAACCTGAAATCTGGCATTGTGATGCCCCCAGCTATGGTTTTCTTTTTTAAAATTCCCCTGGCTATTTGGGGTCTTTTCTGATTCTGCACAAATCTTAAAGTAATTTGTTCTAACACTTTGAAGAAAGTCCATGGTATTTTGATATGGATTGCATTAAACATGTAAATTGCCCTGGGTAACATTGACATTTTCACAATATTAATTCTGCCAATCCATGAGCGTGGAATATTTTTCCATCTCTTTGTGTCTTCCTCAATTTCTTTCAGAAGTGTTCTATAATTTTTAGGGTATAGATCCTTTACCTCTTTGGTTAGGTTTATTCCTAGGTATCTTATGCTTTTGGGTGCAATTGTAAATGGGATTGACTCCTTAAGTTCTCTTTCTTCAATCTCATTGTTAGTGTATAGAAATGCTATCCGTTTGTTATTGAATTTTCTTACTTTTAAGTTAAAAGCGCTCTTTATATATTTTTGCAAATATTTTTCCCATTTTGAAGCTTGCATTTCCTTTTCTTAATAGTGCCTTTAGAAAAGCAAGAGGTTTTACTTTTTTTTCTTTTCTGTGTATGTGTTTAATTTTTTGTTTAAGATATCTTTGCCAGGGATCCTTGGGTGGCTCCACAGTTTAGCACCTGCTGTTGGTCCAGGATATGATCCTGGAGTCCTGGGATCGAGTCCCACATCGGGCTCCCTGTATGAAGCCTGGTTCTCCCTCTGCCTGTGTCTCTGCCTGTGTGTGTGTGTGTCTCTCTATCATGAATAAATAAAATCTTAAAAAATAAGATATCTTTGCCAAAATCAAGGTTTCTAAGATTTTGTCCTATATCTTCTCATAAAAAGCTCATAGTTTTAGCTCATATATTTAGATTCATGGTAATTTCAAGTTGATTTTTATATCTAAGGTTGAACGTCAGATCTATTTCTTTGCATAAATGGATAGCCAGTTGTTCCACTACCACTTGTTGAAAGATTATCCTTTTTCTCCTCAAAATTTGCCCACATATGTGTGGATCTACATCTGGAATTGTTTTTTGTTTATATGTGTACTCCTAAAAAATCATTTTTATTGAGCTATAATTGATATATTAGTTTCAAGTGTACAACATAATAATTTAATATTTGCTTACACTGCAAAATGATCACTGCAATAACACTAGTTAATTAACATCCATTACCACATATCATTTTAGACTTTTTTCTTGTTAAGAACTTTTAAGATCTACTCTCTTTGCAACTAACAATAGAGTATTATTAATTATAATCACTATGCTATATGTTATATTTCCATGACATTCATTTTATAGTTTTATATTTTATAGTAAACATCCATACCTTTTGAGCACCTTCACTCTTTTTCCCCACTTCTGGAAACCATAATCTGTTCTCTGTATCTCTCAGCTTACAGGATTTCTTTTATTCTTTATGTTTAGACTGCATGTACAAATAAACTTATTTTAATGACAATTCAAAGTTTCTATATGTAGTTCTTTAAGGGAGAGTGATGCTTCCCTTTGTTTTTTCTCAAGATTGCTTTGGCTATTTAGGGTCTATTATGGTCCCATACAATTTTAGGATTGTTTCTTTTTTTTCTGTTTCTGTGAAAAATGCCATTGAAATTTTGATAGGGATTTTATTGAATCTATAGCTTATAGACATTTTAACAATATTAATATTTCTTCCAATCCATGAACATGGAATATCTTTCCATTTAATTGTGTCTTCTTCAATTTCTTTGTGCCTTTGTATCTTCTAATTGTGTCTTCTTTCAATTTCTTAACTGTGTCTTAGTTTTCAGTATACAGATCTTTCAAACTCCTTGGATATATATATATATATATATATATATATATATATATATATATATTCCTAGCTATTTTATTCTTTTTATGCAGCTATGTATTATATAAATTTTATATATTGCTTTTGTATCCTGAAACTTTCCTGAATTTGTTTATTAATGTTTTTTAACAGTTTTTTTTTACTGGAATCTTTAGTCTTTCTGCACACTGTATCATGTAATCTGCAAGTAGTAACAGTTCTACTTCTTCCTTTTCAATTTGGATGCCTTTTATTTCTTTTTCTTCCCTAATTGCTGTGGCTAGGACTTCTAGTACTATGTTGATAAAAGTGGTAAGAGTAGGCATCCTTGTCTTGTTCTTGATCTTAGAGGTAAAACTTCCATCTTCTCACCATTAAGTATAACGTTAGTAGTTGTAGGCTTGTCCTCCATGATCTTGAATATGTTGAGGTGCATTCCCTTTACACTCACTTTGTTGAGAGTTTTTATCATAAATCAACGTTGAATTTTGTCAAGTGCTTTCTCTATATCTATTGAGATGATTATAAGATTTGTATCCTTCATTTTGTTAATGTGGTGTATCATGTTGATTGATTTATGGATATTGAACCATCCTTGCATCCCTGGAGTAAATCCCACATGATCACAGTGAATGATCAGTTTAGTGTAATGTTAAGTTTGGTTTGCTAATATTTTCTTTTTTACTTTTTAATTTTTGTAAGTTTTTATTTAAATTCTGGTTGTTAACATATAGTGTAATATTGCTTTCAGGAGTAGAATTTAGTTATCCCTTTACATATAACTCAGTGATTTACCAATATTTTGTTGAGGATTTTGCATCTGTATTCATCTCAATATTGCCCTGTAATTTTCTTTTGTTGTAGCATCCTTGTCTGGTTTTGGTATCAGGGTAATTCTAGCATCACAAAATGAATTTAGAAATGGTACCTCCTTGGGGCACCTGGGTAGCTCAGTCAGTTAAGCATCCAACTCTGGATTTCAGTTCAGGTCATAACTCCAGGTCATGGGATCACACCCCACATCTGCTCCGCATTCAGCATGAAGTCTGCTTGGGTTTCTTTCCCTCTACCACTTCCCCCCACTTGCTCATTCTTGCTTTCTGTCTCTCTAAAATAAATAAATCTTTTTTAAAAAAAGAAATGGTACCCCCTCTTCTATTTTTTTTTGAAGAATTTGAGAAAGGATTAGTATTAATTCTTCTTTAAATATTTGGTAGAATTCACCAGTGAAGCTGTCTAGTCCTTGTTTTTTGTTTCTTGGGATATGTGTACTTTTATGGCAATAACACACTGTCTTGATCATTATAGCATAATAGTAATCCTTGAAGTGTTAGTCGTTTTAAACATTGCCTTGGCTATTTTAGGGACTTTGCATTTCTCTGTGTATTTTAGAATCAATTTGTCAGTTTCTACCATAAAAGATGCTAATATTTTGACTGTGATGGAGTTGAATCAAGAGATCATTTTGGGAAGATTGAAAACTCAATATCAAATATATCTATCTGTGAACATTATTTAAATTTTTATTTAAGTATTCCATTATTTCTCTGTGCAATTATTTTCAATGTACAGGTTTGGATATTTTGTTCAATTTATCACTATTTATTTAGTATTTTTGACTTTTTATCAATAGTTTTATTTCTGTAACTTTACTTTCCAGTTGCTCATTTCTACTGTATGAAAATACAATTGACTAGTACATTTACCTCATATTCTATAAATATCCTCATTTATAGCTGCTACCAGCTTTCTTGTAGATTCCATGAGATTTTCAACATAGATGATTATGACATTTATAAATAAGTATAATTTTGTTTCTTTTTTAATAATCCAGATGGGTTTAATTTTTTCTTGCCTTATTACACTGACAAGATAATGTTAGATAGAAGTTATGATATCAGACATCTTTCCCTTGTTCTCAGTGTTGGGGGGAAAGTATTAAGTCTTTTACTATTCAGTATGATAGAAAATGTAAATTTTTGTAAATACTCCTTTATCAAGTTGAAGAATTTTACTTCTATTTCTAGGGGATGGGTTTTTTTTTTATCATGAATGGGTAGAGTTGCTGGATATAGAATTCTAGGTGGGCAGGGTTTTCTTTCAATACTTTAGAGCACAGATTCTCAATCAGAAGTGGTTTTTTGCCTCTCAGGAGACTTTAGGCAATGTGTAGACACATTTTTTGGTTGTCATAACTGAGAGAAAGATATTGGCATCTGGATCCAGTACCCAGAAGTCAGGGATGCTGCTAAACATCATACAATGCATAAAACAACATCCCCACACACAAGGAATCAAATGGTCTGAGATATCAATAGTGTTGAGTTTGAGAAACATTGCTAAATTTACAATCTATCTTTTCTTGAAGTCACATAGCCTAGTTAAGTTTCTTTTGGAAAATCATCTGACAGTTCTATCTCAGCATTCTCATCTATAGTTTTATCTCAGATTCTCGTTTAATCTGAAAATTAAAGTACCACTAACATATGGAATGCTGTGATGTAAAATAATGACTTATATTATCAAAATAGTTGACACAATGTTAGTTGTGTCAAGATTGAAAACCCTGCCTTAAGGGATGCCTTTCCATTACGTGGAGGTTTGCACAGTTTTTATAAGATTTCTGCTTTCTTTTCTTTCTTTCTTTCTTTTTTTTTCTATATAAGATTTTCCTCCTTTGGGGGCGCCTGGGTGGCTCAGTTGCTTAAGCATCTGCCTTCGGCTCAGGTCATAATCCCAGGGTTCTGGGATCAAGCCCTGCATCAGGCTCCCTGCTCTGTGGGGAGCCTGCTTCTCTCTCCCTCTGCCTACCTCTGCCCCTGCTTGCTTGCTCACTCTCTCTGTCAAATAAATAAATAAAATCTTTAAAAAAAAATATTTTCCTCTCTTTGTATCTGCTTTGAAGACTTTTTACTTTTGATTCTAAGAAATTTGATTGATATGTGCTTTTGTGTCATTTTCTTTGTGTTTCTTACAATTGGGGTTCATTAAGTTTCTTAGATCAATAAGTTTACATTTTTATCCAATTTTGAAATTTTTCCAGAATCACTTAGTATTGTTCTATAGGTCACTTATGCCTTGTTCACATTTTTCAGTTTTTTAGTCGTTGTGTTATCTACTACTTTTTGTATTGTTTCTATTGATTTGTCTTCAGATTTACTGATCTTTTTTTTTGAAGTCTAATCTTCTGTTAATCTATCCTTTGTATTTTTCTTTTCATAACTTTCATTTTCCATTCTCAAATCTCAATCAGTTGGACTTTTTATGCCTGGTATTATTCTCCTTGTTGTGTTCATGTTTTCATCTACCTTCTTGACATAAAGCATACTTATAACAGTTGTTTTATCATCCTTATTCTATCATTTCTGTCACTTCTGGGCTCTCTCCCTAGGATTGGTTGAATTTTCTCCTGTTTATAGGCTTTATTTTCCTGCTTATTTGTATGTCTAGTAATTTTTTATTAAATGCTGAAAAGTGTTGAATTTTGTTTTTCATTATGTTTCCTAACTGTTTACTTTGTTCAGGTATGCAGTTAATTCACTTGCAGTCCAGTTAGATCTTCTTTAGACTTGTTTTTATCTTATTAGGTTAGGTCCAGACCCACTGCTAAGGGATGACCTTTATGAGGCCTCTTATACATGCTATGTGTTGCAACATCTCCATACTCTGACTAGTGAGATTGTAAACGTTTTTTTAGCTCTCTATGATTTTTTTCTCTTTTTTTTCTTTCTATGAATTCTGAGGATTGTTTAGCTACCATCAAACAGCCTCATGTAGTTTTGCTCCTTGCATGTGAAGAGCAGAAAGGACTTCGTTACTGATACCTTGAGCTTTCTTTCAATATAGTTCCCTTCTCTCTGGTACTCTGCCCCACAAACTCTTGCCACCTCACTCTCCCCACTCTAATCTCCCAAGCTCAGTAAGACCTCTGAGTTCCTCCACCTGAATTGTATCCTGTAAATGGCTTCCAAACAATGAGCTGGTGTGATCTTAAGGCTTACCTTACTTATTTTTTTTCTCTCAAGGATCACAGTCCTGCATTATCTCTTGTCTGGTACTGAAAACAGTTTCTTATATTGAGCAGTTAATCCTTATGGGTAGAAGCAAAAATCCTCAGTCTCCTGCAGCTTGATGGCTTTTTATAGAAGGGAAGCATACACTGAGGCAGGGCCTCAAACAATTGCAGTTACTTGGGGAAACTGACATGGTGTAGCCTCATTTTTACCAGTTCAGAAGCACTTTTTTTTTCAGAAGCACTTTTTGAATACCCAGAGATAATTGAACTTGGGCAAACAGACACCTCTTCTTTTTTTGGGGTGGGGGAGGGAGTCTTTTTTAAAATTTACATTCAATTAATTAACATATAATATATTATTGGTTTTCAGACATAGAGTTCAATGATTCACCAGTCCTACATAATACCCAGTGCTCATTAGATCAGGTGCCCTCTTTAATGTCCATCAGCCAGTTATCTCATCCCCCTACACCCCTCTCCTCCAGCTCAGTTTGTTTCCTAAGGTTAAGAGTCTCTTATGGTTACAGACACCTCTTCTAAACTCTTCAAACACTAGTGCATAATCCAGAATGTGAAAATTCAAGTATATGGTAGAGAATATTATTTTATAATGACCATCTAGAGCACCTTCTTCCTGTATCAGAATACTTAGGAAGCCAAATTACTCATCATCTGCTGTTTGAGCTTGGCAACTGGTGCAGCTAGCAAAACCCCTAGCACATCAAAAGAATGCAGTAAATAACTGTTAAATGAATGGAAAGTAGGAGCAAGAACTATTTTTTCTGCTGAATATTAGGCATCTTTATTTCATTTCATAGAATACCCCTAGAGATGGGTTTATGTCAGGATACCACTTTAATATCCTACATTAGCTCAAACTGCAAAATTTGTATTCTAAGATCCTTGTTTATCCTAAGTTACAGATTGGCAACCCCCTATCTAGATACATTAACTTTCTCCAGAATGGTTCTAATACCAATAATTAAGCTTCCATTTAAATATAGTCACATGCCTATTTTTTCCTGGATCCTGAGATTAACTTCATCTTGGCAATTTGGGGTGTTTTACAAACTCTCTACTCACTCATTTACATTCACTTGCTTTATTATTGTCAAAGCCCACTCCAGATGTTGCAAATTAGCAACTAATAAAAATCTTCTGGGTCTAGGGCACTAGGTGGCTCAGGCCATGATCTCAGGGTTCTGGGATTGAGCTCCACATTGGGTTCCCTATTCAGTAGGGAGTCTGTTTGTCCCTCTCCCTCTGCCCCTCATCTGCTACTCATGCACTCTCTCTCATGCTCCACTCTCTCAAATAAATAAAATCTTTTAAAAAATACTCTGGCCCTCACCAATTTTAAAAATATACAAATAAACTATGATTTTGAAACTGAGATAGTTCACATGAAGGTACATGTTTACAGTGTCTTTTGAAAAAATTGAATATCTGGCCACAATGTAATCAATGGAAACTGAAGAACACCTATCACTTGGTACTCACACTCCCCACTGGTCTCATTCCTGACCACTCCCTGTTATGTGGTTTCCTCTTCTAGGTTTTGTACTGATCTGGTCATTTTAGCATTTGAGTTTGTGACTCCTCCCTAAGCTCATTCGTTATCTGTAGATTTTATGAGTTAAGCTCTCAGGGGGTGACCTCATTCCTCTATTTCTAAGTTTTTGGGAAGCACATCCATGTAACTCCCCTGTACCTTCTCTAAATGAACATTCTCAGAAAGTTATAAAGGACAGAAATAATGAAATCTGTTAGTATTATTCATTTTACTTTTAAAAAGAAGGAAATTAGAATTGGGAGAAAAATTACTATGTGTGATTTCCTAGGAAGAGAATCATGCTGATCAAGTTTCTGAAAATGCTTTGATTCATCACACAGCAGGTCACTTTACCGAAATAAAAATCATCCTTTATTTTTCCTATATACTACTCATTTTATTGCTGGCCACAGCTCAGTTCTTGTTTTTATACAAATAGAACATAATCTTTTGACAAGTTAAGGAAAGAAGTTAAACTATAGGATCTTAAAGCCCTTGGGTATTTTTTTTCAAAAATAAGAAGTAAACATGCCTTTATAATTAATTTTCTAGCATTAGACACAATTGTCTTCTGGAATACCAGGCTATAAATTTTCCAAATGAAGAATCAAATTAGGCCTTTGAAAACCTATTATGTTACCAAAGGGCAAAAATACTAGCATCATGTATTCCTAGAAATTTTGAGAATAAATGTGGGTTTTTCCAGGCCTCCAGAAGAAAAGAATAGATCTAAGGGAAGGATAGAGAGTAAGTGCCAGACTCTCACAGGGAATTATACCAGGGGTATGGTACTTTGGTTTTTATAACTAGTTACAACAAAGTGCTCCTGTGGTTCAAAGAGTAGGCTTTATTTTTCTTTTTGGCTCTTCTGGGTTCAATAGAAATTAGAGGCCCCAGATTAGACTGTGACCTTCTAGCTACAAGACAGGTAGCATCCCTGGCTCTTACCCTAAATGCTAGTTTCCCCTGGTCATTTTGATAGCCCAAATAACTCTGTTATGATTTGAGTTGTGTCCTCCAAAACAGTATAAGTCTTAGCTCCTGGTGCCTATGCAAGTGATTTTATTTGGAAATAAGGTCTTTGAAGATGTAATCAACTTAGGACAAGGCCATACTGTATTCCTAGGATGGCTGGTGTCCTTACAAGAATAGGAAATGGAGAGACAGACACTCATAGGCTAGGATGCCATGTGAAGACAGACAAGAAATCTGAATAACGCTTCTGCAACCAGGGGATGCCAAAAATTGCCACCAACTACCAGGAGCTAGGAGAGAGGCATAGAAGATACTCTCCCTAAGAGCCTCCAATAGATACTAACCCTGCCAGCACCTTGATTTTGAAATTCTAACCTCTAAAACTATAAGAGAATAAATGTGCTGTTTTAAGTTCCCCCAACCAAAAAATAAAAAAATAAAAAAAGCCACATTTGGCTCAAATCCCAGTTCTGTAATTTACTAGCCATGTGACTTCTTTGGATCTCAGATTCTTCATTCATAGGATGATGAAAATAATACCCACCTTGACAGACTTTTGAGAAAATAAAACATAGGACCTAAAATGACTGAACAGTGCAGTATCTCAACCCTGCCATGGAACCCAAGGTATGCAGCTGAAAGGGGATATTTCCCTGCATAAGACTCTCTAAATGCCTTAGAAAAGGCATCAACAATAATAACGCAGTGGGTTTTTTTCTTCCTGTTTGCAAAATGTTAACCATAGTTGTACTTTCCAAAAAAGCCCATATCCATTAGAATAACTACAGTTAACTGCTGTAATACACAAAAAGCAAAACCTAGATGTTTAATAGAACCCATGCACATGAGGGGCGCCTGGGTGGCATCTGACTCTTGGTTTTGACTGAGGTCATGATCTCAGGGTTGTGGAATCAAGCCCTGCATTCACCCCCCTTCTCAACCCCCACTCCCATACTTGCTCTCTCACACTCTCTAAAATAATGAAATAAATCATTAAAAAAAAAAAAGAAAAACATGCACATGAAACCCAACCACATGTTTCTGGTTGTCAGCCTTCTATGCGGTCATTTAAGTACCCAGGTTCCTTTTATTTTATGGCTCTATCCTCTTCTGGATCCTTAGAGTCCTCTCCACTCACCCTTCAAAAGGATAAAAGAAGCATAGAGATGACATAATCACTTCCTAATTTTTAGTCCAAAGCTGACATACATCATCACTTCTGCTTACTTTCCATTTGCCAAAATGTGGCCACATCTAACTGTCATAAAGACTGGAAAATGTAATCTAACTATGCCTAGAAAGACAAGAAATGGTTTTGGTAAATGCATAGAAGTCTGCCACAAATTCATTTGAAATTGACAGTAATTGTTCAATTTAAGAAAATGGCAACAGAGCATGGCTTACAGAACACTGTTATGTCCTATTTGTATCCTTCATGGGCTACATGTGACAACCTTCTCAACTGTGTATGATTCTACCTAGACTTAAATTCAGAAGTCTCAGATTTTTCTAATGTTGTGAAGGGATTGTTATTTGGCACCAATGTTAACACCTCAGATGAACTTCTTGGGTAGGTTAACCGGTACTACAGGTAGTATAAAGTAGAAAAGAGAGTATAGAGAGATTAGAGCATGCAAAGCTCTATCTTATCACTAAGACTAATACTGTTTTAGATATTGTGGCTCAATGTCACCCTATCTAAAATCTGTAAGAGAAGTAACTTGTAAGTTTTTTTCATCTTCATGCCTCGTGCAGTGTCTCAGTAATTAGATGGGGTAAGCATTCCTGGCTGGCAGATAGCTCTCCATCACATGGTTATTTGGGTACTCCTATTCCTACAAACAAGTTGTTGGCCATCCTCCCAGGCCTTGGCATCATTGGCATAATATCACCTGAGTCATTTGGGTTCTACCTATCCAAAAGGGAAAAGAGAATGTGGAAAAGGCACCCTCAGTGTCTTAAGAGATCAACAGGCAAGTAGTGGCATGCATCACATTACTTCTGTTCACATTCCACCGATGAGAACTGTCCTTTGGCCCACATCTAACAGTAAGGAGATCTGAGAAATACAGCATAGGTGGATGGCTGCAACACCAACAATAGTCCTTTTATGTGGAACAAGACAATAATGCATCTCAAAGGAAAGAAGTCCTTGCCTCAGGGTCCATACAACAAGGTCATAAGAGTAATAATTAGAACAGAATGTTGTCACACCTGGGTGTTCAGTTAGTTAAGCATCCAGCTCTTAATTTTGACTTAGGTCATGATCTCAGGGTCGTGAGATGGAGCCCAGTGTCGGGCTCTGTGCTTCTGTGCTAGGTGTGGAGCCTACTTGAGATTCGTTTTCTCTCTCTCTCTCTCTCTCTGCCCCTTCCCCTGCCCTGCTCCTGTGCTCTCTCTTGCTCTCTCGCTTGCTCTCTAAAAGAAAAGAAAAAAGAAAAGAAAAGAAAAAAGAATGATACTTGATTGCAAGGCAAAAGAGAAGGATACTAAGTTTTCATGTTAGTAACTTTATTATTTAACCATCACTGATGCATAAAGCATTCACAAGATATAATTGCATGTTTTTCAGACTTATACCCTAATTACCCTAATTTTGTATAGGGCCTAGATAAATAAGAAAAGAATAATTTGCCATATTGCATTCATTTTCATGACAGCATGTCATTTGTCCATTTACTGTGCCTCTGTGGATGCCAGTCACTGTGCTAGGTCCCAGTTATATAGGGGCAGCTAATACATAGCCCTTATTCTCAAGAAGCCCATGACTAGTGATAGGAATGATAAAGTTTTTCTCTTGTTTTGAAATGCTGAGTGCTATGCTCAGCACTGACCCAGAGTTACCTACACAGCTCAGCATGGGTATAGAGAAGGTTCAAAGGGAGTGGTGGTAGAACTCATAGGGCCAAACCTGGAAGCAGGAGTAGGACTTGGCCAAATGGAACATTATAAGCTGAAGAAATAGCATGGGCAAAGCTGAGAAAATGATGTAAGAGCTCAGGTGTGAAGACTGCTAGTAAGGGAGCCTGGAGCCTAGAGTATGAGTTAGGGCAAAGAGGTAGGCACAAGCAGGGTCATTAGGAGCCTTGTATCCTGTGCTGGTAAATGGGGGCTTGTTCTATAGTTGGTGTGCCTCCCTGACACTCAGATGAGGCCTAGACCTCATTTTCAAAAAAGCATTATCTGTATAGAAAGATAGATTGGAATCTAAGGAGCTCGGAATACGAGCAGTGAGATTAAACCTTCTGATACTTTGAAAAAAGTATTTTGGACCAAAATTTTTTGCAGGAAGAATTCTGCAAAGTAGAAAACTGTGACAAACCACCTAGGAATTTTTAAGTCTTGTAAGAATCAACCCATCAAAGAAATAATACTTTTTAATCACACTTATTGTACTGAGTGATCTAGCAGTAGAAGACAAATTATATATGCTAACATAAAGCCAGCTTCAAAGGAGACAAAGAGGAAAATGTGAATTCACTACATAAGGCCACACATAACTAGGCACACTCAAAGTGCAGGGGGCTCCCAGGGCTGTGAGTGTTTAGGCAAGGGGATTTAAATCATAGGTGGAATAATAAAGAGTATGGGATTGAAGATTTGCCTTGAAAGGAGACCACCTATATTTGGTGAGATCCTAGTTCATGGTTAGAGGTAGCAGCAGATTCTTCTTAGAATGCACTTTCACACAAAAACACAAGAGAATGGCAATTATACAAGCAATTAGTTTCTTCTTCTCATACTCTCAAGTTCTTGAATGGAAGAGAGGAAAGGGAATTACTGGTTAGAGTTTCTCTCTCCTCCAAGCAGGATATAGCATGTGCTAGGGAGAAGAAAGGTGATGGACTGTTTCTGATAGCCCCTGATTTGTCTTAGACGTCAGCTCCTTCAGATGAGATGCACGGATGGGTTGGTAGGGCTTGGGTGGAGCAGCAGCAGCAGTCAGTAAGACAGCCTGGATGCACAGGGTATCCTGTGGCCTTAGGCTGTCCCAGAATGGTCCCCCGTTGGGCCTCTTTGAGGCCACAGGGGACAGTCCTGACTCTTAGTGAAGAATTGTCCCTTCAAGGCCAGGAGAGACTCTGGAGAAGAAAAAAAAAAAGGAGAAAAATCTTTAGAAAGTCCATTTGCTTGAGCGACCGGAGAACTTACTAATAAAAGAATTGTCCCGGGGTGAGGGGGGCATGCAAAGACAAGATAATTGGTGGGGCAGAGAGCAAGTGTACAGCCTTCTTAACCCTTTTGGGTTAATACACAGGCCTACATTAGAAAATCCTGCTTGCCGGGCTGGCCCTGACTCTTGCCTCTGCTAGTCTAAGTACTATAGCAAAAGGCTGAAGAGTGACGGACCCACACGTTCCATGTTCACCTTTAGTTGCAGCCATCCTTAAAGTGTGACAGTGTGTGTATGTGCATGTATCGTGTGTCCTGGCATTTGGCTTGTGACTTCCAAGGCAGCGAGGTCAAGTCTTGATGATTTTTCCCCTCTCTTGTTGTATAATTGAACTGAGTAGCATTAGCTGAATGAGGAGAAACCTCCAGATGTCTCTGGGTGGGAAGGCCAGCTACCCATATATACCTCAATGAAAAAGGTTCTTAACAGAATTTGCATGCAAGGGAAACTTTTATGTGACAACAAAGGAATGGTTTGGAGAAAAAGAGTAGAGTGAAATTGCTTCTTTCAATTAAATATTAAAATACATTTTACATAGATCTTGTTGTTTCGAGGCTTTGGGAGATAAGAAATCACTGCCAGTCAAGTGCATGTAAACTGCTCAGTTTTTATTTTGGCTTTTATGCCCCTACCTGCCCGTTGCTTTTAAAAATAAATATTCTATCTGTAAGAAAGATGTTGGTAACTTGGTTTTCTGTATGTTTATGTCCCAGGAGCTTTGATTCTAAGTCTGTCCTGCCTCGACTTGCAAATCAGCTTAATTTAATTCTAAATGAAATCTTTAATTTTTCATTATGTGTGACACCAGCTCAGTAATTCTCAGAAAAGGTCCTTGTTAAATGAAGCTTAGCTAGAAATCCTGATATTCATGGATGCTTGCACAAACAACTGTCGTTCTCTGCAACGACTTCATTATTCAGTGACAGTTAACAGCTTTGTTTCATTTAACCACGTCTTCATATTTCTCTGCTTGTTCCAGCCACGGTTTTCCTGGAGTTCTGGAAAAGACGGCGAGCTGTGATTGCTTATGACTGGGATCTGATTGACTGGGAAGAAGAGGAGGTTTGTTTTATTGATCTTGGATTGTTTCAAAAAGCAAATCGACAAATACAAAGTCCTCCCAAGTCATTACTCTCGGCTCTGGGCGAGAAGTCAGGTTGCCCCTAAAGCATTTTTATACCTGTCTTGGCAAAAAAAAAAAAAAAAAAAAAAAAAAAAGAAGGAGGAGGAGGAGGAGAAGGAGAAGAAGAAGAAAGAAGAAGAAGAAGAAGAAAAGAAGAAGAAGAAGAAAGAAGAAGAAGAAGAAAGGGAAAGAAAGAAGAAAGAAAGAAAGAAAGAAAGAAAGAAAGAAGAAAGAAAGAGAAAAAGGAAGGAAGGAGGGAAGGAAGGAAGGAAAGAAGGAAGGAAGGAAGGAAGGAAGGAAGGAAGGAAGGAAGGAAAGAAGGAAGGAAGGAAGGAAGGAAGAAAAAATACCTTTGGGTAGTATAAAAATGAGCAGAATTTAAAAGGAGACAACATTGTGATTGCTTAGTAGATTAAGACTCCATGGCTAAGTGAAGCATTTCACTTGTCAGTAGACACATCAGAAAAATTAGTAGCAATTTTTCTTTTTACTTTACTTTACTTTACTTTACTTTAGCAGGAGATACTAGTTTTATGGCTCCGGGGACAAGGGAAGCAAAGTTCGTAAGAGAATTCCAAGGACAGGTTTCTGTGAACGTTCCAGAACCCTGGACAGAGCCCAGAGCCGTGAAGCCTTAGAAGTATTGGAAGTTGGTAAATGCTCAGAAGAAATCACTCCCCAAGAGGCCTCCTTGGTGGAAGGGGCTAAATGCCTCGTGTACAAGCCTGTGGCACTCAGATTGCTGGGCAGAAAAGCCCCGACTTGCTGTATGCCTTCTTCATGGATAACCCAGGGCATTAGTTGCCTGGGGCTGCCCTAACAGAGGATCACAGACTGGGTGGCTTAAGCAACAGAAAGAAATTAGTTGCTCAGATTTCTGGAAGCCAGAAGCCTGAGATCGAGGCCTTAGCGCAGTTGGTGCCTCCCGAGGGCAGGATCTGTTGCAGGCTCCTCTCCATGGCTGATAGACAGCCACCTCCCTCCTGTGTGTTCACATCATCATTTCTCTGTGCATGTCCGTGCCTAGATTTTGTATAAAGAGCCAGTCATGTTGGATTAGGGGGCCACTCTAATGACATCACTTGACCTTAATTACCTCTGGAAAGGCTCTGTCCCAGGACAGTCACATGCTGAGTTACTTATTGACCATTAGGGCTTTGACAAATGAATTTGCAGGGGGAGGCAAGGGGAGACGCAATTTATCCCCATAACACCCAGACTTGTAGGTCTGGCTCCAGGATTGGCCTCAAGTCCCTGGGTAATGAACTCAGCAACTTACATGGCATTCATAGCCCAGTCAATTCAGAGTTCCCCAAAGAACCAGAAGATTCCAGGTCTTTTCTGTTTATATTCTCAAGTTGTAATTTCCTAAAATAAGTAAAAGCAGAACGTGTTTAGAGCTGCATCTCCCCCTGCCCTTCGCCCATGGCCCGTCACTGGGTGAAGTCCAGCCCTGGGCTTATGCTGCAGCAGGAGTGAGGCTGCCCTTCCTCCTACACAGACGGGCTACAGCCAGACTGTGCCCGTCGTCTGTAACCTCTCTCGTGGCAGCTCCTTCTTCCCTCTCTGTCAGCCTTTGCATCTAAGTCCTGAGCGTTTCTGCCTAGATTGAGTCAATCTCTGTTTCACCAGATTTTCCACTCATTTCCCCTCCTCTTGTAAGACATTCACATAGACGAGGTACTTAACTAACCAGAACCCATTAGTATATACCCTCTTGCTGATTTCCTGTTTCTAATCCCGTAGTTGCTTTTTTAGTCAGAAGCTTTTCACAATAGATGGGGCTCCACTAAATGAAACAAAACTTCAACTTGATTCAGAATTAGGGCTGCCTTGATTTTAACTGGATTTGAAAGATGTTTAACTTGTTTTCAAAAAACCAATTAATACATTGAAAATCTACTGGTTCAAAGTGAATGACTCCTACAGGAATTTATTAAAAAGTAGATTTTACCTTGGTCTCTTGGCTCAGACTAAGATTCAAATCCATACATTTCTACAGACACTGCTCTGTAAACAGTTGTGTCAAGCCTTGGCTTTCCTAAGTATATTCATATTTATTGTCTTGCTTTTTGTTTCCTATGAGACCTGTAGACATAGAAGTCTTTGGTTTTGGCTGCTTCAATTGAAAAAAAAAGTTTTTTTTTTTTTAATTGTAGGAGAAAACTATGGCTTATGTCACCATCCTAACTCACAACGTGGATTCTAGACATTTTGCTGTTCAGAAACTTTCTCTGCCCTGGTGTCTGTATCATTCCCTGGTAATAAATGTAAAAGGTTAGGAGTTATTTCAAACTGCTAGGGATAGGAGAGGTGGTCCCTTTGCTAATTCTATTTGTTTCTTCACAGTTTAGTAAGATAACAGAGACCCTTAACTATTAGTCTAAATTTGCATTGCCTTGGTGATAAGAAGTCTAGATCATCACACTTTTAGATTTTTTTCAAATGGCCAATTTCCAAACATTTAAACCTAGGTCTCTGAGTCCACCTCACTGATTGACTGATGAGAGTGGTAGCTGTTGATTCCGGCTTGTTACATTAGAGTAAAAAAAGGTTTTCTTAATATTTTTTTATTTTGTGTATATATCTCTCCATTGCATTAAAAAATGTGTCTCTGTTCTTTAGGAAGAAATACGGCCCCAGTTTGAAGCTAAGTACTCCAAGAAGGAGCGAATGAATCCCATCTCGGGAAAGCCAGAACCATACCAAGCATTTGCAGATAAATGCAGCCGACTTATTGTTTCTGCATCTGGGATATTTTTTATGGTTTGAAACTTTTCTACAAAACTCTTTGTTTCATAAAGTACAGACCTGTAGTGTGATAACAACAATAATCATATCAGGCATTTGCATAATTCTACAAAACATTTTTGCACATTCTGTTATTTATTCATCACGATGACTCCATGAGGTGGTCAGAAGTGGGACTGGTGTCCCCATATTACAGATGGAACAACTCAGAGCCCAGAAGGTGAAGGGGCTTATTCAGCCAGTAAATAGCCAAGAGTGCCAATTCATTCTGTTTGCCTCCCTGTGTAAGAAACACATTCTCTGTCATGACCCAGCATATGCTATGCCAGAAGATGCGCAAAACTAAGCAGAGTTACTGAAACAGTGTTCACCTCTGCAATATACAATACTCTGATTATTATTTTTAGTATAGTCTTTTATTAATGCCATATCTATCCCCCTAAAATTGATTTCCAGATTCAATAATGGTCATGTCAGCTTTGAAAAACACTAACTTGAACCTGGATTGTTGGATTTTCCTAAAAAGAAGTCATTGGGCAATCAACTTTGACCCTGTTAATCACCAAACAAAACTTTCACTGATTTTTCAGAAGCATCATTTTAGAACAGTAAGAGGTGATTAGGATTATCCTTTCCTCTTTCCAAATGGTGAGTGTGTAAATAGGTATTGTAGACCATTAGATGAGGAAGGACCAGATGACAGCAAATCTAGACACTCTGACCGCTTTTAGCCAAATAAACTCGGGGAGACAAAAGGGTGGGCAGCCTGCCCAGCAGTCCCTTGGCTCAGACCAATATTCAAATCCACACCTTTCTACCAACACTGCTCTGTAAGCAATTGTGTCAAGCCTTGGCTTTCCTAAGGACATTCATAGATATTGTCTTGCTTTTTGTTTCTTACAAGACCTGTAGACATAGAGTAAGTGTTTTCTACTCTTCATATGGGCGACATGGAGCCTAGGAAGCCAAAGCCACAGAGAGGACAAACTCCATGCCCACAGTCACAATGCTAGGTGGAAGCTGAGCTATGACCCAGACCCAACTTCTGACTGAGTCCAGTGAGCTGTCCATTCCTCCATATTGCCACACTTGTCTGAAATTCCATATACATTTCCCCTATCTTCCTAGCAGTAACTCAAGGATTAAGATGTGGTCAGTTGTTTTTGGCCAGTTCCAGCTAGAGTTTATACTCAAGCGAACATGTCACTCATTAGGAAGCCAAAAACAGTTGGTGTAAAACAGAGAAATGCTTCTATAAAGAAAAGCAATGTCTAAATCAGCAGAGTCCATCCTGAGGCCCAGCTTAAAGTTTTTGATAACTAAGTAGGTGAAGGCCTTTACTCTGATACACTGAGTCACCTAATGAAAGACACAAAACTTTTTGGAGTCTAAGATTCCCAGTATATAGAAGATGTGTTGTATTCTTTTCACATACCATGAAATCTTCAGAGAAGTATTGCCCAATGTGGAGTTCATAGCTGATTAATAAGAAATTACGTACCTCTCACACTGTTGGCTTATTCAGCAACCGATAGCTGGATGCTTACTGTGCACCTGTAATTATGCTAAGGTAATATAGAATCCCTGGTAAGCAAAACAGATGTTATGTCTACCCTGATGGAGCTATAGTAGTCCCCACCCCTTTATTTGCAGCTTTGCTTCTGGGATTTAGTGCTTGCAGTCAACCCCAGGCTAGAAGCGAGTGATCCTTCTAATGTAGCTTTAGAAGATCAGTAGTAGCCTAATGCTACATCACAATACCTATTCATTTCATCTCATCGTGTGAGCATTTTATTGTCTTACACCATCACAAGAAGAGTGAGTACAGTACAATAAGATATTTTGAGAGGGACAGAGACCATATTCACATGGCCTTTATTACAGTGCATTTTCCTCTTTTATCATCAGTTGCTGTTGTTAATCCCTTACTGTGCCTAATTTGTGGAATAAACTTTCTCATAGGTATGGATCTATAGGAAAAAATATGGTGTATATAGGGTTTGGCACTATCTGAGGTATCAGGCCTCCACTGGGTGCCTTAAAAATATCCCCCATAGATAAATAAGGGAAGCAGGGTGAGGAACTATTATACTTTCTAGATGGGGGAAACTGGCAATAATCAAACTAACAAATTGTTAGAAATTATAAATTGGATGCTAAAAGAAGAGTATAGGTACCATATAACAACTAGAAGGTCTGCAGGGTCATGAAGAGTTTTAGTTCTGAAGGGATTCTTGAGCTGAGGTATGAAGGAGTAGGTATTAACCAATCTGTGTGTGTGTACACACGTGCACAAACATGTATGTGAGCATTTGGCATGGGCATAGGGGATGGTCAGCACTTTAGGCAAAGGAATGGTCTTGAAGATGCGCCCATCTGAAACAACAAAAGGTTCTGGAGGCCCCAGACACAAGAGAAGGTGGCGTTCAACAAGATAGAGTCCTACATGTCACCAATAAGCCTTTGCTTTTATCCTAAAACAATCCAAAAGAAGAACGACATCATAAGATTTCTATAATAAAAATGCTCGATCTAATACCTGCTCAATATGACGTTACCCCAGCTTACAGCGTTTATCAGCTTTCAAGGACTATGGTTTTTCTGTTTGAACAACAAAGAAAATACAGGTAGGAGAGTATTAACCACAAAGAAGAGTAAGCATTTTATTGCGATTTCTTGAGTCCATACCACCGTTGCCTTATTCTTGTTTTCCAATGGTGGGATTTTGCAGGGGAGCGAACCCTCCTCCTGGGACGTTCCCCTGCTGGTGCTCACTGCGTCTCCATCTTCCTCCCAGATCTGTGTGGTGATCGCTGCTGTGTTTGGGATCGTCATCTACCGGGTAGTGACTGTCAGCACATTCGCTGCCTTTAAGTGGGCGTTAATCAGGAACAACTCTCAGGTTGCAACCACTGGGACTGCTGTGTGCATCAACTTCTGCATCATCATGCTGCTGAATGTGGTAAGTGAATAACCAGGTAACTAGCCTGATGGAGAAGAGATGTGGGCTGCAGTTTCCTTCTCTTGGGAGAGGGATCCAGCCTGTCACATAGAACTGATGGCTGGGCAGCAAACTGCCTGATAGGAGATGCACTCAGTTCCCTGGATTGAGAAGCCTTGAGGCAAATTTTGGCTCCAGGGTTTCCTACGGGGGAAGATTAGGCAAGCCACTAGCCCTCTCCAAATCTTAGTTCCCTCATTTACCAAGTGAGTTAACCCTGTATGGATACCCCTTGGAGAAACCCAGAGAAAGAACATATTTTGAAGGCCCAGACCAGACTCTGTGACATAGTTCAACAGTGTTGGTTCCCATATTCTTTTGTTTTTCTTAAAGATTTTATTTTTTTTAATAAATTTGTTTTTTATTGGTGTTCAATTTACCAACATACAGAATAACACCCAGTGCCCATACCGTCAAGTGCCCCCCTCAGTGCTCGTCACCCATTCACCCCCACCCCCGGCCCTCCTCCCCTTCCACCACCCCTAGTTCGTTTCCCAGAGTTAGGAGTCTTTATGTTCTGTCTCCCTTTCTGATATTTCCAACACATTTCTTCTCCCTTCCCTTATATTCCCTTTCACTATTATTTATATTCCCCAAATGAGTGAGAACATATAATGTTTGTCCTTCTCCAATTAACTTACTTCACTCAGCATAATACCCTCCAGTTCCATCCACGTTGAAACAAATGGTGGGTATTTGTCGTTTGTAATGGCTGAGTAATATTCCATTGTATACATAGACCACATCTTCTTTATCCATTCATCTTTTGATGGACACCAAGGCTCCTTCCACAGTTTGGCTATTGTGGACATTGCTGCTAGAAACATCGGGGTGCAGGTGTCCCGGCGTTTCATTGCATCTGCATCTTTGGGACAAATCCCCCACAGTGCAATTGCTGGGTCATAGGGCAGGTCTAGTTTTAACTCTTTGAGGAACCTCCGCACAGTTTTCCAGAGTGGCTGCACCAGTCTACATTCCCACCACCAGCGTAAGAGGGTTCCCTTTTCTCCGCATCCTCTCCAACATTTGTGGTTTCCTGCCTTGTTAATTTCCCCATTCTCACTGGTGTGAGGTGGTATCTCATTGTGGTTTTGATTTGTATTTCCCTGATGGCAAGTGATGCAGAGCATTTTCTCATGTGCATGTTAGCCATGGCTATGTCTTCCTCTGTGAGATTTCTCTTCATGTCTTTTGCCCATTTCATGATTGGATTGTTTGTTTCTTTGGTGTTGAGTTTAATAAGTTCTTTATAGATCTTGGAAACTAGCCCTTTATCTGGTAGGTCATTTGCAAATATCTTCTCCCATTCTGTAGGTTGTCTTTTAGTTTTGTTGACTGTATCCTTTGCTGTGCAAAAGCTTCTTATCTTGATGAAGTCCCAATAGTTTATTTTTGCTTTTGTTTCTTTTGCCTTAGTGAATGTATCTTGCAAGAAGTTACTGTGACCGAGTTCAAAAAGGGTGTTGCCTGTGTTCTCCTCTAGGATTTTGATGGAATCTTGTCTCACATTTAGATCTTTCATCCATTTTGAGTTTATCTTTGTGTATGGTGAAAGAGAGTGGTCTAGATTCATTCTTCTGCATGTGGATGTCCAATTTTCCCAGCACCATTTATTGAAGAGACTGTCTTTCTTCCAGTGGATAGCCTTTCCTCCTTTATCGAGTATTAGTTGACCATAAAGTTGAGGGTCCACTTCTGGATTCTCTATTCTGCTCCATTGACCTATGTGTCTGTTTTTGTGCCAGTACCACACTGTCTTGATGTCCACAGCTTTGTAGTACAACCTGAAATCTGGCATTGTGATGCCCCCAGCATGGTTTTCTTTTTAAAAATTCCCCTGGTTATTTGGGGTCTTTTCTGATTCCGCACAAATCTTAAAATAATTTGTTCTAACTCAGAAGTGTTCTTTACTTTTTAGGGTATAGATTCTTTACCTCTTTGGTTAGGTTTATTCCTAGGTATCTTATGCTTTTGGGTACAATTGTAAATGGGATTGACTCCTTAATTTCTCTTTCTTCAGTATCATTGTTAGTGTATAGAAATGCCACTCACTTCTGGGCATTGATTTTGTATCCTGCCACACTACCAACTTGCTATATGAGTTCTAGCAATCTTGGGGTGGAGGCTTTTGGGTTTTCTATGTAGAGTATCATGTTATCGGCGAAGAGGGAGAGTTTGACTTCTTTGCCAATTTGAATGCCTTTAATGTCTTTTTGTTGTCTGATTGCTGAGGCGAGGACTTCCAGTACTGTGGTGAATAGCAGTGGTGAGAGTGGACATCCCTGTCTTGTTCCTGATCTTAGGGGAAAGTCTCCCAGTGCTTCCCCACTGAGAATGATATTTTCTAGGGGCTTTATGTAGATGGCTTTTAAGATGTTGAGGAATATTCCCTCTATCCCTACACTCTGAAGAGTTTTGATCAGGAATGGATGCTGCATTTTGTCAAATGCTTTCTCTGCATCTATTGAGAGGATCATATGGTTCTTGGTTTTTCTCTTGCTGATATGATGAATCACATTGATTGTTTTACGAGTGTTGAACCAGCCTTGTGTCCCGGGGATAAATCCTACTTGGTCATGATGAATCATTTTCTTAATGTACTGTTGGATCCTATTGGCTAGTATCTTGTTGAGAATTTTTGCATCCATGTTCATCAGGGATATTGGTCTGTAATTCTCCGTTTTGGTGGGGTCTTTGTCTGGTTTTGGAATCAAGGTGATGCTGGCCTCATAGAACGAATTTGGAAGTACTTCATCTCTTTCTATCTTTCCAAACAGCTTTAGTAGAATAGGTATGGTTTCTTCTTTAAACATTTGATAGAATTCCCCTGGGAAGCCATCTGGCCCTGGATTTTCGTGTCTTGGGAGGTTTTTGATGACTGCTTCAATTTCCTCCCTGGTTATTTGGCTGTTCGGGTTTTCTGTTTCTTCCTGTTCCAGTTTTGGTAGTTTGTGGATTTCCAGGAATGCGTCCATTTCTTCTAGATTGCCTAATTTATTGGCACACAGCTGTTCATAATATGTTTTTAAAATCGTTTGTATTTCCTTGGTGTTGGTAGTGATCTCTCCTTTCTCATTCATGATTTTATTAATTTGAGTCTTTTCTGTCTTCTTTTTAATAAGGCTGGCTAATGGTTTATCTATCTTATTAATTCTTTCAAAGAACCAACTCCTGGTTCTGTTGATCTGTTCCACAGTTGTTCTGGTCTCGGTTTCATTGAGTTCTGCTCGAATCTTTATTAACTCTCTTCTTCTGCTGGGTGTAGGATCTATTTGCTGTTTTTTCTCTAGCTCCTTTATGTGTAAGGTTAGCTTTTCTTTTTGAGTTCTGTCCAGTTTTTGGATGGATGCTTGTATTGCAATGTATTTCCCCCTCAGGACTGCTTTTGCTGCATCCCAAAGATTTTGAACGGTTGTATCTTCATTCTCATTAGTTTCCATGAATCTTTTTAATTCTTCCTTAATTTCCTGGTTGACCCTTTCATATTTTAGCAAGATGGTCCTTAACCCCCACATGTTTGAGGTCCTTCCAAACTTCTTGTTGTGATTTAGTTCTAATTTCAAGGCATTATGGTCTGAGAATATGCAGGGGACGATCCCAATCTTTTGGTATCGGTTCAGACCCGATTTGTGACCAGTATGTGGTCTATTCTGGAGAACGTTCCATGTGCACTTGAGAAGAATGTGTATTCAGTTGAGTTTGGATGTAAAGTTCTGTAGATATCTGTGAAATCCATCTGGTCCAGTGTATCATTGAAAGCTCTCGTTTCTTTGGAGATGTTCTGCTTTGAAGACCTATCGAGTATTGAAAGAGCTAGATTGAAGTCACCAAGTATAAGTGTATTATTATCGAAGTATGTCTTAACTTTGGTTATTAATTGGTTGATATATTTGGGAGCTCCCACATTCGGGGCATATATATTGAGGATTGTTAAGTCCTCTTGTTGGATAGATCCTTTAAGTATGATATAGTGTCCCCCTTCATCTCTCACTACAGTCTTTGGGGTAAATTTTATTTTATCTGATATAAGGATAGCTACCCCTGCTTTCTTTTGAGGACCATTTGAATGGTAAATGGTTCTCCAACCTTTTATTTTCAGGCTGTAGGTGTCCTTCTGTCTAAAATGAGTCTCTTGTAGACAGCAAATAGATGGGTCCTGCTTTTATATCCAGTCTGAAACCCTGCACCTTTTGATGGGGTCATTAAGCCCGTTCACGTTCAGAGTTACTATTGAAAGGTATGAGTTTAGTGTCATCATGATATCTATTCAGTCCCTATTTTTGTGGATTGTTCCACTGAACTTCTTCTTAAAGGGGAATTTTAAGAGTCCCCCTTAAAATTTCTTGCAGAACTGGTTTGGAGGTCACATATTCTTTCAGTTCCTGCCTGTCTTGGAAGCTCTTTATCTCTCCTTCAATTTTGAATGAGAGCCTTGCTGGATAAAGTATTCTTGGTTGCATGTTCTTCTCATTTAGGACCCTCAATATATCCTGCCAGCCCTTTCTGGCCTGCCAGGTCTCTGTGGAGAGGTCTGCTGTTACCCTAATACTCCTCCCCATAAAAGTCAGGGATTTCTTGTCTCTTACTGCTTTAAGGATCCTCTCTTTATCTTTGGAATTTGCAAGTTTCACTATTAAATGTCGAGGTGTTGAACGGTTTTTATTGATTTTAGGGGGGGGGATCTCTCTATTTCCTGGATCTGAATGCCTGTTTCCCTTCCCAGATTAGGAAAGTTTTCAGCTAGGATTTGTTCGAATACATATTCTGGCCCTCTGGCCCTTTCAGCACCCTTGGGAACCCCAATTAAACGTAGGTTTTTCTTCCTCAGGGTGTCGTTTATTTCCCTCAATCTATCTTCATGGTCTTTTAATTGTTTGTCTCTTTTTCCCTCAGTTTCCCTCTTTGCCATCAACTTGTCTTCTATGTCACTCACTCGTTCTTCCACCTTGTTAACCCTCGTCTTTAGGACTTCTAGTTTGGATTGCATCTCATGCAATTGATTTTTAATTTTTGCCTGATTGGATCTAAATTCTGCAGAAGTCTCTTGAGTCCTTTATGCTTTTTTCTAGAGCCACCAGTAGCTGTATAATAGTGCTTCTGAATTGGCTTTCTGTCATTGAATTGTAATCCAGATTTTGTAACTCTGTGGGAGAGAGGACTGTTTCTGATTCTTTCTTTTGAGGTGAGGTTTTCCTTCTAGTCATTTTGCTCAGTGCAGAGTGGCCAAAAACAAGTTGTATTGGGAAAAGGAGAAAAAGAGAGGAAAGAAGGAAAGAAAAGAGAAAAAGAAAAAAGAATAAAAAAGAATAAAAAAAGAAAAAGAAAGAAAGGGGAAAAAAGGGGTGGGGGAAGCAAACAAATCAAAAAGCAAAAAAAAAAAAAAAAAAAAAACACGGGGGAGTATCTTCTGTTTCTGTATACCTTAAGTCCCTTGACTTCCCCTGGAACTTGTGCGTCTAGCTGGTCTTCTGGGGGAGGGGCCTGTTGTGCTGATTTTCAGGTGTTAGCACTTGGGGGAGCTGCTCTGCCCCCTGCTTGGTGCAGGGCTCAGTGGGGGGTTGTTTACCCCGTGAGGCCCCGGGAGGAACAACCGCAGTGGCTGCGGCCAGCTCTGGAGCCCTGGAGTCCTGGAGTCAGCTCCCACAGTAACTCCGGGGCTCTCCGTCTGCAGAGCCTGGAAGCTCCGGGGCGGGGCCGCTGATCTGCTCAGCTCGGGGCAGGAGTGGCCTTTCTGTCCTGTGCCCTCCTGGCCTCTGCCTGTCCCGGGGGAAGGCCGGATCCTGGGCTGTGTCCCCGGCGCCCTGCACTCCTGGGCCTGCGCCGTTGGATTCGCGCTCCCGCCCCGCAGCCCCCTTCGGGGAGCCGCTGCCTGAGCTGCTCCCGGAGCCGCACCGCCCCCTCCGCGCGGAGCTTCTTCCTCTGCCCGAGCCGCTGCCGCCGAGCTGCTCCCGGAGCCGCGCAGCCCCCTCCGCGGAGCCGCTGCCCGAGCCCCTTCGAGCTGCTCCCGGGTCCTGCCGCACGCTGCAGCCCTTAGGGAGCTGGGTGCACTCTCCCCGGGGCGCAGGTGTCTGTTAGTGTCCCAGGGAGCCCGAGGGCATCCCCGCCCTCCTGGAGTCCTGCTCTAATTCCCTGCAAGCGCCTTTCTGCCCGGGAAGATTGGTGCAGCTCCTGCTCCTCCGGGACGGGGCTCTCCTGTCCTGGGGACACTCGCCCCGGCCTCAGCCCGGCTCCTCGCGGGGCCCCTCCCCCTTGGAGGCGTTTTGTTTCTTTATTTCTTTTTTCCCGTCTTCCTACCTTGATAGAAGCGCGAACTCTTCTCACTGTAGCATTCCAGCTGTTCTCTCTTTAAATCTCAGGCTGAATTAGTAGATTTTCAGGATAATTTGAAGGTTATCTAGGTAATTTGGTGGGGACAGGTGATTTGGGGACCCTACTCTTCCGGCATCTTGCCCCTCCTCCAAGATTTTGTTTTTTTTAAGATTTTATGTATTCATGAGAGACACACAGAGAGGGGCAGAGACACAAGCAGAGGGAGAAGCAGGCTCCCAGCAGGGAGCCCATAGTGGGACTCTATCAGGACCTGAGCTGAAGGCAGATGCTCAACCACGGAGGCACTTAGGAGTCTGAAAGATTTTATTCATCTATTTGAGAGAGAAGAGGGAACATGAGCAGGGGGCCCATGACGCGAGGTAGGGGTTGATCCCAGGACCCCAAGATCAAGACCTGAGCCTCCAGGCACCCCTCTCACCATTTCCTTCTGATTCTGAGTGACAGGAAAGTGGTGGGTATCCAAAGCATTGTTTAAGCTAACCCTCAAGGGACACCTCAAGATGGTGCTTGGGTTAATTTCGGTCTTTTCCCAGCTCTGTATTTCAGCCTGGAGGCCTCCCCTGAGACCCCGACTCCTACATCCAACTGCCCATCCTGTTGTCCTCACCCGAATCCCCTCTTTTCCCTCCAGAGTCGATCCCTCCAGTTTCCCCTGAGGCAGCTGCTCAGGCTGGAAACCTTAGCTTTACCCTTGACTCTTCTGTTTCTCTCCCTGTATGTCTCCAGAGTTTGAGCACTTCTCACATATCTCCAAGTCCCCCTTTGGTCCACGACCCCAGCAGCCCCCACCTGGGGGGGGCTAACTGGTCTCCTGGCTCCCACGTTTAGACTCCTCACAACAGCTCATGTGCGCGTCTTACTGTGAGCCAGCCCCTGTGTCAGAATAAAAGGTCGTGTCTTCCTGTGACCTCTGCTTCTGGCCCCAGCAACATGTCTGACCTTGTCTCCTCCCTGCTCACTCTGCCCGTCCTGCTCCAGGCTGGCCTTCCCTGTGTTCCCCGAATGTGCTGGGCATGCTCTCACTACAGGGCTTTTTATTTGCCTGTCTCTCTGCCTGGAATAGCTTCCCCATGGCCTCTGCATGGCTTGCTCCTTTACCTCCTTCGTGTCTCTGTTCAGATGTTACTTTTCTAATACAAGGCTTCCACGGTCACCCAGTTTTAGAATTGTAACCTGTTCCTGCCACCTGACAATTTCCTGTCTCCTTGCCTGCTCTGTGTTTCTCTGTGGTACTTATTACCCTAAAATATGCTGTTTTTAATTTATTTAATATTATATGTCTTCTCCATTGGAATATAGGCCCATGAGGGCAAAAACTTTTGGCTATTTTTCTTTTTACTCTTACTATTTCCCTGTGTCTGGAACAGGGCCTAGCACATAGTAGGCTCTCAGTAAATTGTTGTTATTATTTGCAGAACAAATAACATTATTTGCTGACATTGTTAGATCTGAGGTCAACCTATACATAAAAATACTGACATTGGGGATGCCTGGGGAGCTCATTGGTTGAGAGTCTGCCTTCAGCTCAGGTCGTGATCCCGGAATCCTGGGATTGAGTCCTGCGTGGGGCTCCCTGCAGGGAGCCTGCTTCTCCCTCTGCCTGTGTCTCTGCCTCTCTCTGTGTACCTCATGAATAAATAAATAAAATCTTTTTAAAAATTAATAATAATAGTAAACAACTTAATTTAGCATTGTTAAGTCAACTAGTAATCACTAAACTAATGAAGTAGTTGATTTATTATTCCTGCTATTACTATTACCATTTATTGTTATTATTAAAATACACAGGAACCTCTTTATTATTTTAGAAATAAGTTTCAGAATACAGAAGTTCTAAAAATGATAAAAGGGTAGTTGTTGATCACTTGACACATGATTGTGTAACTCTGCGGTCAAGTGGAGGTTGAGAGTGCATGTGTGGCACCCCTGGCACTCTCTCCTCCAGGACTCTGCTAGCCTTAAAGCTAACCGTGGAATATATGCACTCAGAAGGGGGTGATTCATAGTGAAATTAACCAAACAGCCAGAGCAGTGAAAGATTCTGCATCCAGGTAATTTGCAATGAATTAAAGCTCTTTTTCTCTAATGTCTTGTTAAAATTTATACATCTGAAGAAATACATGTTATGACTCTATAAATACATGGCTGTTCATACATTTGCTTTAACTGGAAATCCCGCAATCTCTACTTCCTGAGACACAACCAAGAAAAGAGAAAGTAAACTAAAAATGGAGAAGGGAGCATAGGAAGTGGGGAAACTATATAGTTATGGACAACACAAAGCACTTACTATGTGCTGGAAGCTAGACTACTAGGCGTTTCCATGTTTTATCTAACAAGCATTTCAGAGTCACCAAAATGGATGATGTACACTCTACACATGTACTATTCTTACGTATACGCTTAAGGGGTATTTTCATTTATTTCAGGTACAGGTGAACACCTTAGGTGTTCCAATTCTCACCAACACCAGACTAGAAATACAGAAAGTTACTCAGGCAAGAATTCTGACAAGGGCAGAAAATACAAGCCATAGCAAGGGAAAAGAAAGAAAAAAAAACATACATAAGAACTCTCAAAGAAGCATCATCCAAGACCTTTTTGTGTGAGAAGCAATCAGCTTACTGTCCTCAGCCCTTCTCTGATGACATCCCCAGCTCAGCACACACATTCATAGTCCTCTCTTACCCTCTGAAGCCTTGCAGGCTTCATTATGAAGACAACTGAGTGTGTAATATAGTTTGGAAAGGTTTTCATCAGAATATGCAAAAAATAAAAAAGTCCTTAAGAAGCAAGTATCACATAAGTGACAAATGACAGACTAGTAACTGTAATGTAGTTTTGACCAATTCATAACGAAACTATCTGCTGGCTTCTGAAATTACTCAATTTAAGATATTTTCATGATCCTACAATACGCATCTTTATAGCTACATAAATTATTTTCAACTATTTAAAATTTTGGCCATACTGGTCTTGCCAAAAAAAAAATCCCCATTTAGACATGAATCATTAATACTTCCCATTGATTGAATATAAAGACCTTGAGAGCTAGATTGGTTTTTAACTTATGTTCAGTATGGCCTCTAATTTTTAAATAATATTGTTATAGGTCACATACCCTGTTGTCCAACCCTAACTGAAGAAGTAGCTCTATAAGGGGTGCCTATTTTCTAGATTTTATGATGTGTATTTACTTGTTTTTGTTTTGGGGGTTTTTAATGTATTTACTCTTATGTAGTATGTACTTTAAAAATAAAATCTGTTTGATAAAAATATTCTACGTTTGGGGGCACCAGAGTGACTTAGTTAAGCATCTCTTGATCTCAGGGTCATGAGTTCACGCCCTACATTGGGCTCCCAGAGTAGAGCCCCTTTCAAAAAAAAAAAAGTATTCTGAATCCCAACAAAATATTATGCTTCTTAATGACTGGCTAAGGGGCACTTCCTAGTTTTCATCTTATTTCTTCTTGAAAAATAAATCCTTCAGAGATGGAATGAATAGGTTGGATTTTTCTTGCTCCTTATCATACAATTTAAATCCTATGCTTCTTCACTAGGGACCAAAGAACATCTCAATATGGTTGTCACAAACAAAAGGTGCCAACAAAGAGTATATCCCAGGAGGAAACTAAAAAGTTATAACCATCCTTTTTACCCAGCCATACCAATAAGAATCTGCTATTTCATTATACTCTGAACAGTGAAAACCACAGTGTTTTATTCCAAAAAGTGAACCAGAAAATAACGGCTTGCATCAGAACAAGCCCACATGCACTGACTAGGTAGACAAGATCAAAATAGAAGTACTCATAGCTTCTTGTGGAAATGTACCTAAGATCAGAAAGCTTTTCAACAGTCACATATTTTAACTCACAATTTGTGGCATCCAGTTTGGAAACATATTTTCTACCCCTTTTATCAGAACAAACCATCCATGATTTCTATCTCAACTGCCTGATGAGAAATCAAACCTTTTCCAGAAAGCACTCATCTGAAGGTCTCTTGCTGGCTGTCAGGCCCTCTGCTTATGTGCCCTTTGTGGTTGCATCCTGCTCAAAGCCTCACTGTCCATCTGTGTGCATCTTCAACATTTACAAAATGTTCACAGATCCCATGGATCACAGTGATGTCCTTGTATACTTTGCCTTATTTTTCAAAAGGTTAATATTAATCATAATTTGACTCCCAGGCTGCTCCTTTTTTGAGTCCCATTTTTTTCAGTGTCCAAACCAAAATAACATTGGCATGTCACCAGCTACGAAGACCTGTGGGACAAGAATGCAAAGTGAGGCACATAGACAAAAGCGTGTCAACACAAAAGACAGAAAGGATAAACTGGATAATCAAAAATTGTATTTTGAAAAGGGTGTCTCACCAGTCAAATCTAATTTTCCTTGAAAATTACATAATTAACTTTAATGATAGAGTGTATTTGTAACAGTAAAAATATAGTTTATTAAAACATCTGTCCTGATCTGTGGTTAACCGGTATTTTTCAGATAAAATGTGTGACTGTACCACAGGATTTCTTATTGAAAATCACACTGATTTCTTTTCGTTTTTGACTCCAAGAGCCTGTGGCTTCTATACACAAAATTTGATACCTTGACCATATAAATTATCTTACTATAGCAAACTATAGTCCTTGCTGAAAGTTTAGAGTCCTACAATCAGTATTTTACCTAATTCTGTAGTTAGCAGAAGTCTTGGATAAGAGAATTCAAAAGTTTGGAAGGACTTTTTAAGGTCAATGAGTCTCATACCCTTTCTCAGTCACGTAAAAGAAAAACAGTGGTCTGAAGAAGAAAGGAGGTAATGTGCCCAAACGCTACAGCTTGCTTGCTGGAAGAAGAGTCATAATTCCAGCCTAGGGAATTTTAACCAATGTATGTTCACTCTTTTAATCTAAATGTGGTCTTAATTTTCATGTTTTTCCAATCCCTTTGTCTAGTTTTCCTTTCCAGCTTACCATCTCTCATTTTAGAGAAGACACTTGTTCTTTTTCTCGATTTATACCCTTTCTGGGGAATCTCCTAGAGCTGGGTTTTTTTTTTCCCTGAACTGTACCCCCTGCACTTCCATATACACATGCATACACATGTGTGCAGATGCACTCACACACACATACACACACACACACACTTTCCCTTCCCTCTTAGGACCCTCCATTTGCCAGATGGCTGGGTGAGTTAAGGATGCATCTGATGCACTAATGGAAAAACGAGAGTATCAAAACCTTAGGAGTTCCCAGGAAGGTTTCATTACTTCTGTATTTATGAATGCTCTCATCTAGAAAATACAGCAGTCCATAAACAATGAGATTACAAAATCTTACCATCGGAATCAGTCCTAGAGATGCCGAGGTCCAGGGATGTTGTGATTTGCCCAGCATCCCTTACCAAGCTGGTAATTAGAAGCAGCGAGCCCTTGTTGCCACAGAATTATCCACTCCCACATAGACAGTGAGATTTTAAAAATAGTAAAATGGGACTTTGTGCATTTCCTTCTTGCCCTGAAAGGACACAACTGTTTGTTTACAATGTTTTCATTGTTGAGTAACAGACAGTTAATGAAATTATTTTCACTCATGACTCGATTACCTATTTCCTTTATACTTATGGATTTTATAGCATCAACAGGGTTTTTTTGTTAAATATATGAAATTTATTTTACAGCTCTATGAAAAAGTTGCGCTTCTTCTGACAAATTTAGGTAAGTGAGACCCTTCTTATTTCATGGCACAGTATTGTAGTCTGGGAATTATCTTTTTAAAGATGTCTCTGAAACACTGCTGAAAAGAAATATATTCTTTTTTTATTTTTGAATTGCATACATTTGCCTTCAACAGGACATTTTCAATACATCTAGTAATTGGTGGATCATTCCTATTTAAAGCTTTCAAACCAGTCATAAACATTATCTCTCAGGAGCTAATGTAATTTAAAGCAGGTTTTCTCTTCATGCACAAAAAATATAGTAGCACAAAAGGAGTGAATAAAATGCCCAGAGCCATTTAGAGTTCATTTGCTATCGCCTATAATTTTTATTTAATTAGAGATGGATCAGGTTCTCGTGGCACATGAATCCACAGCAAGGTTAATTGCTTTGAAGACTGGGGGCCTTTTGCCAGGAATGTAGGCCGCCTATCCATTACTGACATTTATAGAAATAACATTCATCTGGACAAGTCACCCCTGAGAACACTTCTCTGACTTCATAAAGCATTAGAACAATCTGGTAGCTGACTGTACCCTGCACATTTTCCACGTTTTCAAGATGTAGAGATTGTCCCAATTTTATTAATGAAACATTAGTCATTTTACTCTATGCAAGTTGAGAAAATTACATGCTCCCACACACATACACCTATTGTAGCACGTTCCCATAGGTAGCTTGTCTGGAGGGGGAAGAAATCACAAAAGTGCCTTTATTTATAATCATTATAATACAAGAGGCCATTGATTGAGCCTTTCTATCTGCCAGATACAGAGCTAGCTAGGTACCAGGCATGTCTCCTTTAGTGTCATTAAAATCCTCCATCATTACCACCCCTTGCCCAAAAAGGCAGAAAGAGGCTTATATCCACAGAAGAGGTAACTGCATTGGCAGATTGTGTCCAGTGGCACCTTGGTCCAGGCTGGCAAAGGTGCCAGGGAGATACAGCCCTGGCCCATCTGTGGCTGGGATGCCTGGGCACCCACCCAGCTGCCTGACAACCTGAGAGACCTTCCTGTGTAACCAATAGTTCAGTAGCAGAAGTGAAGTAAAACTAAAACCCTTTAAAGATACTTTGTCTTTTTTTCCTTCAACAGCCTTGTTAAATATGATTCTCCCTCCCTTTCTCAGATATGCTCGCAGCAAGCATTTTGAGTGATAATTAGCGGAAAAGGAATTGATGGGGTAAAATAGTAAAAAGCAGTTAGAAGCTTAGGAAATGTGGAAACAGAGAACATACGATGGCATTAAATACATTTTCTTTGGCATTGCTTGGGTTGAGGATGCAGTTCCTAGGGAAGAAAAGGTAGGTGCATTTGACATGAGGTGTCAAGTTGTACGTTTGATTCATATTTTGATCCTAACACTGTCCAAAGAGCATTTGCTTTATGGAAGTCAAAATACAAGGAGATGAGAATTGGTGCCTGACTGAGGTCAGGATACTGTAAGATACAGATGGTGATATACAATTAAAGCTCTAAAATGAGGTCATCCCCTTGGTATTTGTCTATAAGAATGAAAAATGATGGATGAGGGTGACAGGCACAGAAGTCAGATAGTCTCAGCATTCTGAGAGGGGGTCTGCCTCCCTCTTATGCAGCACCAGGCATTTCATCAGAATAGAATTTGAAAAGAAGGAATTAATAAGGAGCCGGGAGGGGACCTGACCCCACCCAGGCCCTACCCCATAGGTGGAAATTAAGGGCAAAAGGGAATGAGGCCCCTTCAGCCTGGCTGTGTCTCCTCCAGGCTCTCTGAACACCCCATCACAGCAGAACAAACCAGTTATTCCGTACCCTCCGACACATCAGTCAGTGCTGCTCCCTGCACCCTTGTTGGGACTGTTCTGCAAGCTTGAGGATCCCATGGGTGGTCCATTCCATCCCACGCCATACATAGGCAAACTGGGGTCTCCTGTGGCTCCCTTAGGACACCTCTGCTCCCACCCTATGTGTACAGGGAGTGGGGCAGAGGGAGCTGAGGAGGGGTCAAGTGCAACCTTGCAAGCTCTACTCCCCTTTTGTCCACAGAACAGCCTCGCACAGAGTCCGAGTGGGAGAACAGCTTCACCCTGAAGATGTTTCTCTTTCAGTTTGTCAATCTGAACAGCTCCACATTTTACATCGCATTCTTCCTTGGAAGGTAAGGACCTGGTCTCTCCATGGTTCTGCAGGCCAGGGACAGAGCACTCAGCGGTCGCTGATGAGGGTGACAGAGGAGCACCTCCTTTAGAGTGATCTATAAAAGGGTAAAAAGAGATCAGCCTCCTCCTCTCCCTTCCCATTCCCCTCGTGGAGAATGGTGACCTCCACTCCACTCACAAGTGACCTATGTACCATTTCTTGCTAAGGTTCACAGAGGAAAAGCATTTGCACAAGTGAAGGATGGATTTTAAAACCTGTGGGCTCCCTCTGCATCTGAGTTAGGCCCCTGGATCTCACATCTATATAAGCAGGGGGCCTAATGGGGAGGGTGGCCTGCAGTGTGTCCTGGACATCTGCCTTCACACAGAGGGAGGGATATCCAGACAGGAAAGGGCTGACACAGGATGCCAGAGGAGAGTGGGCAGCTTCTGAATCCAGCAGTGCTAGGATTGGGAAAGGCTCCTGTGTTAAGTAGTCAATGTCCTATAAATTCCTTTGCACTGGGAAATATTTTGTGAGATAAGAACCAGAAACGGGTGACTTTTGGGTTTTGGTGGGACGGATACAGTCGCTTCCCTCAGTATCAAGCTACTTCAGTGTGGTCTTCTAGTCAAACAGTAAAGCTGTTTTAAAAAAAAAAAAACTATTATTCAAAAAGATCAGAATGTGTTTCAGTCCAACATGCTGTGTGTTACACAGGCCAGAGCACTTATTTAACAGAAAATGTTCAGAGTCACATGCAAGCAGCAAGGGCTGGCCTCTGTGATCAGCAGCCCAGACAGTTCAGAAGGAAAATTTTCCCTGGAGAATTCCAGGAGCTGCAGTACGTACAACAGCCCTGGAGTTTCCTGATTCCCTCAGACCTGACTATACCAGTCCTTTTCACTGGAGGGTGTGCCAATCTGAGCATAATAGTCAACAAGAGCTTAGACCTACAGATACTAATGGTTTGTTTTTCTGTGTGTTGAAGATTTACAGGACACCCAGGTGCCTACTTGAGGCTGATAAACAGATGGAGACTAGAAGAGGTCTGTATCCTTCCATCACTCCTTATTTTCTACCCCCTTGCAGTAAATAGCCTCGGGCAACTTTGTGCAGATTAGAAACCAGACACTCTTTCTTCCTCTCCATTGATTCTGGAATCTCTGTGTTTGCTTACCTTGCAGTGCCACCCTAGTGGATGCCTTATTGATCTCTGTATGCAAATGGGTATTATAATGGTGCTAAAGCAGACCTGGAATAATTTCATGGAACTTGGCTACCCGTAAGTACCATAGACCTCTACCATTGAGATGCAGCATTGCTCATTATTGGCTTTTCTAGGTGTGGCAAGTAAGATAAGCAATGCAGACTCAGCAGTTAGGCCAGTACACGTGCCTAGAGCTCAGTGTTCATGCTCAGTGACTCAAAGGCAGTCATGAAAGTAATAAACGTTGGCTCTTTAGGAAGATTCAGTATAAGGAGTATCAACAGATAGTGAATATTCTTTTAAACAAAGTCTCCATGGGGCCCTAAATATTGAACACTTGCTTGCAGCTTCTTTAAATAATGCCTCCGACCCTGAGGCTCTAGCACTGTGAGGCTCTCACTAGTTATGACCCATTAACTAGAGCTCTACTCCCCCACCCCCATGATAAATCAGGATTGGTAATTTTTTTTAAATGACCTTAAATTCAAACTGTACAGGAAAGTTTAGGGATGCAGAAAAGAAACTGGAGTCAACGTATCTTAACCAGCAAAAATATGATCATCTAGTTGATAATAGTTTAAGTTGATGACAACAGGCAAAAAGTTGAATCATTTTTGTAAAGGTAACCTTGACTTCTGCTCTGTTTGTTTAGCTCTGGTCAGTGAAGTTTTAAAGAAACATAAATCAGCAACTTCTATTTCTGCTTTAATTCCACACCTACTGGTTTTCATGTCAGCTTGGTTAGAGAACTCTAGGTTTCAAGGAGGACCACTCATCCAAAACAATTAGCTAGAACTTGGTTCACTTCGAAAAAGTCACCTCTTAGCTCTCAAAACCTATGCCAGCAATTTTCCATTCTTAGATTTATTTCTAGAAAATGTTTTCCAAGTGCCTGATGTTTTCTATAAAGCTTTTTTATAAATGCATAAAATTTAAAAATTAGCACAACATGCTACTTTAAAGTATAAGCCATAATTTATTAAAATGTCAGAGACATTAAGAGAACATTTTATCTTCTAGTCTAATATGGATAGAGAGCAAAATTGTGAAGGAGGTCATTTGTCTTTGATACCCACCCCATTATTTCCTTTATTTCACAATTTGGGGGCTATTTTTGGCATGTCTACTCTTGGTTACCCCTCAATTTGTCCTTGTCCCCTATAGCATGCAGACCTGATCCCCACACCTATTTCCTCAACCCTGTTCCATATCATAAGATGCACTCCTGAACGTTATTGAGGATTAATGTGAGAACCTTACCAGTGTAAGATGCATTTTACCAGGAATCAGAGCCCCTGTCGAGCTCACACTAAAAGCAGGCAAGTTGTGGATGTGCAGACTTCAGTGTGCCAAAAGAGGAAGCATTTAGTGGATTTGCAGAACTTCCAGGCCCTCAGTCAGAATATGCAGGTCAGCGTCCACATGGTAAGACTGCCCATGGGTCCTGAATTAAGTCAGCTAGGCCAAACCTTCCTCTACTCTGAGGTCTGGGTGTTGCCGTGGTGCTAAAGGATCAGTTTCTAGATGTTCTTAGTCCCCTACCCAACCTTCCAAGGCAACACGGAACATGAGACAATTTCACGAATAGTTAGAAAGTCATTCTGTTCACTTGCAAGTGCAAATGCATGAGATATAGCCATTGATATTGTCTTCCTAACCCAAGGTTTTTATTTCCTTAGCAGCCTATCCTAAATATTTTTAAACTGTGGTTCTGTATTTGAACTCTGTCTTATTACTTAGGTCTTGTGAATAGTCATCTATTTCTTTTTTAAGGAATTGATCTTGTTGTGCAGGTTAATTCAGAATTGGTGGACCAGAAGGAAAGTACGACAAGAACACGGACCTGAAAGGAAAATAAGTTTCCCACAGTGGGAAAAGGACTACAACCTTCAACCCATGAATGCGTACGGACTCTTCGATGAGTACTTAGAAATGAGTATGCAAATCTCCTGTTTTATCCTATTAATTCTAAATGCCAGTTCTAGATCCCAAGCTATATTCAGCTAGACATGCATCCTCTATCATCGAGGCAAGCAGTGTGTGGGGGTTCTCTAGCTGAATGAAGAGGAGGGAGTTTCTTACTTTAAGAAGCTCAATCCATAGAGATGTTGCCAAAAGCCTAGTCCCTTCAACCTCTTCATGACATTGTGTCCTGTCCCTCGTAATCAATCACCAGGAAACAAAAATGGGTTGGAAAACTTGGTGAACCAAAAAAAGGGGGGGGGGGAGTTATCACTCACAGCATGATTGATTCATTCATTTAGCAGACATGTATTGAGCTATGCTATGTCCAAATAGATGCTATGTTTGGCACTGGAGCTACAAGAAGGAATAAGGCATGGTCCCCACTCTTAAAGAGTCCATGGGCTAGAGGGGGGAAAGCTAGAGATATAAAGGGTAGGTGTAGTAAAGTGTCGATGCTGCAGGATCCATCAGCAGCAGGTATGGGGAGCAGCCATTTCTCTTGGTGGGGATGGCAGGAAGCTGGGAACACTTAAGCTATGCTACACTTACATTTAAGGAATTAGATTTCTTTATTAATCAAACCCAAGCTACTTATCTTGTACATTGTACATGTACCCAAGCAATGTATCCAAGAGCATGGGCCATGGAAACAATACCAGGGTTCAGATCCTAATTCTATCACTTATTACTTATTAACTATGAAACCTTGGACAATCTCTGTCTCAATTTTCTCACCTCTGAAGTGGGGATAATAATGAAAGTAACTACCTCAGAGGGTTTTTGTGTGGATTAAATGAGTTAATGAACAGAAGGGCTTAGAGCAATGACGAGGCTCATAGGATACACTTGGTACATGTTATTTGTATCATCATTATTATTTTCCTGTTCTTTTCTCCCAGGGGAGAAAAGTTAAAAAAATTTGCTTAGCAAATATATTGAGTGTGTACCAGTTGTTGTCTTTTTAAAATTATGATTAAGCTCTGTAACATTGGGGTAAGAGTGGCTAGGGATGGGCGAGAGTGTGACTTCTGAAAGTAGTAGTTCTGGGAAAATCTGAAAATTAAAGGAGAGGTGGAATTGATGTTTAATGTTATTAGATTGCTTATGTCTTAAGTATCTAGTGATGTTTCTTGGAGGATGATATAATTTAGGAGAAGAAATCAATGTGGGCATTAATAATAAAACTTAATAAAGGAAATTCATTAAGAGAACCAACCATTTTGAGGTCTTTTAATGGACTTTCTCCCATAAAGAAGGAAATGAACAATAATGTTGGTATATTGAGTGCTTGAAAAGAAACTTTTATGTGGCTAGAATTAGTAGTGTTCCAAATACTGCAGTAGCTGCAGCAGGAAACAAATCTCAGAAGCATCACAAGCAGACTAGTGCACTCTGTTTCCTTCTGTTCTTCTCATTTTGTTTTCTTAATGACTTCCCTGCTTTGTTATTTATATTTTTAAATGTATTCATTGAAGTATAATATATAGTTCAGAAAGTATATAAAGAACTATACAGATTAATAAATTTTTACAAATTTACCAATCTCTACAGGTGAGAATTTGGCAAATTACAGCCTTCAGGCCAAATTGAGTCTACTGCCTGTTTTTGTAAATAAAGTTTTATTGGTTCACAGCTAAATCCATTTATTTACATATTATCTATAGTTGGTTTTGCCCAACCATAGACTTGAGTAGTTTTGACAGAGACTATCTGGCCTACCATGCCTGAAATATTTATGTCTGGCTCCTTAAAGAAAATGTTTGCCATGTTATGTGGTCAATCAAGAAATAGAATGTTATCATTATATCATTATCAAAGAAAACTCTTTGCTTTCTCTCCAAGTCATAACACCTTTACTAACCACTCTCTTGATTTCTAATACCATAGATTAATTTTGCCCTTTTTTAATCTTCATGTGAATGAAATTGTACAATATGGACTGATTTATAACTGGCTTCTTTCACTCAATAACATGTGTATAAGATTCTTCTGTGTTGGTACAGGTAGTAAACTCTATTTTCATTGTGTAGAGTATTCCTAAAATGTATACCTGAAGCAAAATTATGCAGCAGGTGGAGTTTCTCTTTGATACTCACCTCCATCTTGAGGCACATGTAGGGTTTTTCTTTTTTTTTTTTTTTTTGCATTTCTACTCCCAGATACTCCCCAATGTTCTCTTCTTCACACAGAAGAAGAGCTTAAATTCTATCAAATAATTTTCCTAATCTACTAAAATGTTTCTTCTTTATTACTGTGGTGAATTTCGCTGATTTTTGGTGATATTCTTAAAGTCCAACCCAGCAACTTGAGGGAAATACTTAGTCATACTTTTTTTTCTTTATTTTTTAAAAATATTTATTCATCAGAGACACACAGAGAGAGAGAGGAAAAGACATAGGCAGAGAGAGAAACAGGCTCCATGCAGGGAGCCTGATGTGGGACTCGATCCTGGGATTCCAGTCAGCTCACAAAAACTCAGAAAGGCAATTCAGTGAGTTCAGGAATAAAATTAATGAACAGAAGGACGTCTTTATCAAAGATATTAAAATTATTAAAAAAGAACCAAGTAGAAATTTTGGAGCAGAATAATTCAGTGAATAAGATGAAGAATGCAATAGAGAGCATGGGTTAGGTGACAGAGCAAGTCAGATGGAAGAAAACATAAATGACTTTGAGGATATGAATATAGAAATAATTCAGAAGAGGATAGAGAACTCAGATTTTTTAAAAATGGAGCAACCCTATGAGAGGTATCAGATTCAATCATAATAGCAAATATAAAGAGAGGGAGTCAGAGTTTATTTAAAGAAAAAATAGCTGAGAACTTTCTAAATCAGGGAAAGGAACATACAAGTGCGCAAAGCTAATAGAACACCATGTTATCTCAATGCAAAACAGATCAACTAAACACTTTCTCCAAGACACATTATAACGAAAATGTCAAAAATCAGTAATAAAGAATCTTAAAGGCATCCAGGGGAAGAAAAGGTAACCTGCAGTGGAATCCTCATTAGGCTAGCAGCAGATTTCTCAGAAACTCCACAGGCCAGGAGAACAGCTTATTTACTGAAAGATAAAAATTACCCACTAAGAATACTTTATCTGTCAGTTATCCCTCAGATATGAAGGAGAAATTAAGGCTTTCCCATACAAATAAAAGTTAAAGGAGTACACCACCACTATACCTGCCTTGCAAGAAATGCTTAAAAGAGTTCTTCAAGCTGAAACGAAAAGATGCTGATTGGTGACTTTGGTACCATATGAAGGTACACAAAACTCTGGTAGAGGTAAAAAAATGAATTTGGAATAGGAAACTAACCTTATAATAGGATAGTGTATTAACCCTTTAACTATAGTATAAAGGTTAAAAGAAAAAAGCATTACAAATAACTATAGCTACTATACTTTATTAGTGAACTTACAGCATAAAAAGAGGTAAATTGTGACATCAAAAACATGAAAATGGAGGAGTAAAAAGTGTGGAGGCTTTATAGGCAAATGAAGATGAGTTGTTATCAGCATAAAATGGACTGTTTTGCCTATGAGATATTTTATATAAGCCAGATGGCAACCACCAAGCAAAAATGTGGAGTAGATTCATGAAGCATAATAAAAGACTGAGCATATCACAGTGGAAAACACAAACTTAAGAGGTAGACAGAAAGGGAAAAATAAACAATATAAGTACAAAACAACCAGAAGGCATAAGGTAAGATCACAGTAGTAAATCCTTACATATCAATAGTCACTCTAAATGTAAATGAACTCAGTTCACCAATTAAAAGGTACAATGCGACTGGATGGATTAAAAAACAAGAGCCAACTATATGCTGCCATTAGGAGGCTCATTTCAGCTCTAAAGACACACATGGACTCAGCGTAAAGGAATACAAGTAGAAACCAAAAGAAAGTGGGATTAGCCATACTTGTGTCAGACAAGATAGAATTCAAGGCAAAAATGGAAACAAGACAAAACTCTTATAAAATAATAAAGGGATCAATACATCAATATAATAACAGCAGGGGACTTTAATACTCCACTCTCAGCAGTGAATAGATCATCCAGGTAGACAATCAACAAGGAAACATTGGAAACGAACCAAACTTTAGGCCAAGTAGGCTTAAACACATATAGAACATAGAACGTTCCATCCAATAGCAGCCGAATACATATTTCTCTCTTATGTTCATGGAATATTCTCCATGATAGATCATATGGTAGGACACAAAACAAATGAGCAAATTTAATAAGAGGACTGAAATCATACCAACTAACTATTCCAACCCCAATGGTATGAAACTCAAAATGAGGAAAGCTTTAAATCTACAAATTTTGGAAACTAACCAACACACTTCTGAACAACTAATGGATCAAAGAAATCTAAAGGAAAATAAAGTACTTCAAAAGAAATGAAAATGGAAATACAAAATGCCAAAATGTATAGGAAAGACAGTTTAAAAAAAAAGATTCCAGTACAATTAACATACAGTGTTACATTAGTTTCAGGTGTACAGTACAGTTCTGTACATTACTCAGTGCTCGTCTATGATGAGTGTACTTTTAATTCCCATCTATTTTACTCATCACCCTACCCACCTCCCTTTACAGGAATTGCTAGTCTGTTCTCTATATTTAAGAGTCAAGGTTTTTGGTCTTTTTTTTTCTTTGTTTTTTTTTCTTAAACTCCAATATGAATGAAGTCATATGGTATTTGTTTTTCTCTGACCAATTTCACTTAGTATTAGACCCTGTAGGTCCAACCATGTTGTTGCAAATGGCAAGATTTCAGTGTTTTTATGGCTGAGTAATATTCTATTGTATATAAATACCACCCCTGGATGGTATAAAGATATCCATTCAGTGCATCTATCAGTGGACTCTTGGGTTGCTTCCATGTCTTAGCTATTTTAAGTAATCCTGCAATAAACATAGGCGTGGGTGCATTGTTTTTTGATTTTGTGTTTTTGTAGTCTTTGGGTAAATACCCAGTAGTAGAATTACTGAATCATATGATAATTGTATTTTCAGTTTTTTGAAGAACCTCCATACCGTTTTCCACAGTGGCTGCACTAGTCAGCATTTCCACCAACAGTGTACAAGGGTTCCTTTCTTCCCCCACACCCTCCCTAACACTTGTTGTTTTCTGTGGTTTTTATTTTAGTCATTCTGATGGGTATGAGGTAATATTTCATTGTGGGTTTGATTTGCATTTCCCTGATGACGTGATATTCAACACCCTTCATGCATCTATTCGCCATCTGTATGTCTTTTTTAAAAATATTTTATTTCTTTATACACGAGAGACAGAGAGAGGCAGAGACACAGGCAGAGGGAGAAGCAGGCTCCCCACAGGGAGCCTGATGCGAGACTCGATCCCAGCACCCCAGGATCATGACACGAGCCAAAGGCAGATAGATGGTCAACCACTGAGACACCCAGGGGCCCCTGTACGTCCTTTTTGGAGAAATGTTTCTTCCATGTCTTCTGCCCAATTTTTCATTGCATTAGTGGGGGCGGGGGTGGTGTTGTTATAAGTTATTTATATATTTTGGATATTAATCCCTTAGCAGGTGCATCATTTGCAAATATCTTCTCCAATTCACTAGGTTGTCTTTTTGTTTCCTTAATGGTTTCCTTTGCTGTGCAAAAGCTTTTTATTTTTATATACTCTCAGTAGTTCATTTTTGCTTTTGTTTCCCTTGCCTTAGAAGACATATCTAGAAAAATGTTACTATGGCCAATGTTGGAAAAATTACTGCCTGTGCTCTCTTCTAGGATTTTTATGGTTTCAGATTTCACATTTAGATCTTTAATCCATTTTGAGTTTATTTTTCTATATAGAGTGATAAAGGAGTCCAATTTTATTCATTTATGTGTAGGTGTCCAATTTTCCCAGCAACATTTGTTGAAGAGATTTTTTTCACATTACATTCTTGTCTCCTCCATTGTAGATGACTTAACCATATAACTGTGGGCTTATTTCTGGGCTCTCTATTCTGTTCCATGATCTATGTGTCTCTTTTGCACCTGTACCATACTGTTTTGATGACCATAGCTTAGTAGTATATCTTGAAATCTGGGATTGTGATACGTCTAGTTTTGTTCTTCTGTTTCAAGATTGCTTTAGCTATTCAAGGTCTTTTGTGGTTCCATACAAATTTTGGGGTTTTTGGATTAGTTTAGTTCTATGAAAAATGATGCTGGTATTTTGATAGGGATTTCATTAAATCTGTAGATTGCCTTGGGGAGTGTGGACATTATTATAATGTTAATTCTCCCAACCTGTGAGCATGGAATACATTTTCATTTGCATCCTCTTCAATTTTTTTGATCAGTGTTTTATAGTTTTCACAGTATAGGTTTTTCACTTCCTTGGTTAAATTTATCCCTAGGTATTTTATTATTTTTTGGTGCAATTGTTAAATGGAATTGCTTTCCTAACTTCTCTTTCTTTTACTTTGTTATTAGTGTGTAGAAATACAACAGATTTATGTATATTGATATTACATTCCACAACTTTACTGAATTCATTTATCAGTTTTGGTAGCTTTTTGGTGAAGACTTTACGGTTTCCTATATATATATATATCATGTAATCTGCAAATAATGAAAGCTTTACTACTTTCTTAGCAATTTGGATGCCTTTTCTTTTTGTCTGCTTGCTGTGCCTAGGACTTCCAGTACTATGTTGAATAAAAGTGGTGAGAGTGGACATCCTTGTCTTGTTCCTGACCATAGGGGAAAAGCTCTGTTTTCACCATTGAAGTATGATGTTAGCTGTGGGTTTTTCAGATATGGCCTTTATTATGTTGAGATACATTCCCTCTAAACCTACTTTGTTGAGGATTGTTTTTTTATCATGAGTGGATGTTTTATTTGTTGAATGCCTTTTCTGCATCTATTGAAATGAACATCTGGTTTTTATCCTTTCTCTTATTGACATGATAAATCGTGTTGATTGATTTATGAATATTAAACCACCCTTGTATTCTAGGAATCCCACCTGATCATGGTGAATGATTTATTTATGTATTGTTGGATTTACTTTGCTAATATGTTGTTGAGAATAATTGCGCTTATGAGATAATAGCTTGTAGTTCTCTTTTTATGTAGTGTCTTTATCTGGTTTTGGTATCAGGGTAATGCTGGCCTCATAGAATGAATTTGGAAGTTTTCCTTTCTCTTCTGTTTTTTTGGAGTAGTTTGAGAAGAACAGGAATTAACTCTTCCTTAAATGTTTCATAGAATTCATCTGTGAAGCTATCTGTCCTGGACTTTTCATTTGGTGGAAGTTGTTTGATAACTGATTCAGTTTCGTTGCTAGTAATCAGTCTATCAAATTTTCTATTTCTTCCTGATTCAGTTTTAGGAGATTATATATTTCCAGGAAATTATTTCTTCTAGGTTGTTCCATTTCTTGGCATGTAATTTTTCATAATATTCTCTTATAATCCTTTGTATCTCTGTGGTATTGGTTCTTATTTCTCCTTTTTCATTTCTGATTTTGAGTCTTTTTTTTTTTTTGATGAGTCTGGCAAAAAGTTTATCATTATATTGATCTTTCCAAAAAAATCATCTCCTGGTTTCATTGATCTGTTCTAATATTTTTTAAATTTTCTATTTCATTTATTTCTGCACTAATCTTTATTACTTTTTTCCTTCTACTGGTTTGGAGTTTTGTTTGTTCTTTATTTCTAGCTCCTTTAGGTATAAGCCTAGATTGTTTATTTGAGGTTTTTCTTGCTTCAACATAGGTCTGTATTGCTATAATCTTCCCTTAGAACAGCTTTTGCTGCATCCCAAAGATTTTGGACCACTGTGTTTTCATATTCATTTGTCTCCATGCATTTTTTTAAATTTCCTCTTTGCTTTCTTGGTTGACTCATTTAATTTTTTAGTAGCATATTATTTAACTTCCATATATTTATGTTCTTTCTAGATTTTTCCTTGTGTTTGATTTCTAGTTTCATAGCATTGCGATCAGAAAAGAGTTATAATATAATTTCAGTCTTTCGAATTTGTTGAGATTTGTTTTGTGGCCTAATGTGATCCATTCTGGATAATGTTCTGTGTGCACTTGAAAAGAGTATGTATTCTGCTGTTTTAGGTTGGAATGTTCTGAATGTATCTGTTAAACCATCTTTTCTAATGTGTCAATTCAAAGCCACTCTTTCCTTGATGATTTTCTGTTTGGAACATCTATCCATTGATGTAAATGGAGTGGTAGATTTTTCTACTATTATTGTAATATTACTGATTACTTCCTTTATGTTTGTTAATAGCTGCTTTATATATCTGAGTGCTCCCATATTGGGCCCATAAATATTTATAATTATTGTATCTTCTTATTGAATTGTTTATAAATATGTAGTTGTCCTTTTTTCTCTTGTTACAGTCTGGTTTGTTTTTGTGTGTGTGTGTGTGTGTGTGTGTGTGTGTGTGTTTTGTATCTATTTTTGCACACTGCTTATTTTTTATTTTTATTATTTTTTAAAGTTATTTAAGCAGCCTGTTTTAAGGTCTATTTTGTCCGACATAAATATTGCTACCCTGCTTTCCATTTGCATGATAAATGTTTTTCCCTTTACTTTCAATCTGCATGTGTCTTTTCATCTGAAATGGATCTTTTGTAGGCAGCATATGGATGGGTCTTGCTTTTTTAATCATTCAGTCACCCTATGTCTTTTGATTGTTTAATCAGTGTACAAAGTAATTGATATTTAGGTACTTAGTGCCATTTTGTTATTGATTTTTATGGTTGTTTTGTAATTCTGTTTCTCCTCTTGCTCTCTTCTCTCACAGGTTTATGGCTTTCTTTGGTGATACACTTGTATTTCTTTCTATTTTTTTTTTGTATATCTATTACTGATTTTTATTCATATTTACCACTAGGTTTATATATAGCATCTTATGCATATAGCAATCTATATTAAGTTGGTGGTTACTTAAGTTTGAACCCATTCTAAAAGTACTAAGTTTTCTCCCTCTCCCCCACATTTTAGATATATAGTGTCATACTTTACATCCTTTTATTTTGTGAATACTTTGATTTTTACAGATATACTTAATTTTACTGCTTTTGTGCTTCCTACTTTTCCTTCTTCTGGTCTTTCCTTTCCAGTCAGAGAGTCCCCTTTAAAATTTCTTGTAAGACTGGTTTAGTGGTGATGAATTCCTATAACTTTTATTTGGGAAATTCTTTATCTCTCCTTCTGTTCTGAATAATAGCCTTGGGGGATAGAGTTTTCTTGGTCACAAGTTTTTCCTTGCAGCACTTTGAGTATATCATGCCACTTTCTTCTGGCCTGAAAAGTTTCTGTTGAAAAAACAACTGGATAGCCTTATGGGGTTTCCTTTGTATGTAATTTTTTTCCCCTTGCTGCTTTTAAAATTTTGTCTTTATTGCTACTTTTTGCCATTTTGATTATTATGTGTCTTGTATGGACCTCCTTTGGGTTGATTTTGTTGGGGGCTTTCTGTGCCTCATAGATCTGGACTTCTATTTCCTTCCCCAGATTTGGGAAGTTTTCAGTTTCATTTCTCAACTTTTCTGCATCCTTTACTTTCTTCTCCTTCTAGAATCCCCATAATGAGACTGCTATTCTGCTTAATGATGTCACTAAATTCCCTTAATCTATTCTCATTTTTTTAATATATTTTTTTTCCTATTCAGTTTGGTTGTCTTCCAGGATTCTGTCCTCCATGTCACTTTTGCTTCCCTTGATCTACTATATTCATCTCCTATAGGGTATTTTTAAGTTCAGCTATTAAGTTCTTCATGTCTTATTGGTCATTTTTTTTTATATTTTCTGTCTCTTTCTTTGGAGTGTCACTGAGATCCTCCACTTTTAAGTCCACTGAGTATTTTTATGACCATACTTTAAATTCTATCAGGCATATTGCTTATCTCTGGTTTGTATAGCTCTTTTGCTATGATTTTGTTCTTTCATTTGGGACACATTCTTCTGTCTCATTTTGTCTAACTAACTCACTGTGTCTGTTTCTTTGTGTTAAGAAAGTCAACTGCATCTCCTGGTCTTGAAAGTAGTGGCCTTTTGAAGAAGAGATCCTGGACTGACCTACAGTGCAATGTCCCCTGCTCACCAGAATTGGGCACTTCAGGAGTATCTCCTATGTGCGTTTTGTATGCCATACTACTTGGGGCTGAACCATGTTTGCCTTCAGTCATCTTCAATAGCTCTCTTTGCTTGTTGTGGGCACCATTTAGTCTCTATTTTGTTAGTGGGCTAGTCTGGGGTCATCTTGGGCTTGAGTAGGTCAAACCAAGCATTTGCTAGGGTTGTAGTCACACCAAATTGTACGGTACACCACTTCTTTGTCCCCTGAGAGGCTTTTGTTGTTGGGCGGGGCCTGCAGTCAGACCAGATATGTGCCCAATGCTGGGGTTGCAGTTGGACTGCTAAGTATGGTTTATCTTCCCCTCTCCTCAGGGCATGAGTCACTTTGGAGTGCTGCTGGCCACTGTGGGGGCTGCTTACACAATGCCACCTCTTTGGAACTGCCTTAAATGGACTCCTGCCACTGGTGGGCTGGATGGGGCATGTTCATATGAGAGCATGGCAGCAGAGTGAGCTGTTAGCAAGCTAGGTGGAAAGTGTTCATGATGATTTTCACAGGTATCCATGTATCTAAGCTAGGAGACAGGGAAGGAAATGGCACTCAACCAGCTCTTCTGTTCTTGGAGAAGTCTCCTGAAGATCCCTGCCTCTCCAGCACATGCTTTGATATTAGTAAATAAAATTTCCCATATATCCTAGGTGTTTTTCAATTGCTGTTTTTATGCTGTATCTCAATGGAGTCATTTGTTGTGCTGTCTCTTTAAGGGCAGGGACTCAGTTTCCTATCACCCTCCAAATCTCCCAGAGCCGAGCTGCTAATTTTTAAAAGTTCCAGGTGTTATGCCCCACTGTTTGAAATCCAGAGGTGTTTCACTTCATCAGTTTTTAGAAAGCCAGATGTTATGGGGATTCATCTTCCCAAGGCTGTTTCCCCATACCTGGGGTGCATCATATGAAGTCTACTCTTCTCTTTTCTCCATGCCTGTGGTGTCACTTCCTCTAGTGGATGGTCTTACAGGTCAGTTTGGTTATCAATGGTGTCTTCACTCTTTTTTGATATAGCCTGTCCTCTATGATTAGCTGTGGAGAGTATATTCAGCCCATCTTTGGGTCATTTTCTGGGTTATTTATACTGATGTGGGCATTAACTAGGTATATCTAGATATAAGGTGAGCTTAGTATCCTATTACTCTGCCATCATTCTCAGAAATCACAAAGACAGTTTTTGAGAATACTGTTTATAGCAATAAATGCACGTATTAAGAAATTTAAAAGATCTCAAATATCCTAACTATACTCAAGGAACTAGAAAAAAAAGAACAATGCCCAAAGTTACCAGAAGGAAGGAAATTATGAAGATCAAAACAGAAATAAGTGAAATAGAGACCAGAAGAACAATAGACAAGATCAACAAAACTGAGAGCTGATTTGCTGAAAAAAATAAAATTGACAAACCTTTAGCTAAGAAAAAAGACACATAGGATTATGAGACTATAATGAACAATTACATGCCAACAAATTAGATAACCTAGAAGAAATGGATAGATTTCTAAAAACATAAAACCTGTAAGAGTGAATCAGGAAGGAATAGAAAATCTGAATAGACCACTAACAAGAGATTAAATCAGTAATAAAAAATATCCTACCACAGCAAACCTGGGACCATATGGATTTACTGGTGAATTCTACCAAACATTTAAAGAAGAATCAATAACAAATCCTTCTCAAACTATTCCAAAAAAAAGAAGAGGGAACATTTTCAAACTCATTCTGCAACCCCAGCATTATACTGATACCAAACCCAGGTAAGGATACTACATGAAAACCATGAGCAAGTATCCTGGATAAATATAAATGCAAAAATTCTCAATAAAATATTAGTAAACTAATCATTTTAGTATCTTCTTGAACTCAAACACCATGACCGAATGGGATTTATCCCTGGGATGCAGGCTGGTTGAAAATAGGCAAGTCAAATATAATACATTAGTAGAATGAGAGAGAAAAATCATATGATTATCTCAACAGATTCAGAGAAAGCATTTGATAAAATACAACACCCTTTCATTATAAAAACCCTCAACAGATTTGGTATAGAAGGAACATACCTCAACATAATAAAGACTGTATATGATAAACCCACAGCTAACATACTCAGTGGAGAAAAAGTTGAAAGTTTTTCCTCAAAGATCAAGAACAAGACAAGGATATTCACTCTCCCTACTCTTATTCAATGAAGTACTGGAAATCCCAGCTAGAACAATTAGGCAAGATAAAGAAAAGACATCCAAATCAGAAAAGAAGTAAAATTATCACTATTTTCAGATGAAATTCATGATTTTATATATAGGAAATCTCAAAGATTCAAACAAAAACAAAAAAACAAAAAAACAAACAAACAAACAAACAAACAAACAAACAAAAAAACCTGTCAGCACTAATCAACAATTTCAGTAAAGCTGCAGTATAAAATCAACAGAAATCATTTGCGTTTCTATACACTAATAATGAAACATCTGAAAGAGATAAAACTAGTCCATTTAGAATAGCATCAAAATCAGTACCTAGGAATAGATTTAACCAAGGAAGTGACAGATCTGTACAATGAAACCTACAGGACTTTGCTGAACGAAACTGAAAAGACACAAATGGAAAGACATCCTGTGTTCATGGATTGGAAGAGTTAATATTGTTAAAATGTCCATACTAACCAAAACCGTCTGTAGATTCAGTGCAATTTCCATTAAAATACAAGTGGCATTCTTCACAGAAACAAACAAAAAAAAAACTAAAATTTGTATGGAACCACAAAAACCCTGAATAGCCAAAACAACCCTGTGGAAAAAGAACAAAGTTGACAATATCACACTTCTAATTTCAAACTATAAGTATAGTAACAAAAACCGTATCTTACTGCCATAAAATTAAACATATAGACCAATGGAATGAAATAGGAACCCAAGAATTAAACTCCTGCATATATACATAAACCACGTCTTCTTTATCCATTCATCTTTCAATGGACACCATATACAATGGAATATTAGCCATTAGAAACGACAAATACCCACCATTTGCTTCGACGTGGATGGAACTGGAGGGTATTATGCTGAGTGCAGTAAGTCAATCGGAGAAGGACAAACAGCGTATGTTCTCATTCATTTGGGGAATATAAATAATAGTGAAAGGGAATAGAAGGGAAGGGAGAAGAAGTGTGTGGGAAATATCAGGAAGGGAGACAGAACATAAAGACTCCTAACTCTGGGAAACGAACTAGGGGTGGTGGAAGGGGAGGAGGGCGGAGGGTGGGGGGGAATGGGTGACGGGCACTGAGGGGGACACTTGACGGGATGAGCACTGGGTGTTTTTCTGTATGTTGGTAAATTGAACACCAATAAAAATTAATTAATTAAAAATAAATAAATAAACTCCTGCATGTATGATCAACTGATAATTGACAAGAGAACCAAGAATACTTAATGGGGAAAGGATGGTCTCTTCAACAAATGGTATTAGAAAAACTGGATAGACACATGCAGAAAAATTAAATTGGACTCCTGTCTTACATCACTTACAAAAACTGAACTCAAAATAGATCAGAGATTTAAACATAATAATCAGCACCATACATACAGGAAAAGAGCCATAAAATCAAGAATAAGTAAGTTCTTCACTATAAGCAGAGTTGCAGGAGCTACTAAGGAAGCAGTAATTACAATTATGAGAGGTTCCCCAGAGGCCACATGGAGCTTACCCTTGAAGGAAGAATAGAATCTCACCATCGTATGAATAAAAACACTAAGTAGATGATATGGCCCCATCAAACCAGAAGTCCAGTGTGACTAAAATAGAGGATTATTTGGGAAACCTGTCCAGGCATGAGGTATGTTTGAACATGAGGTTTGGAAGATCCCTGAATGGCACAGTGAAAAGTTTAAGATTTAATCTATAGACAGAATCTTCTGCAACATTCAAAATAGGGAGATGATTGATATGATTGATTATGGGCTTTAACCAATATTGACAGCAATGAGATGAGGGAGGGAGGTGAAAATCTGAGGCAGAGAAGTCCGTTAGAACATGAGAGTCTGACCTCTAGTAGGAAGAGTGGAGACTAATGGTCATGAAAGGTAAGCTAGATGAGACCTGGTATTTATGCAAGACTAATCTGACGGAAAGGAAGACATGAAGGGAGGAACAGATTTAAGGATGAGATTGAGGTTTATGATTGAATCAAGGTTTGGAGAGTGTTGCTTCAAACACAGCAGGCAACTGGAAATTCCCCACTAAGATTCAGGGTGAGAGAGGAAATTGAAAATCCTTATCAGAGAAGTGATAAGGAAGTCATGAGAGTAGATGGACTGACCCAAGAAAAGAAGAAAGTCAGCGGAAGGGTGAAACCAAGGAGAAAACTAAGGGAGATGCCTGTTCCTATTGGTGGGTGAAGAGCCAGCAGCATAGGCATGGGGTATGAATGTGATCAAAGATGGGTAACACCCTGAAGGTGGCATTGCCACAGAGATGAAGTCAACAGGCTCTTCATGACTCAGGAACCACAGTACTCACATTAGAATTACTTCTCAATTGTGTGTCAAGCAAGTTACTTGGCCTCTTAATTCCTCTATTTCCTCACATGTAAAATAAGGGTAGGTTATTGTGAAAACTAAATGAGCTGATAGATGTGAAGTAATTATCACAGTATTTTGTTGTTACTTTCTAAAATAGTCTAAAAAGGCAAAAACAAGCTATGCAATCATCCATTTAGCTAAGTACTTTTTGTATTCAGATTATCATCCTTTTGAAAATAGTAATGGAAAAACCAAAACTCTTTGTTCTTTTTCGTTATTTCTTCTCTAGTTCTTCAGTTTGGATTCACAACTATCTTCGTGGCAGCTTTTCCCCTAGCACCACTTCTGGCCTTACTGAATAACATAATTGAAATTCGGCTGGATGCTTACAAATTTGTCACACAGTGGAGGCGACCTTTAGCTTCAAGGGCCAAAGACATAGGTAAGTTGGATTTGATGTTTTTTTTTAAAGATATTAGCCATCTGGTGGATAAAATAAAAACAGACATCAACTTTAAATTTTTTACTAATGGTTTCCATGTAAGATGAAGTAACTCATTCTTACAAAAGAATAATTATGTTAGCTTTAAATAATATTAGACAAGAAATAAAGCTGCCTATTTGGAATTTTATAATTTCCAGTACTGGAGAATTTGTGCTTAAATAGACTCTTAATTTGGTTATTTGAACTTGGAATCTAGAATTTTTATTTATTATCACTTATTTCCTTTTTAAAGTAAGTTCCCACTTGCTTTATTTTGTTTTGCCCTTGCTCAAATGTTTCCCTGAGTCACATAAAGCTCAATCCAGTTTTTCTAAAGATGAAGATGGCTTTGGCCTTTGACAGGAGAGGCTGAGTTGAATCAGATGCAGCCTCTTGAGTGCTGCTTGAGATCAGAGACCATCTTTTATTCATTTCTGCATCAAATGCTTAGTATAGAGCCAGCAGGCACTCAGTGTGTCTTGGCTCACAGTGGCCTTTAACCTCCATATGAAACAAACCCACATTCAGTGAGCACCTGCCCTGGGTCAACGCAACAGGGGCTGGGCCCATCCAGCTGTCTGCACCCTTCAGGAGCTCCCAGCCTGGTAGCGACTTGACAGTGTGAGTGCCCATCTTATTGGGTAATGTATTGGTGCCTTATTGCTGATGAGAACTCTCTGACTTACGTTTGATCCTGACCGAGTCAGTAAGTCATGAGCATCAGCACATCCACAGAAACTTCTTCAAAGCCAAAGCATCTGCAAGTACAAATTCTTACTCTTGGTTACAAGTGTCAGTATTGGGTAATTTGAAAGGACTGTTAAAATTAGTTTCCCCAGTAGTTTTTATACTATTATTTCTGCTGTTGTGTCTTGAACTAATATAACACTTTTTTTATAAATTTATTTTTTATTGGTGTTCAATTTGCCAACAAATAGAATAACACCCATTGCTCATCCCATCAAGTGCCCCCCTCAGTGCCCGTCACCCAGTCACCCCCACCTCCCGCCCACCTCCCTTTCTACCACCCCTTGTTCGTTTCCCAGAGTTAGGAGTCTCTCATGTTCTGTCTCCCTCTCTGATATTTCCCACTCACATTTTCTCCTTTCCCCTTTATTCCCTTTCGCTATTTTTTATATTCTCCAAATGAATGAGACCATATGTTTGTCCTTCTCCGATTGACTTATTTCACTCAGAATAATACCCTCCAGTTCCATGTTGTTTCTAATGGCTGAGTAATATTCCATTGTATACATACCACAGCTTCTTTGTCCATTCGTCTTTTGATGGACACCGAGGCTCCTTCCACAGTTTGGCTATTGTGGACATTGCTGCTATAAACATCGGCGTGCAGGTGTCCCGGCGTTTCACTGCCTCTGTGTCTTTGGGGTAAATCCCCAGCAGTGCAATTGCTGGTTCATAGGGCAGATCTATTTTTAACTCTTTGAGGAACTTCCACACAGTTTTCCAGAGTGGCTGCACCAGTTCACATTCCCACCAACAGTGCAAGAGGGTTCCCCTTTCTCCACATCCTCTCCAACATTTGTGGTTTCCTGCCTTGTTAATTTTCCCCATTCTCACTGGTAACACTTCTTTTTGAATAGGAATTTGGTATGGAATCCTTGAAGGCATCGGCATTCTCTCTGTTATTACAAATGCATTTGTCATAGCGATAACATCTGACTTTATCCCTCGTTTGGTGTATGCTTATAAGTATGGACCTTGTGCAGGCCAAGGAGAAGCTGGACAAAAGTAAGTTTGTCCTAAAACTGTCATGAAGTCCCCATTTCCTATGCACTGTGTGATGCTGGCACTCTCAGACAGAAGCTTCTGCACTGGAGTAACCCAGGATGAGAAGGACAGCAGTGGGGGAGGTAGAATTAGGATGACGCTACCAGCCAAAGAAAACACATTCTCATCTACTGAAAAGATGGGGCTCAACACAGATAACACAAGTTTTAGGTGGAATTAATCATTTCTCCCACCCCTGATCCTTGCCTACTGTGAATTCAGAAATGGGTGCTATGCTAGTATGTATAGCCAAAAAAATTAGCACATGCTCTAGTATACAGTTGTGCCATCTTTATGAGTTTATAAGAGGATAGTTACAATTTGATTCCTCTTGTGTCATCATATGGAGACTTTGCAAGTTCTACATGGGAAATATGCAACCATGTGATAAGTACCCTAGAAGTATTCTATAAATATTTGTGGAATAAGTAACTGAATGATTCTTTCCTGGATATTGACCTTACCAATGTACATATTACCCAAGGCAAATCCAATTCTATGGCATCACCTAAGTGATTCCCAAAAGCCAGGTATTTCTGGGTATTTCTGGTCAGGTAAATTCCAGGCAAAATTAAAACAGGTCCCCTAGATTTCATTTCTATAACCTTGGGCGGAGACAAGAAATTTAACATACTTTAATGGGAAAAAAAATCTTTGGCTAAAATAAAATAATTATGTTCTAATTGTGGGATTTAGATGTCTGTAGATCACAGTGGAGTATGTTTTGGAAGTCTTTTTAACACCCCAGAAATTATCCCATGTGGGCTATGACAATTCACATAGGCAGCCCTGCCTTTTGGTTTACTAGTCAGAACTAAACTAATCCTGTATAGCCACTGTAGTTGGATTAGCCCCAAGGAATAAAGTGCTACCAAATCAAGTTAGCCAAATTCATGCACCCCTAGCCTAGGTCCAGTTTCATTATTAATCCTACATGAATGCTTTAAGGCATAGATAATTGAATGTAATAAAGCTTACCATCTAGCTATTCAAAGAGGCTTCTATAAAGTTCTTTACTATAATAATCATGTGGCCATTAGACACTAATTATCTAGCAACTTTAAGTGAACATACCATCCCATTTTAAGAGATTTAAAGACATGTTATACTATTCACTTATTCTTTCTAATTCTATTGCCAACATTCTCTGCTTGGCTGAGCCTAGAAAAGCTTGCCTTTGTTTAAACCACTTTCCCGTCTGTTTTGCATTTGATTCTCAAAACAACCCTGGGAGTGGGACATGCATTATTACCCTCACTTTGAAGAACAGAAGGAGATTGAGAGGTTAAATCCAGAATCACAAAGCAGAGTAACTGATAGAACCCACATGAAGGCAAAGCCTAGACTCATACAGTGCTCTCCATCCTGAACCACAGGGCCCAGGGGCAATTGCCAATAAATGTTTATCCAGTTCATCTAACAGGAGAAAACTCCCCAGGGGTTTAAGTCCCAGTGGTTATTTAATTTTTTTCTCAATTGCAAATATAATGAAACCTGTCTTGGTTTGGGTGGAACACAAAAAATAAAGCAGGAACATGTATGTGCAGTTGATAGTGAATCAAAGCTTTAGAATGTTGACAGTTTATTAGAGTTAAGATATGTTCATGGAGATTAAAATTTAACAGTCTCCTTGATTCAGTTTTATGGGGCTCACCTGGACTATTTTTTTTTACATATAACCTTTCTCTTTCCCTTAAGAGACTTCTGCCATTTTCAATGTTTATAGATCTACATTCTATCTTCTAATCCATTAGTCATGTTTCTTGTTTTCAAATAGTTAAATTTGTATAAGTTTATTCATGAATCTTATTTTCTGCTCCACCAGCTACACTATTATCCGTTTTAAGGTTTTTTGGTTTGTTTTTGGTTTTGGTTTCGTTTTGTTTTGTTTTGTTTTTGCCCATTTGGAAATGCTTTAGAAATGATTGAACTCATGGCGGAGCAGCATTGTCAAATTTTAGAATGTCAAAGGCTTTTGGGGTAGTATGTGCATAGTCAAATTCCACTTGTTATGATCCCATTCACCTATAGAAATGCCACATTTCAATTGAAGCTGCCTCTAAATCAAGGGTACTCCAACTAAGCCAACCTCAAAACTCCAGACTGCCTCAATGCCTTCTTCTTACTGTTTTTTCAGCTTTCGCTGGCTTCTCCAAAGATGAGAGTTTGATGCATATGCCCAGAGTCAGTCAGTCACATGCCCTTGTCCCTATGACAGAGGGACTTCCAACCACAATCTCACTGCTATCATGAGCGGTCAGTGAATGCATTTTCAGTGGCATAGAGGGGAAGACGTTCTCATTTTCTAGCCAGATCTGAACATGAGAGGAATACCGTGATTTGAGGCAATATTCTCCACACAGTGGGTACACAAGAAACTTTCAAGTGTTTCATCTTTCCTCTTAAGACATTTATTAAGGCATTTTTGTTGCACCCTGCCTAGGTGGATTCCTGGACCAATGCCCATGCTTAGATTATTCAGTGTTTGCAAAATAAAGTCACTTCCTCTTTCAGGAGATCTTCACTTGAACTCTCTAGAAAAGTGCTTAGAGAACTAAAGTCATCTCTGGGTATGCATCAGGAGATAGAAATTATGAAGCAAAATTGAAGGTGTATACTATAAGACTGTTCTGTCGATCAGAATTAAATTTCAGTCAACAAACTAAAATTATTTTTCAAACAGCACAAAAAAATCATTTTGAGCCCTCCACTCCTATCCATTGAATGTAATTAACTACATTGTTATCAGGCCAGAGTTGTGGAACATTCTCTAAGAATATGTGCAGGTCTTAGGATTATTGTGAGGTATATATCTGATTAGTGATCTAACTAAAAGATCGTAAGGAAACTTGATCAAGAGCACAATGCTCAAACTGTCACAGAACAAACCACAAATATCTTAATAAATTATAAGGAATATATTTTTGCAAATTGTAAGTCAATAGATCAACATCATAACCAATTACAAGGTTTTGTTTAAAAACATAAAGCTGACAATGCTTTATATAGTACTCTTTTTTCATGTCAGTCATATTTATTGCAATAAGTCAGAAGTCCACTTTCTTTTGTCATCTTATTAGCCTACCTATAAATAAATTCATAAATTTGTCATTTATTATCTATAAGGCACATCTGACTCTAAATGCATAAACCAGATCTTATTTCTTCTAGCTTTTTCATTGTTTGGGCCCTATCCCCATTCTGTTTGAGGTTTTAGATATAGTGACACATAGGCACATTTAATCGCAAAGTTCAAAGACACTCTGCAGTTTAAGCTGGATTCTACAAATTCAAAAATCAACTTCAAGTTCTTTTCTTTCCCTTAAAACTCATTACTAATGATCATTAGTTCATCTTTTTCCTTATAGTAAAGGATTGGAAACAGTACATCATGAATGATTTTTAAACCAGAATTCTCACATTTAAATAAATGTGATCTTCACAGAACTTACTTGAAAGAGGCATGCATCATAATTCAAACAATACTACCCTTACATAAAATATTTTCTGAATCTCCTATCTTGGAAATACCTTCAGGGGCCCTCTACCAGCCCCTTAAGAAAATTAACTTTGTGTTTTTATATTCACAGAAACCCTTCCTTTGTCTGATAGTTTTTTCTAGTTACTACTTCATTTTTCCTCTAACTTGGAGCTGGTGGTGTGCCACATTGAGGCATAGTGATCTCTTGACAGCAGATAGGGATCGACATGGGATCTGCTACTGCCTGTTTCCTCCAGACTGACACACGAATGCCATTGGCTAAACTTCATACAGGGAATTGTGGGAAATCTTTCCCTGAATTGATGACTACCCTCAACTATTTATTGTGGACAATAGCTAAGATTCTACCACAGTGAAAAGACTTTGAGAAATGCCCAGACAGTTCAATATTAGCAGTCCCTCTCCTTCCCTGATTATGGAAAGGAAATGGAAGGAAGACTTACACAGCTGATAACTATATGGACACATACTAGATCCACGTGTGATGCTTTGTACACGGGAATACAGAACCGCCAAAGGCACATTTTCACCTTGGATTTATGACTGACAGTACATGAATATGCTTAATAAATAGGTCAGAGATATATCCTCTTTATTTTGAAGGTAGAGTGTTGTCCATGAAGCTGGTATTTTATTTAAATTTAGATTTTTCTCAATCGAATTTTTGGACAGAGCAGCCATTAGGCCACTGCTTAATCTCAGTAAAGCCACAGGGCTGCCTTGGGAGGTAAGAAAGAGTGCAGGAGGGGTTGTGAATATTTCATTTCAATGTTGGGCATGTTTTCTGCCAGTTTCCAGAACTCCTTTCCTTTCCCACTGTTTGGCTCCTAAGAAGATTCTGCTGTATTCTATAGTTCACAAAAACCAGCTCACTCTCTATGACAGCTAATAATCATCAAAGCACTAATTTGCTTTCATGTCCTGTTCCAGGCAGTTCAAAGAGGAGGGAGACATTATTCCAAATTACCCTTCCAAAGAGTGGTAGGGGAGACCTGCTGCTGGTTGGATTAAGGCATGTTACACACCCACTGAACATTTGTTTCACCCATGAGTGACTTGATAAATGGGTACTTCTGCTTGGTTCATTTTTTAAGGCCATGATAAAACTTCAGTGATTTGTCTTGCTCAAGACAACACACAGAACTCATGTACTATCGGGTCTGTGTTTGTGTCATCATTTTGATTTGGTGTTCAGCATCTTGGAATAATCATGCCAGACAAGTTAATGGAGAGAATGTGAAAGCTATGATTTTTTCATTAAATCAATATTTATTTATTGTACCTTCTGCAAGGTACAAGTAATAAATTAATAGTAGCCACTCACATTTAATTAAGATCTTGCTATAGGCTAAGCACTCTGTCACTGGCTTTACATGTATCATTTTGTTTAATCCCCACAATGACTCTATCAGGTAGTCACTTTTGTTAGTTAAAGAAGTTATATAACTTACTAAATTTGCATGGTTAGAAAGCAGAAAAGCTACAATTTGACCTTCAAACCCAAGTTTTTAGTATTGAAATATACTGACTCCTAGCACAGAGTAAAAGCCATGTTCTCAGTAAGTTTATTAACCCTAGGGTATATAGGCAATAACTTTATTTCTGATCCATTCTAAAGACCGTGATATTATCTCTGATAGTTTAGCTTTCCTCAAATGAAATCAATTGAGTTTGATATTTACTGGATTCCTACACTACACAAAACTGCCCTAGTATATAAAAATACCTATGACACTTGTTCTGCTCCAAAAAACAACTGCAATCTAAAGAAAACCCATATGTATGGTAATGGTGAAGTTAGATATAGGCAGCACCATACAGAAGAAGAAATGAGTCTTTTTCTGGGAAGATTAGGACATCTTCCCAGATGGGGTGCCATTTCAATTGGTCATTGAAAAATTTCTACTTAGAAAGAAATGAATAGGGAATCCCAAGAGAAAAGACAAACTGAACAGAGATATGAAAGCTTATGCAGGGAATATAGTCTAGCATGACTATAGCAAGGGATGTGAGTTTGGAGGGGAGGCATAGTAACACCAGTCACATTCAGGGTATTATGAGAGAATATAGGTATTCATTAATAAAGGAATGTGTTTGTGTGTGCATGTGTGTTTACATCATCAAGGAAAGAAACTGTGGCTTACGTGTAATTTATACGAATCATGCAGTACTGTCTTTCATCTATTGATTGGGATAGTGATGGTCTGTATGATGACTTTGAACAAGAAGAACTAGAATAAAAGAATGACTTGTTCCTGAAGGTTTTTCAGTGTATCCTAATTTGAATGATTATGACAAGGCAAAGCCAGCTAAAGGCATTTATAAGTGCAAGAGTTTGTAGGAAGTAGAGACTTCAGTGAATTGGATGCAGAGGTGACCAGAGCTCTAATTATAGAATTCATTTTCTCCCAGGTGCATGGTTGGCTATGTGAATGCCAGCTTATCTGTGTTTCGAATTTCTGACTTTGAGAACCGATCTGAGCCTGAGTCTGATGGCAGTGAGTTCTCCGGTACTCCTCTCAAGTACTGCAGGTGAGGATGGCATTCAGCCAAACCTGGGCTGGCTCTGCCATGGGGAGGTTTTGCTTAGACAGCCCTTTCTGACTGAATGGGTTTAAAGAAGTGGTTCTCAACCTTGATCATGCATTAAAATCCACTAGAGAATTTTAAAATCTCCTCTGGACCAACTGTGACCTAGTAAATTAAAACAGAATCTCTCAGGTGGAACCCAGACATCCAGATCCAGGGAGTCAAATAAGAGTAATCCAAAGAGACCCACACCAAGACATAATGAAGATGTCAAAAGTTAAAGATAAGGATATTTACAGCAGTAAGAGAAAAACAACTTGTTACATATGATGGGAAACTGCCCCACCAATAAAATGATCAGATTTCTCCGTAGAAACTTGATAGGTCAGAAGGATATGGCATGATCTGTTCAAAGTGCCAAAAGGAAAAAAAAACTGCCAATGAATAATATTCTGCTCAGCAACAGTGTCCTTCAAAACTGAAGGAGAAATGAAGAGTTTTCCAGGCAAGCAAAAGCTAAAGGATTTCATCACCACCAGACCAGCCTAACAAAGGTTAAAGGAATTAACCTTTAATTTCTAAGGTTAAATTTCTTTATGCTGAAATGGAGGGGTACTAATTAGTAACAAGAAAATAGATGAAAGCATAAATTTCACTGGTAAATATATAGAAAAGAAGTGGAAATGATCATTTATAATGTTAGTATGAAGGTAAAAGACAAAACTAGTATAATCATTATAACTACATTAACTAGTTAAGGGATATAAAAATATGGAAAATGTGAACAAAATGTTGGAGGTAGAGTAAAAAATATAGTTTCATAATGTAATCTGACCTAAATAATTATCAACTTAAAATAGACTGTTAGTTGTTATATGTAAGCCTTGTAATAACCACAAAGAAAAAACCTCATAGATTCATGAAAGAAAAAGGAATCCAAGCACACCACTAAGGAAAGCCATCAAATCATAAAGGAAGAGAGGAAGGAAAAAAAAAAAAAAGAAAAGGAACAGAGAGGAACTACAAAACAGCCAGAAAATAATTAACAAATAAGTACATACCTATCAGTAACTACTTTAAATGTAAATTCTAAAATAAATTCTTCAATCAAAAGACAGAGTGGCTGAATGAATTAAAAGACAAGACTGATCTATTTGCTTCCTATAAGAGACTCACTTCTGATGTAAGGACACAAATAGGCTGAAACTGAAGGGATTAAAAAAGATATTCCATGCAAATAAAACTTTAAGAAAAGCTGAGATAACTATGTTGTCTGCTTTAAATACAGATTTTTTAAAAGAATGTAATAGATAAAGATCATTATATAATGATAAAAGGGTTAGTCAGTCCAACAAGAAGATACATTTCCCAACATACCCAACCAATAGACACCTGATATATAAAACAAATAATAATAGACCTAGGGAGAAATAGATAGCATTAAACTAATAGTAGAGAATTTTAATACCCCAGTTACAACAAAGGATAAATCATCCAGACAGAAAAGTCAATAAAATAAGTGGTCTGTACAACATTTTATAGGTATATACAGAGCATTCGATCCAAAAGCAACAGAATGCATACATTTCAAGTGCATGTGAAACATTCTCCAGAATACAAATCAAAACCACAATGAGATACCACCTCACACCAGTGAGAATGGCTAAAATTAACAAGTCAGGAAACAACAGATGTTGGCAAGGATTTGGAGAAAGGAGAATGAATCTCTTACACTGTTGGTGGGAATGCAAGCTGGTGCAGCCACTCTGGAAAACATGTGGAGGTTCTTCAAGAAGTTAAAAATAGAGCTACCCTATGACCCAGCAATTGCACTACTGGGTATTTATCCAAAGGATACAAACATAGTGATCCTAAGGGGCACCTCACCCCATTGTTTACATCAGCAATTTCCACAATAGCCAAACTATGGAAAGAGCCCAAATGTCCATCAATAGATGAGTGGATAAAGAAGATGGTTTATACACACACTCACACACACACACACACACACACACACACAGAGGAATATTACTCATCCATCAAAATGAAGTCTTGCCATTTATATCGACATGGATGGAACTGGAGGGTATTATGCTAAGCAAAATATCTCAGTCAGAGAAAGATGATTATCATATAATCTCACTCATATGTGGAATTTAAGAAACAAAACAGAAGATCATGAGGGTAACTGGGTGATGGGCATTAAGGAGGGTACTTGATGTAATATGCACTGGATGTTATATGCAACTGATGAATCACTAACCTCAAACTAATAATACATCATATGTTAATTGAATTTAAGTTAAAAATAAAAAGAAATAGATCATGTTCTGCCACAAAACAAGTCTTAAACAATTTAAGAAGATTGAAATCACATGAAGCATCTCTTCTGATCCCAATGCCAATGGTATGAAATGAGAAATTACAAGAAGAAAACTAGAAAAACTCACAAATATGTGGAGATTAAACATGCTACTGAACATCCAATGGGTCAAAGGAGAAATAAGATATAGCTAGAGACATTTAGAAATAGACATATAATGTACCAAAACATATGAGATGCGGTAAAAGCAATTCTAAGAGGAATGTTCATAGCAATAAATGCCTACCTCAAGAAACAAGAAAAATCTCAACCTAACTTTATACCTCCAGGAGAAGGAAGGAAGGAAAGATGAATGAACCAACGAATGAAGTTAGTAGAAGGAAGAAAGTAACAAAATCAGAGCAGAAATAAGACTAGAAACAAATAGAAAAGATCAATGAAACTAGGAGGTGGTTCTTCTTTGTAAAGATAAGTAAATAGACGAAACTTTAGCTAGACTTTCCAAGAAAAAAAATATTCAAATGAATGAGAAGTGAAAGAGGATACATGATAACTGATACCACAGAAAAACAAAGGCTCATAAGAGACCAGTAGACAATTATATACCAACAACTTGACAGCCTCAAAGAAATGGATAAATTCCTTGAAACATATAAACCATCAAGGCCAAATCAGGAGCAGAAGGTAAGGTATAATAAGTTCCTGAAAATGTTTTAATTCTTGCATTACATGTAGACATGAGGGTTTATCATACTAAGTATTAAATAAATATAAAGGTTAGAGAGAAGAATATGAATGGATCAATGAGGTTAGCTTAAAAAATTAAATATGATGAGGTTGTACCTGAAGTTGAAAATAATGTTCTATGGAAATGCAAAAGATGAATAATAGTCAAGATACTTCTGAAGAATAATAGTAGAGATTTACTTTATGTTAGAATTAGTATAAAATTATAATCAGTGTAATGGTGTCACAGAATCAAATAAATAGAAAATGGAATAGAATTGAGAACTCAAAAATTGCATATTAATTAAAGGTATAATCACAAAATAACACATACATTATGATTTCATTTATATAGAGTTCAAAGCAGACAAACTCAGCAGTTTTACTCAGAAACACTTGCGTAAGTAGTATAACTATAAAGAAAAGCAGAAAATTAAATAGCAGTTATCTCTCTGGGTGTCTGGGATTGCCAGCAAGGCATTTCTAAGTTACTAACCATGTTCTAGGACTTACCTTAGATGGCGGTTATGTGAAGTTCACTCTCGTTCTTTCAAATGTACATGTACTTTTACATTTTTAAAAATGGGAACGAATTAAGTATACCTGGAACTGGAAAAAAAAAATGTTTGCAAGCCATAACCTAAGTGGGAACGTCCTGCTTTTCCCACATGTAAAACTGAAGCCAAGAAATTACAAGTGTTATGTTTTGGAAACAATTCTAACTCACTTTGAAAAATTCCTGCAAACATTGACACCGCTGGACCACTTAGTTTCTCTGAAGATACTAAATGAAGATTAGAGAAGTAAAACATTGATTCAATTAGCTTTGAAGCTTGGCTTTCTGTCTGTTTCCAGGGAAGTGTTTTGTTTGCACAATAAACATGTACCCAGTCATTTGGCAAAAAAAAAAAAAAAAAAAAAAAATAGCACTCTATCAAAAACAGAGGTGTGGGGCGCAAATGACATCTGAGCACCTCTCGAGCCCCTGCCTCTTTGAAAAGGCCAGTGGGATCAGGAGTAGGCTAGCACTTCAACTGAGAGCTCTGCTTCAAACAGTCATCTGCAAACTAAAAGAAAAGAGTGAGAGTCAACACTTATAGATCCTGGTGAGATGGAGAGACCCTAATTGTGTTACTAGGGAAAACTGATGTCCATAGAAGTTTCATTAATTACCTAAGATCATAACATCAGGCAGACCCCAGCCTTGGTTTGCGTGTGCTTTCCAGCGAGCGCATGATTGGAGAGACAGCTGTGGGCAGTGAAGCACAAGAGAGCCAGACTCATTAGCATCACTAATAGCAATAAGGAGTTTTCTAGAGAGAAACTTGACTTTATGATACAGTAGCTTTAGAGAGCAGGAAGGCCAGAGACCTGCTGCTTCTGAAAACTGGAACTTCCTAAAAATTTCATTCTGAAACCAAGAATCAGAAGTTAAATGCCCGTGTAGGTACATTGCATTCCTTTGTGCACAAATTAGCAGAGCTCTGTGATAGATCCACAAATGGATGTATACTATACAGGGGCTGAACAAACGGATGCATGTTCTCTTTAAGATTTATTCATTTATTCATGAGAGACACACAGAGAGAGGCAGAGATACAGGCAGAGGAAGAAGCAGGCTCCCTGCAGGGAGCCCAATGCAGGACTCTATTCCAGGACCCCGGGGTCAAGACCTGAGCCCAAGGCAGATCCTCAACCACTGAGCCATGCAGGCGTCCCGAGATATAGATTCTCAACAACTGGATCTCTGTATAGAAACTATCTGATATATTGCCAACTCACCATAACCATGAATATAAGTGCTTTCTACATATTAAAAATGTAAAAAATGTTAATTTAAAAAATATAAAAAATCTATTAATTAAAATGCAAGATCACCACCTAAAAACAAGTGTTTTCATTTTTGCATATTTCAGTAGTCTTCGATTATTGGTGGGAGATACATTCCAATACCCCAAGTGGATGCCTGAAACTGAATGATACCAAAACCTATATATACCATGTTTTTTCTTTACACACTTACATAGTAAAGTTTAATTTATAAATTAGGCACAGTAAGAGATTTATAACAATAATAATAATCATAACAATATACTGTTAAGAAAGCTATACGGTATCTCTCTCAAAATACCTAGCACTGTACTCACCCTTCACCTCATGATGATAAGAGATGATAAAATGCCTATGTGAGGAGATGAAGTGAGGCAAATGATATAGGCATTGTGCCCTAGGAATAGGCTACCGTTGACCTTGTGACAATAGAAAGAAGATCACGTGCCTACTGACTGGCAGGGAGGATGTGGTAACTGAAACACAGAGAGCCAAACAGTAGGATGGGAGTGAGGGCAGGGGCAACTACTTGCATATATGTCCAATTTTACAAATAGAGTCATGTTTGATAATCTCTCTCACTGTGTCATAAAAAGTATTTCGTCTTTCTAGTCTCATACTTTAATGAATGGTTGTACTATACTATACAGATGTATATATGAATTCATTTATTTGCTACAAATGTGTAACAGCAATTTGAGGACAATACATTGGTGTCTTTGGAAACAGTCTAGGGGATAACACCATGATTTTCTACCCAATGAATTTAGAAGAGATCTGGGGAGAAAGAGCTTTACTAATATTCTTCAAAAGTAAAGCTGAACAAAGTCTGAGAAGCTAAGAGAGATTGAGCAGTCACCATGAAGGGCACAAGAGCACAGCTAAGGCATAAATAAGAAAGGAGCAGTAGGTTCTGAAAATTTTCTGTTTTAGTGAAGTAACGAAGTATATACTTTATGTTGGCTAATTGAATTTAAAGTTAAGATTTTTTTTTAAGTTTAAGGAGTTAATGAGGGTAACTCTTGAAATATTCAGGTCCCCTCCTTTAAAAAAAATTATTTATTCATGAGAAACATACACAGAGAGGCAGAAGAAGAAGCAGGTTCCCTGCAGGGAGCCCGATGCGGGACTGGATCCCAGGACCCCAGGATCATGACCTGAGCCTAAGGCAGGCTCTCAACCACTGAGCCACCCAGGCATCCCAGGTCCCCTCCTTTTATAAATATATGTTTACCTAATAACCAACCATATGTATAATTAAAAGCATACTGCCATTTTTCTTCTAGAATATTTATTCAGATTATATTTGAAATATAGGTAGCTAAAGACAATAGGAATCACATTATTTTAATTTCAGAAAACACACTTTGATTCTTGACTAGTTGTGCTCTGCAAAAAGTAAAAGAAAGTTAGAACTTTTATTCTTGAATAAATTGGACCTTTGACAGGAGCTATTTATGTAACTATATTCCAAAATAAAAGTGTTCTAGGCAATTACCTAATCCTCATCATTATAGAGAGAACCAACAGCTTAAAGGCACTAATAGATTGATTTTTAATCTCAGCACTAGATACTCATCATAAATATAATTTTACTGACAAAATAAATACACTATTATTATTTACCATAAGTATTAATGATAATTAATAGGATGATTGTGATAATAGTGACAGCTCATTTCTATAGTCCTTAATACTCTTCAAAGATACTCTGCACAGGACAAAAAAAGACAAATAGATCAATGGAAAAGGATAGACAGTCCAGAAATAACCCCACATCTATATGGTCAATTAACCTATGAAAAAGGAGGCAAGACATACAGTGGGGGAAAAAATCAAATGGTGTTGGGAAAACTGGACAGCTCCATGCAAATAATGAAACTGAACCACTTTCTCATAACCATACACAAAAATAAACCCAGAATGGATTAAAGACCTAAATATGAGACCTGAAACCGTAAAACTCCTGGAAGAGAGTTTGGGTGAGCAGTAATCTCTTGGACATCAGCTGCAGCAAATTATTTATGGATATGTGTTCTCAGGCAAGGAAAACAAAGCAAAAATAAACTATGGGGGCTACATGGAAATGAAAAGCTTTTGCAAGGCAAAGGAAATTGGACTCTACATCTGAAACTAATGATGTACTATGTGTTGGCTAATAGAATTTAAATTTTAAAAAATGACAACCTAGTAAATGGGAGTAGATTTTTGCAATTGATGCATCTGATAAGGGGTTTATATCCAAAATATATAAAGAACTTAACACCAAAAAAAATAAACTATCAGATTAAAAAATAGACAGCGGATCTGAATAGACATCCCAAAGAAGACATACAGATGACCAAGAGAGAAATAAAAAGGTACTCAACATCTCTAACCTTGAGCAAAATGCAAATCAAAACCACAATGAGATATCACCTCACACCAGCCAGAATGGCTAGTATCAAAAAGGCAAGAAATAAGTGTTAGCAGGGATACGGGGAAAAGGGAATCCTTGTGCACTATTACTGGGAATGTAAATAGGTACAACCACTGTGGAAAACATTATGAAGGTTCCTCAAAAAATAAGAAATACCATATACTCTAGTAATTCTACACTAGATATTTACCCAAAGAAAATGAAAACAGATTTGAAAAGATACATGTACCCCATTTTATTGAAGCATTGCTCACAATAGCTAAGGTATGGAGCAACCCAAGAGTCCGCTGAGGTACCTAAAGAGGTAGTTTATACATAAAGTGAAATAGTACTCAGCCATGAAAAAGAACAAGATCTTGACATTATGGATGGACCTAGAGGAGATTATGCTAAGTGAAATAAGCCAGACAAAAACAAATACTATATGATTTCACTTATATATGGAATCTAAAAAAAAAAAATAAATGAACAAAAAAAACAGACCCTTAAACACACTGGTGATTGTCAGAGGGAAGTGGGTAGGGGAATAGGCTAAATAGAATGGGGATTAAGAGATACAGACTTCCAGTTATAAAATAAGTCCCAGGATGAAAAAATACAGCATAAGAAATACAGTCTATATTGTGCTAACATTGAATGATAACAGATGGTGACTATACTTATTGTGATGAGCACTAATGTATAGAATTGTCAAATCAGTATGTTCTATACCTGACACTAATATAACATTGTATGTCAATTGTGTGTAATTAAAAAAAAAAAAAGATGCTCTGCACAGGAATTATCTTGTATCCTTATACACAACTTAGTGCTGACCCTGAGGTTAGGTATGATCTTACATGAGCGCCTCGATAATCATAACTTTTCCTCAGATACGGGAATTTGGTGTGTTTACACACAGAATCATTAGAAGAATTAGCATCTCCAGATCTTTCCACATTTCTGGGGCTAATGAAAAGAATACTGGGCTAAGAAATATGAAACTCTATAATATGGAAAATCATTTTTCAGTTTTTCTACCTGTGATAGTAATGATAATGACAAAAATAAAGTGGAGTCACACAGATTTAAGTTCCTAGGACAGGTGCCTACTTCCTAATGGGTGTTCAACAAATATTTGTGGAATTTGATGCAGACTCAAAAGTTATAGTTGGAGCATATATTAGAAAGGACTTTTAAAAAATAATAAAAAATAATAAAAATTTTTTAAAAAGAAAGGACTTTTTTTAGTGGGAAGTGGCAAAAATCCAGTATAAACTGACTTAAAAAGAACATCATTGGTTCAGGTAACTGGAGGTTGGCAGGATGATACTAATGTTAGTAATGGTTGGATCGCAAGCCTCCAGCAGCATCAGCAAGACACTGCTTCTCTACTGGCTCTACATTGTTTCACATGACCTCATTCTTTTTTTTTTTTAAGATTTTATTTATTTATTCATGAGAGAGAGACAGAGAGAGAGAGAGAGAGGCAGAGACACAGGTAGAGGGAGAAGCAGGCTCCATGCAGGGAGCCCAACGCGGGACTCCATCCTGGGCCTCCAGGATCATGCCCTGGGCTGAAGGCAGTGCTAAACCGCTGAGCCACCCGGGCTGCCCTCACATGACCTCATTCTAAGCAAACTCTCTCCACACACAGTCTATGATGGATTTAATTATAATTCACTAAATGACCATTCTAACAGAAGCCCTGATGAGGAGTCTCATTGATCAAGTCTGAGTCATCTTTTGAACTGGGGTCAGGGATGAAGGTGAGCCCTGCCTAAGCCACACGGATAATTCCCCAGAGGAGAAGAGATACTCTTTTACCAGAAGAAAAAAAATAACGGATAAGTGACAAATGTCTAGGATAGAGAAGCTTTTTTGAACTATCTATCATGAATGAGGACTACATGTGGGAATGAATGAGATTTGGGAGTCAGGAAAATCATAGTTCGGAACATAGCATTCATTCTCCTATGTATTTACAGATACCGAGACTACCGTGACCCCCCGCATTCACTGGTGCCCTATGGCTATACATTGCAATTCTGGCATGTTCTAGCAGCTCGATTGGCTTTTATCATTGTATTTGAGGTATGTTCTCTTAACCAATTCCTTTGCCATAATTAAGTAACTAAGAATAATGCATGAATGCAAGTGTGAGAATGTTCAACGTGGTTATTTATGTCCAGAAGTATTATAGTAATATTATATAGCCTCTTTTTTAAATCTTTTTCTTCACCTTGAGTTGTCCAAGAAACGATTGAAAGTCCATTGTTGATTGTTAGTGGATACATCAGAAATCATTATTCTAATGTTCTAGGACCATTGTTATTCGACGTTAGGGAAATTGCAGTTTTTTCCATCCCTACTCCTACAGACTCAGATACATCATGCTTATCATTTGCTTTCCACAAGCCCTCCGAGGTGATTCTTTCTGATGTAGATGTTCAGGGGCTATAGTTTGGAAAACAACTAAGCTGGGTATCACACAAATGGTAGCCTCTCTTTGTGTGTCATCTTGACATTACTTTCATTCAGGACATAAATAAGTATTCATTATCTAAGACTCAAAATTAACTTTAAATCTACCTAGCAATTACTTATATGTCAGTAAAAATACATTGCCTGTTTTCTTTTAGTCTTTAAGAAAATTGCTACTAGAAATCATTTGCATTTCTATGACTGTACTTTATAAATGGAAGTTTCATCTCCTGTCACATAATATTAAAGCCAGATTAATGCAAACCAGGACTGCCTCTTGCCTTAGACTTGACATTTCCTATACCTCTTCTTCCATCATTTTTTTTCCTTCATTCCAGGGAACCAAGAAAAGATAAGCTGTTCTTCCCTGGGAATTCACTTATCTAATACTTTAGAATTATGAGAGTCCTTAAATTATCATCTGGTACTTTACTGGTCATTAACATATAGACAAACAGAAATGACAGTGTTTCTAGTTTCAGCTGTTAGTAAGTCAGGTGTAAAGAATTTGTGGCAGTGTGCCAGAAAAAGTTTCTTCCTGAAATGATCATTTTCTTAAGGCCTATTGATCATTCTTGCAGTCAAATTGGCAAAGTGAATTTAGCAATAGATAAAGCAATTTGAAACATTTTCTTATGATTTTCACAATAATGCCCGTTCTATACATGAGCAGATTGAAACTCAGAGTGACTTTTTCCCAGGTAAGCAGACGTTTCTTAAGTAATAAAAGCCAGGATTCAACCCTGAGTTTTCTGACTCCATGGTATAGGTACTTCTGGCTCTCCTTTGCATTCTCTGACCACTCCTCTACCTTCTTTCCTGATTTCTTTCCTCACATACATCCTCTGGCCTCATTCCACTTTCCAGACACTCAAGAGGCTCCACATCCCTGGAATGAGAGTTTTTATACCACCTCCCAGATCTCTTTCCAGCTAAGGAGGTTCAATAGATCTAATGTGTTGTATTCTCCTTTATGTTTTTAGCATCTCGTGTTTTGTATAAAGCACCTCATTTCATATCTGATCCCAGACCTCCCAAAAGATCTAAGGGATCGAATGAGAAGAGAGAAGTACTTGATTCAGGAGATGATGTATGAAGCAGAACTGGAGCGTCTCCAGAAAGAACGGAAGGAGAGGAAGAAAAATGGAAAAGCACACCACAATGAGTGGCCATGACCAGGTAGGTGAGAGGTGTGCTCATAGTCTAAAACCTCTCCTTGGGTTGAAAGGGATGCTTTAAACTCCCTTGAATCAAAGCTTGCCATTGTCCTACTGATAGGAATCAAACTCCTTAGAAGCTTCCCAAACCAGATTGTTTCTTAATTGTGTAATTTAACTTTCTCTTCCCTTTGCACATAATTCCTACAACTCTACCTCCAATGCCACTCTTGGCCTGGCAGTCAATGCCTTTAGGAGTTGGCCTCAGTGTTCCCTGAAATAAGCCTTCTCTCTCCCTTTTACTCCCAGTCTGGCAATTCTCCTTAAGCAGAAAGAAGTCATGTTGCCTTGAGGATATTAAAGCCACCTTTTTATCCCACCCAAGATGGCCTTCCCTCTATGGAAGGAAGGAAACATTTCTATGGAAACATTTATCATTTCTTCCCAGGATGATCCGTGTCACACCATACCCTCTAAGAAGTTTTCCCCAGACTCATCAGCCCAGTGAGACTCACTTCTTATAAACTTCTCTGATTATTGCATTAGTGCTACATGTATTGGCATATATATTGATCTGTATTGTTAATTTATGATTTTCCCAATAGTTATCAGGCTTCCCCAGCAGAATGGTAAACATCTTTAGGAAAGTTTTTCTGGGTGGTAATTTTATCCTTCCTACTAGTTAACATGGCCTTAAGCACATGGCACCCATTAATGCAATTCAGTCAATAAAGGTTAAGTGGATTAAGGCGACAAACAGTGTAAAGAAGTTTCAGAATGTTCCCACATATCTTATCAGAAAGTTGTCTTGAAACCTTCTCCCTGGCAAATCTATTGGCTGTGTGTCCTTGGGCAAGTCCATTAACCTCTGGGCTTAAGTTTCTTCAAGGATGAAATGCTTAGATGAGCTCTCAGTTCTGGTACTCTGGGAATCTGACATTATGGCATTTCTTTTGCCTTCCTCGCCCTTCATTTCTCTGTCTCCACTGGTTTGAAGATGAACTTTGAAAATGTTGTTCAAAATTTGGCCTCTAAAAGAATGAAATATACAGGAAGGAAAGTTAGGTTTTTCACTTTCCATACCAGTTAATGTGTAGCAGCTATCTGTAGAGATGTTTGTTGTTAAGTTAGTGAATTTGTGTCGTCCCAGATCTGTGTAAAGAGTCCAGGAGGCTGTTATGATTGGGAGATGAGGGTAGACTTGGAGGAAATCACCCAGACCCCCAGGGATAAGAGTGGTATATAGATATTGAACAATACCCCTGCCCTCAATTCCAAAGTAGGCCTTGGTCTCACTAAAGGCAAGACATTTTTTGTAACAGTAATTTTCCCATTTCCCGGATCTGCCATTTGGGTCTGTGATTTTGGGAAAATTGCTTAATTTTTCTGAGCCTGCTCATTTGGCAGAACCAATATGCAGCTCAAATAAGGCAATGTATATGAGACACATGTGAAACAATAAAATGCTATAGAATACTAGGTGGAGTTCGTATTGTTAACTATTTTGTTATATAGTCTGCCGGATTCTAGACTTTTCCATTCTCTATCTGTATGACCTGGAATGGAGTGTTCATGTGGATTTGATTTCCACATTATACGACAGTAAAGAAGCTAGACTGAGCAATACTTTAAGAGCCTATGCAACTTTAACCTTCTGGGATCCTAGAATTGGTTCCAAGCCCCTGGCCCCAAACCCCATTCTGATCACCTCTTCTCTGGCTCTGGTCAGCCATCCAAGGAGAAAGAGTGACTATCCAGGTGGCCATGTTTGAGGGTAGGAGGCAGACATCAGAGAAGAGAGCTGCTCCCAGGAGCTCCAGTAACTAGACACCAAGGTGCAGCAGTAGCATTACCTCCATCTAGGGGCCACGCTGGGCTACAGGGCTGGTAACCAGTCGGGAGTTTCTTCTGGCCTCATCACTGGGGGCTGCTATCTCCCCAGAGGACATTTCTAATTTTTGCTTGAAAGCATAGTGTTTGTCTGTCTGTCTCTATTCCCCCAACAGTTGGCAGGATGTCACCTTGCTTCAGACTGCCTTTCTGACTCAGTCTGTTCATCTGTAAAGCAGGCACAATAATGTTTATACCATACCTGACTCAGTTTGGGGTTACAAATTCTTTGAGTGCCTTTGACTCATGGTGAGTACAAACCAACCATTGTACACTGTGTTCTTAAGCCATTGTGTGTACCTAGGGTTTCAATGCCTTCTTTTTTCTTCCTAGGTAATAGTTCATTTCCAAGCCAAGGACCTGAATTCTGTTTACTTCTCCCAGCTGTGCAAAAGCACATTCAAGTGAATGACTAAAATGCAACTGCAGTGCATGTCGCAGACATTGGCAGCAGCAGGGGGGTCAGCACCCTTAAAGGACTACCTGGGAAATCATGCTGCTGTGAAATCACGTTGCAGCACACAATTGCTATCTATCCATAGACCATTCTTGACCAAGCAAGCATGCACATCATGGGCAGTTACATTCTCAAGTTTTTAAAACCAAGGGGAACTTGTATACTGGGCCTGTTTTTCAGCCTGTTTGCTACCTTTTTTGCATTCTACCCCATATGAATTTTACAGACACTGGGCAAATAAGGGTATTCAGACACCTGGACACACATTCCTAGAATGTTGTAATGTCCTAATTCCATGTCACCAAATGATACAGACAAGACCCTGTTTACAATTTTTTCTTTTTTTTTAATTTCAGATCTTTCTGAGGAGATTATTATATATGACATATCTATAGCTATGTGTATGGCCATAGATGTATTTCTGTGTGTACATATGTATAGTCATGTATTCTTACATATGTACATACAAATACAGAGATATATAAAGTACATAGAAATTCCTTACCTGTAAATAGCCAAAAGGGTAATGACATGAATGATAAATTTTCACATTTAAATAATCATCAACATGAAGCCATGTTTAATGCTTGTATAATGTGATGCAATAAAATTTAAAATAAATTTATGCACACGGAATATTTTCAGTTGGGCCTTCTGAAATTCTGTCATGTTTTTTTCTCATAAAATAAGAGAAATCAGAGTGAGATCTTTAAAGAAAGATTTATTACTCCCACACACTCCTGAGAAATCACTTCACCTTTGAGACAGACTATATTTTTTCTAAATCCACCTTTTCCATCTTGTCTCTATTGCTACCTTTTTAGAGTACCAACCCAACTAATTAGAAATCACTCAGAAAAACTTGGAAAATGTCACATACTTTGTTGACCTTGACACACTTTGTTGAAGAAAAAGGAAATATAGCCAATGACACTTATGCTGTCGTGATTACCCTGCTTACACTAGTTTGGTCTGTTAATCCTAAGGAAGAAGCCATCTGTTTGGGAAAAAAAAAAAGTTTCTAAGCATTCCTGTTGTGGTAACTCTTGTTCTGGAGATAGCAGAACCTACCCTTCAACTATATTATCATCTTGCCTATGTTAGCTAAAGGGATGAGAGTGTTCCCAATACCATGTCCATCAAACACTATCCCCTCTTAGATGTGTGTTCTCTTCAGCTGATTGATTCCTAAAGACCTTAGATGTTTTCTTAGCCTATATAGAAGCAGTCAGTCAGAGTGGCTTTGGGCAGGCCAGAACTTCAACTATTTCTTAGTTTTGTCTTTCCATGGCCTGGTGTTCCTAGGAGTGAAATTCCAACCCTAGCAGGGCCTAAACTAAGGATACACTTTATGGAAACTGAAGACAAAAGGCCATTGAAAGAGTTTTCTTTTCAATCATTGGCTAAGAAGACTGTGAAATACTTCACAGCAGCCCCAGGGAGAGGAATTTCCATGAAAAGTCTCAAGAGATGAAATGAAAGAGACATTCCAATAAGACAAAACTCACAGCCCTGGACAAAGCCTGTAACTTGTTTGTTGTGCCTGAAGCTCCATGCTCATGGCCCAATAAATCCTTGGGGCAGGGAGAGCAGCCGGGGCAAAGGAAAGAATTGTGAGCCCCTCTTTGGATTTGGAATGGACCATGAACATTCAGAGCTAGGTAGAGGACTACTGAACACATTGGTCAAGATAAAGAAGTAGACATTTAAGTATCACTTTCTATCTGGTCTGAGCATAAACTGAACTTAACACTATAGCCAGAATTTTTTTTTTGCCTGTGGATTCCACCTTTGCTATTCCAAGTGTTTCTTATGATCACAATTCCTGATGTTTCTGACATACAGTTCTTTTCTTCCTCTCTTCCTCCTTTCCTCTCTATCTCCCCACATGGAGACCAAAAAAAAACCACATTGGAAGAGTAAGAGAAACAGCTACATGCTGACTACATAGCCCCTCCTCCAGGCTGGTACAGTGCTATGCCAACAGTCTCCCCTGAGCCTACAGTTCCTCCGGGGAGAGGGGAGAAAACCCAATGTGGACATCCAGCACCCCCAGTGTTGTAGGTTACTTTTTAGCAGTCCCCATTCCAATTTTCCCCAGAGGAATTACAGATGAATCAGCAGGACTTGACCACTGGAAATCTGATTGGGTGGAAAAGTGTGGAGGGGCTTGCAACAACCAACAGTAAGATCTTGGAAAAATGAGCAACCAGCTAAAACGCCCAAGAAGTCATCCCAGCCAGTGGTTTTATTTATCTGCAGAGCCATGACCAGGAAGCTTGGTGGGATGCAGGTCTGCCTGATCCAGGTCCTCAAAATACACAAAATGGCTAAATGCATCAAAAACAAAATCCAATGATATGCTGCCTAAAAAACACACATCAGACTGAGTGAAGAGACAGAAAAAGATATTTCAAATAAATGGTAACCAGCAAAACAAAATTCAAGAGTAGATATACTTCTATCAGACAAAAGAGGTGTTAAGCGAAAATGGTAAAAGGCAAAGAAGGTCATAATACAATGATAAAGGGGTTACTCCATCTAGAAAATGTAATAATTATAAATATTTGCACCCAGCATCAGAATACTTAAATATATAAACCAAAGGTAATAGAGCTAAAAGGAGAAATGAACAGCAATACAATAGTTGGGGACTTCAATACCCACTCTCAATAATGGATAGATCATACAGACAGAAAAAAAAATCAATAAGGAAACGGCAGATTTGAATAACACTATAGACCAAATGGACCTAAAGGACCTAAGAAAACATTCTGACAACACCAGAAGACACATTCTTCTCAAATGCACATGGAACATTTTCTAGGATAGACCATATGTTAAACTACAAAATAAGTTTTAGCAAATTCAGAAAGACTGAAATCATACCAAGTATCTTCTCTGTCCATTACTGGTATGAAACTGGCATCAATAAAGGAGAGAAACTGGAAAATTCATAAATGCATGGAGATTAAATAATGTTCTCCTGAACAACCAATGGATCAAAGAAGAAATTAAAAATAACTTGGAACAAATGAAAATGGAAACGCAATATACTAGAACCTATGGGATGCAACAAAGCAGTTCTAAGAGGGAAATTCATAACAGCATATGCTTACATTAAGAAACAAGAAATTAGCTCAAATAAACAACCTAACTCTATACCATAAGGAACTAGAAACAGAATAAAAACTGAGCCCAAAGGTAGCAGAGGAAAGAAATATTAGAGCATAAATAAAAAATAGGAAAAAAAATTCAAGATTATCTTTTCATAAAACCGTTTTGTTAAAACTGACAAACTTTTAACAAAACTAAATCAACAAAAATTACAAATGAAAAAGACATTACAACTGAATCTACAGAAATATAAAGATCATAAAAGGCAACTAAGAACAACCACATGCCAACAAACTTGAGTACCTAGAAGAAATGAAAACATTCCTAGAAACATGCAACCTACCAAGACTGAATCAGGAAGAAATAGAAAATCTGAACACACCAATTTCTAATAAGGTAATCAAATCAGCATTCAAAAATCTCCCAATGAAGAAAAGCCCAGGCCAGATGGCTTCAATGGTATAGTCTACCAAATATTTAAGCAAGAATTAATGCCAATCCTTCTCAAATCTTCCTAACAAAAATCAAATAAGACAGAAGACTATAAAACTCATGTTGCCAGGTTAGAAGTACTTTGATACCAAAATCAAAGAAGGACACTATAAGGAAGGAAAACTTCAGGCCAATGTCCCTGATGAATAAGATGCAAAAATTCTCAGTAAGGTAGTAGCAAGCTGAATTCAGCAGCACATTAAGAGGGTCATTCACAGGGGGACCTGGGTGGCTCAGTTGGTCAAGCATCGGCATTGGGCTCAAGTCATGATCCCAGAATCCTGGGCTTGTACTCAGCACTGAGTCTGCTTGTCCCTCTCCTTCTGCCCCTCTCTCCTGCTTATGCATACTCTATCTCTCAATAAATTTTTTTTAAAAAAGAGGGTCTTTCATGATGATACAGTGGGATCTATCCCTGAGTGCAATGATTGTTCAACACACACAAATCAATAAATGTGATACATCACATCAACAGAAAAAATCATGATTATTTCAATAGATGCACAGAAAATTTTTGAGAAAATTCAACATTTGTTCATAATAACTTCCAACAAATTAGGTAGAGAAGGCACATACTTCAACATAATAAAGGTCAAATATGGCTATCCCTCAGTTAACATAGTCAATAGTGAAAAGCTGAAAGCTATTCCTCTAAGAGCAAGAACAAAGATGCCTATTCTTACCACTCCTACTCAACGTAGCTCTTGAAGTCCTTCCTACCCACTGCAGTCAGACAAAAAATAAAAGACATCAGAAATGCAAAGGAAGAAGTAAAATTGTCTCTATTTACAGAAGATTTTATTGAGAGAAAATATATAGACTAAAATTCTAAAAAAACTGTTAGATCTAATCAACAAAGTCAGTAAAGTTGTAGGAAACAATTAACATTAAAAAAAATAAGTGGCATTCTCATGGATTGGAAGGACAAATATTGTTAAAATGTCCATACTCCCAAAGCAATCTACAGGTTTAATGCAATCTCTATCAAAATACCAACAGCATTTTTCACAGAACTAGAACAATCCTAAAGCTTGTATGGAACCACAGAAGACACTGAATAGCTAGTGCAATCTTGTAAAACAAAACACAAAACAGAGGTATCATGCTGGAGAGCCTTGGGAAGATGGGGAGTAGGAGAACCCTAAGCTCCCCTCATCCCGTGTTTACAACCAAATGTCACTCACATCTAAGTAAATAAACCAGAAAGTGATCCAGAGACAGAATAAACTCCACAAGTAAACGTACAGAAGTTCACTGGGGAGATTAGGAAGGGCAAAGACAGTGTCAGGAGCTGCCTGTATGAGGGAGGGAGCTGCAGCCTTGCAGAAGGGAGAGCACCAGGGAGCCCACGTGGAGAAAATGAATCCCTATAACGTCTGGTCTTGAAAACTAGAAGGGGCTAAATCCCATGACTTTGTTTTTTTTTTTATTATTGCAGATTTTTTTAATTTCTTATAATCACATTTTTAACCACAATATAATTTATGTACATTATATTAGTTGCAGGTGCACAATGGAATAATTTAATGTGTATGTATTAGAAAATGATCACCACAATAACTCTAGTTCATATCCATCAGCATACAGAATTACAAAATTTTTTTCTTTTGCGATGAGAAATGTTAAGATCATTCTCTTAGTAACTTTCAAATATATGATATTATTAACTGTAGTCAATATGCTGTGCCTTATATCCCCAGGAATTATTTATTTTTTATTTATTTATTTATTTATTTATTTATTTATTTATTTATTGTATGACCGCTAGCACTTGGAGCCTGGGGCTTTAAAAGTCAACTGACTCAGCATTGGGAGGGTGAGTGCCAGCCAGGCTCCTGGCTTAAAGAAACAATGGCCCAATGAGAGGCAACATAGATGCAACAGCTTACATAACAGGAGAGAAGTCTGTTTATACTGATTTTGGAGCATGTCAGCTGACTTCTCAGGGAGCAAAGAAGCTGGCAAGTGACATTTTCTTCCCCTCCGCTTGCCCATGAGTTCTCCTGAGGACTCCAAGCCTGCTGGCCTTGGCCCTGGGCTCAGCACAAATTTTCTTAATGCCACGTATGCCCCCTGGCCACTGTACTTCAGGTGATCTGGCCTATGATTAGTGGCTCTGCACAAATCTTGCTAAAGCCTACACACCCTATTCAGCCACTGCGTGCACAGACGTTGTATACCCCAGGTTCCAAACTTCTCCACACTTCTCACACAGACACCATACCCAGGTACTGCATGAACAGATGCTATAGGTCCCTGGCCACTTCAGTTGCTGTGTGGTTTGCTTCCAGAAGCCACTGGGCTGTGGAGGATAGGGCCAGGACAGGTGGCTCAGTGCAAATTTTGCTAACACCACCACTCAGCACAAACCCTTCTGTTGTCATGGCCCCTCAGAGCCGGCCTGCCTGAGTCTCAGAGAGCAACATCACAGAGAGCAAGCACAGCCCACAAAAGGCAAGGAGCCAGTGCAGATATCTGGACTGAAAGGAAAAGCAACTCAGACACAATAGCAGGATGCAAGCAACACACATAGGAGACTCCCCTGAAGAGCCAGGTTCTGGTGGACAGGAGACACTGCCCTGAAGGTCACTATAGGACCTCTTTTTCATGGGTCTTCTGCTTTCAAGAGAAGCCTTTCCTAACACAGAAGTAGACACAAAGAGGCAGACAAAATGAGGAGACAGAAAAACATATCCCAAATGAAAGAACACGACAAAATCGCAACAGGAGATATAAGTGAAAGGAGAAATAAGTAATATGCCTGATACAGAATTTAAAGTAACGCCCATAAAAATACCCATAGGACTTCAGAAAAAGGTGGAGAGCATCAATGAGATCTTTGACAAAAAGATAAATAACATCAGATATGAAGAACTAAAAAAATACAATAAATAGTAGGCTACAGGAAGCACAGTGCTAAAGAAGTAATTTTAAAGGTTGCAAGAGAAAAGAAAACAATTACATACAATGGAAACCCCATAAGGCTATCAGGTGATTTTTCAGCAGAAATTTTATAGATCAGAAGAAAGTAGCATGATGTATTTAAAGTACTGGAAGGGAAAAAACTGCAACCAAGAATATTTTATCCAGCAAGGTAATCTTTCAGGATAGGAGAGAGTAAGAGTTTCCCAGAAAAACAAAAGTGTAAATTATGACCACAAAATTATGACCACTAAGCTAGCCCTACATGTTAAGGGTGACTCTGAGTGGAAAATAAAACCATAAATAAGACTAAGAAAAACAAAAGGCACAAAAATAAAAAAAAATAAATTTAAGCAAGTCTGTAAAAATCAGTCAAGAGAAGCATAGAACAAAAAGGATATAAAAGATGATACCCAACAGCTGAAACAAGGAGGGAAAGGAGCAAAGAATGAGTTCAAAATTAAGCAACCAACCAAAAAAAAAAATTGAGCAACCATCAGCTTAATACAGACTGTTATTGGCAGAAGATGTTCCATATAAACTGAATGGTAACCATAAATCAAAAACCACTAATACATATAATAGTAATAAACCTAACTGAAGAGGTAAAAGACCTGCCCTCTAAAAACTATAAAACACTGATGAAAGAAATTGAAGATGGCACAAAGAAATGGAAAGATACTCCCTTCTCATTGATTGGAAGAACAAATATTCATAAAATGTCTGTACTACCCAGAGCAATCTACACATGTAATGTAATCCCTATCAAAACACCACAGTATTTTTTACAGAACTAGAACAAACAATCCTAAAATTCATACGGAACCACAAAAGACACTGACTAGCCAAAGCAATCTTGAAAAAGAAAAGCAAAGCTGGTGGTATCACAATTCTAGACTTCAAGTTATATTACAAGCTGTAGTAATTAAAACAGTATGGTACTGGCACAAAAATACACATAGATCAATGTAACAGAATATAAAATCCAGAAATAAACCCACAATTCCATGGTCAATTAATCAACAAAGCAGGAGAGAATGTGCAATGGGAAAAAGTCTCTTCAACAAATGTTGTTGGGAAAACCAGACAGATACATGTAAAAGGATGAAACTGATCCACTTTCTTACACCATATACAAAAATAAACTCAAAATGGATAAAAGTCCTAAATGTGAGACTTTAAACCATAAAAAAAAATCCTAGAATAGAACACAGGCAGTACTTCCTATGACATGGACAGTAGCAACATTTTTCTAGATGGGTCTCCTAAAGCAAGAGAAATAAAAGCAAAATTAAACGATTGGGACTACACCAAAATAAAAAGATTCCACATGACAAAGAAAATAATCAACAAACTAAAAGACAACCTACAGAATGGGAAAAGATATTTGCAAATGACATATCCAATAAAGGGTTAGTATCCAGAATAAAAAAAACTGGTAACAACTCAATACCCAAAAACCAAATAATCCTATTTAAAAATAGGCAGAAGACATGAATAGACATTTCTCCAAAGAGGACATACAGATGGCCAATAGACACTATTGAAAAGATGCTCGGGCAGTCATTATCAAAACTACAAAGAAATGTCACCTCACCTCTGTCAGAATGGCTAAAATCAACACAAGAAACAAAAGTTTTTGTCAAGGATGTGGAATAAAAGGAAACCTCTTACACTGTTGATGGGAATAAAAACTGGTACAGCCACTGTGGTAAACAATATGAAGGTTCCTCAAAGTTAAAAGTTGAACTACCCTAGGATCCAGTAATCACACTACTGGGTATTTACCCCCAAAATACAAAAAACCATTAATTGAAGGGGATACATGCACTCCTATGTTTATTGCAGCATCATTTACAAAAGCCAAATTATAATAGCAGCCCATGTCCACTGATAGATGAATGGATAAAGAAGATATGGTACATGTGCATATAAATATATAATGGAATATTATTCAGCCATTGCAATGTCATTGATGGATCTAGAGAGCATAATGCTAAGTGAAATGTCAGTCAGAGATAACAAATACCATATGATTTCACTCATATATGGAATTTAAGAAACAAAACAAACTAACAAAGAAAAAAAAAAAGAGGCAAACCAAGAATCACACTCTTAATTGTAGAGAACTGATGATTACCAGAGGGAAGGTGGGTGAGGGAATGGGTGAAATAAGTGACAGGGATTGAAGAGTACACTTATTATGGTAAGTGCTAAGTAATGTATAGAATTGTTGAATCACTATATTGTACACATGAAACTAATAATAACACTATATGTTAACTATGCTGGAATTAAAAGACAGACAAAAACACCACAAAAAAGAGGGCAGCCCAGGTGGCTCAGTGGTTTAGCGCTGCCTTTGGCCCAGGGTGTGATCCTGGAGACTTGGGATTGAGTCCCATCTCGGGCTCCCTGCATGGAGCCTGTTTCTCTCTCTGCCTGTGTCTCTGCCTCTCTCTGTCACTGTGTCTCTCACGAATAAATAAAATTAAAAAATCTTAAAAAAACACCACAGAAAACTACAGGTTAATACCACTGATGAACAAAGATGCAAAAATCCTCAACAAAATATCAGCATACGGAGTTCAACAATATATTTTAAGAAAATAATTTACAACAATCAAGTAGTATTTATTTCAGAGATACAATTGTGTTTCAATATTCACAAATCAATGTGATAGGTCACATTCACCAGAGAATAGATAAAAACCATATGATTATTTCAATAGATGTAAAAAAGCATTTAACAAAATACAACATCCATTCATGATAAAAAAAAAAACTCTCAAAGTTGATTTAGAAATAAGACAACTCAACATAATAAAGGCCATATATGGAAAAACCCACAGCTAACATTATATTCAATGATGAAAACTGAGAGCTTTTCTTCTAAGAGTAGGAGCAAGACAAGAACAAGAATGTTTGTTCTCACAATTTTTATTTGCATAGTACTGAAAGACCTAGCAGCAACAATAAGACATTAAATAAAAGGCATACAAATTGGTAAGGAAGAAGTAAGCCTGTCACTATTTGCAGATGGCATACTATATATATAAAATCCTAAAGATGACACAAAAAAACTATTAGAACTGATAAATTCAGTAAGTTGCAAGATACAGAACCAATATACAAAAATCTGCTGTTTCTATACACTAATAATAAAGTGGCAGAAAGAGAAATTAAGAAAACAATCCTATTTATAATTTCACCAAAAATAATGAAATACCTAGGAATAAAGTTAACCAAGGAGGTGAAAGATCTGTAGTCTAAAAACTATAAAACACAGATCAAAAAAATTGAATATGATGCAAACAAATGGAAATATATTGCATGCTCATTGGGAGAATTAATATTGTTAAAATGTCCATACTCCCCAAAGCAATCTACAGCTTCAATGCAATCCCTATAAAAATTTCAACATTTTTCACAGAACTAGAACAAATAATACTAAAATTTGTGCAGAACAAGAGACCCTGAATAGCCAAAGCAATCTTAAGAAAAAGAAAAGGAACACAGCTAGAACTATCATAACCTCGGATTTCAAGATATACTACAAAGACACAATAATCAAAACAGTATGGTACTGGCATAAAAATAAACACATATATCCATGGGATAAAATAGAGAGTCCAGAAATAAACTCAAGCTTATATTGTCTATTAATCTATAGCAAAAGAGGCAAGACTATACAATGAGGGAAAGACTCTCTCTTCCATAAATGGTGGTAGGAAAACTGGATAGGTACATTCAAAAGGCTGAAACTTGATCACTTTCTAACACCATATACAAAACGTAAGCTCAAAATGGATTAAAGACCTAAATGTGAGAACATAAAACTCCTAGAAGAAAATATAGAGGATTATCTCTTGGACATGGGCATTAGCAACATTTTCTACAGGTCTCCTGAGGCACGGGAAACAAGTGCAAAAATTATTACTATTGGACTATAATCACTAAGTATCAGAAATGCAAATTGAAACCACATTGAGATACCACCTTACACCTGTCAAAATGACTAGACTCAAAAAGACAAGAAATAACAAATGTTGGCAAGGATGTGGAGAAAGGAATCCTCGTGCTCTGTCAATGAAAGCATAAACTGGTGCAACCACTTTGGAAAACAGTATGGAAGTTCTTTTAAAAATTAAAAATAGAAATACAATGTAATCCCATATTTCCACTACTGCATGTTTACTGAAGAAAACAAAAACACTAATTTTAAAAAATATGTGTATCCCTATGTTTATTACAGGATTATTTACAAAAGCCAAGATATGGAAGCAACCCAGATGTTCATTGATAGATGAATGGATAAAAAAGTGATATATATGTATATAATATATATTATATATAATGGAATATATATTATATATCACTTTTATAATATATTATATGTATATAATGGAATATTATTCAGCCATAAGAAGGATAAGATCTTGCCATTTGTGACTATATGGATAGACCTAAAATAATACTAAATGAAAAAAGACAGAAAAAGACAAATACCCTATGATTTCACTTATATGTGGTCTCTAAAAAATAAAACAAACAAAAAAGCAGACTCTAAAATACAGGAGAACAAGCTAGTGGTTGCCCAGGGAAGGTGGGTAGAAAGATGGCTGAGATAGATAAAAGAGCTTATGAGACACAAACTTCTAGTTACAAAATGAGTAAGTCATGGAGATAAGAAGTACAGCAAAGGGAAGGAATATAGTCAATAATATTGCAGTACCGTTGTATGGTGACAGATGATGACTGCAATTATCATGGATTGAGTAATGCATAGAATTGTTGAAACAGTATTTTGTGCACCTGAAACTAATATTGTATGTTATTTATACTTCCATCAAAAAGGAACTAATATAAAATAATAAAAAATCCAATTAAAATCAGCCAAGGATCTGATTAGATATTTTTTTCAAAAAGGTCATGCAGATGGCCAACAGACATATTAAAAGGTGCTTAACATCACTATCATCAGAGAAGTGCAAATCTAAACCACAATAAGGTATCCCCTCACACCTGTGAGAATGGCTATTATCACATGGAAGAGAAATAACAAGCTTTGGCGAGGATGTAGAGTAACTAGAACACTTGTGCACTGTTGGTGGGAATAAAATTGGTGTGGCCCCTATGGAAAACAGTATGGATGCTTCTCAAAAAACTGAAAATAGAAATAGAATTTCAAATAGAAAACATGATCCAACAATTCCACTCTGGGATTTTATGCAAAGAAAACAAAAACACTAACTCAAAAAATTATCTGCACACTCGTGTTTATTGGGGAATTGTTTATAATAGCCATGACATGGAAGCAACCTAAGTATCTATTGATGAATGAAAGGCTAAAGAAATTATGAGATATCTAGATATACATTTATAGCTATGTATATAGATGTGTGTGTGTGAGTGTAGATACACACATAATGGAATATTATTCAACTGTTAAAAGAAGGAAATCTTATCGTTTGCAACAACAACACATGTGGACCTTGAGGGCATTCGGCTGAGCAAAATAAGTCAGAAAGAGAAAAACAAATACTATATTATCTCACGTAGATGTGGAAGCTAAAAAACTAACTCCCTAAAATCCCCAACACTGAACTCATAGAAAAGGAGGACAGATTGATGGTAGTCAGAGGTCGAGGATGAGTGATATGGGTGAAGGTGGTCAAAGGCACAAACTTCCATATATAAAATAAAAAAATCCGAGGGATATAATATATGTCACGGTGATTATAGTTTATAATACTGTATTCCATATTTGAAAGTTGCTAGAGAATAAATCTTAAGTGTTTTCAATATAAGAAAAAATTATAGCTGTCGAAAAGGATGTTAACTAGACTTGCTGTGATCATTTCAAAATATATACAAATATCGAATTATCTAGTACACCTAAAACTAATATAATGTTATATCTATTATATCACATTTTAAAAATATAAATAAGTACTAGGGATATAATGTACAACAGGAGGACTATAATTAATACTGTTTTATGGTATATTTCACAGTTCTTTTTTTCATTTATTTATTTATTTATTTAGTCTATTTTTTTATTGGAGTTTGATTTGCCAACACATAGCATAACACATAGTGCTCATCCCGTCAAGTGCCCCCCTCAGTGCCCATCACCCCTCCCCCCACCCACCTTCCTTTCCACTACCCCTTGTTAATTTCCCAGAGTTAGGTGTCTCTCATGCTCTGTCACCCTCACTAATCTTTCCCACTCATTTTCTTTCCTTTCCCCTTTATTCCCTTTCACTATTTTTTATATTCCCCAAATGGATGAGACCATATAATGTTTGTCCTTCTCTGACTGACTTATTTCACTCAGCATAATACCCTCCAGTTCTCCATGTTGAAGCAAATAGTAGGTATTTGTCGTTTCTAATGGCTGAGTAATATTCCATTGTATACATAGACCACAGCTTCTTTGTCCATTCCTGCACCTCAATGCTTATAGCAGCAATGTCCACAATAGCCAAACTGTGGAAGGAGCCTTGGTGTCCATCAAAAGATGAATGGATATTTCAGTTTTTAACGGAGTGTATCTTTAAAGTTCTCATCATAAGAAAAACAACCTTTAAAAAATTTTTGTATCTATGGGCAATGATGAATGTTAACTAAACTTAAATCATTTCAACAATATATGCAAGTCAGATATTATGCTGTACACCTTACATGTATATGTCCCAGTATGCCAATTATATCTCAACAAACTGGAAAAATAAAAAAAAAGAAATCAAATGTTTATTGGATGAATGCATGCAAAAACAAATAATATAACCATCAAAAAATATGTTAAACTTTCTTTCCCAGTCTTGATGGTGGAATATTTTAAATCTCATGCATATTGAATATGCCATAATTTGAGGATTTTCTAATGTACCGAATCTTGTAAGTTTTTATGAGACTAGAATATTAGAAATATCCTACTTCAATACTGTAATCCTCATTAAAACTTCAACCATCTGGATCCTTCAAAGTGATTCCACTTTGAAGTGGAATAGTGATTCCATATATAAAGTTATCCAAATAGCAAGGGTGGTTCATCTTGGAACTGACAAAATTTTATTTTTGCTGATTTTTTAAAAGGACATCTTTCTACAAATGTACCACTTTCTGGAGGTTCTTTTCTTTTTTTTTAAGAGTTTATTTATTCGTGAGAGACACACAGAGAGAGGCAGAGACACAGGCAGAGGGAGGAGCAGGCTTCATGGAGGGAGCCCAGTGTGGGACTCAATCCCGGGACTGTGGGATCATGCTCTGAGCCAAAGGCAGACACTCAACTGCTGAGCCACCCAGACGTCCCAGCTTTCCAGAAGTTCTTAAAGGAAATTGAAACCCATGTACCCTTCTCTTGTTGCTTCAGTGTCAGCACTGTAATTATTCTAATGTACAGTAGAGACAGGTTAAGAAGATAGCAAATGCCCCTGCCGGACAGCAGACCTTTCTAGATTCAATGCTCCAGAACCTCAAATGATTCTCAGGAAAGTTCTGGTAAAAGACCTCACTTGCATCTTGGCCTTCAGAGCTGGCCACTCTACTTACACAACATTTTTTACCTCAGTCCCATCTCCGTGCTAGCCAGGGCTACCTCTCACACCCCCAGAAGAGCGGATGCCTTCAATCCTCCCAAAGCTTTGCTTGTACTACTCCATGCAAAACATATTCCCTCTCTTCTTTGCATGTTCAGATCATCTCTAGCTTTAAGGTCCAATTCAAACTCCAACAGCTCCACAAGTACGTCTCTCAACAAGTCATATCCCTAGTTCCTCTCTTGCTGGAAGTTCACCCAGACTCTTTGCTTAGCTAGCACATGCATGTCTGTTGTGCCCTCACATAGCTTGTAGATGATAGAGGTCAAGAACCACACCATAACCTTCCTCAATGCCTAGCAGAGTGTGACGCCTACAGTCAAGTGTTCAGCGCTGTTTCAAATAAATAAATAAATAAATAAATAAATAAATAAATAAATAAATAAATCTGAGAGGGAGACATGGTGGTTTATGGCGCATAACTGATTCAAGCTCACTTTCCTGTAAATACATTTTATCGTGAAAGGGACAAGTGTAAGACATTAACTTTAATCCTCTAGTGAAGAAATTAAAGTGACTCAGATTTAAATGACCGCTATTGTTTTATCCAACAGGGATATTAATTTCTCCAGATTGCCCATCAATTGTCCAGATTTACATAACAGTTTTATAAATTTCACAAAAAAATTTAAGAAGGCTTGCTTAACAACACATTCATTACACAAGTGGTTTTGAATACCTGATATACTCAATCCACTAGTGGGAGAAGGATAAATACAGAGCTGTTATTAGTGGTCCTCTGTAGAGCTGCACTCAGCTTGCCTAGACATCAGCCCCCAAAGAGATAATTTTTAATTTTCATTCATTCAGGCCTCACTAATTAGGAAGTTGTGATCCTACTGGAGGGCTGAAGTTAAATATGCAAATACTGTGAACAAAATAGAGTAAATATTTGAACAATTTTCAAAGGAATCATTTATGGCTTATTTGCTAGTCATAAACCCAGTTTGTTTTTTGTACTAATGATCATTATCATCTAGTTCAGCAGTTCTCAAACTAATTCTAGCATGCATTACAATCACCTGGACCACTGTTGTTCCTAATTTGGTAGGTCTAAGGTGGGCCAGAGAATTTTAATTGTTTCAAGTACTCAAGTGGTATTAATACTGTTGGCCAGTGACCACTAGAAAACTACTGATCTACTCAATATTTTGCTATAATTTGAATTACTTTAATATACCCTACAACTCAAGCCGAACCTAGTTTTCTCTGGCTGTGCAATATTTTAGAGAATATCACCCTGGTGTTTTATAAAGTAATGCTTCAACTAGGTGAACAGACATCCAGTGATAAAAAACAATTCAACTTTATTAATTTCACAAGCGACTTATTCTCACTTCACAGCAGTAGTGAGCACCTTGGGGAAAAAAAATCTAGAAACATGAAATCCTAACTCTCCTTGGATATAAATAGGAATACTAAGACTCACTAAGAATTCAGGCCGTATAGATTTGGTTGGCATTTCATTTTCACCTAACCATGTACTGTGCACCGTGAGTGAGTCTGTCTCCTCATCCATAAAGTGGAGTAAATAATGCCCTAAGTAGACCTTGAGCTCTGACTGCAGTAATTGTTTCACTCATCTACAGGACCTAATAGAGTCTCTAGCCCATGGTAGGCACTCCACAGTGTTGAATGAATTAATTTAAAATTGATCCTGTCTCCGGAACAGCAGAGGTTCCCATAATTAAAAGCCTAATTTTGTACTGAAGTGGTGGTTCGCAAATATTAGAGGGCACGAAGAATACTTTGGAAATTTGGTAAAAATCAGGATTCAGTGGCCCCACCTCAGAGTTTCTGACAGTTTCTCCAGGTTGGAGTCCAGGAATCTGCATTTAAAGTACATCTGCTGAATGATTTGTACAAAAGTAGTTTGAAAACCATACAGTTTTATTTTTTTTATTTTTTTATTTTTAATTTTTATTTATTTATGATAGTCACAGAGAGACAGAGAGAGAGGCAGAGACACAGGCAGAGGGAGAAGCAGGCTCCATGCACCGGGAGCCTGACGTGGGATTCGATCCCGGGTCTCCAGGATCGCGCCCTGGGTCAAAGGCAGGCGCCAAACCGCTGCGCCACTCAGGGATCCCCGGTATCGGTTCAGACCCGATTTGTGACCCAGTATGTGGTCTATTCTGGAGAACGTTCCATGTGCACATGAGAAGAATGTGTATTCAGTTGAGTTTGGATGTAAAGTTCTGTAGATATCTGTGAAATCCATCTGGTCCAATGTACCATTTAAAGCTCTCGTTTCTTTGGAGATGTTGTGCTTAGAAGACCAATAGAGTATAGAAAGCATTAGATTGAAGTCACCAAGTATAAGTGTATTATTATCGAAGTGTGTCTTAACTTTGGTTATTAACTGATTGATATATTTGAGAGCTCCCACATTCGGGGCATATATATTGAGGATTGTTAAGTCCTCTTATTGGATAGATCCTTTAAGTATGATATAGTTTCCCTCTTCATGTCTCACTACAGTCTTCAGGGTAAATTTTAGTTTATCTGATATAAGGATGGCTACCCCTTCTTTCTTCTGAGGACCATTTGAATGGTAAATGGTTCTCCAACCTTTTATTTTCAGGCTGTAGGTGTCCTTCTGTCTAAAATGAGTCTCTTGTAGACAGCAAATAGATGGGTCCTGCTTTTTTATCCAGTCTGACACCCTGCGCCTTTTGACGGGGTCATTAAGTCTGTTCACGTTCAGAGTTACTATTGAAAGGTATGAGTTTAGTGTCATCATGATATCTATTCAGTCCTTGTTTTTGTGGATTGTTCCATTGGACAACTTCTTAAAGCGGAATTTTGAGAGTCCCCTTTAAATTTCTTGCAAAGCTGGTTTGGAGGTCACATATTCTTTCAGTTCCTGCCTGTCTTGGAAGCTCTTTATCTCTCCTTCCATTCTGAATGAGAGTCTTGCTGGATAAAGTAATCTTGGTTGCATGTTCTTCTCATTTAGGACCCTGAATATATCCTGCCAGCTCTTTCTGGCCTGCCAGGTCTCTGTGGAGAGGTCTGCTGTTACCCTAATACTTCTCCCCATAAAAGTCAGGGATTTCTTGTCTCTTGCTGCTTTAAGGATCTTCTCTTTATCTTTGGAATTTGCAAGCTTCACTATTAAATATCGAGGTGTTGAGCGGTTTTTACTGATTTTAGGGGGATCTCTCTATTTCCTGCATCTGAATGCCTGTTTCCCTTCCCAGATTAGGAAAGCTTTCAGCTATGATTTGTTCAAATACATATTCTGGACCTCTGTCCCTTTCAGCGCCCTTGGGAACCCCAATTAAACGTAGGTTTTTCTTACTCAGGCTGTCATTTATTTCCCTAAATCTATCCTCATGGTCCTTTAATTGTTTGTCTCTTTTTTACTCAGTTTCCCTCTTTGCCATCAACTTGTCTTCTATGTCACTTACTCATTCTTCCACCTCGTTAACCCTCGTCTTTAGGACTTCTAGTTTGGATTGCATCTCATTCGATTGATTTTTAATTTCTACCTGATTGGATCTAAATTCTGCAGTCATGAAGTCTCTTGAGTCCTTTATGCTTTTTTCTAGAGCCACCAGTAGCTGTATAATAGTGCTTCTGAATTGGCTTTCTGACATTGAATTGTAATCCAGATTTTGTAACTCTGTGGGAGAGAGGACTGTTTCTGATTCTTTCTTTTGAGGTGAGGTTTTCCTTCTAGTCATTTTGCTCAGTGCATAGTGGCCAAAAACAAGTTGTATTGGGAAAAGGAGAAAAAGAGAAAAGAGAAAGAAGGAAAGAAAAGAAAAAAGAAAGGAAAAAAGGAGTGGGGGAAGCAAACAAATCAAAAAGAAAAAAGAAAAAAAAAAAAACACGGGGAAGTATCCTCTGATTCTGTATACTGTAAGTCCCTTGACTTCCCCTGGAACTTTCCAGTGCTGCTTGGTCAATAATTTGTTTTTCCCGTCCTTGTAGCTGGTTTTCTGGGGGAGGGGCCTGTTGTGCTGATTTTCCGGTGTCAGCACTTGGGGGAGCTGCTCTGCCCACTGCCTGGTGTAGGGCTCAGTGACTAATGTTTATCCTGTTTATCCGGTGAGGCCACTGTGAGACTCAGTGGGGGTTGTTTACCCTGTGAGGCCCCAGGAGGAACAACCGCAGTGGCGGGGCCAGCTCTGCAGCCCTGGAGTCAGCTCCCGCAGTAACTCCGGGGCTCTCGGTCTGCAGGGCCTGGGGGCTCCGGGGCGGGGCCGTTGATCTGCTCAGCTCGGGGCAGGAGCGTCCTTGCTGTCCTGGGCCCTCCCGGCCTCTGCCTGTCCCGGGGGAGGCCGGATCCTGGGCTGTGTCCTGGCGCCCTGCGCTCCGGGGCCTGCGCTGTTGGATTCGCGCTCCCGCCCCGCAGCCCCCTCGGCGGAGCCACCCCCCGAGCCCCTCCGAGCTGCTCCGGCTCCCGCCTTGCGCGCTGCAGCCCTTAGGGAGCTCGGCGCATCTCCCCGGGGCGCTGGTGTCTGCTAGTGTCCCAGGGAGCCCTAGGGCATCCCCGCCTTTCTGGGGATCCTGCTCCAATTCTCCGGGAAGCCTTTCCGCCCGGGAAGGTTGGTGCAGCTCCTGCTCCTCCGGGACGGGGCTCGCCTGTCCTGGGACACTCGCCCCGGCCTCAGCCCGGCCCCTCGCGGGGCCCCTCCCCCTTGGAGGCCTTTTGTTTCTTTATTTCTTTTTTCCCGTCTTCCTACCTTGATAGAAGCGCGAACTCTTCTCACTGTAGCATTCCAGCTGGTCTCTCTTTAAATCTCAGGCCGAATTCGTAGATTTTCAGGATGATTTGAAGGTTATCTAGGTAATTTGGTGGGGACAGGTGACCTGGGGACCCTACTCTTCCACCATCTTGCCCCTCCCCTCGGAAATCCATTTTTAGCTAGAGTATTGACTACTTGCTATAAAAAGAGAATGGTATTTCTTCCTCCCATCACCACTCCTTCGCCTGCCTGTTTTTTTGTTGTTGTTGTTGTTGTTTTGTTTTGTTTTGTTTTGTTTTAATTTCTAAGCTTATAATATTCATGTTCTGTTTGGAAACCATAAAATCCTTGATCGCCAGTCTAAGTAGATCTTAGCCTGTTTGAGCCTAATTCTCATAAGCGTTTTCTTCCTTACCTCTGTGCTGCCCTTGGGAGCTTAGAAATCATGTATTGTTCTTCTACTATACTAGATTGTAGGAAATTGTGAGGCTATTGAAAGTCCTATCCATCTGGACACCTAATGCAGCAATTTCTGCTTCAGTGCTCATGAAACATGATAAAGTTTTTCTAACACCCCAAGTTCCCAGCCTGCCCAGACACACCACTTATCTATGTATTTATTAGGGTCTTGTGGCTCTAATCTCTAACTAGGAGTTGGGGCATGGGTTGTGTTGGTTTTCAAACTACTGCTGCCAGGCATTGCTGCTGCCATGCCTGGGTTAGCACATGGAGTAGAGCACAGAGACCCTTCCTCTAAGACACCAATGAATTAATTCTCATTGCTTCCCTCTGACCTTTCCAGCTTAGGGGGTCCATTTCTACCCTAGAAGTTTCAGAACCAAGCTCTTATCTTCTAAGATATTTTATCCTTATTAACCTAGAAGGGTAGACTTCTGGCACTCAAAACCTCAAAGAAATCCCTCTTTTCTCTGGCATTTCCTGAAGCCTCCCTTTTCTGAGCTATAAATATCAAAGACCTGATTATTTGAATGTGAGAAAGAGCCAAAGAGGTAAATGAATGCTCCAGGGAATACAGAAGGTCATTGGTTAATTTTCTATCTCACCGTTATACTTTCCACAGAACCTCCTTGCATACCTTTCTTCTTTGCCTGATTACCTCCTCTGTAGATGACCTCCTTGAGCCAGCCCCTTGTCTCTTCAACTCATTGATTCCTATCACCTTTTTGCAGTCTTGGCTTCACCTAGGTATCCCAGCTTTTATGCAACATTACATAGTGACACTATGTATGGCCTCAGCAGGAAGGTAAATCTATATATTTACCTCTCTCTCTTATCTTTTGTCTCTCTACCTCTTTCTTTTTTCCCCCTCCATCTATCTTCACACCTGGTCCTATTATAAATTGCACCATACTTTGCATGCCTTATTAGTTTGAACATCATGTTTTCCACTCTGCCTTAAGCATATGATGAGGAGGCTTTATATTTTTCTAAAATCACATTAGAGTTACTTCTGTTTAGGTCTCAAAATACTTTTCTCTATAACTCAGACACTATCAATCAAAAGAAAACTCTCCAACCCTCAGAATGGAAGAAGTGTTTGCACATTTTTTATCTGATAAAAGATAAATATTGAATATGCAAAAAAACTCCTACAACTTAATAATAAAAAGCCAAACCAATTAAAAAGGGTCTAAATAGACATATCTCCAAAGAAGACACACAGATGACCAATAAAGAATAAAAGATGTTCAACATCATTAAATATTAGGGAAATGCAAGTCAAAACCATGATGAGATACCACTTCACACTCACTATGGCTGTAATAAAAAATATAGTTAATAACAAGCATTTGTCAAGATGTAGAGAAATTAGAACTCTTAGTGCTGATAGAAATGTAAAATGTGCAAAAAGTTTGGAAAACTGTCAGTTCTTCAAATGGTTAAGCATAGTTACCATATGACCCAGTGATTCCACTGCTAGATACATACTCAAGAGAAATGAAAATATATGTCCACACAAAAACTTGTACACAGTGTTCAGAGCATCATCATTCATAATAACCTAAACATGGAAAAAATATAAATGTTTTTCAACTGAGAAATAAAATGTGGTATAGCCATAAGGCTATAAAAATGAAGTACTGATATATGCTATGACATGGATAAACATTGAAAACATGCTATGTGAAAGAAGCCAGTCACAAGAGACTACATATTGTGTGATTTCATTTATATGAAATGACCAGAATAGACAAATCTGTAAAGACAGAAAGTAGATCAGTGGCCACCTAGGGCTAAGGGGGCTGGGAGAAAATGGGGAGTGACTACAATGGATATGGGGCTGCTTTTGTGGGTGATGAAAAGGTTCTAAGATTGTGGCAATGGTTGTATAATGCTGGGAATATAGTAAGCATCAAGCTGTATATTTCAAATTGGTTGAATGTATAGCATGTGAATTATGTCTTCATCAAGCTTTTATATAAAAACAAAAGACTCTCCATGTACCTCAGCATTCATGTGTTCAGTTTATAAAAGATTACCCTATTTTACACATTGTTTTGAAATTGCTAAGTGTGCTAAATAGCTACTTATGCCTCCACAGCCCAGGATTAAGAAAATGAAAAAAATAATAAGAACAGGATTTTCAAAAAGTTGTGGTCCGTACTCATACAGAGGGGGGCCCCCCTCCTTCTATAAACACACAAATTCTGGATAAATATGTCACAAAACAAAAATTTTAATACATAGTCAAAATTGTAAAAACAAAAAGGGAAACACCAGTCCCAATATTGAAAATAAAATTATTTTGGGGGTGCCTGGGTGGCTCCTTCGGTTAAGCATCTCCCTTCAGCTCAGGTCATGATCCTGGGGTCCTGAGATCGAGCTCCACATCAGGCTCCCTGCTCAGTGGGGAGTTTGCTTGTCCCTCCCCGCCTGCCCCTCATCCCGACTTGTGGTCTCTCTCACATGCTCCGCTCTCTCTCTCTCCCCCATAAATAAATAAAATCTTTAAAAACAAAAATGATTTTGATGGTTATCAGAAAGGAAGAGGTTTGGGAGGTGGGCAAAGGACGAAGGGTGCCAACTGTATAGTGATAGATGGTAACTAATTACGGGGATCACTTTGCAGGGTATGCAAATGCCAAATTATGTGGTTATACTTCAAACTAATATAATGTTATATACCAATTTTACCTCAATTAAAAAAAATTCATAACCATAGCAATGGTACCAGTAGATGTTGAATAACCTGTGAAGGTATAGTTCTTGATGAGTTCTTTGGTCCTCACAGGGGCAAAGATGAGGTTTCTGCTTCCATAATGTGGAAGAGTGAGAACACTCTTCCAAATATCCCTGAAAGCCTGAAGCCTTGAAGAACTGCCCCATTATTTAAAAGAGAGGGTTAAAGAAAGTTTGCCTCTTTCCAAGTCTTTGATGGGGCACAACGTAACTGAGGCTCCAACCCTAAACCCCAGGCCTTGCATGGATAAGGGATGAAAATTGATACTGTGAACCTAAGACAGAAGCCCTAACCTGAGATAATGATGTAAGATTGGTAGAAGGCAGTTAAAACAAGGGCACAGCCAAAGATAATTTAAACACTTCTTTGTACAGACTTTCACTAAATGGAGCCCAGGGAACTCTCACTGGGAAAATTACAACCTCTGCTGAAGATAAACTTTCAGTTAAATGATCAACTACACGAGGAAAGAAACCACTAAGGTGGAGAGTAAGCAAATGAACAAGTAAAAGAATTAGCATATCAAGAGTTTCAGATAACATAACAGCAATAATAAATATGGTTAAGATTATTAGTGATAAAAGAATAATTTGGGAATCATAATGAAAGAAGAACCCAATGTTGGGAAAGAATAGGAAACTGAAAAATTTGAAAAAGCACATTCAACTCTAAAAATGAAGAGAATAAAGTCATTGAAATGGAAAACTCAATGGATAGATTAAGTAGCAGTTAGGAGAAGCTGAAGAGAAAATGACCTTTCATATATATATGTGGACACATCCTGAAATTTTTAAATATAAAAAGATAGAAAATGTGAACCAGAATAGGAGACATGGAGGATAGGATAAAGAGGTATGCCAGTCCTCTAATAGAAGTTAAAGAATTATACGACAGAGAAAATGGGAGGCGGGAAGATCCAAAGAGATAGTGGCTAAGAAATTTTCACTCTTGAAGACCTTATTTTTTATTTTCAAATAGTGTTAATAACTTAAAGCATAAAATATTCTTCAGTGACAAAAAGTCCTGCATGTTTATTTGCTTACACTTTTATAATATGTATGTAGTATAAAGAGTCCTTTATGTGGTAAAGTGGAAATAACTCTCTGTAAAAGCTGATAAATTTAATTATATTCAATCTGACATTTTCTTCCCCAAGAAAAGACAACACCAAAGACATTTGTAGAGAGTTTAATCAGCAAGTTGAAAAGTCAGACATGCAAACATGTTTTACATCATAAGTTCAATTCCCTCAGGATTTTTCACAATGGGCACATAAATATAAAAGTAAATTTTACAATAACTAAACTGTGTACCGAATTTTCAGTACTGTGTGTGCACTCAGTTGATTCTATATCAACAACTCTTCTTGGAAAAAACTAAGAATTTTCTACAGGAATTGACACAGAGTTAATTCCTCATCTCAAGTCCATCCCTCCCTTGAGTCTACATCATGGACAGACACTGAGTGGTTAACAAATAAACTACAATTTCTGAGGTTTTCATAAATAAAATTATAAAATCTTCATATTCCTATATTTAATATTTCCTTCATCTTAATATGTAATTAATGTTGGAAATCATGTTGCAAAATGAAACTTTCTTAAGAGTTGTTTTCATAATTACAATTTTATATTCCTTAATATTTTAAAAATGCTATGAAAACATATATATGGTCATTTTTCTGTTTCATAACATGGTGTATACCAATGACACCTTAATCCTAATCTGTAGATGAGAATAATCAGATAGAAGAGTCAAGGTGATTTCCCTAAAGGAACAAAACCAACATGTGTGACTTAGGGAAAATCACAATTGCAACCTTAGCCTCTAAAACAGGATTTCTTAAACTCAACAATCTGATATTCGAGGCAGGAGCATTTTTTGCTGTGGAGAGGGGCTAGCCTATGTGTCATAGGATGTTTGATAGCGTCCCTGAATCCTATCCCTAGATGCCAGTAGCACCTCATCACCAGCTGTGACAACCAAAACTGTATTCACATATTTCCACATGTTCCTTCGGGTGCAAAACTGCCCTCATTAGAACTAAACTACTGGTCTGGAGAGAAAAATAATGCATAAGCAATCAAATAGATGCATATACATTTATACCATTTTAAATCCTGCATATAAAATTTTCATTTCTCTATTGAGTGAATATAATTGGTCTGTAGCTTTCTTAAAGTTTCATTCTCTCTGAATAATCTTGCTAATTCCTAAATCTAGTTCAATATTTCTGTGGCACATATTTTTTTAGAGAAGGAACTATCTCCACATCATTACACTGCAAATTATGAACAGTTTGTCTTTTTTTTAAGCTAGCAGGTGAACTTGACTCAAATTTTGATTTCCATTCATATTAAAATGTTAAGTGACATTATTTGAACTAATAAAGTGCTATCTAATCTTTTATATTCACATTATTTCTGTAAGGTAGTTAAGTGTTTGGTCTTAAACTCCATCAGTAGAGGAGATTAAGGATAAATTCAAGGTCATACAATTTGCCAATGACGAAATGAAAACAGACTAGTTATGTTGCTTTTCCTTCCTGTTGGGATTGTTGTGATTCAGAAATAATTAAGAACATTAGATGATTCATTTACATTATGATATAGTAGCATTTTACATTGTTTGATTTTACCCAAAGATTCACATAAGATAAATTATATTTCATAATTAATAACAGTACTTTTATTTCTTAAGAATTTGGTCTGACACCCTTATGTGTAAAAATACCAACAGTTCCCAAAGTTACAAGATATATTTTGTTTAAAAAAGTGAATAAGAATGGAAGTCTCAGATCTCTCATTACGAACATACTGTATATCCCTCGGCAGTTAGATACACAAAAGAATTATTTAAATAACTGGACTTTGATTTCCAAAATTGAAGCATTCTACAGACGTGTGCTTACACTTAGTAAATAAATAGTGAGTTCAAATCACACTTGCATAAAACAAATAAGATTATATCTTCCTACTCATTAAAAAATTGTAGAAAGATTTACAAAGTTTGATGTATGCTTACAAATATGTTGATTAAAAAATAACATTTATACACATATGAAATATCTGAACAAATCATTAATTTAAATGTTATATAAATCTCTTTGCTTTAGATAAACACTACTTTATTTTTTTGATTTCTTAATGCTTTCAATTGGCAACCTATAAATGTACAGAACATACTTTCCTAAATATCAGAAAATAAGCAAAAAAGTATTTAATTCTAAAATATTTTTAATGTGCCTAAATGTTTCTCACGTTATTTTAAAACATTGTAAAACAAACAAACAAAAGAAACACGTTTCTAAACAATAGATGTGGCAACTGTAGAAAAGAAATATTGATAAAAGCCTGTGACCAAACTTTTAGCTAGAAATGCAGCAAAATTAACAAAACAAGCTTTGAGATTGCTACTTGAAATTTTAAAGCATGGAACACAGCATACGGTTAATAATTCCAGAACATTAAAAAAACAGTAGTGTTTGCCTACGTAATTTAGCTCTTTAAATGGGTGAATACACATAATTTAAGACTCCTAAGCTTATGTACCTTTAAAATCAATTGACTGCAAATTAATATCATTCAACATAATCATGTAATTCCACAGAATTTAACCATCTGAATCACATAAATGTTCTTTGGTCACCAAATTCATAAATACCTCTGTTGAAAGTACTTTTGTTAATATCAGGCTCATTGGAGTTTCTAATTTATAGTCTGGAATTAGTGAACCAAGGTCTGGGGTAGCATGATTCACATGGGGTATCTCAAGACAAACCCAAGGCAATAGAGTAAATAGGGAAATAGGAAGGCAAGCAGAGTAAAGTGTACAACACAACCTGAGAAACTAGGATTGTGTGTAAGAACCAGCGCGTAAGGCAATATAAGCAGCCAGTGAGCCAGGAGCTCCAGATAATTAGTGAAAAGGCACAAGAATAGATACATAGCACCAAAAAGACATTGATCATGGGACCCATGTTCTTCCCCAAACAGGATGCTTCTTGACTACCACCCTCCTGAGCCAGAATTGGTTCCAAGGTTAATATGCTCCCTGATAGGGCTGATATATGAATCAATGAGAAGCAAAGATCTAGACAATGTAAATCTGTCACCTCATTGTTTCCTAAAAATAGAGTATCTCATAGAAGGAGAAAAGCTCTTTTCAGTATTACTTCTGATTTTGGTAAAACCTGAAATTTATATGCTAGTATCAAATGCATGGAAAATATTTCTAATAATGCCCAAATTTAAGAATAGTTTTTTGACCATCAAGTATGTGTGTATATGTGTGTATTAATCCTTCAGCATATATGTGGTCATAACTTTTAAAACTACAGCTTCATTTAAAAAAAGAGAGAGAGAGAAATAGAGGAAAATGCTGATGCTGAAACTCAACTCCAGAGTAGCAACAGTTAATGAGTATAGTAAGTGAAGAGTCAGCACTTTGCTTTAACAAAATTTTACTCCCCAAAAGCCTCCCAAACTTTACTCATAATAGAACCCTCCCCCCAAAAAGAAATCTAAACCTGATCCAATTATCTTAGAAAACATATGTAACTAAATCAATGTTTAAGATCACCTAGGTCACAGGCACTTCACAAATGAGTCCCACTGATCTTGTCACTTTGATCTGTGTAGTTCAATTCAATATGGTTGAAGGCAGGATTATCAGTTCCACCATCTTCTACTGGGTGAGATTTATAGCTTAAAATATGCTTCTTCCAAAAGAAAATGTTAACATAGTGATTAGAAAAAGGCACTATTCAATTCTAAATTATTGTTACTGCTTTTCCTTCTCTAAATCAGCTTTGTTATCTATCGAAGACGGGAGATACAACAGAAATAGACCATCAAAGAATAAGGCAAGCTCCTTCCTTGTCCATCAGAGTTCAAAAGAGAATCTGACGACTAACTAGTCTTCTATCCTGGTGATAAAAGCACAGTCTTACTAATTTAAGGAGAAAGAAAGCCAACTTACCTTCTTAAAAATGTCAAAATTGGATAAAAAGTCCTCTTTGGTTAGTAGGAATCTGCGATCTAAGTTTTGTTTTCTTCCTCCTGAAAAACATTTACATTATTTTCATTGTTAAAAAGATATCCTAACCACCCAGTGATGGCCCATCATACAAGCATCCAACTTGTGCAAGTTCAACTCTATGCACTCATAAAACACACAGAGAAAGAGAATCTTTTACGTAGTGCTGAAGACTTGGCTCACTATTTCCCTTCTCTCAGTCTCAGATTCTGCAAGCCATTCACTGTGATAAATAAGTCTAGTGTTTAAGGATGAGCGAGTTGGCTCTTAAATGAAGCCACCTACTTTATATAGTGCTTAACCCAAGAGCCCCATACTTGTTGGGAAACTTATTTAAAAACATCCTCTATGATCCACCAATAAAATATCAAGCCATTTGTCTCTACTTCAGACAGAGGTGGTACCTTTCCCCCAGTTTGATGGCTATGAACGTACATGTGCATAAAGAAATGCAGGAAATTATGAATTATTGAATAAATTAAATAAAAATCAATATGATCATTGGTGTTTGATTCAACTCCTCTTCCCTAACTTATTCTTTGTTTTGGTATTTTATTTGTACATCAAAGATAAAGCTTTTTAAAACTGTATGGTTTTCAAACTACTTTTGTACAAATCATTCAGCAGATGTACTTTAAATGCAGATTCCTGGACTCCAACCTGGAGAAACTGTCAGAAACTCTGAGGTGGGGCCACTGAATCCTGATTTTTACCAAATTTCCAAAGTATTCTTCGTGCCCTCTAATATTTGCGAACCACCACTTCAGTACAAAATTAGGCTTTTAATTATGGGAACCTCTGCTGTTCCGGAGACAGGATCAATTTTAAATTAATTCATTCAACACTGTGGAGTGCCTACCATGGGCAAGAGACTCTATTAGGTCCTGTAGATGAGTGAAACAATTACTGCAGTCAGAGCTCAAGGTCTACTTAGGGCATTATTTACTCCACTTTATGGATGAGGAGACAGACTCACTCACGGTGCACAGTACATAGTTAGGTGAAAATGAAATGCCAACCAAATCTATACGGCCTGAATTCTTAGTGAGTCTTAGTATTCCTATTTATATTCCAAGGAGAGTTAGGATTTCATGTTTCTAGATTTTTTTCCCCAAGGTGCTCACTACTGCTGTGAAGTGAGAATAAGTCACTTGTGAAATTAATAAAGTTGAATTTTTTTTATCACTGGATGCCTGTTCACCTAGATGAAGCATTACTTTATAAAACAGAAGATATAATTGTATATGATAATCAGAAAAAAAAAACTTTTAAGGAAAAAGGGAGTGCTCAAAGGGAATGCTCTGATACCCCACTGTCCTAAAGGAAAAAAAAAAAAGGAATGAGTGGAGTAACAGTCTAAGGTCAAATAGTACAAGGAGATTGTTTAGGTGTATTCCTGATCTGAATACTTGGGTTATTGGTACAAAAAGTTTAAAATCTGTCTTAAAATATGTGAAAACAGAGAAAGGAATAAATCTATTGTGTTGATAATTTTATTTATGATGAAAGGTAAAGCCCTTTTTGAAAAGAAAGAATAGTTTAAAACAACTGTTTGAGAGGTAATAAATAGCTACAAACTTTATTATAAATGTATAATTATGTATTGTAATATATGATAATTATAATTAATATAATTGGTGATATGTTTATATGAATATTACCACCAATTATTAATATAATTTATTAATTATAAATATAAGTATCACAGAAGTTTGAAAGGCAGTGCTTTTTAGGAGCCACAAAACAATGACTGATAGGATTCGTCAAGTGGGGGACACCTGGGTGGCTCAGTGGTTGAGCTTATGCTTTCACCTTAGGTTGTGATCACAGGGTCCTGTGGTTGAGTCTCACATTGGGCTCCCTACAGAGAGCCTGCTTCTCCCTCTTCCTATGTTTCTGCCTCTTTCTTTGTGTCTCTCATGAATAAATAAATAAAATCTTATTAAAAAAAAAGAATTCTATCAAATGGTACAGTGTTGGTAGCTTTTTTGTAGCATACAGCAAAGATATTAGACATTCTAGGACAATATATAGGATTTCTGACTAGTTGTTGCACATTTGATGAAGAGGGCAGTGGGGCTGCTTCCCCCACTCTGATTGCCATGAATGTACTGGGGTGAGGGGATGTAGGAAATCAAGGAGCCCAGTACTTCTCACCAGCTCTCCACTACTACCCTGCTTTGAGCTTGAGCCACCATGATTGCTCACCTGGATTACTGCAATAGCTTCCCACCTGCCCTCCTTTCCTTACAGACTATTCTTAAAACTGGATCAGAGTGCTCCTTTGAGAATTATTGGAAAAGAAATTGGAAAAGTATCCCATGTGGTAGACCTAAAGACACAGTGATGGATGATAGGAGAGAAAAGAAAATAAAATTAGGATAACTGTCTGAGACTCAAACATTGGACTAAGAGTTTCCAGAAAGAGAAAACAGAAAATCAGGGGAAATTACAAAAGAAATAATATAGAAGAATGTCCTCAAACTGAAGGACATGGATCTTCAGATCAAAAAGACCCTCACAAGGGCTTAGGGCAAAGCAGTCATTGTGAAATGGATCACATGCAAAGGGCCAGCAGGTAGCATGCCCCTGGCATTCTCAATAACAACATAATGAGCTCAGAGGAAATTAAGACATCCTCTCAGAAACAAGAAAGTTATTTTTTTAGGATTCTCTACTTGAACAAATGATCAATCGAGTAGAAGGGAGAATTAAAGACATTTTTTTTCCTGGGGACACCACATCTTCAAAACCTCTTGTCTACCCTTTCTCAAGGACACACTAAAGGATGTGCTCCATTCAATTAAGGGGATAAACAAGAATTAGGAATAATGGGATATAGGCAGCAGAGACTCCAACACAGAAGGGAGACCAAGGGAATTCACAGAATGGGGACAAAATGAAGTCCCATGATAAAAGTTCTATAGCAATCCCAGAGAGCAATGAATACTATGTGTAGGAGCAGTCTGTTTTTTTAATAATGTTTTTAAAGTTTATGGACATGTGAAAAAAAAGCCTCACCCTATGTTTAGATGTGAAGACTGTAATTATCATTTCTTACATGTGTATACTTCATTACAGTCTACAAAACGTCAGCCTAGGACAATGAAAAGACCATGACACAGGACTGTTGTAATAACACATGTAAAATCCCTAGCACTGTGATACCTACGTATGATTTTTGTCAAGCATTTTATTTTTATCTTACAGCAACCTGTGAGATAGGCAAGTCAATCACCACCATCCTCACTTACCATATAAGACCGCTGAGCCTCAGAGTAACTATATGGACTTCCCTAAGTTTATGCAGCTAGTAAATAGCAGAACAAAGGTTCAGATAGAATCTTCTGCTTTCAAAATCAAATACAGGCACTCAGATCTCCATGAGGAAAATGGAATAAGTAAACTAGTTGTTAAAAGGACTATAGAGCAATAACATAAATACTATAAAAGAGATGGAATATTGCTCAGCCATTAGAAACGACAAATACCTACTATTTGCTTCGACGTGGATGGAACTGGAGGGTATTATGCTGAGTGAAATAAGTCAATCTGAGAAGGACAAACATTATACGGTCTCATTCATTTGGGGAATATAAAAAACAGTGAAAGGGAATAAAGGGGAAAGGAGAAAAAATGAGTGGGAAATATCAGAAAGGGAGACAGAACATGAAAGACTCCTAACTCTGGAAAACAAACTAGGGGTGGTGGATGGGGAGGTGGGCGGGGGGTGGGGGTGACTGGGTGACAGGCACTGAGGTGGGCACTTGACAGGATGAGCACTGGGTGTTATTCTGTACGTTGTCAAATTGAACACCAATAAAAAATAAATTTATTTTAAAAATAATAAAAACCAATATAGAGATAAATGCAGGGATGCCTGGGGTGGCTCAGCAGTTAAGCATCTGCCTTTGGCTCAGGGTGTGATCCCAGAGTCCAGGGATCAAGTCCATATCGGGTTCCCTGCATGGAGCCTACTTCTCCCTCTGCCTGTGTCTTGCCTCTCTCTGTGTGTCTCTCATGAATAAATAAATAAAATCTTTTTTAAAAAGAGGTAAATACAACAATAGTAATGTTTAGAAAGTTACCTGTTGGTAAACTAATTAGCATTCCCATGAACATCGTTACCAAAGTTCCAACAGTACTGAAGTATAGATATGATAAAGAATACCAGTTATCCATCAGTGGGGTCCTAAAATAGAACAAAAGCATACCTGTAAGATTTCATGTGATACTACTAGCAACTAGAGCAGTCTCAATAATCGTCATGCATGGCAAAGTCAAAATAAAATATTTAACAATGTTTTTTAATGTCATAATCTGCTGTTCTAACTTTATCTTATTGGATAAAGAATTAAAAGCTTGACTTAACCTTGACCATATACTATAATACTAAATGCCCATGTGTATTCATTCAACTCTGCTTTATGTCCCAGGCACTGTTCTTCATTGGAAAGTCTACCACAAAAAAAGGTTTATAAGGCTCCTGCCCTCATAAAGTTTGCATTCTCATGGAGAAAGGAATATAACAAACAAGTAAACTAATAAATATAATTATTTCCACTGGTGGAAAGGGCTATAAGGAACATAAAATAAGGTAATGAGAAACAGAGTGGAAAAAAGGAACTACACTCTAATGTGTGGTCAAAGAAAGCCTTTGTGAAGAAGTGACATTTGAAGAACAGTGGTGAGCGTGGGCATCTCTGTCATGCTCCTGACCTTAGGGGAAAAGCTTTCAGTTTTTCCCCATTGAGAATGACATTTACTGTGGGCTTTTCACAGAAGGCTTTTATGATATTGAGGTATGTTCCCTTTTCCCCTACACTGTGAAGAGGTTCAATCAAGAAAGGATGCTGTATTTTGTCAAATGTTTTCTGTGCATCAATGAAGAGGATAATGTGTTCCTGTCCTTTCTTTTATTAATGTGATGCATCATGCTGATTGATTTGCGAATGTTGAGCCACCTTTACAGCCCAGGAATAAATCCCACTTGGTTGTTCTGAAGAATATTTTTTGCACTGTTGGATCCCATTGGCTACTACCTTGGTGAGAATTTTAGCATCCATGTTCATCAGGAATATTGGTCTATAATTCTCTTTTTTTGGTGGGGTCTTTGGTTTAGGGATCAAGATTATGCTGACCTCATAGAATGAGTTTGCAGGTTTTCTTTCCATTCACAGATGACATGATATTTTCTTTCCTTTCACAGATGACATGATATTTTATGCAGAAAACCCAAAAGACTCCACCCCAAAATTGCTAGAACTCATACAACAGTTCAGCAACGTGGCAGGATATAAAATCAATGCACAGAAATCAGTTACATTTCTATACACTAACAACAAGACAGAAGAAAAAGAAATTAAGGAATAGATCCCATTTACAATTGCACCAAAATCCATAACATACCTACAAATAAACCTAAGCAGAAAGGCAAAGGACCTGTACTCTGAAAACTATGGAACACTTATGAAAGAAATTGAGGAAAACACAAAGAAATGGAAAAACATTCCATGTTCATGGATTGGAAGAATAAATATTGTTAAAATGTCCATGCTACCCAGGGCAATTTGTACATTCAATGCAATCCATATCAAAATATCATTGACATTTTTCAAAGAGCTAAACAAATAATCCTAAAATTTTTATGGAACCAGAAAAGGCCCAAAATAACCAGAGGAATGTTGAAAAAGAAAACCAGAGCTGGTGGCATCACAATCCCAGGCTTCAAGCTCCATTACAAAGCTGCAATCATCAAGACAGCGTGGTACTGGCACAAAACAGACACATAGATCAATGGAACACAATAGAGAACCCATAATTAGACCCTCAACTCTATGGTCAACTAATCTTCGACAAAGCTGGAAAGAATATCCAATGGAAAAAAGACAGTATCTTCCATAAATGCTGCTGGGAAAACTGGACAGTCACATGCAGAAGAATGAAACTGAACCATTCTCTTGTACCACTCACAAAGATAAACTCAAAATGGATGAAAGGCCTCAATGTAAGACAGGAATCCATCAAAATCCTAGAGAAGAACACAGACAGCAACCTCTTCAACCTTGGCCATAACAACTTCTTGCTAGACATATCTTCAGAGGCAAGGGAGACAAAAGCAAAAAAAAAAAATGAACTATTGAAATTTCATCAAGATAAAAAGCTTCTGCACAGCAAATGAAGCAGTCAACAAAACCAAAAGGCAACAAACAGAATGGGAGAAGATATTTACAAATGACATACCAGATCCAAGAGGAGGATCTGTATCCAAGGCTAGTATCCAAAGGGCTAGTATCCAAGATCTATACAAAACTCATCAAATTCAATACCCAAAGAACAAATTATCCAATTAAGAAATAGACAGAAGAAATGAATAGAAATTTCTCCAAAGAAGACATCCAGATGGCTGGAAGACGCAAAAAGATGCTCAACATCACTCATCATCAGGGAAATACAAATCAAAACTACAATAATATATCAACTCACACCTGTCAGAATGACTAAAATGAACAGCACAACCAACAACACATGTTGGTGAGGATTTGGAAAAAGGGGAACCCTCTTACACTGTTGGTAGGAATGCAAGTAGGTGCAGTCACTCTGGAAAACAGTATGGAGGTTCCTCAAAAAGTTAAACACAGAACTACCCTATGATCCTTCAATTGCACTACTAGGTATTTACCAAAGGATACAAAAATACTGATTTGAAGAGATACATGAGCCCCAATGTTTATAGCAGTATTATCAACAATAGCCAAATTATGGAAAGAGCTCAAAAGTCCATTGACTGATGAATGGATAAAGATGTGGTACATATATACAATGGAATATTACTTAACTGTGAAAATGAATATCTATCTTGTCATTTGCAACAATGTGGATGGTGCTAGATTGTATTATGTTAAGCAAAGTAAGTCAGCCAGAGAAAGACAAATACCTTATGATTTCACTTATATGTGGAATTTAACAAACAAAACAGATGAACAAAGAGGGTAAAAAGGAGAGGCAAACCATAAAACAGATTCTTAACTATAGAGAACAAACTGAGGTGTACTGGAGGGGAAGTGGATGGAGGGATGGGTTAAATGAGTGATGGGTATCTTGTTGTAACGAGCATTGGATGTTCTATGTAAATGATAAATCACTCAATTCTACTCCTGAAACTAATATTACACTATGTGTTAACTAACTGGTATTTAAATAAAAACTTAAAAAAAAGACTTTAATTAAGTTGAACTTAATTATAATGAAATTCTGATTACCAAAAAGTATAATTCAGAGAGTAAAAAAGCAACACACAAAGCAGGAGAAAATTATTTCAAAATATATCTTGTATCTAGAACATATCAAAAACTCCTAAATAAATAAGAAAAAAACCTAAGAATCCATTTAAAACTGGATCAAAGATTTCAACAGACAAGTCACAGAAGTTGATATCTAGATGGCAATGGCCAAAAAAAAAATCTAAAAAGATATTGACTATAACTGGTCATCAAGGAAATGTAAGTTAAAACTACAATGATCTATCAATACATACAAGCACTGGGACGTCAAAGACTAAATACTGAATCTAGGTAATGGAAACACAGAATCTAGGCAACCAAAGGGTATTTTGTTTCATCTTCAGCTGTGTCGTTTACTCCTCACCTGTAGTCTAGCAACACCAAACTGGGTGGGATCGACTACGATGCCATATTGGCTTTAGACCTCCATGCCTTTGCATACACTGCTTCTCTGTCGTGTGATACCCACTTCCTTCTGTCCTTCCCACCAAACCTTGCTCACCTGATTAACCCCAGCTCACATAGTCCTCCTCTAAGAAGGTTTCCTTGACTCCATTAGGAAGGGTTAGGCTTGCCCCCTCTCTGCTCTCTCGACCGTCTATGAATACCACTTAACACGGGATATTGTTTAAGTGTTTATTTCCCCGCCCCATTTCCCTTCTGGTGTTTCTCTGTAACTTTCCAGACCCTCTGCTTCTAGACAACCTCTGTATCTTTCAAGTACTACTACCTTTCCAAAGTCTTGATGCTAATCACTCCATGTCTATGCATTATTTTAACAAATATTTATCAAGTATTTATTACTATTTCCTGTATGCTAGTTTTATACTTACTGTGCTTACTGAATTGTTTTCTGTAAATTAGCACACTCTCTCCAGCTAAACTATAACTTCCTAGTAGACAGGAGCCACTGTAAATAGGAGGGGAAGGCTTTCTTGGGATACTACCTAAATGGCCAGCCAAGAACTGCATAGATAGTTCATTCTTAGGCATTCTTGCTTATTACCTGTTATTTTATAAGTAAGCTAACATATAAAACCAGTTATTATGGTACCAGGCATATACTAAACTTCAGCTAATTTATTTGTTTCCGAATCCAAATAACTGTTTTGCTGCAGACTCTTAAATTAAGAGAGATATTTACACAATCAGGATAAATGCTAAGCAAAATCGTAAAACAAGGACATCCTGAATGTCCTCTCATGTACCTTCAATTATTTTTTTTCTCCCTTTCTAATTCTAACAACTATATCCCCCCTCCCCCACATATATTAGTGCTTTGGTGCTTGTTGAAACTGCTCCTGGCATTTCCTTGCCCCTAACCCCCTTTTTTTTCAAAGTGCTTTTGTTGCATGTTTCATTTTCTGTTATACATGGCAATAAATATTTGTTGCTTTGGTCTATACAAAAAGTCTGTGAGGAAGGTAAGACAGATGTTGTTATCTAAATGGACAAACAATAAATACAGACAACTATCTTGTTCTGAGTCCCCCAGACAATAGCAAGAGCATCTGAAAAACTCAGGTCTTTTGATTCATAGTCTAAATCTATGCCATACTGCCACCTTTCAAATTGTCACTGAAATATATTAAGCACCCCACCTAGTCAAACATCCCCAAATATGCCTCAAGCTCTGGAACTACCTTTTCTCTCTACCTGTGCAGCATTTACCAGCCTTGAACTTCCATTGGCAAAAGCATTTTCTTAGTTGAGTTTTGCTTGGAACCTGAATCACTAATAATAAGTCACATTCCTTCTCTCAGGAGTGCGTCCAGTATAAGAGGGAAGACACCATGTCTTGACCCAAAGGGAATGAGTTTTTAATGGTTTCACTCTGGGAAAGCTGGAACTGGAGGCAATAATTTGGGAGTGGCAGCCTCATCTCTGTATTCCTTGAATATTTCAAGGGGTTTATGCTTTAAGGCTGGACATTTAATTGTCCACTAAAGTATTGCCCTTATGTCCACTATATTATAAAACACTCACCTACCAACAGATTGACATCATTTCATTAAATCACATGACATAAGGATCCAGAAGCCCAAAAGTACACTGCATACAGAAAACTCTAGCAAGTCGGGATGCCTGCCTGGGTGGCTGGGCTCAGAGGCCCAGCGTTTGCCTAAGTCTCAGGGCGTGATCCCGCGGTCCTTGGATCAAGTTCCACATTGAGCTCCCTGCAGGGAACCTGCTTCTCCCTTTGCCTATGTCTCTGCCTCTCTCTGTCTCTCATGAATACATAAATAAAATCTTTAAAAAACAAACAAACAAAACTCAAGCAAGTTGATCACAACTGCAACTCATTGCCAGTTCTCTAAAGATTTGGAATCTTTAAACCTAAACAAATGGCAATGATCTAACATATTTAGATGATTGTAGCTTTTTTAGACTATAAAGGCTATACCTCAAAAATTATATAAGCAAAGTTTCTTTTATAATTTTGCTTTTCATTTTAAAACATTTTTTAATTGAAAAAGATGATTTTGCTTTCAACTAGAGCTGATACTTGGTAGCATTTACCCATAACAGAATTTTTTTGTCACTATTCAAGTCTTCTCCAGTTCTGTAAGTGAGGCAGAAGCTTCTATCAAAATTAAGAACATATAGCAATTTTTTCTGTTTGTGAACAAAATACTACAGCCAGAAAGCCACAAGGGCTCTACCTATTTCAGAATTAGGGAAAATCACAGCACTGCAGCAAGACAAAAAGCAACTGGGGTTCTCTACCTGTCACACGCATTTCTTTAAAATGTGACATTAAAAAGCTTAATTCAATACCTTTCAGCATTGTGTACTTGAAAAGCACTAGTAAATGGCATTTCTGTGGTTGTCACCCAATTTGTCGCATTGTATGTGTTGTTACAGCCATAGGTTTCAAGGCTTAATGGCATAGTTCTCTCAGGCAGTGGAGGATAAAGTTGAGCTCCAATTCCAACCCACAAAGAAATAGCAAATCCAGCCATCAGACCAGCAAGTGCTCCCTGCAAAACAACAGTGTTTTTGAAAGAAAAATAATATAGCTTTCTGAGATGGAAATTAACATTAGAAAGTTAAGCTCAACAGGGTCCTAAACCAGATCTACTGGCTTCTCTCCTAAAATCCTTCTCTTTCTCAAGGTCCCTGCCTCTTGCAAAGGGCAGCATGGGCCACTGATCCCTAAGCCCAGAGCCCTGGACACTCTACAACCCCATTCCCTTTCCACATCCCTATCTTATCCTGCTTACTTTTTGTTTTGTCCGTCTCATAATTCATTCCTTCTATTCTGTTTCCACAGCTAGCACTCTGCTCTAGCCTCCTCCTCTCTTCACACCCAAGTAACTACAACAATCACATGGTTGATAGTAGGCCAATTGCCCCCTTTATTTTTATTTAATCTCTGAAAAAATAGTATGCCAAATCAACAAGAGACTATGAAGGGGAAAGCATATGTAGAGTTTATTCCCATACTTAACAACATGCATGATTGTAATTGTGCTTCAGGATAATTAGGGGGAAAATAGGAAGCAGTTTTCACAAATGATTGGTGTGTACAACCACACCAAGTATTTCTAAAGACAAGAAGAGATGTCCTCTCGGAAGATACTTGGTTTCTCAATCTTTGGAAAACTTGAGTTCCTCATTTATGCTTTTCATCAGTATCCATGTGTTCTGTTAGACCTTGAAGGACTTAAGCCCTGGTTCCAAATGATGGGGACAAAAGCAAACCTTCAGCTGGTAAGACTCTTTCTTCTTCTGTGGTGAAAATTTCCCCCTTTCTTTTTTTTTTTTTTTTTAAGATTTTATTCATTTATTCATGAGAGACACAGAGGGAGAGAGGCAGAGACACAGGCAGAAGGAAAAGCGAGCTCCATGCAGGGAGCCCGATGTGGGACTCGATCCCAGGACTGCGGGGCCACACCCTGAGCCAAAGGCAGACACTCAACCGCTGAGCCACCCAGGTGTCCCTCCCCCTTCCTTTAAGAATACTGACCAGACAAGTCAGGGCAGCTTGTGCCTTGGGATCCCCATAGAGAGGTCAGGGGGGAATAGATGAAGTAAGGGGAGAAACATAAGCAAAATCATAGGGTAGGAAAAAAGAATGGTCTGTTGATGGGATAAAATGAAGGCTGATGACAAGATCAGAGGATTTATGTCAGGAACAAAGACTTGAGCTCTTTCATTAAGCTGTGAACCTTGAAAGCAGAATTACATTTTGTTTTGTTTTGGTACCCAAGCACTTAACTACAGTGCTGGACATACAGCAGATATGCAATAAATTTTTGCAATAATATGAGGCTGGAATAGTAGTGTGGCCAGCTGTTGACAGGCCAGACTTGCTTATTCTCAGTATTGTCCATGGCTTGATCAAAGATCCACAAAATCATAAAGCCCACAAGTGCAGAAATATTCAGTGCTCTCTATTCCCAGGACAGTGCTTAGTTCATAAATATTCAATGAATGAATGAGAGGAAGAGAGGGAAAGAGGGAGAAAGGAGAAGCAAAGGAAGGGAAAGAAAAAAGGACAAGAAGAGGATGGGAGGGATGGATAGAGGGAGAGGGGGAGGCAGGAAGTCCATTCCAAAGCAAGGGTAGGTATTCTGCTGATGAAAGACATGGATATAGTAAAAATGGGTACCTTCTATGACAGGAATAGTATCATACTTCTCCTGAGTAAAGGTTATGTGGGACCTAGTCTGCTACAGCTTTTCTGGAGGCAACCCACCCATGGTGGCTGTAAATGTCAAAAACCAAAAGTCCTAATGTTTCTCCTAATGTTTCAGACACTCAACAAAGCACTGTGCATTTCATAATGCAGAGTCTAATCAAAGCTTCAACATTCTGAGGTAGATTCAAACTATTCTCTTTCATTGTGATTCATTTCTACCAAACTAGCTTTTTATATGATATTTCACTGACAATTTTTTTGAGAATTACTTTAAAAAAATTTTTAGTACAGTGAACACACATTGTTATGTTAGTTTCAGGATACAACACAGTAATTCAGCATCTCTATACATTATGCTATGCGTACTACAAGTGTCGTCACCATCTGCTGAGAATTATTTTCTTTAAGAATTATACCATTAATAATAATGGTAATAGCCTTTATTAGTATCTACCTTACCAATCCCTGGTGCCTCATGAAGAAAATGGAATTCCAAATGTAAATTCAGAGTTCTGAAGTTATTCTATGTCTGTATGAAACCACCACACATATATTATGAGTTTATCCTGAACTTCAGCTTATAGCAGGACTGACTCAGTGGAGTTTCCCCTGGCTTTCATAGAAATAACTTCAATTTCATTCATTCCAAACAAATTTAGTACTTCAAAGCACAGAAGTGGGATGACTGAGTGGCTCAACGGTTGAGCGTCTGCCTTTGGCTGGGGGCATGATCCTGGATTCCCAGGATTGAGTCCCACATCAGGCTCCCTATGTGGAGCCTGCTTCTCCTCCTGCCTGTATCTCTGCCTCTCTCTGTGTGTGTCTCTCGTGAATGAATAAATAAAATCTTAAAAAAAAAAAAGGCACAGAAGTGTCTATGTGGAAAAGAGATATCACCTCATTCTGGATACTTATTCCCAATTATGATCACACCTCTGGGGCCGGGACCATGATATTGGGACCATAGCTTTAAATATCAGGAATATAAACATTCTGATCAAGGTGGTGAAGAGTTTATCTTATTGCTTCTCTTTGCTGCACTCTGGCTATTCACAGGTATCCTCAGCTCTATTGCCCTTAAATATTTCATGTTTGAGCCTGTTGATCTCATTTTTAAATTTATCTTTATTTATTATTATTATTTTAGATTATATTTATTTATTAGAGACAGAGACAGAGAGAGAGAGAGGCAGAGACACAGGCAGAGGGAGAAGCAGGCTCCACGCAGGGATCCTGACTGACATGGGACTTGATCCCAGGACTCCAGGATCACGCCCTGGGCTGAAGGCAGTGCTAAACCGCTAAGCCACCGAGGCTGCCCTGATCTCCTTTTTTTAAATCCTTGTGATTTTCAGAGGCAGAGTTTAGTGACCTCTGAAACTAATAATGGACTATATGTTAATTAATTGATTTTAAATTTTAAAAATGTTCATCACATAAATCCTAGTGATTTTTCCAAGAAGGGCAAAAAGATAAATGCTGCTCCTTTAGTTATATTATATAATAGTTATAATACAGATTACATACAATATACATTGTTCCATAATATATATTCTTTAGTTATGTTATATATTCTATATTTTTGTTAGTTATATAATTATGTTGTAATATATGATTTAGCTATACAATATTTATAAAATACATAATTTTGGCAGTGTTCATTTGGCTTCATATATGCAGAGTCCCAGTGCGTAGCACTTTATTTTATACCCCAGCGAAGTCAGTATGAGTATTTTAAGTCATCACGTCACTAATGACAGATATCAGAGCAACTATAACTTTCCAATTGAGAAAAAATTGTGGAGACACTACTATTGTTGGGAAAGAAGCTTTACACAACATTCATTCTTTATACTTACAATTGAGTTGGCAAAGGGAACCAAAATGCCCAAAGCAAACAAGCCCAGAAGTGGTCCACCAACCATGCCAAATATGCTGAGTGCTGCCTGCAAAAATAATAAAAAGTCAGCAACTAGCAATCTCAAATACCAAGTGTTTCAAAATAATTTCATCAGAATGAGGATTTAAAGTAGTCAATCTCCCTCTGAAAATCATGGCGCCCTTGTCATTGGCAAATAGGTGATCAGAACTTGAAATGCTTCTGCTTCCCAATCTCAACTATTCATCTATTCATTCAGGTATCCTCAACAAAGGAAGAAGAATACAAAGAGATAGAATCACAAGACAATGGGAACACCTATATGAATTTATCAGCCAAAAGAGATACTGCTTCTCCCAACTGTTCTTGCAAGTGATAATAATCAATCACATCACTTCTTTGTGCTTTGATAGTTTCAAAATCTTTTGCAAAACAAGACTGTGGATAAGTATTTGTAAGTGAACACAGCTGGCAATGAAACCGAGAGCCATCCTTGATTCCCAAAGAATGGAATTAAAATGAAAACTATGATAATTTAAAAAAATAAAATTGATCAAATCATGTCAAAAAAGATTTAAAATCTAATTGGCTAGGGAAGCCCCAGTGGCCCAGTGGTTTAGCGCCTGCCTTTGGCCCAGGGCGTGATCCAGAGGCCCAGGGATCAAGTCCCACATCGGGCTCCCTGCATGGAGCCTGCTTCTCCCTCTGCCTGTGTCTCTGCCTCTCTCTCTCTCTCTCTCTCTCTCTGTCTCTCATGAATAAATAAATAAAATCTTTAAAAATAAAAAATAAAATCGAATTGGCTCACTGCAACCTTTGCTTTGATGTATAGATGCCAAAAATCATGCTAGTGGAAAAAATGTTAGAATTACAATGAGAATAATGGAGAAATGCAAAAGCTGAAAATTCCAAGAGATGTGAGTTCCCAATAAGCCAATGGCTAATTTTTAAGAGTGAATAGAACCATAAAATAAGGATTAGTGAACACACTGGTTTGTCTACAGAGTAAAGGGGCTTAATAACAGAATCAGTAAAACAGAAAAAACACCAAGTCAAGTAAAATTTTATAGGATATAGATGGCAGTTTTTGGTTAAAAAAAAAAATGTAAAGCCTACCTTGTGGAACTAGGGAATGGGGTGTGGATACAGGTGACAAAGAGCTAGTGTTTGAGGAGGATATGTTTTGGGAATATAATCCTGGAGGGTCATTTCACAACTTCTCTCGAACCAGAGCCCAGTAGGAAGGAATACAGACTTCACCACAAAATGTCAAATAAGTCACAGGGCCCATGAAGCAGGTGTGACAGTGTGACTTGTGAGACAGTTTTGAAGGCACAAGGAATATACTCCCATAAAACATCTGTCTCAAGAAATAATACCTTGGTTAGAGATGAAGCAAGGAAGAACTGGCCCGCGGTTATGATGACAGTACTAGAATACCTCACTGTATATACTCAGGCCAGAACTGATATATGAAAAAAGGCCAATCAACCACAATAAGAGTTATAAGCAGTAATGCAGACTATGGAAAAAAGCACATTTAGATATGCTAGATAAGCTTGGAGCTTTTGGACATCATTCATTAATTTATAAATTAGGATGAGATCAAACTATTTTACTAACTGGTATGCCATAAGCAATAACCAATCAGAATGGACCCTAGCCTTAGGTCTATCTAAAGCAGGAGTTTGGAGGACCTGCTTTGCTTAGTTTTGACCTTCAACTTTCTGGATCATGGGGAAGTCCAGGAGTCCCAGAGAGGGAGCCCAGGTGGTCATGTGGCCAGAGAAGTTCCAGGAAGTAATTGGGGTGAATCAGATAAGTGGATGTTTATGGGCAAATACATAAATGAGTACATTCAATCCAAATTTGTTAAATGTCATAGCACTGCAGTAGACACCAGATATTTGATACAACTTTGGACAAAAAAAATTCTTACCTTTATGGAATTACACACTATTTAGTAAAATAGACATCATATAAATAACTGCAATAAAGTATGATCATGGAAATAAGAATAAGAGAAACACAAGGTACTTTGAGAATATTTAGAAGAGGGATACTCAAACTTATCCAGGAAACAGAAAGGGTCTTTTTGTATAAGGATGTTTATATTGAAACTTGAAAAATAAATAAGACTTAGACAATTGAATAATACCCCAGATAGGGGTGGGTAAGTCTATGCTGAGGCTTTGACACTAAAAACAGTGTAATTCATGCAAGGTTCAGAAAGAAGAGGCTATTCTAAAGATTAGTTTGTTCTCTACCTTCCAACACCTCCATAGAAGCAGGCAAGAGCTTTCCAACACAAAATGTTCTCTAACAAAAGATTTAGCAGATGCCACAGAAAGAGAAGGAAACCTTAGGCGGGAAAATATTAGGTATTTCCACTTCTGGAAAGATGAAGCAGATATTTTTTCCTATTCCTCCTATTAATACAGTAGTCTGCTCCATCTTATCTGAAAGTGATTTGTTCTAAGACCGCCAGTGAATGCCTGAAACCACAGATGGTACTGAACACTATATATACTATATTTTTTCCTATATATATATATACACACCTTTGATAAAGTTTAATTTATAAATTAGGCATGGTAAGAGGTTAACAACAATAACTAATAATAAAATAGGATAATTATAATAATATACTGTAATGTGAGTTATATGACTGTGGTCTCTCTCTCTCTCTCAACTTACTGTATTCACTCTTCTTGTGATGATATGAGATTAACGGCCTACATGATGAAATGAAGTGAGGTAAATGATGCAGTTTATGTTACTGTTGACCACCTGATGACAAGTCAGAAGGAGGAACACCTGCTTCCAGATTGCAATTGACCATAGGTAATTGAAACCATATAGAGTGGAAATGCTGAAGAAGAATACTGCTGTAAAACTAAAAATCCTGGACATTACATATAAAACAAACATGAGAATAACAAAAGGTCAGACAGGCTAGGGCCTCTGGGACATGAAGAATGACACAGTGGTGAGTTCCCTGAGCATCTATTTTGCCTGATATATCCCAGTCTTAGAGCTGAAGAAGCTGGTAACCCAGAAATGACAACAGGTGTGTGGAGGTTGGGGGACACAAAACCTAGATCAGAAAATGGGCAGCTAAACAAGACAGAAAAGTTTTAGAAAATGACTGTACAATTCCAGCCAAATACCATAGAATGAAGTGTTCCCCTAACACACATCAGAAAAGGCCAACTAGGAAGCCTAGTTTCCATCACCACAAGCCTATAACAAAGTACCCCTTTCCATTCCTTCTGGGATAAGGTCATAGGAGGTCTACCAGAAAATCAGGACTTTCAATATTGCCCAGTAGTGACAAGATCACCTTCACCATGGTGTCAGTGAAGACTACTTCCACCCAGAAAAGTAATAAGTCACTCTACTGGGTATTAATAGAGACCAAATAGGGAACCTGGGCTTCTACCTCCACTTGGCAGTAACAAAGTATTATTTTCCCTTACCTGCTGAAGTGGTGTCAGAGAAAGCAAACTAAAACAGAAGGTGTAAGTAATATCTAGGGTCCCATGACATAATATGAAAATGTTCAGGTTTCAACTGAAATTCACCTTTTAGAGCAGGAACTAGGAAGATCTTAAACTGAATGAAAAAAGACATTTGATATATGCCAATACAGAAGTGATAGATATATCAGACTTATTTGACAAAATTTTAAGACAGCCATAATAAATTTTAAGACTGCTTCCGGAATTAGGACATGCTAGAAATAAATGAAAAAAACAAAACAAAACACAGAAGGTCTTAGAAAAAAATAGACTGTCTCAGCAAAAACAGCATATATAAAGAATCAAATGGAATTTTTTTAAACTGAAGAATACTAAATAAAATAAAAATCTCAATAGATGGGTTCAACAGAGAATGGAAGAGACAGAGGAAAGAATTAGCAAACTGGAAGATAACCCAATAGAAATTACCCAATCTGAACAGTAGAGAGAACATAGTCTTTTAAAAAATGAAATTAGTTTCCAGGATCTGTGTAAGTATAACAAAAAAATCTAACATCCATGTCATCAGAGCCCTAGAGGAGAAAAGACAGAGCAAAGCTAAAAAGTACTCAAAGAAATAATGTATGAACTTCCCAAATTTTACAAGAGACATAAACATACAGGTTCAAAAGCTGAGCAAACTCCAAATGGGATAAACCCAAAGAAATACATGCCAAGATACACTGAAATAAATTTCTGAAAACTAGTAACAAAGAAAAAATTCTAAAAGTAGCCAGAGAAAAATGACACCTTGCCTGTATGAGGAAAATAATCACTCTGGGAAGCGAACTAGGGGTGTGGAGGGAGAGGTGGGCAGGGGTGGGGGTGACTGGGTGACAGGCACTGAGGGGGGCACTTTATGGGATGAGCACTGGGTGTTATTCTATATGTTGGCAAATTGAACACCAATAAAAAATAAATTTAAAAAAATAAAAATAAAGAAAATTACCAGAGTGACAGCAAATTTTTCAAGAAATAATTGAAGCCAAAAGAAAGTAGCACATATTTTTTAAGTGCTGGATAAAAAGAACTGCAGACTCAGAATCCTATACCCCACAAAAATATCTTTTGAGAATAAAGGGGACATCAATACATATTAAGATGAAGGGAAATGAACACAATTTTTATTAGTATATCTATGCTAAAAGAGTGGCTAAGGAATGTTCTCTAAAAGAAAACAAATGATAAAAAGGAAGAACCTTGGAATATCAGGAAAGAAGAAAGAATATAATAAGACAAGATATGGCTAAATATAATAGGCTTTCCTTCTCCTCTTGAATTTTCTAAGGTACATTTCATTGTTGAAGCAAAAATGATAACATTTTAATATAATTCAAATTTTATGTAAATATTTGACAACTGTATTAAAAACTAGATAAACAGACATAAAGGGAGATATGGGTCTTATACTCAAACTGGTAAAATGAAAGTAGATTGTATCAAGTTTATATAATGTATTCCTTAAAGCAACAATTGAAAATGCTATATACTAAGAGGCAAACTCAAAAGAACACAGCTAAATAAAAATGGATTCTAAAAATTGTGCAAGTATCCCATAGGAAGGCAAGGGGAAAAAATAAAAAGAACAAACATTAAAAAATGGCAGACTTACACTCTAACATACCAATAATTACATTAAGTATAAAAGATGGTCTAATATGCCAATAAAAAGAGACTGCCAAGTGTGGAACACATCAACAAAACCAGGAGTTGGTTTTTTGAAAGAATTAATAAGATAGATAAACCATTAGCCAGCCTTATTAAAAAGAAGAGAGAGAAGGCTCAAATTAATAAAACCATGAATGAGAAAGGAGAGATCACTACCAACACCAAGGAAATACAAATGATTTTTAAAACATTTTATGAACAGCTATACGCCAATAAATTAGGCAATCTAGAAGAAATGGATGCAATTCTAGAAAGCCACAAACTACCAAAACTGGAACAGGAAGAAATAGAAAACCTGAACAGGCCAATAACCAGGGACGAAATTGAAGCAGTCATCAAAAACCTCCCAAGACACAAAAGTCCAGGGCCAGATGGCTTCCCAGGGGAATTTTATCAAACATTTAAAGAAGAAACCATACCTATTCTACTAAAGCTGTTTGGAAAGATAGAAAGAGATGGAGTACTTCCAAATTCGTTCTATGAGGCCAGCATCACCTTAATTCCAAAACCAGACAAAGACCCCACCAAAAAAGAAGAATTACAGACCAATATCCCTGATGAACATGGATGCAAAAATTCTCAACAGGATACTAGCCAATAGGATCCAACAATACATTAAGAAAATGATTCACCATGACCAAGTAGGATTTATCCCCGGGACACAAGGCTGGTTCAACACTTGTAAAACAATCAATGTGATTCATCATATCAGCAAGAGAAAAACCAAGAACCATATGATCCTCTCAATAGATGCAGAGAAAGCATTTGACAAAATACCTCATCCATTCCTGATCAAAACTCTTCAGAGTGTAGGGATAGAGGGAATATTCCTCAGCATCTTAAAAGGCATCTACGAAAAACCCACAGCAAATATAATTCTCAATGCAGAAACACTGGGAACCGTTCCCCTAAGATCAGGAACAAGACAAGGATGTCCACTCTCACCACTGCTATTCAACATAAGTACTGGAAGTCCTAGCCTCAGCAATCAGACAACAAAAAGACATTAAAGGCATTCAAATTGGCAAAGAAGAAGTCAAACTCTCCCTCTTCGCCGATGACATGATACTCTACATGGAAAACCCAAAAGCCTCCACCCCAAGATTGCTAGAACTCATACAGCAATTTGGAAGTGTGGCAGGATACAAAATCAATGCCCAGAAGTGAGTGGCATTTCTATACACTAACAATGAGACAGAAGAAAGAGAAATTAAGGAGTCAATCCCATTTACAATTGCACCCAAAAGTGTAAGATACCTAGGAATAAACCTAACCAAAGAGGTAAAGGATCTATACCCTAAAAACTATACAACACTTCTGAAAGAAATTGGGGAAGACACAAAGAGGTGGAAAAATATTCCATGCTCATGGATTGGCAGAATTAATATTGTGAAAATGTCAATGTTACCCACGGCAATTTACACGTTTAATGCAATCCCTATCAAAATACCATGGACTTTCTTCAGAGAGTTAGAACAAATTATTTTAAGTTTTGTGTGGAATCAGAAAAGACCCCAAATAGCCAGGGGAATTTTAAAAAAGAAAACCATAGCTGGGGGCATCACAATGCCAGATTTCAGGTTGTACTACAAAGCTGAGGTCATCAAGACAGTGTGGTACTGGCACAAAAACAGACACATAGATCAATGGAACAGAATAGAGGATCCAGAAGTAGACCCTCAACTTTATGGTCAACTAATATTTGATAAAGGAGGAAAGATTATCCACTGGAAGAAAGACAGTGTCTTCAATAAATGGTGCTGGGAAAATTGGACATCCACATGCAGAAGAATGAAACTAGAACACTCTCTTGCACCATACACGAAGATAAACTCAAAATGGATGAAAGATCTAAATGTGAGACAAGATTCCATCCAAACCCTAGAGGAGAACACAGGCAATACCCTTTTTGAACTCGGCCACAGTAACTTCTTGCAAGATCCATCCACGAATGCAAAAGAAGCTAAAGGAAAAATGAACTATTGGGACTTCATCAAGATAAGAAGCTTTTGCACAGCAAAGGATACAGTCAACAAAACTAAAAGACAACCTACAGAATGGGAGAAGATATTTGCAAATGACCTACCAGATAAAGGGCTAGTTTCCAAGATCTATAAAGAACTTATTAAACTCAACACCAAAGAAACAAACAATCCAATCATGAAATGGGCAAAAGACATGAAGAGAAATCTCACAGAGGAAGACATAGACATGGCCAACATGCACATGAGAAAATGCTCTGCATCACTTGCCATCAGGGAAATACAAATCAAAACCACAATGAGATACCACCTCACACTAGTGAGAATGGGGAAAATTAACAAGGCAGAAAATCACAAATGTTGGAGAGGATGCGGAGAAAAGGGAACCCTCTTACACTGTTGGTGGGAATGTGAACTGGTGCAGCCACTCTGGAAAACTGTGTGGAGGCTCCTCAAAGAGTTAAAAATAGACCTGCCCTATGAACCAGCAATTGCACTGCTGGGGATTTACCCCAAAGATACAGATGCAGTGAAACGGCAGGACACCTGCACCCTGATGATTATAGCAGCAATGTCCTCAATAGCCAAACTGTGGAAGGAGCCTCGGTGTCCATCGAAAGATGAATGGATAAAGAAGATGTGGTTTATGTATACAATGGAATATTACTCAGCCATTAGAAATGAGAAATACCCACCATTTGCTTCAACGTGGATGGACCTGGAGGGTATTATGCTGAGTGAAATGAGTCAATCGGAGAAGGACAAACATTATATGTTCTCATTCATTTGGGGAATATAAATAATAGTGAAAGGGAATAGAAGGGAAGGGAGAAGAAATGGGTAGGAAATATCAGAAAGGGAGACAGAACATAAAGACTCCCAACTCTGGGAAATGAGCTGGGGGTGGTGGAAGGGGAGGAGGGCGGGGGGTGGGGGTGGATGGGTGACGGGCACTGAGGGGGGCACTTGATGGGATGAGCACTGGGTGTAATTCTGTATGTTGGCAAATCGAACACCAATAAAAATAAATTTATTTTATAAAAAAAACATAGAATTATTCCCAATTTATTTTATGAAGCTAGAATAACTGTGATGTCAAAACCAGACACAGCTATTATATAAAAAAAGAACTACAGATCAATATCTCATGATGCAAAAATCTTTAACACAATGTTCACAGATAGAATTCAGAAATATATAAAAATAAATATACACCACAACCAAGTGAAGTTTATTCCAGGAATACAAGGCTGGCTAAATATTTGAAAATCAATCAATGTAACTCATCACATCAAAGGATTAAAGAAAACTATCATATTACCATATCAATCAATGCAGGAAAAGCATTTGACAAAATTCAACATTCATCCATAGTAAGAAAAAAAAAACTCTCAGAAAGATGGGAAATAGGGAATTTCCTCAATTTTGTAAAGGCATCTACTAAAGTCTTACAGCTAACATTATATCTAAGAGTGAAAGATTAAATGCTTTCTTCATCCAGACTGGGGAACAAGGAAAGGGTATCTACTCTTAATACTCTTATTCAACATTATATGGAAGTTGAAGCCAGTGCAATAACGAAAGAAAAGCTATATATACAGATTGGAAAGGAAGAAATAAAACTCTCTGTTTGAAGATGACATGATTGTGTAGAAAATACCAAGAACTAATAAGTAGATTCAGCAAGATCTCAAGATACAACACAAATATACAAATATCAATTGTATTTCTACATATTAACAAACACATAGGCACTAACATTAAAAATACAATATTATTTATAATGACTCATAAAAATTAAGGCGGAAAATAGTGGCAGAGTAGGAGGACCCTAGGATCCTCTTATCCCATGAATACAACTATATAACTATCAATTCCTCGTACATACTCCAGAACTCAACTTGAAGAGAGGCAGAACAAACTCCACAACTAGAGGTAGAGAAGAGGCCACATGGGAGAAAACAGGAAGTGCAGAGACATGGTTTGGGAGAGAAACAGACTGTGGCAATTGTGGTGGTAAGAGAGCTGCGGTCGCAGGGAAGGGCAAGAGACAGAGTATCACTCAGGGGAGTGCATGAGGAAGACGATTCCCTAGAGTAATTGGCTTGGAGAGTGAAAAGAGATGAATTTCATAAGTTCTTGCAACCAGCAAGGCTTAAAGCCTAGAGTTTTAAAGGTCAGTGGGCTGGGGAGAGCCCAGAGGCATTGGGGCTTCTCTTGGAGAGAAGGCAGGGCAAATAGCCAGAAAATATACAGCATGAAAACAGCCCCAAGAGCAACTGGGGCACACAGTAGGGAGGTTATTTGCTTTTCTTGGAACATGTCCCAGAGAGGCAGCATTCATGGAGAGACCCCTCTGGGAACAAAGATACTGGCCTCCACTGCCCTTCAGCATAAACACAGAGTCACCTGTGGGCACCGGCATAGTGCTGATGCTCACTACCTAACTTGCTTACACCAAGACATCCCCCTACACACACACTCCACTGGAACTGCCCATCCCAGTCACACTTGCCTCAGTCCCACTACAGTGGGACCTCTCCCACAGAAGACTGGTCCAAACCCCTGCCCACACCATGTCTTCCTACCTGTGAATTCTGTAGGGCCTCAGTTCTGGCAGCTGTGGCAACAGGTCACATTTCACAAGGAGACCAGCGTATACCTAGTTAAAACTCCCCACATTCCAGGTCAGGGAATAAACACTACTCACAACAGGCAGAGAGCCTATGCAGACAATTGGCCTGAGGGATAAAGTGGCCAGGACACACAGCAGAGTGCACCCAGCACATAGTGGAAACACTCTGTGAAGTGCCAGGCCCTGGCAAACAGGTGACCCTACACCACAGGGAGCTATAGAACCTCTTCTTCATAACCATTACCTTCAAGAGCAAGAAGCATAGCTGACTCTTCTAACACAGAAGCAGGCATGGAGATTTAGACAAGAGAGAGGACAGAAGAATTTGTCCCAAATGAAAGAATGGGACAAGGCCACAGCTAGAAATTTAAATGAAACAGATGCAAGTAACATTCTTGATAGAGAATTTATAGTAATGATCATAAGAATAGTTGCTGGACTTGAGAAAAGAGATTAACACAGCAATAAGGAATAACATAACAGAGATAAAGGGCCCAATAAATGAAATCAGAAATATGCTTTTCTTATCACATTAACACAGAGATAAAGAATAACATAGTAGAGATAAAGGGCCTAATAAATGAAATCAGAAACATTCCTGATGGAATGAACAGCAGGCTGGAAGAAACATAGGAACAAATCAATGACCTAGAAGACATATTAATGGAAAGTAATAAAACTGAACAAAAAAGAAAAAAATTATGAAAAATGACAATAGACTTAAAGAACTTGGTAATTCCATCAAGCAAATAACACTCATATTATAGGAATCCCAGAAGAAGAGAGAGAAGAGGGGGCAGAAAATTTACCTAAAGAAAGAATAGCTGAAAACTCCCCTAATCTAGGAAAGGAAACAGATATCCAGATCCAGGAGACACAGAGAATCTCCAACAAAATCCCCAAAAGCATATCCACACCAAAGACATTTTGTAATTAAAGTGGCAAAATATAGTTATAAAGAAAAGAATCTTAAAAGCAGCAAGACAAAAGACAACAGTTATATATTAAGGAAACCCCATAAGGCTATCAGCAGATTTTCCAGCAGAAACTTCCCATGTCAGAAAGGACTGGCATGATATATATCCAAAATGTTGAATGGGAAAAATTTAAAGTCAAGAATATTCTATCCAACAAGGCTATCATCCAGAAAAGAAGGAGAGATAGAGTTTCTCAGACAAACAAAAACTAAAGGAGTTCATCACCATTAAACCAGCCCTGCAAGAAATACTAAAGGGGACTCTATGAGTAGAAAGGAAAGATCAAAAGTGATGACATGAAGGTAGGAAACACAAAAAGAATAAAAAGTGAATATTTCTATAAAATATCAGTTAAGGAACTCACAAAATAAAGGGTGCAATATATGACAACATATACCTAAAACTTGAGGAGGAGAGGAGTAAAGAATAGGTTCAAAGTTAATATAGACTGCTATATGCAGAAGATGTTATATACAAACCTAATGGTAACCACAAATCAAAAAATGCTAATAAATATGCAAAGAATAAAGAGAAAGAAACCTAAATTTATCACTAAAGAAAACCAGCAAAAAAAAAAAGAAAGAAAAAGAAAACCAGCAAACCATGAAAAAAAAAGACAAGAAAGGATCAGAGAAAGTCTTCAGAAACAACCACAAAACAAGTAATATAATGGCAATAAGTACATATCTATCAATAATTACTTTAAATGTAAATGAAAAAAATGTCCCAATCAAAATACAGGATAAAAAAAACAAGACCCATCTATATGTTTCTTACAAGAGACTTGTTTTAGACCTAAACACACCTGCATATTAAAAATGAGAGGGTGGAGAACCATATGCAAATGGATGTTAAAAGAAAGCTGGAGAGGCAATACTTATATCAGACAAACTAGACTTTAAAAAAAGATTCTAGGGCAGCCGGGTGGCTCAGCAGTTTAGCACTGCCTTCAGCCCAGGGAGTGAACTTGGAGACCCGGGATCAAGTCCTGCATCGGGCTCCCTGCGTGGACCCTGCTTCTCCATCTGCCTGTGTCCCCACCTCTCTCTCTCTCTCTCTCTCTCTCTCTCTCTCTCTCTGTGTCTCTCATGAATAAATAAATAAAATCTTTAAAAAAAAAAGATTGTAGAGCATTTGGGTGGGCTCAGTCGGGTAAGCATGTGGCTTGATTTTGGCTCAGGTGATGCTCTCAGGGTTGTGAGATTGAACCCCACATCAGGCTCCATGATCAGCACAGTCTGCTTGAGATTCTCACCCTCTCCCTCTGCCCCTCCCCCATTAATTAATTAATTAATTGATTGATTGATTTAAAAAATCTTTTAAAAATAAAAAAGATTCTAATAAGAGACAAAGAAGGACACTATATAATAATAAAAGGAACAATCCAACAAGAAGATATAATAATTGTAAATATGTCAAAATACATAAAACAGTTAGTAACAAACAAATGCACTAATTAATGGTAATACAATAATATTAGGGGATATTAACACCTCACTTACAACAATGGACAGATCATCTAAACAGAAAATCAACAAGCAAACAATGGTTTTGAATGACACACTACCAGATGGATTTAACAGATATATTCAGATCATTCAATTGTCAAACAGCAGAATACACATTCTTTTCAAGTGTACATGGAACATTCTACAGAGTAGGTCACATATTAAGCCACAAAACAAACCTCAACAAGTTAAAAAAGATCTAGGTCATACCATGCATCTTTTCTGATCATAACACTACGAAACCAGAAGTCAATCACAAGAAAAAAAAATCTGAAAGACCATGAATACATGGAGGTTAAATAACATCATGCTAAATAATGAGGGGGTCAACTAGGAAGCAAAAGAAGAAATATAAAAGTGCATGGAAACAAATGAAAATTAAAATACAATGGTTCAAAAGCTTTCCAGAAAGTGGTTCTAAGAGGGAAGTTCATAGCAGTATAGGTCTACCTCAAGAAGCAAGAAAAATCTCAAATAAACAACCTAACATTACACCTAAATGAGCTAGAAAAAAAAATTAACCATGCCTAAAACCAGCAGATTGAAGGAAACAATAAGGATTAGAGCAGGAAAAAATGATATAGAAACTGATATAGAAACTAAAAAATCATAAAACAGATTATGAAAACCAGGACCTGGTTCTTTGAAAAAATTAATAAAACTGATAAGCCTCAAGAAAAAAGAGAAAGGATTCAAATAAATAAAATTACAAATGAGAGAGGAGAAATAACAATCAACACCACAGAAATACATTTATAAGAGAATATTGTGAAAACAACAAATTGGACAACCTAGAAGAAATAAATTCCTAAAAACATAATCTATGAAAACTGAAACAGGAAGAAATAGAAAATTTGAACAGATCAATTACCAGCGAAGAACTTGAATCAGTAATCAAAAAACTCCCAACAAACAGAAATCCAGGACCAGGTGGCTTCACTGGTGAATTTTACCAAACATTTAAAGAAGAATTAATACTTACTCTTCTCAAACTGTTCCAAAAAAATAGAAAAGGAAAGAAAATTTCCAAATTCATTCTATGAGGCCAGAATTACCATGATACCAAAATCAGATAAAGACATCACAAAAAAAGAGTACAGGCTAAAATCTTTGATGAACTTAGATTAAAAATATTTTTAAAAAATATTAACAAACTGAACCCAACAATACATTGAAAAATCATTTATAGGGGCACCTGGGTGGCTCAGTCAGTGAAGTATCTGCCTTCAGCTCAGGTCATGATCTCAAGGTCCTGGGATTGATCACCTCATCAAGCTCCCTGCTCAGTGGGGAATCTGTTCCTCCCTTTCCCTCTGCCCTTACTCTTTATTGTGCGTGCACTCTCTCTCTCTCTCTCAAATAAATAAATAAATAAATAAATAAATAAATAAATAAATAAAATATTTTTAAAAAATTATTTACCACAAAAAATAGTATTTACTACAATCAAGTGGGATTTATCATTGGGTTACAAGGGTGGTTCAATATTCACTCAATGTGAAAACACTCAATGTATTTAAACTACACAAATCACTCAAGGTGAAACATCACATCAATAAGATAAAGAATAAGAACTATATAATCATTTCAATAGATTCTGAAAAAAACATTTCCCAAAGTACAACATTCATTCATGGTAAAAATCCTGTATAAAGAAGGTTTAGGGGGAACATGCTTCAGCAAAACAAAGGTCATATATAAAAAACCTGTAGATCACAGCATTCTTCATGGAAAAAAGCTCAATTTTTCCCTTAAGGTCAGGAGCAAGAATTTTTTTTTTAATTTTATGTATTTATTTTAGAGACAGAGCATGCACAAGTGGGGAGAGGGAGAAAGAGAAGTCCGAGCAGACTCTGTGCTGAGTGTGGATCCTGACATGGTGCTTGATCTCATGACCTGAGCTGAAATCAAGAGTCAGATGTTCAATTGTTCAAGCCACCGTAGGGCCCCCACTCTCACCACTTTTATTCAATATAGTTATGGAAGTCCTAGCCATAGGACATAAAGAAATAAAGGTCATCTGAATCAGTAAAGAAGAAGTAAAACTTTCATTATTTGCAGATTCCATGACACTGTATATAGAAAACCTGAAAAAATCTACCAAAAATATGCTAGAACTGACAAGCAAATTCAATAAAGTTGCAGGATACCAAACTGATCTTCAAAATCTGTTGCATTTCTATACACCAATAATGAAGCAGAAGAAAGACAAATTAAGAAAACAATCCCATTTACAATTATACCTAAAACAATGAAATAGCTAGGAATAAATTTAACAAATGAAGTGAAAGACCTGTTCTCTGAAACCTATAAAGCGCTGATGAAATACATTGAAGATGACACAAAGAAATGGAAATATATTCCCTTCTCATGGATTGGAAGAACAGATATTCTCAAAATGTCTGTACTACCCAATCTACACATTTAATGCAATCACTATCAAAATACCAACAGCATTTTTTTACAGAACTAAAATAAACAATTCTAAAATTTATATGGAACCACAAAAGATGCCAAATAGCCAAAGTAAGCTTGAAAAAAAAAAAAGCTCGAGGCATCACAGTTTCAGACTTCAAGTCATATTACAAAGCTGTAGTGATCAAGACAGTGTGATACTAATGCAAAAAGAGACCTATGGATCAATGAAACACAACAGAAAATGGTCAATTAATCTTCAACAAAGCAGTAAAGATTATCTAATGGGTAAAAGACAGTCTCTTCAACAAATGGTGTCAGGAAAACTGGTCAGCAGCTTGCAAAAGAATGAAACTGGACCACTTTCTAATACTACACAGAAAAATAAATTCAAAATAGATGAAAGTCCTAAATGTGAGACCTTAAACCATAAAAATCCTAGGAGAGAACAGGCAGTAACTTCTCTGACATGGCCCACAGCAACTTTTTTCTAGATAGGTCCCTGGAGGCAGAGGAAACAAAAGCAAAAATAAACCATTGGGACTACATCCAAATAAAAAGCCTCTGCACAGTAAAGAAAACCATTCACAAAAGTAAAAGGCAACTTACTGAATGGGAGAAGATTTTTGCAAGTGACATATCTGATAAAGGGTTTGTATCCAAAATATTTAAAGAAATTATAAAAGTCAACACCCAAAAAACAACCCAATAAAAAATGGGCAGAAGACATGAACAAACACTTCTCCAAACAAGATATTAGCCAACAGACACATGAAAAAATGCCCATCATCACTCATCATCAGGGAAATGTGAACCAAAACAACAGGGAGATATCATCTCACACCAACCAGAATGGCTAAATTCAACAACACAATATAATAGATATGAATAGTAGCCAACCATAAAAAGAATGAAATCTTGCCATTTAAATGACATGGATAGAGCATGAGAGTATAATACTATGTGAAATAAGTCGGTCAGAGAAAGGCAAATACCATATGACTTTACTCATATGTGGAATTTAAGACACAAAACAAAGGAGCAAAGGTAAAAAAGAGAGAGAGAGAGAGATGAACCAAGAAACAGACTCTTAACTAAAGAGAACAAACAGATGGTTACTAGAGGGGAGGTGGTTGGGGGATGGATTAAACAGGGAATGGGGATGAAGGAGTGAACTTGTCATGATGAGCACCAGGTGATGTACGGAATTGTTGAATCACTAAATTGTATCCCTGAAACTAATACACCACTGTATATGTTACTTAATACTGGAAATAGAATAAAAACTTTTAAAAAATTATGGGGCCCCTGGGGGCTCAGTTGGTTAAACATCCAACTCAATATTTTGGCTCAGGTCATGTTCTAAAGGGTTGTGGGATCTAGCCCCTCACTGGGTTCCACACTCAGTGGGGAGTTTGCTTGAGATTCTCTCCCTCTGCCTCTATCCCCATTCATGCTTGCTCTCTCACAAATAAATCTTTTTTAAAAACCTAATTTTTTAAATTGTGAGACATAAATCTCACTAAACATATACAGAACTTATATACTGAAAATTACACAATGGATATGAGAAAAATCAGAGACCTAAATACCTGAAGAGATATACTATATTTATGGATTCAAAGATTCAACATAGTAAAGATGTCAGTTCTCCCCCAAATTAATATATAGGTTTAATGCAATTGTATCAAAATCTAAGCAACGTTTTTTAGAAATACAGATTATTCATTGAAAAGACTTTCTTCCAGTGGATAGTTTTTCCTGATTTGTCGAATATTAGTTGGCCAGAGAGTTGAGGGTCCATTTCTGGATTCTCTATTCTGTTACATTGATCTATGTGTCTGTTTTTGTGCCAGTATCACACTGTCTTGATGATGACAGCTTTGTAGTACAACCTGAAATCTGGCATTGTGATGCCCCAGGTATGTTTTTCTTTTTTAATATTCTCCTGGCTAAAAAAAAATCCCCTGGCTATTTGGGGTCTTTTCTGATTGCATACAAATCTTAAGATGATTTGTGCCAACTCTCTGAAGAAAGTCCATGGTATTTTGATAGGGATTGCATTAAATGTATAAATTGCCCTGGGTAACATTGACATTTTCACAATATTAATTCTGCCAATCCATGAGCATGGAATATTTTTCCATCTCTTTGTGTCTTCCTCAATTTCTTTCAGAAGTGTTCTGTAGTTTTTAGGGTATAGATTCTTTACCTCTTTGGTTAGCTTTATTCCTAGGTATCTTATGCTTGTGGGTGCAATTGTAAATGGGATTGACTCCTTAATTTCTCTTTCTTCTGTCTCATTGTTAGTGTATAGAAATGCCACTGATTTCTGGGTATTGATTTTGTATTCTGCCATACTGCCGAATTGCTGTGTGAGTTCTAGCAATCTTGGGGTGGAGGCTTTTGGGTTTTCTATGTACAGTATCATGTCATCGGCGAAGAGGGAGAGCTTGACTTCTTCTTTGCCAATTTGAATGCCTTTAATGTCTTTTTGTTGCCTGATTGCTGAGGCTAGGACTTCTAGTACTATGTTGAATAGCAGTGGTGAGAGTGGACATCCCTGTCTTGTTCCTTATCTTAGGGGAAAGGTTCCCAGTGTTTCTGCATTGAGAATAAGATTTGCTGTGGGATTTTTGTAGATGGCTTTTAAGATGCTGAGGAATGTTCCCTCTACCCCTACTCTGAAGAGTTTTGATCAGGAATAGATGCTATATTTTGTCAAATGCTTTTTCTACATCTATTGAGAGGATCAAATGGTTCTTGTTTTTTCTCTTGTTGATATGATCAATTACATTGATTGTTTTATGAGTGTTGAACCAGCCTTGCATCCTGGGGATCAATCCCACTTGGTCATAGTGAATAATCTTCTTAATGTACTGTTGGATCCTATTGGCTAGTATCTTGCTGAGAATCTTTGCATCCATGTTCATCAGGGATATTGGTCCATAATTCTTTTTGGTGGGGTCTTTGGTTTTGGAATTAAGGGGATGCTGGCCTCATAGAAACTTTCAGCTTTAGTAGAATAGGTATTGTTTCTTCTTTAAACGTTTGATAGAATTCCCCTGGGAAGCCATCTGGCCCTGAACTTTTGTGTCTTGAGAGGCTTTTGATGACTGCTTCAATTTCCTCCCTGGATATTGGCCTGTTCAGGTTTTCTATTTCTTCCTGTTCCAGTTTTGGTAGTTTGGTTTTCCAGAAATGCGTCCGTTTCTTCTAGATTGCCTAATTTATTGGTGTATAGCTGCTCATAATAAGTTTTAAAAGTCGTTTGTATTTCCTTGGTATTGGTGGTGATCTCTCCTTTTTCATTTGTGATTTTATTAATTTGAGTCCTTTCTCTTTTGTTTTTAGTAAGGGTGGCTAATGGTTATCATTCTAAACTTTAGATGGAAAGGCAAACGGGGATCCCTGGGTGGCGCAGCGGTTTGGTGCCTGCCTTTGGCCCAGGGCGCGATCCTGGGGACCCGGGATCGAATCCCACATCGGGCTCCCGGTGCATGGAGCATGCTTCTCCCTCTGCCTATGTCTCTGCCTCTCTCTCTCTCTCTCTGTGACTATCATAAATAAAAAAAAATTTAAAAAAAAAGGAAAGGCAAAGGAACTGGAATAGCTAAAACAATTTTGAAAAATAAGAATACAGTAGAAGGGGTTAGTGTACATGATTCTAGACTTATGATAAAGCTACAAAAATCAAGAGCACCTAGTACTGGCAGAGGGACAGACACATAGATTAATAGAAAAGAATAGAAAAACCAGAAATAAGCTCACACAAATATACCTAACTGATTTTTTTAAAGATTTTATTTATTTGAGAGAGAGAGTGTGTGTGTCTGTGTGTGTGTGTGTGTGTGTGAGAGAGAGAGAGAGAGAGAGAGCAGGGGGAGGAACAGAGGGAAAGGGGCAAGCAGACTCTGAGCTGAGCAGAGTCAACCCCTGACCCTGAGATCATGACCTGACATAAAATCAAGTCAGGTGCCCAAATTACTGAGCCACCCAGACACCCTACCTAACTGATTCTTTTATATAGGTGCTGTCTTTTTTCAATGGAAAATTTTCCATAAGGAAACTGAACATCCATAAGGAAAGAGGGAAAAAAAATCAATATAAGTTCATGCCATTGAGGAAAACTAGGTAAAGCATATATGGGATCTTTCTGTATTATTTCTTTAAATTGCATATACATCTACAATTATACAAAAATAGAAAGCTTAATTTTAAAGAATTTAGCCAACTCTGTTCTTTGATATGGCTATGTACAGATGAATAGAGAAGACTGGAAGGACGGTCATATCAATATTTTTTTTAAAAAAAAGGAGAATTCAGTTTTTATGACTCAAACCTTGAAGAAGCAGCTCTTACCTGCAGCAAAGCTCCCATTAGTGATGCCAGTGCAGCCATTCCTATGCACAGAACTCCAAACAGCACACCTAGATGGATGATATAAGAGCCAGTGTAAAATTCAGACCCAGAGGATTAGAATTCTCAGCAGAATAAGTTACCCCACCTTTGATTCAAAGTAATTAATATGATTGTGGTGAAAAATGACCACATACATCAAGTCAGCCAAAAAAAAAAAAAAAAAAAAAGGAAGAGGTGTTTTCCTACAGGATCAGCAGTGTGCAAGTAGGAAAGAAAATTCTGATATTGTGACCTAGGATTAATGACATCAGGTTATATAAGTAAAAAAAAATCCCTAGCATTAACCATAGGGATTTAAAAGCTAAGAACTATTGTGTTATTAATCTAATCCTCCATAAACATTTGTTTATAAAGGAAGGCTCAGGTCTCTGTTTTCAGTTTGCCAGAAACAGGACACAATCCACCTCTGCTCTGTATGACATGATGGGGGGAGGGGAAGGAGTAATAAACATCAGAAATTAACATCCTCTGATTTGAAGTGTTCATTTATTCTGGGAAGTGACAATCCATACCAATGGGTGGTTTAAGACCTCTAGCCCTCTTGTTGTCTCCATCAATATCTCTAAGCCTTTCCTTAAATAGTAAAGAAAGATGGCATCAAATATATTACCCATCCTACCAAATTGTTTCCCCAAACTTTATAGAAATTCTCAAGTCACCACTACTGATTAGATTATGAAATATGGGATGTTTTTTTCTCTTTTGGCTTTCAGTATTTTCTAGATTTTCACCAAACACATGTTTTACTTTTAAAATTATAGGAAAACTTACACACACTCCTCCAGGTTTTTATTTTTGAATATTTCCATTCAGCACAAATCACCTGAAATCTGTCAATATAATTTCCCACACATCAAAATCAAAACACACATAAAAAAGAAATGATAACTTTGCTCATCACAAAGTTAGTGCATCCTTACATCTATCTTATTTACACTAGCACTCACATCTTTGTTAAATATATTGGGTAAATACCCTTATTGCACCTGAAAGGAAATTTTGCATTAAGTTTTTACAAAGAGCTCATGTTGCAATGATTTTTTTGTGCCTCCAAATCCTAATGTCAATAGTATTTCTAACATATTTAGCGTGATTCTTCTCTGATAGCTCATGACTAGTCACCACTGTGGGGTTTTGGTATTCAAAGTTAGTGGAAAACATTCAAATTATTTTTGCCATGTTATTCTCTATGACGTTCTTACTATATATAACTCAAGACAATGACTTATATATAACCCTTCAAAGTAAATGAACACCTCATCTATACTAGTAGAATTGATTTGTTATTATTATCAACATCCTTCCTTGAGCACCAGTTAGTACCTCTTATTTTATATTCGTTATCTCTAAACCTCATAGTACCCACAAGATGAATATTTTTTGTTTCATCTTTCATACAAAAAATTCAAGCCGTATTGGGTTATTGGGTTTACTTGAAGCTAGTAAATTGGTAAAGCAAGATTGGGTCTGTCTGGCTTCAAAATCTTCCATTTAAAATCATACAGCTTCAATAATCCTATAATAAATCAATCTAAATACTCTTCAGGAAACATTGTATCATTCTGAAATTATGCTCCAGGATTAAAATTGGGTGCATAATAAAACAATGCAATGTTATTTAAATTTAAAGGACACTGAAGAATATAAATTAAGTATTTATTCCAGGCTATAGTCGAGACAATTACATAAAGAATTATGGCTCAAAATAGAATATTATTTACTATTTCTTTGACAGCCTATTAGTGTTACTGGATTGAGGTTAAACATTCTTTTTAAAAAACAAGTCTGTTAGTCATTCATTCCAGAACACATATAATCACAATGTCAAACATAAAGAATGAAGTATGCTAGACAAATTTCTTTGAGTCAGATTGTTACATTTGGGACATCTGGGAACTGAGGTCTTAAACTGATATTTCCATTCAACTGATATTTAACCCATAATAAGGTCCTACAATCTATCGATAGAAGTTCCTTGTACAATTTAAATGACTATCTCCAGGTCAGTCTACATGTACAGACTGAATAGATAATCAAGTGAAAAAGCAGAACACTGTTTCTTTATCTTCAATTCATACACATGGAAAATATATGTACTTTAAACTGATAGTGCCCTCTTAGGTAATAAGGAAGAAGAGTGGCTCTTGGCTCCAAACTAAGGGTATTTCTTAAAACCCTTGGCTAAAGTTTGAAAAGGAAAAGGGTTGAATATTTTTCTGTGGCTAAGAATTTGGGATAGGAAGAAGTGAGAAAAGAAGGACAGCCATTTAAGGACCTTAGAAATTGTTCCTTGTGATCCCCTGACAATTAATTGCTTAAAGTGTCCCTCAAATCTTGATTGCAAATATGGCATGACTACATTTAGTCAGAGGTATGCATATGTATATATACATTTATACTTGGAAGTTCTAACTCTGTATCTTCCATGGAAAAGAATTTCAGCTTTTCTAAAAATCATCTCCTGGAGGCAAAATGGAATTGTAGAAATGGAAACTCACTCATTCCCTGGGAAATCCAAGAGAGAGACCTTTCTGAGAGTGATCTGAAGTGAGGTTTAATTAGATCTTCCACAGTTACTGCTGCTAAGGCATTAATACTGGAGGACACTGTGCTGTAAGAGAAAAATCGATTTAAAAGATTTTATATATATTATATATTTATAATAAAATATAATACTTTATTTTATTTTAAAACATTTTATTTATTTATTTATTTATTTATTTGAGCACAAGCAGGGAGGAGTGGGAGGACAGAGAATAGGGAGAGGGAGAGTTTGAGCTGGGCAGGGAGTCCCATGCCAAGTGACCCAACCAGGCGCCCTTGATTTATAATATTTTAACTTTAATAATACTTTATATAGGAATAAGACAGGGGGAACAAACTATCATTTCTGAAATATAACCAGATTGCTGCCGTATTTTTGATGATCACAACATCCTCTTTCTGGAAGCTGTTATCATCCAAGAATGATTCAGGCAAGATCCATAGGCAAAAAAGAACAATATTATATTGGTTCCACTTTGCAATAAATCCTCAGCTTCTATAGAAAGAATCCACACAGACCACATAGTACTACTATATAATAGTAGTATAGTACTACTATATACTTTAAAATATATTTTTCTTTGTGTATAGAAAGGACTGTCATAAATTTTCACAAATCTATGTCATAAATATCAATAATATTAATTTCCTGGATCCTCAGACACATATGCTGTACATGGTTAATAATAAGAATTCCCTGGCACAAACACTGGAAGAAAGTACAATGAATAAGTTCAAACACAGAACAAGATTTTTTGAACAGTGTATATTATTCAGCATGTAATAGGAGGTTTTCATTCTAATTTTCCATTTGACCATGCTTCAGCTATACATACATTTCAAACCAAGATTATAGGCACCCATTTTTGATGACCAGTGAAAACTACCATCAACTGATCATTATTATGGTGACTCTACAGAGTATGTGATGATGTATTAGACAGTAGAGACCAAGTTAAAAGTGGAGACTGAGGATAATAGATTGGCAGTCCATAGGGATAAGAGTGAGACCAACAGAAAGGATACATGGAGTAGATTACCCAAGTTGGGGCATTTGTGCTCCTGTCCAGAATTCAGCTTTATCTCCAAAATATCCAGTAACAAAAGAAAGATCCCAATGGGGAAACCATGTGTTGTTAGAGTCATAGTTCATACCTTAACGTCCCGCTGTAAGCACAGGCCACAAAAAGTCCAGGAAGTCCTGGAAAATCTTGCAAGATGTCCAGTACCAAATAAGGCATGAGCTGAAAAATTTCAAAATTTACTCCTAAGTGCTATTTGCTATCAAATAAAATGAACCAATGCCTCATTTATCTTGTGTTCATCAAGAACTAAAGGAACCTATTCCACATAATTGAAATTTCCAAATATGAAAAAGTAAACTCTTTTGGTGTTAACACTTGAAAGAATGGCACAGTAGTTAAGGATATGGGTTCTGAGTTCAGACAGAAATGGATTTTGTTACTTGTCTAAGACTCAGTTTCCTCATCTGTAAAATAGGGGTAATAATACTAACCTCATAGACTTGCTATAAAAGTTAAATTACATAACCTATGTAAAGCTCTTAGTATAGTACATGGAATACAGTAAATGCTTGATAAAAGGTAGCTATTCTCATTCTTCAGAGTAATAAATCACTTTAAAGGAAATATTTTACATATCTCTATGCTTAAGTAAGCAGCATTAATTTAATTTAATTTAACTTTACTTGATGACTCAAAGATATCTTTGAGAACTTCAATCACTATTCAGGATTGAAAGTGTAATTATAGCCATATACAGTATGAGACATAGTGACAAGTGGAGTAACCTCAGGAAGTTCCTGAAACTTGCTTCTTTTTAAAAAGTTCATGATATCAACTTAATTTTTGATAAATTACTTTAAAATAAATATTAAATAAGGAAGGGAAGGTGTAGTACTCCAGTACTATGTTACATGAGAGTCTTTTGACAAAACTGCTTTTTTTTAAAATCAAAAGGGTCCTAAGAGGATAATTTTCTAGAAGGAAGTCCCCCCTCACTTGCACTGAAACATTCTTGATTCCGTCTCTGATTGTATAGAGTGGATGTCACGTCCTATCTTAACAGCCTCTTCTGATTTCATTTGACAATAGTTTGTTATGAGACATGAAAGAACATCGTCCACTGCTACAAGGGTCTGTGTCATTTTAAGAATGTCTCCACTTTATCCAAAGCTTACTAATTTTTTTTATTCTCGGAAAGAACAGCACTTATCTGTATATGAAATTAAGACCCAATTTCCCCAAGATATCTTAACAATATTCCACACATAAGCAAAAGTCAAGTTTCCATTGTCATTGTTATAATGAGATCTAAAATCCTCTACCCCTAACATCAACTTTCTCAAAAGTCTTTGGTGTGATATTTCATATTCTGAATGGCCCCCTCAGGGACAGAATCAGCCAGGTGAGACTGATGGAAAAATAGTAAAATTATATCTAGACATTAATCTTGCTTCCTCAGGGTGAGCTCCAGCAGAGTGTCATAGAACTGTATCTTTGCTCTGCTCAGGTTATGATTTTGACCTGACTTTCTACAGAGTGTGCCTTATGTCCATTGTATCCCCAGGGAAATGTTAACTGAATTAGCTCCTCAACAATTAACACAATACTGGAATCATCCAAGTAGGAGGAAACTGCATTCCTTTAAAAAAAAATTAGCACAGGTTCTTTAAAAGTGTATGCATGAAAGACATCCTGAATACAGTCTATGACAAGGAGTCTCAAGGGTAGGAATTTGTAGACATTTTTTGTTGTTGTTATCCAAGGATAGGAGAGGATACATGAGAAACATTTTTAACATCCTTATTGTCTTCGTGATATAAACTACAAACAAAAGGAGATTGACAAAAATCACAGAAAGAGAGAATATAAAGGAAGAGCAAACATGATTCTTAGATTATCTGAGCAAATGGGAAAGATCCATTTATGAACAGAGGGATACATGTGAATATAGGGTGCAGATGAACAGCTCAAGAAGGCTCTAATTTTCCAATTACACAAAGTTGCATTTTTCTAGTAGTATGTGATGCATTTATATCAACATAAAATCCAGTCTATCTTCAACCTAACGAGGCTCCTGGGCTCTTGATTTACAAGAACGTCTCCGGAAATAATGTTGGCAAGAACTCTGAGAAAAGGAACTCAAGCTTCAAAGTCCAGCAGTCCTGGGTTTGAATTCTAGCTACACTTTCTGGGAAGGCAGTATATGGCATAGAGGTTAAAGTTAGGACTCTGGCTACAGCCTGCCCGGGCTTGAAATCTGGTTCCAGGTTTACTGGCTATTATATAACTTGTCTATGACTTAAGTTTCCTCATCTTTGAAAGGGAGATAATCATGGCACCTACCTCAAAGTATAGCTCTATGGGTTCAAAGTTGAAATTTAAATAAAGCATTTATAGTAGTACGATGAGTACTTGCAGCTATTCTTATTTATCAACTATGTGACCTTGGCCAAGTAATATAACCTCTCTGTGAGTTACTCATTTCCTAATGTCTAAAATTAGAACTACTATTTATGAGAATTAGAAGAGATAAATCATGCAAAGCTCTGGGCACAGAATTTCATCTCATAGTTAATACTCAATAAATGTTCATTCATTAGATCTGTTTCTCTATCATTTAAAAACTGGAAGGTAAAATGTTGATGAATAAGTGATCTAAGAATACACACAAAATGTTTTACACTATCATGGTTTGTGTTTGTTTGGTTTTTTTCTTTAACTGTGTTTACATTTCTACTCCCAGCCTTGACCTAGTTCTATTTAACACTGGGCTTGAAATTTTCCAGGTATTTAAATATTTTAATCTTGGATACAGCATTCTTCATTCCTGCTATGCCTGCTAAAATAAATTTTTGCCAAATGCTTTGTAGAAATTTAAATGTGATGATATTGTACTCATTTGCTGTTTATTTACAAAAATAGTAAGACTCTGTCCTGCCAATTATAAGCTTTCTGGATATCATTAATGCACATGTAAGAAAAAGAGGGTACTGAACCTGGTCTGGTGCAGATACTTTGTTGGCTGTCCAAGGATCACAGTCATGGTACCTGGAATATAGGGCAAGCCCACATAACACTGAGCAGATGAGGATTGCCCAGAGTCCCAGAAGATTGATGTAGAGAGACCTAAGGAAATGAAAACAAACCAGCAAATAACAATTGTAATTTCCATCCCAAAGATTAGGAAACTTGTTACATAAACAGGAGAGAGTTTCATGATTACTCAACAAATGCATATTATCTTTTGGTTATCAAAAAATGCTATCTATTTTATTCTAGCCTAACCTTCTGCCTTTGCTGTCAGTCAACAATGTATTTGGAAATACTTGGAATAGATGGGGGGTTCTCTATTGAATAAATGTATCCTCCTGGTCAGAGTTCCATGAACATTATCAGCTGCATAATGGTATCCAATTATGCTACTTCAGGGCTTCATGTCATGAAATAAAGATTTTTAAGGGTCACCAGAGCAGTAACTATTACTCATTTTCCTTTTAAAAGTAATGCAGTTATAAACTGCTAAACATTGTCAGCATCTACGTAGCAACTCATCAAAGTTGTTTAAATGTGGTTTGTAATATCATCTAATAAGTATGAAAGGCAACCCTGCATTCCTTGAACAGGTATCTTCCCAAATATTCAACATCATAATACCTGGCATGTGTTCCAGGAGATTGTAAAGGTTTGTATAACTGCACTGGGGTCAGATATGAACATAAATCTTGGTTCTGTCTACTATATGTGACCCTGGACAAGTAATTTATTTTCGCTGATCTTCCACTTCTTCATTTACACGAGAGACAACAATGCCTACCTCACAAAGTTATAAGATGAAATAGTGTGTATCATATAGCCCAGTGCTTGGCATGTAATAATATTTGTTAAAAGGTAGTTATTGATATTACAAGTGCTAATGGCATTGAGTTCTATGTCTTGATAGTCAGTTGAATAGTAAACATTGCTCTCTCTGAGGTATCTACATTTTCCCCCCAGTGGTGCTGTAGGGGATACTGTAACAAGCTGCCCTAGGCTGAAGAGAGGTACAACCTCCAAAGTCATGCCTCCTTCCCTGAGGTGCCTGTGTCCAATGACTACTGGATTCACAATTTTAAAGGACCAGTCTCCTCACCCTAACCTGGGACAAATCTGGGGCCAGCCTAGCTTCACGGCTTCCCCTAAGGCCTTGACTGAGAAGGCATTACAATCCAACTTCTACGGCCAATCCTGCTTTCTTCTCTTTGCTTTCTTCCACAGGTAGTGATTCCCTCACAGACTCTGGCATGCCAACTTCCATCTCAGAGTCTGTTTCAAGAGAACCCACCTTCAACAGGTGCGAAACAACAGATTGCTAGCCTTTTCCCTTGACTGACTAAATTTACTGTATGTTTTGCTATTGTCTAAAAATAGCATATAACTACAGCTCTTCTCCAAATCATCAGAAAATATACCCAGACACTTTCCTGCTCAAACACCCTTGTTCATATTTGAGTTTAATATTTTACTATATAGTTTTATCTGACTTTAATGCCATTCACATAGATGACTTATCAACAACATCTGATACAGTCCCGAATCAATCAATGTCAGTAGGTCTTAACTTTTTGACTGGGATTCATTCTTCCCCTGGAGCCGGTGTTAAGAAATAGGATAAAATGGTTCCTCTCAGCTTGGGGAGTCTGCTCAGGGCCATTCCAAGGGAAATTGCTTCTTATTAAGACAGTTCAGGAGCTCTAATGCTGGTCTCTTAGTTATAAAATAGACCATTTGAGTTTCATGTTTCAAAAAAAAAGAACAGAAGAGCATGTGCATAATTAATATGGGAGAGGCATCAGCTCTAGTATGGATTTAAATTACATTACTTCAAAGTTCCTTAAAATACCAGAACTCCTCAGCTCACTTTTGAAGGATTTTATATCCAGTTACTGTACTGATTTTTGTGTAGATGTTTTACTATAGAATTTTCCAAAGACAGAAAATGTCTAAACTAATTACTCTCAATATATTGAGTTATGACATATGATATCACAATATTTTCATGTTCTCCTTTGAATAGAAATAGAATTTCCATTCCCTGTCCTACTCCAACCACCCTGTTACTCTTAATCTATTTGTAATTTTTAAGTTCCTAAATGTCTGTGGGCTCAGCCAGCTTTATATATCACCATGGGGAGTGGCAGTCACTGTACTGATCTGAGAGAAAGAACCACTCTTTGCTCAAACCAAGATGGGCCTGAGAATTCCCTGACCATGTCATCCTTCTGACCTCTGGGCTGTGTCCAAATCAATGTCTATCTGGAATGTTCTCCCACTGTTCTCCACTTGCCCACATATGGTCATTATTCAGGATCTTCCAGGTTGACAGGAATCTCTCACCCATTCTCTGTCTTCAGTCCTATGATTAGAGGTCACATTTACTGGACTCCTACTAAGTGTGTGCCAAGCACAGCAGTTTACAATACATCTCATGAGATGTATAATATTTCTTATGCTCATTTATAAGTTTAGAAACTGAGACTCAGGAAGACTAAGTAACCTGACCAATATCACTAAAGTAGCAAGTATTAGATCAGAGTTATAAACCCATGACTGTGTCTAAAAATAAAATATACCAACATATCTAGCAATTTATTGTCCTGGACCAATTCTTCTGTTGTTATATTGTTCCATGGAGCTGTCATGCCTTTCTACTGTTATTTCACTTTTTGCATACTTATATATATTTTCCTAATTAGATGTTAAGTTCCTTCACAATAAGAGCATATATTTATAAAAATTTTATCCTCCATAATTCCTTATGCAAATAGATAACACAATAAATGCTTATTTATTTGATAAGATTTACTTTAAATATTTCAAATATCTGATTTAAAATATACAGTACCACTTTGTTTTACTTGATCCTTTTATAACTAAATATCTCATTTATTTCTTGGAATTTCATGATACAAAAGACTTAAATCTGAGCAAAGCTTGACTAATCAAAGAGTCTCAATAAAGACAACTGATAGTTATTAATGATTTCCATACCATAGTTTGGCTTACATTTTTGCCTGGAATCTGCTTTTACAGGAAATATATCTCTGCACTTGGGATTGGTTGACACCATAGATGCTGGTCCATGTGAAGGTCCCTCCTATAATAATTGTCCAGAATGTATGTCTTTGCAAAGGATTAGGATCAAAACTAAATGAAAAGAAACAGAAAACAAACCTGAAATATCAGCAAAAAACTACAGAAAATTCTCCTAGAATATTTTTTGTAAGCAAGCAATGTATACCTACATAAATATGCATACAGATGTAAATATGTACAAATTCATTAAGCAATAAAAAATGCAGAAATATTCCTAACTTAAGTTCAATGAAATAAAAATGGATACTTTCAGAGAACTAGAAACTCTGGAGGGGATTAAGGGAAAATGAATGTTCTAATTATTCTGAGCTTTCATAAAAATTGTTCTGTGACCTTAGAAATTGTTATTTAAACAACTCTACTAAATAAATAAATAATTTTAAAAAACAATTCTGCTATGCTATAATCAGAGAAGAGCATGAAACTAAAAAGAGAGCAACAGAGAAATTCTTTAGTGCATAACAGTGATAGGTATGGTACTGAAATGAACATAAAATTGATACATTTTGCATATATAATTTCTCTCCCAGCACCTGTACAGTCATACTTCTAATTTATATTCAAGCTTAAGAACTCAGTTAATGCAGTTTAAAGATTTTCATGTTCTAAAATTACCATGGCATTATAATCATGCTTTCTTAAAATCTTGTGTGCACAAGCTAAATGCTGATAGTGAAAAATCACTTTATGACATGACTTAAGTCCAAAATATTGTTACAAAGAAAGCTCAACTTCGACATTTGATATGCCTTTTAACTCTTCTTAATGCATTTTCTTGGAAGGAATGATTCTATTCATCCATGATACACAATATGAGTTTGACAAATTTCTGCAAAATTGGCTTTCATAGAAACTTTCTAAAACTTATGGAATTCTGAAAATCCATTTCAATCTTATATTTAAGATTAGTTGAATAAAATGTTATAATTTTATGTATATCCCAGCATTTATATGGAAATATAAGAGCCTCCATTCCAGTCTCTAACACTTCATATCAAACTTTAAATGTTTCAAGGGTATTAACCCTTCAACCCATAGAGAAAACAGCTATTATATTAGCTAATGGAAGTCAAGAGCCAAAAGGATTCAGGAAGCTACCTAAGGTAAGTAAGACAGGATTTAGAACACCCAGTTTAGTGGTTTTGGTCCCTACAGAATATATCCACAGAATACATATGATGACTACAGACCATACAGAAAATACCACCAGAGCAAATATTTTGCCCACCATATTCTCAAACATTATCAGACTCATAAGGGATACACAATAAAGCTTTTCATTATTATTTAATGGTTGGCAGCCTCCAAAGAAAAAGTCGTAAAAGTATCTAATCTTTTACTTTTAAGAATCTCTTATTGATATATAAGTTGTCGTTTCAATGCAGCAGTATAGGTTGCCTTTGCACACAGTGAGTTACCTTGCAGAAAAGGTATTGGTTCCACACCCCTTCCCCTCAATCTCTCGTACTAGGAAGAGATTTAGGCATAATCAAGCGTGTGGGCATCAGTTGTTTCTGCTTCTTGGTATCCATTCTCCTGCCCTCTAGTAACAGCAACCCAAATTTGCTTTGGGAAAATGACCAAATCACCATAAAATAGTCTAAATGGTTGTCAATAAAATGTCCTGCTCTTCCCCAACTGAGGAATGGAATTATGCCCAAGCTAGGACAATTGGGGTGCTCTTCCTTAGAATCTGAATATTGAGGTTAAAAAAAAGATTACTGAAATAGTTGAAGTTAATTCATCATAATTCAAAATATTTCTGCAAATTAACATGTTGTCCCTGTCCAATCTCTGAAAGGCTCTTCTCAATCATTAGCACCATTTTCACCAAACCAAAAAGAGCTACCAAGTTAGAAGTATTTTTTCTTTCTTCTTGCGTGATTTCAGGTTGCCTGTCTCAAAGTAGGGCTGCTTAAAGACGAAATTAGCCAGTCCATGTAAAAATGAGTTCCTCTTCATGTTGAACATAACAAGAATGATATTACTGATCCACAGTGGAAGTTGTTTTAAATATTCTTTTAAGTTGTGTGGTATATTTGTGATGAAATATCTGGGCTATTGGTCTCTCTCTAAGAAGCCTAGGTAGCTGTTTGAGATATGTTAAATCACACAATACACTGACTTGAGACATTAGTCATAACTCTCTGGTCAATTCTCTAGAAATAACACATAATATTATAAAATATTCATACATATATACAGTTATGAAATGTAATAATAATATACCATATATTGCCAGGGCAATATCAATAGAAAAATTCTCTATGCTGCTTGAAACAAAAAGCTGTCAAAATGACAGGGTCTTCTAGTGTTTTTGTCTTAAGAGGTTTCTTTTCTTATTTCTACACTATCTCTTCCTGAATTACTCTATTCTACCCTTTGACCAGTTCCAGATTTTAATGTTTGGAAGAAAAACACTCCTTCACTATCAATCCTTTCTTAGGAGGAAGCACCATCCTAAGTACCAGGTAACTAACTATCTGACTGTTTTAACCTGTTAAAGACCTTATGGAAACCCTTCACACATTAACTTGTCAGCTTCAATTTTTTGTACCACATATTTAGCCATCTATTTGTGTTCTGATGTAAATTTACTATTTCAACAATGAGATTATTTTTACAGAAAAATAAAAAAATAAAAGATGTGTTCTATAGACCAGAAGGTAAACAGCAACTTACTTCCAGAAGTTTAATCTTCCACCATTATAGGAATCATTTAGAATAGTGCTGATCCCACCTTGAATCACCGTAGCCTGTATAATCACAGATGCAAATCCAGCCACCATGATTCCAACTTGAAAAACATCTGTCCAGATAACTGCTTTAAGACCACCCTTTGAGGGAAAAGTATATTAGGATTAATGCTTGTATCAGACATTATTAATCATCTACATGCTTATATACTATGCTGGACAAAAATAATGAAAACATAGATCTTGGCCAAGGAATACACTTAAGGTGGTAGATAGTAAGGTTGGGAGAACCTTCAAAAGAAAGTGTGATTTAAACCAAGCCTTCAGACAGAAGCAGAGGCAAAGATGAAGCTCATCCCAGAAGATAAATTAGCATGGGCAAAAGTATAAATAAGTTCAAGTACATGACATGTTGAGTGTGGCCAGATAAATATTTTGAAGCAGAGTGAAATGGTATAGGGATATTGCTGGGAAGAAAATTCAGAGTCAAATTGCAGATGGCAATATCATAGATTTTATCTTATAGGCAGGGCTGATATGCAATCAAGTATGCAAATAGAAAGTCATACCAGTTTTTGAAATACTAAAATTGTTTTGTACTAGCAACTGCCAAAAACTTCCCAAGTGTCTCCCTCCAGTCCCTATGCCCTTGGCTGAACTATTCCCTCCCTGAGATCCCCATCTTCTAAAAGATCCAGCAACTAGAGTCATAAGACTTAGTATATCAGATATGCCATAGAGTTGCACCACTGCTTAGGGACTAGCATCCATAATATCAGTGTCCATACTATCTGGTTGTTATATATTTCTACTATGATTCCTGCCTATAGGTTATGGAAAGTTATCTCGGGTTTCTAAGCTGAGGAACAATATGAACACAACTATAGTAATTTAGCAACGGTAAGGCTGAATTAGGAGACAAGACTCAGGACCACTGCAATGGTTCAAACAAAAGACAAAAGTTTCAGTTATGATCAATGTAAAGTTGAGAGGCAGGAGTAGGAGAGCATGTATGAAACCCAACTTGTAGAATACAACTATTGGAATTTGCAATTTTGCAAAACAAGTGGATGAGTGAAAGAAGAAGCAATGTTCTTGTCATACCAGCGTGCAGTAGAATGTGCAGACCACTCCTGTTGCAACTACTGCGCCCCACAGATCAAATCCTGTGACTGCAAAAAAGAAAAAAGAAAAGAAAAATGCACGCATAACTGTGAAACATGTAAAATAAAAATACCTCTCAAAAAAATCATCAGTAGAAATCTATATCATTTATGGGGTACCTATCTTTCTACTTTCCTCTCTACTCTTGCCTAAAACTAGGCCCAAATATCATAAAATGCCCCCAAACAAGTGGAGTTTAAAATTTTACTCAATGAGGGATCCCTGGGTGGCGCAGTGGTTTAGCGCCCGCCTTTTGCCCAGGGCGCGATCCTGGAGACCCGGGATCGAATCCCACATCGGGCTCCCGGTGCATGGAGCCTGCTTCTCCCTCTGCCTGTGTCTCTGCCTCTCTCTCTCTCTCTCTCTCTCTCTCTCTCACTCTCTCTCACTATGTGCCTATCATAAATAAATAAAAATTAAAAAAAAAATTTTACTCAATGAGTTAAATGGACCTGGTTTCTATCCTCAGAGACTATATCTAGATCCAAAATTGGCTAAATTAAATACATGAAAAATCCTTTATGTTATAATAAAGCTATGAAACAACTTGATGCTATGAGGTAGTTATCCAGACTGAACGGGGTCATAAAATATGTGTCATCATGGTTCAAATAAACACACTATTCTACCAGACAAGTTGTAAATGTTACTAAGATGGAACCAGGAAGGGGAAAAGTTGTATAATTTGCTACCATTTATCTAAGAAGTGGAGGGCATATTACATTCTTTTTAAATGGAAGGACAATAGCTTTGCCCACAAATGTGATAATCTAGATAAAATGGACCAATTCCTTGAAAGACACAATGGGCCAAAACTCATGCAAGAAGAAATAGATAATCTAAATAGGACTATATCTATTAAAGGAATTGAATCAATAATTTAAAAACTTTCAAAACAGAAAGTTCTAGGCTCAAATGGGTTGACTGGTAATTTCTATCAATTTAAGGAAGAAATTATACCAAGTCTCTGCAATCTCTTTCAGAAGACAGAAGCACAGGGAATACTTCCCAACTCATTCCATGAGGCCAGGGTTGCTTTAATACCAAAACCAGATAAAGACATTGTAAGAAAACTACATACCAATATTTCCCACAAACACAGTTGCAAAAATCCTCAACAAACTGAAGATTAGCAAATTGAATCCAAAAAGAGTATAAAAAGAATTATACACCATGACCAAGAGGGATTTATCCCAGGTATGCAAGGCTAGTCAAGTATTTAAAAATCAATTAATGGAATCTATTATATCAACACACTGAAAAAGAAATATCACATGATCATATCAAAAGATGGAGAGAAAGCATTGCACAAAATGCAATGTCCATGATAAAATCTCTCGGTAAAACTAGGAATAAAGGAAAAGTCTCTCAACTTGATAAAGACGGTCTACAAAAATCTTACAGCAAGGGCACCTGGGTGGTTCGGTTGGTTAACCATCTGCCTTTGGCTCAGGTCATGCTCCTGGGGTGCTGGGATTGAGTCCCAGGGTGGGCTCCCTGCTCAGTGGGGAGTCAGCTTCTCCCTCTTCTTCTGTCCTCCATGGCCCCTGCTCACTCACTCACTCTCTCTCTCTCTCAAATAAATAAATAAAATACTTTTTAAAAAATCCTACAGCTAACATCCTGCTCAATACTGAGAGAATCCAACCTTTCCAACTAAGATCAGGTACAAGAAAAGGATGTCCCCTCTCACTTCTCCTTCTTAACATTGTACTAGAAGTCCTTACTAATGCAGTAAGGCAAGAAAGGAAACAAAAGGTATATAGACTGGAAAAGAAGAAATAAAACTCTCTCTGTTCACAGATGACATGATCATTGATGTAAAAACAACAACAACAACAACAACAACAAAACAAAACCCTGGAACTAGTAAGTGATTATAGCAAGGTTGCAGGATACGAGATTAATATACAAAAGTCTATTGTTTCCCTATATAATAAATTAGTCCTGAATGTGTGACATAATTCGTAAATTTAAGATGTACCTTGACTCAAAGCCAGGGCAAAAGCACACCTGGAATAACTTGGATGTGCACACATTGTGCAGTGGACACGTAAAATGGTACAACCCAGTGTCTCTTACATTTCATACATGCATCTGCCCTGTTCTGGGTCATAACAGGTGTATGTTTAACTACACGGGTTCAAGGTAGAAATAGAAATAAAAATGTGTCAAAAGCAGATCTCCAAACACAGGCTACCAGGATCTATAGGATGACCAAACCGGGTCTTGTTATCTATGAAGGTGACCCCACTGCTGACGGTGGTGATGTTGCCATGACAGAAGGGATGTCATCTCTCAAAGGGGATGACAACAAATCACGTGTGGAAGAAGTAGACTAAGTGCTGCCCCCCCCAAATTATTTGTAGTTGTATTCAATCTCTTTTCTCTCTGGTAATATATTTTCAGGGATGTTTTTATTTTATTAACATTTTAAAAATCTGATAGGGCGAGAACTATTTAAGGGGAAGATAAGATTTCTTTGAGTGTGATGCTGTGATATTTAGGAACTTAAGCACAGCTCATTTTTCGTTCCTAGTTCCACATTGGCTTATTTTAACAAGAGGAGGTAATATTTGTTGTAAGATGTATGTAACCTAATGCTAATTGTGTGGTCTAAAGTGTTTAGCAATCAAGCAGATTCCTTAGTAAGACCAATTTTTTTGTCATTGAGGTGGTCTGAGCTATACCATGATATCTAAAAGAAAAATATTGGTTAAAACAACTATTGCTGGCTAGGATCTACTTTTTTAAGTCTTCTATCCAGGCATCAGGAAACTAATATGTTAAACTGAACCAACTTATAGCAACAAATGAATCTCAGAAACATTTTGTTGAGCAAAAGAAACCAGTTACCAAAAAAAAAAAAAAAGGCACTATATTATATTTACACAAACTCTAAAGGACAAGGAAAACCAATCTAGGGTGATAAGAATCAGAAAGTGGCAGCTGGGTTGGCAGGGGGGATTTATTATAAAGAGGCACAAAAAAGTCTTCTGAGATTAGACATTGAAAATGTTTGTATTTTGAGTTGGGTGGTGATCACACAACTGTGTACAATTGTTAAAGCTCGTCTGACTGTACACTTAATTTCTGTGTATTTTATTATGTATAAACTGAATCTCAACAAAAAATGGTTTTTAATTTTAAAAAACAAGAGGGGTCCCTGGATGGCTCAGTCAATTAAGCACCCTCAGCTCAGGTCTTGATCTCAGGGTTGTTAAGTTCAAGCCCTGCATTGGGCGTCACACTAGATGTGGAGCCTACTTTAAAAAAAAATTAAAGCAAGAAAGAGGGGTGTTTGGATGTCTCAGTCGGTTAAGTATCTGCCTTCAGCTCAAGCCATGAGCCAGGGGTCCTGGGATGGAGCCCTGCATCATGCTTCTCCCTTTCTATCTGCTCCTCCCTGCTTGTGCTTTCTCTTTCTGTCAAATAAATAAATAAAATCTTTTTTTAAAAAAGCAAGAAAGAGAAACTTAAGAGACAAATCAACTAATTGCAATTACATAAATTTGCTTGAATCCCAAAACTAACAAACACTGAAAAAAATCAGGGAAATCTGAACACCGACTTCATTTTGGTATTTTTAAAAATAATGTTAATATTTTAGATATGAATATGGTATGATTGTGCTTACAAAACACATCCTAATACAAACTTTCAGCTATAAAATACATAAGTCATGGAGATGTAATGGACAGCAGTGACTATAATTAATAATTCTGTATTGCATGTTTGAAAGCTGCCAAGTGGGTAAATATTAAAGCTCTCATCACAAAAAAAAAGAAGTTTTCTAACTATGTATGAAGACTGATGTTGACTAGACATTGTGGTAGTCATTTTGCAATATATACAAATCTTGGATCATTATAATATAATACAGTGTTACGTGTCAGTTATACCTCAGTGGAAAAAGTTGGCATCTCCTTATTTTTAAAAGATTTTGAATTCAGATGAAACAATGAAATGCTTCAGATTTACAGCAAAACAATCTAGTGAGGGAAACAGTGAATTGAACCAAGAGTTGATCATTTTTAGTGTAGACTTAAAGGTACGTTAGAGTTCAGCATACCATTCTCTTTTTTTCCAGTGTATGTTTGAAGTTTTCTATATATATATATATATATATATTTTTAAAAAGGTTAAAAAAAGTGATTGGACCAAGAGAACATTAAACAACTTTCTATGGAGCATCTTTTGCACATCAAGTACTACATTTAAGCTCGTGCATACTTCCTTGGTCACTTGTAAAATATACAACTGATAGTCAAGTGGTAATAATGCAGTCTCTTGGGTCCTAATTCCTAGGGAATGGCTCAATAAATCGATAAGAACAGAGTCCTTGATTTCTTCATAGATGCCAGAACTGTACTTTAAAACCCTAAAGCCACATCTTTAATTACACTTATAGCCAATAGGTAACTTATGAAGTTTATGGCTCAGTTCTTTATACATGAAATGATCCCTTCATGATGTTGGTAATATTGACATGGAACATGCCTGACATTCAGAATTCAAGAGCATGTTATATAATTGAATTGTCCTTTGTAATGATACTGTTGTACTTTTTAAACTCAGGTAATAATTACTGTCTACCTAACAGGAAAGCAAGAAAGAGTGTGGATTTAGTGGGGCTTTTCCATTTTATATTAACTCCAGGAACTGCATCACATTTTTCCCATCAGAGTCCACTTGTCCATTTTATAAGTAAGTTTTAGAGATAAACTCACATCGGATTGATAAGAATACAAAGGATACGGGGTGCTCCCAAAGCCTTTTAAGGATATGACTAACAGGCACCTTTGCCTCAGTGAACTATTCCAGTGGCATGGCTTTGATCTGCCCAAATCCAGAGTAGAGTAAGTAGTATGTTGGTTAGGACCATCTTCATCCATTTGTTTAAAAGAACACCATCGCCAGCTTTCATTTTTTGTCACTAAGAGTGATCTGATATTTCAAATCACATAGATCTCCTTCTCTTGCATTTTGGACCACATGTGAAATGAGAATAAGAAAAGCTCTCTCCCTGCCAGATTTTATGATGGAGCTGAGTAACACAGAAGCCTTTTGATTGCAGCTCCAGATTATAGCCACCAAGGAAGAAACTGCAGCCATTCATGATTTAGAGCATAGTGGGTATTCATCCTGAAGGAATGGAGGCCTGCCCTTCTATTAATCATAGGTCTTTTGGAGCTATCAGTCCAGGAACCCAAAGAAGCTGCTACAGTAAACAATAAACTCATCTTGCTCCTCCCCTCAAGCTGATGCAGGTTACTGGAAACATTCCTCCATCTCCCCATCTCCCCAAAGTGAGAATAAGTTCTATTAAAAATGACCCCCAAAATGTGAGTGACATAATGGGTAATTCTAAAGTGTACCTTGATTCAAAGCCAGGGCAGGGGCATAAATAACGATTCCAGTATACAGAATCTACGGGAAAAAAAAGAAACCAAATAAACTGTATGAATTATGAAAAAAAAAACACCAATTTTTTTATAAACTCAATAATGAATTAAAACAGTAGTTTCAGTATACTTAATAAAATTTGTTTGTGACTTAAAAATGTTATACTCCTTTTCTGTTTGTGATGTGGTCATAGGTCACGAAAATCTCATATCACCAACTTTGTTAAAATGATGGACTTTTCACGTGGTGCTTAGTGCAGATAGTCACTGATCCATCACCTTAACTTAATATCAATTCTCCTCAATGCAAACAATTAGAAAGAAAGAATACAAATTTAAAAGGAGATGGTCCCTCATTCATATGCTTTCAAACTATTATTAATCACTGTGTAACTAATTGGAAAAATAGTGAACATTCTGGAAACCAATATTAAAAAGTTTGCATGCTCATTAATTAAACAAAAGTATACATTTGCACTAAAAAAATCCTGAAAGCCAACAAAAACTGTATTCCATCTTTTCTATATTATATATTATTTTTCACTCATACATCTAGCAAATATTTATCAATCAGGGATACAGAAGTATGATAAATATGGTCTTTTTTCTCAGAACATAATTTCTATTGCATTTGATCTTTCAAATATATCATATATATTCTATGTGATTTACTCTATAAAAACATATTATTGTCCTATGGTTCTATGTTTATTCTATGAAAACATATTATGAAAAAAGCCATATTATATAATACTTGGATGTACGGTTATATTACATGGGAATATCAATGGAAGTAAGTCCTTCAAATAGGAGATGCTAAAGCTTTCCCCTTTTTTGCAAGAATGAACTAGCATTCCACAGTCCTTATCCCGACCAAGTTGAAGATTTGGAAACGTGACCACAGACCATCTTCCTGACAGTTGTTCCCCACTTTTCATTGTAGGAATTTCTTTTAAAAAATGATCCAAAGAGGGTCTGAACAGTCAGTAAATGCAAACTACCACCCTCAGTTCTGTGTCAGAACCTCTACCAGACCCAAAGAGTTCCTTGCTTTTATGCCAGAAGCGTTAAGGACCAATATAAGTTATGCAATTTACAGAGATATAAAATAGATTCAAGTTAAATCATTTACAAATGCTTAGGTAGCTTGTGGTTGGGGAAGTAAATTACAAATAGGGACGAGAACAAACAAGAACTCCTTCCTGGACCTGCATTATCAAACCCATCTCTAAAGCCCACAGCTGCCAAGAGGAAGATCAATATGAATGACACAACAATCATGACAAGCCTCCAGCAACCTGGATGAGAAGCAGAAAGTGTTCTCTGTCACTGATTGCTTGGCAAATCTTTGCTTTCCATTCTTGTCAACCAGTAAATCTATACTTACATATCCTTGTACTACCGGATTGCGTCATTTAAAAACTTTCAAACTTTAAAAACCTCAGAGTGCAGGATTCTGTTGTCTTACACTCAGTAACTCCTTCAATCAGGGCTTAAGTTTCCTTTTTTTAAAGAGTACTGATTTTTTTTAAGTATGCTCTTGAGCAAATGAAATTATTTCCTATTGTCTTCCCATGTCAGTTATTATTTTTCAAACCTGTTACTGAACATGCTGCAAAAATACTATGAAACTGTACTAGTTGCTTTCTCTTTGTTACGATTCCTACTATCAGCTACCTCAGCTCTTTGAAACATCGTTGTCATCTTGGCCATGACAACACCTCAGTCACCTTGGTGGGAAGAAGAGGAGGAGGAAGTGGGATAGAAAAAGGCACATGCTCCTGAAGCAACATCACTATTGTTTGATTAATGTAATATTTAGCATTCCCTTAAACCATCATTTTTTCCAGGAAGTGGGGCATTTGCTGAAACACTCTTTCATGATCTCAAGGGTTGACACAGTGTATCCATGAGTGTTTTCCTTTTTTTGGTTTCCTCCTATTTTTAACACCTCTTTTTTTTATCCTTCATGTGTAAGCTTAGCCTGGATGCCTTGGTTGATGACATTTTAGACAACAAAAGGTAAAGCAAGCTCGTGGAGAGTAACTTACTGTTTGAACAATGAAGAGGACTGTTCCACAGAGACGAACACATTTGTTAAATCGAAGCTCTAAATACTGTTTCCAAAAAAAAAAGGAAAAAATGGTTAATACGTGACAACTTTACATACTTTTTTAAAAAATTGGCTGTGTAAGAAGGAAAAGAGTTAGAGATGCAAAGCAACTTCAGCCATCAGAAAGAATAAAACCTTGCCATTTGCAAGATGTGGATGGAACTAGAGGGCATTATGCTAAGTGAAATCCATCAGATTTCAGAGAAAGACGAATACCATATGATTTCAATCGTATGTAGAATTTAAGAAACAAAACAGATGAACACAGGTCAAGGGAGGAAAAAATAAAATAAGATAAAAACAGAAAGGGAAGCAAACCATATGAGACTCTAAACTATAGGAAACAAATTGAGGGTCGCTGGAGGGGAAGAAGGGTGGGAGGATGGAGTAAGGGGGTGATGGGCATTAAGGAGGACACGTGACGTGAAGAGCACTGTTAGATAAGACTGATGAATCATTAACTTCTACCCCCGAAACTAATAATATACTCACTATATGTTAACTACATTGAATTTAAATTTTTAAAAAAGACATTTTAAGCAACTTCGTAAGGGATTTGTCTTCCATATTCCTATGTTATGTCCTGCTATTTTTCTTTACATACAGCAAAATTTACTCTTGCTTTAAAGTATGGTTCACTGGGTTTAACACACACAGGACAGTTCTCTTGCCCTCAGAGAACTCTGGTATGTTGTTTCTTTATGATCATACTTCCCCCAGCCCCCAAACCTTGGCAATCACTGATCTGTTCTCCATCCCTAGTTTTGGCTTTCCCAGAATATCAAATAAATGGATTATATTCTGCATTTTTAGAATGAGAAAAGCGCTGTTCTTCTCTTTCTCTTGGTATCGACTTCAGACACCTCCCTGATTCACTTGGGAATCAGCCATTTCCCACAGCAGGCAATTGTGATGGACTTGTCCATTGAGGTGCCCTGCCTCTTCTGACCCAGGGAGGGTCACCTGACCCACACTCAGCCAATTGGCTCCTCTTTCCAATGGGTATTTGGATCTTGGAGGTAAAATATAAAGAACAAATGATTGGAGCAGAAGTAGATTGATCCTGACAGCGGGCTCAAGAGGCTTCTCTGGCTTCTGTCCTTTTCACAGACTATTTGTTCAGTTTTTCACTCTGTTCTATGGGCTATCCCGATATCCTCCCAAATACATTATTTTTTTTTACTTAAATCAGCCTGTCAGTTTCTGTTCAAAGCCAACAACGCTGCTAATTTCTCCTATTCTCCTTGACATCTGCTATATCTTAAAATATAGTCTGCTCATCTCTTACATTATATATCATAATATATTACAGAGTTAGAATCATAGAATTTTAAAGCTAAAAGAAAGCTAGGATCTCAAATTTTCTTTAACGTGAATATTATTACTCCCTTAGAATTTTAAAGCTGAAAACAGTCTTTTCATATACCATGGGGGGAAAGGAAGGAAAAACTGACATAAGTAATAATCAGGGGAAATGACACCAGATGTTTTTGCTCTCAAATCACAGGTGAGGACTATAGAGTACTCATTGTGTACACTGGACATTCTCCCAACAACCCCGAGGCCATTACTACCTCTTAGCAGGGAGGGCACCGGAAATCAGAGAGAACACCAAAATTGCAACCTAACAGCTCTCAGAACCACAATTCAAGTCTAGAGCCATTCAATGCCCAAACCTGGGCAGGGAACAACTACATTATTCTAAATAAATAAGTTAGCACACTGACCATGGCTTTGAGTGAGTAGGTGGCACTGACACACAGTGGGACCTTCCAAAACAATTGACAGGGGAAAAAAATTATACACCACAGTGTCATGTTTAGGAGGAGTTCCAGCCCTCCACCCAGTCCCCCTCATAGACAGCACAAGCTTGGGACAGAGGTTTCTCTATCATAAGTCACTGAAGATCTCAAGCTCCTCCTCTTAAAAGTGAGGATCACAGTATTAATTCTTTTCCCTCTTACTTTGCAGGGGTTTGGAGACTCTCAAATGATATAAATGGATGGAGAAATATCATAAACTATTTTTCAAAACTAAGATATTAAGAAGTTGGTATCCAGGGACGCCTGGGTGGTTCAGTGATTGAGCATCTCCCTTAGGCTCAGGGCATAATCCCAGGACCTGGGATCAAGTCCCACACCAGGCTCCTCCTGTTAGGAGCCTGCCTCTCCCTCTGCCTGTGTCTCTGCCTCTTTCTCTGAGTCTCTCATGAATAAATAAAATCTTAAAAAAAAGAAGTTGGTATCCAAATCCACAGGTATACTTAATTCACAATTATAAGCATATATATATATATATATTAACATAACTACATATGAATAATATATACACATAAATATAATCCATATCCATATCCATATCCATATATATGTGCACACATGTATACATACACATACACATATATTCTGGAAAGCTCAGTTCCAACAAAGAGATTTCATGGATCCAGAAAGATCCTGCAGAAGCAGGGAATGAAACTGGATTCCTGCATCATACTACTAGTCTGTAGGTCTGCTAGTGGCTAAACATCTCTCAGGCCTAAACTTTGAAGACAGAGATAAATAGATGACAAATGTGCTCTGAACAACCAATTCTAGCTAAAGAAACATAAGATTTCTTAAGTTTCTTACGAAGAGATTTCAGAGTTGAGCAAGAATGCCAGGGTATCACTCAATGCTGGACTTGTTATTCTGTGTAGATGGTTCCACTCTCAGCATAAAACAAACAAAAAATATGCACAAGAAAGTGTCTGCAGTGGCCAACTGTCAGGGACAAAGCTCGTGCTCTAACCTTGCTGACACCTGCCACGGGGCACCCGCCAGCATGAACATGACTCTAGCTAGGTGTTCTATTCTGCTTCTCCTGTTCTCCCTGCATGTATAAGCCCTGCCTGGGGGGCATAAACAGACTTACTAAAACCTTAGGAGTAGCCAGTAGACACCACTGCACGGCCTCCAGGCTACTTGGCCTCACCCTCTTCTGTAGCTTAATTGTATCTGCAGAACGGGGCTCTCCGAGCACCCCCCCCCTCAGGATCCTTTTTGAGTACTGAGTTGGATGATGACTGTGTGTAGAACATGCTGCCCAGTGCCACATGTGTATTAAGCATTCGGTGAACATTAACTTTTTGCGGCGTTTTAGATGGAATCCTGCTAACAGCCTCCACCACGGGAGAAATGTGGGAACTCTATTTCTGGTTTAGTTAATGTCGCTGCTCCGAGGAGGCATAGGTCAGTGCTTATGAGAGGAGCATTCACCTCTGGGGACTGAAGTCCTCTTGCCAGGTTCTTGAAGCTCTTTCTGAGTCCTGGAGTTGGTTAACTACAGAGCAGAGCTCACGGACTCAAACTGCCTAAGGTAAGGGCTCATCAGGGAACACACACAAGTGGATCGGCCAGATGTTCGTATATTAAAATATTGGACTATCCCTCATATCCACTAAGAAGTAAATCCTCTCACATCTCCCTCCAAACCAAGTATTCCCTTCACCCCTCTCCCTTTCCCCTTTTGCATTTTTGAGGAAGACAAAAAGAAGAAGACAGAGGTTTCTCTATCATAAGAAAGTAATCAGGCCAAAAAAAAAGAAAGTAACTAGGCACTGACAATGATGAGGCCTCAATGTAGAAATTAGCAGGGAGTGAGAGTCATGGCCTTAAAACTGGAGTTTCTTCACACAGGGAATGTGAGCCCAGGGTTACCAGGCTTCTAAATTTTCAAAAGATGCTAGAATCTGGAATTCTATTTGACCTTGCAACATCATAAATGCTAAATTAATTTTCTTTCAAAACACCGCAAGGGTCAAAAAAAAAGAGAACAGAGATTGGCCTGGGACAGCCAATTTGCTACCTATGAGTAAAACAGAGAAATTCCATCCTGTTCACCTCCGGGATGATGACTAAACTTTCCAAACACAATGGGCAGAGTGAAGGGAAGGCACTGCTGCCCCACGGGTGCCTTGCCCTGGATGGCGTCACTATAGCCCAGGCACTTTGTCACCAACATTTGTGCCATTGAGGCCCCGTGGCCAGCACCAGTTGAACCAGCCTCATTAGGAAACACCTTCCCGTGACTTAGAGGAGACAGTAACCTAAACTCAAAGACTGAGGTGACTGCTAAGAAGTAGCATCAGCATCCTCTGGATAATGACCTGTGAGAGAGGAAACTACACCAGGTTTGTCCATGCTGTTCCTGGGCTAGTACCTCAGTAAAGGAGACCACGGAGGGCACTAAATGGGCCCCCTACTGCCTTGAGATTTTATTATCCCCCATCCCACACTCCCATTCCACAGCTCTTCTTTTTTTAAGATTTTATTTATTTATTCATGAGAGACACAGGCAGAGGGAGAGGCAGGCTCCCTGTGGATACCCTGATACGGGACTTGATTCCAGGACCCTGGGGTCACACCCTGAGCTGAAGGGAGGCACTTAACCACCAGCCACCCAGGTGCCATTTGATAGCTTTTTAAACTAAACCCAACATCCCCATCTTTGCAAAGCCCTTTCCTTCCAAAAACTGAAGAAAGACTATAACCACAGGAGAGGCGGTTTTCCTTCATCATCTTTCCACATTTGGAGAAGGTGAGGCTAAGAGCCCTGCGGCCAAATCCTCCGGGGGGACTCCAAGGTGACCACCTCTGCCACTACCTCCACAAAAACGTTCAGCCAGGAAGCATTTATCCCGCACTCCGGGGGGGTGGCTGGAGACACTCCTGTGAGTGCTGCACTTGAGTCCCCTCATTTAATCCTCCCAAGGACTGGGTAGGGTCATTGGTATTATTTTCATTCTGGGATGAAAAAGTGGGCACAATGGGTCACCCAGGTGTACCCAGCTAGTGAGTGGTAGAATCTGGCCGCACACACGGGTACTGAGATGGGTTAGGGCACCAAGGGAGGGGGGGGGGGCAAATTCTATTCCGGGTCCTGGGAACAACAATGGTGCCTGTGGGCCTGGGACAAGGGGGTCCCTTTTGAGAAGGAGGGACTAAGACTTGAACAACTTGCACTCCCCCAAATAAAAAGTTTTTACAATCTTTCCCCTTGACTCTGAATCAAAGGCGTTAAAGCAGACAAGGAATGGCCTTAGGGAGCGCTAGTCGGAATCAGTCCCTCTACTTCGGAAGCCGCCCTGCTTCCCTGAGCTCACCTCCAAGATCCTGTCGCCCCTCCCGGGCTCCCTAAAGGGGCGCGCAGCGGAGGTGAGGACCTGGACGCGGAGAGATTCCGCTATGGTAGGGAGTCCCCCCCCCCGGAAAATCCCCCCACGATCCTGGAAAGCCCTTCCCGACCGTCCACTTCGTCCCCAGCCCACTGCCCCCCTACCTCATAGGTGCTGGTGATCCCCAGCTTGTAGAACACCGGGAGGAAGACCTCGGCGCTGATGGCCACCACAAAGAAGTAGGTGATGGCGAAGATGCTGAAGATGGCCCCAAAACGGTAGACCTCGGAGGGGGTGCCCAGGACGGTGACGGCCGACATGAAGCTGGCGGTGAGGGACAGCGCCACGGGCACGGCGGTCATCCTGCGGCCGCCCATCAGGAAGTCCTTGGACGTCTGCTGGCCGCCCCCCGCGAAGGCGTAGTAGATGCCGATGGCGGCCGAGATGAGCAGCATCCCCGCGAACACCACGTAGTCCCACACGGCGAAGCTGCCGATGCCCCGCGCCGCGCCCATGCTCGCCCTGCGGCGCTCACAGCCGGGCCCGCGGCCAGCGACCCGACCGGCCCCGCGCTCCCTTCTTACTCCCGGCGCTGCGGGGGTTGGAGGCGCCCAGCAGGTGTCCGACCTGGACCGGCCCCGCGCTCCCTTCTTACTCCCGGCGCTGCGGGGGTTGGAGGCGGCGGCAGGTGTCGGACCTGGACCGGCCCCGCGCTCCCTTCTTACTCCCGGCGCTGCGGGCGGGGCGGGGCAGGGGTTGGAGGCGGCGGCAGGTGTCCCACCCGGACCGGCCCCGCGCTCCCTTCTTACTCCCGGCGCTGCGGGGGTTGGAGGCGCCCAGCAGGTGTCCGACCTGGACCGGCCCCGCTCTCCCTTCTTACTCCCGGCGCTGCGGGGGTTGGAGGCGGCGGCAGGTGTCGGACCTGGACCGGCCCCGCGCTCCCTTCTTACTCCCGGCGCTGCGGGGGTTGGAGGCGCCCAGCAGGTGTCGGACCTGGACCGGCCCCGCGCTCCCTTCTTACTCCCGGCGCTGCAGGGGGGGGGGGGGGGGGTTGGCGGCGGCGGCAGGTGTCGGACCTGGACCGGCCCCGCGCTCCCTTCTTACTCCCGGCGCTGCGGGCGGGGGTTGGCGGCGGCAGGTGTCGGACCCGGACCGGCCCCGCGCTCCCTTCTTATTCCCGGCGCGGCGGGCGGGGCGGGGCGGGGGTTGGAGGCGGCGGCAGGTGTCCGACCCGACCGGCCCCGCGCTCCCTTCTTACTCCCGGCGCTGCGGGGGTTGGAGGCGGCGGCAGGTGTCCGACCTGGACCGGCCCCGCGCTCCCTTCTTACTCCCGGCGCTGCGGGCGGGGCGGCGGGGGTTGGAGGCGGCGGCAGGTGTCCGACCCGGACCGGCCCCGCGCTCCCTTCTTACTCCCGGCGCTGCGGGGGTTGGAGGCGCCCAGCAGGTGTCCCACCCCGACCGGCCCCGCGCTCCCTTCTTATTCCCGGCGCTGCGGGGGTTGGAGGCGGCGGCAGGTGTCCGACCCGGACCCGCCCCGAGCGGCCCTGCGGAGGTGAGGACGCGGGAAGGCGCCGCCAGCGGCCTCTGCGCCCCCCAGCAGCCGAGCTCCTCCCTCCGGACTTCGGGGGCCACCCCCGCCTGGCTGCGTCCTCACCCGGTGCGCCGCTCGGGCTAGGCGCCGGGAGGCCGAGCGCCGCGCACACCTACGGGGACTGGAGCCTCGGGTTGCGTCGGGCGTCGGATCCGCAGCGAGCGCTGGGCCTCCAGGGGCACCTGAGTGGACGCACCGTTTAAAGAAGGCGGCGAGGGTCGAAGGACAGTTGTCACGCCTGCACTTTTAGCTTCACAGTTCAACAGTCCGGGTTCTTACGAGAAGATACAGCTAGTTTCTAGACCGCTTTATTTGATAAATGAATGGGCGATTCTGGTGACAGTGTGCGCTGAGTTGAGGGTCCCAGTTCCTAGGCAGGTAAGCGAACACAAAGGAGAGGAGGAAATCTGACCTATTGGTGCCTGTCTTTTCGTTCAGTAAACATTTCTGATCCTGAACAGTCTCTTCTAAACATGATAATTTCTATATTATTAATAGAGATAGTATAATAGTATAATACCTATTTAAGGAGCCTTTTTATGTGACATAGAACATGCTTAGCATCTTGTGCAATTAACTAGTGTAATTCTTACAATTACCCTTGAGGTAGGAATCATCTCCATTTTTCAAATAAAGGAACTGGCTTAGCAAGATGAAAACATGTGCACGGGACACCCGGGTGGCTCAGTGGCTAAGCATTTGCCTTTGGTTCAGGGCATGATCCTGGAGTCCCTGGATCAAGTCCCGCATTGGGATCCCTGCACGGGGCCTGCTTCTCTCTCTACCTGTGTCTCTACCTCTCTGTGTGTGTCTCTCATGAATAAATAAATAAAATCTTAAAAAAAAAAAAAAAACATGTGCCCAAGGAAATGGTGACAATTAAGATTTTTATTCCAGGTCTGATAGCAGAATTTGTTCTTCGAATCACAATGCTATATTTTGTAGAGTTCAAATGTAGATAGATGTAAAATGCAGACATAAATATGTACACTTAAATGAAGATGCTAAGATATGGAAAACAAGATCATTTCCAGTGATATTTTAAGTGGCTTGCCTTGAAATATTACTAACAATACTCGAGTCACTCTTGTAAAGCAATGTGACTCCCAGGTTTTTCCTGTAAAATACACCCTCCAGTCAAAAGTACCTGGCATAGTTCTACTTCAGGCCCTCCTTGTTCATTGTCATACATCTTTATGACTTACCAGCTGATCCTTGGTAAACAATCCACAGAATGCATTTAACCCAAGCCATTATGCAAAGAAAGCCATCTCAGATTTTATTTTTTTGTGAGCTGGCGCTATTTGTATAACATTTTCAAAGGGAAATAAAGAAGGAAATAGAAGCTAAATCCAAGCAGTTCAATCATTTAAACAAATATGTGTCTTGGAATTATGTGCCAACTGTGTGAAATTTACTATCATTGCACTTATTATGACTCTCTTGGACAGACACAGCATTTTCTCCTGTTCTCAGTGCCTGGCACTCAAACTCAACAGGAAACAAGATCTCCTAATCCCACCTGCTTTACAGTATACCTGCTATACTCTCTCAACTATTTTAGCCCTCTTAGCATGTTTATACTCATTTGTTGGCCTTCATGGTAGTACAGTATTGCAGTTGTTTTGATTAAGGCTCTTAATGTAGGAGCATCTTATAGATGCTATGAGTCCAAAAGCAGGAACTGGAAAGCCATTCTATATGCCGGCTTAATTTTTTCCCTCTTTTTCTCCAGATGTGTTCTCTGCATTGCCACAGGTACACGGTCAAAAATCCCCTTAATTCAGTGGACTGCACAGAATCATCAGCACCTTTGAATTCTAATTCTGAATCCCTGGGTGGCTCAGTGGTTGAGCCTCTGCCTTTGGCTCAGGGCGTGATCCTGGAGTCCTGGGATCAATTCCCATCTCCACCCCACCCCCACCCTTACCCCCCCCACCCCGGGCATCGGGCTCCCTGCAGGGAGCCTGCTTCTCCCTCTGCCTCTCTCTGTGACTCTCATGAATAAATAAATAAAATCTTTAAAATAAATAAATAAATAAATACCTGAGAGAAGAAATCTGTTTGGTGCAGCCTTGGTTACATGTCCCCAGACCTCTAATCTAATCATCCCTGTCTAGAAGAGCAGGGTTCTCATTATGGGCTGCATAGATTCACCCTGAGGGTAGGGAAGAGGGATTGGTTCTCCACGTAGGAGGGTGGTAAGCTCTGAAAGGTGTCTCCTCTGTTAAAAGTCTATGCCATTTTATTATCTCCTGTGGATGGAAGATAAGCTCCTTGGGAAAAGGGACTGTGCTTGCCCATCTTTGTAAACCCCCAGAACCTATCACTGTTTGTTACCTTAAAAACATGCTAAATCTACTGTACTGATCCTACTTTACGATGCTTGTTGGCATCCAGAATTTCCCCCCAAATTTCCAGAAGTGAAATTAGGAAATCTGAGAGTGATCTTATTGGATCCTGAATCCAGATTTACTCATATGCTTACCAATGGGGGGGGGGGGTCCTCTTGTTTTTGAGAGGAAAAGGAAAGTGTTCTACCAATACACTTCTCTACTGTCTGCCTATTTACCTTGAAATAGCAATCACAATTCAGAATATCTTTCTAAATTGGCAAAGAAAGATAAAAAGCACACAATTTCCTCTAGGCGTACTTCCTTAACATCCTTCCACCTAGGAATATTGAGTAAAGTCGGAAATTTCAGTAGAATTGCCATTGTCACGTGATTTGTGTTGGGAAAGATGTATATGAATCAGTACTTAGCATCTCTATTCCCACACACGTCTTTTTTTGTGCCTTTCTTATCTGAGTCTCACTTGAACCAACTCTATGTAATCAATTCTGAGTTGTCGTAGGAGGTACTTTTACTAAATAATGGGATCTACCAACCCAATACAATTAGCAGGAAAAGTCTTATCTAATGTCTTGGTATGCTTCCTGCTAAATAATAGGGGCTATGAAACTCCTCACATTTTTCCTTCTAGCAAACTGCCACAGCAGCTTATTAGTAAGTTCAATATTTGTGCTATCAAAGCCCAGATCCTTAGCCTGCTTTTCTGGCACAGACATTTCCCTCCTTTTGCTACTTGATTTTTGTTGTTTTCCCCAAGTCTCACCCTTTCCTACGTATGTATCTTTTATTGCAAGGAATCTCAAGTCTTCTTTTGGATACAGAAAACTATACACAAAGAAAGAAAAACATGTACTAAAATATATTCCTTGTACATACCCCAGTACCTCATAAATCACCACTAACATGGCATCAAAGGAGTAAAAATAGGTGTCAGCCCATAAGGACTGGGTGAAGGCAAGATGAGATGAACGCCAATAAAAGGTTTGCCACAGTTTGGAAAGAATGAATGCAGACAGACAAAGGGAAAGTGACATAGGTTTCAGCTATCCTCACTTGTGAAGTACCTTGAGGAAAGGAAGCCAACAAGAACGAAGCAGTTTGTACAATAATAGCCCAAGGAAGAGTCAGAAATCGGAGGGGCCATATACTTCTAAAGGTGGGGTATGAGGTAGAATGAAAACCCAGAAGATTCATATTAAGGAGTGCTTTGTTGACGGTATCTTTTGCTGTGCAAAAGCTTCTTATCTTGATGAAGTCCCAATACTTCATTTTTGCTTTTGTTTCTCTTACCTTCAGGAATGAATCTTGCAAGAAGTTACTGTGGCCGAGTTCAAAAAGGGTGTTGCCTGTGTTCTCTAGGATTTTGATGGAATCTGTCTCACATTTAGATCTTTCATCCATTTTGAGTTTATCTTTGTGTATGGTGCAAGAGAGTGGTCTAGTTTCATTCATCTGCATGTGGATGTCCAATTTTCCCAGCACCATTTATTGAAGAGACTGTCTTTTTTCCAGTGGGTAGTCTTTCCTCCTTTGTCGAATATTAGTTGGCCATAAAATTGAGGGTCCACTTCTGGATTCTCTATTCTGTTCCATTGATCTATGTGTCTGTTTTTGTGCCAGTACCACACTGTGTTGATGACCACAGCTTTGTAGTACAACCTGAAATCTGGCATTGTGATGCCCCCAGCTATGGTTTTCTTTTTTAATATTCCCCTGGCTATTCAGGGTCTTTTCTGATTCCACACAAATCTTAAAATAATTTTCTCCAACTCTCTGAAGAAAGTCCATGGTATTTTGATAGGGATTGCATTAAATGTGTAAATTGCCCTGGGTAACATTGACATTTTCACAATATTAATTCTTCTAATCCATGAGCATCGAATATTTTTCCATCTCTTTGTGTCTTCCTCAATTTCTTTCAGAAGTGTTCTATAATTTTTAGGGTATAGATCCTTTACCTCTTTGGTTGGGTTTATTCCTAGGTATCTTATGCTTTTGGGTGCAATTGTAAAAGATACCGTCAACAAAACCCAAAGACAACCTACAGAATGGGAGAAGATATTTGCAAATGACGCATCAGATAAAGGGCTAGTTTTCAAGATCTATAAAGAACTTACTAAACTCAACACCAAAGAAACAAACAATCCAATCATGAAATGAGCAAAAGACATGAACAGAAATCTCACAGAGGAAGACATAGACATGGCCAACAAGCACATGAGAAAATGCTCTGCATCACTTGCCATCAGGGAAATACAAATCAAAACCCCAATGAGATACCGCCTCACACCAGTGAGAATGGGGAAAATTAACAAAGCAGGAAACCACAAATGTTGGAGAGGATGTGGAGAAAGGGGAACCCTCTTGCACTGTTGGTGGGAATGTGAACTGGTGCAGCCACTCTGGAAAACTGTGTGGAGGTTCCTCAAAGAGTTAAAAATAGATCTGCCCTATGACCCAGCAATTGCACTGCTGGGGATTTACCCCAAAGATACAGGTGCAATGAAACGCCCGTACATCTGCACCCCGATGCTTATAGTAGCAATGTCCACAATAGCCAAAGGGTCAACTGTATTCTTGTGGAAGGAGCCTCAGTTCCATTGAAAGATGAATGGATAAAGAAGATGTGGTTTATGTACACAATGGAATATTACTCAGCCACTAGAAATGACAAATACCCACCATTTGCTTCGACGTGGATGGAACTAGAGGGTGTTATGCTGAGTGAAATAAGTCAATCGGAGGAGGACAAACATTATATGGTCTCACTCATTTGGGGAATATAAAGGGAAACAGAGAAAAAATGAGTGGGAAATATCAGAAAGGGAGACAGAACATGAAAGACTCCTAACTCTGGGAAACGAACTAGGGGTGGTGGAAGGGGAAGTGGGCGGGGGGTGGGAGTGACTGGGTGACGGGCACTGAGGTGAGCACTTAATGGGATGAGCACTGGGTGTTATTCTATATGTTGGCAAATTGAACACCAATAAAAAATAAATTTATAAAAATAAAAAATAAAAGGAGTGCTTTGGGACCAGTAGTCAAGCAAGTGCCTCTCCCTTCTTCTTGGTAGAAAACTACAGATACAATCTGGAAAGGTTAAAGTAAAAAACAAACAAAAAACCTCTGGCTCAGGACACCTGTATCACAGCTTAAGGACTAGAGTGGGGCAGTTTCCTAGCGGACAGAGATTAGAGAAAATTTGTATAATGAATGGTGAGACACCCTCCCCATTCTTTTCTCTAAGAGACTCCCAGCATGACTCCCAGATTTGTATCCTTCCTCAGGCAGGATTGGAGAGGATTTTTTCCTGAGGTAACCAAGCAGCCCAAGAGAATGCTGGCATTCAGGGGTTCCATAAAAAAGCAGCCCGTCCCCTGCCCTGACCATCCTCCAATGTTGCCCTCTCATCAATGAGCCCAGCCTTCGCACACTTTCCCATTAGTTTCTAGCGCCTCTTTCCTTAATACAAATGAATAGTCAGGGATCACTATCCATTAGAGAAAAACCCTCTGCATGAAAGACAGAGATAAAAACAAACTAGAAAAGAAACATTACAGAGTGCTTGGTGGCTCAGTCGGTTAAGCATCCTGCCTTCAGCTCAGATCATGATCCCAGGGCCCTGGCATGGAGGGGTCCCTGCTCAGCAAGGAGTCTGCTTCTCCTTCTACCTCTGTCCATCTCTCTTGCTCATGCTCTCTCTTTCAATAAATAAATAAATAAAATCTTTAAAAGAAAAAAACAGAGTCAATGCAGGAAGCAAAGAAAAACCCTAAAAATCTAGAGTTATTATTTTCTGAGAAACAAGGAGAATTCTGCATGCTGTGAAATGTGAAGAGTTTGATATTAAATTTCGCAGAGGATAAGAAGGTGCTCTTGAAAAATCAAAAAATACAGAAGTAGAAATTAACAATTACTGAAAGGTCAGAAGACACAGTTGAAGAAACCTTCTACAATGCAGCACAAAAGCACAGAGGGATGAAACACAGGATAAATTTAGAAATTTACTCTTGGGAATCAAAAACTTGACTTTAGGAACTCTAGAGAGAGAATGGAGGAAATTATCAAAGGAAAATTCAAGAAAATTTCCCCCAAATCTTGAGAACTTCAGATTGAAAGTATTCACCAAATATATAGATAGTGAATTTAAAAAGACCCACAAAAAGGAGCACCGTGGTGCCTACATGGGTTAAGCGACCAGACTCTGGATTTCAGCTCAGGTCATGATCTCAGGATCCTGGGATCAAGCCCCATGTTGGGCTCCATACTCAGCACAGAATCTGCTTGGGATTCTGTGTCCTCCTCACTCTGCTCCTCTCCTGGCTTGCAAATACATGCACTCTCTTTCTTAAATAAATAGATACATAAAATATTTTTTTTTAAAAAGACCCACATCAAGACCTAACATTGTGAAATGTTAGAACCTCATACATAGACAAGCCTAAATGGTTCTAGAGATTAAAAAAAAAAATGAAGTCACATACAGAGATCAGAAATCAGAATCGCATCAGATTTTTCAACAGCAACATTGTTAGCTAGCGGACAATAAAGTACCTTCAAAATTCTTTAGAAAATTATTTCCAACCTAAAATTCTACCCCAGTCAAACTGTCAAGCAAATGTCAGAGAAAATAAAGATGTTTTCAAATATGCAAGGTCTCCAAAATTGTATTCTCAAACACATTTCTTATGAAGCTTCTGGAGAAGTGCTCTATAAAAACAGGGAGAAATGCAGAAAGAGGAAGACATGGGGGTGAGGAAACCGGGAATCCAGGGAGATTAGGAAGCTCTATGTGGAACATATCCAAGAAAAAAACAATGAAGCATATAGATCACCTTACAGCTTGACCTTGATGAGGGAGGAGTTTTAAAAATTCTTTCAAAAAGTGGGAGTGATAAAGTGATGGCAGATACATGGAAAACTAAGCAAAATACAGTTGACTCTTGACCAATGTGTGAGTTAGGGGCATTGACCCTAACTGAATGGTGGAAATCCACAGATAACCTTTGACTCCCTGAATAATAGCCTGCTGTTGACAGGAAGCCTTACCAATAATATTAACAGTTAGTTAACACATATTTTGTATGGTGTGTGTAGATATAGATTATATGCTGTATTTTTACAATAGAATAAACTAGAGAAAAGAAAATGTTATTAAGAAAATCATAAGAAAGAGAAAATACATTTACAGTACTGTTCTGTATTTTTCTGAAAATCTATGCATTGACAAGTGGATAGACGCAGTACAAAGCCACATTGTTCAAGGGTCAACTGTATTTCCTGCTAAGTATGTCAGGTTGTACAGATACCAAATTGGCAAAAACTACAGTCAAATAACTCCAAGCATTGGTGAGGATGTAGGGCAGTGGGAACATGCAAACATGCATGCAATGTTGGTATGAATACTCTGTACAATGACTGGTAATATAAGGATGAAGGTATTCATGCAGTGTGGCCCCACATTTTCACTTCTCGTTGTATACCAAGTGGAATTTACGTATCTGGGCACCGAGGAGTATACACAAGAACGTCCATAGCAATAAGGCTTACGTCAAACTGGAAACAGTCCCAAAAGTGCATCCACAGTAACACAGATTAAGAGTTTGTAGTATCCGCATATGATCAAAATGGATGTGTGCAATGACACGGTAGAATTTGATAAAGTTGGCCAAGAGAAGTCAGACACAAAAGAATATGCACTGTAGGACTCTATATAAAATTCTAAAATAGACCAAACTGGACTGTGTTGTTTCACACTGATTATAAACAGTGGTAAAACCATAAGGAAAAAGAAGGAAGCTGTAATCGTAAAAGGTAGAATGGTATTATCTCTGGGGAGAGGGAGCTCATTGCCCTCTGGAAGGGACACACAGAGTGTTCAGGGTGCTGGCAACGTCTTATCTCTTGATTTGAGCATTGGTCAATGATTGCCCACTTTATAATCATTCATTAAACTGTATGCAAATATTTTACAATTTAAAAGAAAACTAGTTTTTAAACAGCATGACAGATTGAACACGTATCCACCTCTGTTCCCTCTCAAACCTCAATGACATGACTGTACTGAAACAAAAATAGCATAGGCCATAAAAGAGGAACAGAGTGAAAGACAAAAGAAGAGGAATAAAATTTTGGGAGTTAGAAAGCAGATAAATAAGTAGAAACTTACTTAGAAGAGAGAGGAAGCTAAAATTAAAGCCAACAAAGTAGGAAGCCTGGGAAGCAGGGTTGTTTGTGTCCCCCAAATCCCCAAAAGATCAGGAATTGGCAGTAGCAATAGTTCTTGACGGGGACAGAGTGCTGGGGATGGGGGTGCTGAAAATAGAATTGGTTGAAAAATCTATATATGAGGAAATTTTATCCCTACCCTGGGCACGTGGGCAACAGCTACTCCTCCACCCCAGCAAAAGACTGAATGCCACTTCCAGAAGAGGTTGAACCAGAGAGACTCTAGCCTACTAGTTATACTCTGTATAGTAGTATACATACATATATATATGTATTCTTTATATATATATGTATATATGTATGTGTACACTATACTATGTATAGTGTATGTATAAATTGTAGGACTGTACTCACAAGGTACATATACATTTACATACATGTTTATTAAAATATATTAAAAATATTTTTGAATTTTTGTTTCCTTACCACTACCTGCCACGATTCTATTCAGTTCTGCTGTGCTGGATTTGCAGCAGAGGTAGGGGGGATGTTACAAGAAGTAATATCTTCATTTCAGCTCATGAGTCATTCTTCACATTCGGAAAGATGGATTTGGACTTCTTGGGCTAGGAAGCCATGGCACATTTGGCATAAGCACTCATGCTTCTCCCTTTAAAGTACTCATAGAGTATTCATTTTGTACACCATTTTTGTTCATGTCTTTATTCTTTATTGCTCTTTTTTTAAAAAAACATTTAATTACATAAACACTGGGTAGCAGTGTATGTATGCTCTGTATGCTACAAAAAGCCTCTGTATGCTACAGAGGCTTTGTGAGCACAGTCCTAGGATAGTTATTCACCTGTGGTAGAATTGTGTCTATTTTTAATAGGATTGGCTTTGTTTTTAGCATAAATGGACTTTCAAGAAAAAGTGTTTTTCCAATTGAAATTAATGCTAGTTACAATTTCAGCCTATGAGAAAATGAGCTACATTTTCTCCCACAAGGACCTTTATTCAGAAATAAATTATCCTCATTGGTTGGGGGACATCGTACATTCCTTATTTATGTATTCTATCTCTATCCCACTAGAACGTTAGTTCTGTGGGACAGGGAATGGTACACTGCTGCCTGTAGACATTCAATAATAACCATATGACTTCACTCTTATGTGGAATTTAAGAAATGAAACACATGAACATGGTGAGGGGAAAAGGGGGACAGACAGACAGACAGAGGCAAACCATAACTCTTAACTATAGCGAACACACTGAAGACTCCTGGAGGGGAGGTGCACGGGCATGAGTGTGTTAAATGGGTCATGGGGATTAAAGACCACACTTGGGATGAGCACTTGGGGTTGTATGTAAGTGCTGAATCACTAAACCCTATACCTGAAACTATTATTACACTATATGTTAACTATAGGAACATATAGTTCATATAACTGTTCATAACTACATGAAACAACAAAAAAGTAATAATAGGAACATAAAAATTCACTTAAATTTTAAGGGAGAAAACACTTATTTTTTTGGTTTGAAAAAGAGAAACAAATGATTAATGATTATAGTTACGTTAAAGACTTGAAAATAATGACATTAGAAGAAAACAAAAATGACAGTAGTTATTGGAAAGTTGTGATCATGGGCAATTTTTTCCTAAACTTTCCATTTTCCGAAATGTTACATTATTATTTTTTTTTTTAAAAAAAGGTAATATCCAAGAGAAAGCACACTGAACGGTAAGTCCAGAAATCTGGATTCCGGTACTGACTGTGCTGTGTCATCACAGGTAAGTCTCTGAAGCTCTTGAGCCTCTGTTTCCTCTTTGGGAAATGGAAGGTCTTAGGACTTTCCAGCTTTGAAATTCTGATTGTTCTTTCTGCCAACGATAGCTACTCCTACTTCTTCCCTCTATAGCATCTGTTCTTCACTCTGGGCCACAGTGGAGAAATGTTCTTATAATGTCAGTAGGCCAATCTAAAAAGGTAGGATTGTTTTCATTGTTAACAGTCTTTATGATTATTATTTTCTTTAAAGTGATAGATTCTGTTATTCGTGCAGTGGCTGCTCCAGTTTGACAGTAGTGGCAAGACCTGTTCTCTCAAGTCCATTTGTTCATCAGGAAGCCCTCAGCCTAGTTGGTGGTTGGCAGGAGGAATTAGCACATTCCATGGCATCCAGCTCCTGCTTTTCTGGTTTGGGTGGGGTGACGGGTTGGCCTTGGGTTGGCACCAACTTCTCTGCTTTCATTACATATGATTTTCGCTTCCCTGGCAAGATCAGAGAATCTCAGGTGGCTTCCATTGCCCCGCCTGAAGGGGGAATCCTCAGAGCTAGAAGGCCAACCTTAAAAACTCCATGACACAGGCTATATTTCACTTTAAATAGAATCATTTTAAGGGCACGTGTGGTCCCTCCATCCTGCTTACTATGAATTAGTTAAGCAGAGGGATATTTGGAGAATTGTCACTTGGTGAGCGAGTTCTTGTTATGTCATGAGGCAGTGATGTGGGACCCAGTAGACCATCAGTTTCAAAATCTCCACTAATTAGAAATAATTTCTTTAGTTCACTTGTGTTTGTACTTGTGACATGTACGAGTCCTTATTTCATGATGGTGTGAAGGCACACCTCTGTGCCAACATATTGACCATTTCCCTAAAGCCTTTCAAATGAATGTACAGACAGGTGTTACTGTATCATAATGACTAGGATTATAAAGTAAGTATGTCAGTCTGCTTGCGTAAAATCAGGAAATAACCCAGCTTTTGAGTATAGGATGTTTCTTAATATAATGTGAGACATCAGTGATTACAAGAATAATTTTTAGGATTAAATGAGCTAACACATGTCAAGTGTTTAAAGTAGTTCCTGGCATAAAGTATTCAATAAAAGAGCTTCAACTATTTTTTAAATGTTTATATATATATATATATATATATATATATATATATATATATACACACACACACACACACACACATATATATGTACTTAAATTAGTTTTAATGTTCCAATACAATTTGTCACCCCTTTTCCTTTTAGAAGGCAAGAATGTTATTGAAGGAAGAGGGTCTCCCCCACCCCCAATCATTGTAGAAAAATTAGAATATGCAGATAAGCAAAAAGAAGACCTAACCCAGGTTTTTTTATGATGGCTATTTTTCAATATTCTGCTTAAATAGAGGAAAGTACTTGTAAATGTCATCATCAACACATAGCATATATAGTACGGTCTATTGTGTAAGATCTATGATAGAATCAGATCAAATAAAAAGAAACAGATCAAAAGAAATGCATCACACCATCTTCAATTTCAAGAATCTTATATTCTCATTGTAGAGCTAGGACTTAAGAAGAAAAGTAAAGGGGTATCTGGGTGGCTCAGTTGGTTAAGCATCTGCCTTTGGCTCAGGTAATGATCCTGAGATGGAGTCTTATGTCTGCTCAGCAGAGAGCCTGCTAGTCTGAGTTTCCCTCTCCCTCTGCCCTTCCCTCTCGCTTGCTCGTGCTCGTTCTCTTGCTCTCTCAAAATAAATAAATAAATAAATAAATAAATAAATAAATAAAATATTTTTTATTTTTTTTTAAGATTTTTTTAAATTTTATTTATTTATTCATGAGAGACACATACAGAGAGGAAGGGACATAGGCAGGGGGAGAAGCAGGATCCCCACAGGGAGGATCCGTGGATCATGCCCTGAGCTGAAGGCAGACACTCAACCACTGAGCCACCCAGGTGCCCTGATTGGATAAGATTTGAAAAGCAAATGCTTCACTATGCACAATGTGAACATAAAGATGCTTCCTGCTTCCTGCTGACAAGTAGCCCTCAGACTGCAGCTCTGGGACTGGGTGTTTTTCTGTATGTTGGTAAATTGAACACCAATAAAAATTAATTAAAAAAAAAAAGAAGCAAAACAAAAACTGATGGACTTGGTCTGAAAGCCAACAGATTCAGGGCAGAGGGAAGGTAGGCCCTGTCATTCCTTCCATCGTGATGTCATACTTCTCTGTACCACATCTCTTCCCCCAAGCCAAGATTTCTTTTACCAAAATATTTTTTAAAAAGAAGAAAGCAAAAAGAATCTATAATAGAAAATCATCTCTAGGGATTGTTGTCCTCTCAGTAACAGAACTAGCACAGAACGATCTACTATACCAAATAGGCCCAGAGCCTCGGAAAGAAGGGCCAATAGCAGAGAACAAACACCCAAATTTCCTTTCTTGTAAAGATAGAAGGGAAGGAATGCTTTCCCACATTGTGAGAGCTCTGCTCACTGGCACTGTGAGTAAGCCCTTTGCCCCTTTCTTCTCCAAAATGGCAGCCATCTAGACCAGGTAGAGTGCTGAAACTTTCACTGGCCTAGGGTTGTATGATGCCAAAAGATAATTGGGTCCTAGGGGAAACTTGGCTTAGAACAGTGGTGAGAAATGCTCCCAGCTCAGCCCTGCTGTTTTTCAAATTCTAGAAGTTGGAAGAATTTTGCTAGCCACGTGGAAAGCACCCACCCCAATCTAAACCCAAGTGTTAACCTAATAGACTAAGAGCTTTCTCTTATCTCCCTCAAATTTGAAAGTTGGATAAAGAATTCTGAAAGTCTCATTAAGCTGAATCTACTGTCAATTTTATTTATTTCCCATAGCACCCTGTGTGCTTAATCTGGCCAAAGCCTTCCCCCTCAGTGCCATCACAAGCCCCTTCACCTTCTTGAAAAGAGCAAAGGAAGAAAGGAGGTTTGAGTTTCTCAACTCATTCTCTGATCATAAAAAGGTTCATTAGGCTTCAAAACTTCATTCCCATGCTTATTTCTAGGAAAACTGAGTTCGTTGGTCCTAGAAACATTAGCTTTGTTAGGCTAGTGCTTTGCAATCCTCCAAAAGGCAATAATGCTATTCACCCCCAATATGTAACAGGAAAGGATTGAGCAAGAGAGCCAGGTGGGGGAAGCCAAGCTGTATCTAGAATTTCCTAAGGTGGACCTCATACCATGATTGAGTTTTAAAGGTAGAAAGTCCCATCCTCACAACTAGGTTATGCTCCTAAAGTCTATTTTTTGCATTTTTTTATGGAAGTATAGTTGACACATAGTGCTACATTAGTTCCAGGTGTACAACATTCAACAAGTCTATACATTATGCCAAGCTCACAAGTGTTGCTGCCATTTGTCTCCAAACAACTGTATTATAATACAATTGACTGTAGTCCCTATGATCCTACCATTTATTGCCATGACTCATTCACTGCATAACGGGAACCTTGTATCTCCCATTCCCCTTCACCCATTTTGCCCATCCCTCCTCCCTTCTGGCAACCATCAATTTGTTCTCTAGATTTATGGGTCTATTTCTGCTTTTTGTTTATTTTTTGATTCCACATATAAATGATATAATATGGTATTTGTTGTTCTGTGACTTATTTCACTTAGCACAATACCATCTCGGTCCATTTACCTTGTCATAAATGGTAAGATTTCATTCTTTTTTATGGCTGAGTAATTTATTTATTTATATTTCTATATATTTATATATCTCTCTATATATTTTTATATCTATCTATTACCTATCTGGATATCTACCTGGATATCTACATTATATCTATCTTTCTATAATCTATTGATGGATCTAAGTCTTCTTATTTATTTATTTACAAAACGTGTTTGGAACTAAGAATATATTCACACACCATGCCTTAAAACAGTCCCCTCCTTTAGTTTTATTATTTTAAAAATTTTGACATGTTTTATTGGGGGGTGTCCTTGGTTTTATTAAAATTTTAATTTAATTAAGCTAATACATGTATATGATTTTGAAAAAGTCAAATGAGACTATAAGGCTTATAGCGAAAGCACCCCCCTCCGACAAGTCCTCACTCCTGAAAAACCATTTTTCATTCTTTTAGCTGTTTCTTCTAGTATTGACCCCAGGTTTCTAAGTAGCTATGTACTATAGCTATTTCTTGATGTTTTAAGGCTTAGGTATTTTCTATTACCCCCCTACCAGGGAAACTGAGGATTTAGTGCCCTTATCAGGTCCCTCCTTTCTTCATCTTCACACACACATCCTGTTCCCAATTTTCCTCATAGAGATGTATCATAATTTTTTGTTAGAGAAAAATTCAGCATATGTTTTACTATGGTTATATAATTATTCATAGCCAAGTCACATAGTGTATAAAGTGTTTTCTTATGTAATCTTTTGCTTTTCTCTTTTCTTTTTTATTTGCTTATTTTCTTTGAATCTCTTAACAAGTCTTTTATCTTTAATCTCCTAATTACTCTGTCCTTAGGCAAGATTTAGATTTGCAAGATCAGATTTGCAAAAACAGTAACAATCTTCAACTTTTTCCCCAACTTTTAGGAATCTCACTTTGTACTCATTGAGATACAATTCTTGAAAAAAAAAAAAAAACTGGCTCATCAAAGAAAGTCTACGTTTTTAAAAGATACTTCTTATTGACAGTACAAAAAAAGAAAAAGAAAAAAACCTTCCTTATTGCCTTGCCTGCCTTCTGGCAAAATTCCCCTATTAATTTCCTTCCACAGAAAAGTAAACTTTCACTTAAAAAAATAAAACTATAGCTACCAAGAGCATAAGGAAATGTAACTCAAAGGAAATTCATGTTGAGTGTAGAAGGCATACCGTGTCAGGAAAACACTGACTGTATATAAGGCATTATTAAAATACTTAAAAGGACACAAAATTCCTGAAGGCATGCCTCATACATCCCAGTCCCAGCCCTCTCATTTCTATCAAGTCAAGTCCTCTGTATGCTGATGGTGTTTTACTGCTTGGGTTATGTAAGAACAAGTTGCTAGTACTAGATAATGGTTAAACAAGGCATGAGGTACTATGGCGCTCCCTTCCAGATTCTCGTACCTCCCCACCACTGAAATCAGAGGAAACAAAGTGGAGACCAGGAACTAATCAAAGTTAAAACTCATCTTCAATGGGAAATTCCCCATTTCATTTGTTGGCATAGTAGTACAATTTTTCTATTTGTTTTATTCGTTGTTCCCTACGATATTTGCATAAAACCAGTGGACCTACCCAAACTCACAGAGTTGTATATATTAAATATGTATGACTTTTTCATATCATACTTCCATAAAGTGTTTTTTTTAAGTCAATCTGACTCATTAAATAAACTTAGACTGACTTCAGAGAGGTTACAAGGGACTTTATTAATTTAAGAGACTGGTCAAGATGTAATAAACAGTATACGCTAATGAAACACACATATTTTTGTGGTTTGTTGTCTCCTGATGCATACTTTTCTTGGCTATAGAGGTGTAAAGTCTCATAGTAAGATAAGGTGATCCTTTTTAAAAAAAATATCATTTAGATGTGTTTTCTAGTTCTGTAATGCCACTTATACAAAGCAGTTTTTTTTTTTTTAAATCCATTTCTTTAAATTATCTTCAATACCTGGGTGGAGATTGCAGATAAATTACAAGATGCCCAGCTAAATCTGAATTTAAGCATAAAAATGGAACACACTTATATTAAAAAAGTATTTGATATTTATCTGAAATTCAAATGTAACTGGGCATCTTGTATTTTTATTAGCTAACTCTGCCAAGCCTATATCAAGGGCATTTCTATGTAAGCAACTTATGACAACAGTCTTCCATGAAGGTGATCATGATTTCAGACAGTCTAAAGTCTTTTAAAGTGAGGTGATGCCAAGAAGGATTAATGCCACTTTGGGTTTAAAATAACATTAAAAAGTAAGCAGACAGGTTTTCTAATAGGCTTTATAAAGGGCTGTATGCTTAGAGTGTTCTAAAATGGCTTTAATTAATGGCAGGCTTTGAAAAAAGTAGTTAGCCTTCCAAAATAATCAATGAGAAAGCCAGATTCTGAGCAGAAACTAACAAAACAGAACCACAAGTTTGTATAAGTTATCAAATATTAGTGTCAGATTAAGGATTTGCATTCAACTACCAAACATTTTATATATTTGGCTCTATCTCTGGCTTAGTTTTATCATCAACACGTAACTCTATTAAGTCTTTTGCTGTTCTTTGGGAAGAAGTATATAAGAAAGAAGATTTCTCTAGAGAAATTCAAATGAGTTTACTCCCTGGTAAATTAACTTTCTCCATGAAAAACTGCAATCATTTTTTTTCCTGAAAAAAATCTCAGGGTTTGTTGAAATAGGGAGATATTTGAACAGACCTCAACAGAATAGTTAGGTAAAACAAAGCAAAATTACTGATCCCTTTCTCTAAAAAGCCCTTTCTAGCTTCCATTTTTGAACATCTTTTTTTATTTTTTTTTATTTATGATAGTCACACAGAGAAAGAGAGAGAGAGAGAGAGAGGCAGAGACACAGGCAGAGGGAGAAGCAGGCTCCATGCACCGGGAGCCCGACGTGGGATTCGATCCCGGGTCTCCAGGATCGCGCCCTGGGCCAAAGGCAGGCACTAAACCGCTGTGCCACCCAGGGATCCCTGAACATCTTTATTATTGAAGCATAATTTACAATTTTATTTTAGTTTCAGGTGTATGATAGAATGATTCCACAATTCTATACATTGCTCAGTGCTCACCAAAATAAGTGCACTCTTATTCCCCTTGATCTATTTCATCAACCCACCCCCACCCACCTACCATCTGGCAGCCATCAGTTTGTTCTGTGTATATAAGACCCTGGTTTATATTTGTCTTCTTTGTTCATTTGTCTAATTTCTTAAAGTCCACATAAGTGAAATCATATGGTATTTGTCTTTCTCTGACTTATTTCACTTAGCATTATATCCTCTAGATCCATTCATTTGTTGCAAATGCTTTCATGGTTTTTTTTTTCTTTTCAAGATTTCATGGGGATCCCTGGGTGGCTCAGCGGTTTAGCGCCTGCCTTCAGCCCAGGGTGTGGTCCTGGAGTCCCAGGATCAAGCTCCACATAGGGCTCCCTGCGTGGATCCTGCTTCTCCCTCTGCCTATGTCTCTGCCTCGTGTGTGTGTGTGTGTGTGTGTCTCATGAATAAATAAATAAAATATTTAAAAAAAGATTTCATGATCTTTAAGGCCCCTTTGTATGCCTTTTTAATTATTCCATTCCATATATATACACCGCATCTTCTTTACCCATTCATCCATGGATGGACACTCGGGTTGCTTCCATATCTTGTCTATTGTAAATGAAGTTATAATAAACATAGGGGTGCATATGCCTTTTAAAAATTAGTGTTTTTGTTATATATGGGTAAGTATTCAGTAATGGAATTACTGGAATGTATGGAAATTCTATTTTTAATTTTTTAAGGAATCTCCATACTGTTTTCTACAGTGGCTGCACCAATTTGTATTCTCACAACAGTGCATCTTTTTCTCCACTTCTTCTGCCAACACTTGTTATATCTTGTCTTTTTGATACTAGCCATTCTGACAGATATGAGGTAATATCTCATTGTGGTTTTGATTTGCATTTCCATAATGATTAGTATGTTGAGCATCTTTTCATGTGTCTATTGGTCATCTGCATGTCTTCTTTGGGAAAATGTCTACTCAAGCCCTCTGTTCATTTTTAATCAGACTGTTTTGGCGGGGCCATTTACTTGTGTAAGTTCTTTATATATTTTGGATACTAACCCCTTACTAGATATATCACTTGCAAATATCTTCTCCATTCAGTAGGTTGCCTTTTTGTTTTGTTGATGGTTTCTTTCACTGCACAAAAGCTTTATTTTAACTTAGTCCCAATACTTTATTTTGGCTTTTGTTTCTCTTGCTTGAGGAGACATATCTATAAATATGTTTCTATGGCCAATGTCAAAAAATACTGCCTATGTTTTTGTCCAGGAATTTTATGGTTTTGGGTCTCACATTTACATCTTTAATCCATTTTGATTTTATTTTTGTGTATGGCATAAGAAAATGGACCAGTTTCATTCCTTTGTATGTAGCTATCCAGTTTTACCAGAACAATTTATGGAAGAGACTGTATTTTCCTCATAATTGCAATCATTTTTGATAGCTTTCTATCACTCCTAGTGGGCAGTAAGCCTCAGATTCTATGTTATACTCATTCTTATTTGCCAAACTTCTTGACAGTGTGTCTTCCTATGGTAATTACACCATAAAGAATTGGTGTATTGCAGGAATTTTATCATTTTATTGTCACTGTTATTACTGCTGCTGTTATTTTCATAAAAACACTGTGATATTGACATGGGAGGAATTATTCCCCAGCTTGCAGATGTGTTTACTGTGGCTAAGAGAGAGTAAATGATTTGCTACCAAAAAGCATCTAACAAAAGCTCATTGTAGTAAACGGGTGCTTTTTTTCTGTAGGCCAATCTCTCACAAAGTAAATATTACTTTGAGTTTTCTTTTTAAAAAAAATTGTTTTAAGATTTTATTTATTTATTCATAGAGACACAGAGAGAGGCAGAGACAGAAGCAGGCACCATGCAGAGAGCCTGACGTGGGACTCGATCCAGGGTATCCAGGATCACACCCTGGGCTACAGGCAGTGTTAAACCACTGCACCACTGGGGCTTCCCAACACTTTGAGTTTTCTTTCCAATTTGAAAAGTGAAAAAGATAACCTTCCAAAAAATAGGTGAAAATAACATTTTACTAAAATGTAACATTCCAAAACACATTTGCTGGCTAAATTAGGTTCTACCCACAAACAAAAAAACTCAAGGGTCTTTCAAAAATAACTGAATTATCAACCTAAGTTGATGTCCATTATTAATGAGAAGTCACTAAATTTGTGGCCCCTAAAGTGTTGCTGAGATATGGTAAAACATTGCTGCAATTGGTTTGCAAAAGTTTCTTAAATAGAACATAAAACCCACTAAACATAAAGGAAAAATTGATAGATTATGTCAAAATTGAGAATTTTTTTCATTAAAAGACAAGGTTATGAATGAAAAAGCAACCATAAAGTTGGAGAAGATATTTGCAATAATATATTTGACAAATGATTTATATCCAGAATATATAAAGAACTACAAATTATTAAGAAAAAGACAATAGGACAATAGCTAGAATATTTACTTTAAAAATGATACCAAATAGCTAATAAGTGTATTAAAAAGTGTTAATCTTCATTAGTCATCAGGGATGACTCAGGGAATTAGAAATTAAAACCATAATATGTTATTACAACTAACCTGCCAGAATGGCTAAAATGAAAAAGATAAAAAATACTAGGACTTGGCAAAGATTTGTAGCAATCAGAATCCACATACACGAATAGTGAGCATATAAATTGACACAACCATTAGAAATGATAAATACCCACCATTTGCTTCAACATGGATGGAACTGGAGGGTATTATGCTGAGTGAAATAAGTCAATCGGAGAAGGACAAACATTATATGGTCTCATTCATTTGGGGAATATAAATAATAGTGAAAGGGAATAGAAGGGAAGGGAGAAGAAAGGGGTAGGAAATATCAGAAAGGGAGACAGAACATGAAGACTCCTAACTCTGGGAAATGAACTAGGGGTGGTGGAAGGGGAGGAGGGTGGGGGGTGGGGGTGAATGGGTGATGGGCACTGAGGGGGGCACTTGACGGGATGAGCACTGGGTGTTATTCTGTATGATGGCAAATTGAACACCAATAAAAAATAAATTTATTATTAAAAAAATTGACACAACCTCGTGGAAAATTGTTTGGCACTAAAGTTAATGTATACAATTCTACTATTTATATAACTAACAAAAATTCATACATGTGTTCCCAAAAAAACATGTACTAGCATGTTTGTAGCAGAACTCTAAATAGTTGCCCCAAAATGGAAATTTCCTGAGAGCACATCAATAGTAGAATGGATAAATAAATTTTAATGTAGTCACACAATGAAATTCTGTACAGAAATAGGAATGAGTAATTTAGAACCATAATAGCAACATGGATGAATCTTGAAAACAATGTTGGGTAAAGAAGTCGAACATGAAAGAGAGCATATGCTATTGTTCCTTTTATATAAAATATTAAAATAGGCAAAATTAATCAATGTTATTAGAAGTGGACAGTGGTTCTTTTTGTTTGTTTGTTTAGATTTATTTATTTATTTGAGAGAGAGAACAGACATAATTGGGGTTGAGGGGGCAGAGGAGGGACAGGATGAGGGAAAGAATCCCAAGTAGACTCCAAGTGGAGCAAAACCTGACATGTGGCTCCATGCAGGGCTCCACACAGGGCTCTATCACATGACTTGTGAGATCATGACCAGAGCCAAAACCAACCAACCAATGGAGCCACTCAGGTGCTCCTGGACAGCGGTTATCCTTGAAAGCGGAAGGAGAGTGCGGATAACGACTGTAAAAGAGCGTGCAGCAGGGCTTCTGTGGTGATGGTAATATTTCTAGATCTGGGTACTGGCTATAATGGTACACTCAGTTTATGAAAACTCACCCATCTGGACTCTTCTGTGTGCATTACAATGCACATTGTTGTTAAGTAAAAAGTTTTTTTTAATCACCAAAATTATAGAGTCCTAGTGCTCCATATTTACCAGATTTTCTCTGGAGATGTTTGTATGAAGTTGGAAGCAATATTTTCATGAAATGCTGGGTAGAAGACAGAATGGTAGACAGCTGCTCTTTTGCCTGCCCTATATACTTCCTGCTCTTCTAGAAATGAAATTTCAATTTTCCTTTTTATAACTCTCTATTATTACATGGTGAGGCTTTCAGCCTCATGTTGAGGCTTCCCTACTACCAGCATATATGGGCAACTCAAGCCATCTATTTAGAGCACCCTATCCATCTAGACACAATGATTGGTCCAATACTGGCATATATCCCCAAAAGAGTCAATTATAGTCCCCTCTAGTAGATTTGAGGTTGAGGGTACTTGGTATACACTTTGACATTCAGGCATGTCAGCCAATAAATCTCATTTTTACATATGAGTAGGTTTCTGTTGCCTGCAGCCCAAAGAGTTCTGACCAGTACAGATGGTAAGGTCTCTGAAAGATATGTTTAGTTAACTCAGTACTTTATTAATCTATTGCTGTGTAACAAATACCGCAAATGTAGTGGCTTTAAAAAGCACATGTTTATTATCTCCCTGTTTCTGTGAGTCAGGAATCCAGGGATGGCTTACCTTGATACTCTTCTTCATGGTTTCAAACAAGGTTGCAATCAACTGTCAGCCAAGGGTCTCCTCTGAAAGCTTGACTGGGGTATTGCATACAAACTTAAATAATATCACTTTGAAGGGGGACCAAATTATTAGCTTGCCTGCACCCTTTGTTTGCCGTGGTATGTATCCATGGCTGGTATATGTATTCATTAAGAATGGGCTAAGGGCGGGACACCTGCACCCCGATGTTTCTAGCAGCAATGTCCACAATAGCCAAACTGTGGAAGGAGCCTCGGTGTCCATCGAAAGATGAATGGATAAAGAAGATGTGGTTTATGTATACAATGGAATATTACTCAGCCATTAGAAACGACAAATACCCACCATTTGCTTCGACGTGGATGGAACTGGAGGGTATTATGCTGAGTGAAATAAGTCAAATCGGAGAAGGACAAACATTATATGGTCTTACTCATTTGGGGAATATAAAAATAGTGAAAGGGAATAAAGGGGAAAGGAGAAAAAAATAAGTGGGAAATATCAGAAAGGGAGACAGAACATGAAGACTCCTAACTCTGGGAAACGAACTAGGGGTGGTGGAAGGGGAGGTGGGCGGGGTTGGGGGTGACTGGGTGACGGGCACTGAGGGGGGCACTTGACGGGATGAGCATTGGGTGTTATTCTATATGTTGACAAATTGAACACCAATAAAAAATAAATTTATATATAAAAAAAAGAATGGGCTCAGGGGTTGCCTGGGTGGCTCAGATGGTTAAGTGTCTGTCTTCAGCTCAGGTCATGATTCCAGGATCCTGGGATAAAGCCCCATATCAGGCTTTCTGCTGAGCAGAGAGCCTGCTTCTCCCTCTCCCTCTGCTGATCTACCTCCTTGTGCTCACATGCGTGTGCTTTCTCTCTCTCTCTGTCAGATAAATTTAAAAATATATTTTTTAAAAGAAAAGAGAAAAAAGAATGGTCTAGGGGATCTAGAAGGTCAAGGAGCTTGGAAATGATGCATAGTAAATTAAAACAAATCTCTAAATCCAAATTGGAAAACTTGGTTTTGGTACCTTCGTAATCATACCTCTGTAATGACATCTCTGTACTTCTGAAACATTGAGAAATCAAAGAGATATCATAATCTTTATGAAAATTTTGCTATAAGAACACTGATAGTCAAGTACTTTATTCTTTTTCCATTAGACACTTTAAATTGACTTTACATTCGTCATCTATTTGGAATCCCCTGTAAGTTAAGACATACATCAGAGAAGGCAAGATAAATTGGTTAAAATCACAGATACACCACAAACTTAAACCTCAGAAAGAAAGGGTATCTATAGTTAAATGATTTAGAGCAAAGGAATTGGGCAGCCTGGGTGACTCAGTGGTTTAGCGCCGCCTTCAGCCTAGGGCCTGATCCTGGAGACCCCAGATTGAGTCCCACGTCAGGCTCCCAGCATGAAGCCTGCTTCTCCCTCTGCCTGTGTCTCTGCCTCTCTCTCTCTCTGTCTTTCATGAATAAATAAATAAAATATTTTTTAAAAATAGAGCAAAGGAATTCATGTCAAACACAGGAAAAAGAAAATAAAACTCTATTGGTTTATGACCAAAATAGCATGTCTAGTCAGGTTAATGCTGGCAAACATTTCCAAATTCACAGGCAATTTCCAGCTTATGAACAGGCAATGTTCCAAAAACTCATTTGTAAGCAATCCTTAGATGATGACTACTATTATTATCAGAGGCACACATGGCCTATGATAAATATGAAAGAATTCTGAAGATGTAGTTAGTAGCCATTTTCTCTGTCATAGAGAAAGCACGTATGTGTGCTGGAAGGTCTGAATCCACAGCATGAAGGCCCTGGAACTAGGTTCTGTGCACTGGGACTTATGAATACTACGATTACCTGAACTCCCAGTATCTCTAAGGAAGCCTATGCTTTGAGTCCTATCTCCCCTCCATCTACTGAAAACCTATTAAGACCAGAAGCTGAAGAAATCATGATAGCAGGGAAAGAGGAAGAAGAGCAAAGCATTGCCCACGTGAATGCTACCTTTGAGGAAGATGCTGAGTTCTCACACAGTTAGAAGTAAGTGAAAACTGATTCAGGTCACTCTTTGCAGACCTGTCATGAGCATCTGCTATTGCGCCTCCCCAGCATCACTTTCTTACTGTTCAGTTCAGGGAATGCTTCAGTGTGCATGGGTATCTACCCACCCCCCACCATGCTCTTCACTGATGCAGTTCAAGTAAGCTGACTACCACACACCATGGGTGCACAAATGAGTCACTCAGGCCTAACAGATAAGAGTGATTGTTCTGTGATTAAAACAGTGATTGGTTCATGGACAGGTATGTGAGTACATGATTCAATTTGGATAAATGAGAGTTGGGACTATTGCCAGAACAATTACAAAAGAGGCATTTACTTTGGGGCTTGTAAAATTGTTGTACGTAGAGCTAGTCTGAGAATTAAGCTTTCCTGGGACAGCGTTGAAGTGACATTTGAATAGCAAATGTGTTATACCAAAATTATTCTGAATAATCAATGAATGTTCTAAGTACAGCAACTTTTTCCTCACTTGGGGTAATTTCCAGTGTCTTTTGGAATTCCAAAAGGCCGAGAATGGCCTTCCTCTCATCTGTTGTTGAACTTGCTCTTACTGTCCCCATATCTACTCTTTAATACCCAAAGTCCTCCTTCATATTTTCTCCAGATGGCCAGTTGTGTTCATACGTTAGAATTCCTGACAACTTGTCTTGATATGCCAGTGTTCAAAGAATGTATATATAGACCAAACTTAATGTAGCACAATGCCATTATGTAAAAAGAAATTTCAAAAAAAAATTCCTAAAATGGAATGGGATGTCTCATAAAGTTCCATGTCACTGGAGGTATTCTGTATCACTAAGCCTCAGCAAGGTGAACAAATCCAAAGCAAAGCAAGGCAAAGCCAAACAATAATCTAATTGTAAAGGCCATGCTCCTTCCACCATGCCAAGCTACATTATTTTTCCAGTAGATCCGGTATGGATAGATTTGCAATGGTGTTTTGGCTTTCCTATGTCTCTCACTCCCTCTCAATCAGAGAGGTGTGCATTTTCAAGATGGGTACCTAGTATGTGACCACAGAACAATGTGGACTAAATTACACATAAAAGAATTGATCTAACATCATACCTAATTCAAAACATAATCTCATAGAATCTCAATCTCTTCATTGGTAAAATCAGTGTAATACATAATCTGACTCCATTTTTTGAAGTTTGACTACTGAGAGCTTTTAAGCCACACCCCTTCTTCCCTACATGTGGAAAAACTGGTGAGAAAGCCAAGATGCTCTCTCTTTTGATGTTGATGGGAAGTTCAAAATTCCCTAAATCCTCACCCTGGCCCAAACCCTGCCTATCAAAATAAAACAAAACAAAAGAAAATAAAACACCCAAGCCAGTCCCATTTCCTTGCTCTCTCTCAAGCCAACTCCTTAGGAGCCATCCTGCTTTTCCCAGAAAAGTCTCATTATGTAATAAACCTTTCCAAACCCTCTTGGTATATATGTGCCATCATCAGTCTTGCCATGCAAACCCAATTTGGGGTAGGGGTCCCTCTCATTTCTGAGCAGTAGTCACAACATTGGAAATACTACTAAGTATCTTCCAGGATTATTGTGAGAATAAGAAATAATGTAATAAAGTGCAATGCTTTACAGTCACATAGTAGGTGCTCATAAGATTGTAATAAAGTTGAAATGAGTTGTTATAAAGCAATTTAGAATAGTGTCTAGGACATGTAAGTGCTTTCTAAGTGTTTGATAAATAAAGAGCTTTTATTATTTCTGCTAGTGTGGAATCAACACTTTAATTTTTGCACATGAAAGGAAATCCTTAATTGATATCCAAAATTGTATCTAGAGAGCATTTATTTAGAATACGATACACTCTGGGGACACCTGAGCCTTGGGTGGCTCACTCAGTTAAGCATCTGCCTTTGGCTCAGGTCATGATCTCAGGGTCCTGGGATCAAGCCCCAAGTCGGACTCCCTGCTCAGGAGAGAATCTGCTTCTCTCTCTCCCTCTGCTCCTCCCCTTGGCTTGTCTTCTCTCTCTCTCTCTCTCTCTCTCTCTCTCTCAAATAAATAAATCTTAAAAAAAAAAAAAGAATATGGTACATTCTCAATGCACTTATAAGCCCATTTAAGAAAAAAAAATTCTGATTCCTAGATGTCACTTTTATGAACTCAGGTATAGATATATATTAATAAGAATGTGCATTTATGGGATGCCTGGGTGGCTCAGTGGTTGAGCATCTGCCTTCAGCTCTGGTCGTGATATCTCAGGGTCTCAGAATTGAGTTCCACATCGGGCTCCCTGCAGGGATCCTGCTTCTCCCTCTGCCTGTGTCTCTGCCTCTCTCTGTGTCTCTCATGAATAAATAAATAAAATCTTAAAAAAAATGTGCATTTATGTTCTTTCATAGTAATAAACTGGAGAATATGTAGGGTGGCTGGCATTGCCAGCACTGTAAGAGTTTTGTCTGTTCCGGAATGAAGACCTCCCACTGGGATTCTTATGATAGTAAAACAATGGAGTTGGAATAAAGTTCAACTCACCTCACCTGGGGAAGAATTCATGACACAGATTCATTCTCTCTCTCTCTCTCTCTCTCTCTCTCTCTCTCACACACACACACACACACACACACACACATCTCTAACAAACCGACCACTCTATTAAACAGAAAAGGGATCTAATCGTAATTTTTTTAAAAAACATTCAAGATTTCCAGAGGTAAAAGAATTGAGAGCAGCCTCAGAAGAAGCCATGATAGAAACCAACCATGGCAGTTTGGGCATGTTTCCAATTTGTACTCTCTCACACACAAGTTAAATGTGCATTTCATGCAACTCTACTATGAGTATGTGGTTGGTGCTAATCTGCAATCCTTTATCAAGTAAATTTCTGCAGCCCTTGACTTGAAGTATCTATGAAGTGCAGGGAGAGATGAGATCTGCAGTGCATTAAGGAGAACTAGGACCTATCTGGAAAATGCACTGACAGCTATAGACAATAGCCTGGAAGACCTCTAGAAAGAAGAACTCTTAAGTCCAGAAACATCATCAGGGTTGTGAACCAATATTCGGGACTTCCTCCCAAGTGACAGTAGATGCTTCTATGAAAGAAGATACTTTTCCAAAGCAGTAACTGATGTTAGAACTACGATAGGCCATTGGACCCTTATCCCCATTGGCCCCTAAAAAGGTACTTTCTTTTATTATAAGAGGTGAAGGGAGGGCAAGACATTGTGGTCAGGATGCTTTTAACTGGAAAATCTCTATCAGACACACTAAATTGAAATGTCTAAACTTCTGCATGGAAGACTACTTCTTCCATTTTTCTAACAAAAAAATTGTGCATGCAGCAAATGTCAAAATTATGAGAAATTTATCCTCTAACAAAATGTTTTGAAACAGTGGGATGATATATATATATTATATATAATTATATATATATATAATTTTAGGCGAGGGCTCATTTTAGGTGAGGGCTCAGACAGGCAATAAAATATATTGAATTATCTGGGGAGAAAGTTATTCCTTTGAAAATTCATTTCATTCCTTTTAATTACTTTCAGGGTAAATCTCATTTTGCTGCCTGTCTTTTAGAAGCCCTCTATATTGGGAGCAAATATTGTGAAGGTAGTGCACAATGACTAAACTTTGGGAATCACTGGCCTAATGTATGTTTAAAGTATTACAAGACATAAACAACTCCTAGAAGATGAGGTCTCCAATTAGTTCATCTCAATTCTGAATCCTGACCCAAAATGTCTAAGACATATACCTCCTGTGACCCCACTTTCTCTCTCCCCCCACCACTCTACTTTCCAATATGCATGGTTTTATCTCCAACTGCTCTTCAATGCCCAAATTTCACCCTAAGAAAACAGGGAATTCTGTTTTATGGATAATGAAAATAAGCTCAATGCTATTATTTTAATTGAAAAGTTATTTTCATCAAACCCACAGATGAATTAAGTCTACACCACTAAAGACAACTTCATGGTCAAAGGACTATAATAACAAAATAATTAGCTTTGCAGCTATCCTGTGGTTGTAAGTATAAAATCGGTTACTTGACATGGAAATTCTGGTATGGTCTTTCTCTGAGACCAAGGTAATTATAATTTTAAATGACATAAGATTTAGCACCAATAGGCAGATGGATAGACAGACATGTGTACACATAACATATATATATATATTCATATCGTTCAGTACATGGAACACCTACTACAGACAAGATAGTGCGCTAGTTGCTGCAGTACATATGCAGATGGGTAGTGATGTGGCCTTGGCCTCACAGACCTTAGTCTAGTCTAGGTTCCCCCCGCCCCCACCCGCCACAAAGACACATATATAAACTTCCAGGCACAGAGAAAGTGCTAAATAAATGTTAACTTTTACCCCACTTTCTTCCTTCCACATTCTCATCCTTAATGCAAAGTGAAAGAGCCCCATAAATTCCTTTTAAATAAAATGAAAAGGAATGCACTGCAGGATACCCTCCATGTTTCTCATATTATGCAAGTGATTTAACAATGTGTACAAAAGATTTAACTAGAATAGAGTCAGAATTTTCAAAGTAAATAATTTACAGCTCATTATCTCAGCTTTAGACTAGCTGGAGGAAAATTTTTGGAAAGCAGGACAGAGGCCACCCCATGGGGGGCCAACAGGGCAAATTCTGGGAACTGTATGTCTCCATACCAAGCCCTGTCCTTGATGTCACCATACAATGCCAACGTTGGAAGCTCGGACTGTCGCACAGATGCACATGCAGGAAGAGCTGGCATTGGGGACCTCAATACACACCTCCTTGTATTATTCATTCTTGTGAAGTGATGGAGTTCTTTGCAAGTAAGTCACAGAGGACTCCTGCTTTTTTTTTTTTTTTTTTAAGATTTTATTTATTTATTAGAGACAGAGAGAGAAGCAGGAAGGCTCCATGCAGGGAGCCCAACAGGGGACTCGGTTCCCCCCCCCCCCCCCCCCCGCCCGTCTCCAGGATCACGCCCCAGGCCGAAGGCGGCGCTAAACTGCTGAGCCACAGGGGCTGCCTGGATTCCTGCTTTATTTTTATTTTATTTTTTTAAATTAATTTTTATTGGTGTTCAATTTACCAACATACAGAAAAACACCCAGTGCTCATCCCGTCAAGTGTCCACCTCAGTGCCCGTCACCCATTCCCCTCCAACACCCGCCCTCCTCCCCTTCCACCACCCCTAGTTCGTTTCCCCGAGTTAGGAGTCTTTATGTTCTGTCTCCCTTCCTGATATTTCCCAACATTTCTTCTCCCTTCCTTTATATTCCCTTTCACTATTATTTATATTCCCCAAATGAATGAGAACATACACTGCTTGTCCTTCTCCGATTGACTTATTTCACTCAGCATAGAGATTCCTGCTTTAGATAAAGGGACCTCTAGCCCTCTTTAGATAAAGGGCTAGGGACCCTCTATCCACGAAGGGTTTTTTAAAAGATTTGTATATTTGGGTTGTGTGGGGTTTTTTTTGTTTTTTTTTAGCAAATGGAAAATGGGCATTGTGCTTGGTTGTCCAGAAGTCACCAGAGCACCTGATGTATCTAGGCATCTAGGATATCATGTGTAGTTTGAGTAACAAATGAACTAAACACATCACTCAGCAAACTGCCGGTCCTGTTAGGACTCTACTAGAAGGATAATGGCCAACACATACATAGTTTCTATTATATGCCAGACCCTGTTTCTAAGTGCTTGACATTACTACATTTTTTTTTTTTACTTTTTTCTTATGTTGCAATAACCCTATGAGGTGGATATAACAATTGATAGGAACAACTGTTATACCCACGCTACAGATGGGAATATAGAGACTTATCACAATTAACTAACTTGCCCACGATTGCAGCTTACATTTGGAGCAGCTGAGTGAATGTAGCCCCGACTGGTTCTGGAGCCAGTACTCCTAACCACTGAACAATACTAGAAAAATTGTAGAAGCAAAGTTTCCACTTAAATCTTCACAGTTCAAACTAAGCAATAGTTTGCAAATACACACTTTTGTATAACAACCCAGACATAAAAATTAATGAGACTGACTTGGTTTGAGGTCCTACTATGAATAAGAATCATATTTAAGTTATGGAAGACCCAAGACTGCTTTCCTGAATGCAATCATTAACTCAAATGGGTCAGGTCTGATGCAGGAACACATAGAAAGAAGTCCAGGCCATTACTATTTCTGGAACTCCCAACTCTATAAAATAAATAAATGCAAACACATGGTCACTTGATGTGCAGGTTTTCTTAAATATTTACAAGTTAATAATTCAACAATTTTTTTAGAGACTGGGAGAGAGAGAGAGAAAATCCTAAACAGTCTCCCCTCCCAGCACAGAGTCCGATGTGGGGCTCCATCTAACAAACCCTGAGATCACGACCTGAACCGAAATCAAGAGTTGGATGCTTAACCAACTGAACCACCCAGGGACCCCTAACAAGTTAATTTTTAAACAAAACATAATATGGTATACAAATTACACTATTGAAAGGGCAATTAAAGTATTTATAAAAACATTACTTCAAAATATACTTGATAACAGGACACAAGTTTAAAGTTGCTGATAAATGTAATCTTGGTGAATGGAAGTAAAATTCCATTTGGAGACGTGATTTTGAGACCTTTCCCAAATGTCCTGAGCTAAATGGCCTTCCCAGTACCCTGTCGTAGACCTTGGTGGAATCTAAACACGTCCTTTTCTTCCCTCCTTTCCTCTCCTCTTCCTTACCTCCTTCCTTCTTCAATTGATGTAATATTTCAAACAGATTATGTATCATGTTATGTTCACCTAACTGAAGATTCTAAGACTCTAAAAATGATTATTGTCAAAATTCTCTATCCCACATCTGCCCCCTCATCTAACCAATCCCTACCTTCCCCCAATAAATGACCACTCATACTAGCTCCTTGTGTAACATTCCAGAGATTGTTTCTCTTTATACACAAATGAATCCCAATACATATTTCCCCTTCTTTATGCCTGTATTCACAACAAACTATAGATGCCCCCCTGCACCTTTCTTTCTTCACTTAACAACGTAACAAGTCTTTGAGATTCCTCTGTAACAGTACATAAAGCTTCCTTACTCTTTGTTCAGCTGTCTAGTTTCATTGTACGCTTGTTGTAAAATATATTTGCCCAATGCCCTATTGATGAATATTTAGGTCCTATCCCACTATTTTCTTATGTTTTACAATGTTACCATGCACAAACACGTCTGTCCATCTTCTTACTTGGTTCATCTACTTCCTAATCACATCTGTTTTCTTGCTGGATTCTCTCTACTATTTAAATATTGGTCTTCCACAGGATTTTCTTTTCTTCTAACACCATAATTTCTCTTTAGGAAATCCCAACTACTTTCCTATCTCAACTTTCATATCTCAGTACATGTTTAAAGTTCTAAACTTATATCTGCAGCCCCTCCTCTTCACTGAGCATTCCACATCCAACCATCTAAAGGACACCCCAAACCCAACACAACTAAGTACAAAGTTACCACCTCACCCCACAACCTCATTTCCTTCTCTATTATTATTTCCATTAACTAATTGGTAGCCCACAATGAAACTGGTCACTCAAACAGGCATCAAATACTTCATTCTGTATCTTAATAGCTCTCAAATCCATCCTTCCTCTCTTCATCTCTACATTTTTGCCTTAGTTCAGTCTCTGGTCACCTTCCACCCAACTTTCACCTTCTAAGTGGCTTCTAACTCTAAACTAGGTGTTTCAAACTGAAATCCTAACAGGCAACAGAAAGGTGATTTAACTGAAACAGATAGGTCAGGTATAGATATTTTGGTGTGATGGGATCCTGGAGAACATATGCTCCATCTAGAACACTTTTCGGTCTTTAAGTGCAGAACATGGGTTGCTAGATTTAGCAAATAAAAATTCAAGACTCCCATGCAATATTTGGGACATACTTAAACTATAAAATTAGCCATTATTCAGCTGAAATTCAAATTTAATTGTATTTTATCCAATAACCCTATCCAGACCCTTCTTCAGAGATAAGAGGACAAAAGAGATGACTGATGATGTATGCTAACAGACAGTGGGGTTGAAAAGTCAGGCTGTTGGCATAAGAAGGTCTAGTTAATCCCAGGAGAAAGAAAAGTCAAAAGTGGCAGTAACTAACAAAAGTGTTCAAATTTTGTGTAATGGACACCGATTGGATTGCTCATCTGTTGTGGGCTGAACTGTGTTCCTCAAAAATATATGTCCAAATCCTAAGCCACAGTAACTGTGAATGTGACCTTATTTGCAATGAGGGTCTTTGCAAATGTAATTAAGTTAAAATGAGATCATACTGGATTAGGGTGGGCCCTAATGCAATGACTGGTATCCTTATAAGAAGAGGGAAATTTGAACACAGAGACAGAAAGGGGAACGCCATGTAAAATTGTAGGCAGAGATTGGAGTGATATAGTGATATATATAGATATAGATATAGATATAGATATAGATATAGATATAGATATAGATACAAACTAAACAATGCCAAGGATTGCTAGTTACCACCAGCAGCATAGAAGGAAGAATTCTTCCCTAAGGTCTTCAGAGAAAACATGACACCTTGATCTTGGACTTTAAGACTACGGAGCTGTAAGAAAATAAATTTCTGTTGTTTTAAGCCACCCAGTTTGTGGCAATTTGTTATAGCAGCCCTAAGAAACTAAGCCCTTTGCCTCCACCTAATGATCTCATTTTGGCTTGATCATCTCTATAAAGACCCTCTCTCAAATAAGGTCAGGTTCTAAGGTACTGAGGGTTAGGACTTCGACATACACATTTTTGAGGGGACATAATTCAACCCATAACAGTAGGAGGCCCATCTGAGACTACAAGTCCTGCATTTGCAAAAACTTATTACGTTTCTTTATACCCAGTGGTCAAAGGGCAGGTTATTCTTGGCAGTGGCCCCACCTTGTTTTCAAAATATGGCTCGGATTCAGAGTCAAAGAAAACTGTGCCAACTCTAATTTCACTAAAGACTTACACAACAGAAACTTGATTTAATCCTCTTTGCTTCTCTCATCATTCACTGAAACTTCAGTGCTCTCAAACTACCCCTTCAGACTTAAGAGGCTGCATTTCCAAATTCACAAAGATTCACTTTGCTTTGGTCACCATCTTTGATTTTTAAATTTTTATACACCTATAGGGAGATATCAATGAAGGAGACGCCAGCTTGCTGTTCAGACAGGACTTTGCTAGTCACTTTAAGGGACAAAGGTAAAAAGGGGTCCCTATTCCAGAATCTATTTTTCATGGGTTGAAACCACAAAGTCTACAGTCTCAGAGTTTTTTGTGTGTATTCAGTTGAAATGTTGCTGCAGACGACCGTATTTCTAAGAAATTTCTATCACTCAAGAAATGCCATATTTATGGAGTGATAGCTAAATGAAGAAGGCTTCCAAATATCTTGGCAAGGTAAGATTCAAAATCTGGTTCTCAAATTTTAGGTTCAGGATCTAAATTTTTATAGGCTTTTTGTACATAATTGGATCATTCTCTTAATCTCCTTTTTTATGAGGAACTGAGGAACAATCTATAAAACTGCATATAGTGCAAACATGTATTGTATTGTATGGGAAAATAGTCAGGATTGATCTAAAACTTGATCATACTAAGCAAATGGCTCCTCTTATAACAAGACTTTATACTGATTCTCTACTTTTTTTCCCCCTTTCAGTGAGGATTTTGAAGGTACAAGAGATATTAGAGGGACCACTAGTGCCACTCTACCTTGGTTCCATATAAAATGCTCCATTGAGTTACATACTGATTTTAGTACTGCTTCCATCTCTTAGGGGTAAGATTTCTCAACCATCCAAACAGTAGACTGGTTGCCTAATTGAGTCAATCCAGTAATTTTTTTCCTACGAAGTGGATCATAAAGGTATTTTGCTCCCTTTTATTATCTCTAGGGCAGAAGTTATGGGTCTGTAACAGTATTTGTTATGATTTGAATGTTTGCATCCACCCTCCCCCCAGATTTATATGTTGAAGCCCTGACTCCCAATATAATGGTATTAGAAGGTGGGCCTCTGGAGGTAATTAGGATGTCATGAGGTCATAAGGGTAGAGCCCCCATGGCAGGGTTAATGTCTTTTTAAGAAGAAGAAACCAGAGCTCTCTCTTGCCACCATGTAAGGCCACACCTAAAAAGGTGGCCATCTGCAAACCATGAACAGAGTTCTTACCAGGAACCAAATCTGCTGGCATCCTGATCTCAGATTTCAGTTCTCTGGAAGAGTGAGAAAATAAGTGTCTGTTGTTTATGCTGTCCAGTCTATGGCATTTTGTTACAGGAGCCCAAGCTAAGACAATACCTAATCATAAATTTCTTTTTGCCTTGTTTTAAATACAATGGGATAAGTTTTCTTCCTAGTTTTTATAAAACTGTTAAAACAAGTGTGATTTCTAAATAAAGGGATTTCAAGATGGGATTTATAGATGTTATTTGTTTTCTTTCCTTTTAGCAGCTACATGGCCTTTCTCTGGGAAAGGGGCACCAAAATTTTGGTATAACTTACTTTATAACAATAGATGATTGTCATAGTGTGTTAATCTCAACTGCTTCCGCTGACAAGGAAATATTGTTATCTGGCCTTGTCATAAGAGAGTTTCCCAAGGATTTCCCATAATAATGACCTGTTGCATTGAGAAAAGCAGGTTGTGAAATTGCATGTATTGTATATTATAACTATAGTAACATACATATTTATAGACATAAAAAATGTTCTGGAAGGATATACCCAAGGGTGTTATTGGAAGCTATAATACATATTCGAATTGTGTGCAATTTTATTTTTTTTCTTTTTGCTCACCTATTCTAATTCTTCTGCCACAAAAATGCATTGCTTTTGTAATTAGAAAAAAATGTTTCAACTACTAAAATAATACAAGATTCATAAAAGCTACATAAACAGCTTTCGAGAGGACCAAAATTGCACTTGGATTCGACAGATTTCAGAAGGAGGTAAGAAAACTAACATTTACTGAGCATTTGCTATGTTTCAGCAATCCCACAAGATGAGTAGCATTGCTCCCATTTTACAGATAAGGAAACGAGTTTCAAGAAGGTTATATAAATAATTTAAATCACATCCTGGTACAAGGCAAAACCAGGATTAAACCAGATTCATCTAATCCCAATGGCCACACTCTCTTCTACTCAACTGGCCAGCTTCCAGCACTGCATGGTGGAAAGCACCAGAGACCTGGCTTTACTCATCACCACTTATGACGCCTTGTACACAACAGGCTGTCGATAATGGCTGCACCTAAATTTCATCCGAGTCAAGTTCCTTTCTTACTGTTCAGGGCAGGAGACCATGTGAGGCTCACAGGCATCCACTCACCTCTTTCCTCACCCTAAATAAAGACAATTGGCTGTGAAAATCTTTTTATTTATTTATTTATTTATGATAGTCACAGAGAGAGAGAGGGGCAGAGACACAGGCAGAGGGAGAAGCAGGCTCCATGCACCGGGAGCCCGACGTGGGATTCGATCCCGGGTCTCCAGGATCGCGCCCTGGGCCAAAGGCAGGCGCCAAACCGCTGCGCCACCCAGGGATCCCTTGGCTGTGAAAATCTTATTGCAACTGTAGTGCAAAGTGCTGCATCTCTTAAGACCAAATGTGGCTTTCATTCTCTCTACTTGTGGTAGAAGCCCATTATTAGGGTGACTTAGAGCCCTTTGATAATTCTGAGATACATGTGCTCTTAAGGGAAGTGTCTCTACATCATGCTTGACTGACAATTTGTTTTTCTTTGTTTTATAACTGGCAAAATATACAGTGTTGCCCCAACTGCCCTTTGTTTCATCGTCCTGTTGGATGTTTGTTAAGCATTAATACAACTTTGATTTCCCATCACCCCAAGGAACTTTGGGCAATTCATTTATTATCTCTCCCTGCTGTCACATCACTTCTTTGAAGAGCATAATTGCTTATGTTGTTTTCCCATCATTAAAATGAACATCGTGACACGATGAATGCTGCACTCCATAGATACATTGAGCAAAGTGACAAGAGATTGGCAGAAACCAATGTTCCAGGTGGAAGGAAGGCAAACTATGAACAGAATGCAGTTCAGTGATGACACTTAGGGAGTGGAGGAAAATCAGGTGAGACGTATGGTGATGGAGGGAAAGTACCTGTGTTATAACAAGGACTATTTATGAAGTTCTCATAATGGGCCAGACCCTGGGCTAAGGGCCTTACATGTGTGACGTGATTCATTCCCACAAGCAGGAGCTGATCCAAGTTGTGTGAGGCTCTTAAGATTATACACTTTAGGGTGGGATGGAGATCCTTTAGATTATAGAATTGAAAACACAACATGCCTAAAGACTCCCTACAAGGGGCCCGTACAAGTGAGGTGCCTTTATGTTTGAACTTTCTTAGCTTCATGGTAAATGCATAAACCACTGAGCCACCCAGGTGCCCCAACCCATAAACCCTCTCAAGGAGGTACTACTTGTTCTACCTATGAGGAAACTCAGTAAGGTTAAGCATAAGCCCATCAGAGAGCTCCCAAGTGGCAGAGCAAGTATTCTAACCAGGCTTCCAAAACCCTTACAGAAGTACCCAAAGCCACCAAATCGATCATTCAGGAGGACAAACTCCCCTGAAACAGCAGCACAACACCTTGATGTGGTTCTGAAAGTTTCCTGGCAGGGCTAGCCCCTGTCAGAACTTGCAGGGCCTGGAGTTGTAGGAACTTGCCTGGTCTCTGCAGGGATTTGTATACTTTTAGATTCATAGAATCTGTAAAGCCACTAGTGAGGGAGAGGGAAAGACAGGTTTTAATGACCCTGCTCATTATGTCCACAAACCAAACAGCACGGAAGAAAAAAAATTCTTTTTAAAACATACATATTTAATTTATCTGCAGTCCTGGATAAGAAGCTACCAGTGTTCAAAGCTGGATCTAATGATGTGCTGGTGAACCATCTCAAGGGGCCAAGGGAGCCCCAATGTGTTTATAGTGCTTTCCAATTTTCTATGGCGTCAACACTCCTATCGTGACTGGTTTCAAGCTACCCATAGTTTGGCTCACAAAATTCCTGGATATCCAGCAGTCACTCTTGCAAGCAGGTTTATAAGCCATTTCAACACACCACTGGCTGGAAGTTTCACTTGTCTGTGGTGGTCGTGGCCTCCAGTCCCTTGGATATATTTTTTAAGATTTTATTTATTTATTCATGAGAGAGAGAGAAAAAAAGAGAGGCAGAGACACAGGCAGAGGGAGAAGCAGGCTCCATGCAGGGAGCCTGATGTGGGAGTTGATCCTGCATCCCAGGATCACACCCTGAGCCAAAGACAGACGCTCAACCGCTGAGCCACCCAGGTGTCCCCAGTCCTTTGGATATTATAAAGATCTTTCTTAAAACTTAGAGGCAAAGGATGCCTGGGTGGCTCAGTTGGTTAAGCATGTGACTCTTGATTTTGGCTCAGGTCATAATTTTGGTCCTATGATCCAGCCCCATGTCAGGCTGTGCTCAATGCAGGGTCTACTTGTCCCTCTCCTGCTGCTCCCCCCTTTGGAAAAAATACATAAAATTTTTTAAAAAGCTCAGTGGCAAATATTCTTCACCCTGAAATCTTGTCTAGTTGGCACTGTGGACAGAGGACTTGAGATTGATAGATCTTAAGAATATTAAGAAAATATGTTAAGGGTTCTTCACAGCCCACAGGGACCCATTTATAAAATCTTTCTGCCACATGTACTCAACTATTGATATGGGTATGAACCCTCAGCCCCTGTTCCTCCCTAGCCACCAGGCCTGTTGACCTACCCCCTCAAGCCTCTGCCCTCCCTCTACCCCATGAGTAACTACAACAGCCAAGGATAGGACCACCAGTAAAGGCAAAAATTATTAATCCAACCTTCTATTTTACAGATAGGAAACTGAGGCCCAAGGAAAACAAAAGTGAAAAGAGTCATACAGGATTTTAAATACTCCAAGTGGAATTAAAAGCTAAGTTTTCTGCCTGTTTCTAACACCTTGCTGTTGAAGGAATTAAACCTTACAATAAACACTTCATGATAATATCTTTGAACCACACCATATCTTCTAGGTTAATTTTGTAGCAACATCAGGATAGTGATAATTTGGCTGTTTTGGGCCATGACTCATTTCCTCTGCCTCTGCTTTTGTTGTTGTTGTTGTTGTTGTTGTTGTTTGTTTGTTTAGTTTTCTAGAGCTGAAAACACTCTTCACCACACAGGTAAGTTCAGAGCTACCCAATTCAGAATGCAGAGCCTGAGAACGGGCTTGCATGGAGGTCATTTATTTGGGGCTGTAATCTGGGGAAGCAGGGATGGGCAATAAAGATATGTTATTAAGATCTAGGCAACTAGGATTTAACTTCACTAGACTTGACTTCACTAGAACCCCTGGAGGAACCTTAAAGAACACCTTTCAGGGTTAGGGACTTCCTGCAACATGGGACTTTGAGTGCAAAAATCCCAGGAAAGTCCTGGGACAACTAGGATCAGAATTATCTTCCCAAGAGCCAGAAGAGGGAAACATTTATTCACTAGCTCCCATCCTTCCTTGGTTAAATGGCCTGTGAAATAGATGCCAAATCCCTTGCCCTTGCATGTTTGCATATGCAGAAGCCAAAACACATTTCTGCAGGTGTCCAAAGAGGAGTAAGAGCAGCCCAGGGCAGAATGAGATGCAATGCATCTGAGACAAGGGATTGTAGGTTCACACCTCCAGTAGCTGGATGCTATGGCACTGGCTGGAGTAAAACTAAGCTGAGTGGATATGAGGCAGCATACAAGGGGTGTCCAATGCAAAGCATGAAGATGATGCAAACAGCCTTGGTCCTGAATGGGCAGGAGTATCAAGTGACCCTCTGGGATTTGGGATATAGTGACTAATAAAGTTGCTCTGCAGCTGACCTTTCATGAATCTACTCATGACAAGGTGTTGATCTTTATGTGATCAGCCTGCTTTCCTTCCTTTCTTCCTCCTTCCTTCCTTCTTTCCTTTCTCATTTCCTTTCTTCCTCCTTCAATAAATATTGAGTACCTACATCCCAGGGACTACTAGGTACTTGAGATATAAAAACAACTAAATTCTTGCCATCAAGAAGCATATAGAGGAAGAACAATACATCATAAAACAGGTTGTTACAATACAAATGCAACTCTGATAGAGAAAAGAGCCTGAGTGGCTCAGTTGGTTGAGTGTCTGACTCTTTGTTTTGGGCCAGGTCATGATCTCAGCGTTGTGGGATTGAGCCCCACATGAGGCTCTGAGTGGAATCTGCTTCTCCCTCTTTCACCCCCACTCTCTCTCTCTCAAATAAATAAGTAAAATCTTTTCTATTTTTTTTAAAAGATTTTATTTATTCATGAAAGACACGGAGAGAGAGGCAAAGACATAGAGACAGAAGTAGATCCTCTGCAGGGAGCCTGATGTGGGACTCGATCCTAGGGTCCTGGGATCATGACCTGAGCCAAAGGCAGACACCCAACCACTGAGCCACCCAGGTGCCCCTAAAATCCTTTTTTTTTTTTAAAGAATTAGGCAAGATGAAAAAAGGGAGAAGAAAAGCTTGACACAGGAAGTAACATCTAAGGATTACCATAGTAGCAGATAACTTTGATGAGATGCTGACCATGTGCCAGCCAATGCTCTAAAATCTTTCCAATACCAACACATTTCATTCTTACAGCTACCCTAGGAAGGAGGTACATTTGTTATCCTCAGTTTTAGAAATGACAAAACTGAACTATTGACAAATTAAATACATTTTCTGAGGTTTAAGGTACAATGGCACATACTGATAGGTATGAATCAAAATCCATTATCTCATTTTCCAGGGCCCTCAGCTAGATTACACTACCCAGCCTCCTTTGCAGTTAGGTGTAGCCATGTAACTGGATTCTAACTAAAAGACATGTGTCATTTCCCGGCCTGACCCATAAAACCACTCATGTGTATCCTCCATATGCTTTCCTCTTTCTGGATATCTAGAAAGCATGACCTTGGAAAGCATGTGTTGAAAATGGTCCGTCCAGTCACCATCAGTTCAGGTCCCTAAATAGAGGTGGGCTTGCTCCATTGACTGTTTACCTGCCTAGTGCTGTTACTTGAGCAAGAAATAAATTTTATGGTGTTTGAGCCATTATGTATCTTTGGGTCCTTTTGTTAACAGCAACAATTCCACCTATTTTATGAGTCTCCTTATTAATGCAGTTAATCTACTGTAATATTGGCACATATGAGAAAATGGCAGAAAATTAGGTTGAAAAGATAAATGAAGGATATCATGTACCACCACAAAAAAAAAAGTCTTATACTATTTTCCCCCAAAAGTACAAAATAATTCCTTTTATGATGAAGAAGAAAGAAATAAAAAGGTAGGTATAGATCCAGTTGGGAAGACAGGATGGTTGAGGAAGATCATACCTAATGCACTCTTTTTTTTTCTTTCTGAGCAATAAGCAGCAGAGTCATCTTCCCAATGGCATGCTCGCTGTGCAGTTGTGAGGGTAGGTTGTGAGGGAATGGTCTGGGAGCTTGAGAAAAGTGGCGAAGGTTAGATGACATGTAGCAGTTAAGAAAGCGGACTTTGGAGCTTGTATCAGTCGTGATGCTGTAAGGAAAACAGCGCTCTAGGTAGGTATTTCAAGTAGAAGGGTACTTAAAACAGGAAATTAGAGGCTTGCAGGACTGGCAGAAAGGCTTCAGAAGCTAAATTCAGGGAGATTCCTACTAGCTCTCAGCTTTGTAGCCTCAGAGCCAGAGAGCTACTGCCACCCAACCCAGAAGCCTGCAGGAACCACTGATGACTTCTGGTTCCACCACAGTCCAAGGCAGGTAAAACAGTAGGGAAATATAGTGACTGAAAAAAAAACAAAGCAAAAAAACAAACAAAAACAAAAGACCCCCTCATATTTGGGAAGTCCATTTGGGTGGGTTTTTTTTTTCCATTTGGGTGTTTAACTGCAAATTCTTTTAAGCTCTTTCCTTCAAGACATGTGATATATGTCCCTTCCCTTAGAAATAAGGTAGACTTATGACTGCTTTAATCAGCAGACTGTAGTGTCTCAGATTAGTGCCTAAAAAGCCTTGAAGATTCTTGTCTAGCTTATTGAGAAGAGTCATTCTAGGAGCCCCGAGGTGCCATGTAAGAAGTCTGACTATCCAGGCCCCATGCTGTATGCAAGCACAAGCCACAGGCAGAGGCTTATAAGAGGAGGCAGGAAGGTCAGAGAAAGCAGTAAGACCATGAAACAGGAGAGAAGGAGACGTGATGAGAAAAGCAGGGGCTGGAGTGATATGGACCATGAGCCAAGGAAAGTAGGCAGCCTCAAAAAGCTGGGAAAATACAAAGAAGTAGATTGTCCCCTAGAGCCTCCAGAAAGAACATCTCCTGGTTGACCCATTTTATTTGGTTAATTTTTTAGAGTGTTTTATTTTATTTTATTATTTATTTTTAGAGAGAGAGAGAGAGAGAGACAAAGAGTGCATGGGTGAATAAGGGGGAGCAGTGAGGAGGGGCAGAGGGAAAGGGAGGGAGAGAATCCTAAGTAGGCACCATGCTCAGTACAGAACCTGACATGGGGCTCGACCTCATGACCCTGAGATCATGACCTGAGCCTAAATCAAGAGTTTGGACGCTTAACCAACTGAGCCACCCAAGACCCCTGTCTGATCCATTGTAGACCTCTGGCCTCCAGAACACACATTACTTTAAGGTATTATGTTTGTGGTAATATGTTGCACCAATAGCAAACTAATACAATGCCTGACTCTGAAGACACCCTCAGTAAATATTTGTTAGTAAATAAACAGATGAGCTAGGCTATAAGCATCCCTTCTCCTAAGAAACATGGAATTGTACTCCCCCATAATTTTTAAAACGTGATTTACTGTCTAACATCCAAATATTAGGAGTTAGGATATTTTCAGTTCCCCTAAAATCATAAAGCCATACTAAATGTAGGCAGGAGTAAGTTTTAAATAGAAAAGTGCCATGTTTTAAGAAAAAAGATAGGTAAAATTTATTGAACACTTACTATGTGCTTTATTTACCTTCTTTCGTTTAATCCCCACAACAGCCCTATGAGGTATACACTATTAGCACCATGTCCAGAAGAGGTGAATAATTGGTCCAGGGTCTCAAAGCCCATAAGTGATAAGGATTAGAATCATGCTGTCTGACTCCAAAGTTTGACTAAGTAGTCTTCACTTTGTTCAGCCTTGGGGTAGGACGAGAACAGCACCAGATGATGGGAGTTACCGGACAAGGGTCCAGGCTTGCCTCTATATGACCCTGTGTGGGAAGGTGATGTAATGACAGAAACAGAAGTCAGAGTGATGGCCCTAATTTAGGGTCTGGTTTCTTCTTCTGAAAAACGTGGAAGTGGGCCAGATGACCTTTCAAGTCTTTTTCAGAACAGAGCTTCTGTATTTACAAGGTAAAGAAAAATCACTCATAAAGAAATAAAATAAAAAAAGAAAAATCACTCATGCTAAATGAGTGAAATAAGAACAGGGTAGCATCATACCCTGCTTGATGCACTGAAGGAATCTGATTGCCTTGGTGAGCATCTGGTTAAGCTGCGGTGTCCATCTGCTTATGTTACCTCCTTACCACCATGATTTTATAAAGGGAACAAATATGAGTGTGGTAGATTGATTACAAAAACAGCCCTAATTCTCCACTCCTCCTGGTAACTATGCTGTTTGCAATGAGAATTTGCAGTTCCTCCAATTAAGAGGTGGAAACCATTTCTCCACTTCTTGAATATGGGCTGCCTTTGTGACTCGGTTTGCCCAGCAAAATACAGTGCAAGTGATGGTATGACAGTCCTGGGCCTGGGCCTTGCACCCTTCAGGCTCCCTCAGGCCTCTACCTGGCCACAAGGAAAGCCCAGGCTAGCATGCTGGATGATGAGAGGCCACAATGGAGCAGAACCAAGTTATCCCAAGTAATGCTAGATTAGCCAACCCCAACCAGGCTGTAGCAGACCACAGATTCTTGAACAATCCTAGATCAGCCAAGACCAACCCAGAACAGCAGAACACCCAGCCAACTTGTAGATTTGTTGTATGCCCCTACGGCTGGTTTTGTTGTCATTGTTATTATTTTCGTAAGGCTTTCCTGTGGCAGCGGACAACTGACACCAGTTAACTTTCAGGCAAAGCAGAGAATAATATGGTAAATGAATTTTGCCTGTATTAATCAGAATAATTTGTCAGGAAAACTAATCTAGGTTGCAAGTGACAGAAATTTGACCCAGATTTGTTTAAACACACCAGGGAATTTATTGGATTATATTATTGAAAAGTCCAAGGGTAGACACAGATCCAGATGTACCAAATTTGTCATTGGGAACTTGATTTCCCTCCATCTCTTGGTTCCACCTTTGTCAGTCTTATATTCACACCCATGCACACTTATCCCTCATGTTGTGAGATGGACACCCACAGCTTTCAGCTTATACTCTGTTGTATTCATCATTAAGCAGAGGGAGGATTTCTGTTTCCCAATAATTCAAGTAAAAGTCCTAGGGTCAACTTTCACTGGACCAACTAGGATCACACACTTACCCCTGTTTTTTCACAGAGATACCTTGGGCCTAGGCTTGGGTCATGCATCCAAGCCGGGAGAATGGGGATGTGTTGGTATTGAAATCACACAGACTAAGAATAAACCAAAAAGGGAAGGACTGCTACCAAACAATTGGCAGTAGATGAAAACAACATATGACTTCTCTACTCTTCAGAATTACTAATGAATTAAAGAAAAAGAGAGTGAAGTGATGACTTCTTAGCATTGATTCTTCTGCAGAACAGTAAATGATTCACAACTATCCATAAGAACTTCTCAACATTAATGTCAAAGTAGCTATTGCTACACACAATGCATTCTCCATTCTGGTTAGATAGATGGTATATAAATCGGATTTTGATCACATCTGTCATGGAAGTAGATAATAAGATCAAGTGGCCATATATATAAAGGAGGGGTTTGTGACAGCCATAGAAGCTATCGGGTCTCTGAACTTGATCTCAAAGACTCTTAAAGGGTGCCTATAAGCTACCTGAATCAGAAAATTGGTTCTAAGTCCTAATTGGAGGGTTAGCAGAGTGCAGTAGTTAAGGGCACAGATTTTTTTTTTTAAGGGCACAGATTCTTGATACAGTCTGTGTATGTTTGGGTCTCAGGTATGACCCTATGACACTATGCTTTATGACACCATGTGACTTCAGGGAAGTCCCTTAGTCTTTCTGTGCCTGTTTTCCCAACAATTTGCGGAGATTATAAAATCTACCATATAGGAACAGTGAATGAGTCATGATGTGCAAAGCTTTAAACAGTATCTGGTATGTGGTAATAAGAGCTATAAAGTGTCAGCTATTAATCATCTGGGAGGATGTATGTGGCAGCAAGTCCTTTGAACCTGGGGTAAGAAAGTGCAGCCCAAGTGTGACCTTGGCTGAGTCACCTATTGTCACTGGAATAATTTTATTTTTTCTTTTACAATATGATATAAATTAGATCTACCCTGCTTACCTCACAGGGCTGCCATAGGATCAGAGAGGATGAGCTCTAACTTCCTGGAAAACTCTAAGTCCTTTGTTAGTACCAATCATTGCCACCTGGAGGGTCTGTCTTGTGTGTTCACAGGGAAAGTTTTCCATCCTACATGGCTCTGATTAAGGAATTATTAGGACAGAAAATCTGCTGCTGAAATAAAATAATGGATTCTCCAACCAAACCTAGTTCAAAAGTCATTTAGGATTATTTTGTGATCTGAAACACCCACCACCACCTTGATACATAGCATGAAGTAAAGCTGATTGTAATGGAAACTATTAAATTGGGGATTGGGGGCACCCAGGTAGCTCTGTTGATTAAGCGCCTGCCTTTGGCTCATTTCATAATCCTGGCGTCCTGGGATTGTGCTCCACATTGAGCTCCCTCCTCCTGCTGTTCTCTTTCCCCCTCTTGCTATCTCTCTTTCTCTTCCTCAAAGAAATAAATAAAATCTTCTTTAAAAAATAAAATAAATAAATTGGGGGTCACTACATCTGGGTTCTAGTTCTGGGTTCTTCCATTAACTTACTGTGTCATCTTGGGAGAGTCATTGTATTTCTCTCAGGCTTTCCAGGCTATAAAGCAAGGGATGCTTGCAATACCGTGACTGCATGGCTCTTGCGACAGAGGGTTCTGATCACTTACAGTTACCCATCTCTTCAGTTAAATCACCACTGAAACTCTGGAAAATACATCTTTCCAGAAGGCATTGTATCATAAATATAATATTTGATTAAGAGAATACATCCAAGACTATATATTGAGACCACAATGACTACATGCATAGAAGCACAGATCAACTTATAAACACACTAGGAGAGGATGGCGGTCTTCCTTTCTTCGATCCTACAAGGCATCTGGCAATGTCCCTCCTCCATGGACTTTCTTACACTGTCCTTGTCTTGACCTCTCAGGTCTTTCTAAGAGGCTGTGTCAGGAATTTCCTATTATAGTGTATTAGGCCCTATGCAGTCTGCTCCCCATACTAACTCTGACTTCCTTTCCTCCTTACTCACTGTATATCAGACAAGCTGGGCTCCTGATTAGTCCTGGACCAGACTGGAGCTTATTTCTGCCTCGGGGCCTTTGCATTTGCTGTCCTTCTGCCTGGAATTATCATCATCCAAATGGCCCCATGGCTCCCTCCTCCACTCCCTTCCTTCAAGTTTCTGCTTCCCTAACCACTTTATATAACATAGCAAACCCTCCCCACTTTGCCCTAATACTCCTGGAATTAGGTACCAGCTAGGCTATGATAACCAAGAGATGCAAAAATTAAATGGCTCGTGTTAGATATATGTTTATTTCCTTTTCATCAACAAGCAAGAATTGAACATTCTAAAGCTGGGGGCTCTGCCATCTTCCACACTTGGCTTCCTAGAGTGGCTCAGTCAGTGCTATTTACCAGCCAGTGGGGAGGAGATAGAAAGGTTCCAAGGTAAGTGGCTTTATCCTTCAGCACATGACCTGCAAATTACACGAAACACTTCCCCTCATAATCTATTGGCCTGACCTCGGTCACAATATATTCAGGTGCAAAATGGAGGGGAGGAAACGTATGTCCCCACTACCAGCTAAAACTTGAGATGGGGGTTCTTTCTCTAAAAGATGAAAAAGAGAACAAATTTTCAGAGAACAAATTTGTTTCTTGTGAAACAAGAGTTTCTGCCACACTCTCCACCCACAATGTCTTCATAGTGCTTACTGCAATCTAATAATCTACAGATTTACATGTTTATTTTTTGTCTCCTCACACTAGAATATGAGTCTAATGAGGTTATAGAATTTTTTTTTACTGCTGTATCCTCAATCCTTAGATCAGATTTAAAACACAGTAGGTACTCAATAAAGACTTATTGAGTGAGTAAATGATTTTTTTTTTCTGGTGTTCTGAGGCACTCACTTCTCTTTCTAATTCACTTTGGACCTCACAGATCCAAATTTTCTTGGTTTCTAGTATTGAGATTCTGGTCCAAATGCCTCTTGGCACGTTCAGAATTTGAGAGCAGAGTGCTGTCTTTCCAGATCCCATCTCAGTTAGCCACATTGTTCTCCAGAGGACTTGGGTTTAGAAGGAGAAAAAGTTAAGAGGAAGTATGATTTAAAAAAAAATTAATAGACTTTATTGTTGGAGCAGTTTTTTTTTTGTTGTTGTTGTTTGGTTATTTTGTTTTGTTTTGTTTTGTTTTTTAGAGAGTGGGGAGAAACAGAGGAAGAGTAAGAATCCCAAGAAACCCATTGGGCATGGAGCCCAACGTGGGGCTTAATCTCATAACCCCGAGATCATGACCTGAGCTGAAATCAAGAGTCAGATGCTTAACTGTCTGGCCCACCCAGGTGCCCTTATTCTTGGAACAGTTTTAAGTTTATGGAAAAACTGAACAGAGAAAATATATCTATATCTGTATCTATATCTATATCTATATCATCTATATCTATATCTATATCTATCTATATCTATATCTATCTATATCTATTCCCATACAACTTCTCCCATTATAAATAACCTTACATTTGTAGGGTATATTTGTCACAGTGAATGTCCCAATATTAATACTACCATTATTAACTAAAGTCTAAGTTTACCTAAGGGTTCAGTGTTTGTGTTATGTAGTTCTATGGGTATAATGTCATGTAGTCATCATTAAAGCATAACACAGAAGAGTTTCATTGCCCTAAAAATCCCCTGTGTTTCATTGGTTTCATCTCTCCCTCTCCATCTTTCCCCAAGCCCTTGTCAACAACTGATCCTTTTATTGTCTTTGTAATTTTTCCTTTTCCAGAACGTCACATAGTTGGAGTCATACAGTATGTTGCCTTTTCAAATGGGCTTCTTTCACTAAGGAATACGCATTTATGCTTCTTCCATGTTTTCCTGTAACCTGGTGGTTCATTTCTTTTTACTGATGACTAACACCATATCACACTGATATACCATGGTTTATCCACCCATTCACCTATTGAAGGACATCTTAATTCTTCCAAGTTTTGGCAATCATGAATAAAGCTGCTATAAATATCCATGTGCTGATTTTTGTATGAACATAAGTTTTCAACTCATTAGCTTACCTAGGGGAGTGATTGCTGGACCATATGATCAGCCTTTGTTTAGCTTTGTAAGAAGCAGGTAACTGTCTCACAGAATGGCTATCCCAGGGCATGTGATTGGCTGAGTTTGTAGAACATGTGAATCTCGATCTCAGGGCTGTGAGTTTGAGCCCCATATTGGATGTAGAGATTTTTTTAAAAAAATAATAAATTAAAAATCTCCAAAATGGCTAACTGATTTTGCATTCCTACTAGCAATGGATGAGGGTTCCTATTGCTCCAGACCCTCTCCAGCATGTGGTGGTGTCACTATTTTGGAATTTAGACATTCTATAGGAGTGTAGGGGTATCTAACTATTATTTTAATTTGTAACTCTTTAATTACATGTAACATGAGCATCTTTTCCTTTTTGAAAAAAATACTTTATTTATTTATTTGACAGAGAGAGAGTGAACTCGCACAAACAGGCAAAAGGAGTGGCAGGCAAAAGGAGAGGGAGGAGCAAGCTCCCTTTGGAGCAGAGAGCCCAACCAAGACATGGAGCTCCATCCCAGGACCCTGGGATCAGACCTGAGCTGAAGGCAGATGCTTAACCAACTGAGCCACTAGGCACCCCAACATTGAGCATCTTTTCATATGTTTATTTGCCATCTGTGTATCTTTTTTAGGGAAGTGCTACTCAGTTCTTTTGCCCATTTTTTAATTGAGCTTTTTATTGTTGAATTTTAAAAGTTCTTTGCCTATTCGGAGTACAAGTCTTTATTCAGGTATGTGTTTTCAAATATTTTTTTGCATCCTGTGGCTTGGTCTTTCACCCTCTTCAGACGCATGTTTAAGTGTATCTTTTAAAATATTCTATCATGGATCAAAGAGTGGTATATGAAAAACTAAGCAGTGTCCCTACCTCTACATCTCTTTACTAATATTGCAAACTTACCACTTTATACATATAAGGAGTTCTAGAAACAGCTCTATTAATTTTTTGACTTCACGTAATGCAACATTTAAATCACGAATACATACTTTACTTCTTTAGATGTAGGGTTAATTTTACAAAGTACATACAGCAGAGTGAACCTCCCAAGATTAGAACCCAGATTCTCTGACTCCTGGCCTGATGTTCTTTCCAATCCTACACACTGACTCCTATCATCAAGATTTTGTATTTGACTTTTTTGATTCTTACTTCTTATATATATATATTTATATTCAGAAGAAAGTTTAAGTTTCCAGCCTTGTTTATCAGCAACACAAATATTTTATACTAGCTGTGTAGGTATTATTTTTGTTACAAGCGACAGAATTAAATTAATTAAATGGATTTAGTGGGACGCCTGGGAGGCTCAGTGGTTGAGTGTCTGCCTTTGACTTAGGGTGTGACCCCGGGGTCCCAGGATCCAGTCCCAGATAGGGCTCCCTGCAGGGAGCCTGCTCCTCCCTCTGCCTGTTTCTCTGCTTCTCTGTGTGTATCATGAATAAATAAAATATTTAAAAACAAAATAAAATACAACAAATTAAAATGGGCTTAGTCACAAAAGGGGGAATTAATGAAGTACAGTAACTGAAAACTCCAAAGACTGGATGGATCCAGTGGCTCAAAGTAGTTAATCTCAATCTCTGACCTCTCCATCTCTCTGTCCCTCTCCTCTCCCTCTCTGTCTCCTCCCTCCTCCTCCTCTCCCTATTTTTCTCCCAGCTCTATTTTCCTTTGCATTAACTTTCATTTTCAGGCCAACTTCTCCTTGTAGTGACAACAATGGCCACCAACAGCTTCAGGCTCCTATTATCTTGACATATCCAAAAAAGAGAAGCATCTCTTTCCCTACAGCTATATCCAAAGTTCCAGATAAGGCTCTTAGCCCAGCTTGGGACACATGCTCATCTCTGAACCAATTACTTGGCCAAAGAAATACAGCCTACGACACAGGCCCTGCCTGATACCTAACCTGAACCTCAGACACCGACAGTGAGGTGTGTGCCAATGTTCTAAGTGCTTCAATATACATTAAATCAATGATTTCCAAATTTAAGCCTGCTTCAGAATCATCTGGCAGGCTTGTGAAAACACTGATTACAGGAGCCCCATCTCCAGAGTTTCTGATTCAGTGGGTTTGAGGTGGGGTCTGAGAACTTGTTTTTCTAACGAGTTCCCATAGGGCACTGATGCTGCTGGTAGGGGGATCACACTTTAAAAATCAACCTAGTAGGTCAGTGATTCTTCATAACAACCCCATGAGGGACACTTGAATTGCCTCAGTAAACTGAGGCCTACACAGTAGTGGCAGAGCAAGGGAGCCTGGGAGGCCCAGCAGTGGAATCCAAGCTCACTCCAGCTCTCATTCAAAGAAGCAACTATGATGGAAAACAACCATCTCATTCACTTCACTAGCCTCTGTTCATTTGAGACCTTACCTCCTTAGTCCCTTGTTGAATGGGGCTCACCTCTGGCTTGACAAACACCCCTGGGTCCCCTTTCTAAACAACACCATGCCACCAGGCAGACCCGCCCCCTTCTAGGCCATCACATATAATACCTTAGCTAATCTTTCAGCAACCATGTATGACTGTTGTCCCCACTTTATAGATCAGGAAACTGAGGTTTGCTCCACCTCTCAGTTTCACCCTGTCCTTTAGGTTTTCCTTCCATTAGCCCAAGGATGATGGGGTAATGCCAAGGCTCAGTGCTGACTAGACAGGGTGTGGCTTAGGATGAGGCATTAAAAATAACCAAATTTATACTCAACCACTTTGAACCTTTTCATACACTGTTCCATTTATCTAGATAGCATCATTCATGTCCATGTTCCTCCCTTGCCTGGCTAACTTCTAGTCATCTTCCAGGACTCAGCTTAGTTGCTACCTCTACCCAGAAGCCTTCTTTGGACTCTACTTCCGAGTCTAGGGTGAGTAAACTCATGTGATCATATAGTCCCATAGGCTTGAAATTGCAGCATGCTAGGCAATAAGGAAACAAAAATTAAAAGGGAAAACTTCCAGGAGTTCGCAATCAAGTTTAAGATGAAAGGAATGACGGAACTCTGTTTCCTGACTGGAATGAGTGGATCAAGAAAAACAAACAGTGGGGGAAAGAGGATGGTATGGACCACTCAAGGCCTTGGCACAGAAGGAAAAAGCTGGGGGCAAGGAGGGGATGAAAGATGTTCTATAAAAGTGTTGAATCTCTATATTGTGTACCTGAAACTAGTATTAGACTGTATGTTAACTAACTGGAATTTAAATAAAAACTTTAAAAAATAGTTTATTGATAAAAAATACTAACCATCATCCAAGGTTTCGGCAATATCTGATCAGAGATAACCATGACAAATATCATAGTAACAAAACAGTTTGAAAAATTGCAAAAATTACCAAAATGTGACACAGAAGCAGGGAGTAAATGCTGCTGAGAAAATGGTACTGATACACTTGCTCAACACAAGGTTGCCACAAACCTTCAGTTTGTAAAAAACACAGTGTCTGTGAAGTGCAATAAAGTGAAACACAACAAAGTGAGCTATGCCTGTATATGAGGATCATATAAGGAGTAACAATGCTATATGTAACTTGCAAGTATCAGTTCATTTACTGTCCTTGATCTTCATTGTACTCTCTATTCCTTATTGTTCCATTAACTCTAATACCAAAAACCAATGACAGAGAATGAGAAGGACACAATTATGTGGGGATGATTTTAGCAACAGGTTGGGAATATTGCTTAGAGTGGGGGCTTTTACCTTCAGATGACTGCAGACTTCTAATTTTCTGAAATCATCTACACACTTTAGTGTGAATGAGCTTATTTACTTTATTCTGAGGAGAAGATCTACCGCTTTCACAGATTTCCTTAAGCGAGCTGTGATGCATTAAGGTGAAGATCTACCTAAAAAACAAACAAACAAAACAATTAGCTTACTGGAAGCCAGCCAAATATTGGGCACTTCTATATTTTATCATTAAAAAATCCATACATGCTATGGAGCCATTAAAAATACTTAAAACAACTCCGTGATGACATAGAAAATACTCATGTCGTAATGCAATCGATAATACGAAAGTGTTATACCTACTTCACTTCCTTACCCGATTTCCTCCACAATCCACGCGTGTTTTTCTTCCTTTCTTCAACACAGGACTGACTGTACCTGTCAAGGTCACCAGTGACCTTCACCTTGTCAGATTTGCAGCTGCTTTCCTATCCTCAGCTTCCAGCATAGTTGACCCCTGGTTCTTCTTCCATGCCGAGACTGGTCCCTATCTATGTCACTGGCTCTATCCACCCCATTCCCCTTCCAGTCTACTGCTAAGTGTTGGAGCACCCCAAGGTCCAACTGGATCCTCTTGTCTTCTTCATCCTTTTCATCACTCTCTCCCTAAATGATCACAACCAGTTCCATGGCTTTAAATTCTCCACATGGTTCAGCAGTGAAGAGTATTTCAGGCATTTAAGTCACACCTCCAGCTCTGACCCCTACGTTGCCATCTGGACAGGAATGCATTCAGTCCTCTACTCAACATCTCTTCTTACCTAAGAGGTAAACATCTCGTATTAAATACTTCCAAACAGAATTATTATTATGTTTGTCTTGTTCCGCTCACAGAACAGGGCATGGCCCATAGTAGAGTCTCAAGAAATACTTGTTGAATGAGTGACAAAAATGCACACACACACACACACAACTATTTTTACAATTAATGTTTCACAACATAAGAGCGGGAGGAAAAACACTGAAATATTAACTGCACGTGAAATTCTAAGACTTTTCTTCCCCTAAAAATCCTTCCCTGTTTTTCAACTTTATTTAGATGGTAATTATTAAGAGTATCAGACTGATGCTGGGAGACCTCTGCTAGACTGCCACATACCAGGCCGCATTCCCGCTTTCTTCATATGCCAAACGGGTTTAAAAATATGCACTGGGTGTTATATTGTATGTTGGAAATTGAATTTAAATTTTTAAAAATGTAAATAAATAAGAAAAAAAATGCTCTTTATGTTCACGGAGCGTTCACGATGTGCTTAAATTGAAATTATTGACGTAAAGAGCTTTGCAGGGTGCATTGTGAAGGGTAAGGCTGCTAGCTGACAACGCCGACAGGCAAGTGTTCTTTTATAATAAAAACACACATTTTTATTCTAGCGCTTTCCTGAAAGGAGAAAAATAAACCCAAGCCCGCAGCCGCAGAACCGCCCGAGGCTCCGCCGGTCCCCGTAGGCTGCGCCGGCCCTGGCGCTGCTTCCGTCCACGTGATCCTCCCAGGCTCCTCCCCGTCCCCCAACATGGCGGCGCCCAGGGGTGCGAGCCGCATGTGATGAGGTCTGAGCTCGTGGGAGCCGGAGTGTGCAGGACAGTCAGCGGGGTTCCCTCCGTACCGTGGATTGCATTCCGTCGCCCCCACTTAGGTCCTTGCGCGCCCCCGCCTCTCTGCAGCCATGAAGACAAAGCCCGTCTCCCACAAGACCGAGAACACGTACAGGGTGAGCGAAGGAACCTGGGCCCGGAACCGTGGTGTGGGTGTCTGCCGCCTGGGCCTGGCTGTGGTGTCTGGGCCCAGCGTGAGTCCCTTATCGGGCCCAAGAGGGAGACTTGCCAGGCTTATTAAACGTGGTGAGGAACGACGTCCGGGCAGTAGACCGCCGGTGGTTTGTGGGGTCAGGCCTGCCTGGGATTCCCGTGGCCCAGAATTAAATTCCTGATCACGGACTAACTGCTTAGGAGATGCTCTCCATCGCCTCTACTCTTAAAGGCTAGATTGGGAAGCGAGCCGGCGAGAGGAGGTGAATGATTTCCAGCTAATGGGCTGTGACCCCACTTTCTGCTGGTTCCCTGAGAATTTCTGAACTGTGCAACCGTGTGTCTGCATTGTCTGATGACACTGCTGTTGCAACGACTTAACCAGATCCCTGTGCTTGTAGCGGGTCTTGAAACCTAGCAGTAGGTCTGGTGAGGCCACACCGCCAACTTTCACCTGGGTCCTATCACAGTCTAGCATGGAAATTTTATTTGAAAAGACACAACTGAACTTTTGCAACTACACACATGGAAGTATTTAATTATTTTCATTAAGTTGTGCAGGGCATCTAAGACTGTCTTTTTGTTTTTACACTTTTGTGACTCATCAGTGATGTCTACTTCGAGTTTCAAAACACAATTATATTTTATGATTGGTTGAAAAATACAAATTTGACATTGCAAGTACACCATACCCTTATTTGTAATGACAGGACAGGAGGAGGTTTATTGAAACTTTAAACTTTGTTTTCACAAGGAAATGGTCAACATGTGATTAGTATACAGTGCACTCAAAATGGGTATTCAAGATGGCATATGTATTGAATGATGATTGTATGTTAATTATCCCCCTCCCACAGTTTCTTACATTTGCTGAACGACTGGGGAATGTGAATATTGATATTATTCACCGGATTGATAGAACTACAAACTATGATGAGGTAAGAGAATGTTGTATTAGCCAATCTTCAAATATTCATAGTTGGGTTTTTTAGTCTCTCCTCTTAGTAGAAATGAATTGTGTTTCAGGCCACTCCTTTCGGAAAATGAAATGCATTAGACCTATGTGATTTTTATACAGTAGCTACTACACATGGTAAATTAGATGTAAATTAAAGGAAATTAAAATCCAAAGGCTCAATAGCCATACGTGGCTTGTTACTACAATGTTGCACAAGTGCAGATACAGAATATTTCCATCACTGCAAAAAGTTCTATCGGGTAATGCTGTGTTAGACAGTTAACTTGATGCTTAGATGGCTTCTGTGATTCCAGCCTCTCCCTTTCCCATGGGCATTCTGAGCTCTGCTGCAGATTCATATTCCTGAAGCTACCTTTTTTTTTTTAAAGATTTTATTTATTTATTTATTTATGAGAGACACACAGAGAGACAGAGACACAGGCAGAGGGAGAAGCAGGCTCCCTATGGGGAGCCCGATGCAGGACTCGATCCCAGGACCCCAGGATCATGCCCCGAGCTAAAAGCAGATGCTCAACCACTGAGCCACCCCGGCGTCCCCTGAAGCTACCATTTTATTTTATTTTTTTATTTTTTATTTTTTTTAAATTTTTATTTATTTATGATAGTCACACAGGGAGAGAGAGAGAGAGGCAGAGACACAGGCAGAGGGAGAAGCAGGCTCCATGCACCGGAAGCCCGACGTGGGATTCGATCCCGGGTCTCCAGGATCGCGCCCTGGGCCAAAGGCAGGCGCCAAACCGCTGCGCCACCCAGGGATCCCTGAAGCTACCATTTTAAAGAGATTTTGAGCACATCACTTTCCTGGGGCTTAGTTTCCTCCTTTATAAAAAGAAAGGGGCTACACAACATAATTTTTTCTAGTTCTAACCATGCTCTTAACTCAGTCACACCTCTACTTAAAAATCTTGTTTTCCCACATCAAGTCATTATTTCTTTGTTTGCCTTTTAAGGTCCTGTATATCGTGCCTTTCACTTAGGGATTCAACTTCACTTGGTTCTTAGTTCTTCACTTGACTCTGGTCAGACTTTGCTCATTGTCTCTTTGGATGCCTTATCTCCTGTGTGTGAATTTAGCATATTAAGTGATACGATCTGGGTAAACACATAATGCTTTGGCAACTCATCCCGAAGGAGGCTAACCTAAATTCCTTGTGAGTATATGGTAGGGTGTTGAAAAGGTAATGTAGACAAGATGATAGCTGAATTGAGTCTTGTTATTTGTATAGGATGCAGCATGGCAAAGAAGACAGGAGATGTTTCAAACTGAGAGAAAAGCCTTATAAACAGAGGCTAGAAAATACATGTCACATTCAAGAAACTGGGAAACCAAAACATTTCAATGTGGTTATAATTGTATGTATGGTGTTTGTCTGTGTTGATGATGACTGGGATAGGGGAGGGATAAAGCTGAGATAAAGCTGAAGAAATAGTCAAGGAGCATAAAGGACTTCATATGTCAAGCTAAGTGTGCATTTTATCCTGAAGCTATGGGATGTCCTTCGGGGGTTTTGAGGCAAACGAGTGAGTGACATGATCAAGTTTAAGTTTTAGATCTTTTTGGCTTTACTGTGAAAGAAAGAATGGGATTGGAGTCAGGACAGCCAGGTGTGAGGGTATGGTAGTCATCTAAGTAAGAAATTATTGTAGTAGCAGGAGTGAAGATGGAGAGAAGGGAAGGATTCCAGAGATACTAAAAAAGTAGGGTGGATAAGACTAGTGATCTGCTGGTAGGGGGTTAAGGTTTTTGGTTCTAACTGGGTGGTTGAGGATGTTACTTATCAAGATAGATTTATAGGAAGAGAAGCACAGGGTTGGTTCCATTTGGAGCTTGTTGAATTTGATATACCTACGGCTGTCTATGTGATGGTGTCCGGAAGATATTTGGATATATGGATCTGGAGAAGTACAGATGACTTTGGACGTGGAATTATAGATTTAGCATTCAGTGTATGGTTTATAGGTTAAGCCACGGGTGAGGTAGATGGGTAAGAGGTAGAATGTCACGTTAGTAGAGAAGAAAGTCTAGGAGAGGATCTTGGGCTAGATGGTCCACATTGGTCTCAGTCACCTTCTGGAGCTTGTTAGTTGTGGTTGTCCTCATGGCGTCTTATTCTCCGGCAAGGTAGACTAGGCTTCTTGCATGATGGCAGAATCTTTTTTGAGAGTGGGAAAGCAGAAGCTACAAAGCCTCTGGAGCCTAACTTTGGCAGTTACGAGATCATTTCCATTGTGCATTATGGTCAGAGCAAGTCAGAAAGCCAGGCCAGATTCAAGGAGTGAGGAAATAGCCTCCATCCCTTTGTGGTGGGAGCCCTGACTCACACTGCAAAGGGACAGGGACAAACGGCTGATAGGTCCCAGTCACTCTGCTAGTCTGGGAATGTCTTCTACATTTAGGTTTTAAACTGAGGCATATTTCCCTACTGCCTTAAGAGACAACAAAATTTAATGGGATCCTCTTTCTTTCCCTCTATTCTGCCTATTGATTTTCCTTCACTTTTATTTTTTAAAGAATTGCAAAGCACAGTTAAAGGTTTGCCCTTTTTTTTTTTTTGAGATTAGATTATAGCAGATTTGACATGCTTGTGTGTGTACTAATTTGTACTCTCTCTCTCCATACTCCCTCTCTGTCACACACGCACACACACAGGGTAATAATTTATTGATTTTAGTTTTCAAAGTACAAAGTAAAATATACTGTGATAATAAGCTAAATAACATGACAGCATATTTGTGAACTTAGAAAAACCTGTTATCTCACCCTTCCCGCTCCTTATTGTCAAGGAAACTAATACTGACAATTTTGTATATATGTATTCTTCTGTACTTTTTTCTTAGACAAATATGTACAAATGTGTGATTTATAAAGGTCTTTTTTTTTTTTTTTTTTTTTTTTAAGAATGGTTCCTCTTATATCCTTCACTATATAACTTGCTTTTATCACTTTAGGGGTTTATCATCAGCATCATTCTAATTCAATATAAGACAGAACTATTTTTAATAGCCACGTAATATACCTTAGTATGTATGGACCATAAGTTACATCAAGCACTTTCCTATTGTTAGATATTGAAGTTGTTTTATGTTTTTCCCCCCACTACAAGAAAGCTGAATAAACATCTTTATACTGGTGTGTTTGTAAATATAAGAAATATCTCAAAAGAGGAATTGATAGGTCAGAAGACATACCTGGTTGTTTTTCATTTTTATAATTGCCAAAGTACTTCTCCACAGAGTTGTAATTTGTATTTCCAAAAAAAATTGTAGGGGTCAGCATATTTTTTTTCTGGGCCTAAAATTGTAGAAAACTGAAAAAAAATTTTTTCTCATTAGTGTGACTATTACATAGGTATTAGAGAATTATTTGTTGCAACCAAATCAATAAAATATTATTCTTATGAACCATATGCCCATACTGTATACCTGATTGCTTTTTAAGTGTGTTAATGCTCTTTAAAAGAAATGTTTTTAAACTCTTGATTATTATCATTGTCTTAAGGTATTAATATATCAAAATTCCTGTTTACTTTGATCATAATGTTTGAGTTGCCTGATTAATGGACTGCTTTAATCTTGGCAGGAAGTTGAAACCTACTTTTTTGAGGGTCTGCTGAAATGGAGAGAATTGAACCTTACAGAACACTTTGGTATTTTCTATTTTGTTTCTATTTTATTCTCCCAACATTTGTACTTGTGTTCAAAATAACTAAATAGTGGTATGATAGAAAAGCAGAACCTATTCTCTATTTTCCCTCCTTCCCCACCCCCAGGCAAATTTTACAAAGAAGTTATTGACAAATGCCAGTCCTTCAATCAGTTGGTCTATCATCAAAATGAGATAGTTCAGAGTTTGAAGACTCACCTGCAAATCAAGAACAGTTTTGCCTATCAGCCCCTTTTGGAGTAAGTATGTTGAGAGAAAGCTCAATGACATTTATCTCACTTTTTTTTTTTTTTTAAAGGTATTTTTTATTTATTTATGATAGTCACAGAGAGAGAGAGAGAGGCAGAGACATAGGCAGAGGGAGAAGCAGGCTCCATGAACCAGGAGCCCGATGTGGGATTTGATCCCGGGTCTCCAGGATCGCGCCCTGGGCCAAAGGCAGGCGCCAAACCGCTGCGCCACCCAGGGATCCCCGACATTTATCTCACTTTTAAGAAAGGTTGTATTTTATGGGGCACCTGGGTGGCTCAGTCGGTTAAGCATCTGACTTTGGCTCAGGTCATGATCCTGAGGTCCTGGAATCAAGCCCCACATCAAACTCCCTGAGCAGTGGAGAATACTTCTCCCACCCTTTCTGCCCCTCCCTAGCTCATGCTTGCTCTTTCTGTCTCCCTCTCTCAAATAAATAATCTTTAGAAAGAAAAAAAAAGTTGTGTTTTATTGCTACATTTGCCTCAGATATGGTGTTTGAATTTAAAACAAGAATTTTACCTTTTCCGCTAGATCAGAACATTAGTGCCTTGCCAAAAAACAGAATCTTAGAGGTATCCTCTTTTTTTTTGCTTTTGTTTTATACATTTAAGAAAACCCCATTTTTCTTTCACACTACAGGAATGGCTGAGCATAACTTGTGATAAAGTGTACCTTCTTGTTCCAGCCCAATTTCTTTGCTAAACCCTTAAAATGTGAAATATTTTTTATGTCTCTTTAGACTTGGTTTGGAAGGTTTCAGTCTGCTATTATTTGTGAAATAGATTTGCGGTCTTTGTTTTTTGACATATGTGTCTCAATCAGTTATTTCTTATTTTTAATCCAGTTTGGTTGTACAGTTGGCACGAGATCTGCAGATGGACTTCTATCCACATTTTCAGGACTTTTTCCTGACTATCACCTCAATCCTGGAGACTCAGGACACGGAGTTACTAGAATGGGCTTTCACCTCATTATCCTATCTTTACAAGTACCTGTGGAGGCAAATGGTGAAGGACATGTCCAATATATACAGGTGACTCTTCCTCTCTCTAAGACGGGTTCCAGTTTGTTTTGTTGCTTTTGAGTTTTATTTTATCTTATCTACAATCCAGTGCTGTTTAGTAATTTTATGAAGTTGTGCAAATCTCACCATAATCCATTTTAAGAACATTTCCATAATCCCAGAAAGATTTCTAAAGTCTGTCTACCATCAGTCCCGCTCCCAACCTGCATCAGTTTTGAGAGCAAAAGCAATATACACCTGTTAAATATTCAAGATAGCCTTTGTGAACACAGTTGTCTGCTTGAGGCTTCTTAACTAGAACAGTCCCCCTCAGTAATGAAATTTTTCAGCATTTACATTTCAGGTTTTTATTTTTCAGTCAAGTGCAGTCTTTATCAATACTGAGAACCAGGATTTCTCACTCCCATCCCATATGCACAGTATCCATCATGCAAACCTGCCGACATAGCTGCCTGACTCTGACATGGCCTTTTGATGATTTTTTCCTTGGGTTCTGTCTGACTCCATACTGCCTTTCCAGCTCAGTCTCTCATCCTACGAAGTAGGTTCTCCAGCCAAAAGGGTCTATGGTTTATTCTATTAGTGTACAGTGACCTGATCTTCTCTTATCTCCAGCTACCAAAATACTGCCTCTCACTGTCAAAGCCAAGCTTGGTTTTCATAACCTCCACAAATATTTCTGGGCACCTTAGCCAGAGGTGTAACCTTTGAACTCTGAACCCCTCTGGCATTCTCTACACTTACATCACACAACCTCTGTTAATGATTGTTTGTTCACAACATAACAATGTCCTTTACAAACCTGTGAACTCTTAAAGAATCCAGTCTTAGATATCTGCATTGACCCAGCCTCTAACTTATTTAATAAGCCCAAAGAGACACTTAGGGAACATTGTGAGTAGATATAGACAGGGAAAGAGGACGAATTCCATGGTTGCTTTCTGTTTAAGAGAAAGGTTGTTTACGATTGATTTCAGTCTGGGGCTTGCTGGAATTTCCCACTTGGTTTACTGATTATTTCTACATACTTTCATTGCCACAGGAATGTGTAAGATTACCACCTTCCCCCCAAACATAGGTATGGGTATGGGATAGGGCTATAGATTTTGTTTTTGTATCAACTCCCCCTTCACTCTACCCTTTGTTGAACCTTGCCCTTTACCCTCCTTTGAACAAAGAATGAGAAAGAAATATTTTTCCAGCCTTTACTAGCTCTCTGTGAAGCTTTTGGTAAAATGTATTAGAAACCGAGACTACTTAGGTAACACAGCAGTACCCCATCATGTGTGAGGTTTGTTCTGCAACCCCTAGTAGATGCCTGAAAGCACAGACAGTACTGAGCTCTATATGTGGTTTTTACCTATGCATACGTCCGTATGGTAAAGTATAATTTATAAATGCACAGCAAGAAATTAACAACAACTAGAACAATTATGACACCACACTGTAATAAAAGTTTTATGAATGTGGTCTCTCTTTGAAAATACCTTATTGTACCATCTTCGCGATTCTCGTATTGATGCGAGATGATAAAATGCCTACATGATGAGATCAAGTGAGGTGAACAGTGACGTAGGCCTTATGGCTTAATGCTGGGCTCCTAGGGACCTTCTGACGATGATGAGTAGGAGCAGCATCTGATTCGAGACTGCAGCTGACCACAGGTGACTGAGACCATGGATAGTGAAACCACAGATAAGGGGGTGGGGACCCTTGTATAGCTTTTTTGGTTTCATGACTTCTGTTGTTTCTTTTATATCATATCTCCTGAGTCAGACTTTCCACTTCTAAATTTATCTGCTCTTGGTGTGACATCTTCAATAGCCTGGGTATTTTCTCAAAGTCTTACTGAAATCAAAGTCAATGCATTCCTACTCAAACTAACTCTTCATTCATTCGTGTGTTCAGTAAATATACACTCTATGCTAGGCCCTGTTTAGTTGTCCATTTTCCAACAGTGATTCCATTTTTCTTCCTGTCACCTGAGGCTTGGTGTCTTAGAGGTGTTTTTGATGCCATTGTCTTCAAGGACTCTTGTTTCTGTTATTCATGTGCTCACTCAGTTCAGTAAGTATTTACTGAGCACTGTCTGTGCATACAGCATTTGTAGTAAAATTGCAAACAAAACAGATGAAAATCCCTCTTTGTCCAAAGTTTATACTTTAGCAAGAGAACATGTTAGGTGCACACGTGGCATGTGCGAGGAACAGCAAGTCCTGGGTCGTGCCGCAGTGTGTATAAGGGGAGAGTAATTAGATAGTGCCGTGTCTTATTAGTAGGGTCCAAATCATGAGCGCTTTGTGGGTACTATAAGGCCTGCTGCCACTGCAAGGGCTTCTAAAATGTCTCTTGGGTCCATCTTTCAGCATTTCCCTCTGCCACAAGCCTCTTTCATGCCCATGTTTGCCCACGCTCCCATGACTTGAGCAGCTTTCTATTTGGACTGCCAGCTTCTTCATTTATTTCATCCTGCATACTATTAGTAAATTAATCTCTCTGAAATACTCAGTTTTTATTAAGCCAATATTTATTAGTACCTGCTGTGGGCAAGGAAGTGTGAGCTACTGAGGATATGGTGAAAATAGGAGCGATCTAATCTGTGCTCTCCTGTCATTAGGGAGACCAGTTTAAACAACGTGATTATACAAGTAATTAGTTATAGCTATGTGGCTCTGTGACCTTGAGCAGGTTGCTTGGCCTTTCTGGCTTGTTATCTGTGAAGCCAGAGTGGCAATATCTATACTCCAGGGGATTGTGTTGGTTAGAGGAGGCGACATAGGTGTATGCCAATGCCTAGTTTCCTCTGTGTTGTGTTCAGAGCCACCTGTTTACCTGGGCAGCTTTGTCTGTAGTAGCCCTCCCCAAACACATCACCTTTTCTCCTTCAGATGGACTAGCCTCCTTGTCCTATGGCTGTGATCATTTCTGCCCTGCCTGTCTGTGCTTTCACTTTTATCTCTAGTCATAGGCCTTCCAGTACCCACCTGGATTTTTCTCATCATTCAGGAATCACTACAAGTTTTAACTATTCGTGGAGTCTTGTAAGGCCTGCACCACCAATTCTAGGATTTTTCATGTCTGTTATCTTCATCTTCTGTCTTGTAACTGAATGAGATTTTAAACCACTTGCTTTATACTTGCAGCGTGTTCCTTGCATACCTAGCACTGTGTGGGGCATATCGTTGACATGGAGTGTATACTTATTAAAATGTGATTAAATTAAACAAGTCTTATTTTCTCATTTATAGCATGTACAGTACACTCCTGGCTCATAAAAAGCTACATATAAGAAATTTTGCTGCTGAAAGTTTTACTTTTTTGATGAGAAAGGTTAGTCTGATATCTTATTTATTTATTTATTTACTTATTTTTGATATTTATTTATTGTTCATTAATCAAGAATCTGATGAAGAGAAGCAGATATCTTTTATCATGCTGTTGTTATTATGGACTAATGTTTTTATATGTGTATATATAAATATGTGTATATATGTGTGTGTGTATGTATATATATATATATATATATATATATATATATATGAAGAAACCTATTACTATTTTGAGTTTATCTCATCATTAGGTTATCTTTGCTCACTAATGGGAAAAATTTTGAGTCATTCTTTTATTGTTATTTAGGTTTTTGGTAGCTTTCATTGTATGCATATCAGAAGTGCCCTCTGATTCAAGTCAGTAAATAAATGGTGAGAGTAATAGAAACTTTTATAATAATTTCCTGGAAGAAATTGATACCATAATGTTGCATGTGTTTCCATAGTAGATTTTAGAAGGTTCTTGTAATGAAATAAAAACACTGGTATTAATTTCTTTTGTACTCATAAGTATATGATTTACTTTAAAAGATAAAATGTTGTCTTCTATAGTTTTTCTTGGCACAGACCTTCATATTATTTCCTGAATCAGTGTTGTGTGTGAAATTAGAAGTGGTATATATCATTATAGTAGTTTGAAATCACTGTGTCTCTTCCTTTTACAATTTTATCCCAATTACATTTAACTATGAACCTGTGGAATAGTAGATATGTCTTCATTTGGATTTGTTGTGTTGTAAATACAATTTTCCATTTGTATTTTGTGTTTTAGGTTTCTGATAAAAATGCACTTTTCAATTTAATGTTTGTTGATCTTGATGGACATCCAGAAAAGGTAGAAGGAGTTGGACAGTTGCTCTTTGAAATGTGCAAAGGAGTTAGAAACATGTTTCATTCCTGTACAGGGAAGGTAAATGACCGGGAGTATATTTTGAGTCTGTGTGAAAGAAATAAAAAAAAAAATAGATGAGGTTTATGTAAATGGTGTAGAGAGAGCATAGTGTGGGATAAATAAAAAGCACCTAATGGGGAGCATTAGGGCTTTAATAAGAATGCTTATTACCTAATGTAGGATGTAAGTAATTAGGCATATTTACTTACAGAATCATTGCTGTTTTCTTTATTCTGGATCCTAGAAGGTAACATAAATTTATTAATGAGTTGAAGAGTGAGCGGTTGGATGGTAAAATTCTCCATGCTAGTTTAGAAATTCCTTTTGGGACATGTAGTTAGCTCAACCGTCAAAGCTGCTGTATCTTTGATTAGTCCAGATCAGATTTCAATATAGCTTAATCAGAGCGGGGAGTAATCAGAGTGGGAAATAACAGTGTATTACTTAAAAATAAGAGTGTACATGTCCATTTTAATAATTATTGGATTCCCACAGGCAGTGAAACTAATTTTGCAAAAACTAGGACCTGTTACTGAAACAGAAACTCAACTACCATGGATTTTAGTCGGAGAAACACTCAAAAACATGGTCAAATCCACTGTGTTCTACATCTACAAAGAACATTTTGGTACATTTTTTGAATGTTTGCAAGTGAGTTCTAATTTTTAAGGATTTGTATGTAACTGGGGGCCCAAGAGTTGATTCTTCTTGCTCTCAGGTTAGCAGACCACTCCTGGAGATTATATTTTATAATTGTTTTCTTTGTACTTTACCCCTTCCCCCCAGCCCCCCATCTTCTGTATTTTTTTGATATTTTGAGATGAGTAGAGCATAATGGTTAAGAGCACAGCCTTTGGAGCCAGACAGCCTCCCTTTGAATCTTGGCTTTGTCACTGACTTGGGAAAGTTACTTAAATCTGTATTCCCCAGTTTTTTCATCTGGTGAGACTATGGGTCAGTAATATTCAATACATCGTGGTTGCTATGAGGGTTGTGAGTAAATACTTACAAAGCACTTTACAGCTGTGCACTCAGAAATGTTAGCTATTAGTATCCTTAGTGACTCCTGGTAAATATGTCTTTCTTTCAAAATAAAAGAATGTGAAAATTTGAACTGCTTCACCCAATACTTTCATTATTAGGTTAACAGACGAGCTTGATATCTTATAGTTATTCTTTCTGTTAATTTCTTCATTGGCAGGAATCACTCTTAGATCTACATACAAAAGTAACCACAGCTAACTGTGAGGAAAGTTCTGAACAGATAAGAAGGTTGTTAGAAACATACCTGATACTTGTGAAACATGGGAATGGATCAAAGATAACCAAACCTGTTGATGTTTGTAAGGTGAGTTCCCAACTTCATTTGCTTTGAGTTTGTTCATTAAAAGCTATTCTAAGTGTGCATTGTTTCTTCTTTTATTTTACAGGTGTTATCTCAGACGTTACAAATAGCCAATCTTTCTACAACTTGCCGGGAAACCCTCTTGGCTGTAATTTCTGCTTTAATCCTGGGTGAAAATGTTTCCTTGCCAGAGACCCTTATCAGAGAAACCATTCAAAAAGTAATTTACTTCAACAAATATTGAGTAGTTAATTAGATATTTAGCATTGAGTAAGCTTCCTCGGGAATACAAATGAAGTGTAGCAAGGCTCTGCCTTCAGGAAATTTATAATCTTTTTAAGGAGTGAGTTGCATGCTGTAATAGGAAGAGGCAAAGCAAAGTATGATAAAATAAATGTTCAGCAAGTATTCAACAAATGTGTATCACTTACCATGTGCTGGGTATGGACTAGGTATTCAGGATGGACATTATGGTGCCTGTGGTTTTTGACTGTTAGGGAAGTGGGGCCCTGGGAGTGAGCTCTTATAATCTGTTGAATTAATCTATTGATGTCATATTGAAACATAATGATTAATTCTGCGTGAGGTTGAGGGGCAGAGAATACTTTTCAAAGGACTTATATTTGGGATAGTCCTTGAAGGTTAAATAGTATCTGCCAGTCAGTGAAGGGGTTAAATATACCTGGAGTCCAAAAATGTATGCCTGCTGAGCACATGCGTACATAAGGAAGTGTGTGTATTAGCGAGGCTCTGCTTGACTTTGAAAAGTTAGGTTGAGTTTTATCCTGCAAGTATTGAAAAGCCCTGGAGAAATTTTAAACAGGGTAACGATTTGATAAGATTTGCATTTTGATGAGTTTAGAAAATGGCTTATAAGGAAGTGGGATTGAAAATAGAAAAACCAGTTAGATTCCTCCTAGGTTCCTGCAGTGCAGCAGTAAGCAGTATGGAGAAAGGTGTAAAACAGTGCTGCTCGCCCTTTTCTAATTCTCTTTGTGAAGTGACCAAGCAGCTCTTAGGCAGAGCCCTGCATGATCTCTAAAAACCCAGTGCCCCTAACATCTATAAGTTCTTTCAGCTGAAGGGCAGAGCATTTATACAGAAAACTGGTTGAAGTGTGCCTGCCCCTCCCTTACTCCAGCTGCTTTCCGAAGAAGGGTTCAGTGCCTGTATCTCATCCCTGATGTGCCCCTCTGCGTGGTGGCAAATTCAGTCATCAAGTTCTTTTTGCCTCCCATGACTCTTACTAACTTGTATCAAGCATCCCACCACTTCCTGCTTGCAAGTTAGAGGACCTTGAAGGTGTGGGATGTTTTTTATTTTCAGGAATAGGGAAAGTATTCTCTGTGCACTTACTGTTTTTTACCTGTGGTCTACAGACTTTTGAGAGCAGATTTGAAAGACGTTTAATTTTGGAATTTTCTGAAGTTATGTTTGTCATGAAGCAGTTTGAGCAGGTGAGCAACTCAAGTTTTGAATTTGTTTTGTTATGAATCTGTCATGATAAAATAAACTTAAAATGCTATGATTTTTGTTTGAGAGGAATAGAGTAAGTACTTGATATTTTAGTCCATATTTTTTAATGCAGTTATGTTTCAATTTTAGTTTATAAGTAAAACTTTATTCCAGATGCTAGGGCATTTAAAATGACATTAGATAATCAACTTATTTTTAAATAATCCTTTAGGAAGTTAATAGAACCATGTGGTAAAATTGAAAAAAGATATTAAGGAATTTTCATGTGAATTTGAAGCATAGAAAATTGTTTCTGAAACATTTGGACTGCAGGAAGGTTGCTAATGCACTTCATTGCTACTGAGTAAATATGTAATGAGGTAGAAATTCTTCCCATTAAATCTTGAGTTTATTTTATCCCTTTCCCTTCCCTTCCATCAAATATTTGCCACTTCTTATAACTGATCATCCATTGCATACCTCATTGAAGCCTGTCTATATGTCTGTTCTCTGATTTTCCCTGTAGTCATTAATATATTCTGATTTGCTTCAAGAAAAACATTCTTCATGCATATCCTAGCCCTGTTCTGTACTATCTGGTGAGAGCCCTTTACCTTACTCTGGTTTTCTTACCAACTACATCTTCTCCTTCACTCCTGTTCACTCTGGTCTTTTTATAAACATCTTATTTTTGTCAGAGTACCCTTTGTATAGAGTTTTAAAAGTCAGAGGCACAAAGTTAGTCACTTGATTTCTATTAACTTCTTCCTCACTGAGAACAACCACATCTCTTCTTGGGTTTTGTCTATATTTTTCTGTTCCTTTATGTTTTCTAATGCACTGCTTTTCCTTGATCCATTAGTTCTAGTACTCTTCTGTAGACTTCCTCCTATGGTGCATGTGTTCTGGTTCTTTTATACCTCTCGTTCAATAGAGTTACATCACAAATTTTGGTTGGATTCTTAATCACCATAAAGTTAACCTTTCTAAAAACAAGGAGTATTTTATGTTTCGTTTCTTTTCTTTCTTTCTTTCTTTTTTTTTTTTTTTTTTGTATACTTTTTCACTTTTCCTGAAGTTATAGATTACCTCATCCTTTAAAAACTAGAAATGATTTTCCCTGAATAGCTGGTCAGTGAGTCTGTCTGTCAACAGCATTCTAAAATGCTTTTCACATGTCAGAAAACTTATCAGCTCAAGTTTTTGTTTTTCTTTTGTTTCCTGGAATCATTCCTCCTGGAGCAGTGCAAGTCTGAATGGGTTGCTTTCTCAACCCATGGCACAGATGTCATAACAGGACTTCCTTTTGCTTTTCTCCTATTTCCTGGTTCTCAAACCTTTCCCTTGTTTTAGTTTGCTCTCTTATTTTGATGATAGACATTTTCTGGAGGTTCTAGAGAAAGGACGAATAGAAATAAAAATTTGAGACTTATTACCTTGGAAAATGTCTTTATTCATATTGCTAGTAGAATGAGTTATAGAATTATAGATTTTGTCATTCTCCTTCAGTTTTTTTACGCATTGTTCCATGGTCTTCTAGCTTTCATTGTTTCTGTGGAGAGGTCTAATGCCTTTATGATTTCTGATCCTGTGTTTATGATCTTTTTTTCCCTCTGTAGACGTGTTAGAATCTTCTCTTCCTTAGTGTTATGAAATGTATATCTGTTAATAAATGTGATTTCCTTTCTTATTTTTAGCTTTTTCTACCCAGCTTTCTCTTGTATATTGAAAATTGCTTCTTGACTGATGAGGCTACTGCCAAAGATGAAGCTCTGGCCATTTTGGCTAAGCTCATTCTGAACAAAGCAGCACCTCCCACTGCTGGCTCGATGGCAATTGAGAAGTACCCTCTGGTTTTTTCACATCAGACGGTGGGGTAAGTTCTAAGTGTCTATTCCCTGTAATATTAGTAGGATTACCCATTTTATAATGCATCAAGAATACTGTAAAAAATGAGGATCTCTATATATTAACTGGGAAGGTATCCATGATATATTGTTCTGTGAAAAAAGCAAGTTATAGAATGGTTGTTGAGTATGAATTCATTTTTCAGAGTTAAAACAAAAAGTGTAAATAAGCAAAGGAAAAGATGTGGAAGGGATGCCTGGGTGGCTCAGCGGTTGAGCGTCTGTCTGTCTTCGGCTCAGGGCGTGGTCATGGAGTCCCGGGATTGAGTCCTGCATCAGGCTCTCAGCATGGACTCTGCTTCTCCTTCTGCCTATGTCTCTGCTTCTTTCTCTGTGTCTCTCATGAATAAATAAATAAAATCTTTAAATTTTTTTTTTTAAAGGAAAAAATGTGGAAGGATACACAAACAGGTTAACCTAGTTAATGTCAGGAGGATGGTATGTGAAAGAAAGAGATGATTATTAATTTTTTAAATCTTTTATTTTAAAATAATTGTACATTCATATGCTATTGAAAGAAATAGTGTAGAAAGGTCCTGTGTAGTCTTTATCCAGCTTCTCCCAGTGGTAACATCTTGCATAAGTTAACTGTGATATCACAACCATAAAATTGACAGTTTTCAAATTTCATCAATTTTACACGCACACTCATCTCTGGGTTTGTGTGTATATGGCGGTATGGTGCTGTGCAGTTTTATCACGTGTAGATTCATAATCACTGCCAGAGTCAAGATATAGAACTGTTCCATCATCACAAGGATCTCTTATGCAACCTTTTGATAGCCACAGTCACTCTGACACTCCACTCTCCATTCTTAACCCCTGGCAATTACTAATCTGTTCTCTATTTTTATGATTATGTCATTTTAAGAATATTATATAAATAGAATGTAAGAGTAGACCTTTGAGATTGTCTTTCAGTCATGCAGTTCCCTTGAGACCCATCCAGGTTGTGTATATCAAGAGTCCATCCCTTTGTTGAACATCTTTTCATGTGCTTGTTCTGGAGTAGCAGCCCGTGGCATGGATGTAGCATAGTCCATGTAATGACAGACTTGTTGAAAGATATTTAGATCACTTCTAGTTTTTGGCTAGTATGAAAAAGGCTGTTACAAACATTCATGTACATAACTTTTTGTTGCTCTGAGATAAATGCCCGAAAGTGGAATTAAGTTATACATCATAAGTACGTCTCCGTTTGATGAGAAGCTGCCAGCAGTTTTCCAGAGTGTTTATGCCATTTTATATGCCTCCAGCAGTGTGGATGATCAAGTTTCTCTGCATCCTCTCCAGCATTTGTTATTATCACTGGCTTTATTTTTTGCCAGTCCAATAAGATATAGTGAAATCTCACTGTGATTTTATTTTATTTTATTTTATTTTATTTTATTTTATTTTATTTTATTTTATTTTATTTTAATATTTTATTTATTCATTTATGATGGACATAGAAGGGGGCGGGGCAGAGACAGGGGCGGAAGGAGAAGCAGGCTCCATGCAGGGAGCCCGATGTGGGACTTGATCCCGGGGCTCCAGGATCACGCCCTGGGCCAAAGGCAGGTGCTAAACCACTGAGCCACCCAGGGATCCCCTCACTGTGATTTTAAATTGCATCTCTTTAATGGCTAATGATGTTGACCATCTTTTCCTGGGTTTATATGTATGTTATGTTATGTGTATATCCTCTTTAGTGAAATATCTATTCATTTCCTTGGCCGGTTTTCTAACTGGATTGTTTGTTTCTTTACTGTTGAATTCTGAGAACACGTATATTCTAGACAAAGGTTTTTTGTCAGATAAATGGTTTGCAGATTTATTGTTTTAGTTGATAGCTTGTCTTTGTTCACTTAAGATTTTTCACAGACCACCATTTTAGATTTTGATGAGGTTCAGTTGACCAACTGTTCTTTAATGGATCAGGCTTTTGATGTCAATTCCAAGAACTCTTTGCCTAGCTGTAGGTCCTAGATATTTTCTCCTACTTTTCTAAAAGTTTCATAGTTTTATGTCTTACATTTAAGTCCATGATCCATTTTGAGTTAATTTTTATAAAAAAGTTAAAGACTATTCTTCTTCATTGAACTTCTTCTGCACCTTTGTCAGATCAGTTGGGCATGTATGTGTGGCTCTATTTCTGGGTTCTCTATTCTCTTCCATCAATCCATGTATTCTCTTCCTCTAATACCATACTGTCTTACTACAATAACTCTAAGGTAAGTCTTGAAATCCTGAAAAAAAAAATCCTCATTCCTCCCATTCTGTTTTTTTGGGGGTTGGGGGGGTGGGGATCATTTCAGCTATTCCTGGTCGTTTGCTGTTCTATATAAATTTTAGAAGAATCTTCTCTATGTCTACAAAAAAAACTTGCTAGGATTTTATTTGTAATTGCCTTAAACCTGCAGATCAATTTGGGGGAGAATTGGCATCTCCCTAAGGATTCACAAAACTTTTAACTTTGTTTATGTTAGGAGGCTGGGAAGGGGAAGAAAGAAGTGACTGTTAACTTTTAGATTATATACCTTTGCATTGTTTGAATTGTTAAAAGAGCCATGGATTACTTCCTTAATTGCATTAAAAATAAATTGTACCCTTAGATGTTGAAAAGAAGACATATAAATATGTGAGAGGATTCTGCTTACCATTTTTCCAGTAATTGTGGTTGTGTTTTTAGAAGTTACAGGTTAGGAAATCAGTTCCCTTATCAAATTCCTATATGTTTATGCTTAAGTTTCTTTTTTTCTCTGGGATTTGTTAGACTTGCTGCATTTGTGGTGTGCTTTGGGGCAGTAGGAATAGATGAACATTCCTTGAGTTTTTGCTGAGTACTCAGCTTTCAAGCATCACAGTATTCTTTGAGATGGATGTTATTGTCCCCACAGTCACACATGCAGAGTTACTTTATGATTCTGGATCAGCTTGAGATTCTGGAAGAACTCCTCTTCTTCACACGTTGCTCTTCTACTGACCTTAAAAGTAGCTTCTGTATCAAAACATGCTAATAGAATCTTGTTGGTTTTTCAGTTTACTGAGCTTTGATTCCTGAGGAGTGAATAATTAGTAACTCCTGTAGAATTATTCTCTTGGAACTTTTATCTTGATTGCAACACCAAGCCAGCTTCTAACAGGCACATTCCTTGCATGCAGCCCAGCCTGTGGCTTCTGAGCAGTGGAAATGAAGCTGCTTTGTTGGCGTGTGTGAGGCCACCTCAGCCATCTCAGGTCCTCCTTGAAGTATGTCATGATAAGAATAATTAAATAAATGGAGGCATGTTATCTTAAGGCATTTGCACAGCTTCCGTGTTCTTCCTCTGGGAAAACATCCCTCTGCAACTCCCACAGAGATAGGATATATGTGAATGGTCACCTTTGTCTGAATATTCTCAGTAATTCTTAGTAATACTCCATTCACCTATCTCACAGATTTGTTGTGAGACTAGAAAGAGATAATGGATATGAAAAAGATTCTTTAGAAGATACGTTTATTTTATCAATTGACAAATGCTAATTATATCAGGCAGTGTTCTAGGCATTGGGATATAATAATGAATAAGAGGTTACCTTTTTTTGAGATGACATTCTTGGGATGTGAGATAAATAAGCAAGATCATTTTAATAATAAAAAGAAAAATAAAACTAAGGTGTTGAGAGGGAGAATGAATGGGAAGGCAATATGACTCCTCTTGGGGGAAGGAACCTTTGGACTAATTGTAGTGATGGGAAGGATGCAGCCTTGCAAAGATCTAGGCAAAAGGCTTTCCAGGTGGAGGGAAGACTTAGTGTAAAAGTTCTAGGATATGAATAAGTATGGTTCTAATTTCTTTGAGGAATGTTTGAGGAACAAAAAGAAAGCCTGTGTGGGTACAGAGCATTGAGCAAGGAGGAAAGTAGAATGAGATGCAGGCCAGGATCAGATCACATGGGGCGTTGTAAGGTGAGATTCAGAGTGTGGATTTTATTGGAGGAGCTCATTGGCAGGTGTGATGAAGCAGGGCAATGACCCACCCTTTTTTTTTTTTTTTTTTTCAAAGCGTCTGTTTTCTCGTAGGGTTTTTGCAGATTGTTGAGTCTTTACTACTAGAAAGACTATATCAAAGTGTAATGACTATCAGAAATTATCAGTGAAATTAACTAAACAATTGTAATTTCCAAACATTCAATTTCTTGGTAAGTCTGAAACAAAAAAGAATAGAACTTTTTAAGTTAATTTTCATGATCACAAAGACATAAGAATAGAAACCTGATCTTCCACTTCTCATGTGTCATAAGCTAACCAAACTGGACATGGAGGATAAATTAATCAGAACAAATCATTTTACGTACTGTTTCTGTGGCTTTTCTTTCAATTAGATTTCTGTCTTTCAAATAGAACCTAGGTTCAGTTCATTGGCAAAAAGGAAAAGAGGCAAACAAAGAATAGTGCCAAAGTCACAGATACCTAAAGCTAAATGTCATGTCAGAAAATGTCATTGAGTAAACATCTATGAGATTTAAGAAGTGGAGAAAGTTACTTCTCCATCGTAATCATTGACATTTGTAAAGTAGTAAAATTTGTGTCAGGAAGGAAGGAGGGACTAGAGGAAGTCTGTTAATTACAACATATTACCTCTCCGGTGTTCAAAAAACATGTCCATCAGCAGAGTGAACAGAAAAGACCGAATCAGAATGAATCAGAAAATTCAGAAATAGCAGCTAAAACCAGAAGAGCCTTGGCTCTAAGTTACAAAGCAAATTAAAATAGAAAATTAGAAGAAAGTAGAACCAAAGGCATCGAAAAAGCCTCTCACTGAAAATCAGTAAATGAGTCCCATTTGTTTAGTTATTTATGTTCACCCACTGCTTCCCTCCCCCGGACAAATGTTCCATGCATGGAGAGGAACCAGGTTTATTTCAAACTTCAGAGGGCAAGAGCGATTATATTGTCTCCTCTTTCAAACATTCGTTTTTCTTTTCCTTCAGATCTTATTTAAGGCAGAAGAAGACTAGACCCAAGGGAGGAAAAGAACAGATCCCAGTATTGGACCACCTCTTGTCTATAATTCAGCTACCCCCAGATAAAGATATTACTTACCTCTCACAGTCTTGGGCAGCCCTTGTCGTGTTACCTCATATAAGGTGAGAAAATAAACTATGGTTAGATTTGAAAGAGGCACTTAGTGTGCTGATTTAAGTATTTGTTAGCCATTCCTTGCCATTCCCTGACAAAGCCACTGAATGCCAGTTTGAACTTTTCCCTTTGTCTCCCAACTTCTTGTACAGACCTCTAGAGAAGGAGAAGGTGATACCACTAGTCACATGCTTCATAGAGTCACTCTTCGTGAATGTTGACAGAGGCAGCTTTGGAAAAGGTCAGTTACAATCTCCATTTGTTTTCTTCTCTTTCCTGTCTGGCACACCCAGAGAGACTGGGCTCACACTGTGCTCTGACACACACCCCCTTTATGGTAAATCCAGAAGAAAGACAGTAAGGTTGGAGGTGCTGCGCTTGGGCCTCATCACAGGGTGACTGGGTCAGGGTGGCATGAGGGCAAGCCGAATCTGAAGATGGAGCATCAGAGGGTATGACACTCCGGTACCCAGGATGCCTCATTTTTAAGCCACAGCTTGAAATGTCCCACACGCATGCCATCCCTATATACACCTTGGACTCCCGGCACTTCCATTTGCTTACCCTGAGCGAGATACTATCTCTTACAGCCCTCTGACTACCCTCATGACTCTTTCTTCTGCCGGAATCCTTTCTGGGTCTTTGTCACTTGAGGAACTCTTACTGATTTTCTTTCAAAACTCACTTCAAGCACGCCTCCTCCGGGAAGGCCTACGTGACTTTCTTGGCAGTATTAGCCTTCCCTGCCCAGAGCACCCTTCCCAGTTACATACTTGAACATCTCCTCTCACTAGCCTAGGACAGCAGTTTGAAAGTAGGCATTTTGTTTCATCCTAGCGCAGTTATTTCTTTTTGAACATCATGTATGGCAGTTCGTTTATTTACTGTGCTAGGTTCTCTGTTAGATACTAAGCAGACACAGCAGACTCAGCACAAGTTCAAGTGCTCAATAGCCACATGTGGCTTGGACTGCAGCTGCGTATTGGCACAAGTACAGAACACTGTTGTCCTTGGAGAAAGCTGTATTGGACAGCACTTTCCTCGTCTCTGGAGCAGGGGTTGGCAAAGTTTTTATGTAAAGGACCAGAGAGTAAATATTTTAGGTTTTCATATTCAGTTCCTGTGGCATATTCTTTATTGTTTGGTTATTGTTTCAAACATCCCTTTAAAAATGTAAAAAGCATTCTTAGCTTGTGGGCCATATAGAAAAAAGGCTACAAAAAGTCTGACTTGTGGACCAAAGTTTGCCAGCCTCTGGTCTAGGAATAAATGAATGTCAAATTAAAGGAAAATAATTTATTAGCTTTTGAAAAGTACAAGTGCATCTCCTTAAAACTTCTAGTTTGGGTAATGCCATTGTGTAGGACCATCGAACTTCCTCCTCATCTTAATTAATGGAACATGTATTCTTTGTTTTTGAATATTTTTTTCTTTAAAAAGCTAAAATACATGACTTGGAAACCTTGTCTTTTCAGTTCCTTCTTGTTAGATTCTGAATATTGGACAGATGATTCTTTAGAAGGCACAAATTCACTTTAACAACTTCTATAAATAGCAAGTATTAGATAAATGAGATGTCTAGTAGTTAATCTGTCAAAGGAATGAGTTATATGGTTAGTCCTGTTTTTCTGCCCTCAGGAAACTTATTTGTTCTTTGTCAAGCTGTAAATACTCTGCTAAGTTTGGAAGAATCTTCTGAACTCCTTCATTTGGTTCCTGTGGAACGCGTGAAGAATTTAGTAATGTAAGTAAATACACCCCCATTTTATCTTACTCACAAATAAAATATAAAAGCTTCTGTTCTTGTGAAAACTTGGGCATAATGAAAGTCCTTGGTTTGATCTACTTTATACCTTAGTTGTGTTCGTATTAGAAATTTGTTATTGATCTGAATCCTTAAAATAAGTCCATCCTTTGTTATTGATCTGAATCCTTAAAATAAGTACATCCTTTAAATGCAGATCCATCTCTGTGGAGAGGTATTTTACCATGTGTGTAAACTAGTGTTGTAGATTGTCCCCAACCCTAGCATCTCCCCATGTTGACCTTCTGTAACTTCCTGAGTACTTCCAGCATACATATTTCTACTACACTCAGTCTCATGTCCACACATTCACCGTTTCAGAATACTTTCCTGTGGTCCTTTTACTGCATACAAACACAGCCCAGTGCATTGTTTGTTTGCAAGTTGATGTCAGCCTGTTCCCGACTTTGGTAGTAGCCCTGGGCTGTTACTGGGGAGCTGTTTTCTACTCAGCCCAGTACCCTTTCTAAAAGTAAAACCTGGTAAAGTAGTTGACTTCTTTTTCTAGACTCTAATCCATTTTATGCATTTTAAAACAGGTTTATTCATTTCCTTCATTCAGTAAATATTCACTCGCTTTTCTCATGTACCAGGCCGTGGCACTGGGAGACACGTTCAGTGAGTGAGACACACACAGTACTCTGCCTTCATGGAGTTGCTGTTCTAGCAAGAAGAAATACTGAGCAAAATAATACATACACTGTATAGCACATTAGACAGTGGTAAGAAAATTAAAGCAGAGGCGGGATAGGGAGAGTCTGAAGGGCTAGAGACAAGGACACTTTCAAATAGGGAAGGCCTCACCAAGAAGGAGACATTTGAGCAGAAACACAGAAGCATCAAGGAAGTAAATCGGGGGATCTGGGATCTGAGGCATTCCTGTCCCGGAAGACCTGAGTGTCGCCACTGGAGGGGCTGCCCAGCAAGGAGCCATTGTGGAACTTTTCTCTTGATTGCAACAGCAAGCCAACTTCCAGCAGGCACAGTCCTTGCATGTAGTCAAAACTATGATTCTGAGCCGCGGGGATGAGCTGTTTTCTTGGTGTGTGTGAGGCCACCTCAGCCATCTCAAATCCTTGAAGTATGTCATGATAAGAATGACTTACGAATGGAGCGTGTTAGCTTATGGGAGGTGCCACAGCTTCTGTGTTCTTCCTCTGAGGAGACATCCCCCTGTAGTTCCCACAGAGATAGGATATATGTGAATGCTTCCACTTAAGCTGTATGTCCTTGAGCACATCACTCATTGTTGCAAGGCCTCAGATTCTAAAATGATGCTAGATGTCTACATAAAGCTTTAACCTGGTCCCTTGTACATTCCCTTCACCAGTGATGATTTTCTGTGGTTTTTGTTATAGTCTAAATAGTCGGCTGTATGGTGCGGGTTGGGTCTAATAAATATCTTGTTGCAGAACATTTCCCTTGGAGCCATCTGTGTTGCTGTTAGCTGATCTCTATTATCAGAGGTTATCATTATGTGGCTGCAAAGGGCCACTTTCTGAGGAAGCCTTAATGGAATTATTTCCCAAGTTACAAGCAAACATTTCAACTGGTCTATCCAAGGTAATGGTGTTTTGTGATATGTTCTCGGTCTCTCATCTTTTGATATGTATGTATTGCCCATCATTATCAGAGCCCCTTAATCAGAAAATGCTGCTGTGGGATGATTTCTGTTTAAAACAGTGATTCGTGAACACTGACCTATAATCTGATTGCAGCAGGATTAATTGGGAAGCTAAATACAAATATGAATTCTAGATCCTCATAGGCCAGAATTCTGACTCAGTAGGGCTGAAACAGAAAAATCTGCATAGTTCTTTAAAGCCCCCTATGGGATTCTGCTGTTTGGTCAAGTGTACGTAAATACCCAAATAAATTACATACAAATAAAAATCACTAATTGCAACAAGATTGTAAATTTATTGAGATTCTTTGTACTTATTTACAGAGATGCTCATAGTGTCATAGTTGAAAGGAAAACGTGCTTCTCTGGGAAACTTTATCTTCTCAGTCTAGTCTGGTCATTAAACTGATCCATGTACTATTTGAATGAGGTCTTGGTTGGTGTCCAATATGAAATAAGGGATAGAATAACATGTATTTCTCTGACAAGTGGTTTATTTTCCTTAGTCTTATATAACATGGAATCTCACTGTCTATAAATCAGTTTCTTATGTGTAAACTTTGGAATTTGAAACATGGCTTTTACCTTGTCTAGATTCGGCTCTTGACAATAAGGATCCTAAACCATTTTGAGGTTCGACTTCCAGAAATGATGGAGGTATTTTCACTGTTAATTTGGATAACTTGTTAAAAACATTACTCAGTTTTTTTATTTCCAAAAGGACACTTGTGCAGAAAATTCAAACACTGTTGTACAAATGTCTATCTTAAAAACTGAAATTCTTTGTTGTAATTTTTACTCCTGCCCACACTGAAAATTCACTGGTAATTGGTGAATATTCTTTCAGATTTTTTGTATCCACATGTATAATTTAAACAAATGGCCTCATGGAGGTTTTTCCGTATCAGTACCTGTAGGCTTACTTCATTTCTTTTGAAGCTTCAACATTGTACCACAGTTGAAGATATCTTGCATAACCAGTTCTCTGCTGACGGATGCTAACGTGGGTTGTTTGTAGTTTTTCAGCATTTCCAATAAAAGGGTAGTGAACATCCTTATGCTGATGTATTTGAATAGGGAAATATTCCCATAATGCAGATTACTACTTCTAAAAGCAGAACTGTAGAGTGGAAGTATATATACACATTTTTATTTCAACAAATGTGGCCAATCAATTTGAGTCATTTTGAGAATTAGTTTTCCATTTTTTACTTGTAGTTTCTGTGCTAAACATTAATCTTAAATTATCTCTTGAAAAACAAATGACATGAGGAAAAATTAATCATTTACTCAAAAAAGTGTTCCTTATTTAATTTCAAACATTAACATATCCCAGTTTTTCTTTTTTTAGAACTTTGGCTCCATTTCATGGTCTTTTTTGGGAAATCAAAGTACTGACCTGCCTCCTTGGTTTTCTCCATTCACTCAGGATGATGGGCTTTCAGAGCGTCAGTCTGCCTTTGCTGTGTTACGCCAGGCAGAACTCGTTCCAGCAACTGTGAGTGATTACAGAGAAAAACTTCTTCACTTGAGAAAACTAAGACATGATGTGGTGCAGGCAACAGTCCCTGATGGGCCATTGCAGGAGGTATAAAAAAGTGTCCATGTTTTTTGAACTTAATTATGCTTTATGATCTGTTTTGCTGGCTTTTGAAAAGAGAAACATACCAAGTAGTTAAAAATTTTTAAGCTACGTAAATCTCCAGTTTTTTTAGATGCTTTGAATTAAATGGCTCTGCCAGCCTATTCAACAGTGGAAATAATTTACCCTCCTCCATTCTCCTGAGTATGTGCATAATACGTGAAGGGAGGAAGTACATGGCAACAGGAGCACTCAACATCAGGCTTAAAACCTGATGCTCTTCTCCAGGTCTCTTCACTACCGCAGGATGTCAGGCACACCTACCTTTTGTATGGTATTTTTCATCCATGACCATTGAATGTGGATCAGAGATGCCTTTGGGAGGAAGGCCAAGTAGAGGAATTCCCTTTAGATCAGAGCAGTTCCGCCCTTAACCTGTTTTATATGTTACCGTCCTTTGCTACATTTCGTTTGGAAAAAGGGCTCTGCTGCTAAAATAGTCACAAACACCTTGCCCCCAATTATAATAGAGCTACCATTGTGTATAATGCCTCCCTAGCACATGGGGATGTGAGTAATGACAATTGTTCTCAAGGCAACTGAGAAAACTTTAGACCTTTGGAACTGAATGCCTGTAATGCAGAGTTTGAAAACTCAGCCATCTGCTTATAAAACCCTAGCTGCCATTCACAGTGTACTATCTTGGGTTCTTGGGGATCTGTGCCTTACTGCTTACCCTTTAGGTTTTGTCTTACAAGGGGACAGGAAGAACGTGTTTGTTAGGTGGGAATTTAATCACAAGTCTTTTCAAATTCTACATCTTTTGTGAACATCTGGAGCAAGTGTTGAGTACGTTTGCTTTAGGGATTCTTCTCTGTTAAATAGCGAGTGATGTTTGAGGTAGAGTTGGGAAATTATTATATACTGAAGTTTGGAGTGGTACCTACAGCTTTTTCCTTTAAAGCACAGGCTTCTTTCCAACCTCCAGTTGTCTTGAGTTGGGATATTTGTATCTTCACGCCTTCTATTCTGCTTTATTACCCATTTACTAAACTAGTCTCCTATAATTGCAGGTGCCACTTCGTTATTTATTAGGAATGTTGTATGTTAACTTCAGTGCCCTCTGGGATCCTGTTATTGAACTAATAAGGTAAACGTGGGTTACAATGATGACGCTATTATGTTTTAACTACTGTAGAATGATCAGGCCAGTATTATACTCCATCTAGGTGTGATTTAAATGAATGGGTGGGTATACTATCTGTAGCTCCAGTCCTTTGGACAAAGTGAAGAAAAAGTAAACATCACTTAACTCTCTAATACCAAGTTTTTCAACAGTTTGTTCTGTGTATGTTTCTTTGTGCTTCGAAATAACTTTGGAGGACTTTGTCTTTTTACTTTTTATGAAACATTTTTTATTGCTGAATTATTTTTTAGAGTAACAGGATATTGTGTAATAATTGCAAAATTTTATTATATAGTGAGTCAGTGAGCCAAACTTTAGTTTAAAAATAAGGACTTTTTGGGCAGTCCCAGGGGCTTAGTTTAGCGCCACCTTCGGCCTAGGGCATCATCCTTGGAGACCCAGGATCAAGTCCCACGTCTGGCTCTCTGCATGGAGCCTGCTTCTCCCTCTGCCTGTGTCTCTGCCTCTCTCTCTCTCTCTGTGTTTCTATGAATAAATAAATAAAATCTTTAAATAAAATAAATAAATTTAAAAAATAAAAATAAGGACTTTTTAAAATCCTAGTTGTCCAGTGTCCAAAATTCCCTTATAGCTCTAAAAAGGACCTTAATAATCACATAGAAAATACATATAGTATGCCTTATATGTAGGCTGTCCTTTTGTAGGCATTTGCCTTCAGATGGTCTGATCTGGCTTTTTGTCAGATTAGAAATATGGGTGACCTCTCAAAACCCTAACCATCAGTTTTTATCTGACAGAAGTAGAATAAACCAATCTCTTTCCTATTTGGAACTAATTTGTCTGCCTTTTACTGCTCTTTAGAACCATTAGACCATTATGATGACAACAAGGCCTTCTAACATCAACTTCATAATTTTGTTTATTGTGCTTAGGGGGAAGAATCTGATATATGTGTTTCTAATAGCCCATTATCAAAAATGTTGGTTTCTCAGTTACTGAATGCCTTTAATGGTTCTCCATTGCTGGTAGGCTGTCCTCTTGCTGGGTACATCTATCTATCATGTATAGTTAAGTACATTTATTTGTCACGTATAGTCAGCAACATACATAGTTCATGTCTTGTATAATGGTTATCCACCTTTGCCTAGCAGTCTGTACTTTGCCCAGGGACATCCCTGTGGTCAGAGAAGTGATGCCTGGGAACTGGAGACTGATCTTTACTAAGAAGCCCTTTAATCTGGGCTGGCATGGGGCTCAAAATGCATGAAAAGCAGCTCAGGGAAAAGGGAGGCAAGAATCCAGCCTGTTTCTCTATGGAGACTGTCTTCCAGCTGCTCCTCAGTAGCGCTATTGGCTGAGATCTGCTTGAGAGTCTCTACCGGCCCCTCATCTGTCCGGGAACACAGACACACACTTAATCACAACTTGCTATGGTAGTAAAAAGAGTGTTGAGATGGGGGATTACTATTAAAGATGATATCCAATCTCCAAATGTGAAAAAGAAGGTTCTTGGTCCTTACCTGTGCCCCTGGTTTGGTGCCTTGTGTTGATCAGGAGGGGCCAGACCTGCTCCTTCAAACTCCATAGTCAGTGATCCCCAAGAGCTAGGCTAAGGCCTTCTCATGCTCCATCTGGGTCCTGGTAATTGTCCTGGTAAAAGAACTATACTCCTCTCTCTGGAGCCTGTCTGGTCAGGCACAGGGCTAGAGGTGACCAGTAAGATATTAGGAACAGGGAAAAAAAAAAAAGTATTCTTAGAAAATTAATGGCAGAAAGATTATAAACATTTTGAGACTATCATTTTTATGATACCAGATTATATAAACACTTAAGTGATTCATTGCTTCAAATTCTGAAAGATGTTTCATGTAATTATTTATTTTGCCTTTTTGTTAATGATAAGTATATTAATTCGGTGAAGAAAAAACAATATTTAACATTAGTTTTTTTTTTTTTTTTTTTTTTAACATTAGTTTTGAACAAACTAAGTTCTCTCTCCAGTTCCCTCCTTTCTTTAATGTGCCATGCTTCATACTTGATGCTCTGTTCCCATTATTGTACCTTTAAAAGTGTTCTTATAGGGATCTATAGGTTTTCAAAAATGTTATTTAGTATTTTATGACTCTAAAAATAATTCCTCTTCAAAAAATTAAAAATAAAAATACCACATGATTCAGTAATTCAACTACTGGGTATTTACCAAAGAACAAAAACACCAATTCGAAAAGACATATGTTTACTGCAGCATTGTTTATAATAGCTAAGATATGGAAGCAATGTAAATGTCCATCAATAAATGAATGGATAAAAAGATGTGGTGTGGTATACTACAGAATATTATGCAGCCATAGAAAAGGGTGAGATCAGGCCGTTTGAAACAACATGGGTGGACCTAGAGGATATCATGCTAAGTGAAATAAGTCATACTGAGAAAGACAAGTATCATGTGATTCCACTTATGAATGGAATCTTAAAAAAAAAAACAAAACTAAAAGCAGAATCAGACCTACAAGTACAAAGAACAAACTGATGGTTGCCAGAGGGGAAGAGGTGAAGGGGTTGGGCAGAATGGGAAAGGGAGTGGGAGATACAAGCTTCCAGTTATGGAGTGAGTCATGAGAATAAAAGACAGAGTTTAAAGAATATAGTCAGCGACATTGTAATAGCAATGCAATGGGGCGGGTGGTAGCTACACATGTGGTGAGCATAGCACAATGTAATAAATTTGTCAAATCATTAAGTTGTACACCTAAAATTAATAGTGTGTGTCAACTATACTCAATAATCATAATAGTAGTAATAATAATTCCTGCTCAGTTTAGGCATTTTAAAAAATATAAAGAAGTACAAAATTTTTAAGCCCCATACTTGGGGATAACCTAATTAAATTTTAGTTATATCTTTTCACCTTTTTTTTTTCCTGCAAGAGATCTTTTAAAAAGGATTATTCCACATACTTTTTTTTGTGATCTTTTCTCTTAGTTCTCATGCACACGAAATGGAAAATAAACAATTTTGGAAGGTCTACTATGAACATCTAGAAAAAGCAGCTGTACATGCTGGTATGTAAGCAGAAGTGGAGGGGGTGACTGGGAAGAAAAAAGATTGTTTAATTTTTTCCTGCTTAATTGCACATGAATGGGGAAACAAATGAGGAATTTATTATTTTGATGATCTTTGGATATAGTTTATTGTTTCCTCATATTACTAGAGAAAGAAATGCCCCCACTTGAAGAAACACGTAGGACAAATGTTTACAGTTCTTTAACGGTTCTGACCTTTTCCTTGCAGAGAAGGAGCTACAAAATGATGTCAGAGATGAGAAGTCCATTGGAGATGAAAGTTGGGAGCAGACTCAGGAAGGAGATGTTGGAGCTCTTTATCATGAGCAGTTAGTGTCGAAAACTGACTGTCAGGAAAGATTGGACCACACCAACTTTCGATTTTTGCTCTGGCGAGCTCTGGCAAAATTCCCAGAGAGGATAGAGCCACGGTCCAGGGAGCTCTCTCCACTTTTCTTGAGATTTATCAAGTAAGTCTTCCTTTCTAGGAACGTCCTGGTAGGGTGTGAGGAAGAGAAGATGCAAAGTCTTAAGCTCTCAAGTAGCCTCAGTGTTTTTATATGTCCGTCACATTTTCAGATCATCGACACCTCTATAAAGCACTGGCTGTCTCAGAGAACAACTGGTTTTATTCACCACTTGATTTTATATGAGTCAGGATTTTATCAGCCTATAAATGGTGTTAATAAAAATTCCAGGTTAAATTAAAAAATCTAAAAATTCCAGGTTACAAAACAAAAAAGGCCATCATATTAGATCAATGTACAAAGCCCTTGTTATTTCTTGCCCTGTTGTTTGTCATTTTATTGCCTGCCTGAGGCTTTAAAGTACTTTCCAGTAACACAACCCCTGCCACTCTTTGGTGAGCCTCCCAATGTTTCCCAGGATGCTGATGGAATGTATTCTCAAAGGATAATAAGAACTTTCTGGAGCATTGTTTTGTTTTGACTAGATAGGTTGTGTGAGAGTTGGATTGCTTTAAAACTCTAAAGATAAGGGATGTATTGTACAGAGCAGTACTAATTATTCAGTAAAAATACATATTTTCCATTAGTGTTTCATCATATGGGAAAATATTCTTGGTGTAGTAAGCAGGCTACAAACCACAGCATGCTTGGTTTGTTTGTGGAACAGCCAGGAGGTTTGAGTGGCTGCAGCAGTGACCCTTGGAGAAAGTAGTTGAAGATGAGGGCAAAAACTTACAGGACAAATTGTGTGAGGTCTTTAAGTAATAGTAAGGGACTTTGTTTTTTTCTTTTAGTGAAATGGAAAGCCATTAGAAGATTTCAACAGAGTCAGGACATGACTTAAATTTTCCTGAGGATTTTTCTAGCTGTCATGTTGAGAATAGACTGTAGGTTGGCCAAAGCGGAGAGACCGACCGGTTTCAGAGATTATAAAATTCCAGGCAAGAAATGATGGTTACTTGACCAAGGTACCAAGGTACTAAGTACTAGTTATACCTTGTACATAGTGCAACTGATGAGAGGTGGTTGAATTCTGGATATTCTTGGATTTCAACTCAGTAAAAAATCTTTTTGAAGGATTGCAACCAGATCAGCCTCTGTGGGGTTTGGTCAGCCAACAGATCAGATATCTGGGTCTTGGGGGTGCTGGGGAGTGGTAGAGGAAGGTGAAAAGGAGCAACTAGGGATGTCCCTAAGGTTTTGATCTGAGCGACTGGAAGAAGAGTCACCATTTACTGAGATTGGGAGGATTGCAGAGGTTTGCAGATTTGTGAGGGAAGATAGTTCATTTTTAGACGTGTTCAGTTTGGGATACTGAATAGACATCTAAGTAGGGGTAATAGGTAGACAGTTGGATTTGGAGTATAGACTCAAAAGGGGAATATTGGCCTAAAGATTATAAATTGGAAAATCATTAGTATACAGACAATTTCTTAAATTGGGAGATGGGGAATGAGGCCATGCCTAAATGCAAATGTAGAGAGAGAAGACTTCCAAGGACTCATAATGATATTTAGAGATTGGAGATAAGGAACCAGCAAAGGAAGCCAGGACAGAGTGACAGAGGAAGAACCAAGACCTCGTAGTATCCCAGGAGCTAAGTTAAAAAAAGTATTTCAAAATGGAGTAATGACTTGGATCAGACGTATCTGAGACATCAGTCAGATGAAGCATAAGACTTGACCATTGACTTTAGAAGTAAACTTAACAAGAGTTGTTTTGGTTAACTGGGTAGGGGATAAAGCTTGATTAAAATGAGCTTAAAAGGAAATGAAAAACAAAAACAGCAAGTATGGACACTTCTTGTAAAAAAGGAAGCAGACAGGTGGAGGGAGATGTGAGAGCAGAGAGAGCTGCTGTTGCTAGGTTGCTATTTAAGATTTAAACAGCATAAATCTGTATCATGCTGGTATGAATGATCCAGAAGGGAGGGAAAATTCGTAATGCAAGAAAGGGAATAAAATTGTTGGAGTCCTGTCTTTGAATAGTTAAAAGAAGATAGGATCCAATGCATAAGTAGAAAAGTTTATGTGACTAATTCATTGCAGCAAAGATTCAGGCAGGTCAGTCGATACTGTGGTAGAAGAGTAGTGATTTTTTTCATGTAACTCTTCAGGCTTTAATTGTATTTATAGAATGAAGACAGTGATATTTAGTTTCCTTGCCTTGTTTTGCAGGCAAAATAATGTTTATCAGTTGTTTTGTGAATTTCAAAGAGCTATACATATGCAAGCTAGGACTAACGGTGTTAATAGGAAATCAGTTTCTCACTATGTTGAGTTTCCAAATTTTTCCCTAAAAAAAGAAGTAGGTTACAAATGGATTACTGGAGATGGGGAAAGGAGCCTGTAAAAAGAAGTGGTTTCTGCATTTAAGAAGACTTAGAAACTAAAGATATACAATTTTTAAAGATATTTAAAATTAGTTGGCAATGATTACCTGTAGCAAATACTTTTATAGATGATCCAAGCTAATGGAAAACTTAAATATCACCTTTAATTCCATTTTCAAAATATATTTTAGGCTTTTTATTTTATTTTATTTTTTATTTTTTGACTAGAAGTTTGCATTTCTAAATATGTTTCAAACAATTCAATATTAGAACTAATTCGTGAATCTGTTGTAAGCATTCTTTGAGAGGAGCAAACCAGAAGCTGGAATGACCAACAATGGCAACAATACTGTGAAAAAGGTGACATCTAAGAAGTACTTGCTGCGTATTGGGAGCATGCTTGTAAATGCTCTGAGTTATCTTACTTAATAAACATGAGGGAACATGCTGAGCATGCAGAAAAGGTTTAAACAAATATGTCCTATATGGTTAACTGAGTGTTGAGAATACAGCAGGGACGTCATTAAATGGATGATGGTATGGTTGGTAACTGACACAGCAACTTTGCTCATTTTATTCATTCATCCATTTTTTATGTGTTAAGCACTAGACCGTGCTGGGTGAGAATACGAAGGTGAATGAGGTGTAGCTTCCCAGCTCTCCAGGTGCAGTTTAGTATATTTACCAGGAGTTTAACATTATTAACCTGGGGTTACTTCCAGGTTGGTAGGGTGCTATCCGCAAACATGTTTCACCAGTATGTTTTTGAATGCAGACTTTAAGGTTCATCTGATCAGTTTCCTTATATCCATAGCCCAGTGCCATGCACAAAACAGACAACAAATGAATAACTGTTGGATGAATGAATTAAAGGAATACAAAACCAATGCACTCTGTGACAGCCTTCAAGATGATACAAGATGATAGTAGTTCCTTAGAATAGTGGGTCACAAAGGGATGGAATGTCATGAAATAAATGTGAACACCAAGTATACAAGCTTAGTTTAAAGAGACAAAAGATAAAGACTGACTGATTTTCATTGCCTGGACATCCAGTTTGAGTCTGTGTTATGTCATGACTGTCCCCATAGCCACGGAGTTGACAGTCCGTCTGTCTTAGCAGACCACGTCCAGAGGACGGAATTCTGTTGTGGCACTGTATTTGCAAAAGAACACTGGCAAAGTAGAAAGCGTCTGGTGCAGAGTGACCAGCATGGTCTTAATGCTATGCTTTAATTATTTAACATAATCCAATCCTACACCCACCCTCCTCCAATTATGGTTCCAGAAACAGGGAGACTGATTTCAATTCAGTCCAAAAGGGACTTTTCATGGCAGTGTAACAGTGGGATTTTAAAAGCATAACTGCAGTTAGCAATAGATTTGTCAAGTAGGGTACTTAAGCCGGGCTGAATAAAAAAGAATGTGATGAGGCTTGGCTAAGGTGCCATTGATGACTTTTCGGCATGTGACTCTATGAACCATGGTCACACATCTGTCATAAACAGAATGAAGACATTTCACCTTCATCTCTTTTCACTGTAGCAATGAGTATTACCCAGCAGACCTGCAAGTCGCTCCGACCCAGGATCTGCGAAGGAAAGCCAAGGGGGTGGCAGCAGAGGAAATAGAAGAGGAACCTGCTGCTGGAGATGATGAAGAGCTGGAGGAGGAGGCGGTGCCCGTAGATGAACCCTCACAGAAGAAAAAGACCAGAAGAGCTGCAGCAAAGTAAATTCAGTGTTGCTGAAAGCGCACAGATACAGGGCTCTAGGAGAAATGGGGAGACCTCTGATGGCTTATATGTGAAAAGGCCTTGGACAAGGCTTCAGATAGTTACTGAAGTGCTGCATCCCCCTGGGATTTTGTTTTATAGCCCAAAGAAAACATCCTACCTTCAGAGCTGTTTGCTTGCTTGTTGTTACTTGTTTTTTATTTGGTCTCAGACTCTTAGAGTTGGGACTTTTAGGATTCTCTCATCATAAGTTCTCTTTACAAATAGAGCATTGGGCCTGTAATGATTGAATGCTCTTTGGCCTTTGCCCGTCACTTTCATGGCACCATGTGTTAAGGTTGTGTTCTAGGGGAACACGTAATGGAATATCCCTTCTCTTAAAACAAATGCATCAGCACTTTTACTTTGCTGTTTGACTTATGTCTGGTTGCCTTTTTTGTTTCCATGTTTTTACATTCTCTTTCCTATTCTCTGGGTTGTTCATTTACCTAAGTTGTTAAGAAACCTTAGGAGTGATCAGGCTTTCAAAAGTTACTGCAGCTTCCTTGAAGACTGAATTAAGGGCAACAAGGACCCGTGTATCCGTGCTACTGTGTTATTTTAACACTTTAGATCTCAATCTGCTACACCTACCTGTCCAGTCTTCCCGCGAGCCACTTATTGGTCCATCCATTCAGCAGCTGTATTGGGTGCCTTTTACTAAGTATTGGGCTACAAAGATGAAGGGTACTTACTTAGCCTCTGCTATACAGGAAGCACAGTCTAACGCCTGGTTGAATATTTTTATAGAAGAAGTGTTTTTAAAGGAGTTCTAGGAGAGGACAAATAGAGAAACAACCAAAACACCGAGGAGTTCTAGGAGCATACTAAGAGATGACTTAACTCCACCACAACGAGAAGACTGTTACCAAGGGGAGGGCCCCATTGAGGCTGAAAGGCAAAGGGCAGCTGGGCAGGGAAGGCCCCTGCCAGCTCGTGGAAGCAGTGTGCAAAGCACAGGGGCACGAAGGAGCATGGCCACGCTTCCTCATGCTGTAGCTCCGTCCTGTTTCTACCTGACAGAACCCTGAGCGAACGAACTGTCCCCTGCTACTTCCTTTCAGAGAAAGATGGCTGTTTTCTGCTTCATGTTCTCAGCAGATAGCTAGCAGAAGATTAGTCCTCATCTTTCTTTGCTGAATAATTGAATAAGCTATTTAACCAGTCATGTCTCTTCCTTTCTCACCCCTGGACCTTTGCTGTGTCCTCCCCTCCTTCTGTGGCCCTGCCTCATTTCTGCCGACTGAAATTCTGCTCCTACTTCCAGAAACAGTTCCTGCGCTACTTCTTCACCAGTGTTTCTCCTGTCTTCTAGACTGCAGGTTCAAGTAACTCAGCTTCAGACTGTCAGAACAGGTGTCCACACCTCTAGCATGGTGCTTCTCCTTACCTTGGATGTTAGTTACTTTTTTACAGATTTGCCGGGTAAATCAGAAAGTCCAAAGATAAGGTCCACATCTTAATTTTTCTGCCCCCCCCCCCCCCCGTAGCCAAAATTAGAATACTGCTAACATACACCATTGAAAGTGTGAGTAAATGGGTAATCACATTCCTAGTGCCCCCTCAATACATTCATAATCCTTCACAGAACATGCTCCTTGATGACGAGTATTTATTGAAAACATGTAAATTGGCTTCTGTTCTCTTTGACTCTTATTTTGTTGTTAAGTAGGCCCCACCTTGGGCATGGAGCCCCACACAGGGCTTGAACTCATGACCCTGAGATCAAGATTTTAGCTGAGTGAGCTATGAGTCGGATGCTTAACTGACAGAGCTACCCAGGCGTCCCTCTCTTTGGGTCTTGAAGGCTACATAGCTCATAAAAATAATAATAATAAATGTTTGAAAAGAATGGATGTTTCAAAAGAAAATTTTAAGTTACTTTGTAAAACTGCAAGGGCTTGGTGATAATTATATAAGAGCTCTCCAGAGAAGCAGACAGATATGATGAGGGTGTACATATGTATGACTAAACAGGTTTATTGTAAGGAATTGGCTCACACGATTATGGCACCCAGTAGGTGCACAGTTTGTAGGGCAAGACAACAGGCTGGAAAATTAGGCAGGATTTTATTGTAGCCTTGGATTCAAAATTCACAGAGTAGGATTTCTGTGTCCTGGTCTTGTGGTAGAATTCCATCTTTCTGGGAGACCCCCGGTTTTGCGCTTAGGGCTTCATGGATGAGGCCAGTGCACATTACTTAGGGCAATCCCCTTTAAAGTCAGCTGATTATAAATGCGAACATCTACAAAATACTTGCATTGCAGCACATAAATTAGTGTTTGATAACAAAACCAAACACATAATGTAGACAGGTTGGCACATAAGCTAAATATAAGCAAAAGTGCTACCGTATTTCTCTATCATATATAAGAAGGTCATAATGGCCAGGTTATTTTGTCTGTATTAACCAGTAGGACTTTTACAGTTTTGCATTTTTTGCCCAGGAGCAATTTATTTTGTGGAGCAGAGGCCCCACAACTCTTTTTGTTGTTGTTGTTCAGTCTTTGCACAAAGTCCAGGGGGTCTTTTCTTTGTCCAGATGAGGAAGATGAGGCTCTGAAGCACTCAGTCCCATCCCCCTGAGTCAGTACCACACACACAGCTTGTATTTTCTGTCTCCTCACTTCTCCCCACTTTTGTTCTTGAGATAGGCAAATAAAATCCCCCCAAATTGTGACTGTTTATTCATTCAGGGTTTGTTTGTTTGTTTTAAGCCTTAATACTTCTTATCAATTATATGTAGAGATAAAACAGTTTGTTTCCCAAATATTTTTAAAGCTTCCTGGAGCCTGTGGATTAAGAAGTCGAGTGAGTAGCTGTTGTAGAAGCTCTCTTCTCGACCTCTTTCAGTGGGTGATGTAATTGGCTTGCTGTCTCATCTCCGTGTTTAACTTTTGAGCACAGAATGTTGTTCTTTCATCTTCCTTTTTGGTTTAAGCAAGAGCTATGGTTATCTACATATGGACCTCTGGCTCCTGGCATCAGTGTTTATGTCATATGAAAGTGAGGAAGAATGTACCTTACCAATCTTCCTTTCTGCTGCATAGAACCTAGAAAAGGAATCATTCCAAAAATTATCTGTGTTCAGCTTTGCAATGTATCGCTGTTTTGATTACTTTCTTCCTGTGTCTGGTTTAATATAAACCATTCTAAGCACATCCTGAATGATTCTCTGGGGTAGGGAAGCCTGAATTTCAGGGGAAGTCCTGCCTAAGATTTAGAATTTCCGGAGAATAAGTTCCTAAATGCAAATAATTAAAACTTGTTTGTGTAATTAACAGTGAAACTATAGTCAGGGCATTTGGCATACTTGTCAGAGAGACTAAAATTGGTGGGTACTATCATCTTAAGAAAATATCTGAGGGTGCCTGAGTGGCTCAGCTGGTTCAGTGTCCAGCTGTTGATTTTGGCTCAGGTCATAATCATAGGGTCATGAGAGCGAGCCCCATGTTGGGCTCCATGCTAGGAGTGGAGTCTGCTTGGGATTCTCCATCTCCCTCTCCCTCTGCTCACCACCCTCTACCCCCAACATGTGTGTTCTCCCCCCCCCCCAAAAAAAAGAAAATCCCTTTTCTTTAATTCTGTATTACCCTATGGTTTTTGGTTTTTGTTTTTTAGGCAGTTAATTGCTCATTTGCAAGTTTTCTCTAAGTTTTCAAATCCACGCGCCTTATATCTGGAATCCAGATTATATGAGCTATATCTTCAGGTAAGTAAAATAAATGTTTGCCACTGCAGTTTTTTGTGACTTTTCTCTGTTGTTTACCAAAATAACTTTTAGGCTTTTAATAATTATTGATGAATAAGGCCCATGTCTACATTTTAAGTACTGTGTTTTAAAAATTAATAACTATTTTCTGTATCTTGATAAACAGTTTTAGACTTTAGCTATTTTGTTGATTATAAACACATTTTAGGTGTCTAAACCTTGATCAGCTGTATTAACAGTGGAGGCTGTGTCAAAAGAAGCTAGCTACTTTTCACTTCTAGGTAAGGTAACCTTACAGAGTGCTGGGATTTCAGGATCTATTACACTGAGTAAAAGCTTATAGTTGGAGTAAGTATCTTTTGTAGTCACATGTATAATCTTCAGTTACAGAAAAGATTGCAGAAAAAAATTTAATATCAGAAGCAGAGTAAGCATTGGATGTCATTCTAAGCCATCTGGGGAAACAAGATTTCCTTTTTTCATTTGGATGTCTTTTATTATTTTTTTAAAGGTTTTATTTATTCATGATAGAGAGAGAGAGAGAGAGAGAAAGAGAGAGAGAGACGCAGGCAGAGGGAGAAGCAGGCTCCATGCAGGGAACCCAATGTGGGACTTGATCCCGGGTCTCCAGCATCAGGCCCTGGGCCAAATGCAGCGCTAAACCACTGAGCCACCCAGGGATCCCCTCATTTGGAATTTTTTAGATGGAACTTACATGATTTCAGCAGAATTTATCCTCGTTATGCCCATAATTCAGATACAGTTTGTTTATAAAGCCAGAGCTCAAATCTGTAGGAAGCTAAATTCTAAACCATCTGATCTGAGAGGCTCTGTACTAGGCCCTCTTTCCTGGCATCTTACTGACTGCCATTACTTTCACGGCATTATGGGAGCTTTCTGTCATCATAGGACCAGCCCAGCTGGTATGAACCCAAATTTATGTAGGAAATTGGCCTTGACCAGAAGACTGATAAACCCGAGAGTCTGGCATGTAGGATTCAGGGGTCAGAGTTTTGTTTTCACTTAGTTCATTGCACATATTCTGTTCATGCTGCACTTCTGGGAAAATGTAAGGTTGTTGTCAGGGATCACCTTTAACCCACATCTAAAAAATTTAGATTCTAAGAAATCTAATTTAGCACATTAACCCAAGTAAGTTACTATTCCATGGTATGTGTATATGTGACTTCATTAATTTATTCTATAAAATATTATTCTTAGTTGTTGCTACATCAAGATCAAACGGTGCAAAAAATAGCCCTGGATTGTATAATGACATATAAACATCCACATATCCTCCCTTACAGGTAAGTTATTTGAAGCTAAAGAAATGCTATTTCTTTGGCTGATTTTTACCTTTCTACCTGAGCACCTCTTCTAAAATAATTTTGTGAAGGCCTGGGAAATTTCCCTTTTTGACTATAATCATAAGGCTATTTTCAGGTAAAAAATGAAAACTCAAAGTATATTTGTGTATTAAGAGTGCTTCTCCAAAGATAAGGTAGAAAAGAGAAGGCGATATCATTTCTTTTTTTTTTTTTTTTTTTGGCGATATCATTTCTTGTTGCTTCAGTGATGTCAGAATCTTGGTGATTACTTAGGGAATCATGATCACTCTCTATAAGAACTGAAGAAAGCTTTTGTATTAATCTTTTTTAAATGGCTGAATTGTTGACTAAGTTTTAATTCCTCATAATCACCTTTACTTTTTAAAATTTGAAAACCTGTCATTTCCTGAAAATTTTCCTTTATAAATGTCAACTATAATATATTAATTCCTATTTCTATTATACATATCACTGTACTACTATATTGCATTTTTTAAAAATACCATTGATTATTAAGTGATGATTTGTTCTATATTCCGTTTTTAAAGGGAAAACTTACAAAGATTGCTTGAAGACAGAAGCTTTAAGGAAGAGATAGTGCATTTTAGCATTTCTGAAGATAATACGGTAGTGAAAACGGCCCACCGAGCAGATCTGTTTCCTGTTCTGATGAGGTATTTACCCTGTTTAAAACTGAATTTTTTTAAAAGTTAATTACAAAAGTAATTGTGAATATGGTATTATGATTCATTCAGTGATTATAATGGAATATTCCATTTTTTATTTTGTTTTTTTTTTTAACAAAGTCAAATTGTTATAGAGACTTATTTTAAAATATTTTGTCTGTAACATAAGGAAAGATCTTGCCATGCAGTTATTTTAATAATAATGTTAAAATTAAATCCTGTATTCCTCTTAAGTTTTATTATTGAGAAATAATAAAAATAATTCATTCATTTGGTGTATAACTAATTATGAGGTATAAAAGCTGTTGATTTTTGGTATTGATTATTTAAACATTCACATTATAAACCTTTGTTATTAGCTTTAATTGTTTTCATTGAATTTTCTTGGTTGAAAAAGCAATAGTCAGTAATAGTCATCAAATTGTTAGTCTCCTAAAAAACCCTTTGAGGTTCCATTTTACTGAAAAAAAAGTAGGGAATCCTTGCTCCTTCTTTGAGGGCTTGGTATGACCTAGCTTCAGACTTCTTGTCCAACCACACCACTTCCATTCCCTGGCCCCCTCGGAGCCCATCTCAAAGTCAGTGGACCTGCTGGTCCCTGTGCTTGGAACACGTGAGCACTAGCTCTTCTTTTGCATTCAGTCTCCTCTCGAATGTCATTGTCAGGTTGCCTCCCTTCACCACCTTGTGTAAAGTCCCACCTTCCTTTAATCACCTTTTAGTCCCTTAACCTTGCTTTATTTTTCTTCACAATCATCTGACATAGCCTCTTGTTTATCATTTGTTTCCCCTGCCAGAAGGTAAACTCCATGGTCTATAGTGAATCTAAGCCTAATTAATCTAATTTAATTAATTTTTAATCATACAGATTTTTTTAAAACCTCTTTTTTCTGTTTTTTTTTTTTTTTTTTACTTTGCATATTACCCACACAGTATAGAAGAATTGACTGTGGTGGTAGTGTTTGTGGTTGTCCTTGTCTTGCTGCTGGATTTAACAGTAATGTTTCTGTTGCAACCCTTCTTAAAATTTGTTTTGCTCCTTCTTGGCGGGGGCTGTCACTGAGATGCTTTCAGGGGCCCACAAGGTTAAAGCTTTTTTCAAAATACTACCCAGGGAGGTGGGGCAAGATGGCGGAAGAGTAGGGTCCCCAAGTCACCTGTCCCCACCCACTTACCTAGATAACTTTCAAATCATCCTGAAAACCTATGAATTCGGTCTAAGATTTAAAGAGAGAACAGCTGGAACGCTACAGTGAGAAGAGTTTGTGCTTCTGTCAAGGTAGGAAGATGGAAAAAAAAAATACAGATGGAAAAAAGCATCCAAGGGGGAGCTCATTTTAGACATAAGAACACCTACAGCCTGAAAATAAAAGGTTGGAGAAGCATTTACCATTCAGATGGTCCTCAAAAGAAAGCAGGGGTAGCCATCCTCATATCAGATAAATTAAAGTTTATCCCAAAGACTGTAGTAAGAGATGAAGAGGGACACTATATCATGCTTAAAGGATCTATCCAACAAGAGGACCTAATAATCATGAATATTTATGCCCCGAATGTGGGAGCTGCCAAGTATATCAATCAATTAATAACCAAAGTTAAGACATACTTAGATAATAACACTTATACTTGGTGACTTAAATATAGTGCTTTCTGCAATCGACAGATCTTCTAAGCACAACAAGTCCAAAGAAATGATACACTGGAGCAGATGGATTTCACAGATATTTACAGAACTTTACACCAAATGCAACTGAATACACATTTTCCTCAAGTGCACATGGAACTTTCTCCAGAAGAGACCACATACTGGGTCACAAATCAGGTCTTAACCGATACCAAACGATTGGGTTCGTCCCCTGCATATTTTCAGACCATAATGCTTTGAAACTAGAACCAAATCACAAGAAGAAGTTTGAAAGGATTTCAAACATGTGGAGGTTAAGGACCATCCTGCTCAAAGATGAAAGGGTCAACCAGGAAATTAGGGAAGAATTAAAAAGATTCATGGACACTAATGAGATGAAGATACAACCATTCAAAATCTTTGGGATACAACAAAAGCCATCCTGAGGGGGAAATACATTGCAGTACAAGCATCCATCCAAAAACTGGAAAGAACTCAAATACAAAAGCTAACCTTGCACCTAAAGGAGCTGGAGAAAAAACAGCAAATATATCCTACAACCAGCAGAAGAGGAGAATTAAAAAAGATTCGAGCAGAACTCAATGAAATAGAGACCAGAAGAACTTTGGAACAGATGAACAAAACCAGGAGTTGGTTTTTTGAAAGAATTAATAAGATAGATAAACCATTAGCCAGCCTTATTAAAAAGAAGAGAGAAAAGATTCAAATTAATAAAATCATGAATGAGAAAGGAGAGATAACCACCAATACCAAGGAAATACAAACGATTTTAAAAACTTATTATGAGCAGTTATATGCCAATTGTCTTCTAGACAATCTAGAGGAAATGGACTCATTTCTGGAAAACCACAAACTACCAAAACTGGAACTGGAAGAAATAGAAAACCTGAACAGGCCAATAACTAGGGAGGAAATTGAAGCAGTCATCAAAAACTTCCCAAGACACAAAAGTCCAGGGCCAGATGGCTTCCCAGGGGAATTCTATCAAACGTTTAAAGAAGAAACCATACCAATTCTACTAAAGCTGTTTGGAAAAATAGAAAGAGATGGAGTACTTCCAAACAGGTTCCCTGACCAGCATCACCTTAATTCCAAAACCAGACAAAGACCCCACCAAAAAGGAGAATTATAGACCAGTATCCCTGATGAACACAGATGCAAAAGTTCTCAACAAGATACTAACCAATAGGATCCAACAATACATTAAGAAGATTATTCACCATGACCAAGTGGGATTTATCCACAGGATGCAAGGCTGGTTCAACACTCGTAAAGCAATCAGTGTGATTGATCATATCAACAAGAGAAAAAACAAGAACCATATGATCCTCTCAAGAGATGCAGAGAAAGCATTTCACAAAATACCGCATCCATTCCTGATCAAAACTCTTCAGAGTGTAGGGAGAGAGTGAACATTTCTCAGCATCTTAAAAGCCATCTACAAAAGGCCCACAGCAAATATCATTCTCACTGGGGAAACACTGGGAGCCTTTCCCCTAAGATCAGGAACAAGACAGGGATGTCCACTCTCACCACTGCTATTCAACATAGTACTGGAAGTCCTAGCCTCAGCAATCAGGCAACAAAAAGAAATAAAAAGCATTCAAATTGACAGAGAAGAAGTCAAACGCTTCCTCTTCGCAGATGACATGATACTGTACATAGAAAAACCAAAAGACCCCACCACAAGATTGCTAGAACTCATACAGCAATTCGGCAGTGTGGCAGGATACAAAATCAATGCCCAGAAATCAGTGGCATTTCTATACACTAACAATGAGACTGAAGAAAGAGAAATTAAGCAGTCAATCCCACTTACAATTGCACCCAAAAGCATAAGATACCTAGGAATAAACCCAACCAAAGGAGTAAAGGATCTATACCCTAAAAACTACAGAACACTTCTGAAAGAAATTGAGGAAGACACAAAGAGATGGAAGAATATTCCATGCTCATGGACTGGAAGAATTAATATTGTGAAAAAATGTCAATGTTACCCAGGGCAATGTACACATTTAATGCAATCCCTATCAAAATACCATGGACTTTCTTCAGAGAGGTGTAACAAATCATCTTAAGATTTTTGTGGAATCAGAAAAGACCCTGAATAGCCAAGGGATTTTTTTTATTTTTATTGTTTTTATTATTTTTATTTTTTATTTTTTTAGCCAGGGGCATATTAAAAAAGAAAACCAGAGCCGGGGGCATCACAATGCTGGATTTCAAGTTGTACTACAAAGCTGTGATCATCAAGACAGTGTGGTAGTGGCACAAAAACCGACACATAGATCAGTGGAACAGAATAGAGAATCCAGAAGTAGACACTCATCTTTATGATAAACTAATATTCAACAAAGCAGGGAAGATTATTAACTGGAAAAAGACAGTCTCTTCAATAAATGGTGCTGGGGAAAAAAATAAATAAATAAAATAAAAATAAATAAATAAATAAATAAATGGTGCTGGGAAAATTGGACAGTCATGTGACACCATACACAAAGATAAACTCAAAATGGATGAAAGATCTAAATGTGATACAGGAATCCATCAAAATCCTAGAGGAGAACACAGGCAACATCCTTTTTGAACTTGGCCACAGCAACTTCTTGCAAGATACATCCATGAAGGCAAGAGAAACAAAAGCAAAAATGAATTATTGGGACTTCATCGAGATAAGAAGCTTTTGCACACCAAAACAGTCAACAAAACTCAAAGACAACCTACAGAATGGGAGAAGATATTTGCAAATGACCTATCAGATAAAGGGCTAGTTTCCAATATCTGTAAAGAACTTATTAAACTCAACAGCCAAGAAACAAAGAATCCAATCATGAAATGGGCAAAAGACATGAACAGAAATTTCACAGAGGAAGACATAGACATGGCCAACAAGCAAATGAGAAAATGCTCCACATCACTGGCCATCAGGGAAATACAAATCAAAACCACAATGAGATACCACCTCACCCCAGTGAGAATGGGGAAAATTAACAAGACAGGAAACAACAAATGTTGGAGAGGATGTGGAGACAGGGGAACCCTCTTGCACTGTTGGTGGGAATGTGCACTGGTACAGCCCCTCTGGAAAAGTGTGTGGAGGTTCCTCAAAGAGTTAAAAATAGATCTGCCCTACGACCCAGCAATTGCACTGCTGGGGATTTACCCCAAAGGTACAGATGCAGTGAAATGCCAGGACACGTGCACTCCGATGTTTCTAGCAGCAATGTCCACAATAGCCAAACTGTGGAAGGAGCCTCGGTGTCCATCGAAAGATGAATGGATAAAGACGATGTGGTTTATGTATGCAATGGAATATTACTCAGCCATTAGAAACAACAAATACTCACCATTTGCTTCAACGTGGAGGGACCTGGAGGGTATTATGCTGAGTGAAATAAGTCAATCGGAGAAGGACGAACATTATATGGTCTTATTCATTTGGAGAATATATAAACGTTAGTGTAAGGGAATAAAGGGAAAGGAGAGAAAATGAATGAAAATATCAGTGAGGGTGACAAAACATGAGAGACACCTAACTCTGGGAAATGAATAAGGGGTAGTGGAAGAGGAGGTGGGCAGGGGGCAGGAGGTGACTGGCTGGTGGGCACTGAGGGGGGCACTTGGCGCAGTGAGCACTGGGTGTTATGCTATATGTTGGCAAATTTAACTCCAATTAAAAAAATAAAAAAAAAATACTACTCAGACACCTTTTCCCACTCTGCCAACATTTGTGCTGACAACGCAAAAAACAAATGTAAAACTGCCAGTGCCTTAGCACTAATCACGACAGTGGCTCCAAACCATACAAGTCAGTCTTCATTGTCACACAGCTGGTGTTTAAGAAAAAAAAAAACAAACGCTAGTTTCATTTCATGTTCTTGGTGAATCTTAATCCTTGAGTGCTTGTCATTGTATTGATTTATATGACAAAATGGGAAGTGCGCATAAAGCACTTCTGAATATTAGTTATCCCATTGATTGGCATGTTTTCCAAATAACCAATGCATGCTACACAATCATTCACAGCTAAAGATCAATTCAAAGTGCAAGATAGGGGATCCCTGGGTGGTGCAGCGGTTTGGTGCCTGCCTTTGGCCCAGGGCGCGATCCTGGAGACCCGGGATCGAATCCCACATCAGGCTCCCGGTGCATGGAGCCTGCTTCTCCCTCCACCTGTGTCTCTGCCTCTCTCTCTCTCTCTGTGACTATCATAAATAAATAAAAATTAAAAAAAAAAAAAAAAAAAGAAACTACCACTTGTTGAGGTCTGGTATAGTATCAAAGTGGAATATCCACAATTATCTCAAAAGAATTATCTGAAAGTTTATGAAATATTTTTCCCTTCTCCAACTGCATATTTGCTTACGGCTGGCTTTTCTGCAGCTGTAACATAATGCAGCTGATTAAATGCAGAAACAGATAGGAAAATCCAGTTATTTTCTAATAAACAAGACAATAAAAAAATGTGGGGAGGAAAAATTAAAGTATGCCTTTAGGCTTACTAATTTTTGGTGGGGAGAGGTTTGGAAGATAAAATTTTTCATTAAAAATGTTACTTACGTTAACTCATTTAAATTTCTACCAAGATAGGGCACCGTGGCTTAGTAGGTTAAGTGTCTGACTTCAGCTTGGGTCATGATCCTAGGATCCTGAGATCCAGTCCCACGTCAGACTCCCTGCTTCTCCCTCTGCCCCTCCCTCCTGCTTGTGCATGCTCACACATGTCTTCACACAACGCTGTCTCTTATGCTCTCTTTCTCAAATAAATAAAATATTTTTTAAAAATAACTTCTACTAAGATAAATATCAGTAAATAAAACTCACACAACAGCTCTTTGGGGACCTCAAAAATGCTGATGAGTATAAAGGGGTTCTAATATTGAAAAGTTTAAAAACCACGGTGTTTAAATTTTGAATGTTAAAGCAATAACATTTGTTATAAATTAACACTTGTACTAAGAATGTAAGTCCTATGACTAGGGTGTTTAGTATTTTATCAGGAATGGATGTTGAATCTTTTTAGAATGTCTATTAAGCATGGATTAAAATGATAATATTAATTTTTCCAATGAGCCATTGATCTATATCAACGCATTAGACTTTGCTAGTGATTGTTTCTTGTTTTCCTGGGGTAAATTTAATACTGTTTTAATGCAGCACTGGATTCTGTATTTAGAAATGGGTTTTATGTTTATAAGCAAGAATGGTATATAATTTTATTTTTGTTCATCATCTCATCTCAGTATCACAGTTATACCACCTTCATAAATGGAAAAGGACTGTTCCTTCTTTCTCTTATCTATGAAACTTCATAGCATGGGAATTAGTTTTCCTTAAAAATTTAAAAAATTCATCTGAGTTTCATGTTTACTCATGATTACTCTTCTGTTCAGGTTTTCTTCTTAAGTTCCTTTTCCTTATTTGTTTTGTTTTGTTTTTTTCTTTTTCAGAAAATTACCCACTTAAGACTTTCCAGTTTCCTTATTTTACTTAGTTGTATTCACTTATTTCCTTTTAATCTACATATTCTTTTCTTTTTTCTTTTCCTTTTTTTTTTTTTCATTTTCATTTGGCTTGCCTATTTTACTATTTTTTTCCTTCTACAAAGAACCACCTTTTGGCCTTTATTTTTATTATTTTCTTCTTCCTGTTTCCCTCAGCCATAGTTTTTGTTGTTGTCATTGTTTTTCTAAATTTTATATGTTCAATATCTAATTTCTATTTTCATCCTTCCTTGTTTTAAGTCTTTTGAATTGCTCTTCTAACCTCTTAGAAAAACAAAATGACTAGCATTATGTTTTAGGATTCATGTGCAAACAAAATAATGTTCTTTTGACTTTTTAGAATTTTGTATGGCCGAATGAAGAATAAGACTGGCAGTAAAACTCAGGGGAAATCTGCTTCAGGCACTCGTATGTCCATTGTTCTGAGGTTCCTTGCTGGGACCCAACCAGAGGAGATCCAGATGTTCTTAGACTTGCTGTTTGAACCTGTGAAGCACTTCAAGAATGGTAGCTATCAACTTCCTGCTACTCTGAATGTGTGTTGTCTGCTGTAGACTTTGAATGTCTCAGGCTAGATTTCCCATGCTCTTGGACATCTTCTAATAGGATTATTCTTCCCAATCTCATTGGCTGCCTTTTGGCTAAAGTATAATCATTTTAAAATTTTGATTAAATTAGATGGAGCTCATAGTTGATCCTGGAGATTACCATCATCCATGGATCAATAAGCCCCTAATTAGAAAATGTGTATTTTGGGAGGCACCTGGTTGGCTCAGTCGGTGGAGCATGTGACTCGATCATGAGGTTGTAAGTTTGAGGCCCATGCTGATTATAGTGATTACTTTAAAAAAAAAAAAAAAAGAAAGAAAACTAAAAAGGAAAGAAAAGGAACATGTATTGTTGTTGTGCATTTAGGCATTTGAAAAATGTTATTTACCCAAGTATAATGAATAGGTTTTTCTTTATCCATTCACAAAGTCATTTATCTATGGAGTAATGATTTGTTGAATACCTCCTGTACACTTTTCACTTTTGAAAGCAGAAAAGTAAGTATTGATGCTCTCAACCACACCACCTAAACAAAGTAGAGGTAATAAGTAGGTACAGTGAGCTGATTCTCCATATCTAGGAGAATGCCATAGACCAACAGCTCTATGGTCTATTCTCTGGTATGCAGTGTTAGTAATTAATTAACAATAATAATAGCTCACATTTATTGAGTGCTTACTTCATGCCAGATGTTATAATGGGCTCTTTTGCGTACAACTCCGTTGATCCTTTAGACAGCCTCCTGAGGTATCATTACCTGACCATTCCCATTTTACCAATGAGGAAACTGAGCCTTAAAGAGTTTAGTATTTTGCTTATGACTATTCAGCTAGAAAATGGCAAATCTGGCAACCCCGGTGGCTCTGCAGTTTAGAGCCACCTCAGCCCAGGGTATGATCCTGGAGGCTCCAGGGATCGAGTCCCGCGTTGGGCTCCTTGCATGGAGCCTGCTTCTCCCTCTGCCTGTGCCTCTGCCTCTCTCTCTCCCTGTATCTCTCATGAATAAATAAATAAAATCTTAAAAAAAAAAAAAAAATGGCAGATCTTTCTGACTACAGAATCTCTACTCTTATCCCAAAATTGCTTTGCCTTGGGCAAACACAGGTATTTATTTGTACATTAATGTGTTGGATGAAGTTTTGTATTTTTTCTGTGATAATGGGTTCAGCTGTTAAAATGTTTTTGTTCAGTATAATATTGCCCTGTGAAGGAAGTTGGCCCTGATGAAGACAAAGGCTTTTTGCTCAGTGAAACAACTTCCATTGTAAGAGGGCAGCTATAAATGATACTCTTTAAAATAAATAAATAAATAAATAAAAAATAAATGATACTCTTTATTGGCTAGATTATTTAGGTGTATGAATTAGTAAGCTCATGATTCCATACCGGTTGGTTTCAAGTAAAGCTCAAGCAATAACAATTCAAGTCTTTTAAGTAAATTATAGAATCAATTTGGTACCTGTTTATAAAGGACTATTGTTTTATTCATTCACCAGGGGCGGCAAGAGAAAACATTTGATTCTCAGCACTTGAGAAGCTTCTAATGTAGCAGACAGGACATTTTCTCTGAAACTGCTCAAGTCAACATAGACAGTGAAAGCTGAGAATGAGAAAAATGTATAGGAAGTCCCTAGGTAGAACAAAAGACTATTGATAACTCAGGTTTGGGGAAGTAGTCTAAATAGGATGAGAATGGGGCTTAGAGACTTAGTCCTGGCACAAGTTTCTCCTTTATTCTCAGTTTCCTGATCTACAAAGTGCTAATACTAAAACCCAACATGCCTAGCTCATTGAATATTTGGTAAGAGAATCAGGAGAAAATACATTAGGAAAGTATATTATCATCTATAAATCATTAGAACAGAAAATACTGTATCATTGAGGGAAATTAAAAGGAAGCTGTAATTAGAGAGTAAGTAACTAATATTTGCTTTTACATGCTATCTAGGAGAATGCCATTCTGCTGTCATTCAAGCAGTAGAAGACTTGGATTTGTCTAAAGTTCTGCCTTTAGGTCGTCAGCATGGTATTCTAAATAGCCTTGAAATAGTATTGAAGAACATTAGTCATCTGATCAGTGCATACTTACCAAAGATTTTGCAGATACTGCTATGCTTGACAGCAACTGCATCACACGTCCTCGACCAACGAGAAAAGGTGAGAGAGATTCACTGCAGTTGCTTTCTTCTTGGGCCAGTAAGAGTCTGCATTTCACTCGGAAAATTGGTTGGGAGCTGAATATCTAGCAGTCTTCACTGTTCTAAATATTTATGTGTAGTTGGAGAATGCAAATTATTGGTCACCCTTGAGCAACATGGGTTTAAACTGTGTGAGTCCACTTATAAATGGGATTTTTTCCCCAATAAACACAGCACAGTACCATAAATATACGTTCTCTTCCTAATTATTTTCTTAATAATCATTTCTCTAGCTGACTTTATTATAAAGTAAGAGTACAGTATGTAGTACATATAACATACAAAGTATGTGTTAACTGTTTATGGTGTTAGTAAGGCTTCCAGGCAACATTTTGGAAGAATAAAAAGTTATGCATGGATTTTTTTACGGTGTAGGGATTAGTGCCCCTGACCCCTGCATTGTTCAAGGGTCAGCTGTGTGTCACTTGTATATTTTAAAGAGATTCAAATAATAGGATGTGAGTTAGTTCTGTACACATCTCAGAAGCTCAAGTCAGGGATAGTTGAGCTGATATTTCTTATTTTAATTTCAAGAGCTTAGAGGTATAGGATATCTTCCAGCACTATCCAGAATGGTTGGAGAATGAACAAAATACTGTTAATAATATCATTCTTGTTATTTTGAGATAAGAGTTGCCAGAGGTCTTTTAAAAGTAAATGCTTGCCTGGTATAAGTGCAACGTTTTGAATAAAGAAAGAGAAGCAGCAAGACCTGGCAGCCACCTAATTGCCAGAGGCCTCACAAGTTAGTGCTCAGTAAATATTTTCTGAATTGCAGTAAAGGCAATATATTTATATTCTGTTGGAAGAAGTATGTGGGCATAAGTATACTCTCTGGGGAGCTTAGGGAAATTTAATGTCCTTATGGACTAAAGGCTTCTTAGTGGGACTTGAAGATCTAGACTCAGATTTCTACTGTAAATTCTCAGTTAATGATAAATAGGCATGGTTTTAATTGGGATAAAATCTTTTCATTTGATTTATGGATATGCCTGGTCAACTGCCTTTCAGATATGGTCATGATAACTGAAAATTGACAGCCAAAATTTTAGGCTGTTTTTTGGGCCACACACAGTTATAAATCTGCTTTAGTGGTAAATAATATTCTCTGATTACCATGCTCCAGGGATTTAGAATACATCTTCTGTTTTGTTAGGCACCATTTTGTTTTCTTTATTCTTTCATTCATTCCTCCAACAAATATTAATTGAGCCCCTGTTATGTGACAGGCACTGTTCTAAGCACTGGAAATGGAACAGTGAACAAAGTAAACAAAAATTCCTGTCCATTTATTCAATAAATATTATTTCACACCTCCTATCTACCAGACATCATTCTAGGTGGGGAATGAGACAGGTTTATATCCATTGACTGACCTGAGCCTGGACTCTTCCTTCTCACACTGATGCCTGAAACTCCCCGCAGGAATCTGGGGGACGTACAGGACTCTACCTCATCTGTTTACCATCTCAGGACTGACTGTCCTTTGCTGCCTGCTGTCTAGTAGCTGAAAATCATTGTCTCATGTATTCCCTTTAGTTTTTAGTTGCTTGAGAGGGAAGGCCAAATCTAGTCCCTGTTGATCCACCTTGAAGAGATATGGAGAAACCATGAGAGAGGAGCAGCCACAGTCCTCTAACACAAGCTAGGAACAGCTCATGTTCTCAACAGCTAGAGCAGAATCCTCCTAATACCCAAGGCACCAGGAAGATTCCTAGGCAGGGGATTGCCTCAGTAGGGGAACCAGATTAGCTCTGGAGTAAAGGCTGCCCTGGCAACACCTTACAGAGCTGACAAAGATCAGACTTTTCCCAAGCAAATTAATTGCATCTGAGAACAAAACTCAAAAGCTTTCAAATGATGTAAATGAAAACAAAATTCACAATGTCTGACATCCAGTCAAGTTTTACCAGGCATGCTAAGAAGGATGAAAATTTTCCTCATAATGAGGAGAAAAATCAGTCAATAGAAGCAGACCCAGCAGTGGCACAGATGATATAATTAGCCAAAAACTTAAAAAAGGTAGTAGGAGTATACTCCATAGATTCACAAAAGTAGAGGAAAACATGAGCCTGTTGAGGAGAGAGACATGAGGATGTGAAGAATTTAAAATAAAATGAGAGGATGTGATAGGAAATGACCAAACTGGGAATGGATGGTCAGTGTCGTGTCTGAGGAGGTGGTATTTGAACTCATGTATTTACCCAGCTATGGGAAGAACATTTCAAGCAGAGAAAAATGACTAGTGGTGCCAAGTTGTGGAGGTAGAGCCGCTTTGGCACATTCTAAGAACAGAGGGCAAGATAGCTAGAGCACAAGGAGCGAGAAGAAGCCTATCACATAAGGTTGAGAGGTAGGTGGGGCCTCATGGGCTTATGGGTTCCACATGGATTGACTCCAAAGTATACTGGAAAACCTGAAAAGGTTTGAAGCCAGGATAAGGTCTCTCTGATGTTTTTAAAATTTCACTCTGCTTACTCTGTGGGAAAGAGGCTGGGGGGGCAGGCAACAGTGGAAGCTGAAAAGAAGTCTTGGGAAATTCTTTCTCTCTGTTATTTAAGAGCTTCATGGCCACAGGAAGAACTCTGAGAATTTTCATTTTGTGCCAAATAGTGAGTGACAATGACTTTATCTATATATGGATATATTAAATCATGAAAGGTTAGAGATTTTATAAACCGTGTAAGTTCTCTGACTTGTTGGTTAACTTAGAAGAAGTTACTCAGTAATGCAGCTTTACTCCTGAGTCAACAGTCAGTAACTCAAAAAGTCATTTATGCAATTTCATAGATCATTAGTTAGTGAGGTGCTAAACTTTTTGACAGTTTGGAGCTTTTAAAAAAAAATATTGGACAAGTTCAAAGAATTCCTTGAGGTACCGTAATGAATTACTGTATAGTAATACTGCTTAAGTAAGTTAAACTTTGTTGGTGGGTTTGAGCTAAGTTACACATTTACATTTTTTGTATCTTTTAGTTCCTCCAAGTCATGGACTGACACTGAAGTGTATATCACAGGGGTTGTTTTGGTTTTGCTTTCATTATTTTGGAACATTTAAACAATGGAATAACTCAGGCATATGGACTATTCCTCTGGAACTAGAGTCTACAATTGCTTCCTGGGCTTTTCTCAAGTTTACTGAAAATTATTGATTAAACTGGGCAGCTGGCACCATAGTAACAGATGTGGATCCTACACAGGGCAGTGGGAAGAGGGAGAAGGTGGGGGTGTCTGACTTGATATCATATTTTTGCTAAGGTTAGTTTCTTAAACTTGTTCCAGGGGATCATGATACCATGTTTTTTTCAAAAGCAGTAATAATTTTTATCTTTCAGTGAACATGACAGAGCTGATAATGAAAATACTGCCCTAGAAATGAAGCAAAGCACAGTGACCTGCAACTGTATCCCCTGGGGCTTGCCTGTTATCTCCTGTCTTTGTAACTTGCATAAAGAGATAATTAGCCAAAAGTAGATGGTAGAAGCCTGATGGGTACATGAAATATGATGATACCTGAGACCTTGCATGGCATATTAATAAATTTTTATTCCTTTTCACTTGCCTTTAAAATGTGTTGTCCTAGATTCAGATACTTCCATTGATCAAAGTATCCAGTTTTCCTGACAGTATAACTTCCCTATTCATTTTTTTCATGATATTATGGCCATAAAACTTGATGTTCATTATATTATTGTGTTGTCTTCATAAATTTCAGGGTGGTGTTTAATTTTTGTAGATAATTAAGTCCCATGTAAAAATAAGTTGCCACTTATATATCCAGAGCCCACAGTATATTAATCAAATGGAAAAACAATCAGAAGTTGCACCTTTCCCCATATATTTGGTTTTTACAACATTCCTTTAAGATCCACTAGAAATTCTACCTCTTTCATGAAGCTTTTCCTTTTTTCAAATTTATAATTCCTCTCCTATTGAGTATCTTTGTCATTTTCAGTCTGTCACATAATTTAATACATTTTCCTTCAGTGAGATTTTAAGCTGAAGTCAGAACTATGGCTGTCATGCCATTGGGGTCATTGGTGGGGCCTGAGTAAATTATTCTACTCAGAGCCTGAACAAACTGGCCACATATTTATGATTTTGTAACTCATAGGGAAGGGGGGTGCCACTAGAAGTAGTTATGTTATGAAAGAGGTTTGCTGTTAATTCAGACTCCCACCCTCTCCAGCCTTTGTGCCTCTAAACAGATAAGTTTTGATTTTTTTCAAATTATATTTTTCTTTAAATTATGTATTCTGAGATCTTCCCATGCCTTGATTCAGGCACCTCATTCTCTTATACTGTATGAAGTATTTAATATATAGAAAGACAGTAAATTCTTTTAACTAGTCTCCTAGACTAAGTTACAAGAATAATTGAAAACTCCTAGCTTTAGAAAAAGTAAAAAATAATAATACAAGTTATGAAAACAAAAAAGAAAGTGACTTTCATTTGATATAAAGGTTTAATTTTTCCCCCTAATCTAAGGCATCGTGATGTCAAAAACTAAAAAAAAAGTTTTGTTTTATTTAGAATGTTCTGTTCATAGGAAGAAATCAGGGTTTTATTTGAGACAATTAGTTGGATAAAGAAATACAACAATGTAGGACACAAGACAGCTGTTTGACTTGTGATCCCCCCTCCTCACGGACACTTTAACATAATGGAGCGCATCTCACCATTTGATCTTTTTAAGTCTCTCCTTTCCCATTTTGTTCAATGAGAACAGCAATACTATAATGCTCAGTGGAATTTCCATGTGATTCAGAGCCAGAGTCACAAGACTTAATAATAGGATTTCCAGTTTGATTTTTAGTCATCTGAGCAATAGTGCCTCCTTAAGGAATCAAAGATAAAAAATGAAATAACTTTTTTTTTTTAAGGGAAGATCTTTGTTTTACAGATACAACTCAGGTTTATTAACCCACTGAAAAATTTAAGACGTCTTGGAATCAAAATGGTAACTGACATCTTTTTGGATTGGGAGTCTTACCAATTCAGAACAGAAGAAATTGATGCTGTCTTTCACGGCGCCGTTTGGCCCCAGGTGAGCTTTGTTACTACACTCTGCATGGATACCTTCTGCTTCTTCCTTTATTATTGTGTTATTTAACCAGGGCAGTCCACACCCAGACACTAGTGCCTGTCCTGGTCTTTTCTTTTACGGCGAGTCTTTCTTTGCTTCTGGAAGTTTTAGAAATGTTTTCTTGGGGCAGCCCCGGTGGCTCAGCGGTTTAGCACCACCTACAGCCCGGGGTGTGATCCTGGAGACCTGGGATCGAGTTCCGCGTCGGGTTCCCTGCATGGAGCCTGCTTCTTCCTCTGCCTGTGTCTCTGCCTCTCTCTCTCTCTCTCTCTGTGTGTCTCTATGAATAAATAAATAAAATCTTAAAAAAAAAAAAAAAAAAGAGCATTCATGCCAGACAAACAAGTCCAAGTTCAAATCTCAGCTCTGCCTTTAAAAAAAAAAAAAAAAAAAAAAGAAGAAATGTTTTCTTGCCTCCACTGTCACCTAAAGCTCAAGAGCTGGTTTCTGTAATACCATGACATTTATACTTAAGGTCAATTTGAATATGGTTGTGTCTCTTAAGCAAATGGAATGTAACTGTTGTGGCACCTCAATGATGTGTCTCTGGATTTTGAGAAGATAAAATACAGATATTCTTGTTACATATTTCCTTGTTTGTAATCATTTTGTGATGAAACTATAGCTAAAAAGAGTTTAGAGGAGACTTGATTTTAGGAATTCTAGCTGCTTTAGCTCTGTCATTTCTAACCAGTTGAAACCTATAGTACCTCCTTCCTTTTAAATGTCTAGCACTTCTTGCTCATCTTTGTTATTTTTCCCCTGTAGATATTATTTTGGATTTCTTTTTTTTTTTTTTTTTTTCCTTTAAATGTTAATCTCTGCCCCTTGGCTTTTTTTTTTTTTTTTTTTTTTTTTTCCCCTTGGCTTTTTATCCTCTGGTGTGGTTTCTTTTTTTCTTTTCTTTTTTCTTTTCTTTTTTTTTTTTTTAAGATTTTATTTATTTAGAGAGAGAGGCAGAGACACAAGCAGAGGGAGAAGCAGGGTCCTCACAGGGAGCCCAATGCGGGACTCGATCCCCAGACTGGGATCATGCCCTGGCTGAAGGTAGATGCTCAACTGCTGAACCACCTAGGCGGCCCCTCTGGTGTGGTTTCTATACTGGTCCTGCTTTTCAGTTGTATTTTCCCAACAATTCTGTATATGTTTTTATTTTGTTTCTGTTTTTAATTTTGTCTTAGATCAGAAGGCTTGGATCTGAGAGTCAGTATTTTCCTACTCCTCTGCTGAAACTAATTAGTATCTGGAGCAGAAATGCAAGGTATGACCGTTTTTCTCCCACCTTTGAAAAGGACAGTGTTTTAAAGGACTTTAAAGGACTAGGTTTGACCAGAATGAGTCAAGGTTACTAATAATGTAATTTGTGGTGATATACCACAGATGTAGTTAAAGAGAATAAGGCAGCTGAATTTCAAAATATGCAGTTTAAAGAAAAATACAAGTTGCCAAACAATGTAATCCAAGAAATATACCTGTGCATGCATATAAATATAAAATGAAGTAGAAAATGTCTAGAAGAATACGTAAGAAACTACTAATGTTAAGTGTGGAGGTTTGGGTACCCCAGAGCAGGGAAGAGGTACTTTTTATGATATATCTTTGGGGTGTTCATTTATAATTTTAAAAAAACAGAAAATACAGGTAAAATAACATTTTACAACTTAAGTTAAAGATTGTAGGGTATATATTATAGCAAAACTTATATACTTTTACTAGTTCAGTTTCATTAAAAATCAAAAGTATTGGAATTGATACGGATGTTCTTCTAATGTGTAGTAATTGTTTCAGTAGTTTGATTTGGCCCAGAAAAGGGAAAAACAGAACGTGAAACATGGCAGATACAGGTTCCCACTGCTCTCTGAAAGTAGAGCATTCCTATGAGACCTTTCATAAGCTGAAATAGCATCAAACAAAGAGGTAATTACTACTAATTAAAATGGAAGAATGTTTTAGTGTTCCTAGATCCAAAAAATTACTTCTCTTAAGCTTTTCCAATACCTTGGGTCACATCTTGCTAAGGGATGCACAAAATAAATCGAGATAAAGCACAGATGCTCCCAGACACAGTTCACAGCTCTGGTGGCTGAATGCAGACACGCTGAGTGTAGTTTCTCGGGAAGGAACCTGACAGGGGCCACTGTCACTGCTCAAAAGGTGCATGCTGTCCCTGTAATGGCTTGCTGCAAAACAAATGGTGAAGTCTGTTTTAGCTTACCACCTTCTTTCATAAAAGCAAAGTGGTTATAACATGAATTTTTGAAAAGCCAGGGATACCTGTATTTATGCCAGCATATAAATAATACTATTTTTTGAATTCTTGCTTAAAAATAAAAACTGATTTGTAATTGGCATTCTATGTCTTTTTCCCAGTTACCACTTAAAATCAGAAAATTTTCACAGGCCATTTAGATTTCTTAGATGTCTCCTGTTCTTATGAAACTACGTCCAAATATATAGAGAGCTCTCATGGTCATAAGTCAACATCCTTTTGAGGACATTATGAGCTGTTCACAGGACCTTCCTCCATAGATGGTTCAGAGATGCTTGTGTCACAGACCTAATGCACATTTCCTGAAGAGTGTAGAAACATATGTTGTTTATCTCAGTGATGGAAACAGACTTAAGTTTGCCCTCATCTGTCTTGAAGAATGAAAGGTAGAATTAAAAAAAAAAACTGTTGATTCAGTAAATGCCAACATTTTAATATCTTGGGCATCACTTTTTACAAAATTGGTATCATACTATATAACCGGCTTTTGATTTTATTTTTTTATGTACCTTTATATCATGAATATTACCCCACGTCATTAAATAGTCCTCAGAAACAAACCAAATACCTTGACATCATCTTCCTCAGGAAAACCTGTTTAAAATATTTTTACTGGTAGTAAGGACTCTCTTATTTCCCAACTTGAGAAAGTAGTTTCCTATCTTGTCTTGTAACTGGACATTTATAAGCAGCACTTCATAGGCATGCTTGAGGAATGCTTCATAGTTGTATAATTTGTATGCAAATGACCCATGAAGGACATTTCATCCAAGAAGACTTGGCAATAGTAACTCCCTTTTATATTAGTTGGATCATTCGTTACTTAGGGTACAGACCTTCATCACTGGATGCTACCTCATCATATGTTCTGCAGTTTCTCTCTCATTATGGGTCAGAGAAAAATAGAAGCCACAGAGCAATAGAGGAGGTATGCTGCAGAACTTTTTAAAAATTTTTCTGTATGTAAAAAAATGTTTTCATACGTGAAAGAAATCTTTGGATGGATTGACTTTATTTGAAATCTCCAACAGCTGATGTGCGTATATTGTTGTGTGTGGGAGAATTGAAGAAAGAATATTTCAGAACCCCTTCATTGGAATGTGATTCTTCAGTAAAAAAAAAAAAAAAAAAAAATCCATTTTGAAGGATGGTTACAGTTTACATAGTGCCAGACATTTCAGCAGGTTTTCATCTACAGAGAAGTTGAGCATTTTACCTTGTATTTGGACAGATGCAAGTAGAGCTGAACTATAGCCAGTATCTTCAAGCTTATAACTCAGGTTAAATTGTCTCAGAAGTGAAGTGACCTCAGGACAACAAAAACTTGCTCCCTAACTAGAGTGATTATATAATCCCAATTGTATGCCTGAGGGCGAAAAGAGATGCTATAAATAATTAAGCCAGAACAACCAGCATAGACCAGGAGTGTCCCTGGCCACTCTCTAATAGCTGCTCTGGTTCTGACTGCCATGGCCTCCATGAGGCTCCATCTCTCCTTCCTCTGAGCTTTCCACCCCTGGAAGGGCCTATGATCACATGCCACCATTAGTACACTCATCTCTTAATAGCTGACCTACCTAAAGCTGCCTGAGGGCAGAGACTGTTTCATATTTATTACTGCATCTCCCTCCACAGGGGATTTTGTGCCCCTCTTAATCCGTGGTTAGTCAATATTCATTACATTTTCTTTTTTAAGATTTTATTTATTCATGAGAGACACAAAGAGAGAGAGGCACAGAGACACAGGCAGAGGGAGAAGCAGGTTCCATGCAGGGAGCCTGATGTGGGTCTCGATCCCAGGACTCCAGGATCACACACACCCTGGGCTGAAGGCGGCATTATACCGCTGAGCCACCCGGGCTGCCCGGTATTCATTACATTTTGAAAGGGACTGAAATTTCTGACAGCGCTGCCGTACACGGAGCATGTCTAGTGTACCTTGGCATCAGGTTATACTGCTGTTTAGTAAACACAGTATGGTCACTTAGAAGTTGCATTGAGTTTAAATGGGTTCTTGCTAGGACCTTGGCAGCAATCAAAGCAGTCCTCTCACCTTTTGTGCTTGAAAAAATGTTAAGACAGTGTACTGCATACTGTTAAGAGAACAGTCTCCAAAGCCACACAAACCTAGATTCAAATCCTAGCACCACTGCAGGTTGTTTGACAAAATTGGCCTCTCTGAGCCTCAGTTTCACCACCTGTAGAATAGAAATAATAGCAGTACCTACCTTACTGGTAATAGAGATGATAACATGTAAAGGACCCTGCTTGGTTCCTGCGCACGCTCTGCGTAATACCTGTTGGACAAAGATGTATGAATACAACCACCTAGAACTTTTCCTCAGTTTGTTACTACTATGTATATTATAGGTGCTTGAGCTCTTTTTCCAACAGTGATAAATTGGTGAAGCCATACTCTGAGTCTTTTTGGTTTTACCTTCCTGTTGATTGTTAAGAGGACTACATCCTTGACGTAAAACAATTGCTGGTTTTCCACTGGTGGAAAGCCTTTGTGCTCTTTACCCTGTTGGTGTGTTTTCTCTGGGTAGGATGCTCCTATCATTTATGTGAGTCTTTCATCTTTGATAATTGGGGATGGATTCACCCACCTCTCCCAAAAAATGATCCTGATCTCTGAATGTTGCATATCCTGGTACAGCAAATGTTTCTTTGGTCTGTACTCCTGATTCTTATGTTTGAAGCACTGGTTTTTTTGTGAGTGTATGCACATTCATGTTCTAGAAGGTTTCTAAATAAAAAAATAGCCTGTCTTCAATACATTTCTTTTAGAAAAGTCTTAGATTTTGGAGTTAGACTATGGCTCACATCTCAGCTTTACTACTTCTAGCTCAGTGGCTTTAGACAAGTCAGGTTTTTATCTGTAATGTGGGTACAGTGTTACCACATTATAGAGATGTTATGAGGATTAAATGAGAGATATACATAAAGTGCCTAAATACTATAATGTTCGTGAGGTGCCTAAAATTATCCATCCAATTTTAGATTTTAAAGTAATTTCCCTTTTGAGTAATCTTATTAGTGTTCATATATATATATAAACTCAATATGAAAATTCATATGGAATATGTTTTCAGAAATAAATGTATTGAGAAATAAGATGACAATTTCAATGTTTTTCTTTGCAGATACTTCCCTTTCCTGGCTAAACAGAAACCTGGATACCCAGAGTATGATATCCTAACCAACGTTTTTGCAATTCTCTCAGCAAAGAATCTCTCTGAAGCCACAGCCTCTATGGTAATGGATATAGCCGATGACCTTCTTAACCTTCCAGATTTTGAACCCACAGAAACACTTTTGAGCTTGCCAGTAACTGGATGCGTATACACAGAAAGTGCAGATGGTATGTGTGCTGTACAAAGCAAATGAGTCCTGGTTTTTGAAGTAGCATTTGTGCCCTCAGAAAGGAAAAAGTCAATACAATTTGACTCTTTTAATTACTTATATTATCAGAGTTTCTTTTGATAATAGGAATTAATGCCAATTCATATAAACTGAATTTTCTTTGCAGTAGTAGAAATTTAGATTACTTATGCTCCAGAACACTCAACTATCCATCAGGAAATTATTAAAGGACTTCCACTGCCGTGTCTCTGAATTCTTCCTGTCATATTATCCTAGCAGTTCTTTTACTACTACCAAAAATGGTTTAAATAAAACCTCAGGGATATCTTACATAAATTTTTAATTTAGCTAATAATACATCTATTATGACTAAGAAAATAAGTAATTTAATCTTTGGAGTTTAAATTTGTTAAATATTTATAAAAATTTGAGTGCTTTGTCATTATGAAGATAGTGTGTGATTATCCTTTAAGATAATAGTTAATTAAAATCAAAACATCACTGTTGTTTTTTGGTTTTGTTTTTGTTTTTTCAGAATCTATCACGATGGGAGGACGATTAATTCTGCCTCATGTACCTGTAATTCTCCAGTATCTCAGCAAAACCACAATAAGTGCAGAAAAGGTGAAAAAGAAAAAGAATAGGGCACAAGTCAGTAAGGAACTTGGCATTCTATCAAAGTAAGTGATACACTGGTCCTTAAAAGATAACATTACTATCCGTGGTTTTAATTTTTGCTGAATTGTATCTAGTTTTTCAATTATTTTAATAACAAGTTGAAAAGGTTTTCATTATTTTTAAATGCCCTCCCTTTTCAAGTTAATGTAGAATTCCTTTCTCTCCTGGAATATTCATTAGAAAACTTTTATGGCATCTTCATTTTATTATGAAAGAACAGTCTTCAAAATTCTAAAGTAGACTAGTAGATTTGTGTATTTTGTTCATTTAGAATTTTGAGTTACATGAGATCACTTGGTTTTCATATTTTTTTAAGTTTAATTGATAAAAATAATTCATTTAAAAGAGCAGGTTGTGGTTGTTTTGTTTTTTAAGAGTGGAGATCTTCCAAAGATTTTTAAAGATACTCTTTGGCAGTAGACCTAATAATATATAATTGTGATTTCTGTAGCAAGGTTGGTAAACAAGAGTGCAGAAAATGTTTCTATTTCAGCTCTAAATTGTTACAGTTTATTTCTGTTACCCCAACAATGACAAAAATGATATATTAGAGTCTTTCAAGAACTTTGAAATTTTTTATTTATACTATTGCATTTCTAAGTTATTCAGAATGGGAAACCACACAAAATACACTCATTAAATTTTATCGCAGGCTGTATGCTAGTGAAAAGAGGCTAAGAGATTAGACACCAGGAAGACCAACGTTTGAAAGGCCTGCTCTACTGCTTCTTAGCCATGTGACATCAGCTTCTCTAAGTCTCAGGATTTTTTGGACAAAATGGGGCTAAATATAATTCCTACATTGAAGAGTATTGTGGGAGTTAAATTGAAATACTGCACATAAAGCCTTAAAATGGCATTTAATGTTATTTTCTTTGTAAAAGAAATAGGTCAAATTATAGCATCGGTGTTTACTCTGACCCACCTATAAAATCAGACATTATAAGAGAAATAGATTAGTAGCCGTGAACCTGAAGTTGGAAAGTAGATACTGCTGAGTAAGTGTGTTAAACTGTTCCTACATGAACACATAAAAACCGTCTGTGTCTGTTACATGTTTTTCTACAAAATTTAATTTCTTAGAGAAGTATTCTTAACTTGTATGTCTTCCTTACATATCAGTTTTTCCCCTTCTCTAGGATCAGCAAGTTCATGAGAGACAAAGAACAGAGTTCTCTACTCATTACACTTCTCCTTCCTTTCCTCCAACGTGGCAATATTGCTCAGGTATAAATTCACAGGACATTGGCTTTGTCTTTAAAGTGGCACTTTATTATTAAGATTAATCAGCGAGCAGTAATTTTGGTGGTTAGATTCTGTGATGTATTTGTGAAAAGACTTTACACAGAAATATAAAATTAAAAACAGAGGAGAAACATTGGAACAGAGGTAGGAATGGGGGCAAGCAAAAGGGTGAAAGCATTCATCATCAATCCTTTCTTTAGCTTCCAATGCATTTCACGATTCTTTTCCCTCTCTCATTTTGATCAGTAAAAAATCTGGAGCCCAAGAAGTGCATCGTATATATGGATCACAGTTGTAGAACTGAATGAAAAGTCAGACTATATTAATATCACTTGTAGCTGAGTTTCTAAGATGGTTTTCAAACCTTAGTTCAATCTCGAGTCTTCCTGTGGCTCAAATTTAATGAAGCTTTAGTAGCTACACTATCTCTTACCACACAGTAATTCAGGAGTAGGGAGACCACAAATCTATAGATAACCGGAAGTGTGGATTTTTCTTTGGACTAGACAGTAGACAGTTTTATTCTATTTTCTATTAGAATTAAAGGGAGAAATTGTTAATGGACATTATTGTGGATTTTATGTTAAGATGCTAAGAACTTTTAAAGGCCTATAAAATAACTTTTATAATTACTACTTGTGCTTCTTATTCATGATTGTTTTCTATGCAGTAATACATATTTAAAGATTTTATTTATTTGAGACAGAAAGAAAGACCATGAAGGGTGGGAAGGGGCAGAGGCAGAGGGAGAAGCAGACTCCCCAATGAGCAAGGAGCCTGATGCACTCCCAGGAGCCTGAGATCATGACCAGAGCCGAAAGGCAGACGCCCAACCAACTGAACCACCGAGGTCCCCCCCCCACCCCCCCGCTTTTTAAGAATTTATTTATTTATTTGAGACAGAGAGTCTGTGGTATATAATAAAGTCAAGTTGACCAGTTTTCTAAATTACTGAAATGTTTCTCTTAATATTTCTTCTTAAGGATACAGAAGTTGATATTTTGATGACAGTACAAAACCTGTTAAAACATTGTCTGGAGCCTACAAGCTTCCTCAAGCCTCTAGCAAAACTCTTCTCGGTTATTAAGAATAAGTTGTCAAGACAATTGCTTTGTACAGTTTTCCAGGTCTGTAATACTCATTTTTACCCCAAACCACACCCCTTTTAAAAAAGATATCTGACGTATAACACATATTAACAGCTTTCTTGGTGCCAATATGATGTTTCATATAAATTTAAGTGGAAAGAGGGAGTTGAAGAGAGGAGGGCAGAAAAGTTAAGATTTTATTCAGTAATAATATACTATTTTGATTCCTTTTAGACGCTTTCTGATTTTGAGAATGGATTAAAATATATTACTGATGTTGTCAAGGTAAGAGAGAAAGTCTTATTTCTCTTTTGCTTCAAAATTATTATCATTTTTGTTTCCTTAAGATTTATATACCTTCATCTATGTTTTCTGTATTTCAATGTTTTCATTTCTTGTAGCTTAACGCCTTTGATCAAAGACATCTTGATGATATCAACTTTGATGTTCGCTTCTCAACATTCCAGACGATCGCCTCTTACATTAAAGAGATGCAAACTGTGGATGTTAACTACCTAATTCCAGTTATGCATAATTGTTTCTATAATATGGAGGTAGGTTTTTATAGCAAAAAATTTATGAATTTAAATTCTCGTTGTTTTGATAACACAACTATGTGACCTGATTTCTTAATTTGTGTTTTGAGCAAGACAAGAGTTTTTGTGTAAAATTTTTTTAATATTTTTTAATTTAAATTCAATTTACCAAAAAAAAATTTTCAATTTGCCAACATATAGTATAACTAAAATTTCTTTTAGTTGCAGGCTATTTTGTTTGGTGAAGACCATATGAGAACATTCTCATGATTGATTGATTGATTGATTTTACATTCTCATGATTTAAAAGACCAATATCTCGAATAAAATAATGCATGTGGAAGCACCTTGAAAAATCTGAAAGCTGTGTAGTAAAATCAGGAAATTTAAAAAGAAAAATAGGGAAATTGATAGAGATAGAAAGTAAGTTAGTAGTTACCAAGGGCTGCTTGGGGAGGGAGGACCTCTGATTGGGACAGGGTTTTGGTTTGAGGCTGATGAAAATGTTCTGAAGTTAGATAGCAGTGATGGTTACATAGCCTTGTGAATATACTATAAAAGCACTGAATTGTACACTTTAAAAGGATGAGTTTTATAGTATTTCAATTATATCAGTTTTTTGAAGTTTCATTTCTATATTACTTGACAATGTGCCCTCTTTTATTGATAAATATAAAGGGTTTGGACGATATTAAATACCATGTTTTTGTCACTCAATTAAAACCCAAAACTGGGGAAAATAAAACCCTTGGTTTATTGTTAACTATGTAAGGGTATCCGTAATCTCTTGGTGGAATTTTATAGTTATTCTCTGTTATTATGTAATTATGTAATATATGAAAAAGTAATCTCCCCATCTGGGGCTAATTCTTCATACTTCATGTCAAATTCCAGCACAGAGTTTTCCACATCACTGCCTGGTTGGCTGAGCTGGCAATACTTTTTCCACGTTCACTACCTACATTGCTCAAACCAGGAACTGGAACACAACTAACCAGAATTATATCAGCCAACTTTGTTATTTTCAGTGATCATGTGATATTGAATATTGAAAACTGGCTTAGTGCTTTTGTTCTTTTTGCTTGGAGAAATAAAACTAATTGAAAAGTCTATTTCATCATATTTTCCTAATCAGAGTTTTATTTTTCAGTAAGCATGATTTTTCAAAGTTATTTACTATAGGCATACCTCATTTTATCACACTTTGCAGATACTGTTGGGGGTTTTTTGTTTTTGTTTTTTACAAATTGAAGGTTTGTGGCAAGCCTGCTTTGAACAAGTCTTAATCAGTGCCATTTTCCCAACAGCATTTGCTTATTTTATATCTCTTTGTCATATTTTGGCAATTCTCAAGTTATTTCAAACTTTTTCATTATTATTATATTTGTCATGGTGATCTGTGATCAGTGATTATTACATACTGAAATCACAGATCATAATAAGTATTTTTTAATTAAGGTATGTACCTTGTGTTTTTAAACATAATGCTATTTCACACTTAATAGATTACAGTATAGTGTAAACATAACTTTTATATGCACTGGGAAACCAAAATATTCATTTCACCCACTTTATTGTGATTTTCACTTTGCTGTGGTGGCCTGGAACCGAACTCATAGTATCTCTGAAGTATGCCTGCCTAGCCCTACATCGGGTTCTTCCTTAGGTATGATGTACTTGGGGGACATTTCTTAGGAGGGAGTTTGCATAGAAGAGAGGCAACATTTTATAAACTCTTCCATTGGAAAGTAATATGCCATATTATAGTTATTACACAGAATAATTTGGGTTTTTTTTCCTGTTTCCAGTTAGGAGACATGTCTTTAAGTGATAATGCCAGCATGTGCCTAATGAGTATCATCAAAAAGCTAGCTGCCTTGAATGTCACAGAGAAAGAATACAGGGAAATCATTCATCGTTCACTCTTGGAGAAGTTAAGGAAAGGATTAAAGAACCAGATAGAGGTATTTGGGTTTGGAGTTGTATCTTTGTCTCTTACGTACTACTGTTATGGGTTTTGGTTTTGTTTTTAATTTTCCCTACTTATGCTGTTGTTGAAAAGCAGTCAGGGTTAGTACGTTTAATTAAAATACTTCATTGCATCAATACTTTCAAACTCTTGAGAGTGGGAATAGGAAGGAGAGTGACCCCCTCTGTGTTTACAGTGGGAACATTTTACTTAAAAAAAATGTACAAAAAAAAATTATAGTAGCTTTTTTTCCTGTGTTTCTTAGTATTACCTAGATAGCAAATTCTTAAAAAAAAATTTTCTCAACTTGGCATTTGCAGAATATTCAACAGGATTATACCACAGTGCTTTCCTGTTTAATTCAAACCTTTCCAGATCAACCAGAATTTAAAGACTTGGTGCAGCTTACTGATTGCCATGATCCAGAAATGGACTTCTTTGAGAATATGAAACACATTCAGGTAGAAGACAGTTCTGTGTTGTTTTTTTCCTGTGTATAAAATAAGAATTTCAAACTGTTCTGCTCATTTAAAAAGATACAATTTTCCAAAAAGTTTTGAGCTTCTCATTCCTTGGTCTTCGATTGTCAGTCATATTAGCGCAGAAAATGATCATTTTCTTGGGGTCTGTTTTCTTTTTTGGTTTACAAACCAAAACAATAGCGTCATATTTCTCTGCCATTTTCTAAGATAATGTATAAATACTTTAGGCTCTATCATTAAGTAAATGCCATGGATTCTCTCTGGAAGCAAATCAAGGCACAGGTGTTACAGGCTTACATAACACATGGCCTGTATTTCATTCCTTTAATCTTTTCATGGAAAAGGAACATGCTGAAATGGAGCTAGTTGTGGGTAAGTGTGTTCAGTAACTAATTCTTACTTTATTTAACTCACAGATTCACAGAAGAGCAAGAGCCTTGAAGAAATTGGCAAAACAACTAATGGAAGGCAAAGTTGTACTATCTTCTAAAACTCTTCAGAATTACATCATGCCTTATGCCATGACTCCAATTTTTGATGAGAAAATGCTCAAGGTAGGACATGAGATCTAGAAACCATTAAACCTCTACCCATACCAGGACACACTTTTCCAAAATGCATATGGAGTTGGTAACATCCATATTGATGTTGTCACCATAATTAGAGATTTAAAATATTTCTGAAGCCCTCAGAATGGTACTTGGCACATTGTAAATGCTGTATAAATGGTAGCTTTAATTTTTATTTTAACTATTATTAGCTCAGAAAGGCCAACCACAAAATATTTCCCCTTAGAAATAAATGATCACATTACAACATAGCATACTTTTATTTTTGTATCATAAGACTTAATTATGGTAAATGCCATTAATCAGCATTAACAATCATTATTTTTCCAAATGGCTCATAAGAAATGAATTCAACAATAGCTACCTTTTCTTTAGCACTATACCAGTTAAAGGAATAATCCTACTTCATCCTCACCACAGCTTAACCCTGTGGGGACTCTTGTTACTCTTTTATAGGAAAGTAACCTGGGAATAAGTGAGATATTTAACTTTCTCAAAGATGTACAGAATGAGAATCAGTATTTGAACTAAGGACTGTCTTCACTATTTTACTACATAGTACCAAAAACTGTCTGGCATGTTGTAAGGCCTTGATAGATATTTATTGATTAGGTTAATGAAAAGCAGTACTCAGAAATTTAAGTGTATTTGAGGTGATATCAGGATTTGTGACTTGAATTTACACTGTGTTGATCACATGGTGTTGTACAAAGTTAGATTTCCTCTTGTTTCAAAAATTTTTAAAGAATTACCTAAATAAAAAAGTACTCCTCTAAATTCCAGTTTAAAGTCAGTAAGCACAACCAACTTATACTTTGATGGCAGCAAAATAGGAAAAGGTGTAGATGCAAAACATAAATTATATTTATTTTGATTGATGTTAACATGATGTATCTTTTTAATGTTTTATTTTTAACATTTATCACTTTATATTTACAGTTGGTTTCTAGTATATAGTGTATAACTGGGTCTTGGTTTTATTGAATCTGACAGTCTCTGCCTTCTCATTAGTCTTAGGCCATTTACATTTATTTATTTATTTATTTATTTATTTATTTATTTATTTATTTAATTTATTTATTTATAGATTTATTTAAAGATTTATTTATGTATTTATGATAGACATAGAGAGAGAGAGGCAGAGACACAGGCAGAAGGGAGAAGCAGGCTCCATGCCAGGAGCCCGACGTGGGACTCGATCCCGGGACTCCAGGATCGCGCCCTGGGCCAAAGGCAGGCGCTAAACTGCTGAGCCACCCAGGGATCCCCGGCCATTTACATTTAATATTATTAATATGGTTGGGTTTAAATCGTTGATTTTATTTATTTTTCCGCTTGTCTCTTTTTTTTTTCCTTGGATTAGTTGGTTTTTTAAAATGATTTTATCTCTCTTGGCTTATTAGTTATCATTGAGCTGTTTTTTTGTAGGTTTTACCTCTGTATCAGTTTTAAACCATACCATACATTGTTAGTATTTTTGCTTTAAACAATTATCTTTTAAAGAGATTTTCAAAATAAGGAAAGATCTTTTATATCTGCTTACGTATTTATAATTTCTGGTCTCTTCCAATTATTTACAATTTTCCAGTCATTCCTTTGGGTAGATCCAGACATAATCCTGTATCATTTTACTCTTACAGGAAGACTTCCTTTAAATTTTTTTGTAGCACAGTTCTATTGTTGATGAATTCTTTCAGTTTTTATTTATCTTTTCTCATTTTTGCTTTTACAGACTGTTTCTAGGTATGGAATTCTAGATTGACAAGTTTTTTTTTTTCTTTCTGTTTTTTAAAGAAAATTGCTCTACTACCTTCTGGTTTATATAATTTCCAACAAGAAGTCATTCCTGTCTTTGTTCCTCTGAGTGTATCTTTTTTTTTTTTTTTTTTTTCTGGCTGCCTTGAAAATGTTCTCTTTAACACTAGTTTTAAATCATTCGATTACAGTGTGCCTTAGTGTAGTTTCCTTGTTTCTTGTGCTTGGGGTTTGTTGAGCTTCTTGGATCTACTGAGTTGTAGTGTTTTTCAAACATAAATTTTGGATATTATTTCTACAAAGATACTTTTGGGTCCCCTTCTTGCCTTTGGAGACCCCAGAATATATTAGGCCATTCAGACTTGTTCTAAATACACTGAGGCTCTTCTTTTTTTTTTTCCATTAGTTTTCTGGGCTTCATTTTGTTTCATTTCTGTATCACTATATCTCCAAGTTCACTAATCTTTTCTTCTGCAGATTCTAATTTGCTTTTAATCCCATCCAGTGTGTTTTCCCTCCCAGAACTATCTTTTTCATTTCTAGACATTAAGTTTGGGCCTTTTTTTTTTATTTCTTATCTCTCTCTGCTTAATATGTTCTTGCTTTCCTCTCCCTTCTTGATCTTATAGAATGTAATTTCATCATTTGTCTTACTGTCTTTGTCTACTATAGGTCTGTCATCTGTGTCATTTGGGGATCTGTTTCAACTGGTTGGTTTTTCTTGTGAGAGGTATTTTGCTGCTTCTTGGTATGCCTGTGCAGCTTTCCTCTCTGTGTAGCTCTCTCCTCTCTGATGCTCTGCCCTTTGGACACTACTTGGCCACATCCTCAACTCTGCCTCCGTACATTAGGGAGACCACTGAGCCCTTTGTGTGTTTCTCCTCCTATGAAAAGAACCTGACAGTTCTTTTCACACAGTGAATTAGGGCAATTATAAGACACACTTCATTTGCCTTTCTCTCAGGGAACACTGAACTGTACTGCTTGATGTCCAAAATCTGAAAACTGCTGTTTCATATATTTTTGTCTACTTTTCTGGTTTAAGGTATGAGGATAAATCCAGTCCCTATTCTCTATGATGGTATGAAAGAGCTGTCTCCAAGGCAGTGTACTCTTGAATGCTGAGCTGTGCATTAAAGTTAACTTTAGCATTTGTCAACTTTTTACACATGAATTTAATTTCATACACAGCCTGTAGGCTTAAGCATATTAAAGTACAGTGTCACTCCTTTAATTGACAGCATCTTTTCCTACAGCTAGGAGGGGAAATGGAGTATGGTTAGGGCACTCTGCTGTAATTGCTGATCACCTACTGTCTAAGCTTTTAACTGTATGAAATTACCCCTGTATTTCGTTAGCAAATGTTTATTTTGTATTGATGCTCTGGATTTGTTTTACAGCATGAAAATATAACCATTGCTGCCACAGAAGTTATTGGAGCTATTTGCAGACATCTCTCTTGGTCAGCATATGTATATTACTTGAAACATTTCATTCATGTTTTACAGACAGGACAGATCAATCAAAAGTTGGGTGTCAGGTATGTATGGTCAAACTTCTTATTTTTGTTTTATTTTTAAAATGTCAACTTTGGGGGCACCTGAGTGACTCCATCAGTTAAGTGTCTGCCTTTGGCAAAGATCCTGATCCTAGAGTCCTGGGATCAAGCCCTGCATCAGGCTCTCTGCTTGGCAGGCTCTCCCTTTCCCTCTGCCTGCTTCCCCCCTGCTTGTGTGTGCCTGCTTTCTCTATCAAATAAAGAAATAAAAACTTTAAAAAAGAAAAAGAAAAGAATCAATTTTGGATTATTTTCTGAAGCAGTCTCTTTAATCTCAGTTTACTTTTACCTTCTATTAATGAAGTTATGCTAATGTTTGTTAAAGTAAAAAATAACTAAAGCTGATAAAAATAATTTTAATGTCTATAAGTCTTTAAATGTTTCCTTGTAATCGTCAAATGATATTGTGAATCAAACATTTCTTTGTACCTTTTTTTTTTTTTAACAGTTTGCTAGTAATTGTGTTAGAAGCATTCCACTTTGACCACAGAACTCTTGAAGAACAAATGAGAAAAACTCAGAATGAGGAAAGTAAGTTTTTAAAACTTTCTTAAACTAAATTTCCATTCTATTTTTGGATAATTGATGATAATGAATTAAAGATGACAGAATTGAGGTTACCATCTTTTTCTGCTCCTATAAGCAGTGACTAGTGAATGAGTCAGGGGAAAGTTAAAGCAGAGGGTTTGAAAATTTGTGTAAAAACTTATTTAGCAGTAGAAAAGGCTGGTCCAAAAAATCTGAGCTGTAGATTACTTATGTAGAAATCCAGTTTTACACCTGCATGTATGGAAAGCACATTAAGCAATGAATGCAAAATTTAAAAGAATTAAAAATTGGAGCAACAGTTAATGAAATATAAAGTAGATTCAATAAGAAAGGATCATCAGATCTAAAAATAGATATTTGAAAGATTATAAGTTGGCAAAGCTCTGTCAAGATTGGTCAGTGAAAATAGAAGGCACAATAAACAACATTAGAAATTTTAAAAGGTCACAATTAAATGAAAGGTAAAATAATGTTATGATCTTTGTACTTAAAAATTTTTTTTTTAAGATTTTATTTATGTATTCATGAGAGACAGAGAGAGAGAGAGGCAGAGACACAGGGAGAGAGAGAAGCAGGCTCCATGCAGGGAGCCAGATGTGGGACTCGATTCTGGGACCCCAGGATTGCGCCCTGGGCCGAAGGCAGGCGCCTAACTGCTAAGCCACCCAGGTGTCCCAGTACTTACAAATTTGAAAACTTGAGTTAGACATACAAATTCTTAGAAAAATAAAATATAAAAGTTGGCTTTAGAGGAAATAGAAAATCTGGGTGTGTCTCTCTCTAACCACTAAAGAAATTGACTCTATAATTAAAAGACTTCTCCTGATGAACATACCAGGTTCACAGTTTTATAGGCAAATTCTATAAATATTTAAGGAATGGATAATTTCAATGTTATGCCTGCTATTTGAGATGATTGATAGAGGAAGCCTCCACAAACTCACAAAGTTGTTATAACTGGTTAGTGGAATTGAACGTATTCAAAAATGTGGTCATTTGATGAGACAAAAGGGAAACATTTGATTAAATTCAGTATCCATGATATCAAATAAGGAATAATTAGAAATTTCCTTAACCTGTTAAAAGAAAAAAATGAACACTTAAATGGGTGAATAGATTAATTGTTTTTGCTAAAGACATTGAAATATTCTGGCCTTCAGTTTGCACTACTCCCAGCATTCCTTCCTATTCAAAATTTTCTAATTCTTTGGTTCACAGTAAAATTACTATAGAGCCATGCTAATTAATAACAAAGACTGGGGTGAATTTATAGGAACTGTTTTGTGTTTTAAACCATTAATGTACTAAAGCCCCTCAATGGTTTATCTTCAGGCAGTGGGATCTGCATTTTGCAATTTTGCATAAAAAGAAACATTAAAAATTAAAATACTTAATTTGCTTAACTATCTCTTTCTTCTTAGATATGACTGAAGTTTGAAACATTTATTGAGTGCCTACTATGACCTAGGCCTTTTATAGATACTATCTCATTTGTTCTCATAAGAATCTTATAAGAACCTTAGTTAGTTACAGTTCAAAAATGTAAAGTAACTTTCCTAAAGCTACATGGCCAGTAAACAGAATAAAGACTAAAAGCTACCATTTTTGAAAGTCAGTGCATTGTCAAACATATTTTGGGTGCATTTTAAACTTTATCTCAATTAATCCTCATAATAGCCTTGTAAGGTAGGTGCCATCTCCATCTTACTGATAAAGAAGCCAAAGCCTACTAGGCTTAGGTTAATTGACTGTGGTCACATGGATTGTTAGCAGAGCCAAGCCTAGACTTGCCCCATAGTACTGCACTGCCTAATTTTCTTTAGTAAACTGAACCCTATATAGTAAGGGACATTTCTGCATGAGAATTGTTGGTTGTCATTATGTTTTTCATGCTCATAAATATAGGTTTTTGTTTTTGGAAACCTCCACCCACAGTACTTTGGAAGCTTTTTTTTTTTTTTTTTTTTTTTTTAATTTTACTCATTCATGAGAGACACAGAGAGCTAGAGACATAGGCAGAGGGAGAAGCAGGCTCCCTGCAGGGAGACTGATGGCGGGACTCGATTTTGGACCCTGGGATCATGCCCTGAGCCAACGGCTCAACCACTGAGCCACCCAGGCGTCCCTGGAAGCTTTCTTTTGGTTAAGACTCTCCTTCTGGCCTAGTCTCCTGGTGTGTTCCCAAAGTACCCTGTACTTGCTGTCCTACATTCATAATTGTCCATTTACCTGTCTCTGTTCCTCACTAGGCTCCAAACTGTAAGAAAGCAAAAAACCATAACCCTTTCATTTAGTGCTGTTTCCTCATCATTTACCCTGCCTACCTACCCATACTGGTAACTAGATAGTTTTTATTAGATATTGGTGGGAAAGACTATGTAACACAACTGTGTTGTTTCCTTATTTGGTTTAAGGTGACTTTTGTTGTTTACTAAACCTAGACACAATAGAAGTGATTGAGTTGCCAGAGCATGAAACCATGGAATTAGAGCAAATGGATGAGGAAGAGAAGGAAAACAAATGTAAAACTTTGTCAGACGACAACAAGGAATTAGAAAACCCTGATCCAGCTAGTCGTGAAGGGACATCAGCTAAAGAACCTGAGTGTATCATGGAGTCTATCTCTTTCCTTCCTCGGAATAAGGAAGAATTGGAGAGAACAATTAAAAATATCCAAGGAACGATAACTGGGGATATCCTACCCAGACTCCACAAATGCCTCGTATCTACGGTAATCATTCTGTTTGGGGTTCAGGAGGTCTTTGTGAACCTGGATGTTTGTGGGGTCCTGACAGACTGAGGCTCCTAACCATTAATTGATTTCAGCTTTTGGATTTTCTTTTACCTCAACCTTTAAGAATTTACCTCCCTTGATTTGTCTCATCATGTTTGGATTCCTCTCCTGTTGCAGCTAAGCATCAGTGTTCCTTCATTATGATTTTCATATGGTAGATAAATGCTCTCTATCTCCAAAGCAGTTAATTAGATGAATCTCATTTCCAAAGAAAAGAAAATTTTTAAAAATTAGAGTATGTTTCCCTTATCAACATCTTGGGCACTTCTCTAATGTTCAAAATTCATCTTCTTCCTGGTTAACAGTGGATTCTCATGAAGTCAGAGCCTTTCCTTCAGTTGTAAAACATAGATTGGCAAACTGTGGTCCATTGGCTGGATCTGTCCAGCAGCCTGTTGTAAATAAAGTTTTTATTGGAACACAGTTTCACTTACTGTTTTATATATTGTCTAATTCTGCTTTTGCATTACCACAGCAAAGTTGAATAGCTTCAACCAAGACCATAAAGCTAAAAATATTAACTCTCTGACCCTCTACAGAAGTTTACCAGCACCTGGTATAAAATATTGACATGATCATTTTGTATATTTGTAGATATAACTTATTTGAGGTGCTGTATTTCTTATATACCAACAAGTGTCATGTAAACTCTTGAAAAATCCCAATTGATAGAAATCTCTTAGGATTTTTATGTATTTCACAGCAGTGTTAATCTGTGTCAGTGAAAATGTGGCTTTATTTTTTTTCTGGTTGCTGCTTTGGGAAAAAAACCTTATTCCTACTATTTTTATAATTTTAAAAGGTTATTCTCAAATTGCATAATTTAGTTTTTTCAGATGATAAACTTAGAAATGGTCATAAGATATATCAAAAGAGTTTATCTTTCAACTGCAAGGTTGCACTAGTGTTTGTAGGGCCCCCATTCATTTATTTTTGTTTTACTTTAACCTAAATTTTTCTTACAGACTAAAAGGGAAGAAGAACACAAGCTCATAAAATCTAAGGTTGTGAATGATGAGGAAGTAGTTCGAGTTCCTTTAGCTTTTGCCATGGTTAAACTGATGCAGTCCCTTCCTCAAGAAGTTATGGAGGCTAATCTGCCAAGGTATATTGTGTGACAAATTAGAAAAGTTCAGTGAAACTCAAAAAGTGTTTCTTTCTTTCTGACTATTGAAATTCTTGTGAGGAAGAGAAGTACTGTCACAATTTGCTGTGATTTAGAATCCTAATTGGGAAATTGGGGTACTGAATAAGAGACAAAAGGATGTAATTTTATTTGCTTGCTTTTTGATTAGTGCTTTTCAATTTTTCATTTTCTAGTATTTTGCTGAAAGTATGTGCCCTCCTCAAGAACAGAGCACAGGAAATCAGAGATATTGCACGCAGCACTCTAGCAAAAATAATAGAAGATCTGGGTGTGCGTTACCTACAATACATTTTAAAAGAATTACAGACTACCCTTGTCCGTGGATATCAGGTAAATTGCATTATGTGCCTTGCAGTCATTCAAGTTGAATTGAAGTTCAAGTATTTGCAATTTGACCACTAAGTGATGGTGATTTGGGTCTATCTTCAGTAAAGTTGATCCACCAAGATAGCAATCAAGAATATCCACAAGTTTCTAATCAGCATTGTAAAAACCTGTTTTTTAGGGACACCAGGGTGGCTCAGTTGTTTAAGAATTTCCTTCAGCTCAGGTCATGATCCCAGAGTCCTAGGATCCAGTCCCGCATCCGGATCCCTGCTCCACGGGGAGTGTGCTTCTCCTCCTGCCTGCCACTTCCACTGCTTGTGCTTGCTCACTTGCTCTGTCTCTTTCTGTCAAAATCTTTAAAAAACAATAAAAATATATTTTTAAAAAATTCTTATATTTGATTTTTATAAAGACACTTCTAGGCCTTGGTTATATAACCTTTTTTCCCCAGACCATTTGATACGAAGGTTTATATTTTCTGAGTTCTTAAAAATATCCTTGTTGAATGTATTACCACAAACGTGAATAATAAAGAACATAAACATTTTTTAGGAGTTAAATGATATGACATAAGTAATAATAATAGGATCTCCAGGTGGAATACAAAGCTCTTTGAGTAGTGACATAGCTGGCTAGCTCCTCACTAACTCCAGGAGTGGCTCTTGGACAAGTGCCATAAGCAACACCTGGGAGCTTGTTAGAAATGTACAACTTAGGGCCCTACACTTGCCCTACACCATCTGCATTTCAGTAAGATCCCTGAGTGATCTCAAGTTTGAGAAACACTGTAGCTTGTTCTTTTCAAGCACCCAGTCAAGACTTCTGGGAGGTAGCTTTCCTTTCTGTATCTGGATTTGCTCAAAGGTAAGCTTCTAACTATAGGTTATAAATCTAACACAAAATATCAGTATTCGATTTAACGGTCTCTCTGAATAGTTTTTTTTTTTAATAGTTGCTTTAGGAATTACCATATACGTGCATACTTAGAAGTCATGTTTTATGACCTCGAGTGGGATATAGAAACCTTAACACCATATGGATCCCTTCACCCTTCTTTTGCTTTATAGTAGTCTGTCTATTACAGATCTGTATATTGAAAATTTCGTCAGGCAATAGTAGTTTTTGCTTGTAATTGCCAGACATATTTTAAAGAACTCAAGAGGGAAAAATAGTGTTTGCCCAGATATTTATCAGTTCTGCTATTCTTTCATTTCTCAATTTCCATGTTTCTTTCTGGTGATCACTTTCCTTTGGTCTAAAGGACTTCCGTCAGCAATCTTGTAGGGCAGGTATGGTGGCAGCAAATGATTTTAGTCCTCTCTCCTCATTGACAGTACTTTTCTTTTGGCACTTTAAAAATGTTGTATCACTTCCTTCCAGCCTTTCTGATGAATACTCCACAATTAGTCGAATCACTGTCCAAACCAAGTAATGCATTGTTGTCCTCTGGCGGCTTTAAGGACTTTTTCTTTGCCTTTATTTTTCAGTAGTTGGATTATGATGTGTCTGAGCTTGCTTACCCTATTTGAAATTTGCTGAGTTTCACCAAATTTGGGGAGTTTTGAGCTATTATTTCTCCAGATACTTTTTCTGCGTTATACTCTGTCCTTTCCTGAAACTCCAGTGGAATGAGTATTAGAGTTTCTGTTTTCATCCCACTGGTTCCTGAGGCCCCAGGGTAAGCTCTTAGTAACGTTAGCTATGGTTACTATTAAGGGCAAAAACTGGTCTGTTTCCTTCATGACAGTTTTGATTACACTCAGCATTGGTAGGCTTCTTAATTCACAGGTTGGCTCAAGGTTCTCATGCCTTTCTTTATAAATCAGTGGCCCGTTTTAGTCACAGTAATAGATTCAAGCACTGTAATGTGTTTCTGAGCATCTTTTGTACAAAGTGATGAATTGGTTAAAATCTTTTAGATGGTAGTATTTGTCAAAGCTTCTCCGTACAGTAATGACAGATATAAACTTTGAGTGCTCTCTACAATACTTAGACCTTATTTCTTTTTTCTAGTATTGTATTCTTAACTATTCATATTCTGGGGGTGCCTGGGTGGCTCAGTCAGTTAAGCATCTGCCTTTGACTCATTCAGGTCATGATCCCAGGGTCCTGGGACCAAGCCCTGCATTGGGATTCCTGCTCAGCGGGGTGGGGGTCTGCTTCTCCCTCTGCCCCTCCTCCCCACTCATACGCACTCTTTCTTTCTCTCGCTCTCTCTCAAATGAATAAATAAAATCTTAAAAAAAAAAAAAAAAACACTCATACTCTTTCTGTACATTGCATTTTAGGTCCATGTGCTAACTTTCACTGTGTACATGTTGCTACAAGGCCTCACCAACAAGCTACAAGTTGGGGATTTGGACTCTTGTTTAGATATAATGATTGAGGTAAGATTTGGAAAAGGGGAGTTTCACTGTCTAAGTGGGCAAAGGACAGAAAATCAGTTCACAAACTTAGAAATAATTATAGCCTATAGAAATGAAAATAATATACTGTCTCATCTCTTAGATCAGCAGAGGTTTAAAAGCTGATTCAAGTGACATGAGATGGGCATTCTGCTATTGCTAGTAGGTTATGAGTTTTAGTATAACCTTTCTAGAAAGAAAGTTGATGTTGTGTGTTAAGGGCTTTAAAATAAGCAAAATTTCAACGACTTCCAAGAATCTGTTTTAAAGAATCACAGATATATTTAGTCTGGGGTTTATATTAAAGTATAAAGCTTTACTTATAATAATGAAAAACAATTAACAGTCAACTTTTAAAATTGGATAATGTGGGATCCCTGGGTGGCGCAGCGGTTTGGTGCCTGCCTTTGGCCCAGTGCGCGATCCTGGAGACCCGGGATCGAATCCCACGTCGGGCTCCCGGTGCATGGAGCCTGCTTCTCCCTCTGCCTGTGTCTCTGCCTCTCTCTCTCTCTCTCTGTATGACTATCATAAATAAATAAAAAAAAATTAAAAAAATAAAATTGGATAATGTGATCATGGGGGGGTGGGGAGGTAGGATTAAGAAGAAACTAAATTTGCCACACAGCCTTCCTTTGTTCATTAAAAAATGTAGACACTTAAACATTTTAAATTAAACACGTCAGTTGTGATAATTAAGTTGCAAATATCATATGAGTTTTTTAAAGAGAAATTAAGCTACTCTTTGGTAATATCAAAGAAAAAGTGTCTGTATATTATAGGATTATATATGTAAATCTGTGTAGTATTCTTGTTTTGTTTCCCCTTAGTGCAAACCTTTAGGCGTTTCTGTATTTGGTTGCCTTTCAGTAATTGGTCCCTGAAATACCTTGAAAAAGTGTAATCTAATAGAACTCCACCATCTGATTTCAGTCCTGTCAACTTCTTTCCCCTGATCTGGATGTATCAGAGACTACTTCTGTTGACATACCTTGCTAATTGCAGACAATTGCCATTTGGCTTTTTTCTCTCAAAGATTTTTAACCATGAGTTGTTTGGTGCCATCGCTGAAGAGAAGGAAGTGAAGCAGATCCTCTCCAAAGTCATGGAGGCACGAAGAAGCAAGAGTTATGATTCTTATGAAATCCTGGGCAAGTTTATAGGGAAAGATCAGGTTACAAAACTTATCCTTCCATTAAAAGAGGTAAGGACTTAAGTGCAGTGCAGGTGATCTTCATGTTACACTATCATGAGTTCTTAAAAAGAGCCATGCAGGATAAACCTTAATGCTGCACTTGACAACCAGGATCTTTTCTGGTGCTAAGGGCACCTGTACCACATAGCCACTAGCTGGCTGTCTTAGTTGGGCATTCTAAACCATGAACCAGAGTTCTGGATGTAAACCATGTGATGCAGAAGCAAAAAAAAAAAAAAAAAAAAAATTGAAATCCAGGTGAATTTTATAGCTGGGTCAAGTCAGCAGCTAGAACACAGCTTTTGGTGGAGTCAGATTGCTACTCCCAGGTTGCTGTCAATGCCAGATCTTCTCCCTCTTGACATTGGTTGAACATGTATTATGTTCTGAGCACTGTGTTTCATTATCACTTCTAATCCACACAACCACTCTGAGATCAGTAGTATATCCATCTAACTAACAGATAAGAAAATACAGGTTCAGAAAGAAGATTCGTGGATAAGTAGGAAGGTAAGGATTTAGTCGTAGATCTTTCTGTTCCAAAGCTCTGCACTGTTTTCATTCTGCCTCCTATTGGGTGGGGACTATAGTTTACTTACCTTCATAATGTTCTCTGCCTAATGCAGGGGTGGTCATTCAATAAATGTTATTAATTCCTTTTATTACAATTTTATGTACTAAAACTAGCACTATTTAATGACATAAATTAGCCATAATTCCAAATGTTTTGGTGTGAGATTAACTCCATAATTGTTCCTAGAATGCATTAATCTTACTAAACCTAAGAATGTTAGCTATGTTTTGAGGATGAAAGAGTCAACAGAGCATATGAATCTTCTGTGTATATTATCAAATCCCTCCAAGGTAATGAAAGTAAGTAATACTGTGTCCTGTGGGAAGCAAATAAAGTGCTGAGGTTTCTTTTGGGGTTGATGGTTCTAGATTCCCATTGAGTTCCTCTGATTTGGCCCAATTACTAATATCCAACCCTGAGGCATGGCCATTTCAGCACTTTATTAGCATGGTTTCAGAGGAGTAGTGACTGAATCTTGTCACTGTCGTATATGTGTGTGTGTTTGCCTGTGATGCATGAGGAGAGTAATATCTTCCAAGTGTCACATCAGATCTCCAGCCCTAGGTCCTCAGGTGTCTCCAGCAGAGAGCACAGGAGGGAGTGCAAGAAATCCCCAGGCTGTAGACAGTGGTTGTCTATGGGATTGATGTTACATGTAGATTAATACTTGGTATGCTCTGTTCGAAATTTTTTATTAAGAATGTTTCTTTTTCGGGCAGCCCCGGTGGCGCAGCGGTTTAGCGCCGCCTGCAGCTCAGGGCATGATCCTGGAGACCCTGGATCAAGTCCCACATCGGGCTCTCTGCATGGAGCCTGCTTCTCCCTCTGCCTGTGTCTGTGCCTCTCGTTCTCTCTCTGTGTCTCTATGAATAAATAAATAAAAAATCTTTAAAAAAAAAAAAAAAAAGAATGTTTCTTTTTCAATTAGGAAAAAATATTAAAAAGCAAATGTCTGTTTTAAAAACTACCATTACAACAAATGAAAATGCAGTTCTGTATCACCTCAGCCTGATTTTTATGTTTGCCTTTAGGTCTTACAAAATACCACAAGTTTAAAACTGGCCCGGAAGGTTCATGAAACCTTGCGCCGAATCATCGCAGGATTAATTGTGAATCAAGAAATGACAGCAGAATCCATCCTGTTGCTCAGTTATGGTTTGGTCAGTGAAAATCTCCCCCTGTTAACAGAGAAAGAAAAGTAAGTTTGAAAGAAAAAAAAAAAGTTATCCTTAAGTACTTGCTTCTGATAAGCCATTCAGTTCTTATTTACTCGTAAGTGGATGAATTTAGTATTCACCTTAGTTACATATCTGAGTTAGAAGATGGTGCTGCTTTGTGGTGTTTGGGCTAAAGTCCTTCTAAGTGATAAATTTCATCTTGAGACCTTTTTGTTTTATTTATTGAATCAAAGTTAGGATAGATTTTAAATATACACCTTTTGCTCTGATTAAACAGATATTTAGACCTTCAAAGGTTTTTAAAATACCTTCCTTTGGATTTTGCTTCTGGGTTGGCTTATGTTTTCAAAAACCAAAGGAAGAAAAAAAAAAAAAAAAAAACCAAAGGAAGATCCCCTCACTGTTCATCTTAATTTAAATGCATTCTCATCAGTGTGATCTCTTTCTGGAGTTGTTCTACGCCCTTGATGAACAACCTGATAATCTCTGTGTTTCATGGTTAAAGGAGAGAAAAAGCCCACAGTGCACAGCACGTTACTTAGTGCTGGGCTGCAGTCAGCAGACAGGGCAGCGGGGACTTGTTGGAACGCAGCTACAGGATTCCTCTCCCTATCTTTCCTTTGTGGTTGACAGAAACCCAGCAGCCCCTACAGCGGACCCACGCCTTCCACCCCAGAGCTGTCTTCTGCTGCCCCCAACTCCAGCTCGAGGTGGGCAGAAAGCTGTTGTGAGCAGGAAAACCAACATGCACATATTTATTGAGTCTGGGCTTCGGGTAAGAATTAACCTTAAGGTGCAATTTGCTGCCCACGGGGGAGTGCCTTTTAATCCTCTGCTAAATTTCTAGTCCCGTTCATTTCCATTCTAATTGCCTTACTATAAATAAATCATAGGATTTTTTTTTTAAAAAAAGGTGAGTTGATCCATTTACCATTTCTTCTTTCTAATACTTCATTTGATGCTCTACCTGTCTCAGAATTAATGATTCTGACCTAACATTTATGGGTTCACTACTGTTTTGCTCATGGACTTCTCTAAATTTATTTTAAATTATTTTTTAAAAAAGATGTGAGCTTCTAAAAACACAAATTTGATTATTTCTTTCCTTTAAAACCCTTCACTGGCTCCCATTTTTCCTGAGAACCCAGACCTTCATCAGGTCTGTAAGGGTGTAGCCTCCTGTCATACCACTGCAACACCCATCCCTGCCACACTGGCTTCCTTTCAGTTCTGTGGTCCCCATCTCCTCCCACTCCGAGACCTTACCACCTGCACCTCCCTCCACCTGGATTCCACAGGTCCCCAAGCTCACTGCCTTTACAGCTAACAATTGGCTAGTCTGTCTTCCTGGCTGAGCTCCATCAGCAGGGGCCCTGCTCATCTTGATCGCTGCTGTGTCCTATATTGCGGAGCCAGTGCCTAAGTAAATGCTGAGGAATCACTTGGTAAATGAACTTGGCATCTCAGCTTCACTGTGAGCTCCCTCTTTCTTCATTTACTGACAGTCTCCCAGGTCCTTTCCCAATACCTTCAAAATTTTTGTCACTTCATACAGAAGCATCTTAACATGTTACGTGGGTCTCTTCAAATCATTTCACTTGTACCCAACTCCATTTGGTCTCCTGGCATAAAATATTGTTTTGAATCTTCTAGCTGCTGCATCTGAGTCTGAAGACTTCCAAGATCAAGTCTTCAAGTGAACCTGTTCTGGAAATGTTGGATCCTTTTGTCTCTCTCCTCATAGACTGCCTTGTCTCCGTGGATGTGAAGGTGAGCTTCTGTTCTTTGACAAGAGCTATGTTGTGCAAAATCTCCAGAACTTCTAGGCTTGTGCTTCACAAGATGATTGAGTTTTTAGAGATTATAAACTGCTTCTGTTCCCTGCATTACATTGCTTCCCATTGTAATAATCCAATATATTTGGATAGTCTTTAACAGTTTTACCAGCCCTGGAATGTACATTACTTACTTCATTTAATCCTCACGGTAGTGTTATGAAGGTGAGTAGTGGGGTCCCCGTCAGCACTAATCCTTTTTATCATCCTTGATGCTGCTACCCGCCACAGCTGTGAATCCTTGTAACGACCCACGAGGCACATATTATGAAGGCTTCTGTTTTGTCAACGTGAAAACTAGGCTTTAGGCTAAGTGACTTGGCCCAGATGACAGATCTGGTACATGAACCTCAGCCTGTCAGACTCCAGAGCCTGCACAACTCCCATTTCCTGATTGCCTGTCTTACAGTGAAGATGCCAGGAGGTTAAGTAACATCTCTGTAGTCAAATAGGGAAGAAACTGCAGAGCTGGGATTTGAGCCCTGGCCTTTGTGACTCCTAAAGCCTTTCCTCTGTGTTTTCATCTGATTTAGCCCAAGACCGTTACAGCCACCAGAGCAGCATGAGTCTGTTAGGTAGAGCTGAATTAGGTGAACTAGCTGATCTCAGCAATCTCTAAGGTCCCAGCATATGTTTTTCATATTTTTTGCACAGCACTTAGCTATTTGGAATTCCGCAGTGTATTATTCCTCTGCTTGATTTCAGAGCCAGCTCTCTGCTCCTTAAATAGCGGAATGGTATGGGGCACCTGTCTTCCATTGGTAGAGCATGCAACTCTTGATCTCCAGGTCTTGGTTTCAAGCTCCACATTGGGTGTGGAGCCTACTTAATAAAATTTTAAAAATTAAAAAAAAGATAGGGAGATGAGATTCTATCTTTATATTTTTAATACTTAGAATGTCTTACATGCGTATGTTTAGAATGGTTACAGTGCCATTCTAGAAAAAGAAAAGTCCTTTATAATGTATTTTCCACACACAAAATAAAATTGATAAAATTGGCCAACCCAGCCAGTCATTTACTCCTACAGGTTAAGAATACAGTGACCACTCTTTCTTATTTGCTTGCAATATATCTTTCCTTGCTATGGAGAAGCAATAAGTTCTATCATAGAGACTAGAAAACCTCCCTATCCTCTTACACTTTTGGTACAGTTCTTCCAGCCTGGGTTGGGCAAAGTATTTTACTCTTTCAACTTGATCACTTTTAGAGTCTACACAGCCTTGGGTTCAGGTGTTGGGTTATTGGGTTTGGTCACTACATAAGTTGATTGGTTTTATTTTTGTTTTTCAGGTGATCACAGGTGCTTTACAATGCCTGATCTGGGTCATGAGGTTCCCTCTGCCTTCCATAGAAACAAAAGCAGAACAGCTGACCAAACACCTTTTCCTGTTGCTGAAGGACTATGCAAAACTGGGAGCTGCCAGGGGCCAGAACTTCCACCTGGTAGTAAATTGTTTCAAGGTGAGGCATTTTCAATTGTGCATAAAATAGCCAGGACAAGAATTACCATCAGAGTCATAGTTGTCCCCATTGTTCTTTGTGGTCTTGAGTCAAAATTTTTTCCAGATTAATTTGCTAAGGGCAGAAGGTTGGTATCCTGTGTTAAAAAAAAAAAAAAAAAAGAAAAGAAAAAAAAAAAAGAAACACTGATGTTGTATTAAGTCCATACCATTTCGATGGATCTTCATTTGTAGGATGTCCTGGCTATTAACCTCACTATTGTAATTTGCAGTGTGTGACCATACTTGTCAAGAAAGTGAAATCTTACCAGATAACCGAAAAGCAGCTTCAAGTTCTACTAGCATATGCTGAGGAAGACATTTATGATTCTTCAAGGCAGGCCACTGCATTTGGTCTTCTGAAGGTATGGTGTCAGCAGAATGTTTATGAGTCTCAGGGTAGATACTTAGAATAATGTGGGACACAGTGTTTTGACTAGCTTTAGATTCCCAAACTTAACTTATAAACATTGTTATGATTTTGGTGGATTTTAATTATAAGCTAGTATATCTAATTATTAAACTGAACATGAACTCTCTATTAACACTTCCAGAGACTTATACTAAAAGATAGGAAAATAAATAGATGTTAAAAATATTTCATGTTTGTAGTTATTGTATTGGACATTGAAGGTTTTTTTCCCTTTTTTATTGTAAAATATATATAAAACCTAAAATTCAATGATCTTAAATATTTTTAAGGATATGTTATTTTTCTTTCAGAGATTACTTTCATTATTTTTGAAGCTGCCTATGACTGCCTTAACATCAGGCTGGCTTACACCCATCTGCAGTAGAATAGGAAATGAGATGTCTTTTCCTTTTGTATTTTAGGCCATTTTATCCAGAAAGTTATTGGTCCCGGAAATCGATGATGTCATTCGGAAAGTATCCAAGTTGGCAATTTCTGCACAAAGTGAACCTGTCAGAGTGCAGTGCAGACAGGTTAGTGGAGAGACCTTATTCCCATAGGAAGGGCTGGGTCCTGTCTTCTCTGGTTTTTAGAAAGAGACATGTCAACACTGCCTGAATTCTGCAGATGATTTTATGTAACACTGTTGCTTTATTCTGAGACTCAGGAACCCATTTACTTATCCAGTGTGAGCAGCAACTGTGCTTTGTCCTCAGGGCATTTTCAGTTAACAATGAGCATTTTGAGTATAGCCCATCACACATGAGATGTCTTAAATGGGTGAAGACATTTGTTTCCCCTTTGCAGCACAGTAGCCTGCACCAAAGGTTTTCCATCTATGGGTCCAGTAACCAACTAATTGTGCATATAACTGTGTGCCAGGTGCTGCTGGAAAAGCAGTCAAAAAGATTTCTATAGTCTCTATCAGTGAAATTTTTACAAGAGACAAGCACAAAGCAAAAAGTCCACAGTTAAAATTACAGACATCCTAAGTGCCCGGAGGGGGAAAGTGCTGTCATATTTCATCTTTTACAAGACACACCATTATTTAGATAGAGAAAGAAAAAAATCTATGACACAGTGGTAAGATGCCATCAGTTTTAAGACATTTTCTAATTTCAGATATATTAAAATGTGAAAAACTGTGCTCAGAATTGAGAAAATATGGGAGCACATATGATGGTTGAGGACCACCTTAGTGTTAGAATCGGGGAGGGCTTTCCTGAGGACTGGCCTGTAAGGAAGATTAAGGCTTAGCTCTCTAGGGGAAGGGGGTAGCCAATGCCTGAGGAGGATAAAACTTGAGTTCGATCAGGGTCTCACTTATTGGAGGAGCTAAATGAAGGTGGGGAAGGGAGCCCTTATGGTCTTGTTAAAGATTTTGGGGCTTTATTCTGATAGCAATCCCTAAAATCAAGGAAGGAGAGTGACATGAGCAGATGTGTATTTTTACATTTGTTCACCTATGATTATATGAATGCACATCACACCCAGGAGGTGGAAAGGTCTGAATGGGAAATATGAACTTGGGATTGAAGGAAGGTGTGGGCTCCCAAGGAAGCCACGTTGGAAAGGGAGGAGCATGTCTCTAGAGAAAGTCTCCTTGAGTATTGTTAGGAAGAGTGAGGGCCAGCTAGCACTTACTAAGCACTAGCTGTGTGCCCAGCACTTTATATACATGACTTCTGTTTGTAGTTACCTTCCGAAGAAATGGTATCCCCATTTTATGGCTGGGAAGAAACAGGCCTTAAAGTTTCATGATGTGCCTCAGTTCTTGCAGTTTATTAATAGAGGAGGCTGACTAGTATGATGGCTTGAAAGCAGAGACTTTGGACTAGGCATGGAATTCTGGCATTGTCACCTGAGCGAGTTACTTACCTCTCTGCGCCAGCATCGTTCTCTTGGTGTGTAAAATGGGGTTAATATCCCGTCTTCCAGTGGAGTGATTACCATTAACTGAGAAACACTTAGCACAGTGCTTGGCATATAGAAGATATTTAATTAATGAAATAGTTACTATTCTCAGTATTAACTTTACCCCCATTGTCATTCAAGGGGAAATGCAGGGTTAAACTGTAGTCCACACTGAGTCCACCACACGATACCCTATGGGAGAGAGGTGTTTCCTACATGTGAGCTAAGCTTTGGAGCCCAAAACAACCATGCCAGTGGTAGGCCAGCATTTAGTCTTAAGCAGGCATGCGGGGCAGGACCTGAGTAAGTGAGGTCAGAGGAGAAAGGAGAAGTGCACAGTTGACTCAGAAGGCAAGCTTCACCTGGTTGATCACTCTAGGGAAGTGTGTCTCAAAGCAGGTTAGGAAGCAGGAATCCTGGAGACAGACAGGAGCCAAGTAATCATCTGTGTGACTTCTGTTTCTAGGTTTTTCTGAAATACATTCTTGACTATCCCCTGGGTGACAAATTGAGACCAAACTTGGAATTCATGCTTGCTCAACTGAAGTAAGTTTAAGCCATAAACTACACCCAGGCAGAGGGTTAGTAACCTCTCTCATTTTAACGTGGCAGCCATTTGAAAGTGATAAATCAATCCTAAACATAATGGCACCGTCTCTAAGGGTATTACCATGTGCGTCATTGACTTGATTGTCCAATGATATGCATGACTTCATATGACAATTCTGTAGGTTGCTTTTCAAATTCAGTCTGAACACTGATTTTCATTAGAGTCTACTTAAAGAGAATGGTAAAAAAAAAAATCTAACATTTACATTCAAAGCTTCATAGTAGCATGATATATATAAAAGCATTAAAGTTGGGAAAATGGGAGTTTTTTCCACTTTTTAAGAAATAGATGGATGCCCTGAAACAATGTTTAAAAGTTTTTCAAGAATTACTGGTAAATTTAAGATACTAACAAGTCTGTCTCATGTTCTTGCCCTAGTTATGAACATGAGACCGGGAGAGAGTCTGCTTTGGAAATGATCTCCTACCTCTTTGACACGTTCCCTCAGGTACCTTCAATCACAAACAGTAGCTGTGTTCCCCATGAGCCCTGGGTGCCTGCAGGCCTCCCATTTGGGCATCTCAGAATTCCAGTCTGAGTGTGCTCGTAACTGCCTGCTTTTGCTTTCTTTTAGGGGCTGCTCCATGAGAACTGTGGAATGTTCTTTATTCCTCTTTGTCTAATGGTGGTGAATGATGACTCTGCCATGTGCAAAAAGATGGCATCCATGACAATCAAATCTTTACTCAGGAAAATCAACCTTGAGAAAAAAGACTGGCTCTTTGATATGGTTATCACCTGGTTTGGAGCAAAAAAGGTAAAGGTTGCTTTTAGGCATATTTCAATGAAAAGTCTTAGCTTTTGGTGTTCACTTTAAATAAGAATACATATTATACATTGTTGAATTTTTCCCAAACAATTTTATTTTTAGTTGATTATGTTAATATATTCTTGCTGGGTGGGGGGAATAGGTGAAATAGGTGGAGAGTAAAGAGTACATTTAGGTGAGCACTGAGTAATATATAGAATTGATGAATCAACTCTGTATTGTACACTTAAAACTAAAAACACTGTGTGTTAAAACTGTACTGGAATTAAAGTAAAAAACTTAATTAAAATATATATATATATATTCTTATAGTAAAATTCCAGGACATATAAGTTATAGAGAGTAACAAAAATCTCATGATATAGTCCATGATCGTCAGCCAATTACACGGCTACATGAGTGGATCATGAATATCTTTGTTTTCAATTTTGCTTATTCATGTAATGAATTATCATTCTATTAATGATTATATACAGTAATAAATTTAGAATGGGAGTGGGGGTACTGTATGAAATGTATTTCCATTTTTTTAATTAAAATTTTATTATTGAGGTATAATTGACATACAATGTTATATTAGTTCAGGTATACAATATAGTGATTCAACAATTCTGTACATTACTTGGTACTCACAATGATTTTTTGGGGGAGGGAATGTATTAATTATGGATAATGGTGAGTTCCATTTTTTTAAATTATAATCTTGCATATGAGTATTTCTCCATATTTTTCATGTTAGCCACCAATGACCCATAATATTGAGGACAGAGTCATGCCCACCTTCATTTTGTACTTTCTGTAAATGGCCTCTCAAGTTGTATTAACATTGTCTTCTGGTGGCTTATTTTTGGTAGAGCTTAAATAGACAGCTGGCTGCCCTCATCTGTGGCTTGTTTGTGGAAAGTGAAGGAGTCTCTTTTGAGAGGAGACTTGGAACTGTTCTTCCCATGATTGAAAAGGAAATTGATCCTGAAAACTTTAAAGATGTAAGTAATTTGCCAGAGAATAAAACTTTTGCTTATTTTTATAGTTTAACCTAAGATGACTTAGCTAATAAATATTTGTGTTCAAAAAATATTTACTAACGAAGGCAAGAATTTATAGTACAGTTGGGTCTTCATTTTAAATGAGGTTTAAGGTAAGTTATCTTCCGTAGTACATGAAGATCGAAATTTCTGCAGCAGGGTGATTTCACAGCCTACCACCACCCACTCTGAACATTTAGTAGCATCTGGAGACATTTTTGTTTGTCACAAATGTAGGGTAGAAGGTGCCGTTAGCATCTTGTGGGCAGAGGCCAGGATGCTGTAGATCATCCCACAGTGCACAGGGCAGGTCCCCACAGCACAACAAAGAATTATCTGACCCAAAATGTCCATTGATGTTGAGACACCTTGGTATCAACTTACATGCTGGAGTAAAAACAGCCATTATAGACTTTGAAATTGTCTTGATTGATTTCTATCCATCCTGTTTTTAGATCATGGAGGAGACTGAAGAAAAAGCTGCAGATCGCCTTCTGTTTAGTTTTCTTACATTGATTAGTAAACTCATCAAGGAATGTAATATTATTCAGTTTACCAAGCCCTCTGCGACGTTGAATAAAATCTGGAGTAAGTGTTTCCTTTTTAACTTAAATATAAAAACAAACATACTAGTTGTGATAGAATTATTGAAAACAGTTTTGGTAAATTAGCATATGAATATTTAGAAAGTATATAATGTCAAGGGAAAAGTCCATAAGAGAAAGATTTAAAAGACTCTTTCAAATTAATTACAGTGAAAATGTTTCTTGACTTCACAAGTAATATATTTCATTTATAAAAGAAGGAATATTAATTATGGGAAAGTAAAAGAGGAAAAAAGTTTCTCAGAGCCCTCCTTGCTGCTTGGTAATAATTTGGTATTTATTTCCATCCAGTCTTTTGTTAAATAGACTTAGGGTTCTGTAAACAGGCTACATAATTCCACATAAACTCTCATATATTGTTTGTACCTAAATAAGAATATCATCGTACCATAACACACTTAGTAGGTAGTTTTCTTAAAATGGCTATATATAGCCTCCCATGCAAATGTGCCGTGATTAGTAAACCGTTTAACCTCTATGTGACATTTAAATTATTAATATCACTCTTTAAAAGAAAAATAAGATCCTAATATTTTTAACTTAACATATTCAATTTTGATTAGTCAGTAGGAAATAGACTTTGGAATGAATGCTTTAAGTACACAGCTGTTTTAAGAGAACTCAGTGTTCAATGAGAAGTCCTACAGTTACTAAGTTATTATAATAAGCCTACTGTGGTATGACTCCACCGAGCCATGGCCACATTATTACAAAATACACAAAGAACAAAAGTAAAACCCTGTTAATGAAATAAAGCAGCATAGACTAAAACTCAGATATGCCATAGTTCATCCAGAATTTTAATCATGTTCCCTAAAACCCACAAGGTTTTCAAAGTGTCCACGTAACACAGGAGTACAAGCTTGGGGCCAACCAGGTCAAGCTGGGGCCCAGGCCTAGTTCTGCCTATTAAAGCACAGCACCTCATCTAGCCCATTGTCTAAGATTCCTTACCTGAGAAATGGACTGGATAAGTCTAATGTTACAGAACTGGTGTGGGGTCTAAACAAAATAACGTATGTAGCACACTTAGCCCCGTGCTTGGCACAGAGAAAGCCTCAAGAAATGACGACTTCCCCCCGATTTCAGTAATTACTAGAAACAAGCGTGTGCCTTCATACGTATTTATATTACTTAATTTAGAACTCGTAAATGTCACAGCCACCTTATCTCCCTTGGGCCTGAAACTAATTCTGATGGAACTGGTGTTTTTAGGCTTACTCATACTTCTTCTGTCACTCACCACGTTAGGAGCTGGTTTTCTGGTTGTTTCCGGTTTCTCACCACCTCACCTCTCCCTAGCTCCAAGCAGATAATAGATAATGCCTACGCTAATCATATTTACCACCAAAGAGTCAGGAGAGCTAAGATACTGAAGGTACATCTTGGTTCCCTTAGGTTATGTGCACTGTCACCTGAGACATCCACACAGCTGGGTGTGGCTCACTGCGGCCCAGATTTTTGGATTACTCTTTGCCTCTTGCCAACCAGAGGAACTTATTAGAAAACAGAAGACCAAAAACACTAAAAAGAAACTCTCAGTACCCGTAGCAGTAAGATTTCTAACAAATGACCTTGAACAAAAGGTAAGGTTTCCCTAAAACTTTTCCCTTTCTTTGAGGTCGGTGTGGGATGTTCATTCTGCTTCTTGTAACCGTCTTGGGGTTGGCCCTCAGCAGAAACTCTTACATCTGACTGTTGCACATAGATCCTATAGGAGTAGTGGGTACTAGAGAAGGGTGGGCCTCAAGGCCAAGGCTTTCCAAAGAGAATTTGTAAACTGTCAGTCTTATTTAGAACATTCATCTTCTATGATTTGGTTTTTTTTTTTACCACTTCAGATATCAGTATTAAAAAAAAATACATATTTTTAAATGAAATTGATACTGTCTGTCCTGCCTCGTAAATGAGATCATGTTCATGGAAATATTAGAGACCATGTTATATCCATCTTGGATTTCCTGGGGCCTAAAACAATGCGTGACTCATAGTGGGAACTCCATAAACACTGAATGAGAAGATGGAAGGGAAGGAAAGAAGGAAAAATATATTAGGATGTTGTCAAGTTTTCTACTGATAACCTGAGGGATTATCTGTATTGCCCCAGAGCTTGAAAGTATTCCCCCTTTTGGGGGCGGGTGGGGCTAACATACTTGGGGCAGGTAGAAGGAAACAGTGACAGTTTCTTTCTGGTCATGGACCTCCCCTCTCCAGACCTATACAAGTCAAAATCTAGCACCTAGTTTACTATAATGGTTAGTGACTTGGAGTTTTTAAGAACAATGAGAAATGCCTGCATTGTGTCTGCCAATGTCCACTTTGTTTTCACAGATGAAAAGTATCTCCCTAGCCTCTTGCCATCAGTTGCATTCCAAATTCTTAGATCAGTCTCTAGGAGAGCAGGTGAGTAGTATCCTCCTGGCTGAATAGAAAGGATCTAGTCTCCCAAGTCTAGGAATAGGCTTACATTTGGTATTTGTGTATGCTTTTCCTATTCTAATGCTTGGGGAATTAAATGAAATACAGACATACACTGAAATACATGTTCACTTGTGACATAAATCTCATCAGCACTTGGGTCCCTGTTGAGGTTACTCTTGGCTCCATTTAAAATTCCCAGTGAGAGGCTGTTAATCTTCTCATGTTCAGTTTTAACATCTATCCCACATTGTGACCAAAGCTTTGAAGGCCATTAGTTGCTTGACCGATTGATTGTGATCCTATATTAAACTCTATTACTACATTTCCTTCTCTTACCCCTGGAGCTTGAAGAGAAGGTAATAAAGGTCATGTTACAGGGTGGTCTGAGAATCGTCTGTGGTGAACAGAAGGCAGATAAATCACTAAAAAGTTCCATGTATTTTATATTATAAAATGTAACTATAAGTAAAATGTAAACAGAAGCATTTATAAATGTTCAGTAAATGTAAATTACCTTTGAATAGGGTCTACCGTTCCCTTTATTTTTTTCCTCCTTTGATAAAGCTGTTGGTAGAGATGACACAGATGCAGTGCCTAGTTATGAGCAATGCACTTGATTGTGACTCTTGTCATTATGGACAAGATGGAATGGGAACTAAGTGGATGCTGTATCCAAAGAGTGATCGCAAGTAGCATGCCATTAACCCTAATACTGCCATCACTTTTTACATGAAAATACAGCCTGCTTCATTATATGGCAGGATCAGAGAAAGAATGGAAAGCTGTTCAGTGGATAGCGAAGTGAGACCAAAGAAACCCTGCCTGAGTAGTAGCAGGTGAGGTCTCACACAGTATCAGTCTTGATAGAGGTTGACAGATACAACCATAGAAATTCAGGACAGGAAGAGATTTACTAGTACTGACCTAGGAAGAAAGAAATTATAGAATGTGGTTCACTCCAGTCTTGGGTGAAGTGGCTGCCATAGGGGACAAGGCCTCCAAAACTGGGACTGTCTTCAGGAAGGCCAAGGTTCCAGGAGAAGGAAATTATAATCTTCACATGAATTCCTGACGGTCAGGCTAGCCTCAGACAATGTGCAGGGTTCTATGTCCTACATTTGGGGGAAACTCTGGGCACACAGCACCTCTAACAGGGCATCCACGATAGTAAAGGAACTCAAAACCAACGTGGCTTCCTCCTTCTCATAATTAGTGTGAAATACCTATGTCCAAGATTTCATGGATGTCAGAGTTAGGGACCCAGTATTGGGGCCTGTTATTATAAGTCTAAAATTGGTCCCTGGGCTGTTTAACTGGATCAGATGGAATTTGAGAAGATCTGTTTTTAAGAATTTAGGATTAAATTCTAAAGACCCTTCAATCCTGGCTGACCACTTGTCTTTGGGGGAGTCATTTAATAACTCTGAATCTTGGTTTTCTCTCCTGATAATAGTACTTAATAGTGATATTTTAGAATTAAATTAGAATGTTGTGTATACAGTCATTGCTCAATAAATGAAGAGATTTAATAGAGGAGGGATGAAAAGTTCTCTTAAAAATTGTAACGTATAGGGGGATGTCTGGGTGGCCTAGTGGTCTAGTGCCTTCAGCCCAGGGCCTGATCCTGGAGACCCAGGATCAAGTCCCATGTCGGGCTCCCTGCAGGGAGCCTGCTTCTCCCTCTGCCTGTGTCTCTGCGGGTCTCTCATGCATAAATAAATAAAATTTTAAAAAATGTAATGGATAGTCTGGAATAAAATCATGTACTTATTGGTACATTGAAGGTAGATCTGGACCCAGTAGATGAGTTACATGGAAATGGGTTTGGATACAGTATGAGGTAGAACTGAAGATGATCAAAATCTAGGACAATCATCAATTTAATAGTGCAATGCCCAGTTATGGGGTTTTTTCTCTAATTGTAGAACCTATTTTTTCCTAAGCCGTATTTATTTCAAAATTGAAGTCCCAATTCCTCCTTTCTCTCCCCTTTTCTAAAGGTTGTTAAGAATTTGTTATTTGTAGCCAAAGTCTTATATTTACTGGAACCTGAATCTGAGGATCAGCGAGCTGAGAGGGAGGAACAAGCAGCTTTAGGAGATGGTGGGGCCAGAGCGTCCTGTGCCGAGGAGACGCTGGACCCTGACAAAGAGGAGACCGAGGCGGCAAAGGATGAGCACGGCAGGCCGGCCACGCTGCTGTGGTTGGTGCAGAGGTTGTCCCGGATCGCGAAGCTGGAGGCTGCCTATTCACCTAGAAACCCCTTAAAGGTACATACAGTGAGTGCCTCGTGACTCCAGGTGCTGGTTTCTTTATAAAAGCATTCTAGGCGTGTAAGAGCAATCCTCCTGAGTCTCTCAGAAGTTTTAACCCAAAAGGAGACCTTGTTTTCTAAATTGTTTGTATGGCCGCAGTAAGAGAAGCGCCTCAAAGGACCATGAATGATCTGTACTTTCAGAGAACGTGCATCTTTAAGTTTCTTGGCGCTCTAGCCATGGATCTTGGCGCGGACAAGGTGAAGCCGTACCTCCCCGTGATCCTAGCTCCTCTGTTCCGAGAGCTGAACAGCACCTATTCGGACCAGGGTAACTACAGCCTGTCTTTGAAGACGTGCACCTTAGGAACCCTCACTTTTCTCCTCCATGCTTTCTTTTTCCTTTCTGTCCACCCTCCCTGCCAGAGTTCATGTTAAGAAAACTTGCTAGAGATCAAAACAATCAATAGCAAATGAGGCATATCTTTTCTATTTGACTGCCTTCTGTGTGCTTCCTCATGTTTAAGAGTGAATGCTTCTCTCCTAAAAGATGCTTTACTCCTAAGCAAAGAAAACTGTACCTGGAGGTAGTTCTGAACCTTGTGGTCTGTGGACAATAATGAACAATATGTCAGAATATTCTCTGTGAATTATAAGGCAAAAGTATGAGATATTTTCTTTTTCTTTTCTTTTTTTTTGGGGGGTGGGGGTGGGGGAGAGGACTGCTACAATTTTTTTTTTAATTTGATTTGCCAACATAAAAAAAGTATAAAGTATTTTTAAAATCCTTTTACTTTTCCTGTTTTTTCATTTTTCTTGCCTGGGTGTTTGATGTCTTTCCTTCCCTGATCCTAAATGGTCTCTTTTGATAATAGGAAAAGAGAGAATTGGGGATTGGAAAGAGGGGGGGGTAAAGTAGATATTAAGTTTTAAAATAAAATGAACTGAATGTCAAAGCAGCAGCTATTTTAGTCTTACAACCCTGAGAAAGCAGTGGTCCAGTCCGGGTCGGCTTTGGTTCTCATCACCTAGCATTTATTGAGCACCTATATTTGCCAGGAACTGGTGGTTCAATGGTACAAAGGACCTAGTTGCCATTTTCAAGGAATTTGTGATCTAGAACAGCTCCTGAAATTGAGTACAAAAATCAGTGGGTTATTTGCATTTGGGAGACAGAAGGCAGGGAAGAGTGGGAAAACAAAGATTTTTGTCTCTGAGAAGTCTTTGCTCCCCACCGCCCCCCTCAAGGAAAAAAGGTTATGGACACAGCTAAACATCTGTGACCCGTGAATTAGAGACGGCCTAGAGTCACACTTACCTTTCCCCTATCTGCACAGAGTTGAGCAGGTTAATAAAGAAACGCAAAATGTTTCTGTCTGGTTCTCAAATTAGCATCTTCTGAGCCAGGATTTCTCTGGAAAACAGGCTTCACAGACTGTGGTCTCCTGGCACATCCAGAGGGGTGCTGGCTGGGAGGGTCATGCCCAACACTCTGTTCTCCCATCTCAGAAACGTAGAGCTTGCTTTGAGGTCAGTGTTTAATGCTCACATAATAAAAGTGATAATGCTGCAGGAATTTAAATTTTGCATGTTGTTGATTTTAGCAATGTTTAAATGTGCCCTTTCCTCGTGATTATCTCTGATTATTACTCTCTGTGATTAGATCCTTTGCTGAAGAATCTGTCCCAGGAAATCATAGAGTTACTCAAAAAGCTGGTTGGGCTTGAGAACTTCTCCTTAGCCTTTGCCTCTGTACAGAAACAGGCTAATGAGAAAAGGGCACTCCGGAAAAAGAGGAAGGCTTTAGAGGTACGTTTGCCATTTGAAAATGTGGTGTGTTCATTAGACTTAAGTATTTTGAACCAGTATTTTGAATTGTGTGCATGCATGTGTGTCACGCTTACCCAGGGAAGAAGGAGGGATTGGCTATGTTTGAGATGGGACCTTACAGCTAGAGCTCCACATTCTCCTTAATGGGACTGTGTGCATGTGATATTTAAATGGCCCATTTCTGCATTTGATTTTTATTGGTTTAACATTTACTTTAAAAGTAATATAAAATTTCTATTTTTTTTCAAGTTTGTAACAAATCCTGATATTGCTGCCAAGAAAAAGCTCAAGAAACACAAAAATAAAAGTGAAGCCAAGAAGAGAAAAATAGAGTTCTTGCGTCCAAGCTGTAAGACCAAGAGACAAAAGAGCTACAGCCTGAAAGATTTAGCAATTGTGGAATGATGTGCCCCCTCTACTGATAAAGTATCTCAATTTACCCCAAAGCATGAATTTCTCAGGATATCTGCTGGTCTGAAATCATAGCAGGTTTTATTATTTAAGTTAAACTGGCATATATTGTATATTATACAGTTTAATAGAATCATGCTCAGATTTTTTAAATTAAAACATTTTCATAATTCTACTGTATCTTCACTGACTAAAAAACGTGACAGTAGTGATAATTTTTTTAAGACATTAAAATAGCAAGACAGAATGTAGAAGTTAGAAATAAGTGATTTATAATACTTTTATGAAAAAATATATATAATACTTTTATGGAGAAAACTAGAAAACTTTATTGAAAGGCATTAAAAGAAATCTGCACAAATGGAAAAATAACCATGTTATTTGGACAGGAAGATCTAGTATTGTAAGAAGTTGGATCCCACTTGTTAAAGACCTATCTGTGTAAAATCCCAAGAGCTCTTCATATAATCCTAACAGGCTGATCCTAAAATTTATATGGAAGATTAATTGAAAACAAGTCATGATGCTCTTAAAAAGGGAGTTTTGAAAAGGGTGAGGAGTTTTCCCTGTCAGATACCAGAAGTAAGTCACAAAAAGTGCTATCTATAGTGAACATGGGTTAAGTTCTACATGAAAGTTAAGAATTTGTGCACATACAGCTGGGGTATGGTGTACAGCATTACAGGTAATCAACCTAACAGTGCCCAGGCTATAAGATAACTGAATCAACAGACAGTCCAGTAGAAAAAGTGTCGAAAGAGAGAAATAGGCATTGCACAGAAGAAAAATAAATGGCCCTTAAACATTAATACTTACCTGATATGGCGATACCAGTTCTTAAATATTAAAATGTACTTAATGTACTAGGTGGTAAGCAGTCACTGCCTTGAGACACGCAAGTGCCACCCTGGCTGTGTGAGTCCCTAGATTCCCTACCTCCCCACACCAAAATCACAGGATCAACACCTGGACTAGTGGGGGTCCTCCTACATCAGCTACGTCTGGCTGTTAAATATTCTGAATCACTCCTGTATTCAACCTCAATAATTATGAAAATGAAAATTAACATCAGAATGAAATTCCACTTTGAACCCTTTAGAGGCTGGTAAGGTTGATAACGCTAGATGCTGGCTAGCTTGGTAAACAAAGGGAACTCCTATAAACAACTCTGAAAGACAGTTTGGCGTTATCTCCTTCATACATATGGTATCTTTGTCTCCATCTACACCTGATGTGGAAGCAATATTCTTTAGTGCTTAATATATTTTGAAGGGGGAGCGGGGAGAAGAATCCATACTATGTGCCGGGCACTTTGCTGACATTTTATTTAGTCCTCATAGTATTCCTGAGAGCTGCCCAAAAATGGTTCTTATTTTACAGATAAAGAAACTAAAACTCCAGTTAAATAATTTACCTAAGGGTAACGGGTTGCATGTGGCATAATCAGGATTCACAGCAAGGACTGAAAGCCCACTCTTTTTATCAGTTCTAATTATGGAGTCAGAATATAGCATATGGCATAGAAATCAAATGTTCAAACATTCTTGAACTTTAGTATCTGTGTTTTGATGTAGTTGGTCTCAGACAAGAATTATCACACTTCCAAGGGGTTTGTAATGTGCCTAAAGCATAAATGTGGCGTGCATCACAGAAGGCTGATTTCAATTAATTCTAAGTGATTTAAAGTGCATGTACTGCCTTTATGAAAATTTTTAAATAAAAAAATCAGAAATTAACACTAAGGCAAAAATCAGAAAGAACAAATATCTCAGGGATATTGAGCACAATTTAGTAAATATTTATTGAGTGCCTACTGTATGCCAAGTGCACCACACTAGATGCAAGGAATACTAACAGTAAATAGGGTATGGTCCCTACCCTCATGGAACTTACATTTTCACAACTTAAAGTGTATCTCAAGTATTCTAATAACAAATTTCCACCATTCTCTTTTTAATGTGAACACATGACGCAGCACATTTACCAACCAGAGTTATAAAACAGAGTATTGAGAGCTAAAAGAAACCTTTGATAGGATTTGTCCAATTCTCTTGTTTTATGGGGAAAAAAAAAAATAAACTGAAGGAATGGCCACTTGTGCCTAGAACTCATGTGTTCAGATTTTAAGTTTGGAGCTTTTCCCACTTTCAAGGTTCTCCAAAACAATATTCAGTACATTTTTATAAGTATCATTCAAATGCCTGTAACTTACCTATGTAGTTGTTTCCTACTAGACAAAGACTTCGTAATTTATGTATATTAAAATAAGTGAATGTTCTATTTACCCCATTCTAGTCTTTGTGGTAAAACAGAGACCATGCTCATTCAAGTGCTAGTGTATGCTATGACTTCATGCGTGCTCAGTATTGAAGATGGCAAGAGTTTTACGTCCTGAGCAGCATCTGCCTGCCAGGGCTTCTCTTCCCCCAGGCTTCACAGTGTTCCTAAAGTGCTGCAGTGGGGTCAGGGGGACACTTAGCTACTGAAGTACAAACCCAGCCACTGACAACAAGGGGACCAAAGCCTAGGTCAAAGAGGTACTATTTTTCCTAGCTCGCAAACACAACCCACTATCTCAACCACACTCTTACTCTAAGATGCCATAAGATGCCAGGCACCACACTGGATTCTAAGGATAGTAATATGAAACAATCTGTCCTTCAGGAGTGATTTGGAAAGTGAAACAATAATTACATGCTAAGTAATATTATAGGTACAGCACTGAGAACACTTGGGCCTAGAAGAAGGTCTCCAAACAAGACTTCAGAGACCAAACTAAGAATGGGTGCTGGGGTATGGGCAAAAAGAGTAAAGTCCCACAGGTGAAAAGACAAAGCCACATTCATTTGATCTGATTGACCAAAGGTATGAAGAAAGAAGCTAGAGGCCAACGTCTGCAAAGACAGTGGCAGGACAGGAAGTGGACCACAGTGTTCCCAGGAACACCAGTGAGGGCATCACATTTTTTAGCTGCTGGTTGTCCAACTTCAAGATTTCCCCCCAGTGTAAGTAAATACAAGGGACCACATTCTGTCCCCACTGCAGCCAATCCTGTGGTAGACTGGAGAGTTTGAAAAGTTCCTTTGAACATAATTGTTTTTGACCCTATCAGTACGTCTGCTTTTTAAAACCAGGATTGTTCCATTTCTCCATGTATGACCAGTATTGTTTTGACTTTTCACCAAATTGGTAAATCCAATTACAGTTAATAAAAAAAATAAAAAGACAGTAATGACATCTTTTACAATGCTTCTTAAAATAGATTTTTAAAATTTCCTTTAATATGTTGTGGATTCCATCAAATATAACCATTTAGGATTGTTTTTACTACCTCTACTGGTATAGCATATTTATAGAAATTATTTTGAATGTACTATATCTACTTCAATTAGCATAATTTTACTTAAGCACTTAAGATTGTCTGTGTTGCCAGTGTTGACATATTCAGGAATTTATGGTGTAGTTTATGGGATAAGCTTCTGACCCTGAAATCTCACTTTGAGCCTGTTCCCACCTGGCAGGTGATCCTGAGCAAGCCAACTTATCAGAACCTTGGGTCCATGTTCATAAAATAAAGACATTACAACCTGTCCTACCTACATCACTGGGTTCCTGTATATATGTAAAATTTTTTCAACAACTATAAAGTACTATAAAATGACAATTACAGGTATCAGTGAGGTTAACCACCAAAATAATTTTTCAGCTTCATGCCTATTCCCAAAAGCTTAAAACAAACAACAAAACAGCTTAAATAAAATGGTCATTTAGCAAATGAAGACTATATTACCCACGCTTTGCTCCCCTCTACTGAGTCTAATCTTTGGAAAAACATAATCATTTTAGGGGGAAAAATCTGTTAAGATATTTATTAGTGTTTATACACACAAGATGCAACCACTAATTCAAAAATAGGAGGGTTTTTCCTCAGTAAGAGTACATTCTTTAATAGGAATCTATTTGAATATGAATTCCATACAAATAGAATATATACTTAACACAAAAAAGCAAGGAAGGATTTTACATTACACAGAACATTCAGTTGGTTCAATCATGGGTGAGCTACCCTTCCAACCAAATACTTATTTTTTATATTTATTACAAGTATTGTAGTCAGTTCAGTATATGCCAACAATTACACAGTTTTAACATTTAGTAGCACGAAGCATACTTAACTGCTTCCAAAGGAATATGTGATGTAGCTTCATTTCACAGGGGCAGAAGTAATTGAATTACTGTCTGCTCTTTAATGTTTCAACTAACCTGCAAAGAAAAAATGAACAGTTTCACAAAATTAACTTCAAACTTTGAGGTATAAAAGTTTTATACTGGAAGTGGATTCTAAAGCGGATTCCTTTTAAATGATGAAGGCTAAGACAGTTATATTGAAGAATGATGTTATGGACTCAATTTCCATGAAGGCGTTTTAGCTTTCAATTTTGTCTATGTTCTAAATGAATAATCAAAAAGACCAGCTTATCTTCCTTCCAGGCTGTAACTTCTGCAGCACGGCCAGATGTGGGTAACTCAGAGGTGAAAACTAGTCAAGGTCCTCATGGAGCTTAAAATCTGAGTAGATGCACAAATCAATTACAGGGCCACGTCCCTACTGTGCCACTTCTGTGACAGGGACATCCAGCTACCTGTGTGGTAAGGCAGTGGGCACGGAGACGTGCAAGGGAAGGTTCTTGAGAAGATAGTCCTAACCTAAGTCCTGAAGTATAAGGAATTGGGAGGATGCAGTAAGGAAGGGAAAAAGTATAAAAAAAAAGGCGGGGGGGTTGGCTTATCTAACTTTAATCAGTAAGTGTAACTGAAATAAAAGCCAATGCACATGAAGACCAGTGGCAGAGAAGACTGGAGGAACTTATTAATATGATAAGCTGCTAAGTAATCTGAATTTCATCCTTAATACTAAAGGGAAACCACACGTGTGCAAATAGAAGCACACAAAAACAATGCACAGATGGCTTCTGGAAATACAATACTTAACCATTCCATTGCCTCATCAAGGCCAGTGCCTTTGGTTGCTGAAGTTTTGAATATCTGCCATTTTCGGTCCTTCAACGCAGGTAACCCAAGTGAATTTGCCATCTCTGAGGGAGTCATGGCCTGTTCCATGTCCTGCTTATTTGCAAACACCACTAAAATGGCTTTTCTCAACTCTTCTTCCTAAATAAAAGAGAAAGTATTTAATTTTCTCTAGTCAATTTGCTCCCTTAAGTTTAGAAAGAAATGCCAACAAATATATTATTTTAAAAGTGTATTTCTTAATTATGAATCTATAATGTTCATTATAAATTATTTGAAATTATAGAGAAGTATGAAGAAAAGAAAGCTTCATCCATAGTTCTACCTCCCAAACATGATCGCTGTTAACATTTTCGGTATTTTCTACTGCTTTATAATTCAGATACTTCTTGTTTATTAATAAATATATTTACACATTTTTTAAAAAGATTTTATTTATTTATTCATGAGACACAGAGAGAGAGAGAGAGGGAGAGAGAGAGAGAGAGAGAGACAGAGACACACAGAGGGAGAAGCAGGCTCCATGCAGGCAGCACTGACGATGTGGGACTCCATCCTGGGTCTCCAGGATCACACCCTGGGCTGAAGGCAGCCCTAAACCACTGAGCCACCTGCTCAGCCACTCAGGCTGCCCCATTTACACATTTAAAGTCACATTTACATACAGACCTATATCCTGCTCTAAAAAATATTAAATCATGGCCATTTTTCCAAATAATCAAAATTTTTCCAAAAAAATTTTAATAAATATACTGTATACTAACTGTTCTTCAGTATTAGACTCTTACTAGATTGTTTTTACTTGACTATTAACAGAAACCACAGGGACACACAGTCATTACACAGAAATCTCTGTATGAATCTCTTATTTCCTTAACAAATTCTCTAAAAATAGAATCAAAGTATGAACTTTTGGGGGGTTCTTGTTATATATACTAATAAACTGCTTTCCAGAAAGGTTATAACAATTTAAACTCCACCGTTTGACAGTAACATCCTTCAGTGCAGCCTTGGAAGAATTAGAAATTACATATTTTTCCAAAGCATCTCATTAAATACTTATCAAAGTATTCAAAATGCAAATGTTAACAGTAATAAGAGTTTTCTCCTCTGCACTGTAAGTTCATGCTCAGTTTTCTATTTATTTGCAAAAGAATCAATTGTCTTGATACAATTAAGAACACTAATCCTCAGTCACTGGTTATAAAACTCCAGATTTCCTGTTTTTATACCCTAATTTGTATTTGTGGGGTTTTTGTTTGTATTAATATAATTAAATGTATCTTTTCTTTCAGAATTCCTTCCAATCTTTTGATTTAGAAAGACCTTTCTTACCCAGAAATTTTACACATATTCACATACATATTCTTGGGAGTTAATGATTTTCATTTTTTACATTTAATTCTTTACTCCAGACAGAATTTATTTTTGTGTACAAAAATAGTATAACTTGATTTTGTCTTTAAGTTTGAATGTAATAGACAAGAGACCTGACTCTTACGCTACATGTACTTTACATTATATATTTATTGACTAAATTGATTAAAAGTTAATTCCTAAAGAAAGAATACAATTTTTAGTTCTTTCTCATACAATTATACAGGTCAAATCCTAATATCACAAATAACAACCCAGCACAACTCAAGAACTGTAAACTAAAGCTAATAACCCATTTCTTTTACGCAATATTTTATGATAAAAATCCATGATACCGTGTGAATTACATCTAACCAAAGCTTTTATTTTAAAAATCCATTATACTGAAAGCAGTTAAATAGTTCCTTAAAATTCCTTATACTTGAATTTTAAGAAGCTCTTATGATAAATATGATGCTATATTGTGAAAAAAATTAAGCAAAAGTTACAACTATTAAATCTGTAATTTATAACTCAGAAGCCATTAAGAAGTGAGTAGTCAAGAAATCAGAAGTCCAAGGTATTCCAAGAATGCTTCTACCTAGGTAATCAAGTGGCCTAGAAAATATATTTAAGCATTCAATGATTGAATAATTCAGAATCATAGCTCTGGTAGGAAAAGGAAACTTAATCTAATTTTCTCAAGCAAAGGCAATTTCATTATTACTTAAATTAACCATTAGTATATTTGAAAAGCTTATTTAACAACTGGAGATTTCTTACACTTTTGATTATCATTAATGCATCCTCTGATTTCAGTTAGCCAATAAATTATCTTACGAACTTCAGTGACTATGTTTTGAGTTCTTAAACAAGTGCTGTACACTGTTCCACACATCAGGATTATTAGGGTAAACTCAAAGAATTTACATTTTTTGGGTGGGAGACATACATAAGTAAACAAATATATTTTAAAATAATGGAAAGATGGTATATGTGCTGCCAAAGCAAGCACATAAAATAATGGAAACACTAAGTGGTACAAAAAGTAAAGTAGGATAAGGTGTTAGAAAATAAAAGAGGCTGCTCTCTGGGGCAGAAACATGAGGTAAAACCTGTCAAGAAGGTAGCCATGCAAAGATTTGGAGGAAGAGTGTTTCAAGCAGAAAGATGAGCAAGTGCAAGAAGCCCTAAGCCAAGTGTCCAGTGTAAGCTTGGTGTATCCAAAGAACAGAAAGGTTAGTATGGCTGAAGGACTGTGAATACAAGGAAGAGTAAAGAATGAAAAAGCTGGAAGAGATAAACAAGGGCCAGAGGTGTGGCAGAAACCCAGAAATTCTAAAACAAACAGACCTCCTTGTTGTTTATATCCTTATCTGCTTTCATAAGCTAATTTCTACAACGAGAAATAAAGACATTTTATAAAAAGCACTTCACAGGAGTAACTTAAAATAATGCTTTCAGTTTGGAAAGAGTTTAGCTCTGAGCTTCCTAGAAACCAAGAAATCTAGCTTAAAACACGAAGTTACACAGCTGGAATATTTTTTTCTCCATTCCTCTTCCCAACAGAATTTCTGGAAGAGGAAATAATCTGTAGAAGAGAAAATGATACTAAAGGCATGGGAAGGAAAATCTCTGCTTTCCTTTTAATTATTCCTGCATGTGGTAACAATGAAACAGCAAGCAAACATAAAAGATTTCGGGCAGCCTGGGTGTCTCAGTGGTTTAGCGCCACCTTCCACCCAGGGTATGATCCTGGAGACCAGGGATCGAGTCCCACGTCGGGCTCTCTGCATGGAGTCTGCTTCTCCCTCTGCCTGTGTCTCTGCCTCTCATGAATAAATAAATTCTTAAAAGAAATATATTTCCCCACAGTTGAATAAAGTTTTCTTACCTCCAACATGGCAACTAATTCTGATTTGGAAATGCCAATTCGGTCTCGGTCACAACTGTCTACTACATAAATGACTGCATCTGTGTTTGAATAATAACATCTCCAGTATGGCCTACAGAAAGTTCAGGAAGGGAGAATATATTATTATTTGAAAGTAAAAGAACCTGCTATGTTAATTTATAAGCCAGGACCTGGCAAAGATGGGGGGTGGGGGGTTTACATGCCAATCTTGCCCCCTCCATGTTAGAATCAATGCCATAATGATTCATTCTTTCTGATCGGTATGTATCATATCCTTCAGATGTGATGAGGGTGGAATGATAAACATTAAATCACAGGATCAAGAAGTTTCCAAATGAGTTCAGACTTGAAGAAAATAGTTTATAGTCAATCTACAAAAATCACTAAATGTACGTTATACATAGACCTTACTGTTAACATCTAATAAGTCTCTAACTAGGGACCCTAAGGAATGGGTTCTTGGGGTGTCTGGGTGGCTCAGTTGGTTAAGACACTGCCTTTAAGCTCAGGTCATAATCTCGGGGTCCTGAGATTGAGCCCCAGGTTGGGCTCCCTGCTCAGTGGGGAATCTGCTTCTCCTTCTCCCTTAGCTACTCCCCCTGCCTGTGTTCTCTGGCTCACACACTTTCTTTCTCTCAAATAAATAAAATCTTTGAAATAAATAAAAAGTAAGGAATGGGTTCTTAAATTTTTTTTTAATTTTTTTAAAAAGATTTTATTTATGAGAGACACAGAGAGAAAGGCAGAAACACAGGCAAAGGGAGAAGCAGGCTCCATGCAGGAAGCCTGATGTGGGACTCGATCCTGGAACTCCAGGATCACGCCTGGGTCGAAGGCAGGCGCTTAACCGCTGAGCCACCCAAGAGTCCCTTAAAGATAACTTTTAATACTTTTAATATGATTTTTATATACCAGACATTTAACTGATTACTGAAGACTTCATGAAGTAGAAATGGCTAAATTTAGAGAGGGACTCAAAAGTGGTTCAAAAATAAAAGTAGGTTAAAAGGCAGCAGGATGTCTGGAGAATGTACCACTTATGTTTTAAGATGGTAGGTACAATAGTGAGCACCCACCAAACATTCACAGTTCCCATGCCAAGCACAGAATACTGGACAGGAAAGCTAAGTTCTGAAAGGCATCTATGTTCACATTAGCCCTAAATGGCAGGCTGAAAGTTAATTTATAAAATCCAAAACAGTCTGTCTCACAAAGTGACTGATAAGAACTAAATGGAAGACCCTTTTTAGTTAAAAACTACTCAAGTAATTAGACCTTGAGATTTTCTTGAAAAAATTCATTTAGGTGATATCCGAAGAACTGGCTTCCTTAAATTTTTTTTTAATTTTAATTCAATTGAGAGAAAGGAGTTTTACCTCATTTTAAACTAGGTGTCTCCCATTTAAATTACGAAAGAAAACATATTTGGGTTAATTGCTCTTAACCTTAAAAGGGCCAATAAATATTCAATACTACAAAGTAATCTGGTCGATGTACCATACCTGATACTTGTCTGTCCTCCTAAGTCCCAGACTTGGAATTTAAGGTTCTTGTATGTTACTGTCTCAACATTAAATCCAATAGCTAGAAGATAAATCAAAATCAGTAGTATATGTAGACTAATGCATTCTAGCTTCAAAGTATCCAATCTAATTTTTAGCGCTTAATGAATTATTACTGAATCACATTACTGATTGAAATATTATCTCATTTAAGACAAAACAGTTTCTGTGCTATATATACACACCATCAATTAGCAAGACCAGCACCACTTTCAGGTGTGTAAGAATCCCCAGTCACATCTGCAAATATAGAACTTTTAGCACAATGGAAAACCTACCGTGTTAAACTCCCCACATAATACAATCCTGGCATACAAGTGTTTAGAAAGTTATGTTTAGAAAGAACAGCTGTAGACGTATTACAAAAAAAGTGGAATTTTGATAGGCGCAAGTAAACAGGAAATAAAACCAAGAAAGCCTAAATTCTAAACTTCAGCAGGTAGGGACTCAGCAACAGCTATACACCCCTTGATGGAAACTGGGTTCTCCAAGTGTGGCAATCTCACAGACCCTCTGCAGACTTCCTCAAAGAGCTCATTTGTATTAAGGTCATGGCTGGATGGTCAAAGGGGAGGTATCTCATCTCTTTTCCCTATCCTTTTTAGGTAGAACTCTAGTACCAAATTACTAAGGCAGGATACTTATTTTCATTAGGGAGGGTGGAGAAGATGCTGAAAAAACTATTTCTAAGATTCTATAAACTTAAAAAAATCCAAGTAAGAAATGCCTTACAGCTATAACTGGACAATTGATTTTTGTTTTAAATTTAAGTCTATATTGGTAAATGATGCTAATGTGTATATGGTTAAGTATTCCCTATCAAAACTAAAACATAGCTATAATAAACCTGACTGAAAAACTAAAACACAAGTTCATGATGTCTCCCTTAGAATTAGGTGGGAGTGTAATCGCCATCTTTATCTCAATTACGAATACTGCTTAACATGCACAGGACAAGAGTATGCTATAAAGTGTATTTGCTGAAATGCAATACACTGGGCTGCGTGCACTGCAGGATCCAAGACTTCACCACAGCAGAGATGGGCGACTCCGAGAAGCAAAAACCAAGGGAACTGAAATTTACTGAAGGTGGCATAAAGAAATAACTAGATGCCACGGTATTTAAAAAGTTCTTCTTTCATAACAACTAGACTTTTTTTCTTTTAATCTGGAAATTTAAATATTACTAAATATAGAAATACCTTGCATGACAGAGTGATTTTAGAGGCATAATTTAACGCTCTTGAGCAAATTCTACAAACTGTTAAACTTAGTTTATATATAATTTCTAAGTAAATTCAGATCAACAAATTAAAAAGTATAAAAAACAGTATTCTCATGTAGTCAAACAGGACTGTTTGAAAATATTCTTCTAAGATATTGACAGCTGATTTAAAGTTGAGGTGTCTCTTGATATTTTTAGGTACCATTTTAATTCAATAGTCTCTTCAACTCAGTTCTTTGACAAACAAACAATAAAATTAAGAGAAACAAGTCTTAATTAAAATATTAATACAGGGGAAAAAAAGCACTTCGGATGCAATAATACCACTTAACATCCATATAATTCTTTAAACAGATTTATAAAGTATTTTATATACTTTACTTATTTCTCCCTTAAGTCAGTGGGTATTATCTTCATTTTATCCATAAAGATATGGGCTCTCAATGAGATTAAGTGGCTTAACTCTAGCTAACTTTAAAAATAGCTCTAAATAGGGGCTCCTGGGTGGCTCAGTTGGTTAAGTGGCTGCCTTTGGCCCAAGTCACTACCCCAGGGTCCAGGGATCCAGCCCAGCGCCACCCTGCCCTCTGGCTCTCTGCTCAGCAGGGAGCCTGCTTGTCCCTAGGCCTTTCCTCTGCCTGTCACCCCCCTGCTGGTGTGTGCAAGGGCTCCCTTGCAGGCTCTCTCTTTCTCTCTCAAATAAATAAAACCTTCTAAAAAAAAAAAAAAAAGAAAAAAAGAAAAAGCTCTAAACAGCAAAACCCAGCCATGCACAGGGTTTACAAATTGCCTCTAAATTTATGAAAAATAATGTAATTAATATTATGCCCACACTGGAAGTTTACAAACTCTACTATATTAAAATTACATTATGTGAACTACTTATCAGAAATAAAGTTATGTTAGATGAAAAAAAAAAACCTACAATTAGTTTATCATACCAATACTTACTAGGAATAGTAGTAACGACTTCTCCAACCTGTAATCTGTACAAAATTGTAGTTTTTCCTGCTCCATCTAATCCCAAAATTAAAATCCTCATTTCCCGGGTTCCAAACAGACTGGAAAAAATACTTGAGAAAAAGCCACCTGAAAAAAATAATAAAAGAAAAACATCATTTTGTAAACTAAGCCCACAAAACATTTAATCTTGCCCTTTGAAAGCTACACCAAATTAAATAATGCTGTAATATCTTCCTCAATTCTTAGGTACATAAGTTTGCTCTCAATGATATATATTAATCAACATCAAACAAATAATTACTGATTGTCACCATGTCCTGCATACTGCGTCAGGAAGGCACAGAAGATAAAAAAAAAAAAAAAAAAAAAAAAAAAAAAGGAAGGCACAGAAGATATATTCCAGATTAAGAGAAACAGAACCACTGCCCTCTGAGCTCATGAGAATATGGATACGTTGGCGCGATCTCACAACCCCCAAACACCATACGACAAATCGAAAGGACAATGAAACAATGAGGTCCTCACATGTGAAAAGCAATTATTATCACTGTACAACCACCAACATACTACCTTCAATCACTGAGATTTCTCTGTAATATTACTTGCAAAAGAAACTGAGACACAGAAGCCCAAAATAACAAAAACTATTTTTGAGAGAAAACTCATTTAAAAAAATAATAAAGCTTCACTCAACGTATCATGAAATATTTCCAGAAAAGTTTCCTATACGTAAGGCATTGTGGAATATAATGATGGTTCTCAGAGGCTGGGGGAGTGGGGAAAAGGAGAGAGATGTCAAACAAGGGAACTGACTTTCCTTATAAAATGAGTAAGTTCTGGAGACCCAATGAACAGCATGGTAACTACAAAAAAAAAAAAAAAATCAATATACTGTATACTTGAAATTTTCCTTTTTTTTTTTTCTTGAAATTTTCTAAGAGAGTAGGTCTGAAAGTGTTCTCACTAAATACAAAAAAAGCTCAGGTGGCAGATGTATTAATTAGCTTGATATGGTAATCCTTCCACAATGTATATCAAAACATCATATTGTATCCCTTAAATACGTGCAATTTTGTCATTCATACCTCAAGAAATCTGGAAAAAAATTAAAATTATCCTTTGTTTCAGCAGGGCTTCTTGGTAACAGATTTAGGTATTGATTCATTTGGGTTGTATTTAAATAAAAAATCCCTAAGAGGGGAGGTAGTGATTTAGAATCTTTATTATTCTTTTTACAACAAAAGAAAGCAGATTTTTTTTTTAAGAGTAAGAGAGAGTGAGCTTGCCCAAGGGTGGTGTGGGGCAAAGGGGGAGGGAGAGAGAAAGAATCCCAAGCAGGTTCCACACCCAGCATAAGCCAACATGGGGCTCAATCTCATGACCCCGAGATCATGACCTGAGCCCAAATCAAGAGTCAGAGGCTCAACAAACTGAGCCACCCAGGCGCCCCAGAAGCTTTTTTAAAATACATTTTTTCTTTTTTTCTTTATGATCGCAAGAAAGCACTTTGGCCCTTCCACACTAAAAGCCATTAGAGAAGATTAAAAGGAAGTTACATTAACAATATAAAAAAAAACAGCAGACAACAAAAATGATGCTACATGCAATACATGGTTATCTGACAAAGAAATGGCACAATTAAGGAATCCAAGTCTGGAAAAATGAAGACACCACAGGCCAGAGAACTTTGGGAAAATGTAATAGGTGTATAATTTAAAATCTTTTCTACCTTTTACACCGTAAAAAGAAAAGAACTTGGGGTGCCTGACTGGAGCTGCAAAGGATGCAACTCCTGATTGAATTCGAGCCCCATCTTGGGTGTAGAGATTAGTTAAAAATAAAATCTTCGATGAAAAACAAAACAAAACAAAATACCGAAGAGAGAAATGAAAAAAGTAAAGTGCTTGTGATATTCCAGGGCAGGAAGTAAATCCCCCAGAAAATCGTAAAGGAATTAAAAATAGGCCAAAGAATTTGCATCATGTGTCCAGTTGTAAACCAATTAAAAACGCTGCACCTTCGTCCGGGATGCAGCAGGGAGGGAAGCTAGGTACTGCTGGCACTTGTGATGACAAGGGAGTGCCCTCAACCAGCACTCCAAATACCGAGATTAGAACATAGAAGACTCCTAACTCTGGGGAAAGAACTAGGGGTGGTGGAAGGGGAGGTGGGCAGGGGGTGGGGGTGACTGGGTGGCAGGCACTGAGGTGGGCACTTGACGGGATGAGCACTGGGTGTTATTCTGTATGTTGGCAAATTGAACAATAAAAAATAAATTTATTATTAAAAATAAATTAATTAATAAAATTAAGTGAGGTCTTCAAAAAAAAAAAACAAAAAACTCATTCACTGACCCATAATGACCAGTACCGTCCCCATTCCCTTTTTCCACCTCAACTATGTTATCTACATGAAAAGCTACAGAGAAACAGGCAAACGCCAAGTGGTCTATAAAATATGAGCAACAATTCCCTTTGGATTTTTTTAACTGCTGCAATCCCAGGGTCCAAGAAGAGAGAACCAGGCTTCCACTGCGGGGTCAGACCTCCTCTGTCACGCAAGATCCCTCGGCGCACCTGCGACTGGCAAACGCCAAGCCTCGCAAGGCCAACTCTGCCGCCTGCCCCAAGTCGAGGGGGGTCGGAGGAGGTGACGGAGAAGTTCCTGCTCAGGGGGAAAGGACTCGGGGCTGGGTTCCCAGGCCGCCGCAGAGCCCCTACCCCCTGACCCCTCCGAGGTGAAGGGGACAAGAGCGAGGGCAGGGGCGAACACTCAAAGCAGCGTCCAGCGCCACAGGTGAAGAGCCGTGGCAAGTTCAGTCCTCAAGGATCCGCCCCTGAAAAGCTCACTGCTCTGGGCTTCCCAGGCCGCCGCCCCACCCCCCACCCCCACCCCCGCCGCCCCCCGCCCGCGATCCCAGCCCTCAGCCGCAGCCCTAGGAGCGCGCCCGGAAGCCCTTCTCGGACCCTCACCCATGATGAACCGCCTGTCCGCCCTCGTCGGTGGTCAGAGACGGGCCCCGGCCTCGGCAGCGACTGCTATTCGAGCCTCGGCGCCGCCACCCCTGCTCGCCCCGGCCTCCGGCCTCCGGCTCCGGCTCCAGGCGGATCCCTTGGAAGTCCGCTCCGCCAGCAACTTCCACGTCGGACTCCCGGCGGGGGCGGGAGCGACGGGCCGCGGCGGCTACGCGCCAGCAACGGCGACCTGAGCGTCCGCGTCGTCGCTTTCGACGACAGTCCGCGGCGCGCTGGGTGGAAGCCAGAGGATAAAAATATTCAAGGACCCCAAATCTCTCGTGTTTCTGTTTCCTTGTACTGAAAGGGCTTCCAACATGGGGAAATTCGAATTTTCGTTTTAAATTGTGGCACCCGATAGGGGCGAATCTGCCACCCAAGAATTCGAGTTGGGCCTCGATGCAGCAGCCCAACGGGACGCAGACACCGGGTGCAGCGCCGCGGGAGTTGCAGGTCGTCCAGCGCCCTGCGGGGGCGAAGCACCTTTCTCTGGGTGCCTTCTCCCGCACGGAAGTGAGACTGCGTAATAATAGTAGGAACAGCCCCGCGCCGCCAATGCGAGTCAGCCTTAGAGCCGCCTCGGCTTGCCGCAGGTTTTGGGAGGCGCAGTGGCCTGTAGGGTCGTAGCGTCAGCGTCAGAGCCCTTCATCCCTTTCTTCCACCTGAGCACCTGGCCTCGTATCTGGGTCGGCAGTACGGACGAACTGATTCAGATGACCTGTTCGCTCGCTCGAGGGGCGTCTGTTGAGAGTTTTCTTGATTGTGGGAGGAAGGAAGCGACGCTTGGACGATGGGAAGAAGGGATTCTCCTAATCTTTATAAAGGTTGAGGGTGCGTATCTTAAAAACTCGAAAAGGTACACAGAAAAGTAAACCCATACCTAGCCTCAGATCCCACAGTTCTCCGTAGAAGTCACCATTGTAAACCCTTTCTTTGGTCTCCTTACAAATAAAATTTTTACGTATTTTGTTTTTATTTAAAGCAGAGCTTTTCATCCATTCAACAGAAGTTCATTGACTTGTTTTTTTGTTTTTTGGTTTTTTTTTTACTTCAATTTTTAAACTTCTCCAGCTGCCTAGGCATTGAACTAGACTTGCCTATTGCCCTCGCCTCTCTTCCCCGCTTCTAAATCATAAATTCTCAGAAACTTTACTCTCAAGGAAAAGTTTGGCTTTATTTGTTTTTTGTTGTTGTTGTTGTTGTTTAGAAGGAGACAGTTGAGCGACTCTATTTAAACACCTGGACCTTTTTAAGGTTGTGCTTTGTAAGTATTCCACCGTCCCAAGGTGTTGGATATAAGTGGGCTCAGGTTCCATGGACCCTTTTCACCTGTTCTTCATCCACCTCCAGGTCTTCGCCAAAATTAGCTACTGCCACTTGGCAAGTCTTGGCCGTTGCCACTTCAAATTTTGCCCATGTCAGATTTAAGTTGCCAGCATAATGCACATAGTTCTCTGAAAATACAAATTCCCTTTAAGGGATAACTAAAAGGAAAGTTTACACTGTAAATTTTATATTTGCATTGCATGTTCTGAGCGAAATAAGCAAATGAGACCTGTGCGAGGATGCGGTGTAAACTGAAGTGCTATATGCAGATTAAAAAGCACTATTAATGCTATTAGATGGCATTTTAGCCTTTCATAATGTGTATTAAGCACCTAATTACAAGTCCCTATGGAAACAATGTGATAAAAAAAACAAAAACCCTGTTGGCAATTTGATCAAAAACTTTTTCTTTAAAGATTTATTTATTTATTTGAGTGGGTGGGTGGGGCAGACGGAGAGAGCCCTCCAGGTCAACTCCTTGCTGAGGGCTGGGCTGGATCTCAGGGACCATGAAATTAGGACCTGAGCCAAAATTGAGTCAGACGCTTCATGACTGAGCCATGCAGGTGCCCCCAAAACTTTATTTTTTAAATTTACTCATTTAACTCTTCGCTTTATTCATATTTGATCTCATTGCCTGGTTGCATCAAAAGCTCTTCTCCATTCTCAGAAAACTTGATCTAAAGAAAAATCCCCAAATATTAAGAAATTACCTCTAAGTTTTTTCTAATGTAGTTTTAGGACAACTTAGATAACTTTCCTGACCACTTACTATGTTCAACTTACTATGTTCACTTACACTACACCTATTAGTCTAAAACAATCTCTACTCTCAAGGTTCTAACTTTTAGAGGCACTCATTAACCCAAGCCTGTTTAAGACAAAAATTTAAATGGTTTCACAAAGTGCTGAGACAAATTTATAAATAGCAAAGCCATAAACAGCTTAGAATAACTTAATCTTTATTGGTGACAACATTGTGCCTCTTCTCCCTTCTTTCAATTCTCAATTCCTAAGACCAGAACAGTTCCTAATTTCATAGGAACACAGTTTTCAATGTATTTATTTATTTTTATTTATTCATGATATTCACACAGAGAGAGAGAGAGATAGAGGCAGAGACACAGGCAGAGGGAGAAGCAGGCTCCATGCACCAGGAGCCCGACGTGGGATTTGATACCAGGTCTCCAGGATCGCGCCCTGGGCCAAAGGCAGGCGCTAAACCACTGCGCCACCCAGGGATTCCCCAGTTTTCAATGTATAAAGGTAATGTTAAGGTTGTGAAAAGAAAGATAACAAAACCTCCACTTCCTGTGTCTTTTCTGATACTAAGTAAAAACAGTCATTACATAGGAAAGATACTTTTCTTTAGGCCAATATCATTTTTCAAAATGTAGTCATTCCTATTAATATTGGCCTGGTATTATAGTTCCTGCTTACTAAAAAGAAGTACTTGAGGAAACTGAATTATAGCAGCATGCTAGGATTAAAGCTGTGGGATTTTATTATTCAGACAACCACATAAAATTGACCTCGCCTTTCAAGTTTTTGCTCAAATGTCATTCTATTTAAAATTGCAACCTACCCAGGATGCCTAGGTGGCTCAGTGGTTGAGCATCGGCCTTTGGCCCAGAGTGTGATCCTGGAGTTCCAGGATTGAGTCCCACATCAGGCTCCCTGCATGGAGCCTCCTTCTCTGCCTGTGTCTCTCATGAATAAATAAATAAAATCTTAAAAAAAAAATAAGACTACAACCTACCCAACATCATCATTATCTTGATTTTTTAGAACTTGCCACTAAACGTACCGTAGTGTACTTGTTATACCTACTATATATGGTCTATGAATGCCAATATTTTTGTTTATTTTGCTCACTCTTGTTCTTGGGCACTAAAATATTTGTTGAGAGAATTTGTTGAATTATAAGTTTTTAAGGCTGATTCCATAAGCATTAGTTAACTTAAATATTGTGCAGCATTATTAAACTTTCCTAAATAGGTACTGTCTGAACCATCTGTCATACATAGTTTGATAGAGGCCAAACGATCATTTTCAAGGTTGTCTTATTTGAGGAGAGGCCACCAGGTGGTGGTATTGCTTCAGGTTGATTGTCCATAGAATGAGCTCAATTGGTCCGGTGAAAAGCTGAGTGGAAGAATAAAGGGGAAAGGAGAAAAAATAAGTGGGAAATATCAGAAAGGGAGACAGAACATGAAAGACTCCTAATTCTGGGAAACAAACTACGGGTGGTGGAAGGGGAGGTGGGCGGGGGGTGGGGGTGACTGGGTGGTGGTCACTGAGGTGGGCACTTGACGGGATGAACACTGGGTGTTATTCTGTATGTTGACAAATTGAACACCAATAAAAAATAAATTTATTAATAAATTTATTAATTAATTTAAAAATAAAGAGAAAAAAGCTGAGTGGATAATTTAATCCTTTTCAAATCTCATGGTCCAATACAAATTTACTAAATCTTAAAATATGATTGTTTTAATGCAGCCAAGAAAGTAAAAAAGTTCAAAAGTTCTTTGACTATAAAGTCACAATAAGATAAAATAAGTTCAGAATTTTAGAGTTCCTTTTAGGAACCTTAATTCCAACCACCTCAATTATAGATGAAGAGACAGAAACAAACTAAGAAACAGAGCCAGGACAGCAACTGTGATCGTTTGACTTCCAGGCCTGGAGCAACTAGATAACAATGCTTTCTGTGACTGACCCAGGATCTATATACATTTGGTAAATCAATTTTCAAGCACATGACCATGACTCAAGAATCTGAGTTGGAAACTTAACATTTCTGTATGTTCCATTACCTAGCAGAAGTTACCTTCTTTTGCTCAGATCACATTCCATGAAGTGGAAACCTGTGAAATATAAATATATTTATATATTTCATATTAAATATTGAAACAGTATTTATATATGAAACAATAATATAAATAAATAATAAACATAAGCTTCGGAAAGACTTATAGTGTGCATTTATAATTGTATTTTAAACTAAGGAACATTTTGAAATCATAACTAGATGTGTCATTTTCACAAAGCAAGGTATAATAACACATCTTCAGGTATGTTTCCTTTCAATGACATGCATTTAGCCTGCAGAGAAGAATTTCTCTTTAAAAGTTTTTCTTTTCTTAGAGCACCTGGGTGGCTCAGTCAGTTAAGTGCCGGACCCTTGATTTTGGCACAGGTCATGATCTCAGGGTCGTATGATGAGCCCCATGTTGGGCTCTATGCTCATTGAGGAGCCTGCTTGAAGATTCTCTTTCCTTCCCCCTCTGCCCCCCCCACCCCCCCCACCTTACATGCTCTCTCAAAATAAATAAATCTTTTTTAAAAAAGTAAGTAAAAATGGAGGATTTTTTTCTTATTGAGATGTAATTCACATACAATAAAATTCACGATTTTTAAGTGTACAATTAAGTGACTTTTAGTATATTCACAAGATTTGCAATAATAACCCAATTTCAGAACATTTTCATTACCCCAAACAAAAACTCTGTACCCATTAAACAATAATCCCCCAGCCAACCTGTCCCTTAGCCTCTTGTACCCTCTAATTTATTTTCTATCACTATTCTAGATATTTCATCTAAGTGGGACTATACAATATTTGTTTGGCTTATTTTACTTAGCATAATGTTTTCAGGGTTCATTTATGTTATAGGATTTATCAAATACTTCATTCCTTTCTATGGCTGAATAATATTCTATTATATGGATATGCCATATTTTGTTTATTCATCAGTTGATGGACATTTGGGTTCTCACTTTTGGCTATTTGAATAATGATGTCATGAACATTTGTGTACAGGGTTTTGTAGGAATATGTGTTTTCGGAGTGGGGTATATACCTAAGAATGGAATTGCTGAATCATATGGTAACTCTTATGTTTAACTTTTTTTTTCTATGTTTAACTTTTTGAGGAACTGCCAAACTGTTTTCCAGCTGCGTTGTTTGCTGAAACTGTTTTCTACCATTTTACATTTGCACCAACTCATGTTTAAGGATTCTTATTTCTCACATACTCACCTACACTTATTTTCTACTTTTTAAATTCTAGCCAACATGGTAGGTGTAGAGTGGTCTCTCATTGTGGTTTTGATTTTAATATTTCTGATAATTAACAATGCTAGCACTTTTTCATGTGCTTATTGGCTATATGTATATTTTCTTTCCAGAAATATCTACTCAAATATATTGCTTGGGTTTTTTTTTTAAGATTTTATTTATTAATTCACGAGAAACACAGAGAGGCAGAGACGCAGGCAGAGGGAGAAGCAGGCTCCCCAAAGGAGCCTGATGCAGGACTCGATCCCAGGACCCCAGGATCACAACCTGAGCCAAAGGCAGACGCTCAGCCACTGAGCTACCCAGGCACCCTATTGCCTGTTTTTAAATTGAGTTATTTATCTTTTTATTGTCAAGTTGTAAAAGTTTTCTATATATATTCTGGATCCTAGACCTTTATCAAATATATGATTACAAATACTTTTCCAATTCTGTGAGTTGTCTTTCCACTTTGTTAATCTTGTCCTTTTATACACAGCTTTTAATGTTGATGAAATCCTTTTTACCTATTTTTTTTCTTTTGTAGCATGTGCTTTTGGTGTCATGTCTCAGAAAACAATTGCCTAATCCAAGCTCATGAAGATTTACACCTATATTTTCTTCTCAAAGAAAAGTAAAATAAAACCCCCCAAATCTGGTTCACTCTCCCAGCTTCCCAGTTTCTCTGCTTAGTGATCCAAATTCTGTCTCACCTTACCACCTCTGGTCCATGCAGACTTACTTCTTTCTCTGGCCCTCCATCAGCCTCACAGTGACCAAACCCTACTCATTCTTCTTTACTTACTACTCTGAGACAGTAGCCACTTAACCGATTGATCTATTTCTCCCCACTCTCAAATACCCCTGAACACCACCAGTTGCATCTAATAATAAAAGCCCACCGTGTACTAGGTACTCAATAGATGTTAATAAAATTCACAGTGACCAAACCCTACTCATTCTTTACTTACTACTCTGAGACAGTAGCCACTTAACTGATTGATCTGTTTCTCCCCACTCTCAAATACCCCTGAACACCACCAATTACATTTAATAAAAGCCCACCATGTACTAGGTACTCAATAGGTGTTAATAAAACTCATACTGACTTCTCTATCATAAGTCTTGAAAATTCATTGCACAAGATGTTTATAATTGTTGGCTACTTACTTTTCCAGAAGACTGTGAGGCTTGTAAGGTCAAGGCCTTTTTTATTCTTCTCTGTATCCCCAATGCTACTACATTGGAGTTCAGTAAATGTTTGTTAAATTCATGAATGGATGAGGCCTGAGCTTCTTGGCATTCAAATACTTCCGTGGTCAGATCAATGTACTACCCCTCTCTAGGTTAGTCAAACCTTGTGAATTGGAGGGAAACTCACTATTTCGGTTCTGAAATGAAGTTTACCTCTATGATCAGGGAAGCCACCCACTGCCTTCAATGTGTGTACATACACAAAGCACCCAAAGACCTTGAACACATGGGATCAGATTCTGATCCCGTGTTGCCACAAGCTCCTCGAGGTGTTAATGCTACTGGTCCTCAGACTGCCCTTCAGAGAATTATAAAGCTGTCCTCTACAAACTTTTATATCTTCTGGACATGCCTTCTGTGTGACTGATACTATAACATTTTGTATATTGATATTGCTTCTCCTCCCAGTGATACTTTCTCCATTTATTTTCTCCTGTATGAACCCAACACATCTTTCTAGGCACTTACTCCTGGGCAATGCTTTCTCTGACTGCTCTAGTGTCCCTACTCAATCTTTTTTCACTCTGTAAAGTATCTATCGCTGGTGCTTGGTGTTTGACCCATAGTCTACAAATAATTATTGTTTATTATTGTGTGTATGCGAGTACCCAGTTATATACTTTTTTCTTTCCTATAAGGCTTAACACAATGCCTCTTTATAGGCAGTACTCAAAAATTCATGTTAAATGAATGAATGAATGAATGAATGAGTCACTTTAGCATTACTACTACATAGAGAAATCACATATTTTACTATGCTATATTGTCGTTTTCCAGATTATGGAGGAAAGATCCAGTATACAACTTCCCCAGTCTATTTACATGAGGCAATTCAATCTAAACAACAATTTGATCTTTTCAAAAATAAATGATATTAAAATATCTAAAATGAGTTTATATTAAAATTCAAATTTCTCTCTGTGAAATTTGCTGCAACTGTTTCTGTCCCAATTTCCAAAACCAAATATGCATAATAAATGTGAGAACTTGGCATTAAATAGAATAAGAGATTGGTCTTAGAGAATATGAATTGGAATTATATCATGAGTTCAATAGCCTGGTGAAATAACCTGCCTTGCACCCAATACCATGTTGCATATCAAATAATGAAGTGAACTCTGGCGAAAAACAAAGTCTTTATTATTGATATAGAGAAGTTGTTTTACATTTTAAAGTTAAAATAAGGAAGTTCTTTGAATATTGCTTAACTCACTATTGTGGGAAAAAAGTTAGAAGCATTTCAGAACATAGTACCCTATTTTGTATTTCTATTAAAGTTTTCTTTTTTAACTTGCAATATTTGCTTTGTAAAATAGACTTTAATTCAAATATCAATTTATTATTTTTAACAATAGAAAAGAGCCATATTATGTATTATCAAATTCTTGACCAGATAGATGTTTTGGTTGTAAGTTATCAAACTGTAAAAACTTCTTGGTAGGCTGTGAAGTGCCAGCTCCACAAATGTAAAGTACTTTAATCATTATTACGTATAAGGTATAACATTTCTGCAAAATGCTGGAAAATGTGCTAAGTGAGTACACCTAGTAAAAGTACTGTATCACTTGAATGGAGGTGTTAATCACAATGAATCTCATTCTTAGTAGGTTTTAGCGATCTAAGTCAGTTTGTTTTATTTAAACTCCAATCTCCATTCTTAATTTAGTTTACCCACCTCTGATGGAAACTTCTCCTTGCAAAATAAATAATAAAGTGAAAAGTCTCAGAAAGAAGACTTTTTTTAAAAAAAATTGTCTTTATTCTATTTAGTTCTCTTGCTCTCTGATAAAATATTTATGGGAAGAGGTTACTTTTAGTTCGGACTTTGCAATGCTCTGTCACCTCCCAATCTGAGTTCAACAGAATGGAGCAACACAGGATATACAATTGATGGAGACCACAGGACTAAGCATGAGCTTTTGTTACTCTTAAAAATTGTCATCTCTCTTGGGGTTCCTAGCTGTCTCAGTCAGTAGAACATGCAACTCTTGATCTTGGGGTTATGGGTTCGAGCCCCACATTGAGTGTAGAGATTACTTAAAATGAAATCTTTGGGGGGAAAAATTGTCATCTCTATAGAATCTGGAAGACCATTGGAGATCTTTGGGGCCAGTCTCCTTGTATACAAGTGAGGATATTGCAGCCCTGAGGTTACCCAGCTTGTAGTTGGAGTCAGGCTTGAATTCTTCTCCTTCTCTTCAATCCATGGCCCTTTCCAGGTTTTTAAGTGAGACATGGGAAAACTACAAATGGTGAGGGCATCAAGAAACACACGTAGATGAAAGAGGTGGCCCAGTCTCTTCTAGGCTGGCTGGGGAGCCCTGCCTTTTTATCCGTTACTCCTCCACTTAGCTCTCAATGGTCGGCTATCCTTAAGAGACTCAAACGACAACCACTGGCTAGAAATGACTAGACAGTAATTACACAAATGGAACTTCTCTAAAGATATCTTATTATCTGTATTTGTCACTGGATATCCATATTTTTCAAAAAGGGAAACAAATATTGACTTCCTCCATGAATTTTTCCTATTGTTACCCTTCATTTTCATCGTATGTACTTTCTAATACAATTTATCAAATGCTTACTTTGGATCAGTGTACTGATCATTTCCACTGCTTTACTTCATTCCATTTTCATAAACAACCCTATAAAATACATACTGTTATTTTCCAGCATTTTAAAGACAAAAAAAATTAAGCTTAGACAAATTAAGTAATTTATCCAGGGTACAGAGGTAGTATTTGGCAGAGCTAAGATTGGATCCCAAGCTCTTTGGTATTAGAATCAGACTTCTTAAGCAGAATTCCTGTTTTCTGCTTCTGGGAAAGAAACTGATCTACTTAAAGTAAGAAATTTCCTTATTACTTATAAATAAATGTATATATATGAAAATATATATTATTTTCTAAATGATGTTCTTTTCCTTTTATTTGGGATAGATAGTAATAGTCAATATGAGGAAGTTCTGACCAATTTATCAGTCATTTTAAATTTTAATTTTATTATTTGCAATCCATAGTTTTTTAAAAGTTACATATATTTATATATCCAAAAAATAATAATAAATTCAAGCAGTGCCAAAAGGTAAAAAATGAAAAGTCTCTCTCCTACCCTGACTTCCATACCCAGCATTACCTTCTCAGAATTAATCACTATACCTATTTCTGTATTTCCTCCAAAATGCATATATAGGCATAGCTCACTTTATTGTGCTTCATTTTGCTGCATTTGGCAGATATTTTTTTTATATAAATTTAAGATTTGTGGCAATCCTGCATAGAGCAAGTCTACCAGCACCATTTTCTCAACAGTGTTTGCTCACTCCGTTTTTCTGTGTCCCATTTTGGTATTTCTTATAGTACTTCACATTTTTCCATTATTCTTATATCTTTTATGGTGATCTGTGATCTTTGATGTTGTTATTGTCATTGTTGGGGGCCCTATAAGCAGTGCCCTTACAAGACAGCCAACTTTATTGATAAATGTGTGCATTCCGACTACTCCACCAACCTGCATGTCTCTTCCTCTTCTTGGGCCTTCCTAGACCCTGAGACAATATTGAAATTAGGCTGGTTAATAACCGTACAAAGGTCTCTATGCATTCAATTTAAAGGAAGAGTTGTATGTGTCTCACTAAATCAAAAACTAGAACTGATTAAGTTTGTGAGAAAGGCATATTGAAAGCCACAACAGGCCAAAAGTGAAGCGTCTTGCACCAAATAGTTCGCCAAGCTGCTAATGCAACAGAAAAGTTCATAAAGGAAATGAAAAGTGCTACTCCAGTGAACACACAAATGATAAGAAAATGAAGAAGCCTTATTGCTGGTATGGAGAAAGTTTTACTGATCTGAATGGATCCAATCAGCCACAACATTCCCTAAAGCTAAAGCCTACTCCAGAGCAAGCCCCTAACTCTCTCCAATTCTCTGAAGCCCGGCAGAGGTGAGGAAGCTGCAGAAGGAAAACATTTTTAATATTTTATTTAAATTCAATTTGCCAACATATAGTAGAACACCCAGTGCTCTGCAGAAGATAGTTTGAAGCTAGAAGTTAGTTCATGAGATTTAAGGAAAGAAGCCATCTCCGTAACATAAAGTTGCAAAGTGAATAGCAAGTGCCAATGTAGAAGCTGCAGCAAGTTATCCAGAAGATTTAACCATGACAATTAATGAAGGTGACTACACTAAACAACAGAATTTCAATGTAGACAAAAGTCTTCTATTGAAATAAGATGGCATCTAGGACTTTCATACTTAGGAGGAGTCAATGTCTGGCTTCAATGTTTCAAAAGACAAGCTGATTCTCTTGCTCAGGACTAATGCAGCTGATGACTTTAGATTGAAGCCAATGCTCATTTACTATTCTGAAGAGCCAAGGGTTCTTAACAATTATGCTAGATGTGCTATGCCTGTACTCAATGGAATAACAATGTCTGAATAGCAGCCTATCTGTTTAGAGCATGGTTTTCTGAATATTTTAAGCCCACTGTTGAGACCTATTGCTCAGAAAAAGATTCCTTTCAAAATAGTACTGCTCATTGACATGCACCCGGTCACCCCAAATCACTAATGGGGATGGACAACGGGTTAATGTTTTCATGCCTGTTAACATCCATTCTGCAGCCTGTGTATTAGGTAATAAGTTAGAGTTTCAAGTTTTATTATTTAAGAAATAAATTTTGCAAGGCTATAGTTGCCATAGTGATTCCTCTGATGGATCAAAGCAAAGTAAATTGAGAAATCTCTAGAAAGAATTGACCATTCTAGTTGCCATTAAGAACAGTTAGAATTCAGGAAGCCCCAGTGACACAGCAGATTAGTGCCGCCTGCAACCCAGGGCGTGATCCTGGAGACCTGGGATCGAGTCCCATGTTGGGCTCTTTGCGTGGAGCCTGCTTCTCCCTTTGCCTGTGTCTCTGCCTCTGTGTGTGTGTGTGTGTGTGTGTGTGTGTGTGTGTCTCGTGGATAAATAAATAAAATCTTTAAAAAAAAAGAACAGTTAGAATTCATGATAAGAGGTAAAAATATGAACACTAGTGCTTGGAAAAAGTTGACTGCAACCCTCTGCATGACTTCGAGGAGTTCAAGACTTCAGTGGAGGAAGTAACTGCAGATAGAATAGAAATAGCAAGAGAACTAGAATTAGAAGTGGAGCCTGAAGATTTGATTAAATTGCTACAATCTCATGGTAAAACTTTAATGGATGAGGAGTTGCCTCTTACATATGAGTAAAGAAAGTGGTTTCTTGAAATGTAATCAGCTCCTGGTGAAGGTGCTGTTGACATTATAGAAAAGGATTTAGAATATCACATAAACTTAGTTGAAAGCAATGGCAGGGTTTGAGAGGATTGACTCCAATTTTGGAAGCAGTTCTACTGTGAGTAAAATGCTATTAAACAGCATCACGTGCTACAGAGAAATCATTTGTAAATGGAAGAGTCAATCAATGTGACAAGCTTCATTGTCATCTTATTTTAAGAAATTGCCACAGCCACCCCAACTTTCTACAACCGCCAGCCTGATCAGTCAGTAGTCGTCCATATCAAGGCAAGAAAAAGATTACAACTTGCTGAAAGCTCAGGTGATGGTTAATATTTTTTAGCAATAAAGTATTTATTAGTGAAGGTATGTACAGTTGGCCCTTGAACAACATGGATTTGAACTACACAGGTCCATCTACATGTGGATTTTTTCGATAAATACAGTATAGTACTGTAAATGTATTTTATTTTCCTTGTGATTATCTATTTATTTATTGAGAAAGAGAGAGAGAATCTTAAGCAGACTCCATACCCAGCCTGTGAGCCTGATGTACAGCTGAATCTCACAATCCTGAGATTATGACCTAAGCCAAAATCAAGACTGACACTTAACAAACTGAGCCACCCAGGAACCCCTCCTTGTGATTTTCTTAATAACATTTTCTTATCTGTAGCTTACTTTGTTGTAAGAATAGGGTATATAATGGATATAACATTAAAAAATATGTGTTAATTGATTGTTGTTGTCATTTAGGTTTCTGGACAATAATATGTTAATAGGAGTTAAATTTTAGAGAAGTCAAGTTATACACAGATTTTTGACTATATGGAGGTTGGTGCCCCTAAGCCTCTCCTTGTTTGTGGAATCTATACATTGTTTTTTAGGACGTATGCTATTGCACATTTAGTAGACTATAGTATAATTAAATGTAAATTTTATATGCACTGGGTAACCAAAACCTTCATTTTGCTGGCCTTATTATATTTGCTTTATTGTAGTGGTCTGGAACTAAACCTGCAATATCTCTGAGGTTCCTTTAATCTTATGCTATAACATCTCTGAGGTTCCTTTAATCTTATGCTATAATAATATGCTTCCTTTAATCTACATGATAGCATAATATTCACACTGTTCTATATCCTTTTACACTTAACAATAATGTATCTTGGCAAATGTGCCACATCAATACACACAAATTTATCTTTTTAAACAGTGGCAAAATGTTCTATTGGGGAAGAAAAGTGAAATGAAAAGGTAGAAATTCACTAACATCAATGAACAGTGTTTCTTGGGCTCTATCCTGTAGATGTAACTGGAAGAAATTCAGCCCCTCACCCTGCAAATCCCATGGATATGTCCTCTCAGATTCCACGTGATGAGAGGTATTTGTGAACCCTCTGGTGCCATCACACAGAGAAGTTCATACCATGCTATCCTGCACAACATAAGACACCATGACATCTCTTCTCCTACCAAGTTTCACTAGAACTTTGTCAGAGCAACTTATCTAGTTCTTGGTTTTGACATGATGCACAAACCCTTCAAATCTGAATGATAAACAACATGCAACACTCAAAATTCACTTTTTCTCCAGTAATTCCCTTGGAATAAGTCTTTCTATGAAGTCCTGGGTTTTTCATGCAGAGATCTCTAGTAGACCCTCTTCACCTACAGTCCAAATATTCCCAGGTGGCTCACTCCATTTAATGAAACTGTATTCATTAGCTCAGGATGATAATGGACATCAAAGTTGACTTTTTTGTTTTATTTTGTTTTCTAATTTATTTGTTTGTTTATTTAAGTAGGTTCCACACTGGGCAAGGAACCCAATGTGGAGCTTGAACTCAACACTGAGATCAAGGGATCCCTGGGTGGCGCAGCGGTTTGGCGCCTGCCTTTGGCCCAGGGCGCGATCCTGGAGACCCGGGATCGAATCCCACGTTGGGCTCCGGGTGCATGGAGCCTGCTTCTCCCTCTGCCTGTGTCTCTGCCTCTCTCTCTCTATCTCTCTGTGACTATCATAAATAAATAAAAATTAAAAAAAAATAAAACACTGAGATCAAGACTTGAGCTGAGATCAAGAGTCAGATGCTTAATTAAGTGAGCCACCCAGGTGCCCCTTTTATTCTGTTTTTAAACTTTATTTTTTAAGGTAATCTAAACCTAATTGGGGCTCAAACTCACAACCCTGAGATCAAGAGATACATGCTCTTCCAACTGGAGCAGTCAAGCATCCCAAAATTGGCTTTTATTAATTGGGCTTCAAAATTGATGTTATTGTCATTTATAGCTGAGAAAAGTGAGGATAAGTATCATAGATGGAAAAAAAGTAGGTCTGTGGTGTTCCAGCAGGGAGCTGATATTAACTGACCTAAATGTCTTGTATTTCTCCACATTGCCTCCGCAGGGTTGGGGAACCTCTCCATCCACAGCCATTTCAAGCATCACCTGAACACAAACTCCTTTTAAATTCTTTCTTTCCCTCCTTTTACCAAGTAACCTCTACACCCAACATGGGGCTTGAACTCATGACCCAAGATCAAGAGTATCAACTGAGCCAGCCAGATGCCCCTTCTTTTAAATTCTAAGTTCATGACACGCAGGTGTGTGTTCTTAGGTGCTACACATGTTCGATTATTTATAGATCCATTCATTGAACAAATATCATTGATCCCTGGTGATAGGCCAGCCACTGTGCTAAGTCCTGGAGACTTACCTGCAAAGGAGAAGAACATGTTGCATTTAGCATGTTAACAAATAAATAAACAAGCTATGTATAGATCACAATAAATGCTATGGAGGAAATGGGTAGGGTAGTGTGATAAAATGTAACTGACTAGGGAAAAGAGACTATTTTAGATAGAAGGGTCAGGGAAGGTCTTGAAGAAGGTGACATTTCAGCTGAAGCCTGAAGGGTGAAAGATGAGAAGGAGCCAGTCATACAAGGACTGGGGAACAGTGTCTGGGCAAAGTGGACAGCAGCTACTTGATCCTTCCAGTTCACTTCAACACGACACACTGTTGAACTCAAAATATACTTCTCAAATGAAAATTAATTCACATAGCTTTGCCAAGTACTGAAACATATTTAAGGCCAACTATTACCTGGCCAATTGCTATTAAAGATAATACACTAAATAATAATTTCTATTATACTTTATTTTTATATAAATTTTCTAATCTATATGACAAGCCTCTATTTGATATTGACTAAGGCAACATAATATATTCCTTCAACAAATATATATCAAGGCCCTACTATACGCCAGATCCTCTGCTGAACTCTGGTGATAAAGTAATGAAGCAAAAAAAGTTCATTTGAAATGAGTACTGGATTGATACTGGGTTGGGGTCTTCAGTCTCCTCTCTCATCAGGCTAGTTTTCGTGTGTTTTATATGTTGACCTTCCAAATGAGAGTTTTATTATAGAAATCAGTTCCACTGGGAAAGAAAGAAAGAAAAAAGAAAAGGAAGGAAGGAAGGAAGGAAGGAAGGAAGGAAGGAAGGAAGGAAGGAAGGAAGGAAGAAAGAAAGGAAAGAAAGAAAGAAAGAAAGAAAGAAAGAAAGAAAGAAAGAAAGAGAAAGAAAGAAAGAAAGAAAGAGAAAGAGAAAGAAAGAAAGAAAGAAAGAAAGAAAGAAAAAGAAAGAAGAAAAGAAAGAAAGAAAGAAAGAAAGGAAGAAAGAAAGAAAAAGAAAGAAAGAAAGAAAGAAAGAAAGAAAGAAAGAAAGAAAGAAAAAGAAAGAAAGAAAGAAAAAAGATTGGAAAATCACTGGGTCCCCAAAGTCCATTCTGTAAAACTAGACAAATATTATTATGGGGAATTTTTTTTCTTTTTCCTTAAATTCCTTACAGGCTACATGCTGATGTTACATTTGAGACAACTCAAGAATAATATGATATAAAGTGAATTACTATGCTTCAATGAATGAAAAAAATCGTATTTACTTTTAACACGAATACAACATTTTCTCCTAAGGATACAAAACATTAACCAAAGTCCCTCACCTTCTCAAAACACAAAAACAAAAACAACAAAACTAAACAAAACACTCTTATATTCAGTTGTTTCAGATTTTTTTAATAATAAATTTATTTTTTATTGGTGTTCAATTTGCCAACATACAGAATAACACCCAGTGCTCATCCCGTCAAGTGCCCCCCTCAGTGCCCGTCACCCATTGTTTCTGATTTTTAAAATTCTCCTTGTCCTCTGAGAATTCTTAAAGGACAAACTGCATGCATTTTGATTGAATTCTTTCCTCCTTTCAAAATTTCTGATAATCTTTTAGGCAATAAGGAAGGAAATAACAAACTGGCAAGATGTGGGATGTGAAAATGGTGCTTTGGGCATGAGAAAACTGCTCCTATTATGTTAGCAAGTTTCGAGTCCTTTACAGAAAAGAAGAACTGGCTTATTAATGCCAGTTTTGCTTAGTCATGTATTTTTTTAAGTTATTTTGCAGTTATGTATTGGCTTTTTCGCTGGCATCAACGTGGGAAACAAAGTCACATGAATTGAAGTTAGTGCTAATTTCTTTCTGTCCTTTTCCTCTTTGACACCTACTAGGTTATACAGATGTTATGAAATTCATAGCAAAGATCTCATTTCGGGGGCAAAAATCATACCCCTTTCTTCTCTTGCTTAAAGTCCTTAGACTATATTTCTTTCCTTAGACTATGTAAGAGCAGTATTCCACATTATTGTGGTTCTTCATATCAGGTAATGAACTTACTTGGTAATGAACATGCGAGGTATTGATTATTGGCCCTTGGCAACATTGGCAAGCAAAGTTATTGCTCTTGATCCTTCATTTGGGTTGTCTTTCCTGCCTCGCAGCATGGGCCCTCCTAGAGCACGCTTATCTCTCCACTCAAACCCAAGTCTCTCAAGTTCTAAATCTTAGCTCTTTCCCTTGTTCATCCCTTAGTGACTTGCAGCAACTATAAGACATTCACACTCAAGTATCAGATTTTTAAAAAAATTATTGGTAAATGTTCTCGCCAGTAAATGCTTTCATTGTCATTTGAACATTTTCTGAAGTCATGAATAATACGGGGTTTTGGGCAGCTAGAGGGAGAGATATTTCCCCCTCCCCAGCTTTCTATGGATACTTTTTAAATTCTACCCCAGAGAGGATCATCTTTGCTAAATGAATGTAAGCCTCCTGCCTTTTCTAACTCAATGAAACTTGCTTACTCATGGCTCACAAAGTTCTCCCGAGGATGATTAGTAAGCATTATTCCAAAGTTTCAGCAAAAACATTGAGAGAGGCTGCCTAACAATATTAAGATTCAAATGAGTGGTTGGAAAAAAAGTCGTGCTGCCTTATCTGCTAGCCAGCATTTCTGCAAAATTAGTTGTTTTTTTTCCCCCCCTCACTTCTAAAGTGCTCACACAAGGCACGTGGCTGGCTAAGTTGGTTAAGTTGGCTGACTTTGGCTCAGATCATGATCTCAGGGTCCCAGATCAAGTCCTGTATTGGGCCCCCTGCTCAGTGTGGAGTCTGCCTCTCCTTCTTCCTCTGCTGCTACCCCTGCTGCTGCTCTTTCTCTCTCTCAAATAAATAAATTCTTTTTTTTAAAGTGCTCATACAAACAAGAAAAAAAAAAAAAAGGAAGAATTCACCAAGAAATATATGATAACGGAGCCACAAGGGAACTTTAGGATAAGCAAGGCTAATGTACTCACTACAGAGAGAACTACAGCTGCCAGGCCAAGTTACCCGAGCTCAGCCAGCTAGTGACAGACCACATTTCTCAGTTACAGGCTCTCATAGTACCTGGGGACTCTGCCTTCTTCCAAGCAGAGCATTTGCAACTACCTATGTCATCATTCAATTTAATGCCTGTCTTCCCCACTAGACTATTACCTTCATGATTAGAAGAACTCTGGGTTCGTTTGCCACTTACCAGAATAGTCAGCCTTATAATCAGTGCTCAATACCTATTTGTTGAATACCAGTAACACAGATCAACTATCAGTGAAGATAGAATCGAAAACATATGTAGTCCTTGGAATAACTGTCAAGTCATTGTTCACATGTTATGTGGACATTATTTACACTAATCAAGGAAATGTTAGATTCTACTAGAGTAAAATAAAGACTGAAATCTCAGTGGCTTAAGGCAAAAGGGTTTACTTCTTATTCATTTAAATTCTATATGTGCCAGGTGACTGATTTCCACCTTATAGTTCCCTCCCGCCCCCGCCACCTGGAACATGCAATCTCCAAGGTCATGACAGCAGAGTGAGAAAACGGGATGGAGGCAGCACAGCGGGTCCTATGAGCCTCAGTCCAGGAGTGGCATATGGCACTTCCACTTGTAATCCTGTGGCCAGAATTGATCAGATGGCCGCATGCCCATGATGAAAGAGGATGAGAAAGTTTTAAGGAGAACTGGCTGCTTGTTCTTACCATTGTATGGGCTAAGGATAATAATAACAATCACTAACTTTTATCGAGCAATTCCTTTGTACTAGGTCAAAAGTTAGTAAGTGCTTTATTACATTCACTGCTTAATTATTACATTCACTGCTTCATTTAATCATCATTACAGCCAGATGAACTGCAGATACTCTCATTATGATCAGTTCCCAAAGGAAGAAACTAAGGGATTGGTTCATTTGCTCAAGGTCACGATGGCTAAGTGGGATCAGAGATGTGAGCCAATGTGTCAGGTGCTAAAGCCTGAGCTCACAGCCACTCGGACTTAATCTCACCTATGTGATTCATCAGAGTAAGGCTCTGAAGAACAGCAGGTTGGTTTTTAATAAGAAGAATAGAGGATAAGAATAGTAAAATTCATTTGTGTTATGATAAATAACCTCAACTTAGCCATTCGGTAGAAGAGTCTTTTGTTAATGTCATAAGTAGTACAGAAAACTGAGACCATGTGTAACCTGAGGAGACACACTGAGAACACAGCACATGCAGCATCCCTGCCCAAAGTTCACGATCCGAATTTGAGAGAAAACCTGAGTTGAGGGACATCCCATGAAATAACTGGCTAGCACTCTTCAAAAATGTTGGTACTGTGATAGGAGAAGAAAGACTGAGGAACCCCGCCAGACATACGGGGGTTAAGAGAACCCCAAAGTGCAACCAGTGATCTTGAATTGAATCCTGGGAAGCAGGGGTCAAAAATGCTACACAGGCCATGAGTGCCTGGCCGGCACAGCCAGTAGAACACATGACTCCCAAATATTGAGGTCGTAAGTTCAAGTCCCATGTTAGACATGGAACCTTTAATTTTTAAAAATGCTATGAAGGACATTTCAAGGGCAACTAGTGAAATTGAAATATGAACAATGTATTCGATGAGTATTATAACAATAATAAACTTCCAAATGGAGCGATTATACCATGGTTTGGAAAAAAAAGGGAAACCTGTTTTCCACCTATGTGTTTCTTCCCTGTGAGTCTCCTTCACTGCTTGCACAAAACACTTCTGGCCACCAGATTTGTGGAGACTTTTTCCCCCACACCAAAAACTCTTTGTGACAACAGCTGAGTGTCCTACAATTTAAGTCGATTCTGACATTATTTTTCCAGAGCTTGTGTCAATCCTACATATGAAGTTTCAATTCAGATGCCAGTCATAAGCCCAGACTGTCGCCTAGCCAACCAGCTACACATTGGACGTTCTAGTGACCTCCCCCTCCTTTGATTTGATTAACTTGCTAGAGAGGCTCCCCAGAACTCAGGGAGACACTTAGCATTTATGAATTCACTCAAGAATATGATAAAGGATACAGATGAATAGCCAGATGAAGAGGTAGTCAAGGAGAGGCCTGGGTGGGTCCTGAGTTTAGGAGCTCCTGTCCCCATGGCATTGGGTGTGTCACTCTCCTGGTGTGGATATGTTCACCAATCTGGAAGCTCACCAAACCCCACACTAGTGGGCATAATCAAATATTAACTCTACTTCTAGCCCTTTGCCGCCACCTGTGGAATTGGGGGTTGGGGCTGAAGGTGCCAAGCTCCTAATCAAGGCTGGGTCTTTCTGGTAGCTACCCTTACCCAAGAGCCACCCAGGAGTCCATCCAGAGTCACCTCAATAGAACAAAAGATGCTCCTACTACTCTTATCACTTAGGAATGTACAAAAGTATCAGGAGCTCTGTGTCCAGAACTCTTGGCAGAGACCAATATGTATTTCCTAGGATCTCACAGTTATGTAAGAGAATGTCCTTATTTTTAGGACATATACGTGGAGCTACCCAGGCATGAAGGGGCATGATATCTAAACTTGCTTTCAAAGGATACATAAATATACAAGTAAAAAAGATAAGCAAATATAGCAAGTCCTTTACAATGGCTGAATCTGTACTAATCCTACAATTCTTTAAACTTTGACTTATTTCATAATAGAAAGTCAAAAAAAAAAAAAAAAGCATTTATCCATAGCCTGGTTGGTACCAGGCACTGCTCTGGCCACAGAAAAGTAAGTTTTGGGCAAGGATATGTGCAGAATGCTATAAATATAATTCACTGTAGATAAGACTGATAGAATCCAAACTGTGATTGCCTTTTTCTTTATCATAAAGGCTTTTGATTCACTAGGCCTGCTTTTCAAAGCAAAGTTATGCTTTTTCCCTCCTTGGAGGTTTTGAAGGAGGAAAAAAAGAAGTTTCTGAGTGAGGCAGTCAGAAGGGCCTCTGAATTTTTGTAACCACTAGTTCCATGGTAATACAAAAACCGAGGAGAAATGGAAGTCTCCTTTGAGAGCAAAGGCATCATGGCAACAGAAATCCAAGGCTCTGGTGGACTGGGTGAGAATCCAAAAAACCAACCCTGCCATTCAGATTCACTCTCACTCAAAGCATTAGATGCACTAAATCAAACACTAAACAAAAACCACAGATACTGGAGGCTTTCCATCCTCCCTTGCATGGGGGGCATATAACTACCTGAGAAAAAACAAGCAAACAGGATGCCTGGGGGGCTCAGTAGTTGAGAGTCTGCCTTCAGCCCAGGGCGTGATCCTGGAGTCCTGGGATCGAGTTCCGCATTGGGCTCCCTGCATGGAGCCTGCTTCTCCCTCTGCCTGTGTCTCTGCCTCTCTCTCTGTCCCTCATGAATGAATAAATAAAATCTTTAAAAAACCAACCAAACAAGCAAACAAATGGCAAGGTTTCCAAATCTCCTTTCCACCAGGTCAGAAGAGTTTCCGAATCACCAAGAACAGTTCCGTAGAGGACCTCAAACTGGGAAGACTAAAATTGTGTTTAAAAGGGATACAAATACAAATAGGTTATAAATCAGAACACTGCCAAGCAGAGATTAGCTGTGAGAAAACAAAATCACTTATATACAAGAGAAATACTTACTGAAGCATATTTTCAATTCCCCACAGATTTGTTCCATCTAACCAGCCATCATCATTTCTGAAAGAGGATAAGAAGATTTTGAATGTCTCTTTTTCTGCATAGATGCTTCTGATTAATAAAGGAAGTACAGAATAAATGATTTAACATGGGCAAGGTATGCAAAACAATGCTAGGTACATACTATATTCCCAATACCTTTTTTTTAAGACTTATTTATTTATTTCAGAGAGAGAGGGAGAGCATAAGCGTGAGCAGGGGGAGGGCCAGAGGGAGAAGCAGACTCCTCACTGAGCAGGGAGTCTGATTCGGGGCTCGATCTCAAGACCCTGGGATCATGACCTGAGATGCTTAATCGACTGACCCACCAAGATGCCCCTCCATAACTTAATTTTTAAAAGAGATAAAAACTACTAGCTGCCCAGAGTTGAGATTGACTCCCACTAAACCATGGTTATATGGGAATAAATCAGGCCCCATTGCAGTGTCCATAGGGACCTAGAACTTCTTCTGAGGACAGTTCTGAATGCCATGTTTTAAAGGTCCTTTGGCTTCTCCTGACTCATGCAGACCTTCACCTCATATCCATGCATAACTGAGCTTTCAAAATTCTTTTCCTGTGTCTATTTCTCTTGCACAACTACTCTGGCTGTTTCCTCATACAACTCCCTAAAGACTTGCAGGGCCCAAAGGACGGAAGTCTCGTCCTTTTTTGTAGAGGCTCACTCAATGGATTGAACTGAATTTTGCTGAACTCCCAAGTTTTGAAGAGGAGGGTCAGGATTAATTTGCCTCTGCACACTGTCACCATAAAGATGAGACTTTTCCTCAGGTAGATAGTGTTATGTGACCTTGGGCAAGTTATTGAACCCCTCTGTGCCATACCATAAATAATTTCCATGATGCCATTGTTAGTGTTATTGATATTAGGCATAGGAAAAATTGAATTTGGAAAACGGCAGAGCTGGGATTTCAACCCAAGGAGTCTGTCTCCAATCTTAAGAGTCTGAGCTCTCAACCATTTCTCTTGATTTCTTAAATTGAGGACAACCCTAAATGACTATAGATCTGGTCTGTGACACTATAGTTTTGCTTGTTCTAGAATTTCATATGAACTGAATCTTACAGTATGGTGTCTTTTGTATCTGAATTCTTTTACTTAGCAAAATGCTTTTGAAATTCATCCATGTCAAGTGGGCGTGTAAAATAGTCTGTTCCTTTTCCTCATCAGTAAAATTCCATTGCATGGCCATGCCACAATTTGTTTATGCATTCAAGAGTTGATGGAAATTTGGATTATATCCACTTTGGGCATATTATGAATAAAGCTGCTATGATCATTTTCATACAAGTCTTTGTGTGAACATGTTTTCATTCCTCTTGAGCAAATATCTAGGAGTGGAATGACTCCTAGGTCATATGGTAGGTGCATGTTCAAGTTTATAAGAAACTAACAAACTATTTCCCAATGGCTATACCATTTCATAGTCCCACCAGCAATGTATGAGAGTTTCAATTACTTCATATCCTTGCTAACACTTAGTAATTATCAACCTTTTAAATTATATCCATTCTAGTATGTGTGTAGATGTAGCTCATTGTGATTTTTATTTGAATTTCCCCAATGATGAATGATGCTGAACATCTTTTAATGTATTTATTGTTCATGTATTTTCTCTTTAGTGAAGTATGTGTTCAAATCTTCTGTATCCTTTTGAAACTTGGGCTTTAGTCTATTATTGAGTTTTAAAGTTTTTTTTTTAATATTCTGGATGAAAGTCCTTTATCGAAAATAAGTTTTACACATATATTCTCCCAGTTTGTGGCTTGGCTTGTAATTATTGTCTCAAGATCTCTTGAAGAGCCAAGGTATAAATTTATGTGAAGTTCAACTTATCAGTTCTTACTGTTTTAGGCTCTGTGTATATTGTATCCTATTTTAGAAACCTTTGCCAAACCTAAGGGCAAAAAATCTTATATTTTCATATTGCAGTTTTTGAGTTTTATCTGTTTAAATCTTTGAGTCATTTTGAATTAATTTTTATATATGTGCTATAAAATAAAAGTCAGGGTTTATTTTTTTCCATATGTATGTCAAATTCAAAATTTTTAAAAAATTCAATCCAGGTTCACTTTTTAAAAAATCCAAAAATTCATCCAGATTCACTTTTAAAAATATCAATCATGCATGTGTAAATCTATTTCTGGACTGTATTCTTTTCCACTGATCTATGTCTATCCTTATGCTAATATAACACTATGATATTGATTACTGAGACTTTATAGTATGTCTCCAACATTGTTTTTCTTTTGTGTAACTGGCTATTTTACATTCTTTAAACTTCTGTATAAATTTTATGATCAGCTTGTCAATTTCTACAAGTCATGTGCTACGTTTTGATTGGCATCGCTTAGAATCTATAATTAAATTTGAGAGAATTTGACTTCTTAACAGTAATGAGCTTTCTAATTCATGAACATTATATAATTCTCCACTTACTCAGATCCTCTTTAATATCTCTCAACAATGTTTACAGAGTTCAGGTCTTACATATCTTTAAGCATTTTGCATTTTTAAATTGTTATTATAAATGATGCTATTTTCAAATTTCAATGTCCAATGGTTTATTGCCAATATATAGAAATACAATTGATTTTTTACATGAGCCTTATATCCTGCCACCTTGCTAAATTCATTTATTAGTAGCAGTAGCCTTTTTGTGGATTTCTTAGTATTTCATATGTAGCTAATCATATCATCTTTAAGTAGAGACAGTTTTACAGCTTCCTTTCCAGCCTGCACACTTATTATTCCTTTTTCTTGCCTTATTACACTGGTTAAGACCTCCGTTAAAATATTAAATTAGGGGATCCCTGGGTGGCGCAGCGGTTTGGCGCCTGCCTTTGGCCCAGGGCGCGATCCTGGAGACCCGGGATCGAATCCCACGTCGGGCTCCCAGTGCATGGAGCCTGCTTCTCCCTCTGCCTATGTCTCTGCTTCTCTCTCTCTCACTGTGTGCCTATCATAAATAAATAAAATTAAAAAAAAATTAAAAAAAAATAAAATATTAAATTAGGCAATTGGACACACTTGAAATGTACACAGTTGAAGTGGGTACATTTTATTGTTCGTAAATTGTATTTGTTAAAGCAATTAAACAGAGACCACTGGACTGAGGTGACTCTCAGGCCTTAATAACCTACATAAGCAAACCAAAACCTAAGACATTGTCAATTGTAGAGACACTCATGTCCAAGAGAATGAAATTTAAGAACAACCAATCACAAACAGCTAACTAGACTTCCTCACGTAAAATAACTGCTCAAGCTGTAGCCACTAAAACCATTTCCTTGCTCTACTCCTATATCTGCTCTATAGGAACCTAAGGGCCTATCCCCCAGCTTCTGTCAGGGGAGTGCTTTTAACCACTTTTGGTTTGGTGCTGCCCAATTCAAATCAGTATTTGCTCATATAGACTCTTGTAATCTTTAATGTGCCTCAGTTTATCTGTATCTCAATAACACTGATTTTTTTTTTTTTTGAAGTAGGCTCTGTGCTCAAGGTGAGACTCAAACTCACAAACCCTAGGCCAAGAGTCATATGATCTACTGAGCAAGCCAGGAACCCCAACACTGATTTTTTTTTTAATTGAACTGAATGTATCACAAAAGTCAAAAGCTAAAGAAGCCTTTTTTCTTTGTGACAAACATTGAATCACAGATGAAAAAGAATTGAAAATTGCAATTCCTGATCTTGATCTGGAAAAATAATAAAAGGAAAACAATGATGGCTAAATTGAAGAATGAAATTATTGGGAAAATTGTCTTGGAAACTTTTTCTTACTGTGTTAAGTGTGAAAATGGTTGAAAAAGATGAAAGAAAAAACATTGAAGGTTCTCAAAGTATTTGATGATGGTGGCATAGGAAGCATAACAAAGAATTAAGGTAATTTCACTTCTGACACTTTAGAAAATATTTGAAAGAGCTGTCTGTAATGGGGTTAGAGCAATAAATGAGGAGTTCTTGAGAATGATTTTAAAAACCTATTCTTTATTAATACAGGTAAACTTATCTTTTTGGAAAGTTGCTAATATCTTAATTTGCTTTAAAATATTGTGTCTGCAATTTAATCTCCAAGTGTATACTTTCATAATATTTACCTAAATATATAGATTAAATTCTGACTTTTGTGTTTTTTAGAGATTTATTTATTTATTTTAGAGAGCATGTGCATCTGTGATGGGGGGGGACAGGAGAGAATCTTCAAGCAGGCCCCGCACTGAGCACAATGCCTGACCCCAGGCTGATCTTAGGACCCCTGAGATCATGATCTAAGCTGAAACCAAGAGTCCCCTGCTCAATCAGCTGAGCACTCAGGTGTTCCTGACTTTTGGTTTCTAAACTACACTGGCACATGATTTTTTTCTTCTGTTAATATATTGTCTACAGCATGTAGAAGTAAAAATAAAGTTGGCTTCCTCGAACTATGAACTAAGAACAATAGCAATCCCACTCGCTATGTTAGAAGTTTCAACTTTATTTTTTTATTTTTTTAATAATAAATTTATTTTTTATTGGTGTTCAATTTGCCAACATACAGAATAACACCCAGTGCTCATCCCATCAAGTACCCCCCTAAGTGCCTGCCACCCAGTCACCCCCACCCCCCGCCCTCCTCCCCTTCCACCACCCCTAGTTCGTTTCCCAGAGTTAGGAGTCTCTCATGTTCTGTCTCCCTTTCTGATATTTCCTACCCATTTCTTCTCCCTTCCCCTCTATTCCCTGTCACTATTATTTATATTCCCCAAATGAATGAGACCATATAACGTTTGTCCTTCTCCGATTGACTTATTTCACTCAGCTTAATACCCTCCAGTTCCATCCACGTCGAAGCAAATGGTGGGTATTTGTCATTTCTAATGGCTGAGTAATATTCCATTGTATACATAAACCACATCTTCTTTATCCATTCATCTTTCGATGGACACTGAGGCTCCTTCCACAGTTTGGCTATTGTGGACATTGCTGCTATGAACATTGGGGTGCAGGTGTCCTGACACTTCATTGCATCTGTATCTTTGTGGTAAATCCCCAGCAGTGCAATTGCTGGGTCGTAGGGCAGATCTATTTTTAACCCTTTGAGGAACCTCCACAGTTTTCCAGAGTGGCTGCACCAGTTCACATTCCCACAAACTGAATAAGCTTGGCCTTGCTGCAAAGAGATTGGGGGAAATAAAGGGCAACTAAGCCCTTTCTTACATTATTTAGTTTCCTTTTCACAACACCTGACAATCATTTGCATTTTAATCGGTTATATAGAGTATAAAATAAAATGGCTTGGGCAAATTATTTTCTCATTTTCTTCTAATTATAAAAAAATGGGGGCACCTGGGTAGCTCAGTCAGTTAAGTGTCAGGCTCTTGATCTCAGCTCAGGTCTTGATATCAGGGTCATGAGTTCAAGCCTTGAATTGAGCTGCAGGGTGGGTGTGGAACCTACTTTAAAAAAAAACTAAAGCAGCATTTCTATCACCATATTTCCTTCTATGTGACAAAGGAAGAAGGAGAAGATCAACACCTGTTCAATACTCTGTGGGATGTGTGTTCTCAGTGATCCATAACAGCCAAGGAAGACAGGTAGTTTATCTATTTTATAGATGAGAAGACGGACCAATGGGTAAACATTACCCAAATTTCGACAGCTGATACTAGGGATTTGCAAAGTTTATGCCTTTGCCCTGCACTCTATTGCTTCTCTCATGATTCTTTTAAAGTTTAACTTTCTAATTTTTTAGTTCTGTTTCTTAGACATTTTTTTGTATTTTTTTATTGGAGTTCTATTTGCCAACATACAGTATAACACTCAGTGCTCATCCCATCAAGTGCCCCCCTCAGTGCCTGTCACCCAGTCACCCCAACCACCCACCTCCCCTTCTACTACCCCTTGTTCATTTCCCAGAGTTAGGAGTCTCTCATGCTCTGTCACCCTCTCTGATATTTCCCATTCTCTATTCTTTCCCCTATAATCCCTTTCACTATTTTTTATATTCCCCCTATGAATGAAACCATATAATGTTTGTCTTTTTCCGATTGACTTACTTCACTCAGCATAATACCCTCCAGTTCTATCCACGTTGAAGTAAATGGTGGATATTCGTCATTTCTAATGGCTGAGTAATATTCCATTGTACACAAAAAAAAATATTCCATTGTACACATAAACCACATCTTCTTTATCCATTCATCTTTTGAAGGACACTGAGGCTCCTTCCACAGTTTGGCTATTGTGGACATTGCTGCTATAAACATTGGGGTGCAGGTGTCCCGGTGTTTCACTGCATCTGTATCTTTGGGGTAAATCCCCAGCAGTGCAATTGCTGGGTCATAGGGCAGATCTATTTTTAACTCTTTGAGGAACCTCCACAGTTTTCCAGAGTGGCTGCACCAGTTCACATTCCCACCAAAAGTGAAAGAGGGTTCCCCTTTCTCCACATCCTCTCCCACATTTGTTGTTTCCTGTCTTATTAATTTTCACCATTCTGGTGTGAGGTGTGAGGTGGTATCTCATTGTGGTTTTGATTTGTATTTCCCTGATGGCAAGTGATGTGGAGCATTTTCTCATGTGCTTGTTGGTCATGTCTATGTCTTCCTCTGTGAAATTTCTGTTCATGTCTTTTGCCCATTTCATGATTGGATTGTTTGTTTCTTTGGTGTTGAGTTTAATAAGTTCTTTATAGATCTTGGATACTAGCCCTTTATCTGATAGGTCATTTGCAAATATCTTCTCCCATTCTGTAGGTTGTCTTTTAGTTTTGTTGACTGTATCTTTTGCTGTGCAGAAGCTTTTTATCTTGATTAAGTCCCAATGGTTCATTTTTGCTTTTGTTTCCCTTGCCTTCATAGATGTATCTTGCAAGAAGTGGCCAAGTTCAAAAAGAGTGTTGCCTCTATTCTCTTCTAGGATTTTGATGGATTCTTGTCTCTTAGACTTTTTGTTTTTATTTTTTGCTATATTTTAACTTTTGTCAACTGAACTCTCCTTTTCAAAAGAACTATACTCTTCTGGAATACGAACAATAAACCTGGGGCAAGAGGTAATTCTGTTAAAAATGTAACCTTTAAAGGCCACACCCAACAAGTTTTTGAATATAGAAAGAAGATTTTCATTTTTCTTTTGTTTTGTCAACGTCTAAGAATATTTATTCTATGGATACTATGTGTTAATGGAATATTCTTACCTCTTTTCACAGTACCTTTTTAAAAAATTCCAGTATAGTTAATATAGTGCTGCGTTATTTTCAGGTATACAATAGTGATTCAGCAATTCTATCCATTACTCAGTGCTCATCACAATAAGTATACTCTTACCCAACGCCTCTTTTATCACAAATTGTGAAAAATTTCTTCTGAATAAAGGAGGAAGATATATATTAAACATGTGTTATATGATAAAAATGCCAGCCTCTCATTTTTGAAAAGGTTTTATATTTTTTTTAACTAGGTGATATGTATGATAAAAAAGAAATTCAAAGAGTATCAAACACTACATAGTGAAAAGCAAGTCTTCCATCTCTGGTGCCCAACCCCTAGTTAGTTCCCCAAGACACTTATTTTTTTTTTATATTTTCTTATGTATCCTATGCATCCTTCCAGGGTATTCTATGTGTATGTAAGCATATATAATATTTAACATTGCCTTTTAAATACTATCAAATTCTTTGATGTACACCAGCATTGTGCATCTTTTAATTTTATATCTTAGAATTCCACATTGATATAAAAAGTACCTCATTGTAATAGCTACATACATTTCATTGAATAGGGACACCTGAGTGGCTGGTTGAGTGTCTGCCTTTGGCTCACGGCAGGCGTGACCCCAGGGTCCTGGGATCCAGTCCCACATCAGGCTTCCGGCAGGGAGCCTGCTTCTCCCTCTGCTTGTATCTCCACCTCTCTCTTTCATGAATAAATAAATAAAATATCTTTTAAAAAAACAAATACATATCTCAAATAAGAGATTAGAAAGCAAACCAAAATAATTCCAAAGAGAATAAAGGAAGGTCATGTTAAATGTGAGAATAAGTCGAAGAAGCAAACAATAAAAGCAACAGAGTCAAAATTTTTTGAAAAGGTCAGAAAAATTGGTTTTTGTTTTGTTTTGTTTTGTAAAATAGAGAAAACATGAATGGATATAGTGAGTTCTTATTTGTGGTTTTCCATTCTAGAATTTCTATTTAGTCCTTCATATCTGCCATGCTCCCACCCCCACTCTGCTTTTAACAAAAAAATAATAATAATTGCCAGTTCTCTGCTGAGATTTTCAACCTCCTGTTTTATCTCCTTAAAATTATTTTTAAGCCTGGGTTGAAAACCCAGTGTCAGAAGCCCTTGCGTAGTTATCTCTGTTTCCTGTCCTGAACTATGGTTCTCCTTCAAGTTGCCTAATCAGTGTGCCTAGTGATCTTTAATGTGTGCTGAACATTGTACTTGACACAACCTACAAGTGATCTGAGGTCATGATGTAATCTTAGACAGAGAAGTGCCTAAGGATGTCAACACGAAGGACTGCCTTAATCCAATTTCAGGGATTGAAATGGCAGGTACAAAGTTGGGCCACTATGCCTCGTAGAGCAAGTCTACCTTTGGTTTTGACCTACGCCTAGTGTAAAGGCCTGAGGGCTTTCAACCCAAATTGCTAGAGGGGAAGTTTGAATGCCTCCCCTCCCCAGAGCAAGCCCCCGCGAATGTTTGTAATGGCATCAGAGAAGATGAAAATAAAATGGGCATCCTTGGTAGGCTCCTAACTTAGCATAGACTCAAATCCATATCCCTAAAACACCTGACCGTCAGGGGCCCCTGGGTGGCCCAGTAGATCAAGCATCTGTGTTTCGCTCAGGTCATGATCTCCAAGTCCTGGGAGGGAGCTCCACCTTGGAATCCCTGCTGGGTGGGGAGTCTCCTTCTCCCTCTGCCTCTCCTCCTTGCTTGTGCTCTCTTGCTCACTCTCAAATAAATACATAAAAATTTAAGATACGTAAATAAATATCTGACATTTCAAGTATTGAGAACTGCGGTCTGACTGCAGGAAAGGTCAAATGCCAACCACTTTCTTCGATGCTTCCAAGCAGCCAGTGCAATCCAGGAGTGGCCCGGGCCTTCCCTCCTACGAAGCCGGTGGCCCCGAGCACCCACGCTGGGCCGCTACTGCTTCTGCCTGGACGGTGTCCCAGCGACGTCCATGTGTTGGCCTCCCCAGACTGGCCCGCAGCTGGTCACGTATTTCCCCCAAGTGTGTACTTACAGCCCTGTCCTCAGGAGGCATGCAAGTGCACCAGTCCTTCTGCTGCCCTCCGTCTGTGGAGGTGGAGTGGGCCTGGACGCTGTGCCCTGGGGCTCCTGGAACCTTCCAGCCCGCCGCCCTTCGCCTTTTGCCCTTCATGGCTCTGCATCTTGCCATGAGGATGCCCTCCCAGGCTAGAGGCCTGCTACCTCCCCCAGCGCTGTCCCCACTGTAGCCACAGCCTTCCCCACAAGCACTTGACCTCTCCTTTTGGATTCTTCTAGAACAGGCATTTTTTTTCTCTGAGTTTGCTGGGTTAGTAGCCTTCTCTCCTGAAAGACTCATCTACTTTTTGGATGTTCCTGCTCACCCATTTCTCTGGCCGAGATTCTCCTTGCTGTTTAATTGAACATGTACAACTTCTTTCCTCTGCCCAAGGCCCTGGGACACTCTCACTCCGAACCTCCCCTTCCATGGCCATCCTGGCAGGCACACCACATGCAGGCAGGGTAGCACAGATCCTACCTCCACTCAGACAACACAACCTTCAGCTTCTTTTCCACAGAAACCGTGGGACTTGGCACCATGAATGCAGAAGAAAAATAACTGGGCCTTTTGGTTTCTTGTTAAAATAAGAGAGCTTCATTGCCTTACCAGATTGATTGATTGATTGGTTGATTAATTGATTGATTGATTTTTAAAGGTTTTGTTTATTTATTCACGATAGACACACAGAGAGGGGCAGAGACACAGGCAGAGGGAGAAGCAGGCTCCGTGGGACTCGATCCCAGGATCACGCCCTGAGTCAAAGGCAGATGCTCCACCACTGAGCCACCAAGGCGTCCCGCCTTACCAGATATATTTAATCAGGTGGGTCTGCTTTTATATTTCTACAAAGTAGCATGTCAACAAACACAAATCCAGAGTCAGAACGTAAAGTGTGGTGTTATCTGATGGCGAAGTTATTCCCTTTTAGTGTAGGGGTTCAGACAAGAGACATCACTGAGGTCGGAGGCTGAAGTGAGGGGGACAGAACTGGCTTTCTAAATTGTCAGACCTCTTCATTACTCTCATTATTTCTAAATTTCTGTCATAAATGTATACAGAGTATATTTAAATCACAAAGGACTTTTAAAAAATGTGACTGTGCAACACTGACTACTGAGTATTTTCATAATCAAAGCAAAATTATTTTCTTAGAATTTTCTTTTTTGGAATTGGCTTTGTTAGATGACTTTCTTATATCATTTGTTGCCTTTGTCTATTGTTTATTATTTCAGTTTATTTTATGTTGTTTGAAACACATGAAAGCATATATGCTTTCATTGTAATAAGATAAACATACATTAACCTATCTCCTGGTCCTGAATCTAAAACATTTTGAAAGGTGTATTTATATATTTTAGGGAGAAAAAAAAGCACAAGCAGGAGGGGCAGAGGTAGAGGGAGAGAATCTCAATCAGACTCCATGCTGAGCACCAAGCCCAGCACAGCCCTCATCCCACCACCCATGTGATCAGGACCTGAGCTGAAACTAAGAGTCAGAAGCTCAACTGATTGAGCCACCCAGGTGCCCCCTCCCCCCAAACTAAAACATTTTATTTTATTTTATTTTTTATTATTATTATTATTATTATTATTTTTTTTTTTTTTATGATAGTCACATAGAGAGAGAGAGAGAAGCAAAGACACAGGCAGAGGGAGAAGCAGGCTCCATGCACCGGGAGCCCAACGTGGGATTCAATCCCGGGTCTCCAGGATCGTGCCCTGGGCCAAAGGCAGGCGCCAAACCGCTGCGCCACCCAGAGATCCCTATTATTATTTTTTTAACTAAAACATTTTAAATAAATGATGTGCTACTTCCTTGACAATCTACCTGCTTTTCCATTCCCAGGAGTATCCTCTGCTCTAAACTTTATTTACTCCCTTGGTTTACAAACACACACACACCCCATAGAAAGATGAGAGGCTAGATAGATGATAGATAGGTGATGGATCGATAATGACAGTTAAAAGAAAAAAAATAGGAAAGAAAGAAAAGCTGATTAAAAACATATTTAGTTGTTTTTGAACTTTAAAAATCTAAAATACAAAAAAAACCCTACCATATTTTAAGTGGCTTTCTAGGTTTTACTTTTTTCACTGAACATTGTAGTCTATATTCTTCCTTGCCGTTGCATTGAGCTGGAGTTAACTCATTTTCACGCGTCTATGTGATTCCATTATGCAAACATACCACAATTTATTCGTTCTCTTCCCGCTGTGTATACGTGTGTGTATGTATCTACCTATCTTTGTGTGTGTTTGTGCATATAAATACGTCTTTATCTCCCTCTCCATAGAGATACGAGTTGTTTGCAGATCTTTTCCATTATAGACATGGTTGCTAACGGCGTTTTTGTACATACAGATGTCCTGGATGTATACAAGTGTGTATATACTTCTAGCCATTCATAGAATGAAAAGAAGTTTTCATGAGGTTATAATAACATATTAAGATGTGTATAATTAAAACAGAAGCAGATCAACACCCTGAATTAAACACAAACCATAAACCAGGATACTTGAGCATTGTATCCTACATATTTGCCTGAAGAGGACAGTCAGCCAAATATGCAAATAAAGAGACATTGATGAAATACATGAAAAAAAATTAAAAAAATAAAAGACAATATTGCTATCTGCCGACATTTTCCAGAGACGATATCTTAAAAAGCTGAATTAAAAATGAGGAGACCTGAAATCCAAGTAACACTAACTCACTGAGCGATTTCTGACCTGAGAATCAGCTTCCTCACCAGCAAAATGGTTATAAGACTTGCCTTGGGAGCCTCCTGGGCTTTCCCGAGTGTATGATACAATGCCCTCACTTATCCATCTGGCCTTCATTGAGGGTCCCTGTAGGGTTATATAGTGTTTTGCCACCTGCTTCGGGAAAGCAAAAGACATATGAGAACTCGTCTTTTCCTTTTCCTCTTGGGAGCTGGCAAAGTAATACGGCAGAGAAAGCGGAGAATGACGGAACCCTATGGAAGCAGAAGGTTATACAGTCATGGTGACTGTGGTGGCTATCATGAAGATTGTGTGAAAGCTATAAAAGTGAAAGACTGGAGCAAAAAATATTGCAAATCCCCTGAAAAAGATCTTTGAGCGGTTTCTCTCTTTTCTAACCATATCAAAGGTACTGGATAGAATTTTTTTTTAAGTTTTATTTAAATTTGATTAACATACACTGCGTTATTGGTTTCAGAGGTAGAGGTCAATGACTCATCAGTCTTATGTAACACCCAGTGCTCATTGCATCACGTGCCGTCCTTAACATCTTCACCCAGTTACCCATCCCCCAACTCCCTTCCCTCCAGCGACCCTCGGTTTGTTTCCTATGATTAAGAGTCTCATGGGTGGCACAGCGGTTTGGCGCCTGCCTTTGGCCCAGAACGCGATCCTGGAGACTCGGGATCGAATCCCACATCAGGCTCCCGGTGCATGGAGCCTGCTTCTCCCTCCGCCTGTGTCTCTGCCTCTCTCTCTCTCTCTCTGTGACTATCATAAATTAAAAAAAAAAAGAGTCTCATGATTTGTCTCCCTCTCTGATTTCATCATTTTATTTTTCCCTCCCTTCCTCTATGATCTTTAAATTCCCACATATGAGTAAGATCATACAATAATTGTCTTTCTCTGATTGAGTTATTTCGCTAGCATAATACCCTCTAGTTCCACCCACGTAGATGCAAATGGCAAGATTTCACTTTTTTCAGTGGCTGAGTAGTAGTCCATTGTATATATGGACACATCTTCTTTATTCACTCATCTGTCCGTAGACATCTGGGCTGTTTCTGCAGTTTGGCTACTGTGGACTGCTGCTGTAAACACTGAAGTGCAGGTGCCCCTTCAGATCACTACATTTGTATTTTGGGGTTAAATACCCAGTAGTGCAATTGCTGGGTCATAGGGCAGCTCTATTTTCAACTTCCTTAGGAACCTCCAGAGTGTTTTCCAGGCACTCGACAGATTTTTAAAACTGAGTATTTTCATTATTAATTTCAGTTATCTGATAAAAATTCAACATAAAGAGACAATATATTTCATAATGCATGCCAACGGGTTCTAGAAACTTAGAGCCAGTTAGCTGTAACTTGGAATCTCATTAAGTGTTCAGTTTCCCAAACTGCTTTGAACTCAGAGTACCCCACCGCCCACCCCACCTCACTTTACCAGTTTCCTATCAGTTAACCAGTTAACTTTTGTAGCAATGAGTTGCTGCTTCTTCATAACAAAGGACATTGTAGCCTTGTAAATGGATTTTGTTAAAACAGAGAATTACACCCTTGCAGCGCCCCACAGAGACCATGAGACTAGATCTGTTGTGTCCCCCTCTCTGTGGAGCCGGGTGGATTGTCACTAGTCCTGTATCAGAGAAGTTTCCTCCATTGGTATGAACACTGGTAGGAGCTATTCATTGTGGTAAATATATAGAGACTCTGGAGAATATTTGTGCTACCTGGTTATTAGAAAGGGGCACCAGACGTGTGGCAAGGGAAGACCTGGGTTTGAGTCCTGGCTCTGCAGCTTGCCCGCGAGGCTGCAGGTCCCAGGTGGGTAGAAGGCGCACAGTTGTGGTGATGGCACAGCTAGCATAGCACATGTTTACTATTCTCCTGTACTATCTCAACAGCACCTTTCAACAACCATTATCGAATTCTTATTCTCATTCTCATTTTGTCTCAGTTTCACTCCATAGATAAGGAAGCCAAGTCTGGTTGAATGGTTAAGTCTTTAGTCGGAGTCAGGTAGAACTGGTTTGAAAACCTTCCCCTCTACCACTCACTAGTCCTGTGACCTTGAGGCAGGCTCTTCGCTTCCCAGAGCCACTGTTGCTTCATCAGTAGAAGGAGGATAATTATAAAGCAGGACATAACATTTGTTGAGCATTTATTAAATGTCAGGACTGTGGAATGTAATGTATGTTACATGAATTCCCTTAGATTTTCAAAACTCTATGTGGTAAATAAAGTCATTATTCACATTTTACAGAGAGAAAATGGAAAGGTTTGGAGTAAGTAAGCTGCCCCAGTTTACAGATAGGAGATAAGGAGCCAGAATCAGAACTCATAGATAGTAACACCACTTCATAGCATTAGGGTGAGGTTAAATAATCTATTATAACATATGTAGAAATAAATATATGACAAACTTAGCACAAAGGATAGAAGGAGATATAACTGAAATTACAGTCGACTTTTGAACAACACAGGGATTGAGTGCCAAGTACCCCTACGTAGTGGGAAATCTGTGCATAAACTTCAATTCCCTCAAAACTTAACTACTAAAAAAAAAAAAAAAAAAAAAAACTTAGCTACTAACAGCTCACTATTGACAGTAAGCCTGACTGGTAACATAAACAGTTGATTAACACATTTTTTGTATTACATCCTGTTTTCTTACAATAAAGTAAGCTAAAGGAAAGAAAATCTTATTAAGACAATCAGGAAGAGAAAATCCATTTACAGCACTGTACTGTGTTTATCAAAAACAAATCTGCGTATGGGTGTGCCTGCATAGTTCAAACCTCTGTTGTTCAACTGTATACTGTGATGAGGTTCTTACATGACATGTGAAATGCCTATAATGGCAACTCAAAAATTACAGAAGTATATCGTATCATAACATATAATCAAAATATAAAAAGCTAATAAAGGAAATGATAGAAATGCTTGTTTAATCCAAAAGAAAGCAAAAAAGAAACAAAGGAACAAAAAATAATTAAGACAAGTGGAAAACAAATAGAAAGATGGTAGACTTACATTTCTTTCTTTTTTTTTTTTTTTTAGATTTATTTATTTATTTGAAGACACAGAGAGAGAACACAGAGAAAGAGGGGGAGGGAGAGAGAGAAGCAGACTCCCTGCTGAGCAGTGAGCCTGACACCAGGCTCCCTGAGATCACGACCTGAGTTGAAATCAAAAGTTGGATGCTTAACCCACTGAGCCACCTGGACAACCCAAAAGACATACTTTAAATACAAAGACACAGACAGATTGGACATGTCAAAAGTAAAAAAAATAATAATAATAAAGCTAGTGTGGTTAGTATCAAAGTAGACTTTGAGGAATCCCGAAAAGAAATAAAGAAATTTTACATGATAGAAGTCTCAATTTATCAAAAACACAAAATGTCAAATGACTGTGCACCTAATAATAGAGCTTCAAAATACATGAAGCAAAAATGGACAGAACTAAAGGCAAAAATGGACAAATCCATAATTAGAGTTGGATATTACTCCTTGTAAACTCTGTAATCATCTGTAATCTTTGTAACTGATAAAATATGCAGGCCAAAAATGTCAGTAAGGATATGGAAAATTTGAACAATATTATCAGTGAACTAGATGTAACTGACATTTATCAAGCCCTATGTACAATAATTGTAAAATATACATTCTTTCAAATACAAATGGAACATTCATCAATATAGGCCCTATGCGAAATACAAATCAAAACCACAGAGATACCACCTCACATCAGTGAGAATGGGGAAAATTAACAAGGCAGGAAACCACAAATGTGGAGAGGATGTGGAGAAAGGGGAACCCTCCTGCACTGTTGGTGGGAATGTGAACTAAGCAGCCACTCTGGAAAACTGTGTGGAGGTTCCTCAAAGAGTTAAAAATAGACCTGCCCTACGACCCAGCAATTGCACTGTTGGGGATTTACCCCAAAGATACAGGTGCAATGAAACGCCGGGACACCTGCACCCTGATGTTTCTTAGCAGCAATGTCCACAATAGCCAAACTGTGGAAGGAGCCTCGGTGTCCATTGAAAGATGAATGGATAAAGAAGATGTGGTTTATGTATACAATGGAATATTACTCAGCAATTAGAAACGACGAATACCCACCATTTGCTTCGATGTGGATGGAACTGGAGGGTATTATGCAAAGTGAAATAAGTTAATCGGAGAAGGACATTTTATGGTCTCATTCATTTGGGGAATATAAAAAAATAGTGAAAGGGAGTAAAGCGGAAAGGGGAAAAATGAGTGGGAAATATCAGAAAGGGAGACAGAACATGAGAGACTCCTAACTCTGGGAAACGAACTAGGGGTGGTGGAAGGGGAGGAGGGCGGGGGGTGGGGGTGAATGGGTGACGGGCACTGAGGGGGGCACTTGATGGGATGAGCACTGGGTGTTATTCTATATGTTGGCAAATTGAACACCAATAAAAAATAAACATAAAAAAAATAGGCCCTATGCTGGGTCACAAAACAAGTCTCAATAAATTTCAAATAATAATCTAGTGTAAGTAATTATTAAATGAGAGTGAGGGCTAGTTTTTTGTCTTATAATCTGTGATTCTATGAATTATCCTACTCTGATGTGAGAAATTTTCTAGCACCTTCTTCCAAATCTAGCAATCTTATTTGCTTATTAGGTTTTCAGAGATCCTAATACGTTTTATTATTTTTTAAAAGATTTTATTTCTTTATTTGACAGAGAGCACAAGCAGGGAGAGCAGCAGGAAGAGGGAGAAGCAGGCTCCCCACTGAGCAGGGAGCAGGACTCAGGGCTCAGTTGCAGGGCCCCAGGAACATGACCTGAGCCAAAGGCAGGCACTTTACAGACTGAGACACCCAGGTGCCCCGATATCTTACTAAATTTAATGCTTCTCCTTACCCCCTCTGCTTGTGCTCTCTCTCAGTAGCTCTCTCTCTTTCAAATAAATAAATAAATAAATAAATAAATAAATAAATAAATAAAATATTTTTTTAAAAAAGACTCAGTTCTTTAATCTCCTAAACAATGGAGTTATTTCTTTATTATTTTTATTATTTTTAAAATTCCAATATAATTAACATATAGCATGATATTGGTTTCATGTGTGCAATATAGTGATTCAACAATTCTAGACATTACTCAGTGCTCATCCTAATCCCCTTCACCTTTCACTGTCCCTCCCATCTACCTTCCCTCAGTTTGTTCTCTATACTTAAGAGTCTGTTTTTTGGTTTGTCTCTTTTTCTCTTTGTTCATTTGCTTTGCCTCTTAAATTCCACATGAGTGAAGTCATATGGTATTTGTCTTTCTCTGACTTATTTCTTAGTTATACCTTTCAGATCCATTCATGTTGCTGCAAATGGCAAGAATTCATTATTTTTATGGCTAAGTAATATTCCACCATATATATATGCACCACATCTTCTTTTTCTTTTTTTTAGAAAGAGAGAGAGAGAGCACACATGAGCATGAACAGGAGTGGGGGGAGTGTGGATGGACAGGGGGAGAGAGAGAGAATTTTAAGTAAGTCCCACGCCCCTCATGGAGCCCGGCTGGGGACTCGATCTCATGACCCTGAGATCATGACCTGAGCCAAAATCAAGAGTCAGATGCTTAACCAAGGCGCCCCTCACCACATCTTCTTTATTGATTCCCTATCTATCGATGAACATTTGAGCTGCTTCCATAATTTGGCTGTTGTAAATAATGCTGTAGTAAACATAGGAGCGCATGTATCTTTTTGAATTAGTGTTTTCCTAGTCTTTGGGTAAATATCCAGTAGTGGAACTACTGGATTATATGGTAGTTCTATTTTTAATTTTTGAGTTATTTAACTATGGAGTTATTTAAACAGCAAAAATGCTAAAAGCTTTAACTTAGTCTCCCTTTTCCAGGTAATGATCTCAGGGTCCTGAAATCAAGCCCTGAATCACGCTCTGTGCCAAGCATGGAACCTGCTTGAGATTCTCCCTCTGTCACTGCCCCTCTCCACCCCACTCACAAGCACACACATACTCTCTCAAAACTAAACAAACAAATATAGATATATATAAAGCTCTCTTTTCTCAGAAAATGCAGTCTTCTACCTGAAGCCTGGCACCATATGATTAGAATTCAGAACATCTGTTGCTTAAGATTCTCTAAAATAATCTCAGTTACCACAGGACAATGAACTTCTGCAAAAGAGGTTTCATCGATCAGGAATCCTCTCTTTTGAGCTCCTGTTTCTCAGCTCACTTCTGGTGTTCAGGGAACCGTTGCTGTTCGCCTCAATAAAGATGTTCTGTGTATATGTGTCTATTGGGTACACATGTCTTCAGAAGCAGTACTTAGACCTTATATAAGAAGGTTTTGAAAATACACTATAGCAGGAGTTCCTAAACTGAAATCTGTTGCCCTACTTGAAGAGTTGCCTGACAATGTGTGCTGAAAGCATTCTCTTGGGGACAGAACTCCCAGCTTTCAGTAGACTCTCAAGGAATAGAAGCCTTGCCATCTAAAATGCAAAAAAGACATGCATCATCTTTTCAAGTTGCTGAAAGTGCTTTTACATCTTAGCCCTACAAATACCCAAAACTGTGTTTCTGTTTTCTCTTCTTCAATATTGGGCTGTGTCCAAAAAAAAAAAAATCAATGTGCTCATTGCTTTGGTTGAAGAAGTTCTTAAAGATTTCCTTTTCAAGATTTATTTTATTTATCTCTTTTAGTAAGAGGGAGAGGGAGAATGTCAAGCAGACTCTACACTGAACCCAGAGTCCCACATGGAGCTCAATCTCATGATCCTGAGATCATGACGTGAGCTGAAACCAAAAGCTTAACCAATTAAGCCACTCAGCACCCCAGATTTTTTTAAGTATAATCTATCCCACAATGTGGGGCTTGAAACTCACAACCCCATGATCAAGAGTCATATACTCTATAAACTAAGTCTGGCTGAAGAAGCTCTAAACAGCAAATCTCACTACCACTCAGTTCTTTTTCAACATCCATTTATTAATATTTTGCAGAATAAAACTTTGGAGACACTAGTTGGGAAAATAGTGGCTTAGAAAGTTCACTTACTTTTTCCATTCATTCCAAATATGTATCAAGCTTGCACCCCTGTGAGTATCTGCTGGGTGCTATGGAGCCTTCCATGAAAACCAAGAAGCCTGGTCAAATGGAACCTAAACTGCAGACACAGAGCCCAGAGTGGCCTTTGAAAGTGTGCTCGTGAAGTTACCTGGGCCCAAATCTAGAACCAACGCAAGCTGTCTCTCACCAGCAATGGACCTTAGGAAAAATCATGAAGCCTTTTTGAGCCTCAGTGTAGATTGCTCATCTGTAAAATGGAGCTAAGCAGGCCAACTACTGTCATGTGCAATTTTTTTAGATTCTTGTGTAGTTGATCTGGATCCTTTCTCTCAGCCCCCAGGCTCACTTTGCTTGAGCCCCCATGGCTTTCTTCTTATGCCTTGACTACACCATACTCCTTTCTACCTAAGGGTCTTTAATACCTTGTTTCCTCTGCCAGGAAGTACTTCCCTGGATCTTTGCATCCCTGCATTTCTTTTGCTCACTCTTTCTTGTTGCTAGATTTCAGCTCACACACATTCTCTCCTCAGAGACCTTTCGTGACCATTCATCACGACTGCATACTCTGTATCACCTTTCTCTTATCATTTTCTTGGTCCTCATTATTTAACACTTGTTTAGTTTGCTTTAAAAAAATATCATTTCTCCTCATTATACTTTGTTCAGGGCTATAGTCCCTGGACATTGGACAGTGTCCAGGAGAGAAAAAAAGCTCAGAAATACATACTTGTTAAATAAATAAATCAAATGGAACAAAGCGGAGGGCGTAGACTTGGCAATGGTAGAGATAACCTCATCAACATTAGTGATTACAGTTTTATACACTAGTTACTATAACATCTACATTTCAGAAGAAGGGATGTGTTTACATTTGCATAACAAATTGGGTCAAAAAAGTAAATAGTCTAGAACAATAGTCCCATATCAAAGGTGAGCTCAGATTCCAACAATGCAAAACAGAAAATCTCTCTCCCCACCCAAAAGGTTTACAAAAAATTCTTAGGTGGATTTCCCCCTGGCGAAATGTGACATCTCTTAAAATGGTAGACGGTTGTGGTTAGGTGAGGTTGGGTCAGAGACGTGTTCCAGAAGGGAAAGTTATTTCTGCCTGGTACATGTGGACGCTAGTTCAGACTCCGATGGACAGGTAAAATGGAACGGGTAACTGGGCAGATGAAGGGACTGGGAAAGCCACATTATGGGTGGAGGGAGCGCCTCGTGATTTCCATCAGAGCCACCAAAACCCATCTCCAATAGAACTTCTAGCTAAGCAAGAGAACCAAGCCTCTCTACAGATCAGCAGCTTCAGGTGTATCACGATCACCGTGCTCGGACCATTCCTGACTGTTTGGGAGCCTCTACTGGATTTAGGTATGGAGGAAAGACTTAAGGACAGACGGAAGACCATAGCATGGACTCTATTTCCTTCTCCTAAATGAGTGGTGGTAAATAAGGCTAAGATTGGAATGAGGAGCCTCAAATGCCAGGACAAGAGCCTACGCCTTTGAGATCTCTAAGGTGGTCAGGATGAGTGAAGTTGTTTGAGAGGAAAGAGACCCATTAGGGAAGTCCAGAGCGAGAAAGGCAACATGGGGTCTAGAATTAGGGGTGGGGGCTGGGGGGTGGAAACCAGGAATAAAAAAAAAAAAGATGAGAGTTGTGTAGGTCAGAGTTTCCTGGTGGGCAGTAGGAGGCAAGAGGCATTGCAGTTTGTGCTGGGTGGGGGATTCATGGGGATTGTTCTGGATGCTTCTGGCCCATGGGATATAAACTTCTATGTGTCTCTTCAAAATAATAGCCTGTGGTATCTATTGGTTGTATCATGAAATAGAAATCATGAGGACACTGTATCTTTTAAAAAAAATCCCCTTTTGTAGCACTTCCTTAAAAACAGCTATTTAATGCAACTCTGCCAGCGAGTTCTTGACAGTTCTGTCTTAACGATTCTGATATTAATGAAACATCTTCGTGAAGGGTTGAAGTGTCTTCCTGGTAAGTGTTTAGCTTCTGTTTTTCAAAATACCCTGTGATAATTTTCTCCTTTGGCCTAAAGAATGTTTTTCGTTGACTGTTCAGATACAAGAATATTAAGTGATTCAAGTAATCAATAACATTTTTGAGCTTTTTTCTTCCCTTTGGGTTTGCTACTTTTTAACAGTTGTGACAGTTGTGATAATTTTGTGGAGTATTTTAGTCAAAGTCATTTATGTATTTGATTCAAAGTACAATACTCATATTTGCTTCGGTGCTTGTGAGTTGAGACATAATTGAAAGTCATTGACACGACTTTTAGAAAATACATATACTGATAATATTCATTAGGGACCATAGCTCAGACAATGACATGGGTTTTCTTTTTTTTTTTTTAAGTTTTTGCTAAATTGTTCAACATCTCTCACATTAGAAAGCTGTCTTCTAGCTTTTTTGAGATATAATTTGACATATAAAATTGTGACATATAAAATTGTGAAAAAATGTGATGATTTGACATACGAATATATTATGAAATGATAACCACAGTAAGATTACTTAACACTTCCATCATCTCACACAGTTACCTTTTTTAGGGATTTTTTTCTCATGTTTTCTTGTAACTGACATGATATTGTGATTTCAAAGAGCAGAACAGAATTTCAATGTTCGACATATTACTTGATGTAATTATTATATTGATGGATATGTATAATAATATCGGGTGTTGGATATCATCTCTTTGTATTCTGCAGTGTTAATGAGTAAGCTCACTGTGTTTACACAGTAAATCTTAACTTGTGTAAACAGAGTTGCTTGTGCTAAATAAAATGGTAAGCAATGTTGGACCAACCACATGCGCTTTCTTATGTAGATTTGTTTGTTTTTAGTTCTGTAGGACTTAAATCTTTTTTTAGGAAAAAAAAAACATTTAACGTGGGTCTGTGTGATCATTGTTTATTTAAAGCGAAACCTAATTTACAAGGATAAGAAAGTAGACCAGGGTTCCTATCCTAGGATTTTAGAAAGTCAACGGATGGATTTTACAGGGTAAATTTTATTTGTAATGTAGATTCACATTTCAAGAGAGAAAAAGCCTGTTCACCAGATTATTAGTAGGCTGACACCAGAAAGATGGAGGGAAAAAAATCACCATTATAAATGGAGAGTTATGCTAAGGTAAAAAGGATTCTGATTTTCAGAATTTTCACATTTTTTTTTTTAAGATTTTATTTGTAAGTAATCTTTACACTCAACCTGGAGCTTAACCTCACAACCCCAAGGTCAAGAATCACATGCTCTACTGACTCAGCCAGCCAGGCACTCTCTTAAAAGAATTTTGAAATATTTTCCCAAGTTATGTTTATTCTCTTATAAGTTAGGCAGTTTAGGTAATTAGCTCTAGCTATTTTAACATCCAAAACAGTTTTGTAATAATAAAAAAGCAAAAAATAGTTTGTAGGGAATTTTTAAAAAAGAAAAATGTGTACTCATTAAAGATACTTCAGATGGTACTTTTTGGTTCATACGAGTTATTTTCAGAAAATATATCTTTTAATTCAGAGGTAAATTAAATACACTATTAATTTTGTTTTATTTATTAATCTTTTTCAGAATTGTCAATATATATATATTAATGAAGCATGGTAAGTTGGCATTTAAAAATCTTTGGATGACTTGGAGGATGAACATCCTCTTTGAAGGATGAGTATCCTCTTCTGAAAATAAAATATATGGATCAGATTATAAGGGTATGAAATGGTTTGCAAAACAGTTTAATTTGGGGGCACCCAGGTAGCTCAGTCAGTTAAGGGTTGGACTCTTGGTTTCAGCTCTGGTCATGATCTGACGGAGGTGGGATCGAGCCCCACATGGGTCTCTACTCAGTATGGTGTCTACTTCAGATTCTTCCTCCCTCTTCCTTTAGCTCTCCCTGTTCATGTGCTCTCTCTCTCTCCCTTTCTGTCTCAAATAAATAAAATCTTAAAAAAAACGTTTAGTCTTGGAGACATGCTTTTGAAATCAGGAGCATTCCATTTTAAGCAGCGATTCAGATTCTGTTTCATTAAAGCTATTTCCTTGATCCCTTTTCCCAGTCTCCTGCTATTACAACTCCTTAGTAAAGTTTCACAAAAATGTTAAATACTATAGAATTAATCCTGTTCTCTAGATACTACATATTATAGAGCAGTGGATCTCAATCAGGGTTCATTTTTGTCCCCTGAGATATATTTGGTGATGTCTGAGACATTTTCGATGGTCAGAGCTTTGCGAGTGCTGCTGGTATCCAGTGGGTAGAGACAAGGGATGCTGGTAGATACCCTACAGCGCATGACAGACTCCCCACAGCAAATACTTAACCAACCTCACAGGTCAATACTGCTGTGGGTGAGAAACCCTCATGTATGTCAGAGAAATTAAGTTCAATCAATAATTTCATAACTTGAGGGTTCTCCTATTCTTCTAGCAGTCCTGTGTTGAACAAGACAAGCTGGGACAAGCCTTTGAAGATGCTTTTGAGGTACTGAGGCAACATTCAACCGGAGATCTTCAGTACTCCCCAGGTAAAGATGTCAGTGCCCTTCTCTCACGGATAAACCAGAAGTCTTCTTGTTTACACAGACATAAGAATGATTATCAGAAAAGGGAAGACCATTTTTATTAGTGCATCTTGGACTGATTCTAACAAAGGCAAAAATCTTCCAGGGCTACCTAGCCTATGCAAATTTAAAGTGTCACATATGAAAATGCAAAGAAACAGAGAATGGCATTTTACATAGGAATACTAGCACCTAAAATTTGATTTTAAGCATGTCTGGTTGATATTTATCTAATAGATAATTTTAACTGCTCAGAACGGGCTTTTCAGTTAATTCTAATTGATCTTCTAGGCCTTCCTCCATACAAGAGATATTCTACTCAGAAGAATAAATATTCTTTTAAGAATAAATATTCTTATCATTCCTCACCTATTGCCCTATAGACTATGGGAAGACAGTGTAGGTGAAATGCAAGTATCTTGCCTATTGCGTTTATACAGGGCACTGCGTGCAGTTCCCAGACAAAAGAAATCATGGGATCTCTGCTTGCAAGGAATCTGTGCTCCAGTAAGGGAAATGGGATATGTAAGAGGCCTCTGATACCAGCATGATGCAATAAATGTAGAAAAATGCAAAGTAGTGGAGAACACATGATGGAGCAACCACATACATGAGCATCTATGCATACACAAACATACATATACATTGCATGCATGCACACATGCAATTATAAACCTTGACTTTTGCAGTTTCTGTTTTTAAATTAGATTACAAAAATTACCTGGCTTTCATCAACCACTGCTCTCATGTCAGAGGAAATTCTAACTGCTATGGTGTGCTGCCTACAGAGGAACCTGTCTATAATTGGAGAACAGTAATAGTGAGTACATGTACCAGAAGGCCATCTCCCAGTAACAGGCAAATTCCCTACTCACATCTGCCTTCCGCTTGGTCTTTGCTAGCTGAAACCCCCCTTAGCGACAGCAGGGACTATGCGAGCACTCACAGACCAGTGGTGTGGACTTGACCATCAGCATGGATGATTCCCAGCAATGCTGTCAAGAAGGAAATTGCCCTTTGTCATTGCCCAGCATCAGAGGGTTTGAATGTCCTCTATGAAGATGTGTTTTTAGGGTTCTCTTATTACTGCTTCTCATCTATCTTGAAAATTGCAAAAAAGGATGGTTTTCCTATAAGTCATAGGGCAAAGCCCAAACTTCCCCTGCACTGGCTTTACCTACAATCTTGTATTAACCTGATGTTTCCTTTCTCAAGCTCAGAGCTAGCTACATACCTGTCTTGGACCAACTCTCGGGGATAGTGTTATAACTCACTGCAAACGAAGTGTCCCTGCCATCTATCTTTCTATTAATGTGTCCTTTTTATTGCTTTCTTTTTTTAAAGAAAGATTTATTTATTTATTTGAGAGTGAGTGAGTGGGGGGAGGGGCAAAGGACAAGGGAGAGAGAAACTCAAGCAGATTCTGTGCTGAGCGCAGAGCCTGACATAGGGCTCAATCCCATGAACCTGCGATTACTACCTGAGCCAAAACCAAGAGTTGGATGGTTATTGGACTGCACCATCCATATTGCTTTCTTATTGCCACCTGTCTTAACGTGGTGCAGTGTAAATATGAAATGGCTTTTCTTTTTTTTTTTTTTTTCAGTCATTACCTTCAACTGTGCTATGTCAAATGTCCTTTTCCTGACCCTCTAAATTGTTCTGTTAGGGCCTCTCCACAAGACATTTCTTTGAAGAGCGAGTTTGTTCCAACTTAACCTCTTCTACTTCCAGTTAGGGTTGCCGGTAAAATACAGCATGCCAAATATTTTCATTTGCTAAATCTGGCAACCCTGCTTCTCCTTTAGTTCATACTTCTCAGTCTATATCACAGCCTCTTGTGGTTGGGGACTCCTTGGCTTCTGGGAAGTCCTCTTATATGGGGTATGATAAGATGGTTCAAGTCCACCTTTGTTGAATTAATCCATAGAGACCCACGTATCCTTGCTCTCTATGCAATGGTAACAGCTCAGGCTGCTTCCTCTGCCCCCTCTCTTGGCTCTACCCTCCCTTGACTACCATCTTTCTCCTCATGTCTCCTCTTGCTCAGATGGGCATCCAACAGAGGAATAGAAGCCCATCTTCCTCTTTCTGCTGGCACTTCAATTTTGTACTAATAATTCTTTAAATTTTCTTTCTCACTGGGAGTTTTTATGGAGAAGAAGGAAGCATACCCGTCTTCTTTCTCACAGGGAAGGGATGATATGAAAGTCTTCATAAAGCCAGAGTACCTTCCATTCCTTGGTCTTCTCTTTATGTGGGTGTGAGGCTAGTTGTGCCCTGGGAGATATTTGGCTGCAGTTGAGGATTGTGCTTTTTAGAATTTGGGAGATGCTTAGCACTCTTTTTGTCCTCAGCTTTTGACATTAGCCATCAATTGGGGGCCACAGGAAAAGTCCCACTTAACATCCTGCTGCATTATTTATATAGAACAGTGCTGCAGACCTCTATTTTGAAGGAAGTATTCATCAGTCTCTGCCAAACATCCCCGAAAACCAGCTGGTACAACCTGCTGTTCTCCATCAAAAGGGAGGAAAAGGTATGTGGATCCATCACTCCTTTTATAGATAAAAGAACTAAATCTTCTTCAAAGCAGCCTTAAAGGTATTTCATATCTGACTGTAGAACAGCATTTGCAAAATATTCTCATATTGAGATTAAGAAAAATTTACCTCTGACAGATTGAACCACTCTAAGCCGTTCATCTTGGGGAAGCTTTCCTATTGCTTCATAGAAATGTTGTGAAGCTACAAAGTGTCACTCCAGTCAAATAAATCTGTACTCAAGATAATGTATATATATTTGAGGGTATAGAAAGGGGAACTTTTCCAAAAGTTGTTTTAGCAATCTTATTCTAATTGTGACAGCCTTGGTATAGAAGTTGTCTTCTCTATTAAGTTTTCTGCAAATAAAGTCCCATAACTATTCAATATTTCATAAATTTGAAATGTCAATTTCATAAATTTAAGATGATGATGATCTCACCTAACAGATGAGCAAAGTGATAAAGCAGGATAGTAGCCTCTGCTGGCTACCTTGTGGGCCACACACGTGTACATGTGCTCTTGGAGGGAGTGTAACTTGGCACAAAGTTTTTAAAGGCAATTTGGCAATAAGGATAAAAAATTTAAATGTTAATATCTTTTGATTCTTAAAGACTATGTAACTGAGTGATTGAGTGTAAACTCTGGGTGAGTTGTGTGAGCCTGGGAAAATCACTTAACCTTTTGTACCACAGTGTCCTCATTCAAAAAACAAATAATGATAATTGTACAAACACTGTAATATTGCTATGAAAATTAAGTGAGAAAGCCCATGTAAGACATTATGCTCGTAGCCTGTCTCTGGATAATTTCTCAAGATACCATAAGGGGTGTGTGTGTGTGTGTGTGTGTGTGTGTGTACCTTATATACATTAGGATATTACTTGCAATGTTGTTGTAGTAAAAGAATGGAACTTACCTACAGTCTGTATAAGGTACAGAGATGTGTAAGGTGCATCATAATTTTATAGTGAAATTTTTAAAATGATACTTCATCATACTTTCTAAATTTTTTTCCAATGATTTTTTTTTTTTTTTGGAAAACTAGTTTTGTTCTGATATTCTGCATTCTAGAATACTGTATCCTAGAACAAAATTCTAAATATACAGACTCACTCCAGGATGTAAAGTCTCTATCTTTTCATTGATGTTTTATGTTGTGAAGCTTTGCCAGCATGGGACATATATCATCCACCATTTTCTGTTCTTAAAGTTTCATATTCTATCTGAAATAGGGATACATTTGAAACAGAATGAAATTCAAAATTTGGGGATTCTTTATCTAGAGAAAACTAGTACATGCATAGAACAGAACACATAGCTATTAAAACACATGAAAGCATATCTTATGTATTGACAAAGAAAGAACTCTACATTTTTTTTGTTTTAAACCTTTTTAATTCCATAACTTAAAAGTAATAATGCACATTATTAAAAATTCAAAGGATTCAGAAATACACAAGGAATAAGTGTAAGTGTTCTTCTTTCTTCCTATACTATGTCTCAGAAGTAACTGTTGTCAACAGTTGGGTATTTTACCATCTATAGCTAATTTCTGTGTTGGTCCTCTAGTTTAGTTTATGTGTCTTAGTGGAAAAAAAAGTGCAAAATAATATGATACCACTGGTATTTTTAAAAGATATGCATATGTTCATATGCAAAAAAATTTAATTTTAAAAAATATGTAGCAGAATAGCCTGGAATTTTACTTTCACTTTGTGCTTCTGTTTGAATCTTTTACTCTGAGCACATAATACCTTTTAATAAAAATTAACAATTTTTTTTTCAAAATTGAAAGTAAATTTTAAGAGGTGAGGATCCATTATCATTGATTCGACCACGGGATAAGAGACAATGTTTGTTTAAGGCTGTGACTTTAATTTATAATGCGTTTTTTTTTGGTAAGTCCCTTCCATTTCTCAATTCGTAAATTCAAGATAATATAAGGCAAAAAGATAATCTTAAAAACCTTTGAGGTTTTGGGATGAATGATGACTGATGCAATAGTATTACTCTCCAGAGACTATTCAAAGCATTTTGAGAATCCACTATTCCACTCTCTCTAAGGAAAAAGGGAATTTGGCCATGGATGTGTTAGCTACTGACAGATCTGGTAAGGCATCATATTTACAGGCCAATTCCAAGTCACAAATTGGGCTGTTGTCCACTGACGTCCAATCAACTGAACAAAAATCACAATGGCAAATCCTCCTAAAGTTTTCTGTCTAGACATTCTGAAATATAAAGGGCTGTATTTCTTTTTTTTTTTAAATTTTTTTTTAATTTTATTTATTTATGATAGTCATACAGAGAGAAAGAGAGAGGCAGAGACACAGGCGGAGGGAGAAGCAGGCTCCATGCGCCGGGAGCCTGATGTGGGATTCGATCCCGGGTCTCCAGGATCGCGCCCTGGGCCAAAGGCAGGCGCCAAACCGCTGCGCCACCCAGGGATCCCAAGGGCTGTATTTCTAACGAGAAAAATACTCTGGTAGTACCATTTTATTTCACAGCAAAGAAAAATATCACAATGCCCATTGTCATTGCTCATAAATTATGTCAAAATGTCATGAAGATGTTTTGGCATTTTCCACTCCAGTGTTTTCTAATCTTTATTTTTCACATAATGTAGACCTACAGTTGTTGTTGTTTACCTGTCTGTTATTATTTTCACTATTATTACCTTATATTTGAATACTATTTTGCATCTTACAAAATACATTCACATTCCTTACCTCATTTGACTTAACTCATTTGAATAAAGCCCTTTCAAATGATTTGCTTTCTTATCAGAAAGAAGTGTGAGGCTTCTCTTTATTTAAAACCACTAAGCTTTGCAGTTCATTTTGCTCAGTTTTATTGTTCCGACATAAGACATAAAACTAGTAGTCGGGGATCCCTGGGTGGCTCAGCGGTTTAGCACCTGCCTTTGGCCCAGGGCACGATCCTGGAGTCCCGGGATCGAGTCCCACATCGGGCTCCCGGCATGGAGCCTGCTTCTCCCTCCTCCTGTGTCTCTGCCTCTCTCTCTATCTATGTCTATCATAAATAAATAAATCTTTAAAAAATAAAATAAAAAAATAAAACTAGTAGTCAAGATTCAATTGTGAAGAGAGACCACCTGACAGATAGATGGGAGATCCAGATAAAGGTTTTAGGCTTCCTTCTTCAGGGAAGGACAGTACAAAAATTTTTACAACATCCCTAACAAAGAAAGGTCCAGGTGAAAATAGATCTGTCCTATGACCTAGCAATTGCATTGCTGGGGATTTACCCCAAAGATACAGATGCAATGAAATGCCAGGACACCTGCACCCCGATGTTTATAGCAGCAATGTCCACAATAGCCAAACTGGAAGGAGTCTCAGTGTCCATCGAAAGATGAATGAATAAAGAAGCTGTGGTTTATGTATACAATGGAATATTCCCCAGCCATCAGAAACGACAAATACCCACCATTTGCTTCGACGTGGATGGAACTGGAGGGTATTATGCTGAGTGAAATTAGTCAATCGGAGAAGGACAAACATTATATGGTCTCATTCATTTGGGGAATATAAAAAATAGTGAAAGGGAATAAAGGGGAAAGGAGAAAAATGAGTGGGAAATATCAGAAAGGGAGACAGAACATGAGAGATTCCTAACTCTGGGAAACAAACAAGGGGTGGTGGAAGGGGAGGTGGGCGGGGGGTGGGGGTGACTGGGTGACAGGCACTGAGGGGGGCACTTGATGGGATGAGCACTGGGTGTTCTTCTATATGTTGGCAAATTGAACACCAATAAAAAATAAATTCATTAAAAAAGAAAAACTTCAATAGGCCAAACAGACCTTTGACTTTCAAGTCCCAATGCAGCTTTGAATTTTGTAGTCGCTCAACAAACCCTTCCCGAGGATGTTCTTTATGCATAGCCACAGTGAAGTCTGACTTGTTTTTCTCCATTTTAGGCAGGAAGAAGCTCCGACTATTCGAATACCTTCATGAATCCCTGTGCAATCCTGAGATGGCATCTTGTATTCAGTGGGTAGATAAAACCAAAGGCATCTTTCAGTTTGTGTCAAAAAACAAAGAAAAACTTGCCCAACTTTGGGGGAAAAGAAAAGGCAACCGGAAGACCATGACTTACCAGAAAATGGCCAGAGCACTGAGGAATTATGGAAGAACTGGGGAAATCACCAAAATCCGGAGAAAGCTAACTTACCAGTTCAGTGAGGCCATTCTCCAAAGACTCTCTCCATCTTATTTCTTAGAAAAAGAGATCTTCTACTCACCGTATGTTCAACCTGAGCAAGGCTTTCTCAGCTTCAGTAACTGGAATGCAAATTATAATTGCACATATGCCAATTACCATGAGCTAAGCCACTCTGATTGCTAAATATTCTCTTACATTTCCTGATTTCCTGGCATCAGAAATCAGGACCAATTTCAGGATTTTTCTCTTAAAGCAAATTCTGGAGAAGGCAAAACAATTAATTTCATTGTTTCTATCTTTTATTAAATAGATTGTAATCTATACAGATGGTGAAAAAATCTGCCAGTGAAACACTTTTAAATGTTCGAGCCCCAATTTGAAAGTATAGACTAATGTCCTAGCTCTTACTATTGTTTATGCAACACTTCTAGATCAACAATTAGCATTGTTGACAAAGATGACGACCTATATCAATTCAAACATTGTTTTCCTGTCACACACTTAGGCAAAACAAAACAAAACAAATCACTCTAATGTATCTGATGGCTTATTGACAACAAAATAATTGCATATGATAGTCTTAGTGCTATAATACATTCATGGCTTTAAAAACTGTATTTTCTCTGCACTTCTGACCTCATGGTCTGTAACTGTATGGCATTAAAGAAATGATCTAAGGAAAGTGCCACCTACCTTAATAGAACTCCAAAGCTTACACTACCCACCAATCATTTCCTGGCATTTCTCCCCTAGGGTAGATCCTGGAGTTAACATTTCTTGCTATCCTGCCACTGAGCCACAGGAAGGTGCTCTTGCCTTGTTATTTCTCGCCCAACTTCAGAACAGGACCTCCTTTTTCCTTGAACTAGCCCAGCTTAAGACCAGGCTGAAACAATTGGAGAAAAAGAAAAAAAAAAAAAAGATTTTGATAAAGGATAGAGACTAGCAAATAAATCCGGAGAGGAACCAGAACTTGAAAGCGATGGTTTATTCTCAACATTCTATCAGGAATGAACAAAGAAACTCTGTTTCTTACTTCCTGCTTGGTAGGTTCATTGATATTCCATCAGTATTACCGTGACACAGGAGAGCTTCTTAACTACATGGGCCATCTTCAGTTCAGGCCAAGAGTTCCTGGAGCCTACCCTATTTGATTTGTATCATTTCCCTTTTTCTTTGTGTCCTCCTGATCTCTTTCCCCCTCAGAGATTCTTAAAAATATGGCAGACTAAATGAAGGCAATGATATTGGCCATCTGCACATGTAGTCTGGGCTTCTGGTATAGACTGAACATTTGTGCCCTCGTATTTGGAGGTGGGATCTTTGGAAGGTAATTAGGTCATTGGATGGAGCTCTCACAAATGGGCTTAGTGCCTTGTAGAAAGAGGCCCAGAGCTTCCTCACCCCTTTTGCCTTTTGAGAACACAAGACGGCCTCCTATGAACTAGGAAGCAGGCTCTTACCAGACACTGAATGTGCTGGCACCTTGATCTTGGACTTCCCAGCTTCCTGAACTGTGAGAAATAAATTTCTGTTTATAAGATACCCAGTTTATGGTTTTCTGTTACAGCAGCCCAAAGGGACTAAGACAGTTTCAATCAGTGCTAACCTTAAGAGTAGGACCCAGCATTTACACTCATTTTCCTACAAAGAAATATGTTCTGTAAATGAATAAACAACATAAATTTCACTTAATGCAAAGAGGAAGGGGTGAAGAGGTTTTACCACATATTCAGACAACAACTTGATAAAATTCCATTAACATTTTACTTCTCTCCATAGTCCCTCCTATACCCAATGCCAGGTTGAGGGGTTTATCTTGACAATTGCCCCAAAAGCCCCTGGTCAGTCTCAATTTTTTTTTTTTTTTTGTATTTTCTAGAGTAGGTTTCTCTTGGGTGGAAATCTGGGCTCTGCCTTTTATCCAAAGTGGCCTGACCACAGGCCATTTTCACAAGCAGGTCAGTCCTTATAAAGACATGTTCATTCCAACTGCTCAAAGACTAAACCCTCCATATGTTGTGTGGCATGTACCCTAATTCAAACAAGGTGTTGCTCCCTGCCACCATCCGAGGACAGGGAAGAGAGACTTGTTAGACTCTTCATGGTCCTTCGTTTCCTGGGATATGGTATCCCACCTCCATCTCGTCACTGTCATCTGGCTGAATGACTCCGTTAAACTCTTCTCCAGTGTGAAGGTGTCCAGTGCTAAGTGAAACAGAAATGGTTCCTTCTGTCATGAAACTTCAATTCTATCAGTATTTGTAAATTAATAAGTTCTATTAATATTTAACCAAAATTTACCTAATACCTTACTGAAGAGCAATTTATTGGTTGATTCGGCACACATATATAAAGTATGTAAAGTGCATTAATGTAGCAACATTCATTATATCTAACCTGTACAGACTTCTGTATCCCCACTTAACCATCATCTAGATGAAGACACAGAACACTTTCAGCATCTCACAGGGTTCTCTCCCTTTCAAAGCCCACCTTCTTGAATATCATATGAATGGAATTATACAGTTTGTGTTCTTTTGCATCTGCTTTTGTTTCCCACAATATATTTATGGAGCTCATCAATATTGCTGGATATAGGAGGAATTTATTCTTTTTCATTGCTATTCAGCTCCTGATTTTTAAAGGAGAGTGCCTAAAATTTCTTCTTTAATCTCCAGACTTTATAAATATAAAACGGACCCTGAATATTCTTATACTCACATGGATAGTGTCGCTTTGTTTTTTAAAAAGATTTTATTTATTTATTCATGAGAGACACAGAGAGAGAGAGAGAAAGAGAGAGAGAGAGAGGCAGAGGGAGAAGCAGGCTCCCCATGAGTAGCCCAATGCAGGACTGGATCCCAGGACCCTGGGATCATGCCCTGAGTCAAGGACAGATAACCACTGAGCCACCTGGGCATTCCAATAGTGTCCCTTTATTATCAAGCATCATTGATGCCTGTCCTCCACAGAGTTGGAATGATATACACATTCATATAACTACAACTTAAATTTATAGTTAGAGGGCAGCCAGGGTGGATCAGCGGTTTAGCGCCGCCTGCAGCCCAGGGCGTGATCCTGGAGACCCAGAATAGAGTCCCACATCGGGCTCAACGCATGGTCCCTGCTTCTCCCTCCGCCTGTGTCTCTGCCTCTCTCTCTCTCTCTCTGAATAAATAAAAAAAATTTTAAAAAATTTATAGTTAGGTATTTTGGTTCATACATTTTTACCCAACTCATATCATCTGGATGGAATTTGAATTTCTATTTTGATAGGTGAATATATTAATACAAAATAGGCTTAAAGTAATTTACTCCTTTTTTCATAGATTGGTGAAAGTTAATGAAAATATTTTTAAAAACAATATTTCTTCAACTTTCTTGTCCCCCATTTCAAAGCTGAGGATACTGAGGATACCCTATGTTTGCCTTGGCAATATGGTGAAGAATTAGTTTGAGTTTGATGGATGGCTGCCTCTTTAATTTAACCCTGGATGAATCTTAAAAGCAGTGGGTAGTTACTAGAAAGAAAAGGGGCTGCAGGTAGGGCTTGTATGGGCTTTTCAGGCAAGCACAGTGAAGCATATATAAATGTGTGAAATAGACTGCCTCAAGAATTATCTGTCAGGAGCAGTCCTGACTTAGCTTGGCCACGACCTAGTTAAATAAATGACTAAATGTGGAAGAAGAATCCTAGAGCATCTAGGGTTTTTTTTTTTTTTTCAGTAGTGGGCCCCAGAATCAGAGATCCAAATATAGAGAGCACATGAATGTTTCCGTAATGATCTGATGAGTCAACAATCGGTGTCAAAGAAGTAGATATGATTCAAATATGAGAACTTTGCACATTGTGCAAGGACAAAGCTTTGTACAATGTTTGTATCTGCTATCAGAGATAGCTTTATTCCCGACAACTGTGGGAGCTAGTGAAGATTCTCTTTGATAAGCACACTCTTCCAGGATTTGCAGTGAGGGATTAATCAACAAAAGACCAATGAGTTCACTTGCAGCTTAAGTGAACAAGCAGAATTTCCTATAATCAACATTTTATGATATAAGTGCACAAATAAAATTTTATTTAACAATCATGCTTTACATAAGTAATTAAAATGCAGCAAGTCATGTGATGAAAGATCACATATATAAGTTTTAGAGTCAGGCTTCAAGTAACAAAAGACCCTGACTCAATCTGGTTTAGATGATAAGAAAATGTACTAACTCAAGATCAAGAAATCCAAAGGAAGATTGGGCCACAACCATGATACATTATCATTCTGGCTTCATTTTCTGGTGAGTTTTTTGTTATAATTTCTTGCCATTGGCCTTATCCTCAGGTTTTCTAGGAGTAAAATGACTACTGCAATTGTATCTCTATCAGCACAGTAATGTCCAGCAACAGAAAGAATCACATCTTCTAGTGTCCTCTTTGTAATCAGGGAAACATTTTTCCTCCAGAACATCTTTCCTCATGTCCTATTGTCCATACCTGGGATCCCTGCTCAAGCCTAAATCATTCACTGGCAAGGGGAAAGGGACCACTGTGACTAGCTCAGACCAAATGGAATTTAGTGCTGAAAGAGGAAAAGGATCATGATCCCTTGAGTCAGTAGAGAAGGATGACTACCTGAATAAAACTAGTGTTTTGCCTGAAAAGAGATAGTAAAGGATGTTGAATGGAAAACCAACAATGTTTGCTATAGTCCACCACTTTGATTGCCCAACATCTCTGCATATACTTAAAAGGTGCTCATGCCTTTATTGAAATTATTCATGTACTCCCTGAGGGGAAGTGACATCAAGTTTCATCAGGTTGCTATATCCAACTCCAGGATTGTTGGATAATGTAGTTTTAATATGTCTTATTATTATTTAGACATGGTAAGAGTGCCTTCAAAGAGATCGTTTATTTCACTCATAGTTCCAAAGACTATACATCATGCCAAGGGGGCTACATGGAGAAACATTTAGGTCAGTCATGAGGCAGATGGAGGGGAGAACTGTGGGCAAGAGGCTGTATTGTGGTTTCTGTAAGTAAAAATGGGTGAGGTGAGTTAACAGGCTTAGGATTGGCTATTTTGAATAATTTAGTGGGCAAAGAGACTTCCCCTCATTGCCTGGTATCTGGCCCTGGAGTATTTAGGATGGGTATATAGTACCTGGCCCAGAGCATGAGAACCCTATAAGGGAAGTGGTTGGGGTATAGACTCTGGCTTGATAAGTTTGCATTTAAAAATCACACCCCAAGGAGAAGGATTTCTTCTGGAAGGGGATGGAGAAGGTGACACAGGAGGCCGTTGGATAAGGCAAGGTAAGGCAAGATAACTCAGGCATATTACCGAGTTGTCCAGAACCAGGTGTGTCTGGCGTATGCATGCAGGGCAGACGTTGAAGCATCAAGTTTACGGAAGCTAAAAACATGATTCATACAAATGCTTATTTGTGCCTTCTGATCCATGACTGTGTTTGCTCTTCATGGTTCAGCAATGGATTACAATATAAAGTCTGACTGGGAAAGGGCAAGAGCAGAAAACCACTCCCAATAACTTCCCCATAACACGTATCTCATCCATACTACACTGGGATGGTGTGATTCCTGCCTGGGAGGTTAGTAAGTAAGTGCCTGTCAGTTAATGAGATGGATCCTATTTCCACTCCCTTCAGGGAATTCCCTTCACCATGTCTTTCATGATCCCTAGTTCTGCCTCTTGGAATAATCTTCCAGTTTATTTTTGTTATGGTCATATATGAAATAGGTGTTCAAAAGATTTATTTTCTTAGGACTGAGCAACAGTATATTAATACAAGTTCAGAAGTCTGAGATTGCCAATTCCACATTTTTTAGCGTTTGCTACTGACAACACCCTACTTCCTGGTACTGAATTTTGAATTCTTTTCGTTTTAGTTAACTGAAATCAGCTTTGAAGATTTACTTCACTGAAGTATTCACTGGGATGTATAGTAACACTGCTTACAGAATTTCAGAGGAAGCAGAACAAGCAGCTAGACATAAAGCCCTAAACCACATCAAAGATCTGGCCAAGTGAGGACATTACTGCCAGTGTTACCAATTACTAGATGGCTCAGTTTCTGTCATCTTGTGTGTCACCAAAAAGATCTACTGTAGCACCACTACTGCCCCCAGAAACGATCTTGCTGCAACTGACATTGCATTCATAGGTGGTTATCTACCATCCTTGCTTCTATAAATCACCAGATCTCCCTTCAAATTCTGGGAAAGGAACTTCTAATTGGCTCATGCTTGGTCATGTGCCCATAACTTACTGCAAAGAAGACTAGAAAAGTGATTATCTGGAATTTTGAATTCTTATACTGGGAGACTGTTTCTGTATCCTATCGAGACTTATAAGCCTAAAAATTCCCCAAACATAGAATGGGGTTCAGATGCTGGGCAGCCAAAAGAAGGACAAAGTTCATTAGAATTTTTAACTTCAGTAACAAGGATCAGAACATGTATAGTTTAATTTTTAAAGACCTTTGCCCTACCTGGCTAATCTCCAAAAATGCTCTTTGTTCTCAGTACTTCTATGCTCATAGGAATTTAAATAGTCTCTGAACAACTTTTCCTTATCTTTCTGAGAAGGCAATTTCAGCACGGTATTTAAATTATCCAAACATTAGATAAAATTTTAACTTATATTTCCATAAGTGACGCTAATCTAAGAAATTGAAGTCTATAATTTCTAACTTTCATGCCTTGGAGGCTTTGTTCATGTTTGTTTTCCTTTGTTCAAAGAGCTCTTATAATGTTACCGTTTCATCTAATTTCATTAGGATTAAGTTTGAAGAACTCAAAATGATTATATTATTATAATAAACCAGTTACAATTATATAAGATAACCGATACTGATTTTTCCCCAAGAGTGTTTTCTGGTTGCCAGAGCTTGCTTTGAGAATGTGAGGGATACGTTAGAAGTGCTCAAGGCTTAAAGGCCCCTCAAGGCTTAAAGGCTTAAAGGCCCCTATGGAAGTTCCCTTCCCAGAATTTGAAGGGAGATCTGGTGATTTATAGAAGCAAGGATGGTAGAGGGGACCTTAAAGTTAGAAATTATAGACTTCAATTTCTTAGATTAGCGTCAGTTCTCAATCAATGACAGATGAGAGTTGGTAGATACTTCCCTCTGCTTCTTCATCCCATAGTTGGAATAACGCTGAGAAATGTTCTTGCACTTCCCCATTCCCCTAAACCTGGATCCTGGAACTACCTCTCAGACTATTAACGTTCACATTCTTGTCTCAGTGTCAGCTTCTGGAGGAGAGGAAGACCCAATATGAGCCATCGACTGAATCAAGTTACTTATGACACTCAGTTGTATCAATTCTGGATGACAGCAATAGACCAGAAGATAGGCTTTACTAAAACACCGGTATGTTTACTCTCTCCTCTCTCCCTCTTTCCCTTTCTCTTTCAGGCAGACCATACCATGAGTCAAGGTGGGTGTTAGTGGCCCCCTTTTATAGAAATTGATACCAGAAGAACTTAAGTATCTTTTCTAAAGTCATCCTGCCTAGCGAGTGTCTCATTGTCAATTTGAACGCAGGTCTATTTAAGAGGCAACCACTTCTAATTTTTTTAGCTATTTCTTTTATATTTATGATACATGTCTCAATAAATGCTAATGCTACTATGTCTTGGTTTCCCAACTTTAGACATTATCAATTAACTTTACCAGCCTGCACCTTCCTATTCTGGGGTCCCACTTATAGGAATTCAGGCTTCCTCTCATTTTACTAAATAACATCTTCAAATAACCTTTTATCTATCTATCTATCTATCTATCTATCTATCTATCTATCTATCTATCTAAAAGAGCAATTCAAGATTGAGTTTCAGTCTTCATGAGTTACAAACTATTTCTTTTTAATATTATTTATTAGGATATAACCCTGCATATACATTATATTTAAATTTAATTTTTTTACTTTATTTATTTTTTAAAAGATTTTATTTATTTATTCATGAAAGAGAGGCAAAGACATGGGCAGAGGGGGAAGCAGGCTCCTTACAAGGAGCCCGATATGGGACTCGATTCTAGGATCCCGGGATCATGACCTGAGCCAAAGGCAGATGCTCAACCACTGGGCCACACAGGCTGCCCTAAATTTGTTTTACTTAAAACGACTGTTGAGTAATTTTAACAAATAAATCAGATATGGAGAGTTTTGTAAACATATGTTTTTCAAACTACATATTAACTTCCTAGGAGTAAGAGAAAATGTATGATGTTGTGAGAATATAGTATTTAGCTAAGATCAACAGGCTACTTCATTTTGAAGAACAAATTCTAAGCAGATAGGGACAAGAAAAATTATTTTTTTATTAAAACAAATTTCAATGCATTAATGATAGAACACAATATTTCCATTAATTCTTATACTAAATCATAAAGCAATTTTTTTCACTTCTGGTGAATTATTTCAGTCTATGTACCCTAGGAATCGTCCTCTTTGAACTTAAAAGGGGAAGTTTGAGAAGCAGTGATTGCATCTAGTTTGCTTCTTCTTCCTTCCTTATTGCTACAATGGCCAGGAAATTCAGAACATAACATCATAGACATTCAATAAAACTCAGTCCCTTTCATTTATCCATTTAAACACTCCTTATTCAAAATAAAATAAAATAAAATAAACACTCCTTATTCATGATTTCTGATATAGTTATCCATCTTTTGTATATGTTTATTTTGTTTTTTCTTAACTTCATTTATCAAACACACTTTTTTTTTGAGAGAGAGAGAGCACCCAAGCAGGGTGGGAGGGGCAGAGGGAGAGGGAGAGAGAATTTTATCCAGGTTCCAAGCCCAGTGCAGAGCCTCAGGCAGGGCTCTATCTCACAACCCTGAGATCGTGACCCGAGCTGAAACCAAGAGTCAGATGTTTAACCTACCTAGCCATCCTGGCACCCCTATCAAACACACTTTTAGGTGTATTCATTACTTGCTTCTTTATAGCTTTTTTGGGTAGATTGGGGCGTAAACTCTATCTATCTATCTACTTATTACATTATTTTATTCATTCTACATTTTGTAAACTAACTTTGAATTTTTCTTAAAAGACAATGACATGTTTATCAATTTTGTGTGGCATTTTTATTAAAATCACTGGGAAATCATAAGAGACATTAGTGTTTTGCAGGCTATTCAAATGAAATTATTATATTGCTGTACTTTAAAATATGTAAGATAACTTCAAATACAAGGAAAACCATTAATTGTATACATTTGGTCACAAGGAATTAGTATTTCTTTTAGGTTTCCTTATGTAAATTACTTCAAAGTAAAAAACAACCCAATGTTTATTATGGATATTTTTAGAAGCATTTATATGTAGGGACTACATGATATCAGGGTGATGTAAAAACATTTTTGTAAAGCAAGAATATCCTATCATGTCCCCTGAGTGACAGAAGGAATATGTCATTCAAACTCATAAAAATATTTTTGCTATCTTATTACCTCCATACTGAATAACTTATTTAGGTCATTTGACTTTGGGTCCATGGTCACACAGTTAAGAAGGGGTAGAGATGGAATTTAAGTCTAGACTGTCTGACTATTGAGACTCTGATATTACCTATCATGCTGGTACTGAGAAGATCTAATAAGTCATTAGGCCTAGGAATAAACTTGGAAATTTAATTTGCTAGACTTATGTAGAAACATTTCTTTTCTGTTGACTGTGGCATATTTCCAAGCCCAAACTGCATTATCATAGTAGATTCTTCTACTTTTACATAGAGCAATCATTCAATTATATCCTTCCATATAGGGTGAAGGAAGTAACCACTTAGCCTCTCATAGAGTATGTGGTGTGCTTGACTTTGTTAAAAATCTTCCTACCCCTACACTAGCATTAACAATTGGTATCAACAGAATTGACTGCAATGTCCTATAAAACTGCCCAACTTATTTATTAATTTGCATTGAAAAGATCGATTTGTTTATTCAGCAAACATTTATTGAAGCCTGCTATGCTCTAGGCACCACTGAGGATACAGTGGGGTACAGGATACACAAGGTCTCAGCTCTCATAGAGCTCACTTTCTAGAAGGGAGAGATAGATCATAAATAAACAAACAAAAATGTCCTAAGTGTCTCGAAGAGAACTAAAACTTGGGACATAAAAGCAAGATGCTGGAGAGGGGCTCCATCACTGCTCATAAATCCTTAAGATCTTTCATTTTAGATAATGGTTTTATTTCCTTGGAGAAAACTCAGCAAGCACAAAGTCTTCCTTAAACTTATCATGGTAACTTAATAATTGATCCAGCACTCTTTCTGATATTAATGGGTAGAGGTCTGCATCTCCTCAGCAGATTGGTTTGCCTGGGATAAATGGCTTTACCATTTGTGATGGATTGAGAATAGTTTCTGGAGGAACCTAGATATAGAAAGAACATGAAGATGACTTCCAACTTTGACTGACCTTGGGCATGTTCTTCACTTTGAGCTTTGGTGACATCCCTCATAAAGGAGGAAAATATGATGACCCAACTCAAATGCCTGTTAGTAGAATTTAACACACACATATCCTTAAGATAATTGCTTCTTGCATTCATTTGCTAAGGTTTCTGTAACAAAGTACACCAAACTGGGTGGCTGAAACAACAGAAATTTATTGTCTTAATGTTCTTAAACAGTATGATCTCACCTTAACTAAGTATATATCAACTCTATTTCCAAATAAGGTCACATTCTGAGATATTGGGGGTTAGGACTTCAACATATGAATTTTGACACAATTCAACCCATAACCCAGCCATAGAGAATTTTGTACTACAAATGATACTTGCATAATATTTAATATATGTTCCATAGATTATTAATGAAAAAGATCCTCTTTCTAATGAAATATTTACTCAAAATGTAATGTGGTTTAAATGCATCAATATTTAGGCAGAACATCCAGTCAAGGGGGGCTTGAGAGGAGAAAACCTTCCTGCTAAGTTGAAGAGCTAAGAAAATAACATGGGAGATGATTGTGACACCGGCACATGGTGAGATAAGTTTTCTTTCCTCTCTGCAATGTGTACGTTATATTAACTCTCATGGTCAAGATGCCTAAAGCTCTTGGAGCATTTAGTTACTTCTCCCACGGGGCTTCCTGTCTTTGGAAGACTTCTCTTACCCCGATGTAAATAGTGGTCCTAGTTCCAGCCAAATCTTTCCATGTTAATTAGTTCCCATGAACTGGCTATAAATTTGTGGATATGATGGCTGATTAATTTTTATTTCTTCTTTTTTCCTTCACTGACTTTTTATATATTCTTTGAACTCAAAACTACACATCTAATCTTGATCTCATATGTAATCATCACAGTAATTTTGGCATAATTTTGGGAATAGAGCACTTTCTTTCGTAATATTAGAAACAAAGCATGAACTAAGGACTTTGGCCCTTTCTTACCTAATTTTGACCCCACAGGATTACCCTTAATCACTTGGGCAGGGACTCCTTTGATCATCATCTTTTTCCTTCAAAATGATAATTGCTTCATTGTTTTTCTGGTTGCACACATATACTCCATAATTCCTTGTGAAAAGTTCATAAAATGTAGATATAAAGGCCCAAGAATTACTTTTTAAAAATATCTCCTTCTAAACCTTTTATATACACATATACATATGCATATAGGTATTTTACAAAATGATGCCATAGTGTACACTCTGTAATCATCTCTTTATACAGAAAAATGTAGTATGAACATATTTCTTTGTGAGTAAGTAGAGCTTCATGTTATCGTTTTAATAGCTTCATGGTATTCCTCATGGAGATGGCATGATGCATGTAATAGACAGACCCTCCAATCTTGATCTATGACATTTCCAGAAATTTTTCCAGATTTCATACCAATCTTGACTTATTTCTTAGAGGCCAGCCTTATCAGGTTCAAATTGCAAGTTTTAGCAATGAAAATAGAAACCCAGGGCACTGACGCCTGAGACCTAACTCCTATCAGGTCACATCCTGTGCAGAGTGCCACCATTTTTCCACTGTGAAACGTTACTTGAACAGATTCTCAAAATAGAACTCCCTCTTTTTAGCATGCCAGCGTCTCACTTGTGTTATCTGGCCCTCACAAGCGGCTAGCAAGAATTCTCAACTCCTCGGCCTCCGAGTCCCTCTGTCCCTGTGCCAGACCAGACTTAGCAATCAGGGCATAATGCAGGGGAGCTGCAGGCAGTTGGGCCTTTGGGACGGCAAGTGGGAATGTAGACACATGGAGCCGGCCAGCTCCCTGTCTCCACCCATGACAAGAGATCCTGGTGTCACGCATAGGAGTGTTCCGAGTTAGGGATAAAAGGTCAGGAGTACAGGCTTATGGTGTGCTCTAAACCCAATCTAGCCAGCTCTCATTTTGTATTTGCTGTTACCTACAAATTACAGGCAAATCTAGGGAGATTATAGACTTTTCAATTCTTCAACTTTCACTAGACAGGGTAGAATGTAATAAAAGAGCACGGACTTCAGAATCAGACAATCTGAAGTTCAAGACTAGATCTGCCACTTATTATCCATGAGACCTGACACATAAGGCATTCAATAAACCCTTGAGTAAATGTGTTAAAGTTGTGTCTGTGAATTGCAGTTTCCCCAGATGTAAAAAGGGGATAATTATAGTACCACTTCACCAGGTTATTGTGAGGGCCATTTGATGAATGCACAATTAGCATATAAAAGGTGTTTCATAAATTAGAGCTGTCACTTTATTATTCTCAGAAGAAAAAAATAGAGCTTTTCCTACTAGAATCTGTTTTACAATGCCTTTGCCCTATTTATTTGTTCAGCAAATAGTTATTAAATAGGTACTATGATCATGCAGTTCCTTTGCTAACGCATAAAATCTCATTTAGAATAAAATGCAAATTTCTTCCCTTGGCCTACATGGCCCTGCATGACCTGGCTCCTTTTTGCATCTCCAATCTCACTTTAGCTCTCCCTGGACCCCCTGATGCTCTGTAAATTGTCAGTTCTTAGAACCAGCTAAGCTCTTTTCTGCCTCAGGCCTTTGCATGTTCTGTTCTCTCCATCTGGAATGCCATCTCCTAGGCTCTTTGGATGACAGGCTTCTCCTCATCCTTCATGTATCAGCCTGAAGATCACCTTCTCAGAGAAGTTATCCCTATGCCTAATAACCAGTGCTTATTCCCTAGCACAGCACCTTGTTTATTTCCTTCCTTCTACTTTTTACAATCTGTGTTTATTGTGTCTATTGATTTGCTTGCCTGTTTATTCTCTGTCTCTCCCACTAGGACACAAACCCCATTAAGACAGGAGCCTCCTCTCTTATCCACTGTTTGATCTTCATTGTCTAGGACTGTGCCTGTCATATAGAAAGTGCTTCATAATTTGTTATACAGAAGAATGAATGAATGAATGTTTATTGTTTCAAAACCTTTAGGAGTAGAAAAATTCTTAACCCCAGGTTGGCATAGTCTAGAACAGACATATTTCGATGTGAAAATTATCTTTATGTGGGATACACTTTGTAAAAAAAAAAAATCCAGTATCATTAACATACAATGTCATATTAGGTTCAGGTGTACAATATAGTAATTCCATAACTCTGTAGGTTATTTGGTGCTTATCAAGATAAAGATACTGTTAATCTCCTTCAGTTGTTTCACCCATTCCCCCACCTGCCTCCCCTTGGGATACACTTTAAAAAATGGATAGAATGTGACTTGGGTAGGAGAAGGGAGAGTTGGTGTCTTTTAGGAGACAAGCAATAAGGAGGACATTCCAGCAGCAGAGAATTTGAAAACACATTTGCATTTAGGGACATGAGGAGTTGCATCTCCATCCTCTGAGTAAGGGTGTGAAGGGGATGGGCTTTGGGGCTGGGAACCTGGATTCACATCACTGCCCCACCACTCATTAACTGTGTTACTGTAGACAAGTCAGAGGATAGCTCCAAGTCCATTTGAGTGAGAATGGCCTCCTGAGTCTACCACAGAGTAAGTGCTCAGTACCTGTTAATTAATTATCCTTTTTAATCTGCTAAAGATTCTTTTACAATGGCAAGTTTAAGATACACCAGTAATGGGGCATGTGGGTGGTTCAGTTGGTTAAGTATCTGACTCTCTTGATTTTGGCTCAGATCATGATCTCATGGGTCATGGGGTCATGCTCCGTGTTGGGCTCCACACTCAGCCGGGAGCCTGCTTGATGATTCTCTTCCTCTGCTCCTCCCCCAACTTTCACGTGCACATGCTTTCAAACAAATCTTTAAAAATAAAATAAAATAAGACACACCAGTAACCAACACTCAGCAGAGGGCTGGGTAGGTCAGAGGTGCTTAAAAATGAGGGTGTAGCACAGCAGAATGCAGTAATTTTCAGACTCAAGTATGCACTCAAATTGGCTAGGGGGCTGGTGAAGATGAAGAGGGCTGTGCGCCCCCATCAGTTGCTCAGTATCAGTTGCTCAGTTGCTGATTCAGGAGGTCTGGTGGAGCCCGGTGATGCTGATGCTGCTGGTCCAGGGACCACACTTTGAGAATGACTGACAGAAGTTAAATACACCAGTTCCGGTGCCAGATGGGCTGCATTCAAGTCCCAACTACTTCTTTTCACTAGATATATGCTCTTGACTGAGCTGTTTCATGCCTCAGTTTCCTTATATCCAAGTGGAGATAATAAGAGAGCCTTCCTCTAGAAGTTGCTATGATGTCTAAATGAGGTCTTATATATCACAGTTATTTAACTGTGGAATACAGTTATTTAACTATGGAATACATAATATTATATGTTATACACATATAATCCATACTCATATGGATTGTTTGATTATTATTTGATTGCTATTTGTTATTTATTACCCAAAACCAATTAGAATGAATTTATAACAGTGCTATCCAATAAAGATTTCTGAGATTATGGAAATGTCCTATTGTGTGTGCTGTCCCATTCAGTAGCTACTGCATATGGCTATTGAGAATTTGAAATGTAGCTAATAGAGCTGAAGCACTGAATGTTTAATGTTTAATTAATTTTGATTAATTTAAATTTAAATAACACATCTAGTTAGAAAAACACAAATTTCTAGTTAGAGTTCCTCCTCCCTGATCTGGGCAGAGCCTCCTTGTGACAGCTCTTTGGGAAGCTGACAAAAGCAGGGCAATGTAAAGATCTGGGTGTGTGTGGATCTACTACTTTCTAACTACCTTAAGCAAGTAATCAATTTCTCAGCAACACAACCTTCTCTGTAATATGGGAATAATACTCACCCTGATTCCTCAGAAATCCTCCATGTGTTCTATTGTGATAGTGTAAAATCATAAATGTAATATAATTGCCAGGATTTTTTTAAAGCTTTATACCACTCCTTTAGCTTTTCTTCCCTATGACCTGATTTAAGGGCAATGGCTTTATCATCTTCAGCCTTTTGTGTCCACAGTGCCCAATACATCATAGGTCTTCAGTTAAAATGCCACCCCCATGCTGAATGTCTTCTAGTTTGGCCTGCATGTATTGTGCCCCAGGACATGTAGTAAAAAGGAAAAAAATATCTATATTACTTTATTTATTTATTTATTTATTTATTTAGTAGACTCCATGCCCAATATGGGGCTCAAACACATGACCTTGAGCTCAAGAGTCACATGCACTATTGACTTAGACTGCCAAGTGCGCCCTCCCCTTTTAAAAAATATCTATATCATTTTAAACACACTAATATGCCTTTAAAAGTTTTTTTTTAAGACTTTATTTATTCATGAGAGACACACAGAGAGAGGCAGAGACACAGGCAGAGGGAGAAGCAGGCTCCCTCCGGGGAGCCTAATATGGGACTCAATCCCAGGACCCCGGGATCACGTCCTGAGCCAGAGGCAGATACTCAACCACCCAGTCCCCCAGGAGGCCCTGCCTTTAAAAGTTATGTCCAGAAGTCTTTTAATCTTTAGTTTGTCCCAATTCTAATTCATAGTTGCTTTAAAATAGGAAAATGCAAAATATTATGCGGAAAAAATACAGTTGGTCTACAATCTCTCCACCTCATTAACATTCTGAAGCATTTTTTCCAATATATATTAATTTATTCATTTATTTGACAAATATCTCCAGTATTTGCTATGGGCCAAGCATCTTCTAGGTGATGGTAATACAACAATGAACAAACTAGCAGAAATCTCTGCCTTCATGGAGTTACATTCTAGTGGATGAAGACTCAGTAAAATGTATATACAAATCAAAAAACTTAATCAGGCTAATGTTGTTTATACTATGTATATGTTGTTTGTTATTTATTTCACTTTCTATTATGTTGGGAGCAGTTTCTAATTTTTGTTTTTTTAAGTAGGTCTGTCCTTAGCATCCATTGCCTGCTGAGCCAACACATGGGGCTTGCTGGGGAAAAAGAAAAATACTTAAGTTATGTCTTAAGGAACTTTAGCCTGGTCATAGTGTTCTTAGAAGATTAATGATTGTCCAGTGAAGGCCCCATACTGTGTATCTTGGAGTATCCTATTCAGAGAACTAGAAAATCCCAAGTCTGGAACTCAATGTTCACATCTCAGATTCTTCTGAGCACTTCAGGCATCACCGTTTCATCTTGTGACGCTGAAACATTTCTTTAAGTCTTACAAAGAAATTTTTCTGAAGTTATCAGGGCTCATGTTGTTTGTGGTTCACCCTCTTCTATTCCTGCATGACTAACCTGGCTAATTACTCTGCCCCTTTGTAGACTCCAATGAAAACAACTTAAAACTTAAAGAGGCTTGCAAGTCAAAGTACTGAGGAGCATGGTGAATAGGGAAGAGAGAGCAAAGCTCATACTGTGATGAGGGGTTGTGACCACTGGACAGAGAAACAAGGAAAGTTTGATCTTTTTGTGCCCTGGGTTGTGACCACCATGGTTCTTCCCTCTCTTCTTGTTTCTTTCTTCCTCTCTCCATGTCTCCACATCCTTTGCCCCTTAGGGTCTGAAAAAGAGGAGAGAAGGAGGCTGTATTTCCTCAAAATATCAAGGGCAAGGATTTCATCTGACCTGGGGATATAAGAAGAACAAATCCATGAATGAATGCCATTTCTAGGTAGAGGGAAATGTTATGTTGATGGGACCTAAGGTAAATCATCAAGAGGGATGTTTTGTTTTGTTGTGTTGTGTGGGGTTATTTTTGTTTGTCTTATTTTGGTTTGCTTTGGTTTTTTTTTTGTTTTTTTTTTGTTTTTTGTCAACAAAGGATCAAAGAATATGTTAATTGGTTGCCCTGGTGTCTGCCCATTAAAGGCTTTAACCAGGACAGAGTCTAGAAATGAGTAGGCATTCTAAACAACACATAGTGCTACAGAGCTATATGTCCTGAAGACAACGGCCAACATGTCTCACTGCTTCAAGAATTTACCGCTTGTAATTTCAGGTGACATCTCTGCTTCTCTTCTTTGTTTCTTTCCACAATCTTCACCATATTACTCATGCTGAAACTTCATTTGCATTACTAATAGGCCTATACAAAATACAACCATTAACAATGTAATGCTTTGCTACCGGATAAAAAGACAGTATAACGCAGTGTAAGAGTGTGGATCAATGCTGTCCAATAGAAATAGAATACAAGCCATGAATATGATTGAAAATTTTCTCATAGCTACGTGACAAAAAGAAATAAATGAACCTAATTTTAATCATGTCTCATTGAACCCTATATAAAATATCATTTCAATATGTAATCAATAGAAAAAAACTAATGAGATATATGTGTTTCATACTAAGTCTTCAAAATCTAGCATATCACATATCTCAATTCTGACTGGCCACATTTCGTGTGCTCAACAGCCACATGGATCAGTGAGTGCCATATTGGGCAGTGTAGGTACTTCGCAGTCAGAGTACCTATGGGTGCAATCTTGGGAAAGTTACATAACTTCTGTGCTTCAAGCTGAGAGAAGTGATAGTCCCTACTTAATTTAGAATTTATACATGGGTTAAATGAACACTTAGTACATTGCCTGACACAGAGCTGGCACTCAGTAAATGCCATTTTACCACACCCTTATAATGATCAAAGCAATCTTTCAACAAGATCTGGCTCTGAGCTTTCCAAATAAGAACTCTTTGTCTGACATTTTTTGAAGATAAAAATCATATGCCACTCCAGAATTCCTACCGCACTTCAAAGGTTATCAGGGAAGAGTTTGATCTTGAGCTGTGCTTTCACAAAGATGGGTAGCCTGTAACTCGACAAAGTTCCTTATATTATTATTTTTAAGTTCCTTATACTATTAAGTCTGCAAATAGATTTTTTTTTTTTAAGTAGGCTGTATGCCCAATATGGGGCTTGAACTCATGACACCAAAATCAAGAGTCTCATGCTCTAGCAACTGAGCCAGCCAGGCGCCCCTGCAAATAGATTCTTACTGAATTTTCCAAATAAGCAATACCATATTATTATTGGAATATAAAATTAGGTGCACCTATAAAATTATCCCAGTTTGCTTTCTGATGATTTCTTAAGAGACTGAAACCATGCTTCACTATAGTAAGAACATAGCACTTGCCTTCTTGAAACTACGACTTACAGCTACAAAGCCATATTAATATTACAGGATTATATTTGAAGTCCTAAGTACCACAATATATTAATTGTTATCTGGGTAACTTTTATGGCAGGTTTTGAACAAACAATGATGTAATTCTACAACAGTTGTTTTGGGCCACTTAAAAATATTTTTTAGATGTCTCTAAATCTTAATTTTTTCACTCACTGACAGATGCAGTCATTGGACTATCCATTTATTCAACAAATACATATTGAGGACTTACTAGGGGCCAGAAATTATGCTAGGTCCTGAGGAGTCAACAGTAAACAGAATATACAGATTTTATCCCCGTGAGCTCATCATCCAATGGGGGAGAAAAATGTTAACCAAATAGTCACAGAAATAAAACTGCCAGCTGACATGAATTGCTATTGAGAAGAGAAAGGATTGCTTTGAGAGCCTATGAGGAAGGCATTTGACTTGGTCAGGGAAATTTTCCCCAGGGAAGTGCTGATGGGGCTGAGAGCTGGACGAGCAGGAGTTAACCAGTTAGAGAGAGAGCAAGGAACTGCATTCCAGACAGAGGGAATAGCATGAATAGAAGTCCTGGAGTAGCTGGGGCATGGTAAGGGACAGACACTGAAACAGTGAGGGCAGACTGGCTGAGCTTTAGCTAGAAGTAGGTCAGGCCAGACATCTTTATAGTTACATAAAGATCATTGTGGGGAATCCCTGGGTGACTCAGCAGTTTAGCGCCTGCCTTTGGCCCAGGGTGTGATCCTGGAGTCCCCGGATCAAGTCCCACATCAGGCTTTCTCCATGGAGCCTGCTTCTCCCTCTGCCTGTGTCTCTGCCTCTGTGTGTGTGTGTGTCTTTCATGAAAGAATAAGTAAAATCTTAAAAAAAAAAAAAAAAAAAAAAAAAAAAAGATCATTGGGAAGTTGTCACTGGGTCTCCAAAACCTGGAGATGTTTTTTCTTGCTGGGTCAAACCTCACTTTGATTCTTTCTAATTATGATTAAATAGAATGCAAGGACACTAAGATATAGAGACCAGGCAAAGGGCTACACATGGTTTTTATTTCTTATCAAGTTCAACCCAAAACAACAGCCGCACTAACTCTTGCCTCTGGTCCTCCCTTTAGCTGCTTTTCTTCAGTTATCCAAACAATTATGAGCCTTGGTCTCATGTTTCTCTTGGTGTTTAGCAGAGCAAATGATAGAGGAATTTTGATCACAGCTTATACATGAAGCCCTAAAGAAACTGACTGTTCCAGAAAACAAAGTGAAGTTCTTACATTTTTTTAAGTCTGACCAATATATCTCCATTCTGGTTAAGAGCAGAGGAAAGACACAATCAGATTTGCCTTTTGAAAAAGAATATAGCTAGAGAGGTGTCTGGCTGGGTTAGTTGGAAGAGTATGTGACTCTTGATCAAGGGGTTGTGAGTTCGAGTCCCACACTGGGTGTAGAGATTACTTAAATAAAAAAAGAAAAGAAAAGAAAATTAGATATAAGGTGGGGAAAGGGTGGGGGGAGTTTAGAGAAAGTTAAGAGAGGATGTAGGGAGACAAGTACACTATTGCTATTACCCAGGCAAGAGATGATGTGAAATGTGAAGACAAGTAGGTGGATCTTAAAGAGAGAAGGTAAAACCAACTGGGCTTAGAGATGCAATGGATATAGGAAGCAGGAGAGAGGGAGATGTCATAACTCTTAGAATTTTAAGCAGTGTAACTGGATTGATGGTCAGACTCTTCCTCAAACTATGGAGCACAGAGAGAACAAGATTTGAGGGAGAAACAACCTGAGTGCAATTTTTGACTTGTGAAGTTGGTGATGCCTTGACGATACCTGAGAGAAGATGTAGTGTAAGCAGTGGGTGTTACGGTCTGGGACTAGAGATACACCTTTCCCAAGAACCCTGATGGATGTTTTCAGTCTGGAAGCTCAAGTGCTTCAGTCTGTGAAATGTTCCTGAATTATTTCTTTGAACCTTTCCTTGCCTTCATTTTCTCTGTTCTTTCTTACTGTAACTCTGACTATTAACATGTTACATGTACTCTCCTATTTTTCATCTCTTTTTCTTTTTGACATATTGTTTGGAAGATTTCTTCAAGTCTTTCATCTAACATTTCTATTGAGTGTCAGAGAAAAAGAAGTAAATGTAGGCCTGGCTTCACAGGGGAGTATCTAAAAATTACCACACAACCCTACCTGGCAATTAACACTGCGGTCGACTGAATGTTTGCATCCCATCAAATGTCTTATGTTGAAACCTATTTTTCAAGTCACCTTTGCAAACTCTTACAACAGAGTCCTGAAAATGTGGTGAGAAAAACCACTGTAGTCCCTTCCCTAGGCAGAGATCCTACATAACTCTCTGTGCCTCAGTTTCCTCGTCTGTCAAAGAAGAGAAACAATAGTACCTCAGACAGCTGTTGCATAAAGTAAATCAATCAATACATGTAAAATGTCTACACATGTAGAATATTTTCTGTATATTGTAATCACTGAAAAAGTGCTAGTGATTTCTTTGCTTTTATTATCAAAACTATTATACAAGAGCTGAGTGGCTAGTAGGAGACATTTCTGGTCTAGATTCTTTTGGGATGATTCAGAAAGGGAGAGTGCATTGGTCTTTGAGAGTTCCTGATCTGTATGGGATGGACCAATGTGCTACAGTGCTTCTGTGCTTCTGTCCCCATTGGAGATTCATGTGGACCTTGAACACAGCTCTGGAGACTTTTCCTAGGGTATGCAGGGTTACCAAGAAGACTTAAGATCCCCTGAGATTCTAACTTCCAGCCCTTTAAACCTATCAATGCCAAAGATAATAGCCTCCACCCTTCAAAGGAGCCTAGAGTAGATGGGATTTGTTATTCATCCCCACGTCTTAATTCCAAGGGGACAAACTGAAGAAAAGGTGGCATGACTGTGATGGGGTAAGTGACATTGTTGATGCAGCAAAGCACAATCTCACATAAAAAAGCACTGGTCAGATTTTTATTTAAAGAATGCGAGGCCTCGGGGGATCCCTGGGTGGCTTAGCGGTTTGGCACCTGCTTTCAGCCCAGGGCACAATCCTGGAGTCCTGGGATCGAGTCCCAGGTCGGGCTCCCAGCATGGAGCCTGCTTCTCCCTCTCCCTCTGCCTATGTCTCTCTCTTTCTGTGTCTCTCATAGATTAAAAAATAAAATAAAATAAAATGCGAGGCCTTGCTATTCCTAGGGCTGATCCATTTGCACAGCCACCCTTGCCCCTTGCCCCTCACCCAGGGTGTGATTTATGCATGACTGAGAGCACACCAGCTAATTCTCTGAGCCTCCCCAGCTTGCCATTTGAGGATGGTTTATGGGCATAGAGTTCATCTCTGGAATGCTGAAAGAGCTAAATATTTGCCCCATGGGCACTGCACCAAAGGCGGCCCCAGCTTTTTAGCTTTGATGGTTGCTTTGAGGTAGGATTTTGCAAATCTATCTTGCTGTGCACTTAACCGTAGAGGCAGACCTCTTGGCTTTGGGAAGGCAAGCCAACTCGCAAATTCCCTTACTTAAACTGAATCAATTCTCCCGGACTACCCCAGCTTCCCGATCCCAAGTGTAATTCTTTCACGTTACTCCTATTAATTAACTATGACTAGAGACATACCAAAGAGCTTCAGATAAACTCTGAATCAATTTTGAAATGAGGGGTTCTCTTCACTGAATTGAGAAGATCCATTCCCTTCAGCAGCAGATGGTCTATTTTCGTATGTATATCAAAGTATTCTTTGGAAATGTCAATCCTACAGATTTGGGGGCAGGACATAAGGTAGATTTAACCAATCAGGAGATATTTTTCATGCCATCAAAGTAACTCACAGATGCCTGACAGCTGCAGCTGTCCCGGCCCCTAGCGATGGCATTGCTCTATGACTCAGAGGGATGTTTATGCCAGAGAATGCTGCCACTGCAACACTACCCCAGAGATGCCCCAGGAGAAAATAATTTGGAAAATAAATGAGAGAGGAAGGTCTTTGGGCAGATTTAGTCAAACCCAGCCCCACATATAAGTGCACATAGTGGTATATGGGGAGGCAGAAAATGCATAGGCCTTGGCATCAGACAGACCTGGCTGTAATTCTTAGTTCTGGGATTTTATAGTCAACCAGTTGGTTATTTATGCATTCACTCACTCATTCAACTAATGTTTACTGAGGCTCTACTATGTGCCAGACACTGTGCTCAGTGCTGAGATAAAATGATAAGCAGGACTAGCTACATAATTTGTGAGGCCAGTGAAAAAAGAAAACACGGGTCCCCTTGTTCAAAAGGCATTAAGAGTTTCAAGATGGTAGCAGCAGAGTTTTAAACCAAGCGTGGGGCCCTCCTGAGCATGGGGGATATACGGCTACACTACGTGAAGCCAGTTATTATGATAAGCTTTAGGAAATAAGCATTTGTATTCATGGAGAAAATTCTGCAAAGAAATTCATTAATCACACCAATTAACTGAAAAATGTGACTCTGTAAGGACATCTGAAGGACAGGAGCATGGTGGCATGCCTGGAAGAGGGGGTATCTCAGTCAGCTCAGTCTGCCACCTCAAAATGCCACAGACTAGGCAGCTTTAACAACAGAGATCTATTATAGTTCTGGAGGCTGGAAGTTCACGATCAGAGTGCCAGCATGGTTGGGTTCTGGTGAAAACCTTCTTCCTGGCTTGCACATGGCCACCTTCTCTGTGTCCTCACATGGCAGCGAGAGAGAACGAGCTCTGGTCTCTTCCTCTTCTTAAAAATGACACTAAATCCTATCAAAGGGGCCGAGCCCGCATGACCTCATCCCAAACTAATTATGTTCCCAAACCCCTCCAAATACCATCACATTGGAGGTTAAGGCTTCAAATATCAATTTTGTAGAGACACAAACATTCAGTCCACAAGGGGGTTTGATTAGTCAAGCAAGGAGAGCAGGAAAGCCCTTTACCAAAGAACTGATGGTTAGAATGATATTTGTGTGATAAATAGGTGCCAACCAGCAAAAATGAGAGCTGACCTGTGAGGGGCTCCCATCATTCCAGAGTTAGTAATGAGCTTGCAAAGGAGAAAAAGGAGCAAATGCCAACACAGGAGGAAGGCAGAAGAGGCACGGGTCATGGGAGCCAAGAGACAGAAGTGTTTCAGGAAGCACAGAAAGCCTATGTGGGTGACTCTGGCAAGTGGTCTTAAATACCAACACGGGGATACACTTCCAAAGCTTTAGTGGGATTGTTGGCACACACCATTTTTTATTCCTTCCTGGTATAATCATCTCTCCCCAAAAGCAGGTTCATCTTTTCCCAAGAAGGTGTTCCAGTTCTCAATCTCGGTGCATATTTCAGAGAGGGAATTGAGGCGCAGAGAATCCAAGTTTAAGAGACTTCTAGGAGTGAGACAATGATCTTCTGGGGACAGACATGTGAATACCACCAGGAGCCACCTCCAACTTCAACCCTATGTCCCCACTCTTCATCCCATCACTAAACTCTACCTTCTGTTCACCATGGTAGATTGATTACCTACCATGTGAAGTTATCAAATGAATGAACATAAAAATGTGTTCATCACAAGCCAAGGGATCCAAGGGAGCTGTGATGCTCTTGCTCAAGTCTGACTCAGAGAGGAAAATGTTCTTGAAAATTACTTAAGCTTCATTTATAGTCACTTCCACAAGCCCCTCTCCAATTGTGCTACCCTCCCATTGCCATAGCAACCCACAGGTTAAAAGAGAAATTTTCTGGAGTCTGTACTCTGACTCTTCATTTAGATAATGTGTGTGTGTGTGTGTATGTGTGTGTGTGTAGAGGGGAATCCTTACAATCCATTGAACAGGACATGAAGTCAAGATCAACACTGTGCTCTGAGATCTCCTGTGACTGAGAACCTACATATCAGTCAGCTTGGGTTCCTAATTGGCAGATGGGCCTGGGGTAGGTCTGGGGTAAGGAATGTAAACTTGGGACTAATTATGGAAACATCTCAAGATAGCTTTAGTGGGATTGTTGGCACACACCATTTTTTATTCCTTCCTGGTATAATCATCTCTCCCCAAAAGCAGGGAAAATTATGGAAACATCCTGCCAAATTCCTGGCAAAGAATGGGAAAAGGAGCAGATTCTGAGTTTTCTGCCTCTTAGAGTTCACTCCAACACCATCTGAATATTATACCTCCTTATAAATGACGTTGGGCCCTGTAGCATCTGTTTTGTGCAGCTCGCACTTGCTGATGCTATTCAACAATTTCAGAAATAAATAATTTTTTAAAATAGGACTACATTCATATGCAGAAGAACCTTAGGCAGTGTGGCCAGCATTTCACGAAGTGGGCTGGCTTGAAGTAGATATTACTGGAGGAAGCAATAATAAAGAGGCAGAGAAGAGAGACAGGGGAGAGGAGGCCAATAATGGTGTGTCATTAAGCACTGGAGACAATCACACTGGAGAACTCTGGGAGACCATCTCAGAGGCAGCTCAGAATTATTTGCCTTCCCCAGAGGGGAGAAAGAAGCTAAGGTATTTATCTTCCAGTTCCCCACCACTTGGCCTGCTTCCAGGGGACCAAGAACAGGCCCTTAAGTGGAGATGACTCCTACAGGCATGCACTGGAATGGCTAGTGCCCAGGGGTTAAGGGGAGGGCACGAACTGGGTCTGTGACAGAAGAAAGAGAAAAGCAGAGTGAAGCGCAAAATGAAGAGGAGAACACAGAAACAACTCCATGTGTGGAGTTGTACACAGAGCAATATCTATTAAAATCTTTATTTCTTCTAGATCTTTTTCTAAATATTTTATTTATTTATCTGAGAGAGAGAGAGAGAGTGAGTATGAGTGGAGGAGGGGCAGCAAGCGAGGGAGAACCAGGCTTCCTGCTGAGTGGGGACCCCGACTCAGGGGTCAATCCCAGGACCCCAGGATCATGACCTGAACGACAGGCAGACAACTAACTGACTGAGCCACCCAGGCGCCCTTAATAAAAAATTTTAAATGGTAAATAGAAACACCTCACAATCAATTCATCTTCATAACTCTTCTTCCACCTGAAATAAGCACTTTTGCATTTATCAATTTATAAAGATTTCTAAAGACTATTGTTTCTCCTGCGTGAATTCTTAAATAGAGCAATGCATTATAAAGTGTTTATAAATGAAAATGGATTCATAGAAGAGAAACTTCCCTCAAGGGCTAATAAACACGATAAATACCTAAAAAGATGCTCTGCCTCACTGGTAATCATGGAAATGTGTATTAGAACAATGAGATACCCTTTTGGGGGGAAAACATTTAGGGAAATATTAAAAATATTAGTAATATCCAGTGTTGACAAGGATATGGGGGGATAGATGTTGCCATGTATTGCTATTCAAAATTTGAGTTACCAAACAAAAATTTTGAGTTATTACAACTTTCAGAGAAAGAAATGTAGCAGAGCAGTGCACACTAAAATTAAAAACACTCATACCCTTTTATTCTTTCTGGAGTCTCTCCTGAATAAATAAAGGCACCAGAACATAAGGATATTTATACAAGAATGTTTAATGTGGCATTATTTGAGCAAAAATATTCCATTAATATAAAAAAGAAAATTTTTGGTATATTCATACTAGTTAAGATAATGCTGTATGTTTTATTTTAAATAATGTTCACAATACAATGAGAATAGCTCAATCCACTCAAATTAGAAAAGGTAAGAGGAAAGACCTTCCGCATGTATAAATACATTTGTATGTGACAGAGAAAGGTATGGCAGGCTGTGTTTCAACAGTTACTATTAGTCACTTGAGAATGGAGGGAGGATGATGAGACTTGCCACAGAGGAAACCCTGCAGAGAGGAACGTTCACTTTTTCATTGTATGGTTGGCTTGTGGTAAAAAAGCAGGTATCTCTTCTGAGATTTGAAAAGAAAATCAAATGAAGTGTGAGGGGAAAATCCATCATTGTTGGCAGGACTGGTGAGCAGAAGATATGTTGAGAGGTAACTGGGGGCAGCAAGAATCAGTGGACTCATTGTTGAAAGGAGCTGAGCCTCATAAACAAATTTCCTAGAATAAATGATACTCACTGTGGGAATAGATCCTGAAGAAATAGCTCTGTCTCCCCTCTTTATGGCCCTTTTTATGTTAAAAGAATTTGTATTGGGGCACCTGGGTAGCTCAGTGGTCGAGTGTCTACCTTTGGCTCAGATCACGATCCCGGGGTCCTTGGATCAAGTCCCACATGGGGCTCCCCGCAGGGAGCCTGCTTCTCCCTCTGCCAGTGTTGCTGCCTCTCTTTCTGTGTCTCTCATGAATATAAATAAAATCTTTTAAAAAATCAAAAAAATTAAAAATTTGTATAAATTTTTTTCCAACAATGCAATCGAAAACCCACACAGCTAAACACTAGGGAGGATGAAGCAAACCATAATGTACTGAGAACATTGCAGTAGAATTGCAAAGGCCAGAACTAGGTATACATGTGCCTGTGTGTGACTACTGGGTCTATTGCTCGCTGGCCATGGGACTGTAAGCTTGTCAGTTAACATCTTCCGGCTTTTGTTTCTTCATCTTGAAATGGGGTTAACAATAGTATCTAACCAATAGGGTTGCTTTGAGGATTAGATAAGTAAGACGTGCATATCCTCCTTGTAGTAGTAACTACTCGATGATTTATAATATAAACAAGCAAATGAACCGACAAATGTAGAACTCTGTATGAGATTCTGCTAAGTGAAAAAGAACAGGACATGTGTGCTTTATATTAGTTGTATAAAAAATGATTAACGTCAAAAAGTCAAAAAAAATTGTAAATGCTAGTAGTTGGTATTTTAACATGAAATTATTTGTCTCCGGATGCCTGGGGGGCTTGAGTTGAGTGTCTGCCTTCAGCTCAGGATGTGATCCTGGAGTCCCCAGATGAGTCCCCATGGAGCTCCCTGCAGGGAGCCTGCTTCTCCCTCTGCCTGTCTCTGCCTCTGTGTGTGTGTGTGTCTGTCATGAATAAAGAAATAAAATCCTTTAAAAAAGAGAATTATTTGCCTCTTTAGTTTTATTGCATTTTTACAGTTATCACATGATTTCCCTCATATGTGGAATTTAAGAAACAGGATCATAGAGGAAGGGAGGGAAAAAGAAAACAAATGAAATCAGAGATGGAGACAAACCATAAAAGACTTTTTTTTTAAGAGTTTATTTATTTATTCATGAGAGACACAGAGAGAGGCAGAGACACAGGCAGAGGGAGAAGCAGGCTCCCTGCGGGGGGCCCAATGTGGGACCCCATCCCAGGACCCCAGGATTCCGCCCTGAGCCAAAGGCAGATGCTCAACTACTGAGCCACCCAGGTACCCCACCAAAAGAGACTCTTAATCCTAGGAGACAAACTGAGGGCCGCTGGAGGGGAGCGGGGGTCGTGATGGGGTAATTGGGTGACAGACATTAAGGAGGACACATGATATAGTGAGCACTGGGTATCATATAAGCCTGAGAATCACTGACCTCTACCTCTGAAACTAATAATATACTATATGCTAATTAATTGAATTTCAATTTTAAAATATATTAAAAATAAGTTAAGGGATCCCTGGGTGGCGCAGCGGTTTAGCGCCTGCCTTTGGCCCAGGGCGTGATCCTGGAGACCCGGGATCGAATCCCACGTCGGGCTCCCGGTGCATGGAGCCTGCTTCTCCATCTGCCTGTGTCTCTGCCTCTCTCTCTCTCTCTCTCTCTCTATCATAAATAAATAAAAATTTAAAAAAAAGAAAAATAAATAAAAATAAGTTAAAATATTTTTTTAAAAATGGGATCCCTCGGTGTCTTGGCGATTTGGCGCCTGCCTTCGGCCCAGGGCATGATCCTGGAGTCTCGGGATGGAGTGTCAGGATTGAGTCCCGCATCGGGCTCCCTGCATGCAGCCTGCTTCTCCCTCTGCCTGTGTCTCTGCCTCTCTGTGTCTCTCATGAGTAAATTTTTAAAAAATTAAAAAAAATTTTATTGACCTTTTACTTTAACATTAATTAATTACATAATAGTATAAATACATGTGTAGCATTGAAAGCCAATATAAGATATGAAATTTCTTAGGGGTTTATCCTCTGACAACAGAACTTATGCTTTGTGGTGACTTGGGACAAACATTCACCACGTCTCTCCCCACATCCCTTCACACACGCGCATCTCTGGAACATCCCGGCTGCTCAGGGCTCTCATCAAGCTGCGGTTGCTGTCTTATCAAAACAGAGTCTCCTTAGGATGTGTTGCCAGGGGGCTGATCACAGGCTGGTGGAGACACTTGAGGCAGGTGCTCTTGGAAGGAGACTGGAGAACAAGGACACCTATGCCAGAAGACTGTGTAAGTCTGGTTATTAAAACAAAACAAAGAAAAATAGAGGAAGCCTAAGTTCCTTGGCAGCGAGGGAAGGCCCCTCAGAATGTGGCTCAGCCTGCTGTTGGTCTCTCCTCTGGCAGCGTGCAGGTGCCACCACGTGTGTTGCACCAGCCCGGTCAGCTGGCCTGATGCATCTGCCTCAGTGCCCTTGTCCTGGCTGCTTTCTCCGTCAGGAATGTCCTTCATACCCTCCAAGGGTTCCCCTGAAAAATTTTCCCTGAGTATTTCTTTCTTTCCATAGAAGATGGAACTACTGTCCACTGTGCCCGGCAGCGGGTACATTTCTCTACCAGACTACCTGCCAACCTGCACTGCGACTGTTCGCTTCTATATTGTCATGCCCCCAATGACATTATCATCCCTATGCATTTTTTGTTCCTCTTTCACCCTGCACAGTCACTAGTAAATAACAAGCTTCCAAATCTGTTGGTTGGCAAAAATCTGTGGGGAATGAAAACCCAGAAAGAAAGTTGGGTACTCAGTGACACCCAGGGACATCTTAATTCAATACCTCACTATTACTCAACTAACTCTAGCACAGAATTAGGCACAAGCTGAGGTCACAGCCAGGTGTCCCCCAAGGGATTCTAGTTCGAAGAAGCATAGAAACAACCATAATAACAATTCCACCTAATTGTATCTCTACCTTCCGGGAGTCCAAGCCACTTGCTGGCAATATACTTGCTAATAGCTAGCAATACACTGCTAATGCTAATTATTATTATTATTGCTAATAATATACTATACTAATATTATACTCTACTAATATTAGCAGTATAGCAATATACTGCATTATTGCTAATGCTAGCAATATACTTGCTTTCTTTTCTTCTCTCTTTCTTTTTTAGAGATTTATTTATTTATTTTAGAGAGAGCACATACATGCATGTGGGAGGGGAAGAGAGGAGGGAGAATCCTGAGCAGACTCTCTGCTGAGCGTGGAGCCCGATGTGGGGCTCAGTCCTACGACCCTGAAATCTTAGCTGAAGCTAAGAGTCAGACGCTTAACCAACTGTTCCCCTCCAAATGCCCCACTTTTCTTCTCTCTTTCCTGTTTTTCCTTTCTACCCATTTCGTTTACACACTTTTTGACCAAGCACCATGCTACCATGCTTAGCACCCTGCTATGGGAATACAAGCATCGTGAGATGTAATTCTTGCAACATTTAGACTTAGCATCTTGATGTTATCATTTAACCAAAGAAGGAACTTTAGGGAAAGCAAACCCTCTGACTCAGTTTCCTCAACCTTGAATTGACCCATATTTTCTCCCATCAAGCCAGAATCCTTCTTTCTTTAGGGCTTTGGGAAGAAGGAGAATTCTCTTTGGCAAGGCAGGGAGGAAAGGAAAGTTGTGGATACTATTACATCACTTTTTTTTTTTTTTTTGTCCCATCACCAGGATGTTTGGCAACCTGCAGGGAGGAATGTGTCCGAGTCAAATGGAAGAGGAGAACCAAGTTAGGAGTGGAAAGGCATGTGAATGAGTAACAACAGCAGGTGGGTTGCCAGGATGGAAAGGAAAAAGGGGTGACCCAGCCACCTGATGTAACTTAAAATATCTTTTTTGCTTTGTCGATCAGGCTGTTGGATGTTACTCTACAGTAGAATCTGCACAGCTAATGAATGAATTCTATCCATACATGTAGGATGATCTGATATCTTTGGAGAAGGTGTTATTGTTTACATCTCTAAGTGTTATGTGTGGACGTGAATCATTGAACAATTGTATCAGCAACACACACATCACTGAGCTGTGCTCAATATATATGAACAAACAGATGTGGAGTGGGGAAGATAAAAGGAAAGACTTGAGGGTGTTGGCTAGCTTATATTTTCCTGACAACCCAGAGTCAGAGCTCATCTCCCACCTCTTACTAGCCATGTAACTTGGGCGAAAGGAGTCCCTTCCTCTGAGGAATGAGGATGACGATACTACCTTCCACATGGGATGGTTGTGCACATGCATGATGCACAGTTGTATGACGTTAGGCCTCCTGAAGTGGAGAGTTGGGAATGGTTTTCTTATAGGAAATGTTCTGATGAAATAGAACTTGAGCATTGTAGTTAAATCTGAGCGGGAGGAGGATAGAAAGCAAAGGGGCTAGGAGGAAATTCCACCAGAATGAGTTGTAATTAGCGTGGATAACAGAATCACAATATAGTACAAGGAGAGGCAGAGCACAGCAGAGACTTTGCCAGGTCCTCACTGAGACTAGCAGCACTTCGTGTCTCAGAAGTAAAACCTAATCCCACGAAGAGGGCAGTTTGAGCCCATATTTATAACTGCCCTGGAAGTCTGTTGCTGAGGTGAAAGGTCCTTGTTCATTTGGGATCTTAGTCAAGTTCAGGCCAATGAAGGAAGGGGGAAAAGATTCCATGTCACTGGCACTAATCTAGAGGGCTTGGGATCAATTTTTTAACTTGTTTCAGAGATATTTTCCAGAGCAGATATTGTGTAAGGCTGAGCTTTGAAGGGAAGTTAATATCATCCAACTAACCACAGTAAGGCCTGTTTTTTATCTTTTTATTGTATTTTATTGTATTTTATTGTAATATTCATGAGAGACACAGAGGGAGGCAGAAACATAGGCAGAGGGAGAAGCAGGCTCCCTTTAGGGAGCCTGATGTGGGACTTGATCCCAAGACCTGGGGATTACAACCTGAGCCAAAGCAGACCTCAATCCCTGAGCCACCCAGGTGTCCCACTTGTTTCTTATCTTAAAGTGTTTTTCTCTTCCAGGATTGCACTGTATGTTAACTAACTAAAAAGGTTTTTTTATTAAAAGTGTTTTTTCTCTGTATTATTAATTAAAACTTACTCTCCTGTAGGAAAGTCTTGAAGGCTTGAGTATTCCTGAATTGCTTACCAGAAAAGGAAAATGACTTTGGGCGCGTGTTCTTGGTATGGCTATTTTTCATTTTCCAAATTCAACTCCCACTCGTACCCAAGGCAGTGCTCTAAGGACAAAGTTGGCTAAAAGCAAGTGGAACCAGAGTTAGTGACATTTCCCTACTGTACCTGTCACCAGCCGTATCAGATGCCCTCACTGTTTCATCAGACCTATCAAATGGCCCCTTAAGCAGACAATTATAAAATGCCACGAGAAAATGGGGCTCAATGGGTTTGGAAATGTTGTAGCTTTGGGGGACAAAGGCAGGCCACAAGAATGGGGAAGACCCCCCCAACCCCTAGCCTTTTGGTTGGAGTTTCACAGTCGCTTCAGATTTGGGCACTTGAAGCACTTCACTCCCATCTGCAACAGGATAAGGCAAGGAGAGGTTCTTTGTTCAGGGTTCAAGTACTCTTGTGACCATCCCAAAATAACTCAGAGTGTAATACAGTGGGGCCTCATGGAGCAAAACCCTCAAGCCTCCAGCTCACTGTCATTGTCACCCCAATTGTTCTCTTCTTTCTCGGGCGAGCCAGGCACTTGAATAGAATTTTCCGTCAACACTCAGGGTTGCATAAACCCCTGCTTTTTGCTTTCCCAAGTCCATGAGGAGCCTCCCTGTCGGTTCAAGAGAAAGTACATAAGCCAGACTTAGTACTTCTCTAAATAAGTTTTCCTAGCGGCTTACATGGGTTCTTCACTCAGATTCAAACCAGATTAAGTCAATCTTCCCGGTTGGTCTCATCTCACCAAACGATCTTATTTTCTTAATTGGTCAGAGTTTGCAAGAATCCTGATATTTGCAAGCAGCCCTTTATTTACGAGGCTCTGTGTGCCATTCTTCAGCATGTATTTATTCCATCAGCCAAGTTATTATGCTGAGTTGAGCATTAAAGAAATCTGATCGTTTCCTTGGTCTCTATTTTGGAAGATGCTAGAGTTTTATCCTTAGTGACAGCATGAAAACAATATTTAAAGGAGGTTAACAAAGAGAAGAAGCTGAGCTGGGAGGGTTAAGCTGTGACTGCTGTGTTTGAAATCACCTCAAGATGCGGCAGAGGAAATGAAAAGGAGGGTCTTTAAAACCAGGGAGTCTTGAGAGTTACTGTGATGTGATGCAGAGAGGCAGCATGTACAACCTGTGTGCAAGGAATAGTGTGAAACCCATCTCGAAAGGAAAGAAATACACCAACCACAATGAGTACTTGGGTGGTGGGATTTCAGGTGGTTTAGTTTTTGCTTTTCTATATCACGTCAGATTTTTTCCCCCACTGTATGTCTATAGTTCTATAGCTCCACGAGTTTGCATAGTCTTTGCTATTTCATGCGAGTGTTTTTTGTACAATAAATTCCTAAAAAAGGAAGTGTATATGTAAAATAAACATTTTTAAAAAGGGATAAACCACGTTTACTTTAGAAATGTGTAAAATTTAAACAAGAAAATATTCCATAGCTAACCCTTGCAAATTTATTATTTTCCTTTAAAAATCATTTGTGTTGTTTTTTTTTTAAATCCTGGTTCCAAATGGTGCATGATATAAAAAGTCACTACTTTATTGAATAATCCTCCATATTATTATTATTATTTACAAAACAGGATCACACTATAAACATATTGTGCAACTTTCTTATTCCCCCCTGACGTATCTCAGACATGGTGCTCCATGACAAGCTGTGTGACTCTACTTCTTTCTTCTTGATGGCTGCACGTCCCCTCGCAGGCGCCTCCTCATCATGCAGCAGACACATATAATATATTCAATCAGACTCGTGTTATGGACCCTCGGCTCATCTTCTTCGTCATTGCAAATGGTGTCACAGTAAATATCCTCTTATGTAGTCTTCACCAGCTCATGCACAGTTTTGTAGAGTGAATTTTTAGAAATGGAAATGTTAACGCTTCCAGCGCAGACTGGGTAATGACTGCCTTTCCAGCTTATCATGACCACATGGTATGACCAACAGTTTCTGTATCATATGACCAGCTTCCATGCACAGCATTGTCTGAAAAGACAGTTTTGTTGGAAAAATGGAAAGTGCTGGGCTTCTTCACCGGTAGAGGGCACCTGGTCTTCCTTTATGTGGCCCTCGAGCCCCCTAGCCTCAAGTGTGCGTCACTGGGCCTCTGCACTAACAAAGCGATGATCACATCACGTACAAATGCTCCTGGCTCATTCCACTTAGCCCATGTTTGTATTGTTCTGGTTCCAGGACGCTGAGACTTTAAGCCCGAGGCTCTAACTTGAGCAGGAAGAGTTTATTTTGGGATGAAGAATCTTCCCCCATAGAAGGGCCTCTAAACCAGTGTCTCTAGTTCTCTGTCTTTAGAAACTGGGAAATTCTGAAGGGGAGAAACTTTTTTTTTTTTTTTTTTTTAATCTGCAGAACTGTCCCTTTCTCTCAGAAAATTTCAGGCTCATGTGTTGGTTGCTCAGCCAAGAGAGGGTAATACAGAGCTGCAGGGACATCGAGAGGTCATGAAGAGCGGTTTCAGTTCACTGTGCTTTGTGAAAGGACTCTCCATAAGTCTCCTCAAGTATGTAGGGTTGACGGGATAAATATATACCAAGTATGCATTTCATTAAACCTATAAATACACATGTTTAAAATGCCCAAGGAGGAAGGAAGGAACAGAAAACTCTGATTTTTTTTAAAAAAATGTGATGACACATCAGTTTGTTTTGCATAGGAATCAGTTTCTTTCAAAATAAAGATATCGGAAAAGCTCAGCGTAAGAGTTTAATACTTTACTTTCTTTAAAAAAAAGCCATTTTGATCAAAGTGAATGTAAAGTTTTTCTTACAAAAAAAAAAACATTAATATGACCTTGAATAAACCTTGAAGAGAAACATAAGAGAGAACCGGAAATGTATGATTTCCCTTTTCTGTAAATATGGAAATGTCCCGACAGTTCTTGTCTCTCTTAAAGAACAATTCAAGCATGTGGGATTTTCTCAGAATAGATAAGATGGGCTTTTGGGTTTGGCAGGAAAAGGAAAATATCAATTTATGACACATTTGACCAATTGCACTATGTAGCACTGCGATAATTCCACTTTGGTCCCTCTGGGGATGATTTTATACTTTGACCCACAGGGTTTGCTTATCATCAGCATAACCTGCAAAGTATAGTCCTTAAAAAATACCTAAATCTTCTGTCTCTCCTTCTCCTCTTTCCCTTTCAAATCAACTTGAAAACATAAAGTTAGGATCTTAACTTTAACAGAGTATTTCATAAACAATTGGGTGATGTGGGTTAGTAAAATACAAAAATATCTTTGCTTTGTTCTAAGTTAGCTGAACATAATGTTGGCCTCCTCACCTGGAATATCACGATATTGATATTGGAGGGGAAGGAGGTGGTGAATTTTTGCGCATTTAAAAAAGTTACAAAATACAGAATGTTTTGCTACCGTATTTTCTTCCTTTTTAGCTACAACATTATGGTTTTAAATCTTCTTGTCCATAGTAAGTCAGAGACAGCACCCAAATTCCATTTTTATCTAACTTGCGATTTTAAAGGAAAGATACATGATAACTTTTACAGGAAATGGAGGACAAAATTGGTCTTTTGTGTGACTTATAAAAGAATATGACTTTTTTATACACAGCTCAGTATTAGGCTTTAAAGAATAGTCACAAAACTGTTCGCTACAGATTTCTTTTTATATGAGCTTTATTGGTGAATTTAGTGATGGTTGTTAATTAGATCATTGCTCCTTGACAAAGAAGCTGGAGTGTCTGTGAGCAGCCACAAAAGAAAAAAAAATCGTCCTTTTGAAATCATAAACTTAGTGAGCAAGAAGGTGTTTATAGTTCCAGTGGCCTTTCAGGAACACCCCCATGGTAAAAGTGAGCCACACCTATAGGACTCTGTCCTTTGGTCCAATCAACTACCCCACTCGATCCTCAAAAGTCGACTGTTGAGACCTGTGGCTATAAACTTGGCTGTGCATTTTAATCACCCAGGAAAATGTGAATTTAAAAAAATCCTGATGCTGGAGCTCCGACTCACCCACCCCTCTTAAATCTGAATGTAGACCTGAGCAAAGCCATGAAAACCCTGGTACAGGTTTTTTTGTTTTGTTTTGTTTTTGTTTTTGTTTTTGTTTTGTTTTGTTTTGTTTTGTTTTGTTTTCAAAGTTCTCCAGGAGATTCTGATGGGGATAGCAGGGTTGCAAACCACCTAAATCTGAAAGAAAAATTTTCTATCTCAAATTCCCTGAGCAACTTGCAAGCATCTGCTTAGAACTTAAAGTTTTTTTTCCTCCCTTCCTTAGAAGGGGGCAACTGGATGATATAACCAAGACAGTTGGGGAGAGAAGAGAATCTGACTCATGTAAAGATACCCACAGAAATTATTTTAAAAAAGTGAACTTGTCTTATGGAGGGTGCCTCATGGCTACTATTTATGATGTTGTACCTTCCAAGGTCTTTTTCTTCCTTCAGGACCAGTTTCCTAAGAAAGGATGAAGCCAGACAGTTGGCTTCCTCTGATGTCTTGCCCTGTCCCCTATTTAGTAAGCCTGCACAATGTGAGCCTGTGACCCTCTCAAGTGGAGGACATTTCTGGTCAAATGGAGTTCTCCTCCCTTAGGTAATGGGGACATGTCTTGCCATTTCTTCCCGGCTCTTCATGGCTGACTGAACACAGGAAGCACTGACCACAGCAGTTAAGGGTGGGGTGGGGTGGGTGTTGGCAACAGAATCACACAAGTTGAAATCCTGACTCTTCTACGTCCTAAAAATTTATATATTTGGATGATGGCTCGATTTCTCTGAAGCCCGTTTTCTTCACCTGTGAAATGGCGATGACGATTTCAGGGATATCGGAAGAATTAAATGAAATAATGAATGCAGAATCTTTAATAAAGGATTAAATGGAATAATGTATGCAAAATGCTCAGCAAAGCTCTTGAGTCAGATACCATATCTAAATAGTCAAGAAATGATAGATATTGCTATCTTTTTTTAAAAAAAAAGATTTTTATTTATTTATCTATCTATCTACTTAGATTTGATTTATTTATTTCAGAGAGCTCACACAAACATGAGCAGAGGGAGGTGCAGGGGGAGAAGCAGACTTCCCGCTGAGCAGGGAGCCCAATGTGGGGCTCAATCCCAAGACCCTGACCATGACCATGACCTAAGCCAAAGACAGATGATTGAGCCACCCAGGCGCCACTGGATATTACTATCTTAACTATCTTTATCCAACTCCACTTAATTGACTGACAAAATTAATCTCTTTTCTTTATTTTCTCTAGAACCACATGCTGACTGATGCCCCTAGTACCCTGGAATACTCTTAAACCACACAAGCTTACCTCTCCTACCAGTGGAGTGATAACCTTACCAAGGATATTGTTTGTTCTCAAACTTGTTTATGCCAGTTATAATTGGAATTTAAGTGTTAAGTGAATAGATGAAATATGAAAGTGGAGAGTTGTTTCTGTAATACCTAGGCGGAACCCATAAGTTAATACAAATTGTAAAAACCAATATCAAAGTAAGTGGTGAAATCATAAACTGCAAAACTTAGAAACTGGTAATAATCTAGAAGAAATTTAGGACTAAGTTTTGGCTCTGCTTTTGAGAAACAAATGTTGGATATCCCGTGAATGTCATTTATGTGATAAATATAACGAAGGTCTCTAGTCACCATATCTAAAAAAGAAAAAGACAGTCTTACACAAAAAGATTGATGACTGAATGTCCCCTTGTAAAGTGTACATAAAAACATTGGTACCTTTCATTAAAAAATTATCAGATATTTTTGATTAACCCACTATCTCATCCTGTTGAATACAGAAATTTTACTTATCATTTTCCAAAGATTTCATACTAGGAGAAAGTGGGGAAAGGTGATTTCCTTTCCTCCAGGAGGCCTCTTTCCAGTTATAATTAGCCTGAGATAGGTAGTCAGCTTTTTTCTCTGGTTTTTGTATTTTTATCAAAAACTTCACACACAAGAATCTGATAATGAACCTTCTTCATTCTATAGGTATAACAATCCATCACCCAGTTACAATAATTATCAACTCATAGCCAATCTTTTTTGATTTATATGCTATACACCCCTTGCTTCCTATATTATTTTGAAGCAAATTCTATATTCCCAAAGGTGATTTCTTTCATAGCTAAGATACTGTATTCTATTGTTTTCATTTAGAAAATGTTATTGAAGTATTTGCATATCGAAAAGAGCATTTATTATAAATATCTAGTTCAGTTATTTTCACAAACACAGTGCATTGGTGTAACCAGCATCTATATGAGAAACAACATTATGACTTCTCACAGCATAAGTTAGCTTTGCCTGTTTTGTTCTTCACAGATAGAAGAGTGTAGTATGTTCTCTCTGTGTCTTTTGCTTCTCTCAGCTTTTGTTTAGCATTAGGTTTGTAATATTCACCCAGATCATTTATTCTCATTGCTCAATAGTGTGTCATGGCTTATCCATAACAGTGGTGGTGAACAATTGGATTATTTCCAGTTTTCTTTATGACAAATGCTGTTATTTATCTTATTGTGTGCATAAAAATGCATTTCTGTTGGATATGTAACTAGGAGTGAGATCGCAGGGTCACACTCAGCTTTTGTAAATATTGCCAAGCATTTTTCCAAGTTGGTTGTTCTAATTTCAGCTTTTAAATATTTGTATTGTGGTATTAGCCTAAGAGGTTCAGAACTCATCCATACAGTCCTCAGGAGCAGAAGGGTCTGTGTGGGAAAGTTCTGAATCCCTACAAGGGAAGGTCTAAGAGGCTCTTAGATACCATATCTGAACCTCTTCTCTCTTTATAACTTTCTCTGGAGAAAATGTTTAATTCCCTAATTGGGATTATAGAATAGACCAAACTTCATGAGAGATTGCTAACCCAGGTCCTGTGTGGAGGACCCAGGATGACATACATGCAAACTGTTAAGATTTTTAAAATGTTATTCGAGGTTTAGGTAATTTATGTAATATAACTTTGGGATACGACTTTGTAGATCTTCTACTTGGGAATATGTTCCAGGAGGCAAACCTTACACAAAGAGAGAAAGATGGATGTAACTGCAGACTTGATCTATATGTGCAATGTTGTGATCTCCCTTTGTATACAGGAGGGCAAATGACCTGTGTTATGGTGGAAATAGACTTAGCAGAACTTAGTGGAATAGTGGGGACAATGTGAAATCAAATTTTCTGGCTTGGATGGCTGGGTTGATGGCAAAGCTACTAAGCCTGGTAAGGAATATGGGAGAAGCAACAGCCATGCTGTGTGGCTAATGCAAATTTGACTGTAAAAAGTCCTTCATGCAGGTGGGGACAGAGTCTTCTTCAGTCAATGAAAGAAATCATATCTGGCTTCTTAAATAGTTTCATGGTGTCACCAACAATCATACTAAACCAACAGTGGCATCAGCAACGGGAGCTCTAGTCCACTAGGTGATATTGAAGAGGTGTCAATTCACCCTGCACCATGCATGTGGTAACATGGTGAACTGCCATGAGGTAAATTGTTAGTGTCCATTTCCCCATCAAACTGTAGGCTCTTTGAGGGCAGGCACTGGGTCTTTTCATTATTGAGTATCCATTACTGAATACCTTACTGTGATAGGCCCAAAGGAGAAGCTCAATAAATAGACTTGAACTGAATAGGATTGAGGTCCCTTAAGAGGATTAATAATAGGAGTCTTATATATCTTGAGAGACTGTAATGAATTAAATAACAGGTAAGAGGCGCTTCTCACACGTGGAATGTCTAGGGGGTGCTGGAGGCTTTTATATGCAGAAAAGATTATTCAGAAATTTAGTTTGGAATAAATAATTTATTGTAATTGCACATTATAAATCTAGGGTTTTTTTAAAATTTATTTATTTATTCATGAGAGACACAGGAGAGAGGCAGAGACATAGGCAGAGGGAGAAGCAGACTTTGAGCAGGGAGCTGGATGTGGGACTCAATTCTTCTAGGACCCAGGGACTAACTCTGAACCAGGCTGATCAGATGCTTGCATTTTGTTTCTTCGGCTCTTAAGATATGTGCATAGGTTTCTCATTTATATCTAAAGACTTTTGGACTTGATATAATTTGAAGATACATACATTTTTTTCTTAAAAGACATAGAGCTTGGAGCATCTGGGTGGCTCTGTTGGTTAAGCATGTAACGCTTGATTTCTGCTCAGGTCAGGATCTCAGGGTTGTGAGATGAGCTCTGTGCCCGACTCTGCTCTGGACATGGAGCCTGCTTTATATTCTCTCTCTCCCTCTCCCTCTGTTCCTCCTTCCTTCTCCCCCATCCCAGGCTCGTGCAAGCACTCTCTCTCACTAGAGAGAAAGAAAGAAGGAAAGAAAGAAAGAAAGAAGAAAGAAAGAAAGAAAAAGAAAGAAAGAAAGAAAGAAAGAAAGAAGAAAGAAAGAAAGGAAAGAAAGAAAGAAAGAAGAAAGAAAGAAAGGAAAGAAAGAAAGAAAGAAAGAAAGAAAGAAAGAAAGAAAGAAAGAAAGAAAGAAAATAGGCTTAGAACTTGACAAAGTCCTAAGATATGAAAATGTTTCTCTCTTTTGCTTGATGGAAACTAAGGACAATATACCCTTGAGGAATATTCAGATGATGCTATGACTTTGTCTGACATGTGGTCCTAACTTATGAAATCATTCTCCTGATACATTCCCTCAAAACTAAGATACAAAGACTCTTACTTGAAGACCTTTCCACTTCATAGTCAATAGATACACATTTGGAAAGTCCATTGCAGACCTTGCTAATCCATCACTCCTTTTTCCTCACTTAACCCAAATGCTATTCAGACTTAAAGAACTGTTGCAGGTGATGCTTGGGAGATCTATGAAGTGAACCTACAGAGGGAACCTCTTTGTCACCCCCTTTGTCATGCTAAGGTAACATCAAACAACTGAGGTTTAGAAGAAATGTGTTTTCAAAGGAAAGATGTTCACCAAAATTTATTTAAGGAGGTAGTGTTTAATGATTAAGACCGTAGATTCTGAGGGTGCCTGGGTTAGCTCAGTCAGCTAAGTGACCGACTCTTGATTTTGACTCAAGTCGTGATCTCAGAATCAGCCTCAGATAGATCTCAGAGGGGTCTGCTTGCCGCCCCCCGCCCCCCGCTGCATGCACTTAAGAGCTCCCTCTCTCTCTCTCAAATAAATAAATAACTCTTAAAAAAACGAAAAGATCATGGATTCTGGGAAACATACCTGCTTTCAATGCTTTCAAATATTTGCTCCACTTGTTACTGGGAGCTTTGGAACATTTTTAATCTTCTTGTACCTCAGTTTCCTCATCTTAAAATGAAGATAAGAGTGTTACCTATCTCATAGAGTTTTATGAGAATTAAATGAGAAAAATATATGCAAAATACTTAGCAAGATGCCCAGGATACTATAAATGTTTACTAACAAATAATGACAGTGATTTTCCTGAATTTTCTGGGAGACAGCTGAGGGAGGAAGCTCACCTTCACTCAGGGAGTCAAACTAGGGCACTGCGGGACAGCAGCAACAGTCAGGGCAGCTGAGCGGGACCAGAGCCTTTTTAAACAAAGGCATGGGGCAGAAAATAAATCTGAGCCCCAGAATCCCATCTCAGAGGCCCCGGGGCTGCAAATAGCAGCTGCAGCTGCAGACTCAGGGCTGGCCGTTACATGTCCGCAGTGTGAAGGGATTCGCAAGGACAAACTCATCCTTTCCATCATGCCCCCACACAGCGTCAGCACTCCTTTGACTGTAGGAGTTAAATCTGAATATTAAGCAGCCACATATTTTTAGTAGAATCTAGCAGCCTGACTGATAATACAGATGGGATGGGAAAGAGGGCTTGGCCAATTTTGTTAAGGGATGAAATGTTCTTGTATCTACCACCATCGGTGATTCTGAATCATTTCACTGCCAGTGATAACCCCTCCACCTGTAGAACACCCAGCAGGTCCAGACACGGTGCCTCGGACTTCACATGTGTTCACTCGTCTAATCCTCTTGCATCTCTACAGGCAGATGTTCTTATTTTCCCAGCCTAGCTCTCGAAAGGCAGCCAGCAGAAGATGAGGAAACTAAGGCCCAGACGGTAAATACTTTGCTCAATATTAGAAGAGCCTAAGTACAGGGCCAAGATCTAGACCCAATTCTGTCTAGCTCCAGCCTCTCATCCATTTAACGCTTGGCTGTGTGGCCTTGAAATTGCAATGATCTCTTGCTCACAAGTTATTCCATGTGTATATTGCTTGTTACCTCAAACAGTCCCCTCTGTGATGAGGCGGGGTGCTGCTTGTTTATTTTGTATCTCCAAGTTTTCAACACATAGTAGAAGGTGAGCAGATACTTACTGATGGAGTTCCAACAACATTATGATGGGAAGAATTGGTCGGATCCCAATGGCATACCTCAAAGTCACTTAAAAAAAAAAAAAAAAAAAAAAGACTTGCTTCTCAGACCAGATACATTTAGTTTTTTCAGCTGCAAATTACTAAGTGTCTGCTGTAAGCTGAAAATATGATTAAAACAAGATCCTGCCTCAGGAATACTATAGTCTAGACAAAGTATTGCAAGTTCAAATGCCCATCTGGACGAGGCATGTAACACAAATGACTGAAAAGTCCCAAGAAATAAATGGGGCTGGCCCCCATAGGCTCCACCATAGTGTTTCTAACTGGACCAAATATTTCCAAGGGAAGCTATAAATTCATATTTTTTAAAATATCTTAATTTTTTTATTATTTATGATAGTCACAGAGAGAGAGAGAGACAGAGAGAGACAGAGAGAGAGAGAGGCAGAGACATACGCAGAGGGAGAAGCAGGCTCCATGTACCAGGAGCCCGACATGGGATTCGATCCCGGGTCTCCAGGATCACACCCTGAGCCAAAGGCAGGCGCCAAACCGCTGCGCCACCCAGGGATCCCTATAAATTCATATTTTACATGATATATGTGTGTGTGTGTGATGTGTATATATATATATATTTGTATGAAACAAGTATGTGGGCCAAGTAAAATTTATCTGCAAACTGGATTTAGCTCATAGGCTACCAGGTTGCAATCTCTGGCTTAAGCATAAGACATACAAATATGGACAGTATGAGGTAAACAAAACTGTCGTTACCATGCAGGGATTGTATATAAAGTATTCAGAGAAGTCAGAGGTAATTTCCAGCTGGAGTATTAGAGAAGACTCTGTGGAGGAAGTCTTTGAGTTTAGCCTTCCAAAATGGGTCAGCCTTGGAGCCACTGTGAAGGGTAGGAATTCTGCTTCAGCTGCCAGAAATAGTAAGAAGGAGGATCTGCTCATAGGAAGCGATGATGGGTCAAGGTCAGGGACCTCTGAGTTACATTTGTTTTTTGTTTTGCTTCGTTTTTACTTTCTTACTAACAATAAATGTATTGCACACATAAGCTAGAGTCATCAAACATAGGAAGGATTTTGTGTGTTTTCAACAAGCACCGTAAGCACAGAGTAGGAGATAGGAGATATGGAGGCTGGAAATTGTTAGGGTTCATAAATTAAAGGAGATTTTGAGGCAATGGAACCCTCACTGCTTATAGTCTACTGCATGGTGTGTGGTAGGACATGAAGCTTAAAAGAACATCTGAGTCTTGGAAGGGGTCCAGCAAAGGCACCAGGACTAATTTGGGAGATGAAGGGTATGTCTTATGAGAGGAGGCTTAGAGAGCTTAACATGCTTCTGCTTTAAAATAAGGCGGGTGAGTAGAGTTCTATTGATAGCCTGCAGGGCTTCCAGCATGAACTTGTACTTGGTGTGAGCTGAAATTCAAAGTCACACTAAGGAACGTCAAGAAGGCAGGTTTCTTTCTTTTTCATTTCAAGAATGATGAGTACAGGAACATTTTGTGCAAGAAAGTTTTTAAAAATGGAATAGATTCCCATAGAGTATTTGAGGGGGAGCATCTTCCATTTTATCACCATCTGTTCGTTAGTGGGTTACATTTAAAGATCAGTTATTCATAATATCAATTTATAATGTTGTGGGCGGAAACATCACTGTCCTGGTAGCTGCAAGGGCACATAGAACAAGCTTCACACTCAAACATGCACACAGAATGAGAGAGAAATAAAATTCACTTTAGACATTGCTTTGCAAAACTGCTAAAATTTCACAAATTCCCGAAGCCTTCACCACCTTTGCCACTTGTTCCTTCTGGTTTCACGTACAATGAGGTGATGGTTTAGGATGGGGAGAACTGATAGACCCGAGAATGTCCTTTATAATTCTGTGTGGTCAGGCTTCATATTTTAAAGGACTAGATAATCTGCTCTCTGTTGTATTTTGTCTTATCTCATTTTGGATACTGGGCCTGTGCTTTTCATGACTTAGTTAAAACTCAGAACGTACCATAAAATATGCAAAGGGGAAAACAGAAGGAAATATAATAATTTTAGTAATTATTACATCTCTAACGGGTTAAATTTTTAATATTCAAGGCATGTTGTAGGTTCAGAAGTGGAACTCAGGAATAAGGTCAGAGATGGGCTCTGGGAGTCATTCACACAGTAATAACTGAGAATGTGAGAGGGGATTAGCTCACCAAGGGAGAGAATGTCTGAGAGAGCAGAGGACTGGAAGCAGAATCGTGGGGAAAGCCCCCATCCCCAAACCCCCAGGGCCCAAGAAAAAAAGAGAGGAAAAGCAGGGGGAGAAGCAGTATCTGTTTCCTGCCACTCAGATCTAGGGGCCCCTTCTTCCTGACCACTGCCCTCTTCTGAAACAGGCCATATGAACAAAGCCCTGAAGTTATTTTGTTCACATACCTTTTGCGATGAACAGAATTGCATGCCTCCAAAATTTAGATGCTACGTCCTTAAACCTAAATTGATGGCATTTGGAGATTGGGCCTTTGGCAGGTAATCAGGTTTAGATAAGATTGTGAAGATGGGATCCTCATGATGGGATTTGTGCCCTTATAAGAAGAGGCACCAGAGGGCCTCCCGAGTGGCTCAGCCAATTAAGTGTCCAACTCTTGGTGTCCGTCAGGTCATACTCTCAGGGCTGGGAGATCGAGCCCCACAAAGTCTCTGCACTGGTGAGTCTGCTTGAGATTCCCTCTCCCTCTGTGCCTCTCCAGTCTTTAAAATTAAAATAAGTAAATCTTAAAGAAAAAAAAAAAAAGAGGCACCAGAGAGCTTGCTCTCTGTCTCTCGCTGCCATGTGAGAACACAAAGAGATGGCGGCTATGGGTAGGCAGGGCAGAGGGCCTTCACCAGAACCTGATTGTGCTGGTATTCTCATCTCAGACTTCCAGCCTCCAGACTCGTGAGAAATAAACTTCTGTTGCTTAAGACACCCAGTCTATGATATTCTATTATGGCCACCTGAGTGAACTAATGCCACCATCAAAGAAAATTCTGGATGATCCTTACAGATTTTCAAATTGCTTTCTTTAAAAAAAAATTTTAAGTAGGCTCCAACCCAATGTGGAGCCCAATGCAGGGCTTAAACTCATGACCCTGAATCAAGACCCCACTGAGATCAAGAGCCAGACACTTGGGAGCTCCTGGGTGGCTCAGTTGGTTAAGTGTCTGGATTCTTGATTTGGAGTCATGTCATGATTTCATGGTTGTGAGATCGAGCCCCAAGTCATCTCTGTGCTGAGCATGGAGCCCACTGGGTTCTCTCTCCCCCTCTCCTGCCCTGTGCCTCCCCAGTGCACACTGTGCTCTCCCCCTCTCCTGCCCTGTGCCTCCCCAGTGCACACTGTGCTCTTTCTCTCTTTCTCTCCCTTAAAAAAAAAAAAAAAAAAAGGAGTCAGAGGCTTAAGCAACTGAGCCACCCAGGCATGCCTTTCAGCTGCTATTTAAAATTTTCTGTCCTAAGCTTAAATGGTTGCAAAGAATGTCATTTCCAACCTTCTGTAAAAACTGGCATAAAAACAAAAATAAAACTATAACCTCATGATTTCAAGCATCTCCATGGGATAAAAATGTCAGAGCACTATAACACCTAACCATTGGAAATTTAACATCATTCCCTTTCTCCTTGAGTAAATAGCTTCGTTCTACTTACCTTAAGAGATTCTTTTCCCATTTAATGAATTTTTTTGTCTTAAGATTTAAAGAATTTTGTATCTTATATTCTCTGCCTCAAAAGTCATATAAATAGAAATTTTTTGAAACATTTTTTTTCTGTGACCACAAGGCCTTACAGTGTTAACAATGTATTTGGAATTAAGTTATTCTTACAAGTATTATTTATACACGATCGAGTAAAGCAGCATAAAAGATATTACTAGATAAATGATTATTCCACACAAAATAATATTTGATTGAAAATGTATCTTTTAGGTGGAAAATACTTTTTTCCCAATTAATTTATTTATTCATAGTTGATTATTATTTATTGTCAGAAAGGGACAGAGTTCAGGCTCAATACCAGACAGAATATGCTGGATACAAAAGGTCACACACTGTAAGTTTCCATTCGTATAAAATATTCACAAAATAGGTAAACCCAGAGGGACAGAAAATGTATTGCTGGTTGCTGGGGGGTGGGCAGAGGGGGAATGGGTTCATTAAAAAAAAATTTTTTTTAAGATTTTATTTATTTATTTGAGAGAGAGAGAGAGAGAGCACTGCAGGAGGGAGGAGCAGGCTCCCTGCTGAGAGGGGAGCCCGACACAGGGCTGGGTCCCAGGGTCCTGAGATCATGACCTGAGCCGAAGGCAGATGCCAAGCTGAATGAGCCCCCCAGGAACTCCAGGTAACATCTCAAGTCAGTAATAGAATAACAATGACATGGTGCTGGCAAGAGGCCCTGTTAAGCTGGGGGGCGGGATCACAAACAAGTTCAGGTCCCCTAATTCACAAAATAAAAAATATTTTAACATTTAAAATACTTGAAGAAAATTTATAAGAGTATTTGAATAAACCTGAGTGGAGAGACTTTTTTTTTTTTTTTTTAAGTAAAACAGGAAACCCAGAAGCCGTAGAAGAAAAGTTGACAGATTTGAATAAATATAAACTTAAAAAAATTTGTTATTGCAAAGAAGGTCAAAAAATCAAATGGCAAAAAAGGGAAAGTTATTTGAAACATATGTTACAGAGTTCATATCATTAACAAAAACTAAAGGATTATGGACATTGCTGCCATAAACATCGGGGTGCAGGTGACCCGGCATTTCACTGCATCTGTATTTTTGGGGTAAATCCCCAAAACAGTGCAATTGCTGGGTCGTAGGGCAGATCTATTTTTAACTCTTTGAGGAGCCTCCACACAGTTTTCCAGAGTGGCTGTGCCAGTTCACATTCCCACCAACAGTGCAAGAGTGTTCCCCTTTCTCCACATCCTCTCCAACATTTCAAAAGATGATGGATAAAGAAGATGTGGTCTATGTATACAATGGAATACTACTCAGCCATTAGAAATGACAAATACCCACCATTTGCTTTGATGTGGATGGAACTGGAGGGTATTATGCTGAGTGAAGTAAGTCAATCAGAGAAGGACAAACATTATATGGTCTCATTCATTTGGGGAATATAAAAAATAGTGAAAGGGAATAAAGGGGAAAGGAGAAAAAATGAGTGGGAAATATCAGAAAGGGAGACAGTGCATGAGAGACTCCTAACTCTGGGAAACAAACAAGGGGTGATGGAAAGGGAGGTGGGCAGGGGGTGGGGTGACTGGGTGACAGGCACTGAGGGGGGGCACTTGATGGGATGAGCACTGGGTGTTATGCTATATGTTGACAAATTAAACTCCAATAAAAAAAGGGGGGGGGTAATAAGGCCCATATTGAAGGGAACTTTAAAACTTTCCTGAAGGAGAAATCAGAGGTATTGCTAGGGGTTCACTGTGGATAGCAGAAGAGAGTGCTAAAAAAATCAAAATTTTTCTTTGGAAGTTAAAATGAGTGAAAATATCAGTGAGGGTGACAAAACATGAGAGACACCTAACTCTGGGTAGTGGAAAGGGAGGGGGGTGGGGGGTTGGGGTGACTGGGTGATGGGCACCGAGGGGGGCACTTGGCGGGATGACCACTGGGTGTTATGCTAAATGTTGGCAAATTGAACTCCAATAAAAAAATAAATAAAAATAAATAAAAAAATAATAAAAAAAACTAAAGGATTTAGAAAAGAGTAATTCACAGAAAAAGAAACAGATCAATAAACATGAAATGTGGCTTAACCTTTTGGAAACATGGAAACTCAAATGATGAATAGTATTATCTCACACATTAAGTCAACAAGCACTAAGTTGATGTGGTTTTGTTTTTTTAATGATAACATCCAGGATATATGAAACAGGCAGACTTATATATTGCCGACTGACCTGTTGCACAAGCCACCTTCTGGGAGAGTATTCTAGTAAAAATCCATTAAGATTCAAACTATGCATCTGCACTATGAGGTCACTATTAAGAATCTATCCTATTAATTTGAAAATATCAATATATAAGGTTATCTGTGATGTTTACTACAGTATTAATTGTGGTGCTAAAACACTGGTAACACCCTAAATGTCCATCTAAAGGGAAGTGAAGGGGATCCCTGGGGGGCGCAGCGGTTTGGCGCCTGCCTTTGGCCCAGGGCGTGATCCTGGAGACCTGGGATCGAGTCCCACATCGGGCTCCCGGGGCATGGAGCCTTCTTCTCCTTCTGCCTGTGTCTCTGCCTCTCTCTCCCTCTTTGTGTGACTATCATAAATAAATAAAAATTAAAAAAAAATAAATAAAGGGAAGTGAATTGAAAAAATAAGGCACACTATGGCTCATCCCTACCATGAGGGATTATTCAGCTATAAAAAAGGTTAAGTTTGGTGTGTGTGTATATATATATATATATATATACATATATACACACACACACACACACACACACATACACATACATATGCACACACGGGCACACATATATGTATGTGTGTATATATATATATATATATATATATATGCATGCACACGTGTATGAAGGTTAAATGGGAAAAACAAGTTGAAGGACAATGTAAATAAAAAATAAATAACTCCCTGCATATGAATATATAAGTTTGCCCTCTGAGATGCAAGAGAACTTAGACCTTAATTCACACCATGGAGTGAGAATAAGGTTGGAAAGAGGAAGAGGCTTATATTTATATTTCTCTGTATTCTTTGTTTAGGGAAGGGAACATTATTGCTTTTGTTTTGGAAGGTAAGGCAGAGATTGATATTTGTTTACCCAACATCTATTCTCGTCATTCTTTTTAGTAGTAGAAGTCTGTTGCTACTGAGAATTAAAAAGAACTACACTTCCCAGTTTTTTTTTCTACCCAAACATGGCCATATAACCAAGTTCTAGCCAATGGGATGTATTAGATGTTTCGTGTAGAACTTCAAATAAGTATTTATTTATTTATTTATTTTCCTTTTCGTTTTATTTTATTTTTTATTTATTTATTTTTCAAAAAAATCTTAAAATGGAGAAAGTGAGTCCTTTTTTCTTTTCTTTTCTTTCTTTTTTTTTTTTTCTGCTGCTTGGAAGGTGGATGTAATGGCCAGGGCACTAGCAGCCATAGTAGGCCATGAAGTTACCTGGAGGATGGTGGAGCAAGGAGAAGGAGGTTGGAGTCCTGATGACACTGTGGAGCCACTATGATGACTCTAAACTAGTTACTTTTGGACTTGCTTTATGTGAGCAAGAAACAGTTCTATCTTCATGTAATGGTTGTTATATTGCTGCTATAATCATTCAAATATAACTGAATAATAAATATAACTCTGAAAAAGCTCAAAAAAGCATTTAATTAAAAAAAAAAAGAGCCCTGTTGATCATTTTTCCCCACTTCCTGAGAGTGATGTTGGAGATGAAGTCTGTAACCTACTAGATCGATATAGAAGATCTGGAATGAGGGTTATGTGTTCCTAAAACAATATAGTCCTGGAAAAAGTATACATATCTGCTTATTATTTACATTTAGATCTTACTGCAACCATCTTATACACTTCATAGCCATTTATCCCAGAACTTGTCCATACTTCCAATTCCTCCAATAAGTTTTTGTCGTTTTATAATCAAGTCCTATATTGCCAAACAGTTTTCCAGGTCATAAAATTATTTTCTCCATGGGTTGCAGTATTTCCTGGCATGTGTCCACTTCAGTAAAATGATCAGTGCATTAAAGACCCAATGGGCTTTCTGCAGAAGCCAGTGATGGCGTGGCACCTCTTACATGGCATGTGTGAAATCTGCCCATCACTATGGACATTCTTCTGCAACATGAACACTTTGTCCTTATGTCCATCACATGTGTGGTGTACAGTGTGCTGTGAATGCTAGGAAGAAAAAAAAAAGATTCTTTTGTAGGGACTACTCATCTAGAATCATGATGTTAAAACTAGGAGGGGACTCAGAGTTCATTTTTTTTTCAGCCTCTCCTCCTACACAAAAGGAAACCGAGGTCTAGAAAGGCCACTTGACTTCTTAGAGTACCTCAGCTGGTTAATGATAGGTGGAAAAACAGAACCCGAGGGTGTGACTTCAGATTCTAGCCTCTTTAATTGCTTCTTGTTTTAATTGATACTCTCATAACAGGCGCAGGAAACAACAACAACAAAAAAAGTCACTTTCTTTCAAGGCACTTCCAACTTTATATGACAAAATGTTTTCTGGCTGACATTTATCTGTTTAGCGTCTCAGAGCAAAGGAATATCTGAAAAAGCAAAACAATGTTCTGTGCCTCGCTATGTGGTTCAAAAAAGTCTTTCTCTGTAGATGTTCACTGACCTTCTTAACTGACTTCCCTCCCTCTCCCCACCACATAGCTAAAGCATGATGCCATGAAGTTCTAAGTTGGATTTCCATCCTTATATGAAAAGGTAGCTTGGCACAGAGTTTGGTGGAGCTAAGTCTGACCAGCTGTGCTCTTGGCCACGAGGGAAATTAAACAAGACAATGTGGCTGGTTTCGTACAAATCAATCAAAGTCCCTTGAAAATAATCTCGAAAACACATACTCATAAAGATACATGAATAGTCGTCTTGACACAGAAACTAAATTTCATCCTGGTCTTTGCAGTGTCATGGGTGTAGACAAAGCAAGCAAGATGTCTTTTTTAGTTTGACCACACAGTGGTTCATATTTCTTTGTCAATTCCATGAGAGTTTTGGGAGAAAGTGGCCAAATCTGATACAGTCTGCCAACATGCGAGGCTACGTTTGTTTGTGTGTTTGCCATCCTGAAGCAAGACGATGGCTACTGGTATATCTGACTGTCTTTTCTCAGGGCCCATGTATGTTTAAGCATATAATTCTGTCGTTCTTAATATATTCACAAAGTTGTATAACCATAACCATTACCTAATCCTAGGACACATTTTCATCATCCCCCAAAGAAACTCCATACCCATGAGCACTGACTCCCAACTCCAGCCCCCTTCTGCCCCTGGCCACCAATAAGTGACTTTCTGACTCTATACATTTGCCTACATGGACATTTCACATTGGTGGAATTGTGCACTGTGGTCTTTGGCCCCGGCTCCTCTCACCTAGCACATTGCTCTTGAGCTTCACCCAAGTTGCAGTGTGTATCATTCCTTCATTCTTCTTTATGCCCTGTAATTTTTGCAAAGGACATTTCTTGAAAAAAGGTAGACGCTCAGTATTACTCAACAGAAACTTAAAGAAAATGAGACAGGTTCTTCAGGATAGAAATTTGGCCTGAAGGGGCTCAGTAGGTTAAGTGTCTCAGCATCTGACTTCAGTTCAGGTCATGATCTCAGGGTCCCAAGTGGGGCTCTCCACTCAGCAGGGTTTGCTTGTCCCTCTGCCCCTCCCCTGCTTGTGCTCTCTCTCTCTCAAATAAACAAATAAAATGTGTGTGTGTTTTTTTAAAGAAATTTGGTGTGACACATTAATATTAACATATTAATAAAAATGGGAAAGAAAATTAAAACCAGGGCAGCTGGGTGGCTCAGTTGGTTAAATGCCTGCCTTCAGCTCAGATCATGATCCTGGGGGTCCCAGGATGGAGACTCCACAGGGAACCGCTTCTCCCTGTCCCCGTGCCCCTCCTCCCAACTTGTGCTCTCTCTCTCTCTCTCTCTCTCTCTGCTTTCTCTGTCTCTGCTCCCTCTCTTAAATAAGTGCAAAAGAAAAAGAAAACTAACACCAATAATTAAGAACGGATGAATACGCAAAGCTAATGGGAGCACAGAATTGTCCTCTGAGAACGGAAATTGTTTTTTCCTTGTAATCTTAGTGGAAACCAAGGTGTACGTTGGATTAGCATATAATGATTTTTAACTTAGTTTTTGACCCTCCAACTAGCACTCCTGAGTGGACACATGCCCATGTCGGGCAGACGGAGAAAAGTAAGAAGACACACGAAGCTGCAGCTGAATTTAGAAAGTTAGAGGTGCTCTCAGAGCCACATGAGATGCACAGGAGATTCCTCCCCGTGGGCGAGAGAGCAGGGTGAGCCGCGGAGGCGGGAGAGGTCCTCGGCGGCAAGTGCCAGCATCCTGGGGCCGGGGGAGGGCGGGGCCGCCACGGATAAAAGCCCTGCGCTTGGCCCCAGCTGCTTGTCGCGCCGCCGACCTGCATACTCTCTGCCGCTCCTGGGGTCTCAGCCAACTGCTGTCGGAGGGGAAGACACTCTTCGGAGGCTAACACTTTACTGTGGTCATGCCAGAACCCACCAAGAAGGAGGGTGAGACTCATCCCTAAATCTCTTTGTTGTCCTTTTCAATAAAGTATGCTGACCTCTTAGGCAGACTGAGGTAAGGGAATCACTGATTTCAGGAAAGGTCCTTGAGAATAAACAGGCCAGGCGGCAAGTATAGGAAGAGTGTGACCATGGAAAGATACCTGGTACAGATGGTTGATGAAGGGGTACTGACTACAACGATCAAATTATACTTTTATCATTCGGTTGCCAGGGATCCTCAGAGTGTGATTGAAAGATGGTTGATTGCTTATGATGAATAGGTTGCATTTTCAGGCATATTTTCTTGGGTTCGTCACAAACTTTTCACCATGTATTTGTGATTCGGGGGTGGTGGGAGGAGCTTGCAGTGCTTTCTTAGTTAATAAATTTGATCAAGGTTTCAAAAAAGAATTTATGACAGTATTTCCTGATTTGCTCTATTTTTTTTCATGGGAAGGTATTTCAAATATACAGAGATACAGATGCAGGTATTTTTTGGTTTTTATCGGTGCGTTTTAAACTTCATTATTTATTATGTCACTAAATTCTTGCATACAAAAAAAAAGATCAGACAACTAAAAGAATGTCTTTGACTATCACTGCTGGATTGTGTTCTTTAATGATTTTTGTTGCAGACATATTCATAATATATAGGCTTTTAAAAATAATCACACTAGAAATATGACAATGTTCTTCATCAGAAGAAATGTTTCCTCCAATAAACAGTTTTTTCTTTCTATGAAGATATCAACTCTTAAAAACTACTAATTAGTAGCATACATAAATTGGATTTAGAAATTACTGCATCACTAAGGAGAAACACAAAGTAACAGCACAAGTACATTGAATTTAATTTTTAATGGAAATACCTTTTTAAGATATTATTTCATTCATATTAGTCTTCATCAATGCTAACTGAATCTTTACTTTTGACTTCTGCAAGTAAAAGCAAAAAAAAAAAAGATGACCAGGAAACATAAAAATAGTATTTAGTATGTTCAATTTTAATTCTTAAAACTGCTTTTAACCATTTTTTTAAAGAACCTTGAAAAAGATGCTAGAGATTGCGCCTAATGTTGAAATACTAGCAAATTATCAAAAGTTTTTGAGATATATTTTCTTCATGTAATTAAGTAACCAGTGTTGACAGGCTGCAGTGATCAGTTTACAGGTTGGCTTTACTTAGTGGTGGAGGGCATTGATGGATGAAGTCTTCCACCCGAAATAACCACACCAAATGCATGCATTAATATGGGAACTTAATCCCAACTATCAGGCAGTGAGTCCAACCCCTGCTAAAGTGTCTTATTTGTAATGCAAATGATTTACATGTGTATTAAGTGTCCTTTTTATTTGATCTGTCACTTGACTAGCCTCTTCAAGGTTTATTTGGATGAAATGCATTCTGTGTTTCCCGACTTAAGGACAGAATATTGTTTTAATTATCCTGTGTTTAGTGGGTGAATTTGCATGGGTTATTTTAATGCTCAATTGAAAATGACAAGCTGAAAAACTAATAAATAAGATGACAGATGGCGAGCCTATAAAGCTAATTAAATTATTCTGGTTGCTAGACATGATACAGTTTTACTCTTGGTCTGACAACTCAATCTGACCCACATTGTTTTTAGAGACCATGATATTTTAGAGGAAGATCTTTAACTTCAGTATCCCTACACCCAAAAAAAAATTATTTTTATTTTTTTCTTTTTGAATAAGTCAATAGAGATGCCAAAGTCCCCATGATCATTTTTTGCTATAAAAGCACTGTTGATATTCTGTGTAGGAGTCCCCCCACCCCAGACAGTAATTGTATACTCATAGATTCTTTGGTTAGTTTAAATTTGGATGGTGAGGAGTGGGGATAAAAAGAGGGTTACTGATATATTTAAAGTTCTTTGAGGAAGTACAGGAATTTTTGTTTCTTTGCCAGAAGAACTGATTCTTAAAGGAACTGCCCCTTACACCATTTTCCTGGTGAAATCACTGCATTTTAATATTGTTTCCATTAAAGAGTAAGGAGCATGGCAATTCAGGAATGACCCTGGTCCTTACTGATTTCATTTTCACTGGAGTTGGTTTTGTTCCATAAAAGCATCCTTCTGGAAGATAGCCTCAAGAATAAAATATGCCACCAAACCAATTCTTCAGAGTCATTTTAAACCACAGGCAGGAGCACTCCCAGGGGACAGGTTCCTCTAGTCCCCATAGATAGCCTTACATCTCCTGTCCAGCTGGGAGAAGCATGCCCAGGAAGGACATGACCACTCGCTGTGAATCTTGATAGGGTACATGGGCCTAGCATCCAGGAGCACCTGGCAAGTCCTCAAAAGAGGCTGAGCTTTCAGCACCTGAAGTTGTAAAAGATGTCTCTCTTAACTGCCTCCCAACCTACAGTGGCCAAATTCTGGCAGCTTCCTGTTGTGTCTTGGGAGAACTAAATTCTTCTAAAGAGGTAGAGAAACTTTGGACCTTCAGGAGGAAGTCTAATGGAAGTAGCTAGTCAACAGTCCTGATTTAGATGATTGAGAATATTCTGTATGGCTCAGTAACCCCTTTTGGAGAAGGAAAGCTTACATTTAAGGAGTGACTACTTCCCATTGCCCTCCTCTCCACTTTCATCAACTGTATATTTATTCATCAGAGAACTATAGTATGTGTGCTGTCAGTTCCAAATAAAAGGCCTATCTTACCCTCGGGCTTCATGCAGAGCCTGAGGCCCTAGTGAAATTAAGTTATTCTAATCAAATAGCAACAGGATGTGGACGGAAGTTTCAGGTTTGTAGGAATCTCCCAGAATGTTTTACTGGTACATATATTTGTGTATCAACTGTTAATTGAGCTCTTACTGTAAGCTAGTCTCTGGGATTTCAGAGATCTATACAGCATAGTGTCTGTTCTAAAAGCCCTCATGGTTCATTGCCTCTGGGTCTACTATGTAAAGGAATTACCTTTCACTACAAATTTCTCTTTTCCTGTCAAAGAGTGATTTTTATCAACATGAAATTAGAAAATTTCTAATTAGAAATTAGAAGATTCTTCTGTCGCAGAATCTCTAATAGTTTAAAAATACAATGAATGGCTTTTAAACCCATGAGAGTTATTTCCTCAGAATTCTATCTCTGCAGTAGGTAATCATTAAAATCTGGTTCTTTAAGATACTTAGACAGTTATTAAGTGTCAGCATCTACAGGACCTGGAAGAATTATCTTCTAACATACCAGGTTGAGACCTTAACAGGAATTTGAGTTTTTGTTATGTGATGTATCAGGCACTAGTATATTTCATGTACTTAACTCATAGGAAAGAGGCAAAAGTCCTCCTTGGCACTTGGTGTGATCCATAAAACCTTGGGAGAAACACTGTAACCTTCTCATCTTCCATGCAAGATCTCTTCTTGAAAACTCAAACATATGACAAAACATAGGTTTATTTGTGACCACAGCCATAAGAGACCATTATGATAGCTTCGGGAATCAAAGATACGGCCTTATTGCTACAGACCTTTATGTCATATCAACATACAAGATCTATCTGCCAAAACTATCTTGGCCTTTTCCAGTAGGAATAGATAGGAACATGGTAATGGGGAAAGACTTTCTTTCAGTCCATAGGAGTTTTTCCTTTAATTTATCTTTCTTTCTTGGTCCCAAGAGATTTCATACCATTTTAAACTTCTACCCCAACCTATCCTGAATGTAGAGGAGGATTCATTACCTCTTGCTCATTTCTAGGCATCGTCCAAGGCTTAGTCATCATCAGAAAAGGTACTTAGTGATGGCAAACCTCCCTCTCATATTCATTCCTTGACCTTCAGGTTCTACCTGCATGAGACTGGATAGCCGATTTCAAACACCAAAATGAATTTGTTTGGGGAAATATCATCTTACATGTCGAATATTACATTTTGCTCAAATTGGAGACTAGTTAATTTGTAGGAAGTAAGGGAAAGAATGGGAAAGAAGGAGGAGCTATTTTATGAAGGGCAGTTGGTTTCTTCCAAATTTGAAATGGTTCATTTAGGCCAATTTGTAGATTTGGATGAGGAATAAAGAAGTTGTCTGAATGAATGCCATGATAATTCCTCCCCTCACCCCCGAAAACCCTCTGCCATGCTGTACGGGAGATGGGTGGTATAGATCTGAGCTCTCTGCTGCAAGAAGGAATACTCTGGGGCAAATGCACACCACAGAGGCTTAATACTTGGCAAAATCATTCTTTTTCAGTAGCCTGCTTTTATGACTGCCCGGGCTGCACCTGTTAGGAAGATAAATAAAGGACTGGCCAATTCTTTCCTCTCAAGCGCCCTAAATATATCGCTTTAAAAAAACTTTGGAAAAACAAGTTGTATCCTTGCTCCTCATCCAGTAAATCTGAACAAGTCTTCCCTAGGCCTGTCAAAGCACAGCAAAGTCAGTGATAAAGCAGGTCCTGAAGTGAACAAAGGAAAAAGCTGGGCTCTTAGGCGGCTCTGAGGGACCCAAAAGAACGGAAAAAGGAGAGTACTCACAAGCCTCTGTTCCCTCAATGATTCCCTGTATTTTGGACGAGAGACATGGCCTTGAAACATTTTATTTTAGGCAACTTATGGACACACAAGTCACATGTTCCTTACTTATAGCAATTTCAAAGGAGCCCCGAATCTCACATAAATGCTGAAGAAACCACCCCGGCTGAAGTCACTTTTAAGAAATGCATGGGCAGGGGCTCCTGGGTGGCTCAGCGGCTCAGCCTCTGCCTTTGGCTCAGGGAGTGATCCCGGGGTCCTGGGATTGAGTCCTGCACTGGGCTCCCTGCAGGGAGCCTGCTTCTCCCTCTGCCTGTGTCTGTGCCTCTCTCTTTGTGTGTCTCTAATCAATAAATAAGTAAAATCTGAAAAAAAGGAAAAGAAATGCATGGGCATAATACTAAATAAACCTGAGCAAAACCTGAGCAAATATGAAAACAAGGCTTCTGCAATGCCTTTGTAAGTAAATATGTCCCTTTTAAAAAATGTTAGAGAGTTGTGGGATGAAACTGCCATGAAAGAAAATCAGTACTGTGGTTTTTACTGTCCCAGAAAGCATTTTTGTTATTTTTGCTGAAATTTCTATAATTATTTTCTCCAAAATTTACTTGTAGGCTCTTTATGCACACAAAGAAAAGAATTTTTATTATTGTTAATAATTACTGTTTTTATCTGCACTCCTCCTTAATTAGTCTTGAAACCTATATTAAGAGACAGAAAATACTCTTGGCAGCCTATGACTTCTGGTAATTCTAGACCTCATCTCTAGACATACTTGGGTGTGTTAGGTAATAAAGAACAAGATTAAAGAAAGCTCTAGCAATAAAAAATAAGCAGAAAGTTCTTATTTTATGTGTGTACCTGAGGGGATATGGCCATGTCTTCTTTCTTTGTTTTCATTCCCTGTCAGTTCTTGACAGGAACAGATGTCTTTTCTGGAGTCCTTGTTGGTCCAACCTATGATACCCAAGGAAAACCCCCCAAATATGCAGAAAGGCAGTTGTGGATTGACACGGTAATCATGAACTAGCCATTGCTTACTCAAGAGCAGTTTCCTCAAATCAGAAAGCGTAGTGATTAAGGAATATGAAACTGTGCAAAAGACTTGATCACTCAGCTTCCTCTAAGTATGCAAACTGTCTCATAACCAGAGAGAATGGGGCTTCGGTCCCCGCAACTTGTAGTAAAGACGGCCTCTAACTGTCAAAGAGATGATGCTGTCTGCTGTCCTCTGCGCGGCTGGGCCCCGTTTTAGCTTCCAAAAGGGTTAAGAGTTCATTTTGGATAGCTGCACCGACAGACAAGCCGAATTTCAAGATGTTCCCCTTCACGGGGCAGATTATTTATGGGTTTTCCATTCCTATGTTATGGGCAATGCATTATTTATGCATTTCCGGAGTAGAGCTTTAGATTCCATCAGACTGGGACGTGAAGTGGTCAATTTGGCAAATGAAGATCATGTAATCTCATGCTTATTTCTCTCTAAATGAGTTCATAAAAAGCTAACTGTAATTTGACTTTCATTATGCCTTTCAAGTCCGAAATCCACTCTGATAGGTCTTTTGCCCTTTTACACTCCCTTAAGAATCTTTTTATGTGCCAATTTGGCACATCCATACAACACCTAAATTTATGTTTAATAATGTCAGGTGTTAGATCTTATAATTTTGTTTTATTCATTTTTCTGACCTATACTGTATATTTACAAGAATCTAGGCTAGAAAATGTTTTTTTCTCCCCAAAACCATTCAATTCTCCCTCTAAATAGTATCAAATCTCTTTTTAAACTCCTCAGGCGGGATCCCTGGGTGGCTCAGCGGTTTAACACTGCCTTCAGCCCAGGGTGTGATCCTGGTGACCCAGGATCGAGTCCTGCTTCGGGCTCCCTACATGGATCCTGCTTCTCCCTCTGCCGGTGTACACCCTGCCTCTTTTTCTCTCTGCACTCTCCTGAATAAAACAAAACAAAACAAACAAAACAAAAAAACTCCTCAGGCATTCTTTGCTTGTATCAGATATAAGCTTTTGCATTTAACAAAATTTTATATATCTTGCAATGGAATGCTCTCCTTATAACTAAAAATTCACCAATTCACATAATTCTTCATTTTAATTTTTCAGTTTTTAAAGTTAGATATATTTGGACTTTAGAGTTCTGCGTATAGTATGCACTTTGGCTTTTTCATTATGCATATTAACTAATATTCATTATTAAATGCCGTGACATGAACAAAATGTACTATTCATAGAACATTCTAGACTATTCCAATTCTAGCAGCACCATCTATTGAGTTAGTCACACTTAGTATGCTTTGGCTTCCTCCTCTGTGAAATGTGAATAATAATATTACTTAACCCATTAGGTGTTTGTTCCAAGGAAATAAGATAAATAATGTAAAAAAGCTCGGAACAGGACCTAGCACATAAGAACTTACATATCTTCCTCCTAAAACAGCGAACTCAGAATGCAGTATAAGGTGCTAAATGCCTTCCCCCTTAACGTAAACCTTGAGGGTATTTCCACCTACATGTAACAACTCCTGTAAGGTACGTAACAACCCCTGTTCCTCTCCTTAATATTTATTTAATAAGTATTGTTAATATTTATAATACATCCCCAAAGAGTTGCTGTTGCTATCCTAGCCATCATCGCCACCACCATGAATATTTCCTTTTTTACTTGTAAATCATCTTAGCTTTCACCCACAGAAGCCCAGATCAAATAAGAGGTCTATGCTGCAGGGCCTCTGTTGTATTCCCATTGAAATAAGTCATGTCCAGGGTCTCCAGTTGTTAAACAGATGAAGATAACTAGTTGTTTCTTCACCGTTCCATGGTGGGAGCATAGCCTTTTCCCACTCAGATGAAAGAGTCACCCTGCACAGTTGAACGTGTAATTGTATCCACCACCAAAGGTTGAAAGGCTTGGGTTTGTGGAACATTAAGATTTCTCTCCCCACCAGGGGTGCTTTTAGCAGGTGGGGGTCTTTCCTCAGGTCTGAGTATTTCTGCAATATTCACATCAAGAACTCTCCATGACCACATATGGATATGATTGACTAAGTGCCACTGCATTTACTGATGTGGAATTTATTTTTATGACCCCACCTGGCAGCAGGCCTGTCCTTCCTCTATTTTTAAAAGTCACCCAATGTGAGGCCCAGCAATGCCTTGGGGCAAGGCCTTTAGGGGATTTATCTGATAACCACATAACCACATAAGAGCAGTATGATCGTGGTGATGGTCTGCCCAGGAACAGACCCCCCCACCCCGCCCCGCCCCGCCCCGGGAAAGACATAATAAGAGACTAAAAGGGGAGATTGTTAACAATTTGAATCACTTTCACTTGTGACCTGCTTTTTCCGTGTGACCTGCACTAAAATTTTAAACTTATACAGTTTGAGTAAAGATTTTCCCTACACCAACACCCCTGTCTATGCCACTCCAACCCCCATTTGATTCTTACTTCAAAATACAGTAAGAATCATGCAAAAAGAGACAATTCATCAGATCTTAGTGAAAGACCTTATTTTCACCCAGCCCTGTGTGAACGGTGAGAAGCTCCCTGTTGCTGTGCAATACCAACCCTACTTTAATCCTCTTCCTGTGTGAAATAACATCTGGAAGTTGAAACATGTGCAGTTAGAAAAACATCAGAACAATTTGACTAGAAGGGGGGAAAAATCCTGTGGGTTCAGGGAAATTCCATCAAGCTGAATAATGAGTCATTGAAAATTTGCATCCTCGATGCACAGTTAGACTTCATCTCTTCAGAACCTTCAAATACAGTCTGGCAATATTCCACCACAGTAAATGAAAATGGATTTAATTGACTGAAGCGCCTGAAACAGCTGGTTTTCTTGGATAGCGATGAGTTTATTTTGCTCTTGAGCCTTATTATTTCTACCAATTTGGAAAGAAGCATACCGAAAAATGTAACCTGTTACTCCTGGCTTTTAGAAACAAAGGACTGTTGCATTTAACTTAATTTTGCCTTGAATGATAAACGTCCGTTCGAGTTCCATGTGACATCCTGAGAGCCCAAATTATCTGCTTTTGTATTAAATGGGTTCATGTTATTTGTGTTTTGAACTTGTGTCCAGTTTTCCACAGCTCTCCTGTTTCACCCCTTGCTACAAGTCTGCTGTCTTCTCTCATTATTCTTGTTGGTCAGTACTTGCAGGTGCCCTCTCTTTTCTCTGCTATTTGCTGTGGACCCCAGGCCAGGTCCTGCACACCCCTGCATGGGCCTGCGTGGTGAAGCGTTTAGGAGCCCTGTGTCTAAGGAAGCACTCACCCTCAGATGCTGCTGGCACTTGTGAGAGAGTGCCACCTTGAATCTGGTCCAGGCTTGCCTCACCCTGGTCCCAGTCCCCAGGCTGGCTGAGGACCCAGGTGGGCTCTCTTGTGAGTAGGGCACTTGCACTCTTAGTGCACGAGGCTTGAGGAGCTTCACACAAATCCATTTTGCATTTTGGAGACCCTTTTAAGTTGGCTGGTAAGCAGCTGTTATCTGGACAAGTGAGGTTGCTAGAGAGCTGAATTCTGAACAGGGGAGGTGATACTAGGCCTCAGTGTCCTCTCGTCTCTCTTACTATACACACAGGAGAGTAAGTTCTATTTCAGCCCACCAAACCAATTTATGGCTTTTGTTTTGACTGCCTTGTTCATTTTATTAACCAAGGCTAAAGAGTTTTCCTAAATGAGACATATGACGAGAGTTAATTTGTTTTTAAAGTTCATGTACACAAAATATTTTTTTAAGAAGGTTTACCGTAAATTCTAAATGTTTCTCAAACTTTTTGGTCTCAGATGCATTGGCACTTAGTAATTATTGAGAAACTAAAAAGTGTCTGTTTACACACACTATATCTGTCAATGTTTACTATACTAGGAATTAAAATTGATAAATGTTTAAAACATAAAAAATACACAGTGCACGTTGTATTAGCTGTCGGAGTGTCGACGTCATCACACATTATATATCCTCTGCATATTTATGAGAGAATATGACTGAAAAAGGCAAATAGTGTCTTAGCATTATTATGAAAATAGTTTTGACCTTATAGACTCCCCAGAAAAGCCTCAGGAGCTCTTGAGAATCTCAGACCATAGTTGAAGAATCACTATTATAAATCAGTAAAAAATTCCCTTCAAAAAAAGTCTAAAAAAAATGTCTAATTTCCTAAATCCCAAAGTATAAGATATCCACACCCACAGCCCATGATGAATAAAATAGAAGATAACTTAACTGTGAAAATGTTCATTTAAACATTAATTTATGCCCAAAATCTACATTCCGATGCATAAGGAATACAACCTGTACAAATGCACTGTCATTGTGTTTGCTGATATTTTTTGGCGACACTTATAGTTCGTTTAACCAAAACTTCTCTAAGTATTATTAACACCTCCATGCAAATAATATTTTCTATTAAAGCAGTTTCCATTTTGCTGGGCATATGAGGTCTAGGCTGCATCATGCACCAGAGCCAAACCTCACTATCAACAGTGTATATGCCAGACAGTGTTTAGCTTATTGAACCTAAGAAGAAAGATAATTTGCTACATTACCAAAAGTGACAAAAATAGGAGTTGGCCAGATAGCGCCTCAATCACCGCAATGTTTACAGTCTATAAAGCACTCACGTAGACTGTTCAAACCAAGAGTGTGCTTTTGAGAATAAATAATAGGAATAACCTAACAGTCTTCTGCACACCAAATTACCAAAGGATGGCTTTAGCACATTTATTTTATCCAAAAAAGTCACAAAAAGAAAGCCACACAAAAAAAGACCTATGATCTTACCACTCAGTGACAACCACTGTTATTCTGTGTTCTTCCTGTCTTTTCCATCCTAGACAGCATATTCACGTGTTGTAATTATGCTCTCCATACTAGCAAGAGGCTAGATTGCATTGCATCTGAGAGCCCATAAAATATTTTTAAGTAAGTCAAACAGTGTGTTCTATGAGCTAGTGGGCCCATGGGAAGCAGAGAGCTGGGACATTTTTGTCATTTTGGTGTGGAGACCCATACATAGAGAGAGGCAGGCTAATAATGCCTCCTAAGACCGAAGGCTTCTTTCCCCCTTCAATCACTGACCATGGAGCACTTGATCATGGAAAATAGGTTCAGACTGCAGAGGGGAAAGCCAAACCATGTATGGAGCTACTGGGTCTTTGGTCTTCCAGCAGAGCACAGAGGTCACCTATGGGCTGTCTGTTTACTAGTTGCCACCAGTGCCCGTCAGTTAGAGGCCCTGGCACTCGCTGTGCAGACATGCCATTGGTGGCATACCTGTGCTTTTTACAGTAGGTGCTCATAGGAAAAATCCACCAGAAATAGATCAAGCCCTTTGAATGCATTTCAGTGTTGCAGAGGGAGAGAAAGTCTATCTCTGTGAACGAGAAAGGATCAAAGAACACCCGTCCTTGCCTAATGAGGAAAGGGGTAGCTTTATTTGCTAGTTCAGAATCTAGCTAGTTTTTATGTTGTCCATAAAAATATTTCCTTAGGCTTATTACTTTCTGCATTTCTGAGCTGCTTCTTTTTACTAAAAAGAAGCTTAGCACAGCAACTTATATATCTTTGATCCATACTTTCTGTGTGTTTCCTAATCAAGACAGCAATGGGAGAGGACGGAAGAGGGAGACGAAAATCTGACTTTATTCACCTGGCAGAAACGTCCTACAAAATTTGCCTTTGTGTTTTGGAAGAAGCCGAAGTATAGCAGAGTATCTCCTCAGTAAATAGCCTTTTACTCTAAATCTAAAGATTTGGAGAGCTTCCCAAGGCCTGGTGCCTCCTGATGGTTTGGACAGGGCTAAGCTTGTTGACAGTGGAGTTGGCATGGCTGATGGAGGGTTATTTGCTAAGAAATGCAGCCCAGATTTTGAAAGGGGGAATTCCTTAGAAAGGCCAGGGGTGTATCGGCACTGAGGGCCAAAACTCTAGCCTAGTTGCTCTCCTGCCCTTGTTAAGAAATGATGGGGTTGGGTAAGTGCCTCTCAGCGTCCAGCCAGCAGAAGGGTCGCCAGTGGGAGACATAGTGTTCCTTGTGGGTAACGCGGATGAAGAAAGCTGCCCTTGGAGTGCCAGCGGATGGGTCTTGATTTCTTGGCAGCGAGGAGAAGGGGCTTTTGTGTGGGTAGGAACAGTCTGCCAGTCAACTATATTTATAGAGCACCTGCTGTGCAGAATTTAAAAAGGAGGAGGAGACGGGCCTTGTCCTCAAGAAGCTTGTGATCAGAGAGGAACAGTCCCCCAAGTACTGTAAACCTTTTACCATTCACAGTCACATTTGAAGTGGGACAGGATTAGGAGATATTTAGGGCATAGACTGAGCCTTCTTACTTAACATGTGGGGTGTGTGGACTGGCAGTATCAGTATCACCTGGGGGCCTATTAGAAATTCAGAAACTTGACCTCTGCCCCAGACCCCCAGAATCAGAATCTGCAGTTGACCAACTCCCTAAGTGATTCATATGCACACAGCAATTTCTAGAGGGACGATAGAGGTGGTGAGTCTCAAACGTTTTGAGAAAGCAAAGCTAACATGATAGAAAAGAGTAGTTCATTTACCTGTGAGCTTCTTTTTTTTAATTAAAAAATGTGTTCTAAGATTTTTTATTGACTTGAGAGACTGAAAGCAAGAGAGATCACAAGGGGAAGGGGGAAGCTGACTCTGCACTGTGCAGGAAGCCTAAGGGGGGCTCCATCCGAGGACCCCAGGACCAGGACCTGAGCTGAAGGCAGATGCTTAACCAACTGAGCCACCCAGGCGACCCCCCTTCCACCCAAATTTTTTAAAGTGATTTCTACACCCAGTGTCGGGGTTGTGCGTACTCCACCAACTGAGCCAGGAACCTGTGAGCCTGTCAAACACAGGCATCTCGTCTGAGCCACTGTTATAAGCATCCACTCCTGTGAGATGTATAATGCGTTTATGCTCAGGGAATTCTGGTCGCAGGGTTCTTCTTCCTCTAGGCCCCATTCAGCAGGCACTGTGGAAGTCGTTGGGAGGGAGTTATTGTTGCAGAGGCAACTAATGAGTCTGGGGAATGTGCAAGTGGCTCTTAGAGGAGGGGGTGAAGCTGGGCCAATGGTGCTTGTGGGTAACAGACATGCCTTGGGGTGAGAGATGCGCGAGAAGTTCCCTTAAGCCTTGGGTGCTATGCTGCAATTGTGCATTTTCAGGCCAGGTCCTTCACTGCTTGGCCTTCACCGTTCCAGATGCGCCATTTCTCCAGGCCTAGGACAGCCAGCATTTTCTGTCCCAGAGAACTGAAGACTCTGGAGAGTTCATCGTTTTATCCTCTCTGCCCTACCAGGATTTACTGATTCCCTAGTCACTGTGTCTCCATTGTTCAAGCTCAGCAATGCATGTGAACGTCATCAACACCAATTATTATTATTACTATTTTACAGTGGGAGAGCAAGGGGCCTACCTCCTCTGCTTCCTCAGCCCCTACCTCAGCTCCAAGCCTGTTCTAACATGATGCAGCCCCACACCTAGGGCTAAGGCAAATCCCTAGCGAGATAAGAGTGCAGCTCTCACAGGTGTGTCAGAGCAAAATGATGATGAGCCAATGGCTCTTAAGACAGGTCATGCTGTTATTTCCCCTGCATAGATGAGGTTCTGAGGCACATTCCACTCTTAGAGATAGGAGAACACCCACAGGAAGTTGGGTGCCCATGGCAGTAAGACCAACCAATTCACTAGGAAGAATGGAGGGATATTTTTCAAAAGTCCATCAACCCTCTTGTGCTTCCACAAGTATGAAAGCTGAGCAAGGGAAGTACAGCTCCAGGTAGCAAAGCCCAGGGTCGGGGGCAGGCAGACCTGGGGCAGAGCTGTGAAGCCTCCACGAGCCTCCGTTACCATCTACAAAGTGGGTTTAATTAAAGCACTGGCTTCAGAAAGTTGTAAGGATTATAAGACATTAACAGACACTACGTCCTCCACACAGTGGGAGCCTATATGTGGTTATTACTTATTTATTCCTCCACTGGCTAAAAAGTGACAAGGTTTCTATGATTTTAAGAAGGAAAAGTTTTGGCTCTTCCAGTATTGGGCAGACGTGCATTTTCCTACTTCCACTTCCTGCAAACATTCATTCTAAAAACATCAGCATTAATATCCTGTAATATTTCTGTGGTTCTGACTATAGTACAGTTGGCTGCTAATGATTGAAGTTCTGTGGATTTGTTGGAAGTTGAACTAAGCCCTTTAAATTTTCATTTTTCTTTTATTTGGGGGCATTTGCATAGAACACGGTGCTCCAAACACCATGGAAATGGATGATTCATGTTCAGATCACATTTACAGTTTCAGTACCCAAAATATTTCTCTTTTATTCTTTTGATTCTAATCTTTTGATTAGAATTCACTCTTGGCCTTACTTCCAAAATAAGACTTTAAGTAACCACAGTTTCCCTTACAAAAATGGGTTTTTGTTTACCTAGATGTTGAGAAAGCATGGGCGATGTGATAGTACTTACACGATCATCAATGAAGTCTTTTGATTCTTTTTAAATCTATTCAGTATGCATGTAATGGGTTTTCAACAACAAAATGAGGTATTAGGGAAATAGGAAAGGAATGAAAGATCCCTGTCCTTGTTCCATTGAGAGGGAAAATAAACATAGATATACTGAGAAAAATGGAAAGTAATTTTAAAATAATTAGTGAATAAAAGGTGTATTATCATGTGGTTCCGAATGCCAAGAGAATAAGGGAGGGGAACAGAAGGGAAAAATTGGCTCTGGGAGTGCTCCGAGAATTGTCAAAAAGATAGACCAAGACTGACAACACAAAGGTAGTAGTTATTGCTGCAAATTATAAAGTTCTGTCTACCTGCAGGCCCTGTGCTTGCACTTTACATACATTAACATCTTGTTGTTATTTCGCATATGGTGACACCAAGGTCCATAGAGATGAAGGGATTGCCTGGGATCACGCCACTAATAAGGCCTAGAGTCAGGATTCTAACTGAGGTCTACCTGATGCAGTCACATTCAGGGAATAAACAAAAGGTCTGTCAGGGAAAAGATCATCACTATTCAACAGGTCAGAAGTTGGATCAAGAAACCAGCTGTAGAACAGAGGGGGCCACCAGGGTGCACTAAAGGGGAGGGAAGGAGGACGTGCCTACTGGTGATGGCAAAGAGTGTAGACCTCACCAAACAGATCCCAGAGACCCTTTCTGGTAGAATATCGGGATGAAACACAGTGATCCCTGCAGCTGTGGGGAAAAGAGAGTAGAGCGCGGAGAAATTTGTCTGCAGGGAGAGCCAGGAAGAGGTCTCCGGGCATTAGGCAACGACGACCCCATCCAAGAGAGTACACTAAAGAATTTGGCTTCTTGCTCTCGGTGTCCTGATATTTGTGTGCCACAGCAGCTCACCCCAAGCCAGGAGGTCAACATGAGATTTCCATTTCTGCACTCGGATCTCTGAAGATAAAGTATTTTGACTTAGGGTTTTGTCTCCTGGTGGACGCTGGCACTGCAGATCCTTGTCGACATGGTGAAGAACCTAACACATTTCCCTCGAGGCTATCCGGGGCCACTTGTTTCACCGTGTCTTCTGTCTACATTGCATCCTACCACATTGCCTTCCACCGGAACAGTGGGTGTGTTCTCTCCTTTGGTTTTATATTTTTCTCCCTCCTTAGTAAGTAGTAACATACTTATTTATGGTCATCTGAAGGAAAATGGCTTTCTTTTTTTTTAAGTTGGAGTTTAGACTGAGCACAAAAAAATTAGTGATATAGGAAGATGCTGTGGCCTCCCAACAGCCCCATGTCGCTCTTTTCTTGATTTCTACTGGGGTGCAGTCCACTTGTTCTTCGATGCTCATTCCAGCCTGCCTAGACTACACGTAGTGATGACCTTTGGGCCACACTGATATGAGCTGTCATTCTCTTTGCTTGGAAAGAGCCATTTGTGGAGAATACAAGTAAAACATCCTAGATCTGAACAGAGATGAAGCCCCTGGGATCCCAGGTGCTTATAGAATAAAAATTTTCTTTGATATTCACCAAGCAGGAAGTGAGTTTAAGAGAGATCGACATCATTAGCTGCCTCTTCCTGCCCTAGAGTAGGAGACGCTGATTCATACACACGTCACTTAATTCCCAGTTCAGGGGATCCAGGGGGATGCCACGGGGAAAAGTCCATGCCTTTGGGTCAGGGGCTATGCCTTTAGCTACTTTGACATAGTGTACTCATTAGCACAAGTTCCTTTAAAAGAACTCATGGCCAGACTACTCTATAATCCTGGATATCCAAGCCAGGAATAAAACCTCAAAACGAAAACTCTCAAAAAGTTGAATAAGTGTAAGTAAAAGTCGACTTCAGGGGGCATCTGGGTGGCTCAGTCAGCTATGCTTCTGAATCTTGATTTTGGCTCAGATCATGACCTCAGGGTTGTGAGATTGAGCCCCATATCAGGCTCTGTGCCTGCATGGAGCCTGCTTGAGATTCTTTCTCCCTCTGCCCCTCCTCCTCGCTCTCTCTCTCAAATGAATGAATGAATGAATGAATGAATGAATATAAAAAAAGGAAAGAAATCTACTCCAGGTATGTGCACTCCCAGAAACGACTGGGAGAGGGGTTAATTCTGTTTCCCAATGAGCCATGGTTTGCCTTGTGGTAGAAGGAGACTCTGCAGAGCCCGGGGACTTTGGTTGTGTCACCATTTGGGACATATGTCTCATGAGGGCAGGATGATATCAGAGACACTTGCTTTTTGGGGAAAGCGGGCTCTCCTTTACCAAGACCATCTTCACTGTAGGTTAAATGGAATGTGAGCCCTGGAGGCCTGAAGGCACATACATGCTCCTCACAACGTCTCGTCTCATCCTCTTTGCAATCCATGCATATAGGAAAGGTGTCCTGTCCACTTTTCCAGAAACAGAAAACAGGCTCCATGCCATTAATTGCTCAGTCTGCTGTCTGAGGGGATAAGTAACTGCCAAAGACCCCCTGAATCCCCAATTTACCTATGCTCCATCAGTAGCCCTTGGGAAGTTCTAGAATACCATTTAGATCCTCGTGTCACACCATACCTCCAAAGGCAGTGTGTGCTGGCTGCAGGTTGATGCTTGTGCTGCTCCACCCCTCTCGTTAGTGCGCAGGTGTTGGCCCTGGAGTGGCAGTAGCCTGGGGCTGGGGAAGGTAGCTGCTGTCTGTGAGAAGCGAGACTAACACTTCCACTATTCATTTCATTTCTAGAAAATGAAGTGTCTGCCCCGGCCCCAGTTCCACCCCCACCTCCAGCCCCAGGTGAGTAAAAACACCGTTTCATGTGCTTGGGCTGCATATACAAAACGTCCATCCCAGCATGATCTGCCTCCACTGGAGCTGTGAGTTTTAACCTAACTCCTATGGAGAAGTTGGATGAGCACAGTTTCAATGAGTTTACAGTAATAGTAGTAGTAGTAGTAGTAGTAGTAGTAGTAGTAATACACTGTGTTTATGTGGTCCCCTCATGTTGATCTGATTTGGATGGCATGTCATATACTCACGACACCCTCCTAGCTACGCCAAGGTGTTATGTCCCGTTGTAGCATCGCAGAGGATGAAGGAGGTAAAGGCTTCACAGCACTTTCTCACATAGAGCTAAAGGCAAACGAAGCCCACACCTTTGTTGTGAGAGGAGGAAATGCATCCTTCCTCAGCCAAGAGGATGAGCAGCCTCCTGCCCACGGGAACTATGGCACCATCAAGCACCTTGAGTGAGAAATGGTTTCCCAACAGTTTGGTGGCCTCTGAGGCTCCCTCCTCCCGTCTTAGGACCCTGTTGTCCACCAGGTGGCAACAAAAACACAGGGAGTGCAGAGTTCTCCTGCCCTCATTGGAAGGTTGAGGTAAGGCCTGGGGATGTGGGCATCACTACTTCACAGGACAGGTGAAGCCTGCTTGCATGTTGACACAGACCTAAGGAAAAGAACAGGATTGGAATTCTAAGCAGAACACATTTGTCTGGATTCAGTTTGCTTGCAACCAAGTAGAAAATAGAATACAATCTGGAGAACAACAGGATATAATACAACCATTAGACTGAAACACAGGACAACACCACGAGAACCTCACGAGGCAGTCTGTGACCTAGCAAAGGTTTCTTTGGTTGACAATATGGTGTGAAGGGAGGGGTGAAAGGCCACTGCAGACCATGGTCCAGGTGAAGGCAGAAACAAATAGGCCTCAGTCGCTGGTGATTTTTTTGTATGGCAATTGATGAGGGGATTATGAAGCTCACCATCCTGGACATCATTTTCAGGAGGGCGCTTTGAGAAATCTGGCCATTCCCAGGAGCCCCTTTATCCAGCTAAGGACACTGGATTCACAGCTCAAGAAACCATTAAATCCAATAATATTTCTAGAGATGGATGAGGCAGGCTCAGTACCATGTGAGTTCAAATAGGGACAAGCTCAGTTTAGTTTTCTTTCAGCCAGTATAGACGTGGGACATTCTTCTTAGGATGTTCTTCTTTGGGATATTTGCTCCTTGCACATACAGAGTTATTTTTGACAGTATGAGTGCACTGAAACCCCACAGGCCACTACAGACATAACCTTTCCCTTCTGCTCTTCAGGTCAGTTGCCGTCATTGGGCCCCTCTGGAGTTTCCCCTATGACGGCGTAAGCATATTCCATATCCATCGTATAATACTGACCTCCTGCTTCTAAAACAACTCTCCTACCAAACTTTGCTAAGTAAGTTATTAGTTAACCAAGAATCAGACCTTTGCTCATCAGTACAAGAAAGAGAATTCATGCTTGAAATAATTCTTTTCTTATGTATGTCCCAAGTCATACACTGTTTGCAGGTACCTAAGTTAATATGACTCTGGACAGAGAGGAGCAAGCTAGATGGTCTGTCTCAGTTGACGAAATCGGGTGTTACTGCTCTTGTGTTGCACTTTTTGCCCCTCAGCTCAACCTAGGAGATTAGTACGTGCACCAAAGTATTTTCCTTGAAGCTACTTTACAGTTACAGATTTTATACCCTCACTCGTTATTATAATGTTATTGAGAAGTCCAAACAATTGGAGTCATTACCTGGTTCAAACTTCCTTAAAAAGTCAGTCCCTTTTGGGGTCTAAACATGAAGTGACCTACATTTTATACTTGCTTCCACACCAGCGTGTTTAACACAGTCCCAGCATAGCAAAGCATATGTTGACAAAATCTGTACTGCATGTTTCTGTGTACTTTTTTCAAAATGATCAGATTTATTAATTGCTTTTATTAAAAGTTTAATGTGATTTTACATTATCATTCTCAAATTCATAACTCACGTACAGCATGAATATGTAGCATCATTTGTGACCTGTACTGTTGTCATTAATTTCTTCTCTCCCACCCTCCATCCCATTACTCATCACACACTGAAATGCTTTCTTTAAGACGCTTTTAAAAATGTGCTTGTACTTTCCACACAGAACCAAATAAAGAGAAGGAGGCCGGAACTAAGCCAGCAAAAGGTGAGTTGCAGGGAGGGACTGTGAGGCTGAATGCAACAAAATTAGAAGCAGAAAGAGGTCAGTAATGATCTTTTGTTTCTGTAGTTTTAGAGTTCTTCATTTGCATCTTATCTGCGTGACCAGTCAGCAAAATGAATGAATCAGTTTTCAGGAGACCCTTTTCTTTTCTTTTCTTTTCTTTTCTTTTCTTTTCTTTTCTTTTCTTTTCTTTTCTTTTCTTTTCTTTTCTTTTCTTTTCTTTTTTTCTTTTCTTTTCTTTTCTTTTTTTCTTTTCTTTCTTTTCTTTTCTTTTCTTTTCTTTCTTTTCTTTTTTCTTTTCTTTTCTTTCTTTTCTTTTTTCTTTTCTTTTCTTTTCTTTCTTTTCTCTTTTCTTTTCTTTTCTTTTCTTTTCTTTTCTTTCTTCTTTTCAGATTTTATTTATTTATTCATGAGAGACAGAGAGAGAGGCAGAGACACAGGCAGAGGGAGAAGCAGGCTCCATTCAGGGAGCCTGACGTGGGACTCGATCCCGGGACTCCGGGATCATGCCCTGGGCTGAAGGCAGATGCTCAACCACTGAGCCACCCGGGCGTCCCAGAAGACCCTTTTCTAAAAGGAAAACAACAATGATAAAAATATCACAAGCACTTGTTGAGATGCCCGCAAATTAATTGGTAGTTTCCAAGTTACGGGCATGGAAAGGAAAAGAGGTGTCCGGTCTTTGGGTTGTTATGCAAATTTGGAAAGCTATCTGGATGACATGTATATATATTTTTTTAACGAACTGTTTTTGTGTTACTGTGTGAACTGTGTCAGGTCTCAGCAGTAACTTTGAAGGTGAGCATATCATTTGGTAGCTCTATGTATTTGTGTAGACTTACATGATAATTTATATATATTGACGATACAATAGTAAGCAAATATTATGCGGCTCCTTGTTGAACGGGAAGCTCATTCATCACTGTAATATTATTATGCCATTTGTACTTTATATGGAAATAGTCCAGTCTGAGGAAATGATGAATCTTTCTCACATACTGCTGGGATCTGTGAAACATTCACTGCTTTGTCTCCCTGTGGAGGAAGTCATTAAGAAGGTTTTTACAGAGGTAAACTTGATGGTCTTGCTTCTGTGTTTGCATCATCACTCTTAAGAGTTCATCTTTTATTTGTGCATTGAATCACATAGTTTGAATTTTGGAATAACCAGTTATTTCCTGACTACAATAAGATGTTTCTCTTTGTTTTGGATGCTACTCAAAATCATGCCGAGTATTTCTCTGTTCTTGCTACATCATATTTCATTATCTGATTCCTGTGGTATTATTGTCTCCTATACATTAGTAAAATACTTTTTTTTTCTTTCTTTCAGTACATTGGACCTCTTTTCTTCAGCTCACTTGAACTTATGGTCTCATAAATGAACACATAATGTTAGTACACTCACTTTGTCCTTGACCTTCAGTGGCTCCCGAGGATAGTAACATGAATACAAATCCTGGCCACATGGGCTACAGTCTAAAGGTTATTTGCTTATGGAATTCAGACAGTTCAAACTCCTAGAACTCCTTCCATGACATGGGTTCAAGGATGTTTAGACTTCCTGGCTGAAGCTATTGTAACATTATTCTCTACAAGGCCAATGGCATACACCTCTGTTTCCAAATTTGGAAAGGTAGTTGGACCCGGCTGTAAGGCTCAACTAACAGAGTTGATGATATAATCCCAGAGGGCAAGCTGTCAGCATTTAAACAAAGCCCGCTCCTGACCCTTAATGTGAAAAGTCATCATGTTGTATTTGTATGCTTAAATGAGAAAATGGTTAAAATCAACCGGTCAACCAATCAACAAAAACTCTTTTCTACACGCAGAACAGAGTAGGATGAGAGAGCAAGGCCGAATGACTCGGGCATCCTGAAATTAACAGCACTTTTTCTGACATTTGCGAAAGTTAAGCAAGGCCATGGCCACATGTAGTCACATGTCCAGCCACATAAACTGCCATGTTTGTATTTGCTCTACAAGAAAGCAAATCGAGCTATGATAGAAAGTGATATCCCTAAATAAAGGAGGTCAGCGGTTGGAAGGACTGATACACAGTCCTCTTCAACTATTACTTTCATCAAGGACAAGGAAATTTCAAAGAAAATGCTCAAGTAGAAGGTAGATACACTACTCACAGCTGTATGCATTGCCCTGGTTGAGAAAGAAGGCTTGCGTGAGCAAAACCAAGATTGATAGGTGCAACAGGACCTTTCCTCCAGCCCTGACCAATGTCCCTCCCTGCCCTTCAGCCTCCCCCAGCCCTCAGGCTATTTCATTGTTCTTTTTTTTTAATATAAATTTATTTTTTATTGGTGTTCAATTTGCCAACATATAGAATAACACCCAGTGCTCATCCATTTCATTGTTCTTTAGCCAATCAATTCAGGTTCCATTCCTCGGTGACGCTTAGTTCACTTTCATCTGCCCTTCCTCTTCCTGATTTCCCTTGGACCTGTTGCCTCTGTTGCTAAATCGCTCTTTTCTCCACTTACTCACCTAGTTGTGGTTCACTCCTTTCCCAAAGAGATTGTACATTTTTTGACAGTCAGGTACCATGTCTTAACACCTCTTTGGTTCCCTTAGCTCACCTCTTGCACTATTTGGCAGAGAGTTGCATGTAGCAAATTCCTAATAAATGCTTGTAGAACGAATGATTGAATTTCCAGATGGGCTTAGCTGTGAATCATATGGACAGCAGTCAGCTAGATAGATTTTTCATCCCATTCTCTATGTTTGCTGGGCAGGAGCATGACTATCTCATGCATACTCCTAGTCAATGAGACTCAGGATAAGATACCTGTGCTGTGCTTTCTGAGTGTTCTTCTTCAGAACAGATGGATGCTTTTTACTCCAAGGCCAACTCACTTAAAATGATTGAAATGGTCATGCCTGGATATTAGTACATTTTCAGCACCTGAATTAGTCCTCTATCGAATTCTTTGAAGTATATTCAATTAATAGCCCCAAGACTGTCACCAGTAAGAACATTATTCACAGCAATGTAGCTTTAATGTTGTCCTCGGATTGCCTGAATCTTTCTGCAGCAATCTGGAAATGTCTTAAAAAAAAATTATTTTTATAGCTGGAGGATGTTGTTTGGTTCCTCTATCAATCTTATAAGTAGTGTTTGTGGTTAGATTTGCCAACTTTTTCACATTTACTAAGGGTCTCTGTCTGGGAAATAGCTGATTTCCCAGGAAGGGGTTTTAATATGTGTTTCATTTGCTTATCTCTGGAGTTGTCCATCCAGCTGCCTTGCTCCCTTGTACTGCCAACTTTGTCCTGGAATTGAAACAATAGAGATGACAACATGGAAGTGTGTATAACCAAACAGCAATACCAGAAATTAGATGTACAAATTTCTTCTAGAGTAATCATACTGGGGAGCAATGTCCTTATAAAAACAATACTGATGGCTTAGAATTCCTCCAGAATAATTCAGGTGGCCAATCAATGGAGCACTAAGTGTAAGTTCTCCTTTTCTATATGTTCAGGAAGACCAAAGATCTGTCCTTTATTTCAATGTCCATTTATTCAGCAAGTTTTCACTCAGTGTTGTCACGGAGAGCCATGTGTAGAGAACTATGTGGGTGATCAAGTGGGATCATACTTTTTTTTTGGTCAGCCAACCTTGGTACATGTGAATACAGGGTAATGGGATTGGGTCTCTTGTTTACCTTAACAATTGGAGGTTCAAAACTGGTCTTGAGAGTGCTTCCAGATGTGTCAGAGCATTAGAATCAGACATTACTTTGAAGATTAGGATTCATTTTGATGCTAACTTCTGACATTAAGATTTTTCTTTGTTTTTGCATCTTAATAGCTTATAGTCTAGATTTTTTTTTAAGATTTATTTATTTATTCAGATTGAGAGAGAGAGAGAGAGAGAGAGAGGCAGAGACACAGGCAGAGGGAGAAGCAGGTTCCATGCAGGGAACCTGATGTGGGACTCAATCCTGGGTCTCCAGGATCACACCCCCAGCTGCAGGCGGCGCTAAACCGCTGCGCCACCGGGGCTGCCCAATAGTTTATAGTCTTATCTATACTTTGGTAAGCCCAACTGGGATATTTACTGCCTTTTTAAATTTTTCTTCCAGAAAAAAATATTTGACTTTGGTAATTACTGCAAGTTAATAAAGACTTATTTTCTTTTTCCAGGCATTAACATTAGTATTACTGCATAAACAATCGTGAATGAAACTCGTGCCTATTAAAGATCTCACATAACATTATGTGAAGAGTCTTTCATTTGGCCCAAATGTGGGTGGCAGATGAGGAAGTGAATCAGCAGAAGCTCCAGCAAGTTTTCTCCTAAATGATATGATTTTTTTTTAATTAAAAGAATGATTAAACTTTTTTCTTCATTTAGATCCCTTTCCTGCAATAACATTATTCTGGTGCTTTTTACTCACATGCTAAATTTTTTTTGAGCAGTTTTACCTTTAGGTATCAGACAACCAACCATCTAATGAGCTTTCTCTACACTTTATAGTTACATTACTTCTTCATAATGATCTTTGTTAAAAGCTAATATTACCATACTTTTCAATTCTGTGACACAGCCATTATAAGTTGCAGCATTGGTTTAATAAATTTGGAGGAGAAAAAAACTCATCAAAATGATATATTTACTGTAGGATGAATCCTGATTTTAGAAGCATCAAGATATGGAGACATGTGCCTTTTCATTAAGAAAGTATGAGAAATTAATCAGATGCCTCCAAACATGATGAATTCATGTTAGCCATTGGTGCTATTGCCTTCCATACGTGGTTGTTGTTACTGCTGTTGTTATTTTGGTCATGGGAGCCAATATTTTCTACAACTGATTTCTCTGCTTGAGGATTCAGAGCTTGGTCACAATCAAACAAGGTATTATTGTATCAGCAGTTACTTGAGGCTTGTTGAGAATCATATATATTTTATGTGCTTTTTGGTCTTTCCAAAAATCTCAATTGTCCCAAGTTTGTATGACTTAAAAAATTAATTAAGAAAGGCAACTTAAATAGACTATATGTTGAAGTTTTCTTTTATGCCAAAGAGAGTATATGAGACCATAAGAATCTATATAGTCTACTATCTCTGCAGTTCTTTGCTGGCATTCCAGATTTTATGTGTGCCCCCCTAGAATCTCAGGCTTGCATCATGAAACTGAGTTTCTTCTCTACTTTCCAGGCCTTCTTCTCTGGGAACTTCAGCCATTTAAAGAATCACTTTTATGTTTTTACAAATGCTATTTTCCCATGACTCAAAGACAAGTAAAATTCTGCTTTGGAAAATTTCCCTTCCGTGAGCTCGAGGAGATAGTCTGCAGCTCTGGTCTGAGGTCTTCAGATATGCTATATTATAAAGAGCCAAAACCAGATGTTTAATCATCATTGTAGTCTTTTAAATAGAATGAATTAATAGAATGAATTAATTATTATTAATATAATTAACAGAATGAATTTAATGACTCACATATTGTATTGTTTCGTTTTATTTGAAAATATTCTTTGTATGATGCCATTCTTTCCTATATGTGTTGTTCAATTAGGCACAACCCAGAAGAGCTGGATATTCAGTTTCCCTTCTAGCAATAGTCGCTGTTTTCCCTCCATAAATAAGAACAATTAGACCTTTTATTCTCATCCAATTCAACCAAATGCAAGCAGGCAACTTTTCAAGAATTTAAGGTCAGGATCCAATATCTTAACTCCATTTCCCAATCCAATGGGATGCCAGGACCAAAGCTACTTTTGAAAGGGGGAAATAAAAAACTTTGCCCCTGGCCAATTATATTTCCTAGCACTTTAGTAAATTTGAAAATATATGTATAATGAATCACCAGTTGAGAAGTAATTGCTGTTTGGAAGTGATATTGGATCATCAGAGTATCATTTCATGACACCTTGAAGCACTGCAGCTGCCTTAATAGTTTAAAATAATTGTGCATGTCGCTCTAAAAGTTTTTTGTTTAGAGTTTTTATTTAAATTCTAGTTAGTTTAACATATAGAATAATATTGGTTTCAAGAGCAGGATTCAGTGATTCATCACTTCCGTCTAACACCCAGTGCTTATCAAAACAGTGCCCTCCTTAATGCCCATCGTCCATTTAACTCACCTGGCCCTGCCCACCTCCCTCTATCATTTAGTGTGCTCTGAAACTACTCACCCATCAAATTTTTGCTTAACAGGTGGGTTCTCTTTTCATTTTAGTTTTATGAAAGTAGGTAAGTACTCTTTTCTCAATCATTTTGCGTTCCAAACAACCAACTCAATTCACTATGCATAGTGCACAAAGCAAACAAGCAACCACAAACCCTGTGTAAAATGAAGTGTTCATTTGACTCAAAATGGTTCCAGCCTCTAGTTTACATATCATAAAGGAGCTCCTTCCTAGGATTTGGTTGAGGTTTAAAACTTCATTTTCAAGAATTTTGACAGGACTTTAAATCAAGATTCCTTACACATTTCAGTAAAAAGCCTCTGAATAGGTTCCAAGAATAAAATGCTAAATATGTAATTAAATGCATGGCATTTAATTATTTTGTTAAAAAATAATAAAACATTCTTGGTTGGTCGTTTTAGAAAAGAAATTTCAGGCTAGTAAATAATCTTTGTAGTAAATATTCTAACAGATTATATAAAAATGTGCTATTTTACCTCTTGTTGGGAATTTTTAAAAGCACATTAAATTTAACAGCTGTGTTTTCTGTATTCTGTCTTATATAGTCATATTGGTTTGTGGTATGAAATTCACAATTATTCTAGCATTTTAAGTACAACCATTATTATTATTATTATTCACACTAACATTAACTTTTTTTTCTAACATTAATTTTTATGCTGTGGGAAAGGAGAGGCAGAGATTCAGGTGATGCCAAATGCCTATTTAAGTATCTAAAGTTCTAAAGACACTTTAAAACTCAGACATTTTAGAAAAGAAGAATATGCAGTGCGTCTGCACATAAATTCTATAAGGCATATTTTGAATTTTGCAAATATGCGTTCATAAAGATTAAAAAAGTATACAGCATTGACCAACACCAATATAATCATGGGAAAATGCTTTCAAAGTTCCAAAGTAAATATTAGTAAATTTAGCAAGTATGAAAAATTTATTTTATCTTAGTCAAGGTAATGTTGGTAATGCTTCCCTTTGTCTCCTAAATAAGAAAGGGGAATTAATCACAAGGTTTTCAGGAGCAGGAGAGAATGAGTTCTCATTCATTTATGCTTTTCCACGTCTGCGTTCAAATGACTGTGGTATATGAATTATGCCTGACATTGATTTTAGTTATAAAGTAAGAACTTGAAAACATCTCTACTGTTGACTTTGTCAAGGCTTGATTTTTAACATAGATTTTCTTCTAACGTACAATCACATGAAATGTTTGCGCAGAGTTCCATTTCTCCATCTACACTTTCACTGGGTTTCTCTATTCCCTCAACTCATTTATTTATTTATTTCTCTCTTTGGTCTGAAATATTGAATTTAACCTTTCAGGTACTGAGTCTTCTAAGGCTGACTCCTCAGTTCAAAGTATTTTGTGTTTTCTTCTCTTCTTTTCCAGCTTTCTTTTTTCACAGGATACTCAGGACAAAGTCCTTTCCTTTTTGACTTTTTACTCCCATTTCTTGTTTCAGATGAAGAGGAAGCCTCCCCACCTAGCGCCGTGCCTCCAGGTTAGGACTATTCCAACCCCTTACCCTACATTGTAACTTATTGTTAATTGACAGTAAAGAAAAAGAAAAGGTAGAGTACCTTGATAAGACAATGTTTTGCCCTTGCCAACACCAGGAGGGAAAAACTTGACTTTAATGATGATTTTTTTTTTTTTTTTTTTACAAAACGAGAAATTTATTTATTTATTTATTTATTTATTTCTGAAGTAAATAAGATTAGTCGATCTTCGATATAAATTTTAGGGACAAAAATGTTTGTCTTCCATTTCCAGCTATATGCCCTTATTCCCTGTTCTTTAGATATTTGAATTCTTTTATTTTATTATTGTTTCTTAAGTAAGACACATACGTTTTATAGATGCTTTCATAGTTGAAGTTCTACTGATTTTTCCATCCAAGCTGACATCTAGCTCTTTCTATCATGGGGAAAGATGGGGTTTGGGGGAATCCAAGAAGGTTGAAGTCAGCTCTCCATTTTCACTCCTTGCCCATGTATCATCCAAATCACGCTTTCCTTTCAGGTGTGGGTAGTCGGGCCCTGGAAAGAAAAGATTCAGGTGAGCACTCGCCTGGAGCAAGGCATCCCGACCCCATCCTAATCTAGTCACTAATGACCTCATTTCTTGAAGCTGTTTTGATTCTAATCTTTGTTTTATTCCGTTTGTAGCCTTTTTAGCGATCTTTCATTATGTATCCTCTTACAAGAAAACTAATGTATTGAGAAATAATTAATTTTGCATGACACACACACACAAATACAGGAATTTAACCACATATACCACAGATTTATGGTGATTAGAGCTATCAATTTTAGCAGTTAGCAAATACACAGGGATTAAGAAACTAAAAACCTCCATTTTGGGTATGTGCTAAAGTTGGAGAATAATTCACATTTCCATAGACCTTTATTATATTTCAGAAAAACCTTGAAATGCATCTTGTCAGCCAGCAATCACTACAATTTTGTGAGGTCATTCATTCATTCAGCAAATTTGTGTTGAGGACCTACTACAATCCTACTGTGCCTTATGGGCCAGGCACTTTTTTAAAAAGATTTTATTTATTTATTTATTTATTTATTCATGAGAGACAGAGAGAAAGAGAGGCAGAGACAAAGGTAGAGGGAGAAGCAGGCTCCCTGCAGGGAGCCCGATATGGGACTCAATTCCAGGACCCCGGGATCATGCCCTGAGTGGAAGGCAGGCACTCAACCACTGAGTCACCCAAGCATCCCAGGGGCCAGGCACTTTTGCAGGTACTTGTAGGTATAAAAAGGATGCAAACAATACAAGTTCCTTCCCTGGGTTACAAATATGAGTGCCCACATTCATCCTTACTGTGAGTGTCACAGACATACACACACACACCACATACACACACACACACCACCCTTCCCCACACACACCAACACATATGTAACTATGTGTCTACGTTGTATGACTTCATTGTGAAAATGATGATCTCCATGGATAGCATGATTGATACATGAAAACTAAAATAACTAAATGTACATTTCCCTCTTTTCAAGAAACATTAACAGAGGGTTGGCACCCATGCATTTTTTTTCCAGTTACTAAGTGGCTGAAACTGAATGTCTCTCCATTTAGCTCTTGGAGACAGAGGGGATGTCTACTGTTCTCTCTCCTGCCGTCCTCACTGGAATTGACTACTGATTAATACCAGCTAAGCTCCTGGAGTGCATCCTAGAAAATGAAAATAAGCTTCATTTTCAGCTTCTCTCTTTTCACGGGAAAGCCTCAGAGAGTTGATGTTTCTTTTTTCCATTCCTCCCCTCTTGCAGGATGCATTTAGTGTTTTTGAACTTTGTGCCTGCAGGTCATGATCCGTTCCTTAACTGTTGAACTATGGCCTCATTTAAGCAGCCCTCATGGAATTATCTGATCACATAACGGCAAGGAATCTAGAAATACCAGGCCAGCTTTGGGTGTCTGACTTTTCCCAGTTGACCAGCAAAGTGACTCATCCCTTTTGTCTTTTCCAGTTGTGTTGTACCCATGCGACACTTTACAGACATACCCCTGACATGACATGGTACTGCCTTAATGTACCTGCCACCATCATGTGGCAGGACACAGGCAGGATGGGGAAACAAAGCAACCATGGCTGCCAACACACACAGAGTAACAACTTACCTGAAAAGTTTCATGATTTCTAGGAGTAGAAAATGGTCTTTATCCCATCATGAAAGAGGCAACCCTGTAAGAACGGGACTCTGTCACTATACTGATGGCTGCAGGGGCGATGGATGGAAGGAATGAGGTTATATTTACCCAGGTTTATTAGACAAAGAAAAGCTTCACTGTTGATGAGGACAGCACCCCAGGTAAGTTTGCCTAGGAGGAATGTGTCCCCGAAATGATCTTTTTTCCTCCTTTCTGCTCCTTAGAGTGGTCTCTTGGTGAATCACCTGCCGGAGAGGAACAAGACAAGCAGAATGCCAATTCCCAGCTGTCCACCCTGTTTGTGGAAAAGCCTCAAACGGGATCGGTGAAAGTTGGTGAGTGCCAAGCATTAAATCCTGCTTTTCTTTTTAGATGGAAGTGAAATTCACATCACATAAAATTTACCATTTTAAAGTCAATAACCAGCAGCTCTCAGTGTTGCACAACCAGCATCTCGATCTAGTCCCCAAATATTTTCATCACCCCAAAGAGCAACCATGTACCCCACTATCCCATTACTCCCCACCCCCCGCCCCCAGCCCCTGGCAACCACTGATTTCTTTGTCTCTGTGGATTTCCCTATTCTGTATATTTGGTCTAAATAGGATCATACAGTACACGACCTTTTGTGTCTGGCTCCTCTCCCTTACCATAGAGTTTTTGAGGCCCCTCCAAGCTGTAGAATGAATCAGTACTTCATTCGTTTTCATGGCGGGATACTATTCTGTTGTAGTCATATACTAAATCTTGCTTTTTATAACCAGAAAAGGAGAGTGACAGCTAGCATCTCAGTGACTTTTAGCACATAGTAGCTGAGTGCCTGGACCCTGGAGCCAGGTTGGGTTCACATCAGTTTCCTCATCTGTAAAATGGGGACAGTCCCTATGAAGTACTTTGAATAGCACCTGGCGTATCTCAGAGCTGTGAGCCAGAGTTTGCTGTCATCATGACATGTTCATCCCATAAGATGGTTACAAATCTGTGCACGTGCTATATGATGATGGGTAGTATCTCAGAGGAAACAAGTGGGACAGAGGGCTCAACTTTGGAGATACTCATTCAAAAAACAGTGCTTGCGCACCTCCTGCTTTAGGTGCTGTGCTGAACACTGAGTATAACATGTGCACCTTCAGAACATACAGTCTTAATGGGAAGAACACACAACAGGAAATCAAACAAACAGATAATCACAAAAGCCAAGTGCCATGAAGGAAATAAACAGGGTGGTAAGTTAGAGAGGACTTAGGGGTCTGGGAATTTTGATGAAATAAATTTTTATGAGGAATATGTTGTGAGGAGAACAAGTAAGCACATAGCTGACTGATCATGTCCTAAATTACTTCTTTCAGCTCTAGAATATAGGAGCACACCACATATAGATGGAAATATTTGCTCCCTGGTGTTTCTGGAAGACATCAAAGTGCTGGGCTAGAGTTTTAATGTCCTTGGGACCCAATCAATCAATACAAATTGATAGGTTTATTTCTAAAAGGTTAGCTTCATTTAGTCATATTTAGTCATGTAAGTCCAGATTTCCCATCATCTTATCTAATAAAAAGGATGGAAGAAATCCATACATTCGTGAAGCTTTCCATTTTTATTTCATGTATACATGATAAAGCCAAACAGCAACTAGCTCCACTGGTTGACCTGTTTCTCCTTTTCTGCCTCAGAAACCTCAAAAGCAGAACAAGTTGGAGTATCCAAAGAACTCCTAGGGCATGCATTAAAAAAAATCAGGGCACAATGTCATACCATAGTCTGTACTGTGCAATCCTCTGTAACTCCTTCCCAAACAAATGGCAATTTTGAAGCCACAGTCTGAATCATTTGTGCTTTCTCTAGGTGAAAATATCACCTTTATAGCCAAAGTCAAGGCTGAAGATCTTCTTAGAAAACCCACCATCAAATGGTTCAAAGGGAAATGGATGGACCTGGCCAGCAAAGCTGGGAAGCACCTCCAACTGAAGGAAACCTTTGAAAGGCAAACTCGGGTATGACCCTTAACTCCTGGGGCATGGCTGGGTCATTCCTTCTGTAGGGAGTAAAGGTCACTGTCAGGGTCAGCTTTGAGAGATTTCAGTCCCAGAAAATTCTCTAGAGTTACCATCCCTAGTGTCGACATTTAGGCAAGTGTCCCTGCCGTGCCAGGAGCTAGGGAGCACATTGGCCCCTCCTGTGTTGAGAACACTGGGCTGGAATGCCCGGATATAGACAGAACTCTAAGCTAATACTGAGGAATTTGAAAACCATCCAAACATGGTAGGTTCTTTCTGTCGGCAAGGTGGGGTTAAAATATGCCGGATGCATTTTATTGCAGATGTATACATTCGAGATGCAGATCATCAAGGCCAAAGAGAACTATGCGGGAAACTACAGGTGCGAGGTCACCTACAAGGATAAGTTTGACAGCTGCACATTCGATCTTGAAGTACACGGTAAGAGAGTCTTCTTGCCTGGATAGATGTGGGTTTTTTTCATGGCATGTGAGGGGATAGAGGAGGAGAAGTTCACTTGACACTACGAGATTTTGAAAATAAAGTTTTCTTTCAAACTATGTGTTTCTGATTGTGGTAGTATGATCAAGCCCACTGAGTTACATCGCTATGAAGCAATTTTAAAGTGGAATTTCAGGGATTTTATTGCTAAGTATCTCTTCTCCATGCTATCTATATTTCCTCAACCTCCCAGATGAGGGCTGATGCCATTTATTTTTCTTCTACTGAACATAACTGTTTCCTTGGGTCCACTTATTCCCACCTGAGTTTGGGGATAAGTTCATACAATACAAGGATGTCCAGGATTCCCAGATGGCCAAAGAGTAGTGTAGAAGAGAAGGATTTCTCTTATAAGGACCAATGTCAGATGGGGAAGTTCTTCATCCATAGGTTCTGTGTAGTGCTCAGAGTGAATTTAATAGGAATAAATGTAAAGATGTACATGTAGATTGGGGTCGGGGGGAGCACTTCTATAAGAACACAAAGAGAAAGTTGACTTGACAGCAAAGATCATAAATTTAAGGTGAGTCCAAAGTATGGTAAAGCTACAAGAAACAGAGTTGGTGTAATTTAATGCTGAACCATTACAAGGTTTAGGAAATAACACTACTCTCTGCAACCTGGTACTCGTTCCACATGTGGAGTGATGTCTGTGGCCATGGGCACCGTACATCAATCTGGATCTCCTTTGGAGTGGTACCCGGTAGGATGAAGAAGGCAGAAACCACACCCCAGGCAGCTGAATGTGGTGTGAAAGAGGCCAGGCATGCACAACTTATAAAAAGGGGAAGTGCTGTCACACAAGAGTATTTCAGACAAATTAGTCTATAGGTAGGAATTAGGAGGAGGTGAATTTTTTGTCTTAATTTTAGCATGAGCTCTTTCATTAAAGTTCTGTAAACAGCCTGGGAAAAATGAGATCCCCCCATTTCAAGAGACATCAAATGAAGGCTGGGTGATCCTGGAGGTGCTGTGGAGATTTCTGTGTTGAGTGGGAATCTGGTGCCTAGATGTGCCTCTTCAGCCTGGCCAGGCATCTCTGAGAATCACCTGAAGGGCTGTTGAAAGAGTATTGATTTCTTGGTGCCTGTCCCTGATCTCGTGAATCCAAATCTCCAACAAGGAGACCAAGAAGCTGTTTTTTTTTTTTTTTTAAGTTCTTCAGGTGATTCTAGTGGGAATGACAACTGGATATAGTAGCCAGTAGCTCCTGCAGCCCCACATTGATTCTGTGTGAGGGAGGATGAGGAATGATACCTCAGTGGCTCAGCCATCTGGAGCAGAGCCATCCCCCAGCCCTTCTTCACCTGGCATTCCTTACATCTGAAGAATCCTCCACAGCCTGCAAAGGAACTGAGCACAAAATTGCCTATGTAATGGGTATTTATTTTATTGTTTTCTTTCCTTTCTTAGAATCTACCGGGACTACTCCAAACATTGACATCAGATCTGCTTTCAAGAGAAGGTAACTTTGAAAGGGGAATGTAGGTAGCTTTTATATAACGTGCAAGTGGAGGGTTTTTCAAACCACATATTCCCTTCCTCTACACTCTGTATTCCAAAGCAAGCACCTCTTCACTGTAGCCAAACATGCTGTGTGCCCAAAGGTTAGCGGTCTAGAAAAGCCATAGGTTTAACATCAAATCAAGCATATACTGATCATGTTTTAGAATATTCTTGTCAGAGTGAGGCTCCTATTTTTTCAGGTTTTACAGTTGCCTCATAAAAACATACTCTTAATGTCTTCATGTGCGGCTCTTTCTTAATTGCATTATTTTCCACCAGATGATCAAGGAAGTTATATAATAATATAGCATCAGTTAAGTCATGTCAGAAAACTTTTATCCTAAGTGCTTTTTCATTTAGAAATGACATGGAGCTACTGAACCATGTATCCAGAAAATCACAATTAAGTAGCTACTCATCGAAGTTAGCACTATTTAAATATGGGATTGTTAGATGAAAGACCACTAGGTCTGCTAGAATAACAAACACTGCAGAAAGACGAAATATAGATACCTATTTGATTTGTTTTGCAATTGCCAAGGCTGAAAAATGGGGGGCGAAGGGACAAAGAAGAAAAATGAAAAAAAAAATCGAGTATGACACATGTAACTAGCCCCTTCCTGAATTATTTTACTCTCTGCACTTAATTTTTCCTAATGTAAGTTCATTTGTGACAGCAAATGTTTTGCTCTTCTTAAGACTGAATCCACTTAGCTTTGTTGAATAAGGAAAGTCATTACAAACTATCATAGAGCAATGATTTAATCCATTAATAAAAGGTATATTTCTCTCCTAAATTATGAATAAATGAAAATTTTAATGGCTTAAAAATGTATGTAGCATTACCTGATCAATCAATTGGTATTTTTTAAAGTCATAACCTTAATCCCTCTTACTTTCCTTCCACCTTCTCTTCATGTCATGTTCAGCAAATATGTATGATCCAATAATATACTCATCCAATGTACAAGCATATTCTAACACAGGGAGATGTAATCTACTAAATTTTTTTATTTCAAAGAATGCAAATGGGTTTACTTCAAAAGTCTTCTCTACCTGCTATTAAAGAAATTTTGAAATCACATTATTTGAGTTTACTTCTTACAAACTTATGTGATACACACGCTGTTTTTTAAACCTGCAGACTCTTTTCTTAGAAACCATAACTAACATTTGTAAAGAGCAGGAAATAAAATCTTCATTAAAAAATTAAACATGTAAGTATGTAGTGCCATTTAAATGTCAGCTCCATAGCTTCTATTTTCTATGAAATTATGAAGGTGGTTGCATGCCTAATGTAAGATGCATTTCTCAGTAGGAAAGCACTCCTAGTATAGAGCTCATCAATAATTCAAAGACGAATTTTTGAAAAATGCATTTTAAAGGGCATAAATGTTAACAAGAAAACAAAAGGTTTAGAATGATATCCCTTTAAAACGGAAAGGAATGCATCTTTTTAAAAAAGTTCTGCACTAGCTTCATTTGTACTTTATGTTGGTACTGCATTATCTGACTGAACTACCAATGGACACAAAGAAGTTACCTTTGAATATAAGCTTCGCACTTATATATTTGACACTGGTATACTTCGTTCTCCAAGCCAATCTCTGACATGAATAACAGAGATCAGCAAAAGTCCTTTGCTTTTTATGCAGGTATGTTTCTAGCACCCCCAACTTGGAAAAACAAAGTACTTTGTGTTGCTTGGCTCAAGCGCATTTGTGTTACTCTGTTTTAACACAAATCCAAGCAGTTTCATATATGCAATCTACAAAAATGTGTCTCCTGAAATTGCAGAGTAACACAAGCTCCTCACATTTACTTTTCCACAAGTACATGCTCCAGAAGTTAAAATGTCACTTGTGTGAAAAGAGATAGTTTGTGTGGATTTAGTCTGATGACTTGTGTGCCAGTACGAAATTGCATATACGTTATACGTAGTGTTTGGGGGAAACTGATATGTATGTATATGTCTCAGCATTAAACCCAGATTTGCTTTTCTTTTGTTAATGACAGTGGAGAAGGTCAAGACGATGCAGGGGAACTTGACTTTAGTGGTCTCCTGAAACGTAGGTGAGAACCGAGCAATGGAGTGAGGCGCTGTGGCCTGGAAATCTTTTAGACACCCACTCAAAGAACTCAAGTTTAAAGTGGATGTTTTTCGGAGAATTTCTCATTCCTTAAAATGTGTTTGCTTATAGAACATATAACACAGAGTTGACTAAGAAAGAGACAGAGAAACTACCGCCTACTAATCTGCTAAATATTTTAGCTGATGTTTTTTACCCTTCTTTTCAAATCTTTCATGAGTCTTCACATACTTTCTCAGTTGGGGATGAGAAGATCTGAAAACTGAAGCAGACAACCCTAATACCTAGAAGCCTCTGATTTCTCTGATGATTTCTATCATTTCAATCATGATTCCTTGGCATGATCAAATAAATAAAGACTTTATTCTCCTGCCTTTGATATTTTACCAAAAAATCAGTTTCACAAATTTGGTAAAAGTCTCTGTAGGTATATATGTGTGTGTGTACATACACACACACACACACACACACACACATATATATACATATATAGTACTTTCTATGCATATGTACTTTATATGTACTATATATATATATATGTATGTATATATATATAGTAAAGGCAGATCTACTTTAAAATAGTGTTTATGTTTACCATACTTCACCAAATCTAAGACATTTTAATATATACCTGTATTTCATAAAATCACTAAGCTATGAAAAATTGCTCCAGAGAGTTTATTATGACACACTATTTATCATTTATTATGACACACATGCTTATTTAAGATGTTTAAATATATACCTGTATTTCATAAAATCACTAAGCTATGAAAAATTGCTCCAGAGAGTTTATTATGACACACTATTTATCATTTATTATGACACACATGCTTATTTAAGATGTTTAAAATGTCAAAAATATGCATTTTAGAAGAAATAAAATATAGTTATAAAATGGCAATATTTAGCACTCTCATTCACACTCCCTTAACACTGTTCTCTTACAATAAAACTTGTAGATTTCATTAGGAATATTCAGTACATAACCATTTTATAGGATTTCTGACCATATATGCAAGCATATGTAATCATATATCTGTTATACATAAAGCTATGCATATATTTACTATAGTGCAACAAAAAGAACTTGATTTTTGCAGGGATTTTATTTAAGTACCAAATTTGTGAATAAATAATAAAACTATGATTCTAAATTAATAATATATAATATTGATATCAGTTTTCATTTAGCTTTTCAGGTTTGCTTTTTATTACTTTTAGTGCCTTCTATGGTTATAAGGAAACATATAAATATATTTCACGACAGATTACAAGTAGTAATAAACTGGACTTGTGCTCATTCTCAGTTTAGTTGAATGGCTTTATCCAGGTCCCTATGAATGAAAAATTCCTCCAGCTCTAAACATGTAGATTGAGAACAGAAATATTAACCAGTGCAGTTTATTAATTACCAATGACTATCAGCCGATCAAGAGACCTTGGCAGTACCAAATACCTCTTTTTCTCTTTGGATACTTCAAATAAGCATTAGTCTCAATAATATTTATTAATTACCCAAATTTATTTAAAGCAATAGTACCTGAAGTGACACTCAGTGAACCTTAACCTTCCTCATTCTACAGGTGAGAAACCAAAGACCAGAAATGTCAGGTGACTTACCCTGAGTCACACAGTGAATGAAAGACAGAGCAGGAACCTAAACCCAAGTTTCCCTCTGAGTCAGCCCATAAGAAATACCACCTAAGAAATACTACTCTAAATCTGTTATGGAAGTTGGTGCTTCAGTTCATAACACAATCGACACTTTGGGAAGAGAAGAGAATATGTCTTTCTTTTCCCTCTCTCTCCTGCAGTCATTTACTCAACCAGGAAAGCACTAAATGCTTTCTTCACAGTGACTTCCAGTGCCTAGCACACAGAAAGGACAATGTAGTGGTAAAAACATGGATGTGGGTCTCAATTCTCCCAGTTGTCAACTGCATGACTTCAGTCCAATTACATGTCCTCTCTGAGATTTGTTTTCCACACTCGTAAACGTAGAGAACAAAAACTAGTTAAATCGGTTATGTAAGAGGCTGGCTCATGGCAAGTGTCAAGTATTCACTCCCACCAAAAATGTGACATTTTCCCTCGAAGAGCCTATATTCATAAAAAAGACATAATATACAGGCACGCATACACATATATGAATCAATCACAATGTGATACAACAGATTATTAAAGTCCATGCTCTGATCAAGAAGGAAAAAGAACAGACTACCAGTAGTTTGTAGAGTAAAAGAAATCTAATGAATGATTGAAATGAACAAAGAAAAAAATTATTAGGAAAAAATGGGCAAAAAACTGGGCAGTCAACATGTCTCCAGTTCTCATTTTCTTTACATCCCCTAATTATGATGTTGACTCATAATTAAATTGTTGTTAGCATAAGAATATATTCATTTAATATACTCTACTAATATACCAGTGTAACTTTAGAAATCACTGTGTTTCCCTACTAATTTGTGAATTGCATGTGTTTTCATCGTGATAACGACACCGTTTCTACTCTTCCAAGAGTGTGTGGCAAAATCCCCATCAGCATAAACGTCTTTACAACCAACATCTTTCTACAACAAAAGATCTCCCTGCCCTGAACAAAGCCAGAGTATTTCAAACAGACATTAGCTAAATCAGATTAAATCTATTAGGTAGTCTCTTGTTATGGGATTTGACCTATATATATGTATGTGTATATGTATATATATATACTTGAAAGTTTTATTCTATATAAAATTTCTATAATTGCTCTGTTCTTTACTAGGACCATCAAGTTATAGAAATTTTGATGTAGATGAAAGTACTGTGAATCTGATATAGGTCTATCCCAATGCTTGAAAAAGAATCAGTGATGCCTATAGAATTTGAATTTTTCTCCCTGCTGAAATTTAACATAACCATGCAGATAGGGTCATGTGCAGCCCTCATGGTAAGTAAAGATATGTGCTGGATGAGTTTAGATAATGCTACAGGTGGGAGCCCTGACCTCACATTGTAGTAAAAAATAATGAATACTTCCTGCAACTTGGAATTGAATTAAGTAATGGAGAGAAAAAGAAGGAGTAGGTAAGAGGTCCCTGGTGTGTATATAGTTTGATAAGTTTGATAAGATTAAGAACATGGTAGGGTGAGGTGTATTTTGGTTTTATAATGAAAAAAAAATGGTGAGGATGATCAGTTTGATGAATCTGCCAACAAAACTGACATGAAATCACACTGAAAATGATATTTATATTGGCATCCCTTATATAAATATTCACCTCGTGGATCTAGATATGCCTTAGTGTTTGACTTATGCTTCCTGCTATCTATTTTAATCTAGTTTGGTATCTTGGAATCCTTTTACCAGGGTCAGGAGGATGGTGGAAATGTGTATGTAATTCTTCTTGGTTGAAGTATGAATTTAACACAATGTAATTTGGTATATTTTTATAGTTTGGGGACTATGTTTAGGCTGGAATATGACAAATATAGCCTTAATAAAGCGGTTGAAGAAACATCAAAGAGACTTTATATAGGCACATACAGACACATTTTAATTGCAATTCTCCAAGACTGCCTACAAAATATTTAAAGAATGTATCTGAAATTTAGACTGCTTTCAGGTGGTAGACCTACTAGGCGTTGCAAATTATTACCAATATTCCAACTTCAGGACAATTTTCTTAAGCTTTCAATTTGCCTGTATTAATAGAGGCTGTAGTTATTATTTCAGTGATATGAATATACTTGTTTCTCAAGTTTTAAAATTTTAATTAATTAATTTTAAGGAGGCACCACACCCAACGTGGGGCTTAAATTCATGACCTTGCGATTAAAAGTGCTCTACTGACTGAGCCACCCAGGTGCCCTATGTCTTAAGAGTTACATTTTCCTCATGGTGTTCCCTAGTCCTTCCCATAAAGGTCACTGATGGACCCATGACCTCTCACTTCCTTTCATTTTTCCAGATTTGCCTCAGCATCCTCCTTCACTGGGTGCACAGACTTACATGACAATGTAAATTAGATATTGAGAAGTCATCCTTGCCTAACGCCACCCTAAATTCTATGTTAATATTTATATTCTCCTCCCCTTCACTAGGATTACAATCTGCTATTTCCATTTAAAAAATGCGGAAACAGGTGTAATTAATGTGACAATGCAAACATATGTAACCATCATTTGATAGCATGATAGCATGAATCTGTTTTCACATTGATGTTGACCAGTTTTCCTGGAAAATCATATCACATTATTCACCGGAAGTAGTCACTAAAACATTTCCAAATTAACCTGATGAAAATAGTCAATTATATCTTTTTTAAAAAAGATTTTATTTATTTATTCATGAAAGACACAGAGAGAGACAGAGACACAGGCAGAGGGAGAAGCAGGTTCCCTGCGGGGAGCCCCATGTGGGACTCGATCCCAGGACCTTGGGGTCATGCCCTGAGCCAGAGGCAGATGCTCAACCGCTGAGTCCCCAGGTGTTGTCCCCAGTCACCTATATAAAAAAAAAAAAATCAGAGCTATTTAGCCAGCAAAGGAAATTTTTTTGTTCAATTTAAATTACATTTTGCATTAACCCTAGGCTCTTTCCCTAAAGAGTGTTTATTCTTGAGTTTTTTTTTCATTTATTGGTTTTAAAATAAGAACAGACAAGTATACTTTAAATTTTATATTTTTCTAGCCATATATATTTTTTATATTTTCTGTATGTTCCTTAGTCAGTGATCAAAATTTAGGGTCATAATTTTGATAATTACACTAAGAAGTTACTCCCCCCTTGTTCATTGGAACTTAGCCATTTGCTTTAGAGTTTAACATTCATATTTTCATAATTCATATACAACCTGCCTTAAAAAAATTCAAGACAGTGCTTTAAGACGAAATATGAGAGGATTTTTTGCTTCAAACTTCTCCTGCCAACTTAGAAAAAACTGTCTTTTAAAAAGTGAATGTATCCACAAAAATCGTATTTCAAAAAAAAGAAAACCTGGCAGTTTCAATTTCTTGGTAGAAAAAAAAAAACAGCAAAAAATCATTAGTGTACACATTTACTAATACAGTAGGGAAAATCCTAAGGTGTTCCCTAGTCCTAAGGTTTGCGAAATCCTAAGGTTTAAAAGACCTATTTGTACTGTCTTCCTATATAGCTAGGATGTGTACATTAACGAAGGTAGAAAGAGATCATTTTCCTTTCATAGATCAGTATTTAAATCTTCTCATTCTCAACCCACTTTTCAAAATGATTTCCCTACCCATGTCCCGGATAACAAGGGATCTTAAGTTCCTCACAAATTCACCTTCTCTTTAAACTTCCAAGTGAAAAGAAGTAAAGACATAACCAGAATGTCTTCTGCTATCTTCCTAAAATTATGTTTTTAACTAAAAGCGACAATGCTAATGTAGGCGCGTACCCCTGATCCCTGGCGGCCTGGCAGGAGCGTACCCCCGATCTCTAAGGGCCTGGCAGGAGCGGACCCCCGATCTCTAAGGGCCCGGCAGGCGCGTACCCCTGATCTCTAAGGGCCCGGCAGGCGCGTACCCCTGATCTCTAAGGGCCTGGCAGGCGCGTACCCCTGATCTCTGGCGGCCCGGCAGGCGCGTACCCCTGATCTCTACGGGCCTGGCAGGAGCGTACCCCCGATCTCTAAGGGCCTGGCAGGAGCGTACCCCCGATCTCTACGGGCCCGGCAGGCGCGTACCCCTGATCTCTAAGGGCCCGGCAGGAGCGTACCCCCGATCTCTAAGGGCCTGGCAGGAGCGTACCCCCGATCTCTACGGGCCCGGCAGGCGCGTACCCCTGATCTCTAGGGGCCCGGCCGTGTCCCGGGCTGCGGGCATCCCCCAGCCAGGCTTCACGCGCAGCGCTTCCACCGCTGAGCCAGGAAGTGGGTCCCGCTGGCGGCCCGCGAGGCCGGGGCAGCTCCTGACTCGGGCCCGTCCCGGGTAGGGAGGTGAAGCAGCAGGAGGAGGAGCCCGAGGTGGACGTGTGGGAGCTGCTGAAGAACGCGAACCCCAACGAGTACGAGAAGATCGCCTTCCAGTATGGCATCACCGACCTGCGCGGCATGCTCAAGCGGCTCAAGCGCATGCGCAGGGTGGAGAAGAAGAGTGCAGGTGAGCGCCCCCGGGCGGGGCTGCGGGGCTGCGGGGCAGCGTCCTCCCAGCTAGCGGGGACGCGGGGACGGGGAGGCGGGGACGGGGCGGCGGGGGGGGGGAGGGTGCGGTACAGGCGTTCCCCTTCCTTTCCTGCTCCCGGGCCTCAGGCGACGCGGGTCACGGCTCCGGGCATCTGGGCATCTGTAGCCGTGAGGGTAGACGGGAGCCGGCGAACGGTCAAACCTCACGGGTACCACGTAGAACGTACTGGAACATCCGTATCTTCGCTGCCCCTGGGAGTTTCACGGGGCCCCTTTCTCCAGCCTCCACATCGCCCTCCCTCTCAAATTCTTGATTCTTACCTGCGCAGAGTAGATGTTCCTTGGTTTGACCCTCATAGTCTTGCACCAATTTCATGGGAGGCGGGGAATCCACCTCTCACCCTGATGCGGATACCAGAAGGTTCTGGAAAATAGCTGTGCTGCTCTCTAGGGATCTCAAGTGACTGCATTTTGTTGTGGTTTTAAATATCTTTAAAAAAAATACTTTGAGATGTTGCAATTTAAATTAAAATTTAATTTAAAAAATGTTTTTAAAAAATACGTTTTAAATTGATTACGTGCTCTTCCAAATTTCCTGTACCTTGTTGGGTCAGTTACCCGTTTTGTGATGCATGAAGGGAATATCAATCCTATTATTGTTCATTATTTCTTAACGTCCCAATAGAATTTATGTTTTCACTTATTTGGGTACCCAACCCGGGTGCCCAAATAGAATTTAAAGTCTCTCACCACCTTTTTTTTTTTTTTTTAAATCTACCCATTATTTCTCAACCCCCTGTAAACTGGTGGAGCAATTAGGCCCAGAGAAATGTAGAAGTGTCTTGTTTTTGCTTTGTTTACAGAACTCAGCTATTCCCACTATTTTGAAACTTCAAAACTTTTAGAAGTGTTGTCCTTGAGAGTCACAAACATGTGAATGCCAAGCTGACATCTCTTTTCTCCACACTGGCTGATCTAATTCTTACCACTTAGCTCTGAATTGAGGTCTTGAGGTATAGGATAAATAACTTTCTTTAAAGCTAGTGTTTACTGTGTTAAAATACAAGGAAGTGAGCTTATTTAAGCAATAGTATAACAAAGTTGGGATGATGGAAATGCAAGCATAAAAACTCCATGAGGCATTACACACTTGTATTTTCCAAACTCTCTAAATGAGTATTATCATTAAAATCAAGGAAAAATAATTAAATTAAGAAAAGAAGTTAACATCTGCTTAGGACCTTTCAAAGATAATATATTTTTTAACTACTGTGTCCTCTGTTATTTAAAATGTTTTGAAATCCTGAGTTATAGTTAGGAAACTATTTAGGTAAGGAGTGTTTTATTTATCTTTATTTTTTTTAAAGATTGTATTATTTGAGAGAGAAAGTGAGAAAACGAGTGGGGGGGAAGGGCAGGGGGAGAAGGAGAGGGAGAAACAGACTGCCCACTGAATAAAGAGACTGATGCAGGGCTCTATCCCAGGACCTTGGGATCATGACCTGAGCCAAAGGCAGACACTTAACCAACTGAGCCACCCAGGTGCCCCTGTAGGAGTGTTTTAAATGTGTCATTATTTGGGCAAGTTTCCACAATACAAAAATTTTGATAAGCCTACTATTTCAATTAGTCAAAGGCATTCTATTTAATTTGATGAGTCATTGAATTTATCTCATAAACTCTGTGATTAAAAAAAAAAACTTCCTGTGACATACATAAGTACAAAGATAGTGCCCTTGATTCTGATAGTAGTCATGCCAGGAGAATAGGCATGTTCTTCAAGTTCAGTTTCATTTAGGTGCTTTATAATTTCCTGAAGAATTAGGACAATCATTTTTAAAGTCTCGTCAATAATTCTTTTTTTCCAATTTTTATTTTTTCCTTTTCCCCCCATTTTTAAAAATTTAAATTCAATGAGCCAACATATAGTAAGTGTACCATTAGTTCCAGAGGTAGAGTTCAGTGATTCGTCAGTTGCATAGAACACCCAGTGCTCATCCCATCACGTGCCCTCCTTTATGCCCATCACCCACTTACCCCATCCTCCCACCTACCTCCCTCTAGCAACCCTCAGTTTCTTTGCTCTTCAATAATTCTTATGTTTCTTTCAAAAACATGTGGATTCTCTTCAATTTTTTAAACCATCTTATCATATATAAATCAACACTGAATTCTAAAACATAGAGGATACTTTGGAAGATTCCTAATTTTTTTCTACTTCGAGTCTCGAATTTTCATTTAGTTTTAGGTTCTTATACATACATCAACTATTTAAATTCATAGCATGTGTGTGCACATATTGACATAGTTTTGTTTTTTCTCTCTATCAGCTTTTGCAAAAATTCTTGATCCTGCATATCAAGTGGATAAAGGAGGCAGAGTAAGGTTTGCTGTGGAACTGGCAGACCCAAAGTTGGAGGTGAAATGGTATAAAAATGGTCAAGAAATTCGACCCAGTACGAAGTAAGTGGGCTTTGCAAATACTCAGGGATAGCTATATAAATCAAACAGTAATTTGACTTAATTTTCTGTAAATAAAAACACATTTTAGTTATGCCTTTTTAATGCAAAATCAGATGGAGGGAGAATAAAAACTTTTCATAGATTTTGGAACCATTAACATTATAGTGTTATATAAATAAAACCTTGTTTTATGTTTTAATTCTATACAAACTATTTTTGAGTGATTCTAGTTCTAGCTTTGTGTCAATATATGTTATATGTGATTATTTCAGAGCATTGCCAAACTTCTCCCAATTTTTAAAATAAAACTTTGAAAAATTTGAAATACATACTTGATAAACCAACTGGAAATAACACCTTATAATTAGAGAACTTTTGTTTTTACAAAAGAGTATCTTAAAGCCTGTGTTTTATGTTTTGGCCCTCTCTCAAAGGAAGGAATCAGACTAATCCCTGATGTCTGATGGTATCGCTAGTTTATTATGAAACTGCTTCAAGAGAGCCTTCTCAGCCTGAGAGATTTTCAACTCCAGTGTATTTTTTTAAGTTAACAGGAGCCACATGCACATTTATAAAAAGACTTTAATCCTGAAAATCTGTCGCTTCTGGAGTACAATTAGGTGGTTTCCAATTTCTTAGTGGGGCCATGCCTGCAGAGTGACTTTATGATGATAATGTTTAGTCTGATAAAAATCTCTTGAAAGTGGCTTGAATTTACCAAAAACATAATTTTAATCAGTTATCTTTATTTAGAAAATGTTGTGTAATGCTTTATTCTTAAAGTCTTCAATTTGGGAATTTTCCAAATGAGAACTTTTTCATCAGTCTGTTATAATGCCTTAATATACTCATTCATAATCCAGATCACAGACAATTAAATTTTGTGATATTCCTGGCTTTTAGTTTTTTGTTTCCAAACACTCAAGTTCTTTTTTAGTAGGTGGTTACTGTGATGTGACAACACTAGTTCTTAAACTCAATTAAAAGGCCATCACATTCTATAAAATTACTGCCTATGTTAGTGATTAAGTTCATATTACTGCTTAGACTGTATGATCACTTATTCACCTAACAAAATCTATGTGACATCTCACTAGGCAATGAGTGGGATCAATGAATCAATGAATAAGATTGATCCCTCTCTACCTATAAACTAAATGAACTGGTCATTTAAAAAACTGTACAGAGTTCCAAATCTCTCTGACAACCTCAGCCAAGCCTATTTTCCAACAATAGGTTAAAAAATTAAATAGTAAATATATTATTACTGATTTGTAGTGGAAATTAAAACCTTTTATAAAAATACAGAAATTAAATATTATGTATAAAGAGGCATATGTATTAAATTATGTGTTATAAAGATAACACGTGTTTCATGTTTTGTGTTAACTATGTAAGATGTGCTACATAAATGGCAGATCAAAATTATATCCCTGACTTTTAAACATTACTGAATTATAAGCCAGATTTGCTGGTAATAAAGGAAAGAATAAAGTCAAGGTCACAGACTGTTCTCTCCCTCCTATTTAAAACAGATACATCTTTGAACATAAAGGATGTGAAAGAATCATGTTTATCAATAACTGTGGGCTGACGGATGATTCAGAGTATTATGTGACAGCTGGTGATGAGAAATGTTCCACTGAGCTCTTTGTGAGAGGTAAAGTGAGATTTCTTACTGTCGTCTTCAATAGCCTTGGGCGCTCCTTCTCCCAGGGATAGTGATCAAAATGAGCATGACAAGGTGAGCTCTTGAGCTCTAGAGCAGAGGTAATAGGATCTCTAGAAGTGGGTCAGCCTGGGTGTTAGGTTGGCTCTGAGTGGAAGCTCCTTTACACTGGCGGTTATTGTATAGCCTACTTAATCTTCAAGTTTGCTGAAGACTAGAAAGGCTGAGGGGAGAAAAAAACAAACTGGTGAGTCAAAATGCCCCATGTTTTTGATTCAAGCAAGCGATATACAATTATTCTTAGTTATAGCTTCTGGAACCCAACAAGCTCTACTGGATAATCCTCATTTTGTACATTCAGCTGATCACAAAGAGATTTCTCTAGAAACCAGCTTCACTAGTAAAAGGGTATCAGAGGCTGACACTGAGGTTGCGGAAGATGATCATTTACTAAAACATTGTGTCCCTGAGGCCCTCTGAATACAGACCTATCATCCACCTAGAACCAGAATCAAAGAATCATAGTTACCAATTCTCCTTCATCAGACATGTCTACCACTTGATTTCATATTTGCCAGAAGAAGGATATTTGATATGTGTTTTGTCTGCTCTCCAGAACAATAATTGATTTGATTTGAAGAGTTCTGAGAAAATTGGGAAAGCCCCACCCAGGGTTGCCAGCTATTTTGAAAAAAAAAAAAAATGTAAAAAAAAAAACCCAACCTCACCAAACATCTACCATCATCTAACATAGCCCTATGGTAGATGACACTTTCTTACTGTTGGTCTTTCATCTGTGAACAAATCTGTGGTCATGAGCAGGTTTTGGACATTTAATGATTCTGATTCTCCCTTTTTTCACACTAGAGCCTCCAATTTTGGTAACCAAACAGCTGGAAGATACGAATGCTTACTGTGGAGAAAGAGTGGAATTAGAATGTGAGGTGTCTGAAGACGACGCCAATGTGAAATGGTAAATAACTTTCCAGACGTCTATCTATTTGTAATAGATTAAAAAAATGTGCCTTCATGTATTGGAGAACAGGAAATGGCTTTTATACATGTGAAAAGAATCATAACCATTCACATTAGTAGAAATGGTAACTAAAACTATGAAGATACTGGGGGCTTTTTTTCACCTATGAAACTGGAAATTCAGAAATCTAGGTTGATAAATGTGGGGAAGTAGGCACTTACTAAAAAATGGGTGGCTTACAGTTGCCTGGGTCTGTTTGATTCCAAATCCTGTGGATGCTTTTTTTTTTTTTTAAGATTTTATTTATTTATCCATGACAGACACACAGAGAGAGAGAGAGAGAGAGAGAGAGAGAGAGAGGCAGAGACACAGGAAGAGGGAGAAGCAGACTCCATGCAGGGAGCCCCATGTGGGACTCCATCCTGGGTCTCCAGGATTATGCTCTGGGCCAAAGGTGGTGCTAAGCTGCTGAGCCACCCAGGCTGCCCTGGATGCTCTTAATGTGTATACTTCGCTTACTCTCACCATGCCACACTGGCGACTTACATGGAAAAATATACTTACATGTATATTTTTCATTTAATCCCCACTTACCTTATTGTCACAGCACCACAGGAAAATATTTTAGACTAAGAATCACCGAATACTTTTAAAAATAAAAGTATTATTTTTTGTGTGTGTGTGGATAGGGGGTGTTTTCTCAAGTTCTGTGTGAGTAACCTCAAAATTAAAGCTACGAGATTCAGAATCCTAAAATGAAATGCTTTGTGGAGAAGTATAATAAATTATACAGCATGTACCTGTGGTAATTGGTACAGAGTAGATTGTTCATTCTTATCTAGAATCATAGCTAACTTTAAGACATATTAAATGATGCTGTTCTTATTAGTGTGGGTCAAGAGGTAATATCCACTCTTAGCATCTTCATCTGATTGATCTTGAATGGGAAGAAGGGACTGATGTCCTTCTAATGGAATTTTTCAGACAATAGTTGTTATATTACTAATCCATTTGATGTAATGATCCATACATTGTTTAATTTAACAAATAGTTCTTAGATTCCAGGATACAGAAAAAAAGAAAAACCAATAATGTCCATCTCCTGAAGAGTCTTTTACAAAACTCTTTTTATAATCCATTTTATAATCTATTTTAACTCAGGTTTAAGAATGGTGAGGAGATTATCCCTGGTCCAAAATCAAGATACCGAATTAAAGTTGAGGGCAAAAAACATATTTTGATCATAGAAGGAGCAACGAAGGCTGACAGCGCAGAATATTCTGTAATGACAACAGGAGGACAGTCGTCTGCTAAGCTTAGTGTTGACTGTAAGTAAGATTTCCTTGAGTATCCTCCAAGTTGGCTAACTAATGGTGTTGCCTTTTGTAAATTCAAATTTAGGAAAGTTTCAGTCTATTTGATTTCTACTGTGGCAATCTTAAAAATGTAAAATTGGATTCCATTCTAACTGAATGTCTATGTCATAGCAGTCAGGATCTCTGAGATAGAACTGACTACTCAATTTAATAGTAAAACAGTATCAGGGAGTATAAAAATCACCTGCCAGAGAAGTTATCCAAATACTAAAGAAATACTTTAATCCAAAGACCACATATATAGAAAGTGAATACTTAGGTATGATATAAAATCCTCATGTTTGCATAACCCATGAATGAATTTGCTATCTACTTGTTGAATAAACATTCAACATTCTGCAACTACACTTGGAGTAGAAAGGAAGTTGCTCAAACCAAGGAGGCTGAAAGGAGAATGTTGTAAGAACTCATTTGCTGCTAGAATCCAGAGGCATGAGAGAGTTCATGTACTTCCCCAAATGCCCCCAAATAGTAGTCAGTCCTCAGCAGCAGGGTCGGGATCTTCTAGTTAGCCATGAAAATTAAAATAGCAAATCTCACAGGAAGTTTGGCAATACATGCAGAGAAGAAGCCCTGCTTCCTTACTTCTTTCTTAGTCCAATTGTGATCCATAGGATCACTGAATTATTCAGAGGTTATCTCAGTTACACTCCTTATGCTTCACAGAATTGTGTCCATTTTAGTTTAATACCAAGAAGATTTTTCAATCATAGACAGATCCTTACCTGCTATTTGTAGCCATTTAAAGTAATTACAGTCAGTTCTACTATAATGCAGTATACACATTTCTAAAATCACTATGCTGTACAAATTCATGCAATAAAAACCACAAGACAAATTGGGGAAAGGGAGATGATGGGCACGACACTCAAAAATTTTGTCAGCCACGCATTAAAAAAAAAGAACCTAATAAAACTAGTATCATAGTTTTACACATCAAATACTTAATAAATATGGCACTTTATGTTAAATGAGACCTGGAATTTGCCTGTGGAAATGGTGTGGGAAGTGTTGCAGCTAGTGAGCCACTGTGAAATGGTAGAAAGAGGTTATTTGGAATTGGATGGACAGTGGTAATCGCCAATGTGCATGAATGTGGCTCATATTGCATGGGTGAATTCAGGTAACTGGTAGATATTTGTCACGTGCGTGTGTATGTGTGTGCGCATGCATTTTGTGCAGTCCTACCTGGCTCAGTCAGCTGGGTGCCATTTTCTCTTTTTCATGAATGAAATCATGCATAATCAAGCACAAACTTTGTGTTATGTTCCAGTTGTCCCCTAACAAATCAATTGCACTGGAACAAATTCTCATTTTTTTAAAACCAGATACCATCTTGGCCTGTCTGGAGTTTGGGTTTGGCACTTATAATTATCTATTATTTCTGTAGTGAAACCTCTGAAGATTTTGACACCTCTGACTGATCAAACTGTACACCTTGGAAAAGAAATCTGCTTGAAGTGTGAAATCTCTGAAAACATATCAGGAAAATGGACTAAAAATGGCCTACCTATTCAGGAAAGTGACCGTCTGAAGGTTGTTCACAAAGGAAGGTAAGCAGGTTAGGTGATCCATAAGGGAGGGCTGATCCCCATATCTATTTTCTTTACCTTTTAAATTAACATATTTGGTGAGGAGGCCTGGAGAGTAGTCATAAAGAGAGGATCTATGTCTGGTTCTTTGCTTCCAAACAGCAAGAACATGATTTCTCTGTTCTACATCCTGTCCTACCAGTGATTCCTTTTTTTGTACCTCATGGCATGGTGCTTTGTCTATTCAAATGCCATCAACTCATTTTTTTCCATCAAACATGAGGTTAAAGGAATGATACTGAATCTTAGTTAAGGAATGAATCAAAATGGATTAACTGTCCCTAACTAGTAAGTGTCGTGTGAGCTTTCACAATTTTTGGGGTGGACATAATATCCTAGAATCTAGCAAAAATCCAAGGCAAGCGTTCTTACCCTTGGATCTATGAATTCTAGGATATCATAAATGAACTTCAGAGGGCCCCATAAATTCTCTAAAGCTGTAAGCAAGGTCTGTGTATTCAGAAATACACACTTTTCTCCAGAGAGCAAATCGATGGTGTCCATCAGATATTCACTGACCCCCAAAAAGTTAAGAACTCCTGCTTTTAGATTTGGCATATAAAGCCAAAATCAAGATTATTATTGGTAATTTCTTAAATCTTAAAGTGTGGCACTAGTGAGATGTTATATTTTAGTCTTTTTTGAAAGCTATGTAATGAGAAAGGAATAATAAACTCTTGCATGCATAATAAGCAGGCTGTATTTGTGCAGATAATTTCATATACTCCAAGATGAATATTTAATAGTATACCAATAAAGAGGAAAATTCAGCTTTCATATTCATATTCTCTCTTTCTGTTTCTTGGTCTGTCTTCTCTCCAGCCTGCACTAAATAAGTTAATCAGATAAAGGGCAGGGTCTCTTCAGTTGTGCCATAAACAATCTAAATCTTTGTAAATTCTTAGAAACGTTTTTCGTATTTCCTTAGAATCCACAAGTTAGTGATAGCCAATGCTCTCCTTGAAGATGAAGGTGATTATGTATTTGCACCAGATGCCTACTCTATTACTTTGCCTGCCAAAGTTCATGTTATTGGTGAGTAGATAAATCATTGCAGAATTTTGTGTTCTTGGTTTTTGGTGTTTTTTCGCTTACCTTGGAAATATAACACATTGAAAAGTATGATATATAAAGAAAAAATACATGAATTGGTATAAGTCACTAATCATAACAGTTGATCCTTATACGAAGTCTTATAGTGAAGTAGTTTTGCAAGATTGCCAGGCAGTAACTACTTTGACTCTTCATGTTCTTTTTGGCCAGATAAAATATTGGTTACGACCAATATTTAGCACTAGCAAAGTACTAGCCCAGCTATTCATAATGGAAATGATTGTCTGATGACAAAGGCTATATTTAATATTTTAGATCCTCCTAAGATCATCCTGGATGGTCTCGATGCTGACAATACAGTGACAGTAATTGCAGGAAGCAAGCTTCGTCTTGAGATTCCTGTCAGTGGAGAGCCACCTCCCAAAGCCATTTGGAGCCGTGCTGATAAGGTTTGTTTTACTTACACACACACACACACACACACACACACACACAAACACTGCCCATCCCACTTCCCGACTTCCATTAGTCAGATGAAAGAAGAAAGCAAATATATGTATAGGGGTTCAGTATAGATATAATCCCTTTTGATTAAGAAAGATCACTGATTTTCAGGCAAATATAATCATCATGCATTTACTTTTCATATTTCTAACTACTTACTATGTGACCAGGCAAGTCTCTGTGTGTTTGTGTGTGTGTGTGTTTTGTTGTTTGTTTTTTCACCAGGCAAGTTTTTATGTGCAGTGAACAGGATCCCATTTTTCATTCTAATGGGTGTCAGACAATGAAGCTGAAGAGAAATAGACAATGAATTATTAAATAAATAAATGAACAAAATCACTTTGGATAGTAATAAGTACTATGAAGATTTTTTTAAAAAAACAGAGTAATATGATTAGCAAGTGATTGTGAGGTAAATGACAATAGTCTCTATGAAGGACAAGAAAACCAGATGTGAAGATCAAAGGAAAGAGATTTCCAGGTAAAGTCAATGCAAGTGCAAAGGACAAGAGAAGAGGAGAAAATGACCTTGATGTGTTGAAGAAATTGGAAAGAAGCCAGTATGGATGGGTCAGAGTGTATGAGGAGGAGAATAATAAGGTTGGAGTGGTAAACTAGTACAAGTGTCATTCTGTGGCACCCTATATAAAATATATTATGAGCATTAAAACTATTCTATATGATGTTATAATGATGGACACTGTCATTATATATTTGGAAAAACCCACAGAATATATAACACAAGAGTTAACTCTAATGTAAATATAGACTTTAAATGATAATGATGTATCAGTGTAGGTTCATCAGCGGTAACAAATATTCCACTCTGATGTGGGATGTCAGATGTGGAGGAGGTTGTGTATGTGTTGGGAGGGGTATATATGAGAACTCTCTGTACTTTCCATTAAACTTTGCAGTGAGTCTAAGTCTGCTTCAAAAAATAATTTATTGGGGCACCTGGGTAGCTCAGTCAGTTAAGCGTCTGACTCTTGATTTCAGCTCAGATCTTGATCTCAGGGTTGTGAGATTGATCCCCGTATTGGGCTCCACTCTGGACATGAAGCCTGCGTAAGATTCTCTCTCTCCAGGGACATCTGGGTGGCTCAGTTGGTTAAGCATCTGCCTTCAGCTTAGGTCATGATCGCAGGGTTCTAGAATCAAGCCCCCACCTCAGACTCCCTTCTCCCTCTCCCTCTGCTGCTCCCTCCTTGTGCTCTCTTTCTCTCTATGAAAGAAAGAAAGAAAGAAAGAAAGAAAGAAAGAAAGAAAGAAAGAAAGAAAGAAAGAAAGAAAATCTTTTTAAAAAAAAAAAGATTCTCTCTTTCCCTTTCTCTCTGCCCCTCAACTCCACTCTCTCTCTCTTAAAAATAATTATTTTTATTATTCAAAAAATAAATTTCTGTTTTCTGGAAGAAAAAAAAGAACATCATTGAGCTTTAGGACTTCAAGCAGTGAAATATATGTGTGATTGGAGTCCCTAAAAAGGACAAAGGAATGTATAAAGAATAAGGGCCAAGGGATGCCTGGGGGTCTCAGTGGTTCAGCATCTGCCTTTGGCTCAGGTCCTGATCCCAGGGTCCTGGGATCAAGTCCTGCATCGGGCTCCCCGCAGGGAGCCTACCTCTCCCTCTGCCTCTTTCTGTTTGTCTCTAATGAATAAATAAAATCTTTTTTTTTTTTAAAAGAAATAAGGGCCAAAATTTTTCCAAATTTTATAAAAACTAAAATTTCAGTTTCAAGAGGCTCAAGAAAACCTAAGCACAAGGAGCATTAATAAAACCACACCAAGAAAAAAAAAAAAAAAAACCACACCAAGACTCATAATAACCCAATTGCTCAAAACCTGTGGTTAAGATGAAAAATTAAGTAGGCAGAGAAAAAAATCACATTAAATATACAGAAACAAAGACAAGAGTGATAGCAGATCTCTCTCAAAGTAAGGCAAGTGAGAAAACAGTGGCGTAACATCTTTAAGGAAAAAAACTGTCAACCTAGAATTCTATGAATTCTAAAAAAATTCTATACATTCTAAAAAACTATCAACTAGAATTCTGTGCTAAGGAAAAATAATTTTCAGAAATGAAGGCAAAATAAAATAATTTTCAGATATATAAAAGCTGAAAGAAATTGTCACTGGGACAATTTTAGCACTACAAGGAATGCTAAAAGAAGTCCTTAAGTCAGAAGGAAAATGATGCCAGATGGAAACATTTTCACAGAGGAATGAAGAGCATCAGAAATGATAACTACATAGATAAACATGAGGTTTTTATTATTACAAAAGTAATAACCATGCATTGTGGTGTTTGTAACATAAGTGAAAGTAAAATTTATGACAAAAGAAACAAGGTCAGGAGGGGAAAGATGGAAAGTAAGAATTAAGAGGGTTGAAAGAGAGGTATATTATTGTAATATCACATGAAGGGAGGCTGAAAAGTTAAAAATGTAGATGATAAGCCCCAAAGGAAGCACTAAAATAATAAGTTATAGCTGATAAGCCAACAAAGGACATAATATGAAGTCGCAAGAAATACTTAATCTAAAAAAGGCAGAAAAAGAGGCACAAAGAACAGATGAGAGAAGTAGAAATCAAATAGCAAGGTACTAGAACTGCAAAGAAAATAGGTAAATTAGAGATTTCAATACTCTTCTCTCAGTAGTTGATTGAACAAGTAGAGAGACCATCAGTAAGGATATTCAGGGTTTTCACAATATTGGCAACCATCGTGATCTAATTAGCTTTTATAGAACAGTCCAACACATGCAGAATGGGCATTATTTTAAAATTGCATGTGGAAAATTTCCAAGATAGGCCATAAGTAAGCCCCAATAAATGTAAAAGGATTTAATTCATGCAAAGTTCTCTGATCACAATGGAATTAAGTAGAAATAACAGAAAGGTATCTGGAAATTTTTCAAATATTAGGAAGCTAACTTTTTTCTGAATAATTTATAGATCAAAAAAAAAATAAATCACAAGGGAAATTAGAAAATATTTATGAGCATACCACATATCAGAATTTGCAGAATGCTACTAAGTCAGTACTAAATAGCCCCATATCTATTAAAGAAATGAAATTTGTAGTTACAAACCTTTCAGAAAGAAAATTCCAGGTCTAGATGGCTTTATTGGAGAATTCTGTCAAAGATTAAGAAAAAAATAATACCAATTCTACACGAACTCTTCCAGAAAGTTGAAAAGAGAATAGGGGTATATCCCAACTCTTTTTTGAAGCCCAGTTATTCCCTTATAGCAAAACCAGAAAAAAACATTAGAAGACTATAAACTAATATCACTCATGAACATAGATGAAAAATTATAAACAGAATTAAGCAAACTAAGTCCAATAATATATAAAAAGAATAATGCATTATGTCCAACTGGGTTTTATCCTGGGAATGCAAAGATTGGCTTCACATTTGAAAATTAATTAAGATAATTCACTATATTAACAAACAAGGAAAAAATAAGCATGATCATCTCAGTAGACACAGAAAAGCATTTAACAAAATCCCATATCCATTCCTAATAAAAATCTCTCAGCAAAATAGGAAGTAAAAGGAACTTCCTCAACATGATAAAAAAACATCTGAAAATCCTACAGTGATCATTCTCCTTAATGTGAAAGATTGAAGGTTTTCCCCCCTCAGATCAGGAGCAAAAGAGATATCCATCTTCACTATTTCTTTTTTTTTTTTTTATAGAATTTATTTATTTATTTGAGAGAGAGCAAGCACAAGAGAGTGCAAACAGGGTAGAGGAAGAAGCAGGCTCCCCACTGAGCAGGGAGCCTGATGAGGAGCTCCATGTGGACCCAACCCAAAGGCAGCCGCTTAACCAACTGAACCAGCCAGGACCCCCCACCCCACCCCCCCCCGCCGCCCATCCTCACCACTTCTATTCAACCTTGTACTAGAGGTTCTGGTCAGGGCAATCAGGTAAGAAAAAGAAATAACAGACATCCATATTGGAAAGGAAAAAGTAGAACTGTACATATTATTACAGATGACATAATCATAGACATAGAAAATTCAGTGTAGCCCACAAAAAAATTCTATTATCACAAATGGTCATAGTAGCCTTACTTATAATTTCCAGAAGCTGAAGATAACGCAAATGTCCATCAATAAATGAATGGATAAAAAATTATAGGATATCCACACAATGGGATATTACTAGCAATAGAGGATTTATACAACAACTTGGATGAATAATTATGCTGAATGAAAGAAGCCGAACAGCAACCACACAATATCAAACGCTTATAAAGATATGGAACAACTAAAGACTCACACATCACTGGTGGGAATACGAAATAGTACACCCACGTTGGAAGAGTTTGGTAGTATTTTATGCAGTTAAATATGAACTTGCCCTACAACTCTTCAAAGAAATTCCTAGGCATTTACCTTAGAGAAGTGAAGACATATGTCTGCACAAAAACTTGTACATGAATGTTTATAACAGCTTTATTCATAATTAGCAAAACTTGGAAACAACCCAGAAAGTCCAATTGTACAAACATACAGTTGGTACATGCATGAACCAACTGCACATGGGATATACAATAGGATACTACCCAACAGTGAAAAGGAAGGTACACGTAATATATGCAGTAACATGGATGAATCTGAAAAGCATTATGCTAAGTGAAAGAGGACAGATTCAAAAGGCTACATATGGTTGGAGTCCTTTATATGTCATTCTAGAGAAAGGAAAACTAGAGAGATGAATAACAGATTGGTGGCTGCCAAGGACCAGAGTGTGGGGTGAGGGAGTTGATGATGAAGGAACATTGGGTGACTGTTGGGGGTCACAGGAATGGTCTGTATCTTGATTGCAGTAGTGGTTACACAATCACACAAGTTTGTCAAAATTCATAGAACTGTCTAAAAAGTGTGAATTTTACTCTATTATAAATGATACCACAATAGACAAGCAAAGAAATTAGAGAAAACTAAAGAAGATAATATAACACCACCCTAAATAAGTATTTTTTTTTCACATTAAAAAGAAAGCAGAACATCTTTTATGATCTTAAGATTAGAACTTGGCTAATATGGGGGCACCTGGGTGGCTCAGTGGTTGAGTGTCTGCCTTTGGCTCAGGTTGTGATCCCGGGGTCCTGGGATTGAGTCTTGCGTCGGGCTCCCTGCAAGTAGCCTGCTTCTCCTTCTGCCTGTGTCTCTGCCTCTCTCTGTTTGTCTCTCATAAATAAATAAATAAATAAAATCTTTTTTAAAAAAAGAATTTGGCTAATATGAGGAAATTTTGTTCTATTGTAAAAAGGAGGAGTTATGAAAACTATAAACTACTGCAGTATTCTTATTGTTGTCACAATCTTTTGTTATTGAAGATGTAAAAGTTCCAATCCAGACCCAAAAGAGTTACAAGTTAATTTAATAGTTATTAGAAAATTGCCCAGTTTCTAAATTACCATGGCCTTCTCTCTTTTTTTCTCTTTATAACTGGCTGTTCATTGTCCATAAGAGATATGACCTAAGAAGCAGAAAAATGGAATGCTATTTTAAATTTCTGGTTTAAGAAGAAAGGGAAGAAGTGAGGGAGAAGACAAGGGAAAAGAAGGAGGAGGAGGAGGCAAAGGAGAAAAAAAAGAAAGTATAATGGAAGGCCCAACCTCACCCTGTCTTTCCTTTGGGAATTAGACATTCATTTGTGTCCTGTGTCCCATCAGAAGGGAAAAATCCATACATAACAACTTAAAATCCATTCTTAACAACTTGTATGGAAAATCAGCATTCTGGGCTTCTTCAGCCCTTTTCAGTATTTCTAAATTTTTAAGATGTATAAGGAAATAGGCAAATAATGATTAGTCCCTGATATAAATTTTAGTGTTATAATTTTACATACAAAGAGGCTCCTCTCCTAAAATAACACTTCTGCAGCCATATTTTTAGTCCTCCAGCTTTTTCTTCAGTGAGTTTATGGTTAGTGGGCTTTGGAGACAAATCCCAGTTCTTCTCATTTTTAGCCATACGGCCCTGGGCCACAGCTTTCTTCTGTGCAATATGGGATGTTAATACCTCTGTCCTTAGGGTTGGCGGGGGATCACACTAAGAATTTTTTTTTTTAAGATTTCATTTATTTATTCATGAGAAACACAGAGAGAGAGAGAGGCAGAGACACAGGCAGAGGGAGAAGCAGGCTCCATGCAGGAGCCCGACGCCCAATGAGCCCAATGTAGGACTCAATCCTGGGACTCCAGGATCACACCCTAGGCTGAAGGCAGGCGCTAAACCACTGAGCCACCCAGGGATCCCCAAGAATATGTTTTTTAGGCATTGGCACCACATCCAGCTTAGGTTCTAAGGCATTCTGGGGTAGTCCTTGTCATACAGGTCGTGCCATATTTTGTTTATCTCCTTCTTAGGCCATTATGGAGGGCAGCGGCCGGATAAGAGCAGAATCTTACCCTGACAGCAGCACCCTGGTCATTGATGTCGCTGAAAGAGATGACTCTGGTGTTTACCACATAAATCTGAAAAATGAAGCTGGGGAAGCACATGCAAGCATCAAGATTAAAGTTGTAGGTAAGTCCTCCGGGTCCACAGACTTCTAGAATCAACTTGACATGAATCCACATCCAGAGTAGACTTTGCCAGCTCTTGGTTCTCCCAGTTCTTTTGGATACACAACAAAGAAAAACACAGTATAGCTGTCTTTTAGAAATCACCATCTTTCTACCTTTGCCACTCCTTTTCTTTCCTTCTCTTTTCTTTCCTTTCCTCTTTAAAAATTTCTTTCCCACCCCTTCCCTTCCTTTCTCTTTCTCTTCTTTTTCTTTTTCTTTGCCTAGAGGTCCAATTGCAGGAATGCATAATTAAAGTCAGCCATTTGGGGCTGCTGGTCATTAGCTCTCCACACTCATATTTCTTTCTGGTGCCCTCTAAAGTCACTGAAACACAGTTGCTAAATAATTTCCAACATCACAATCATTGTGGAAGAGTAAGATCTGTCTCGGTCCTTAGATGACCTCCTAAGTGCATTTTTCATAAGCCTGAAACCAAGTGAAATGAGTCCCGCAGGTTATTGGTGGGCCAATAAAGTGGTCTCTTCATCTCACTTTATTTTTCCCTCAAGATGTATATTCCAAATGGAACAGAAACAAGGGTCACTTTATCAGGCGCTGAACTGTGTTAACAAGACATAGTAGCTTGCCATTTTCAACTTGGATTTGTACTAGTCAACATCTTGATTCTTCCAACTGATTTACAACAATTAGTCCTTGATTCAGTTCTGCTAGTTCACTTTGTAGTTAAAAAACATAAAACAAAATCACTTCTGATATTTAGACAATCATTTCTTAGTTTTCTTAGTTACCATTTTCAAGGTAAAGGACAAGTGTCCTTCCACGGAGCTTGTTCTCTAATGTTGCAATGCTAGTTTAAAGGACTTGAATACAACATTATTTTTATCTTTATCAGATTCACCTTCACCTATCCCATATGGAGTGTGACTTTTTGCCTAAATTAGTTACTATGTGCATCTCAATAAACATGGAAAAGTATTTAGAAAAAACACTGCTTTGATGATTATCACCAAAAAATCTATTTTCCAATTAACACTTAATGCTCTCACTTTTATTTTATTTTATTATTCTATTCCATTTTCTGTTTGCTACAGACATCCCTGATCCTCCAGTGGCACCGAATGTGACAGATGTGGGAGATGATTGGTGTATCATGAACTGGGAGCCTCCTGCCTATGATGGAGGGTCCCCAATCTTAGGTAACTATATGTTGGTCAGTCTGTGGAACTGCCAGTGGAGTTGGAATCCTCTTTATGCTCATTAACATAGAGCACATTTTAAAATATTGCACTTAGCAGAAAACCCATCATACCATGACTTTAAATATCCACTCAAATTGAACTATATTTTGGAATTCTCTGTGAGTACTTGAGACTTAAATAACCCTGATGAATATCTTCTGGCTGCCTATTCTCTTTTTCTATTTGACATTTACATTTATCATCTAGTTTTGCAACATCTATAAGTCTAACTTTAAATTGTCCTAGTCAGTAAATGTCTCATTCCACAGAGCTGTGTCTATGAAGAAATTTCTTTTAGAGATAAATATTTAGAAAAATTTCCTTTCCCTATGTAACAAGAATTTTTTTCTACTTGAAGCTCATAAAACTGGTCATTTCCCTCTTTTTACCTACATTGTTGGGACTCGGAGTCAAATCTTTTAATCAACCCTAGAAATGGTATAAGTTTCTACAGTCTACATATCTGATTTGTTTTTCTCTCTTTCTCTTCCTATACAATTTTCTTATATTGTTTTTAGTATTTTAATATTATTTTATCTATATCCTATAATATTAATGTTTGTATTCCCTGTAATCTCTCTCAAACAACTGATGGAATAAGGTGACTTAAAAATATATGCATACCTGAATATTTCACTTAGAGTGCTAAGAATATGGGAAATTTTAAGAATTTCAACACCCAACAAAGTTTAATTTTGGAGACCATGGAAAAACCTCAGTTTCCATTTTGTGTCACTTGCAGGATACTTCATTGAGAGGAAGAAGAAACAAAGCTCCAGGTGGATGAGGCTAAATTTTGATCTCTGCAAAGAAACAACTTTTGAGCCCAAGAAGATGATTGAAGGTGTGGCCTATGAGGTCCGCATCTTTGCAGTCAATGCCATCGGCATCTCCAAGCCCAGTATGCCCTCCAAGCCTTTTGTTCCTTTGGGTGAGTCAAGAGAGATGTATGTCTGTCATGGAAATCATTGCTCTGACTTGTGACTGCTTCCTTCTGGCCTCTAACTGGAACAGACCTGGAAGCTTCTTAGAGTAGTGGGTGAGCTGGAGGCTGGAGGCAATTAGGGGCAATTTTCTGTCTAAGAAATGAAAAACAGCTTTGGTAGGGTTGAATGTCTTTATAACATAAACTGGGGGATTTGTTACCAGAATTCCAGTGAGAGCTCTTATAAGAGCTACTTATCTTGTTGCTACTTCCCACTGAAAACAGGTAGCTGAGTCTGCTGACACATGACCACTCCCCATTTGTCCTTCTGAAGGTATAAACCAGCACCTTGGTGTAAACACTATGACTAAAAAAGAGACCACTTTGAAAGCACACTTGGAAATGAGTCTCTTTGCTTTACAATCACACCTTAAATGTTATCTGTTAGTCCAACAAAGACAGTTGGGTAAAGACAAAGAAACCAAGATAAGATGTCTTCACTCTTTTATGGTAGTGAAGTACTTTTTTTCAATAGAAAAAAGATTTGGTTCAAGAGTTTACACTTTAAATATAGAGGGATAGGGGATTTTCTCTGGACCATTAGATCTCAAGCTTTAACTTTTTTCGATTTCTTTGTGCCCTCCCAACCTCCCACACTAACCTCCCAAACCGGAGGGAAAATGTTTCTAAAATTCTCTATGCCTAGCAGATCCTTGCCTTCCACACAGCATCTGCTTAAGGAATCTTCACTGAATTTTATTAAAACATGAGCTTTATGTGTATATTTTTATTTGTATTCTAGTTCATTTTATCACAGCTGGTGCTGTAACACTATAGTTAATAATTTCTTCTTTTCTGCCCCCCCTCCCCTCTTTTTTTTTTAAATTTTGAAGCTGTAACCAGCCCTCCTACCCTTCTGACCGTGGACTCTGTAACTGACACCACTGTCACGATGAAGTGGCGGCCTCCAGACCAGATTGGTGCAGCAGGTTTAGATGGCTATGTGCTAGAGTATTGCTTTGAAGGAAGTAAGTACAACTGGTAGTTAAGATGAATACCATCATCAATAGGTGAGATATGCTCCCCCATTTCTTTTGTTGCTCATTCTTGGGAAATCCTCACCTTCCTATCGAAAATGAAAATGAGCAAAGGTCATCCAAGATGGATAACAATTTCGCCCTTCTTTGGTACTCAATACTAACAAATGGAGATCTCAAAAATATCCTGCCGGATCAGACAACATAAGAAGGTCTAAGATGCCCAAGGAGGAAGGGATTCTGACAAAACTTCAGGGATTTCCACTTCTTGAATTGGTGGAATTAAATTGTACCAAGCAAAATAAAAGTCTAGTTAGGATGAAGCAAGTTGGAAATTCTAAACCCTATACAGAGCAGAGGTCAGCTATCAAAGTGCTGCTTATTTCTGGATGATAAGGAGAGACTATATATTTGTCTAGCAGTGATCATCCCCTGCCTTCCTAAAGGAAAAGAAGAAGAAGGAGAAGGAGAAGAAGGAGTTAAAGAAGAGTTGTTGTTATTATTATTATTAAAGGACAACTCTCAGTGCTTGGAGGAAGCAGCATTAAATCCCAGAGTACATACAATAGGTTGCATGTGACAGGAACTTGTCACAATATATAAAAATGTAATCACTTTAATTTAGGAGGAGAAGAGAAACAGGCAAAAAAGAAATGTTGATAGAAATAATAGAAAAAGAGAAACAACACAAGAAAATGTGGGCTAGAGTGTACCTAAAACCAAAAATAATATGAAATTCATTGAAAGCCTCTTGTGATTTTTGATTTCCTGCTTGATGGGATGTGAAAATCGGTGAATAGAACTGTCCCAGTGTGAACCCAGGCTCCATTCTAGTGACGGTAGGTAACCTGTGCACAGGGAAGCTTATTCCCACCTCCACAAATCACGGACCAAGACTTAACCTCTGAGAAAACCCTTCAGATCCCAAACGCAGATCTTACATGAAGGAAAGAGAAACTACAGAGTACATTTGGGAAATGAGGAATGTGAACACAAAGGCACCTTCCCAGGAGGAAAAGCTCCATAGAAAAGAAACCTTGTATGAAGAGAAAACTGCTGAAAAGGAAATCCCAGGCCCCTGGATAGGGGAGTCCCTGGAAACGACCAGCGTTGGTGTCGGTTGCAAGGGAGCAAGATGGGGGGGACAAGGCATCCTGGTAACAGTTCCATTTTCCCGTGCTTCACTCACAGATCGCTCTGCTTGAATTCTCCAGGGCTTAGAAAGTTATTAACCAAAAGTAGTGGGGACGTTATGGGAAAGTTGCCTGGAGTCCCAGTGGGGGGCGGGGGGTGTCGCTAATGCAGCAGGTAGATTCTTGAGCGCTTCAAGGTATGGTTTATTCCCATTCCATTCCTCCTGCCCCCATGTCAAAAAATGATGAGTAGTCCAGTCGGTTATTTATATCACCCCCACCAGCAAAGTCTCCCACTCTTACATGGGATGTGGCTGCTGAGGACGAGCATTTGTGTATGTATGAAACAGAGCAAATTCTTTACTCTTTTCTTTCTGATAGGTTTAAAAAGTAAGAAGATACAGCAAAATGATAGATGGCTGTCATTTTGATGTTACCCACCTTAGATAAAATACAACCAAGTGTATTTTACATGATTTTGTGTGTGGTCTGTGTAGATATATATGTATATGTGTATATACATATATGTATTTGTACACAGTCATTATGATGTATATATTTTGCCATATAACGTTTTGGAATTAGCTTTCTATGGAAGTTCTTTCATAACGTGTATATCTCTCGTGTATATCTTTCTTCTTGTGGTCTTTTCTTTCTTTATGTGGCTGCCCTATTCTTCATTCTTTTTAATGGCTGTTGTCCTCCAGACTAATTTTCTGTAGTGTTTAATGCTTTTAGACATGTCAGGTTTTATTCTGTAAGAAAATTCTTTCTTTGATAAGATCGTGTGTTGGTTTTGACTCTGCCTTTCTCTTGTTTTGGTTTTTGGTTTTTTGATTTTTTTTTTTTAAATGCCTGCAGCACATTACTCTTCTTTGCTATCTTCCTTCACTCTAGCTCTTTCTTTTCTTTCTTAAAACTTCTCCTCGTGTATCAAATAACTTCCATATGCCTCCCCATCCCTCGGACACCATTTTCTTTCTTCCATTTTCCTCAGTTAATGTGGTTCAGATGTGAAGGGATGGGCTATTTTTGTTCCCCTCTGATCTTGTTTCGTCCTGTTTTCTCTTGAAGTCTCTCCTTTACCAGTTCCTCACTCTTTTGAGCACATTTTCTGTCTCCTGTTTTCACTTTCTCATCAACTGTCTCTTCACTCTGATAATATCAGCACTTTAGCTCCCAATCTGACCATTGGCTTAAAGACATATCTCTTTTTCAAGGTTCTAAATAATTGGTGTCAACCCACGTGCCCTGGCAGCCACCAGATACTATGGCTCCCTCTTCCTTCCCCCTGATACTCCTGAAAGGGATAAAAGAGAGAGGAGAAGTTTCCAGGGTTTTCACTCCCCTGCTCCTCTCTGACAACCTGGAAAGGCATCACCCCAAGCCAGTGGGGTGCCCCTACCCCCAGCCCACCAGCCTGCAGCATTCCCTCACCCCATGTGCATGTGGCCCCCTGGGAGGGTGCCATTTGTCATCTTGACTGCTGAGCTCGTTGTCGTGGCAACCGGGAGCTGCCCCCCCAGCCACTGGGAAGACAGGGCTGGCTTTCTCATGAGGGCACTCACCTCCATCCTGTGACGACAGACCGCATAGTGGGGGCATTTGTTCCCTGGGTCCCTGGGAGGACCCACCCAGGCCAGGGCAGCAGAGACAGGTGGAAGGCTAGGCCTTTTCACTGTGTGCAGTCCAGGACCTGCTCCTCCTTTCTCTTCAGGGTCCTGCTTTGTTCCTCTTTGCCTCTCGTTCCCACGACTGGAAGTGCCCAGCCTCTTTTCTCTCCTCCTCTTCTCTGTGGCAGGTGCCTCAGGACAAAAACCACAGTCTGAACAGAGCAGGCTGTGGCTCTCCTGAGGAACTGTCTCCCTCCCTACTGTGTTTAGTCTCTTCCGTCACTGCTCTGAAGACAAATATCTTTGCATACTTTGCATACTTTACTAACAGAGAATGCTGACTACTGATACGATATTCTTCTGGTGTGAAAGTGGGTGTCTTTAATTAATTTTAATGACGGATTCTCAAAGGTACATCAGCAAAACAGTCTGATGAAAATGGGGAGGCTGCATATGATCTACCAGGTAAAGTATTTTCTGAAAGCTTTCAGACTTTCTTACTATATGATAATGTTTCTGGGAATGTTCCATGACCGAGCATGAAGTACATCTACTCCCCACATATACAGATGCCCTCAGAGATCAAGGGGGTGGGTGGGCAGTGAACTCATAATGTGCGAAATGTGCAAGACTTCTTTTCTTTTTCTTTTTTTCCCCTGAGGGCATCATGCATAGAAACTTTTAGAAGTTGAAATACTTGCAAACCCCTCTCTTGATTTTATGGACAAAGCTACCAAAACCTTTTAAAAATTCCAACCTTTTGATTGAGGTGAAAGAATTATGCCAATTCCCTATGAGGTCTTGGCTCCTGAACTGTGTTTCCTTTTTGCTGTAGATATTAGCTTCTTGTCTTCCTAATTGGGAGCATGATCAGACTCCCCAGGCCCATCTTAGTACCTCATAATAAAAAACAGCCAAGATAAAACAGATGATATGACTGTAAAGGTCTGTGTCTCTCATTCCTAAGAATAGCATTTTCCTGTTCTGAAGTTTAACGTCTGTTGGAGGCCAAATGTCATCATTATGTCAATCCTTATACAATTGAATTGTAATAAAACTGCTCCCAAATTCTTGGGGACAGTTACTGTAATTCAGTATCATTCTAGTATCCTGAATCTCAGTAACTGTGGCCAAGGATTCAGGATTACTCTGGTATCATAGTATCCTGAATAAAAGGCTTTTCAGAAATTGCAGAATCTGATTATCTTTCTTCCTGTCAGTTACATTTGCCATTCTAGGCCATTTTTCATTTAAATATGAAAAATGCTCACCCATGTAGTATGACTCCAGACCAAAATCATATTTCCTCTGACTGATTTAATTATGAGTAAAATACTAGTTTGGAGCCAACTATACCAGTTAGGATGATTTCTTTCACTAAACACCTTTTCTCCTTCTTTTCTTTTTCTTCTATGGACTTCCAGCTGAAGATTGGATAGTTGCAAACACAGATCTGATTGAGAAGACCAAGTTCACCATCACGGGCCTGCCTACGGATGCAAGGATCTTTGTGCGCGTGAAGGCTGTTAATGCCGCAGGAGCCAGTGAGCCTAAGTACTACTCCCAGCCCATTCTGGTGAAGGAAATCATAGGTGAGTGGCAAGGCTTTCGAAATTTGGCCTCCATCTCCAACATTATTTGGCTTTATTTTTTAACCCCTTTCTTTCTCAAAACTTACTATTTTGCTGTCACTCCTTTGATGTGTTGTTATGCCCCCAGGGAGCTAGGGATGAACCAAACAACTCTTTTCCATCAGTGTGGAGGTCAGCTCAGAGTTCGTAACTCCATATGAGGACCTCACCAGGTTCCAAGAGCCAGCACTGGCTGGGCTGCCAATTCACACTGAAGAGAAGGAGGTATGAATGTCAGCGCAAAGACATGGCAGCAGCCTGGCTCCAATGATCATCTTCATAACGAAATGAACACACTAGTTGCCCTTTTCAGTGTTTGACATCTGCACTGATGGTGCAAAGGTGATAGTGGGTACAGCTGCAGGTGCCTCAGCACAGACCAAGTCAGTGCCACCAAACTATGCTAGTTATTCCCATCTTCCTCACCACCTTGCACTCATAGCTCAAATAAAAGGGCCAGCTTTGCCTCAGCATGTTCTTTTTTTAAAAAAGATTTTACTTATTTATTTGAGAAACAGAGAGCACAAACCGGGGGAGGGGTAGAAGCAGACTCTCTGCAGGGGTTCAATCCCAGGACTGTGGGATCATGACCTGAGCCCAAAGCAGACACTTAACTGACTTAGCCACCCAGGTGCCCCACCTCAACATATTCTTGATGAGGGATAAAAATTAATTTTATTAAACCTTGGTCCTTGAGTACACGTTTTTCCTATGTCTATGTGGCAATGAAATGCAAAGTACATATAGAGGTTTTACACTGCATACTGTACTGCAATGATGGTCTCTAGAAATAGCACTTGTGCAACTGAGTGAGAAGCTAAACTAGTGACCTTTTTCAGAATATTCCATTTTTACTTGAAAAAAATGACTGGCTATTTGGCAGGTGTTTTGTAGAAAATGGATGCAATGAGCCTGTTACTTCACAGAAAACAACTTATAGCATTTGTTGTCAGTGTTTCAATGAAAAAAAAAGTGAGCTTTCAAGCAAAAATTAGAATTTTGGAAAACTTATATCCACCCCCATGGACTTGACAGCTCTCAACACTTAAAACTGTCCTCATTAAATAAGCAGTAACATTAATGAATGTAATTTTTTGAAATCGAATAATGGAATGTGTCAACATTTGGAAGATCCACATAATTTAGTGAAGCAATATTTTCCAAATGACAAATGCATGTAAAAAACATGCATGAGGGGATCCCTGGGTGGCTCAGCGGTTTAGCCGCAGGGCATGGTCCTGGAGTCCAAGGATCGAGTCCCACATTGGGCTCCCGGCGTGGAGCCTGCTTCTCCCTCTGCCTGTGTCTCTGCCTCTCTCTCTCTCTCTCTCTCTCTCTCTCTCTCTCTCTCATTAATAAATAAATAAAATCTTTAAAAAAAACATGCATGGGTAAAATGTATATTAAAAATGTAAGCTAGACCAATGGATTTTAGTGTAACAGAGTGTGAAAAGTTAATTGAAATGGTTTCAGGTTTCACAGTGTAGCCCACCTTTACTGTAGAATCAAAAAGAAATATCCAAAATTGTCTGAAAACTTTATTTATTTTTTTTTGAAAACTTTATTAAAATATTTCTCCTGTCTGTGAAACCAGATTTTCTTTATTTAAATGACTTCAACCAATACAACATATAACAGATTGAAGGCAGGGACAAATAGGAGACTCCAGATATCCTCTATTAAGCCAGACATTAAGTAGATTTGCTAAAATGTAAACTAATATGATGAAAATGTTATTTATATTTTTATTTGTAAATTAATAAATAAACATTCCAGGAGTCCTATTTCCATTTCTACTAGTATAAATATTGATAGATACAGCCCATGTAAACCAAGCCAAGAAATTGCTCTTTTGGCAGGGGTCCTTGATACTTTTTAAGAGTGTGATAAAATACTGAGACCAAAACGTTTGAGAGTAGCTGCTCCAGGGAAAGAACACTGGGCTGGGGGCCTGGATATTTAGGTTCTAGACCATGTTCTGCCACAGACTTAAGGGGCGGCTGACTGAAGCCTTTAGGAAGTGGGTTGCAGGATGGATGGATGGATAGATGAGTAGATGAAAGCATGAAGCTTGCATATTGTCTTAGTAGATTCTGGAGACAGACTTTATATGTTGAATCCTATTTCCATCATTTATTAGCTGTGTGACCTCAGGCACGAGACTTGATTGATCTTCCTGAGCCTTAATTTCTTAACATCTGCAAAACAGAGATAATAGTACCTGACACATCAAGAGGCTGAGGCCTAAATCCATTGATCCCTGATGCTGCTTAGTAGAGTGCTTGCCACAACATAAGCTCTCTATATGTGTTATCTTTTATTATGATGGTGGTTTAGTTTACTGCAGAATTTGGCTGAGTTTCTTTTTCCTCATATGTAAGGTTAGGGAGCTCAGGATCTCCAGATTCTCTTCCAGCCCCAACATGTGGTAATCATCATCACCATTATCTCCTAAAGTTTATTGAGCACTTATTATTCTCAACTGTTATGCTAAATGCTTTACATACATAGTCTTATTTAATTCTCACAACGATCTTATGAATTACATGCTTTCATCATTCTGATTTTGTGGAAGAAGAGGTCTGAAACCAGAACTCCTGTATATCAGATCTAGGACTCCAACCAGATCTCTGACTCTGAAGTCCATGCTTCTGAGTGTAGGCACTCAAGGATAACTCCAGCTTCTAATCCTGGCTGTGTCACCAAGGGCAAGTTGCCTAACCTCCTATGCCCCTGTTCTTTATCATGAAGTAAAACAGTACCCATCCTACTAGGTGGCCCTGAGATCTAAATTAGTCCCCTATGAAAAGCATTTAGCCCAGTGTCTGTCACATACTAAGCACTCAGGTGATGAGAACTGCCTCATCCCTGTGGGCATAAGAGCCTTTGACTCCCTGCTTCTGATGGGCTGTGAACATGGTTTAGTATCTTTATGGTGTTCAGGTAACGAACATCAATAAAGAGTGGGCTGGAGCAGCCTATTATGTACTGCTAGCCACACAGAAAGAAAGTTACTGTCCAATTCCAACAGAATTACCTGCATAAAAAGCACTTTTTTGTTTTGTTTCTGGTGAGAAAAAAAAATGGGTAGTCCTACCAGCTAATGTGCCTGCAGATCTTTTGTGGAATGTTCACTGGAGAATAAATACACTTGCTATTAGAAATTATGAAAAAAGCATATAAGGTCCTAAGAGAAAATTTAGTGTTTTTCTATGAAGTTGCTTTAGACTTATAATGACTATAAAAATAGGAAGTTGCCATGAAATCAGGGAGGTCAAGGAAACATTCTGTTGAGTCAAACTGTGAAAACATCTCTGCTTGAAGAAAACATTTGGAAGCAAAGTTACCTAGTAATAGCACACCTAAGATTTTACCGTAGAGACATCTGCACAAGGATATCCCAGTGAGTATTGTGCCGTATGCTTGTGTATGGTTACTTCCAGTGTGCTCTACTCATCACACAATTATGCTATTCTGCTCTCATTCAGAGGCTCCAAAGATTCGCATCCCAAGGCACTTGAAGCAGACTTATATCCGCAGAGTTGGAGAAGCCGTCAATCTGGTTATACCTTTCCAGGTAATAATTCAGGGTTAATTATTTTCTCTTTCCAGTGCTAGAGAGTTTAGAAAGTAGAGATGGGTACTCTAGCACTTAAATTCCTCGTGCTTCAGGATTTTTGTCAGAGGGAAAGTAGATAAATAATGGAAGAGATTTGGGGAGTGAGTAAACAATCTTGTGCTTTTTAGAAATCTGTTGAACTGATAGATTTTCCTTCTGCGTGAGACAAATGACACCTAGCTTGGGCTGTCTGAAGCTCAGGAACTACAGCTGGGTAGACAGGAAATACCAAGGAGAGGCCAAAAATAAGGAATGCTTGAAGATTCTGGCCCTGCACATCTGTAAAACTGGTCTTCATTTTAAGGGAAGCTTTTGGTGTCACATTCAGGAAAACAGCGTGTACTTACTTTCCACACTTAGCCCAAAGCAAAGGAAGAAGGATAACCGAGTGTTGAAATCTTGATGCCACAAACTGAACAATGCACACATTGTTAAATCATTGTTCCCCAAAACAATCTGTGGTTTACAAGATTAACCAGCCTTCACCTACAATAATCAATTTTGGTCTCGTGTGTGCGTGCGCACACGTGCACCACCACCCCATTACTTGGACTCCCTTTATGCCTCCAGACAGCACAGTCCAGTAGAACTTTCTGCAATGATGGAAATGTTTGATAGCATCCATGTCCAATATGGTAGCCACCAGCCAGATATGAGCATTGAGCACTTGAAATGTGATACTTGGAACCAACACAACCGGGAAGATTCATTTTTAAATTTTCCTTAATATTAATTAGTTTTAGTTTAAATAGCGGTGTGTAGCTTGTGGCTGTTATGTCAGCATGGTTCTGGAATTGGAATTTAGGTTTCTGCACCTAATTTTTTTAAAATATTTTATTTACTTCTTTGGCAGAGGGGGGAGAGAGAGAGAGAGAGCAAGAACACAAGAGCAAGGGGAAGGAGAAGCAGACTCTCCATTGAGCAGGGAACTTGATGCATACAGAGTTCAGTCCCAGGACTCTGGGATCTTGACCTGAGCAGAAGGCAGACTCTTAACCCACTGAGCCATCCAGATGCCCGGATTCAATCTTTATAACCATCCTGTGAGATAGGTGCTATCATTGTTCTCATTTTACAGATTGGGAAATTGAAACATGGAGAGTTTAAGTAACTTGCCCAAGATCACACAGCTATTAAGAAGTTAGCAGCCAAATACAGATTCCAGGGCCCCAGAGCCCATGTTCTTAACAATTATGCTGTGTTGTGCAGGCTTTAGAGCTAGACAGACCTGGATATAAGACTTGGTTCCAGCACTTATTTAAGCCACAAAGCCTTGGGCATGTCACTTAATTCCTCTACCCAAAAAATGAGGATAATGATGCTGATTATCTTGCTGTGAAGATTAAAGGAAATAATAAGCATCATGCACCTAACGCAGTGCCTTGCACAAAGCATGCAGTCCCCAGGCAAGGCGGGTATTGTGCCTCTGCCCAGGCTGCTGACCACCAGGCTCTCCAGCCTTGCCCAGAATGGGGGAAGCAACTGTCAGTTTTTGTAACACTGAAAAAAAGTCTTGAGACAATCTGATTCCCCCTCCTCCTAGACTTTTTCTGTCTTTTTAGGGAAAACCAAGACCAGAATTAACTTGGAAGAAAGATGGTGCAGAAATTGATAAGAATCAAATAAACATTCGCAACTCTGAGACCGATACAATCATATTTATCAGAAAAGCAGAGAGGAGCCACTCTGGGAAATATGACCTGCAAGTCAAAGTAGAAAAATTCGTGGAAACTGCATCAATTGATATCCAGATCGTTGGTAGGTTTGGAAGAAGGAACTAGAATGTTCGGTCAAAGCAGTAGTTGGACTAACTGTCCTTATCACTAGAGCAAGAGTAAGAATTTCTGTTAAATTCTTTTTTTAGAATTTTAAAAAAAATAGATGAATTAGTAAGACTTGTTAGTATTTCAAATAATCTCTTACTTACTAAAAAGACTAATTTTTGGACACTTAGGGCATATGCATTAAAGAAAATTAATGTATCTGCTTTTTAGTGCAAACTGTCTGTACTGCTTTGTGATCCACTTCTCTCTTATTCTGTTTCTCAACCCCTTGGTGATGAAACTATTTCCTTTTTTGAATTCTTGCATAAAACACATAGTAGCTTCTAGACAAAATTTAACATGTTTCCTACCATCCCTAAAATTTGCTAATAATAAGCTTTAACAGAGAAGGAAGAGTTTTTTTTATAAATGTAAGAAAGATGTACCTAAACAGTTAAACCACTAAATTGGTTGATCCTGTAGGGCTAGGTACTCACTCACTTGTCCAAGTAATAAGTAAGTATAGTTCCTACTTCTGTCCAGAGTTTGGGGAATTGAAGGAGGTGCTCTAGCAGATGGACCCCTCTCATTGGATCGCTCTATGAATTTTGTCATGTCAAGAAATACATTTAAAAGCAGAGCTACAGAAGCCTTGTTTCCAGTCATTTTTATTACTGTATTTCAGCAAATTTGCTGAAACCCAGGATTTTCTCACCCGAGGAGCAACTGCCTATGACAGATTGGGTAAAAGTTCATGCCCTTTGAATTAAATACTCTCTTCCCACTGGCTAAAGCTACTTGATTTTTGTTACGTTGAGAAGAGTGTTGAGGGCACCCTGTGCCCTTGGACCTGGCCCGCCTCCACAACAATGGGAGCTCCCATGGGAGGGTCTGTAAGGGCCCTGCCCTCTGAGGCATATGAAAGAACTTTTCTTTTTTTTCTAAAATATTTTATTTATTCATGAGAGACACAGAGAGAGAGGCAGCGACACAGAGGGAGAAGCAGTCTGCCTGCGGGGAACCCGATGTGGGACTCGATCCCAGGACCTCAGGATCACGACCGAAGGCAGACGCTCAACCCCTGAGCCACCCAGGCATCCCATATAAGAACTTTTCTTTTCTACGTTGCCGTGTAGTCACTTTACCGGGTGGTTATAAGTGCCTGGGACATTTCTTACACAATAATAACGATTATTATCCTAGTTATTTTTCTAGTCCCAAATTTGTGTTGGCAGAGAGAGAAAACAAGTTTTCCTCCTGCCCGTTTAGGGTGTCTTGGGGTATGACAGAGGAACCTGAGCTGTGGCCCCTGTGCCTCTCACCAGAAGCCAGAGATGCTTGCCCAGGTGGGCTGTGCGATCTGAAGCCCAGGGCCAGCGCATGTCCCATTAGCAGGTGGCTGTGTGGCTCTTCACCAGGAGGGAAGGTTGATGGGGTTTGACGTTTCATTTAAATTTTCTTTTCAAAACCCTTTTCTTTCCATGAAGATGACAGTCAGGAGCTTCCAGGTAAGCTTGGCTGGGGCATCCCAGTCCCCGAGGCGTAGGAATGGCGAAGGCAACGTGGGTAGAAATGCAGGGATGGGAGGACATTTCCAGTGTCCTGCTGGACGGAGGCACAAGGGACACATGCTGGCAGACGGGTGGGGCTGCGGGGGGTGCCCGGCCCTGTGTGCCCTGGGCCGGTCTGTACATCTGTTCCTGTGACGGGGTTCCGCTTACACACGAGCACAGGAGTCGGCCGCGACAGCCAAGCATGAAGCAGGGGGAAACGCCGTCGGTGTGCTCCCTCTCGCGAAGCAGCCCGTGGCGTGTACTCACGCCCGAGGAGAATGCCTGAGACAGCAAGGTGCCTGTGTGACAGCAGGAAGGGACGTGAGCATCATGGGCATTGACCTTGCTTCAGGCCACCGTTGACCTTCTGATCCCATGTCAGGAGGAGGAGCACCTGCTTCCGGATCCCGGAACTGCCGTGAGGGGGGACATTGCCTGTGTGGAGAGGGAAAGGGGTCTCACGGGGGTGCTGTGAATTCGTCTTACAGACCGTCCAGGTCCACCTCAGCTGGTGAAGATTGAGGACGTGTGGGGAGAGAACGTTGCTCTGTCGTGGACACCACCAAAGGATGATGGGAATGCAGCCATCACGGGGTACACGATCCAGAAGGCTGACAAGAAGAGCATGGTAAGGTCTGGTTTTCTCTGGTGCAGCAGCAGCAGAGTCCCATTTTATCAGAAGTAGAGGTGGGGCACGAAGCCATCTGTGGCGAGGGAAGCACGGGGGGCCTGGGCAAATGGTGTGACCTCCGAGTAAGGGCAAGGCCTGAGGAGCCACAGGACTGGGCTTGAACCCTAGCACAGCCACTATGAGCATGTGTGGGATGGTCCCTTACCTTCTTTGGTCCCCATTTTCCTCCTCTATAAAAGAGGGATGCGAGTACTTGCTTTGCCTGGTTATGGTGAGGCTAAAACAATATAAAGCAGCTGCCACAACACCCAGTGGAATTTAATAAATTCATTTGTTCACCAAATATTTACTCCTGATTCTAACTCAAATCTCTATCATGCAAGTCTTTCTCCTTGTAAAAGAAATGTAACAGGGACAGAGGAGTACCAGTTAGAAAAGGAAGATTCTAAAGGGAACGACAGTGTGTGCAAAGGTCCAGAAGAGGGAAGGAGCTTAGTGTAAGTTACTTTTTCCCTTGGGTCCAGAAGCAACCCAGTCAGAGGATGAGTTATTGTGGCCTGCATTTTGTTGCTGAGGAAGCTGAGGCTCAGAAGGGATAAAGGAGTTGCTCGTGATCACCAGATTTCAAGTGTGAAAGTCTGGGTATTCCTGCCTCAGAGTTCCTCCACTGCACCACACCCCTGCCCTGCCTGTGCGTGCATGAACGAATAAGTGACCATCTGTGCACACGAGGGCATAGAGCCCTTCTTCTTTCTTACAGGAGAAGTAAAAGGTCATGCTTCATGATATTGAGAGAAAGGCTTTAGGTGTTTGCACAAGTAGATCTCAGTAGGAGTTTAGGTTATGAGGTCACATCAGATTGTAACCTCCGGACCGAAGTTATAGAAGGGAGAGGGGCTGGAAAGGACAGTGTTGGGGACAGGAAGGGACCTTAAGCCTCTCCTTTCCATAAACTATGTCTAGCATGTCCTTTTTTCCTTTTGTTTTTGTTTCCTGGGTGCATATTACACAACTAAATAAGATTTGGCACGTAGGGCAGCATTCTCTGCTAAAGCCGGGCAGCTCCAGAGCGGGATGAGCCGATTTGCTTGGTGAGGGAAGGATCTCAACATCTCAGATGTCCTCAGCAAGAAGGGCCCTTGTTCGGGCCTCGGCCCAGAGACTGGCTGCGAATCCAGGGCTACTGTGGTTCTTCTATAAGGTCCTTCAGGCATCCTGTCTGTTCTTCCACTCCCAGCAGACTTGCCCGGTGTTTGTCTTCTTAGGTATCCAGTCAAGTCCAGAAGAAGCAGGACTTTCCCATTGCTTCATGTAACTGAGTTTTCCCTGGTGATAGGGGCTGATCCCCAGTCCCTGGACCCCTATATTTCTGGTCTGTTACCCGTAGACCGAAAGATGCTCCCTCTGCCCAGTTTAAGTCCCAAGAGATTACCACCCCATTGTCTCACTGTGGTGACAGGGGCTACCCTTCAGTTAAGTTCTTTTTGTCAGTCATAGCTTCATAAACGTTGTTTTCATTACATGCGTCGACACATTAACATATTCATTCATTTACTATGCGTTGAGCACTGTTCCAGCTGCTGGATCCAAAAAAAAAAGAGGGGGGAGCATTCACAATCTAGGCAAGAAGAAAGACATCATAAAACCTGATAAATGATAAAACACTATAATAAATGTCAGAATACACGTTGAAGTAAAGTGCTTTGGGAATATGGGGGGCACGTAGCTACATTTGTCTGGTGTCTTCAAAACATCTCAAATACAGATACAATGATGGCCCCTAAAAATTCTAAGAAAAATCCTTTTCCCTTTTATGTCAGAAAATGTATTTTCTCAAAAAGTGGTACCAAATATATGTAATGCAATATGGTTCTTTACTGGTTGCAAGATAAATTTTTGAGACTCCTTTACCTCTTGGTATGTGAGGAAACACTGAAAAGAAAATTAAAAAGCTTGTTTTAGCTTCTCATTCACTCATTCATTCAAGTATATAATAAACATTTATTTTGTGCATAGTTCCTACCATGTGCCAGGTATTATAATAGTCACTGGAGATACAGGGGTGAGAAAAAAGTCTGTCTTTACTATCACAGTGTGTCTGCTTCAGTGGAAGAGGCAGACAGTGAATAAGTAAAACAGTGTATATAATTATGATATATAATGAATTAAAATCAGCAAGTTCTGCAAAGAACACTTAGCCAAGTTAAGGTAATAGAGTGTGACCACCTGAGAGTGAAAGGGAAGCAGTTAAGGAGGAGGTAATATCTGAGCAAAGTCTTGGGAGAACCCACGTTAATAGCATTAGGCAAATTTATTGGGCGATGTTAATATTTCTCTAGTGATTTAACATCATCTCTTTCTTTTTTTTACATCATCTCTTTCTTAAACTAGATAAGTTTGCACTAAAATTCTGTAATTAGATCTTGTTATACAAAAGCTAGGTGGAAGACACTGTATACTTGTGAAAAAGACACAAAGGTAGGAGTTGCCATCTAGGGTATATGACTCTAACATGTCAATGAGGACTAAATTATACATAGCCATAGTATAAGCCTATTGCAAGGCATTAAATTAAACATCCATTGTTATTACTCTCAATATAAAAATTAGCACTATTTTTTTCAGTTAATGAAACATCCCTGTTATTTATTCTAATCAACAGTGTGAATAGCTATGTATTTTTAGATGATTTTTCTCAAAAAAAAAATGGTTTTTCTTGTAGGAATGGTTCACTGTCATTGAACATTATCACCGAACCAATGCCACCATTACTGAACTGGTCATAGGAAATGAGTATTATTTCCGGGTCTTTGCTGAGAACATGTGTGGCCTGAGTGAGGACGCGACAATGACAAAGGAGAGTGCTGTGATTGCCAAGGATGGTGCGTTAGCAGTGGACTGGTATAAGGGGGTTCTGGACTCAATTCTAGTGTGGGGGGGGTGGGAGGGGTTTCCTTTCATTATTGTTGTTGTTGATGTTTTGTAGAGGCTTCACTACATGGGAGTGATTAAGTCACTGGCCCTTGTGATTGAACACAAGTTGCTCTCCCTTCCCTGGAATTCTGGGGATGGGGCTTAAAGTTTGAATCCATTAAACGCAGAGTTGATTTCCCTAGCAACCAGTCCCCATCCTTGGGCCCCAAGGTCACCTCATTAATGTTAACAAAGACCCCTTTATAGCTCTCCTCATTGAGGAAATTCCAAGAGTTTTAGGAGCTCTGTGCCAGAAATGGGGCCAGAAGACCAAATATCTACTTCTTATTATAAATCACAATATCACAACTGGACATCTGGAAACCTCAGTTTTCCATGACCACATGGAGAGGACTAGAAGAAGACATGTGATGAAAGGGAATTCAAATTGATAAAACATATTTTTAAATTGTGGTAAAAATTTTTGAGTAGCATGTTCATTTTACCAGTACAATTTTTTTTATTTTTTAATATTGCATTTTTTTTTAAAAAAATGTAAGCTTTAATTCATTACAACCTCTGGGCTGGGTCTAGAAATGGCTCAAGTCACAGACACAGGAATTTCATTTCAAATAAGCCACTTTCCTGAAAGCCCTTGCTCATTGCTCTCACATTAGAGCACATTGTGGATCAAAATACTCAGACACCAAATTCTCCTCAATAATTCTTTCAGTCTCATAGGACCACACTGGCTCTCTCTCCCAGGTGGGATTGGCTATCACTTTACACCCTTCAGAATGAATGTTGTATGGTGTTCACCCATGTTTTTATTATTTTTTTAAATACATTTATTTTTTTTATTGGTGTTCAATTTGTCAACATATAGAATAACACCCAGTGCTCATCCCGTCAAGTGCCCCCCTCAGTGCCCACCACCAGTCACCCCCAACCCCCGCCCACCTCCCCTTCCACCACCCTAGTTTGTTTCCCAGAGTTAGGAGTCTTTCATGATCACCCATGTTTTTAATATGTTCTTCTAAGCTCAGGGAATTTTGCCATGAGTAAACATGCCAAGAATAACATCGTCTCAGGCCAACTTGTAGATTTCTAATGCTTGTTTCTAAGGTAAAATCTACAAAAATCCAGTGTTTGAAGATTTCGATTTCACGGAGGCACCCATGTTTACTCAGCCTTTGGTTAACACCTATGCTGTGGCTGGTTACAATGCTACCCTGAACTGCAGTGTGAGAGGAAATCCTAAGGTAACATTTTTTAATCACATTGGTTAAACTTAAGAATTAGTGACAACTTTCCTGTTTTTAATATTAGACACATTATAATTGTGAGTAATAGTATGAACAGACCTACCAAGTGCTATTGTGTCTTTCTCTGGGATAGGAAGGTGGGTGCAGCATTGTGGTGTTGGTGGATGATCAGGCCCACCGTTTAAATATAGTAATAAAAAATGCTTCTATTTCTTTACTAACTAAAGGGTACCTACTAAGGAAAAAACAAAACACCCATTCTTAATAAAGACCTGAGAGTTAAGGAGATGGAAGTAATAACATTTCACCTGAAAAATTAAGTTGTAATATTAATTCATCAAATCTTCTGAAACAGATTGAAGTAAATGATGATATTATAATGCAAGGCAGAATTGAAGATATGCTGGGATAAGGTACAGAGTCCTAGGAAGAAAGGAATTGCATCCGATTGAAGAAATTCAGAAAGGTGGGATCCCTGGTTGGCTCAGCGGTTTAGCACCTGCCTTTGGCCCAGGGCGCGATCCCGGAGTCCCAGGATTGAGTCCCACGTCGGGCTCCCGGCATGGAGCCTGTTTCTCCCTCTGCCTGTGTCTCTGCCTCTCTCTCCTCTCTCTATGACTATCATGAATAAATAATAAAAAAAAAATTTTTTTTAAGAAATTCAGAAAGGTTTTAAGGTTTCTTGTTGGCATTTGGAAAGAACAACCAATTGATGAATGTTGTCCATAGAGATATCGATTCCTGGGTGGCACTGTAGGAAAAGTGCCCTAGAATTTGGAAAAATTGCAAAGTAGTAATTTTCCCGTGTATACCATGAATGGGAGTCAAGGGAGCAAGGGAGAAGTTATACTGAGGACAAGAGGAGGATCCTGAATTCCTGTTGAGTTCAGGTGACATCAGTATATCCAAATGGAAATGGCCAAGAGGGAGGAGAGACGTTCACCAGAGCTTAGGAGTGAGCAGAAAGCCAAAGTCCAAGGTGTAAGCCTCAGTGAGTGGTCCCATCTAAAAGGAGGAAGAAGATGGTATGAAGGGGACACAGAAGCAGGTTTCTAGGGGCTGAGCAACACAAAAGTAGGTAAGAGGTAGAACAGAGAATGTGGAGAGTGTGCATTTACCTAAGGGAGGAGAAGGCAGTATGGTGGGAGTGGGGATCAAGGGTATTGACTATAATGCAGAGGCCAAGGAGAGGAGAGTTGGCTTCCTGGGTGACTGGTCATTACTGATCTTGCATTACGGGAAGTGGACCCATTCCACCAGATGACGAATAGAGATGTTTAGGGAGAGATGAAATGGTGAGGAGGAATAAGCAGCCCATAAAGAATTAGAAAAGAATGTCAGGAAAGGGAAATGAAGAAAAGCAGACAGTTCTGACACCTTATTGGGATTCTCTGAAAAATGCCCAGCAACATACACTCTCCTGAATGAATGGAGCTCAGGGACCTGTAGATCATATTGGGAGGTGTCAGAATCTGTTTGGGAAGAGAGCCCCAGTGCTGTCCTCTGAACAAGTCTGGCTTGCCTCTTCAGAGCTCTTCATTGCCTTCTTGCCAAGCACTAAATAGAATTTAATTTGAGAGGAACTGTGCTCAAGTAGATGTGGATTCATCTGAGATGTACTTTCTTTCTAAGATATGCTATAAAATCTGGTCACTGGCTTAAATAGTCTATTATTATGCTAGGTACCAATATGTTTTGACCTATTTACTTCATTCTTCAGCCCAAAATAACCTGGATGAAAAACAAAGTTGCTATTGTGGATGATCCAAGGTACAGGATGTTTAGCAACCAAGGGGTCTGTACTTTGGAGATTCGCAAGCCCAGCCCCTATGATGGAGGCACTTACTGCTGCAAAGCAGTCAATGACCTTGGGACAGTGGAGATCGAATGCAAACTGGAGGTGAAAGGTATGACATCAAAGATCTCATGTATAGACTAAAATGAGAGAAAACCATTTAATTATTGCCCTTACTGCAAAATCCAAATTGTTTGCTAAAATGTCTGGGGATGGCAAAGGGAGGGGAGAGAAGACGTTATTACAGTCTGCATTCACTCTGATTTATTTAAGTAGACTTATTCTCTCATCGCTTGCAATTCTTGTTAACTAAGGAATAGTAATTTCAGTGGAATTCTAGTATATGTATAGCACAGTGGGAACGAATAAAGACAGGGGGATATGACTCTGGTGATATAATCCACTTTTAAAAAAAACTAGTGCAAAGGTCATCTAATGAAACGGCAATTAAGGAATTTATATTATTTTTAATTAGTTGACTATTTTGGGAAACTTCTAATATATATATTTATATGGGTAAGTTTGCTAATTTAGTGTTTACTATTGCATGTATAGAATACAACATATCCCTATTATAATCAGTTGCTTTAAAAATCTCATTAGAGGATTTCCATTTATAGGTATGCATTTCATTTATACCAGTTTTTAGAAGTGTTGCAACTCATATAAACCAAGAAAACATGTAAGGATTTATGTGGTAGGAAAGTCTCAGAATGACCTGTCATCTGAATCACTTTTTCTAGTAATTGTGTATAATTTTTGTACTGAAGTATAAAATTTTCTCAACAATCAGAACCTACTTTGGGCCATGGGAACTCCTACAGATGTCAGAGTCACTGTTACGAGATAATGTGTGACATGATGCAAATGCCTTTTCTCTTTTTCTTATATTGCTTTTCTGTGATAACCAAAATCTTTTTTTTTACCTCTCTGTAATGAAGAAATTATGATCCCCAAATCAGAAATACAACTTTGTAAATATCTATTTAGAAAAAAACATAGTAAATACTTAAGGTATTAATATTTTTTTAAAAAAAGAGGTTTTAGTCCTGACTCTAATATAAATATACTTCTTGAAAAAATGTTCTTTTCTAACTTTAAAAAAAGTATTCCTTTTGCTATGATTTCTGTCCACCAAGTAATACAGCATAGTAGATTCATAACTGAGGAAAATTTTTTTGCTTTTTTTCTCTCAAGTATAAGACAACAATATCCTTAGAAAATGTCAAATATAACTATTGAGATAGTATTTACAAGTTTAAATATTGTTTAGCTGTTTACCAGCTCTAAACACAGGCTAAGTTAATAGTTGCAAATACATTTGGTTTCTCGACTCCTAGACTTATTTTCAAGGTATTGTTGGTACTTATATCTCAATATCCGATTAAAAAAAAACGACAATGAAAGCTCAGTACCACTTCTGCATGCTTTGAAAATAAAGAATGTTGCTAAAGATATAAAATGATTAGTTCATAAATGGTTCAACATTTGGGGTCTTCCATAGAAGCCAGTAATATTGTACATATGGATGACCTATCCTTTATAGTAATTGTATAGTAAGTTGTATAGTAATTGCATTTAATAATATAATTAATGTACTGTAGATGTAAGTTCATAATAAGGTAGCAACTGTGATATACTGGTGAAAACTTTTGGTCCTAAGAGTAAAGTCAAGATTGTTTATCATCAGATTGTTATCTGATAATAATAGGTGACTTGAATCAAGTTAAGCTGTGAAAAAAAAAAGGTAAGAATGTCATCCGAGAATAAATAAATACTGGTACAAATATTCTAATTCTACAGTGATATATCAAGGAGTAAATACCCCTGGACAACCAGTCTTCCTGGAGGGGCAGCAACAGGTTTTAAAAATTCATATCCCACTGGATATTTCTACTTTCTGTTCCATTCCTCTTACATGAAATCGCACTTTGCATGTAAAGCTTGACTTTCTCATTTGCTTTTCATTGTATTTCTTAGCCGCTCATGGCATACACTGTTTATGCCATGAACAGGAAGGCCAAATTATTCAAGGATATTAATTAATGTAGACACTATGTTTTGTCAGAAAGCTAAGTACCATACCCCACGCCCCCATAAGTAAAGCCAGGGAGCTACATTTGAAGATGACCTCACTGTAGACATCAGGTTATCAGACCTTAGTAATCAGTAACATTTATTTGATAGTTTCATTTTTCAAATGTAGAGAAATATGATCTTTCTTTAAGATAGTTTCCACTGTAGTCTCCTGAGATTCATGTTAAAATTCAGAAGACTGAATGTTTTTAAATTGCGAGTTGTAGAAAAAGTATACTGGACATTTTTGATGGAGAGAGGACACAAGTAAGAATTATTTGGGATATTTGGATCCAATATTTTGGAGCTTTCCTGTATAAAATTTCCAGTGAAAAATTTACCAGTAGAATTTCTGTCTACCCATTTATCTGTTGGACACTTTGGATATTTTCATAGTATCAAAATTGTTTCATATATTTATGAACTTGAAAGAAAATTCCAGGCTCCATTACTAGTGTATTAAGCAATAACCGAGTCCTATCCTATATATATAATGGACCCCCATTTGGAAGAATGAATGAAGAAGTTCTTTGGGCCTTGGTAAGCAACGTGATGTAAACTCTGATGATGTAAATCTGGGCCTGAGTTTACAGTTCACAGAGATAATATCAGCTTGCAAAAGATGACAGAATTAGGGCTCCTTCTTTAAAGTTTCATAGATTATACATATAGTTACTTTCTAGCCTAAGTTTGTTTAAGCCTTGTGTTTATTTACATCAGTTATATACAATCAGTTCAGAATACAGTTACAGAGTACGCTAGTCTAATATTATATCTACTTGATAATTTTGCCTTTTAGAATTCCAACATATATATATGTACACTAATGCTTTGTCTATTGTCTCTGTTTTTCTTTTGTTGAAAAACACAATATATATATGTTGTAGGTTTTTTTTTTTTTAAGCTGATGGTTTGGAAGCTCTTACCATAAATATTCACTGTACAATCAGATTGGCTTTGCCACTTGTTCAGGCAAAGTGGTTGTGCATATTAATGTTTTACATATTAATGATCCTTTTGAAGTGACTGGATCCCTGCCCTTCATTCCATGCGCTTCTACTTTCCTACATCTTTCACATGACTAAGGATTAATGACATCACCTCATCATAATTATGACTATAATTTCATCCAACAAGTACTCAACTTTGGTTTTAGCACTTTATTAATGCTTACAACTTCTCTCTCTCTCTCTTTCTCTCTCTCTCTTTCCCTTAGTTGTAGCACAGTAAGGATTTTTGAATGTATATTATCATCTAAGGTAAGCTTTCATATGGTTTTGGCATATGAAGCTTATGACTGTCATAAGCCATACAAAGCCTGTGGAGTATGGCATGATTTTCATTATGTAATCCAATGAAAATAGACGATTTAAAATCTCTAACTTTGTAGTTTTAATTTGTATTTAAGTATCTTGAAATTAACAGCTAGTACTTATTCATCGCAGCAATCTCCCGTTGACATGAAGCAAGTTGTTGAATGCAGTAGAGCATGAATTAAAGCATTTAATGTAGATGAAAATGATACCCAAGCATTCTGAACGCTTTGCATCAAGGAATGGACATGTACATAAGTGGCATCATTTCTACCTATATGTGACTTGAATTTTTTTTTTAAAAAAAGGAGAATGACTTTCCCAAATTTGCATTAAATAAGTTTTAAGAATGTTCAAATGGCATGCTGTTTTTGCCTGGACGTGAATTTATTAGCAAGTAGTGAACCACTTCTGTAAAGGACCATGAATTTTTCTGGTTTTTCTCTGGTGAGGGGTACTTTTATTTTTTAAATATAATTCAGAAACATGGAAGATAAGTTTGAAATATCAGTAGGTGTTTCACCTTCAGAAGATACTGGATGGGTTTTACTCTTTTTAACAAAATCTTTCCAATTTTTGCACTTTTGACAGGGTATAAATAGCCACAGTTAAAGGAGTGGTCCCTATTTTCTCCTCTAATATACTTAAATAGGAAGTCTGTGCTTAATTAAAAAGGACATCAACAAGGGACGCCTGAATGGCTCAGTTAAGCATCTGTCTCCAGATTTCTGCTCAGGTCATGGTCTCAGGGTCGTGAGAATGAGATGGAGCCCACATCTGCTCCCCCTCAGTGCAGAGTCGGCTTGAGATGCTCTCTCTCTCCCTCAGCCCCCCTGCCCCTGCTCCTCGGTTGACGAGCTCCCTCTCTGAAATAAATAAATAAAATGTAAAACAACAACAACAAAAAGAACATTAACAAACAGGGAACAGCTCTTCCTGCTGATTCGTAACATGGCTTGTCTTTATTCTACTATTCAGTCAGGAGGCTTAAATCATCTGTAGAAGAATCCCAAAACCTCTCCAAGACCAATAGATACTACTTTCCAACCAGTCAGGAATTTCAACTAAGACTGAATAATAGCAGGGAACAAAAAACTGCCATGGGTCTGCTGGGAACTTGCTTTTCCTCCCATTGCCAAGCGCTTTAAATTTTAAATGTACTAAACCCAAAGGTTTCCAAGCAGGGACTGAATGAATCTTGTAACTAACTGGAACGTAATTAGTCACATTTCTAGGCAGCTAGTCAGGAAGTAGTATCTGAATAATCTTTCGTGTAGACGGTTTTGACTTTGCCTTTCCCTCTCTGTCCTCTCTAGGTGGCCTTTCCTTCTGCAGGCTCCTCTTGCAAGGTGTGCCTCCTAACATAATTGATTCATATTTGCGAGACTTGCAATCAAGCAATCCCGAGGAATACTAAGGGCCTGGGCCCTGCCTCCCTACACTCCACTGCTTTGAAATCTGGTTGCAATGAGAAAGCATTTTCTGTTTTTCCACCAGGCACTCAAGTGTGGTCGTTTTCTTTCCTCCTAATGTTGAAGAAAAAAAAAAATGTTTGCACGGATTGCTTCATTAAAAATTGCATACAAAATGTCATTTGAAGTCAGCTTTTTCATCATTATTGTCTGTGCTTGGTCCCTATACTTCACACACACACACACAAAAAAGCAAGCTGTAGAATTAGCAAAAGCAGTCACTTTAGTTTAAAATAAATAGTAGGCTGTAAATGCTTTCTTTTTCCCAGAATGAAAACACGTAGTACAGCGGCACAGTCAGATCTTGAAAACCCATCTTTCTCTTGAAAACCCACTCTTCTTTTGATCTTAGAGATTTTTCTATGCAAAGCAGGGCTGTTCATTTCACACAATCCTGCTTAACACCAGTCAATCTGTATCCTTTTTCCCATTTGAATTCACTGTGAGACTTCATAGTCTTTCAGACGAGTTTTTTCAATGGAGGAGAAAAAGGCACTCAATAAATGGTACAATAAATTTGAAGTGCTTATGATGAGGTGACACAGCATTCATTTAGGTGTCTGGGATTGTGTGCCCAAAAAGAGCTGAGGACAAAGGGCTGCGAGCCGGGGTGCTATTCAACGTGGGCCTGACCTTCCCTGGTCTCTGGCACAGCCTCCTGGCCAGTGCACCAGGGCCCGTGCCAACACAGCTAGTCACAGTGACAGAGCTCCCAGGCTACAGAGCAGGGACAGATGGGGAGTGTGCTGATGGCGTCCATTCCACCTGGTGGAGACTGTCCACATCTGGAAGCTGAGAAACATCTGCAAGAGCTCATCATCTTCTCCGCGTCTTGCTCCCATTCTTCTCTGTGCACTAGACAAGGTTTCAGTTCAGGGAGTGGGGTGAAGTGTGAGTGTGTCACCTCACCCCTGTAGTTTACTCCCTTGCCCCCTCCCATTTCTGCCTTTTGGTCTTTCGTCCTGGAAGCTAGAATCATTGCCACCTGCAGCTGGGCCTGTAGCATCCTGGGACAGCATTTAAAAATATCTGCTCTGCTTGTTTTCCAGGTTAGAACTGGGAAGCTATGGTGGTCATGCTCTTGGGTTGACGTGGGATCTCACTAAGGGAAGGAGTGGAGAATTCAGGTGGTTGTAATACATTTGGGAATGGCCAGGGAAAACTCATGTTCTTGTCCCAACTCGGGTCTCTTCTGATGGGTTGGTGATCTTATGTTACTGGTTGTTAAGAATATTGGCTACCATCCCATATGCTCAGTAACTGTGAAAGAGTAGTGTGTGCAACCCTTAGGTAAATAACCATTTTAATCAGAAAATATATATTCATGTTGTCTTATGTAAGAGAAGCCTGGTTGGTGTATCTATAAAGTCAAGGAGGTCATATCTCTATGTACAAACCCAATGGTAGACTGTCTGGCAAAACCAAGCAGTGTGGCCTCAGCAGTTTGGCCGCTGGGCCAGGACCCCGGAACCCCAGCTGGTTGCTTAATTCAAACTGTCATTGACTGATTTTGCCAAGTCAGGGTCAAGTTTGTTAGGCCTTTTATAAACATTGCCTAAAAGTAACTGTAAAGTATCCTTACAAAATACTGGTTCTCCAATCATGACTTATGCTCTCAAATTTTGTACTAGATAACAGTACTTTTCTACATGCAATCTCTTATTAACAGTGCTCATGCACCACAAAGTTCCAAAAAGGAAAAATAGTCTATTTTGAAACTACAAGGAACAAAAAAAAAAAAGTCAGAAATTGTTGCTATTAGCTTTCCTACAACTTTATCGTAATTCTGTTTGAATTTCCCTTTAAGAAAAATTACATATCACAGGAATTTACCAAGAATTCTTTTTTGAAACTAAACATTTATAAAATGTTTTAAAGGATCATGCTTATTTACTTACTTTAAAAAGAAAGCTTTATGAATGCCTCATCTAAATTGATACAGAAATAGAAAAAAAATCACTAGTTCCAAGAAACATTGGAATAAGGTAATATGTCCTTAGCCACTCATTTTTAATACTTCTGAAACATTCAGTTCCACTCAACAAATGAGTTATTGACTATCTGATGTGTGCATGCATAGCACTGTGATGGATTCAGCTAGAATCCAATGATGAATAAGTCACTTCATGCATTCAAGGGGTTTATAATGTAGAAGGGAAATACATAAACTGGAAAGGCAGCAGGTATAGGAGAGCATGCTAAGGATTCAGAAGCTGGATAATGTGGCTTGTGTGTTTATTATTACCCATGTATGTACCACACTAAGATGAAGTACAGGATGTGTCGTTTGACTTTATTTTTCTAAATCAAATTAAAATATGGCTCTCCACCAGCCAGGGAGATTGAGCAATTCTCTCTGTTCTGTTTGGAGGTCCTATTTCAGGCTCTGGGTCAACTGGAATATTTTCTGCCCCTAGAAAAAGGAGAGAAGGAAAGTCTCTCCATTTCAGTCCACGTGGATGACTGTTGAGATGTCCGTGTCCAGTGCATCATGGTCCCCTCAAAGACAAGTGACTCCAAAACTTCCCAGACAAAAGTGGACCTGGGGTCTTTCAACCTCCAAAGCCATAGCTTGACTATTTGCCTGTTCCTTTTAAAGATGTTCTTTGTGGGAACACTGGACAGTTCTACACTTAGGACTAGCCTTGGACCTGGGCAAGAGGGCCTCGTCCACCTGCATCTCCCTCCACAAGAGGGCCAAGATGCCAAGGGGATGTGCCTACTTGGAACCCTCACCACACCTCCTTCTTATAGACTGAACCCAAGTTCACTTGCTGGGCCTCTTCCCTGAGATCAAACTCCTAAGGAAGAAACACGTCCCCAGTTTATGCATGCTGCAGTCCAAGGGTTGGCCGAGAGATACCTGTTTGTCAGGAGGTTGAGGTGTGGGGGATGTGACCAGAACTTGTGTCTGAGGCCGAGGCAGCTGAGGACCCTCATGGTGTGCGAGAAGGACATAGGATGAAAGAAGCTGGGAAACCAGAGCCTGGCAGTGGGTCACAATGTTCTCGCAAGTATCTCTGAGGAATCTGATCATTCTGTAATTCAAACCTGGCCTTCCAAGTCCTTATGGATTCAGCCCATGAAGACTAGAGGATACAACTATTTTATTAGCCACCTGTGAGCTTGATTTATAACTTATATTTCTGTGTATGAGCTATTAAAGCTAGGGGTCAGCCACCTCTCAACCCCCTGTGTCTCCTTCCCTGGGTCCCCATCCAACATCTCTCCTACCCTGCCCCAAACTCATCCCCCTCATCACTTCCCATACTCTGTGTCTACCCTCCTTCTCCTTCCACACCTAAGTTACTAGACGAGAATTCCAGAAATACAAGTTTGGCCTCTTTTTCCTGGGAGTAGGAATAAAACTGGGAATAATAATACCAGACAGTCTTCTTACCAATTCTCCTATGATATTAATTGACTCTAGATTGAACTGTACATTTGTTTTATTTCCTATTCTAGCAGGGCCACCAATTACCATCCTTGCACCAAAGATTCAGGTAGTTGCTACGTGTAGATATTTATAAAATCCTTTGTAATTAAACCCTGATAACTTATCATGGACTAAAGAAACAACCTAATGGAACAACCAGTTCTCCTGATGCTAAGGTCTGTCATCACCCTCTTTACATCACCCGATGAGTTCTCTCTGTCCCCAAATGCACTGGCCTGAGAAATCTATGGCCTCACTGAATATTTTTCTTCTATCTGGAGTAGATTACTAGGAACAAAATACCAGAGAGGCAGCAAGACAATTAAACATTCCCAGAGGGGCATTCAGTGTGACTTGGGGCACTGGCTGACTCAAGTCATGAAAGGAAAAAACACTGCACTCAAGCACATAATCTACAACTTCCTTCTCTTCCAAGCAATCACTTTAGAAAGCATCTTTCTGTTCTTTGGAGAGAGGCACTTGCACAGCCATCCACAGGCAAGAGGTTCCCTCCTTTATTACTATATTCTCACCTTCGTCCTCGACTTAGAGGCCAAGAAAACATTTTAAAAACATTATATACCAATTTTAAAATCTTGACTTACAGTTTTCTGGTTAATGAAATGAATAAATAAATAAGAATGAAGGACTACTGGCAACACTATGGCAAGGAAAGGAACCTTTATTTGGACTTTGTAAGGCGTCCCTCTTGAAGGATCGGGATGAGGGGTAATTGGAAAGGAGCCATATTACAAAATAAACGAAAATTGATTTGGAGTCATCCAGTCATTTGGAAAATTCCAGGCACTAGAGAGCCAAGTAATGCATCTCCTGCCCACTATGGTATGAAGCACCATTGGACTGGTCATCTCAGTCCCACTCCTGAGTGTGCACTGGGGCTCTCTATCAATTCGGTTCCCATTCCTGCACTGGGAGGTACCACTGAGCTGGGGGCAGGTGGGGTGATAGTGGAGGTTGCCCAGAAGAGGCAGGTTATCTCTGCACAGGATTATTTTTATGTACTTCTTAATAGTTCATTGTTGGGGCTTAATAAACATTAGCTAGCAGTAGTAGGAGCTCACTGGTGAGATAAGTTTGGTAGTCAGGTCCTTGTGATGGCAAGCATAGACCCTGACCCAAAGCCTGCCATTAGTAAGGCCACTCTCTAGGGGGTTAAGCAAGAGTGAGGGACAGAGCAGCAGGAGATGGCAAGATGGGGCTGGGCGAAGCCCAAGACCAAGAATCAACATCAAACGAGAGAAAAGGAGGACAGACTGACACATTACTATCTGTACAGAGAGAAGGGAAGTCAGGAGCAGTGAGATAGAAAAAAATCCAGAAATAACCTCCTGAAGCAAGAACTAAAGAAAGAGGAAATGGCAATGATAAAGTCAACAATTAAAAAAAAAAAAAAAAAAGAGCACCTACTTCCTTACTTACAGACATTATCTCAGCTGTGGTTTCTTAGCCTGTCCACAGCTGCCCTATCCCTCTTTGCAGAAGAATGGAAAACCTTGGACAGAACCTGAGAGCATGGCCTGAGGCTACTATGCCACCCCCTGGCATGCTTACCATTGACGTTCATCTGCTTGTTGTTCTCTTCTCCATGGTACAGGAGTCTAGAAACCAATTTTCCCTTCCCAGATCTTCCAATGGATGTTGTTCCAGACATACTGTCCGGGAGCTGAAGGGTGTCCCAGTCTGGGAAGCACAGAGGCATAATCTTAGAAAGGCCTCACCAACGACCACCAGCCAACACCTTCCCTGGGGAGCAATGAGTAGATTTTGATTTCACTGGAGATAGTAATATGTGATGGGTTTTAAATAAATCTATACATGAATATAAATTCAGAAATATAAAACACAAAATTGTGAGCATCTATCTATCCTATCATCTATATCTATTATCTATATCTATCTATCTATCTATCTATCTATCTATCTATCTATCTATCTAATCTATCATCTATCTATCTAGCGAACTCTTCTTTGCCCTGGGAAGAATAGCTTTAAGCAAAATTAAGTGAGTCAAATTGGTCTTTCTTGTCCCTCAACTGCCCTGAGTGCTCTGTCTCTTCGTTCTGCCCCAGCCCACCCTGGGGCTCCAGGGGCTCAACCAGAGCAATGCCTCCACCCATCCCTTCTGAGACTGGATGTTTCAGTTCCTTCCTCATCGCTCAAACTGTGGTTTTGTGACCAGCAGCCTGGGTGTCACCTCGAAGCACCACTCATTCTCTCCACATCCCCTGGCTCAGAACCTGCCTTGTAATAGGATCTCCAGGTGAGTCCTGTGCCTGGCCCTGTGAGAGAAGCACACTCCAACCCTGTTTCCTGTGTGCATCTGTATTTGGGGCCATTCTCTCTCTGCCCAAAGGACAGACATTCTGATAAAAATGTCCCTCCTAAGATATTCCCGATAACTAACACTGAAATGTGACCTAACTTGTCACTCCTAAAAGCCCTGTCCTGAACACAGGAATAACTCTTGGGATTTCAGGTCCCCTGGACTGCTGAAGAAGGAATCTTGGAGGAAGGGCATTCCCTCTCATGCTCCTCAAATCAGACTGTGGAAAAAATTTTAAAGCAGTAGGCTGTGAGCTCCAAAAAGGATAATGAATTAAGAAAAGGTTAAAGGATATAAAAAAGAGTGCTAATAACTGTCTCCGAGGGAAATCAATTTCCTTAATCCTAAATTGCTTTCGCAATTTCAGATAAAAAGCACAATTACAACATCTCAGTGACCCTATTGTGAAACTTTGTATTCTGATCTTGTCCAGGAAATCAAGCATTTGTAAAAGAGGAGAGCAAAGGTTTTTGGCAATCTGCAAGTAAACACTGCATGTCTGCTCATGTATTTTGTAAGGTATCATAGTTCTATAAAATCTGTGGACTTTAAAGTCTCAAAGTGCAAAACTATAAAACCATAAATTAGATCAAAGCAGGTAAATAAAAAAGCATGAGTCTTCACCCTGCAGAACCATAGTAATCTTTATAAATACTCCAGCCTCCGAGTCCAGACCTGGAAACACATGGATAGTTTGGTTCCCTGCATGATATCATCTTGCTACACCAAAAACCCATCCAGTGAATTACTTGATTGCAACCCAGGCGTTTTTCCAAACCAGGGCAAGTCAGTGGCGTTTTGAAGTGGTCATATCACAACAGATGCATCCCTCATCTGGCTGAATGAGATGACAGTGTTGCATTTTGTGGGAAATTGGCTGAGATGCTGAGGATGCTGAGGAAGGAGTTTTGTTTTTTTTTAAATCTTTTTTTTTTAATTTTTTTTTTTATTTATTTATGATAGTCACAGAGAGAGAGAGAGAGAGGCAGAGACACAGGCAGAGGGAGAAGCAGGCTCCATGCACCGGGAGCCTGATGTGGGATTCGATCCCGGGTCTCCAGGATCGCGCCCTGGGCCAAAGGCAGGCGCCAAACCGCTGCGCCACCCAGGGATCCCTGAGGAAGGAGTTTTGAAAGTTGTGTCAAAGTTACAGAGACAAAGAGAACCAGGAGTAAAACCAAGATCCTTTCTCTTTTGGGAAAGAAATTCAATTCAGCTAAACGATCAAAAAAACCTATGGACCTATTGTACTATGAATATGTTAAAATGTTACCACTGGGGGGAGTTGGGTGAAGAGTACAAGAGATATCTCTGTATTATTTTTGCAACTTTCTGAGTTTACAATTATTGCAAAATTAAAAATTTTTTTAAAGTGTGGATGTCTACCAAGCGCCAGGCACTGAGGAACACACTCAGTGCAGGGCTGTGGTCCTGGTACTCTACAAGCTGGGTGAGAGGCACACTGGCACATTATTAAGTGACCAAAGATAGGTTGAAATACAAGTACAAAGTGTTTGGTTGTGTGGAAGCAGGAGACCTCAAACTGGAAGATGTGAGGGCTCATCTCAGAGAAGAGGGAATGTAAGCTGAGTCCAGACAGATGAGCATGTTTTCGAGGTAATGAGGGATGGAGGGTGCTCCCCAGGCCCAGGGAGCGGATCAGGGTGAGGGGAGGCTCTGGGTGTGTTCGCGAACAACTAATGGCAGCATGGAATGCAGAAAGGGAGGTGAAGGAAGGGGAGACATTTGGGAGATAAAACTGGAAGAGTAGATTCAGCCTTCAAATGCCAAGTGAGGAAACTTGGACTTCACTGAAGGCATCTGAGCAGGGAAATTCATCATCAGTTTTAGTATTTAAGTAAGACAAATTTTACATAATATTTAGAAAGGACTGAAATAGCACCAAATCTACATGATCTACAGAAACTGTAGATCATGTCTGTTTAATATTGACAAAAACACCCATCTAAGTCCGATATTTATTTGTTTGCTTATTTCTTTATTGGTTTCTGGAGTAGAACTCAGTGATTCATCACTTACAGATAACACCCAGTGCTCACCATAAGTGCCCTCCTTAATGCCCATCCCCCATCTAGCCCATGCCCCAACCCCACCCCCAGTCCTGCCCCTCTAGCAACCCTCAACTTGTTCTCTTTAGTTGACTGTAAAGAGTCCCTTATGGTTTGCTTTCCTCTCTTTTTTTGGTTTCCCTTTCCACATGTTCATCTGCCCTGTTTCTTAAATTCCACATATGAGTCATAGGGTATTTGTCTTTCGCTGACTGTAAGTCCAATACTGAATACGTATAATTTATTAGATGGTATTTAGCAGTGGTTAGGAGTATAGGACCTAGAATCAGACTATCTGGTCTTAAATTCCTGCTTCACTACTTTTCTAATTATGCAGTCGTAGCAAGTTATTGAACCTCACTAGGCTCCAGTGAAAAAATCTGTATAAAATATGGACAATAATTATACCTATTTCGCAGGATTTTCATGAATATTAAATAATTCTGATGTTTAGAATAGTGCCTCATTGGAGCTCATAAATGTAAGCTACCATGTTAGTTCAGAAAAATAAAAATTTGTATACATCAATCACTATTTAATAAACCATGATAATCAAAGGGAGCTATGATGCAAGAGATAAAATAGAAAATCCGTAATTTACTTTTCCTTGACATTAGACAGGTTGGCCTTAATAGGTCTCCAATTCATTAGAAACTTCCAAAAATTTGCCCCCCAATACAAGGGAAAAACAGCTTAGGAGCATGAGTGTTAAAGATAGCACAAATAATAACAAAATGAATACCACGTTCCTATTACCTAGTTTAAAAATCGTGGCTGAGAGAGCAAAAGGACCCTCCAATATCTATTTTCCCACTTTCTGGTAGTAATAGAAGGTATTTAGAAGGGCAAACAGTTGGCCATCTCAACTCCACATCGCCAGCCTCTCTTGCAGCTATGCACAGCCATGTGACCAGGTTCTGGCCCATAGGACAAGAGCAGAGGTGACACGTACACGTAGGCCACGCCCAGAAAGGACATGGGTGCTGCATTCTCTGCCCTCTCTTCCCCTTCCAGGTGGTTGCAATTTGGGGTTAGCCAATTTTGGCCACGAGAGCGAGGGGGGCACCCTAAGGATGGCAGACTAATAAAATGGAGGAAAGCTGTGGCCCTGACACTTAGAAGCCACCAGCCAAGCGCAGAGGGGCCTACCTTGGGGGAGAGAAAGGTACATCATATTTAGGCTGTGGGGCTTTGTGTCCTAACACAATTACCGATATGTTGGAAGCCATCTGTGTGCTCCTCTAACGATCCCATCTCTAGAATTGTATGTATCCTTTTTTCCCTTTTCTTCATAACTGTTCACTTATGGACATACTCCTTTTTTTAAAGATTTTATTTATTTATTCAGGAGCAACGAGGGAGAGGCAGGCTCCCTGTGGGGAGCCAGATGTGGGACTGGATCTCAAGACCCCAGGATCACCACCTGAGCCTAAGGCAGATGCTTAATCATTGAGCCACCGAGGCATCCCCATTTTGAACTTTATAAGAATGAAATCTTACTGTATGCACTTTTTCTACAAGCTGCTTTTTTTTCTTTCTCAGTATTATCCTTTCACAATTCATTGATGTTAATAAGTATAGCTATGGTTCGTTAATTTTCCACTGCTATATTAAACTTTGCTGGGTGATATTAAATTATGTGAAAATGCCTCAGTGGATCCATTCACTATTATTGGACATTCAGGATATTTATAATTGTTGATTATTGTAAAAAGATGCTATGAATATTCTTACACCTGTCTCCTAGGACACACATGTCACAATTTCTCTAGGACATACTTCTGGATCAGAATTGTGGGGTCAGAGTATGTGCATCTTCAACTTTAGCAGGTCATTCCAGGTTGGTTTTCAAAATGCTTGACCCCATCTATTCCTCCTTGCCAACACTAGTACTCTGGTAGACCACATAACCAAGGCCTGGCCAGTGGGACATATGCTGATGTGCCATTTGGGAATTCTAGAAAAGCACCTTACTTTGCTGGCTCAGCTGCCAGCAGTATCTAACTTTTCTTTCACCCTCTTTCTCTTTCCTGCTACTGGACATGCAAACAGGATGGCTGGAGCTCCAGCAGCCATTCAGAAGAACCGAGAGATGACCTTACAGGTGTAAGTCAGAGAGAGATGTTGGAGCTGAAAGAAGAGCCTGAGTTCCTGGTGATCATGAAGCCACCATAATTCTAGACTTATGTGAGAAAGAAATAAACTTTCCTTTTAAGTCACCAGATTTGGGGGATTTTTGTTACAGGTATCTGAATGTAAGCCCGGTTGAGTGTTTTTGTTTCTCATTGATTTTTAGGAATTTTTAAAAATAAAATCTGGGTACTAGTCAATGTGGGTTTTATTTGAGAGAAATACCTTTCCATGGCTTTTGGCTTGTCTTTTCATCCTCCTGTGACATTTTGATGTACACTGGAAATTATCTGTAATAGCATTTAATTTTTTAATGTGGAAAAGGATTTCTACTCGGATGGCACTGATAAATTAAAAAGCAGATGTCCCCAAGTTTACTATATATAAAACCAGCATAGTAAAAAGTGGATCTCTGTCATTCTGATTCCTGCATTTTTCAGGATCTTATTTTTTTTTTTTCATATTAAAGATTAGGAGATGAATATTCAACGGATAGTTTGGTCTGTAGGAACCCTCAGATTGCTCTAAGGCAGGGGCTGCTAACCTTTTTCTGTAAAGGGCCGGACTGTAAATATTCCAGTGTTTGCAGGTCAGTGTGGTGTCCGCCACAACCACTGAACTCTGCTCTGTTTTAGAGTGATAAGGTAAACAACATGTGAGGCATAAACATGCCTTTATCCATGGCGCTGAAGTTTGAATTTAATATAATTTCGCATCAAAACTTTTTTTCTGAATTTTCTTCAGCCACTCCGCTTGTAGGCTGTATTAAAACCAGCGGTGGGCTGTGGAGTGGTTTGCTGCTCCTTCTCCAAGGTATTTAAATGAATCCTGTGGGACAAACTGCATCTGCTGATAGACGGTGCTTCACTATCTGGAAAGCAGTGTCCCAGGTGGTTCTGTGCCTTCGAAGCCTGCATAAAGGTCAAACCAGGAAGTGAAGGGAAGGCGAACGGCAGGGCAGGCTCACCTCTCACCTCGGGGTGTGCAACAGCGTGTGACGGGACGCCCCAGGCCTGCACCGGCGCGCTGTGGGGGGAGGGGCGCGCTGCTGAGGTAGCTTTGGAGGCCCGAGAGCTCAGGCCGCCGTGCGGTGGGGGGGGGGGGGGGGGGCACCGCCGGCCCAGGACTGCGACCCCGAGCAGGCTGCCGGCAGAGCACCCGCCGTTACTGGTTCCGGACGCTCTGAGCACAGGGCGTTGGGCTTTCAATCATTCATTCAGTCCCCTTTTCAGCAAATGTTTCCGAGTCCTGGTTTGTTGCTTCAACACCTCGGTCTCTAAACTCTGAGTCCTGAGCCCGCGGGGAGCCCTCTCCAGGGCTAATTCGTGGCAGGGCCTCCTTGGAAGAAGAATCGCGTCGTTGTGTGTCTATCAGGCAGGGCCTCTCCGGGCAGGCGGACGGGGCCGGCAGGGCGGGCACACACGCGCAAAGCGGTTCTCACACGCCCCCGGCCGCGCAGTCTTGCGGCCGTGGGCCCGCCAGGGCGCCCCCGCCAGGAGAGCGGCCTCGGGCCCCAGCCCACGCGTTACGGGCCGGCGTTTCCCTGGCGGCCTGGGAGGAGCCCCTGCTCGCGCGGCGCCGCCAGACGCTCCTCGTGAAGACTCGAACCTCAGACGCAGGTGCACCAGCCCCTCGGGGACGCCCTGTCCCGGCGCGCCGGCCTGAGACTTCCTGCGCGTGGGCCCCCAGCGGCGACCCGCTGGCCGGCGAGAGCCCGTCCGGTCCTCCGGACCCCCTCGCCCGCCCGACCCCCTCCCCCGGGCCCCTCCCCGAGGCCCCGCCTTCCGCGGACGCGCCGGCGGCCGGGCCGCTCGGGGGGCGGGGGCCCCGGGGCCTGGGGCAGCCGAGCTCCGCCGGGTGCCACCCCGAGGCGCGGGCCGCGAGCCGCGAGCCGCGAGCCCCTCCCTCCACCTGTCCCCGCCCCGGAGCCCGGCTCGGCCGGCGGGCGGCGGCGGCGGCGGCGGCGGCGGGGCGGGCGGGCGGCCATGGCGGCGGGCGCAGGGGCCAGGCCGGGGCTGCGCTGGCCGAGGGCGCTGGCGGAGCCGCTGAGCGCGGCGCAGCTGCGGCGGCTGGAGGAGCACCGCTACTGCGCGGCCGGCGTGTCGCTGCTCGAGCCGCCGCTGCAGGTCTACTGGACCTGGCTGCTGCGGTGGGTCCCGCTCTGGGTGGCCCCCAACTCCATCACCCTGCTGGGCCTGGCCGTCAACCTGTTCACCACGCTGGCGCTCATCTCCTATTGCCCCACGGCCACCGAGGAGGTAGGGCCCGCCGCCCGCCCCGGGGGACGAGGGACCCCCCAACTGCTGTCCGGGAGCCCCGCGTCCCCGCCTCGGCCCCGCCCCAGTGCGCCGCCGTCCCGGGAGCCGAGGGACCGCCGCGCGGCTGGCCCTCGGGGCGGGAGGTGGGGGACGCGGCCGCTGCCCCGCGCGGGGTCCGCCCCGAGCCTCCCCGGCGGCGGCCGGGTCGTCAAGGTCGCCGCGGCCGCCCCGGGTCCACTGCAGCCGCGCCCCGGCCACCGCGAGCCGGGGGCCTGCCTGCCCCGCCCCGCGGTCGGCGCCGGGCTGGGGCCCCCGGAGCCGTCGGTTGCTTTGCACGCTGCGGCCTGAACGCCGCGTCCCCGCCCGGCCGGCCCGCCCGAGGGACCCTGTGCACACTTTGATGACTCCGTAGGTTCCTGGGGCTTGTGCTGGTGACCCCGAAATTCTCGGTGGCCCCGATGGAAGACACGGTACTTCTGAGTAGCGACTCCTCTGTGCTTCCTTGACAGGACCAATAAGAGGGTGTTAGAGGACACGATCCTTATCGCCACGACCCCGTGCGTGTGTGGCCTGTGTCCCAAATAAGAGTGAAGAGCGGGGCTCCGGGCAGCTGTTCCCTGGAAGCCCCGCTCCCCAGGGGGCCCACTCCCGCCCCTGGCTGTACTGTGGTGCACTCAGGACGGTAACACCGCCTTGCACATGCTGCCACACTTTCTTGTCTTTGCTCTCCAAATAGCGAAGTCCCCATTATGATCATAGGTGAGCATAGGTTCTGTGGGAGAACTGATTCAAATCGAGGCTGGATTGCAGGAATATAATGGAACTATTTTATGCCTTCCATACCGCGTGTCCATTTAACAAACGACGTAATGGAGCCTGCATTTTTTAAACACCTGTTGCCCGTTGGTGGTTATGTGTATTACCATATGAGTTCTTCTTGGCAGACGTTTCCACTGTTGTTCATTTTCATGTTGTTTGCACAAAGTAAATTCCTTTAGTTTTTGGTTTTTGAAACTTGTTTGCAGAATTTCCTAGAGACCTAGGGGTCGTGGGCTAGAATGGAAGGAGCTCTGGGTTTGGGTTCTCATCTGGCCACACTATTGGAGAGACCGGCTGGTCAGTTGTCCCATGTGTGAAATAGAAAGTCATACCTGCCAAACCAATTTCACAAGGACACAGTGAGGATTAAATACTGTATTAGCTGAAGATAAATGTAGGAAGTGGCGATTTGCCCAACAAATTAAAAATATTACTCAACACTTTAAAAATACCACTGTTACTAAAAATGGCCTAAAAACCTATAGTTAAATTTAGTTTTTATTGGGCCTAAATTTGGCTAACAGCATTTGGATGTTTCTGATTCTTGCCAGTTAAACTGTGAACTTGTCAATATTGCTAATTTCAGATCCATTTGTTGAGCACTTACAAAAAGCAGGGCAAAAAAAAGGGGGGGGACACACAAGTCCAAGAGATCCTGTTTAGGAGTATCAAGAGGGGCCTGATGGAAGAGGTAATTTATGATTAATTTTTAGGCTCAGCCTCATTCCAAAAACAAACAAACAAACAAACAAACAAAAAACAATGCTGCGGGGAGGGGAATCTCAGACATGTAAAAAAAAAAAAAAAAAAAAAAGGAAAAGTGAAAAAATCAGAATGGCCCTAGAAAGGAGGAATGAGAGTTAAAGTAATAAGATGAAACTGAGAAGAGTTTCTGAAACATTAGATCCTCCTGCACATGCTTTTAAGTAGCTGAAGTAGTGACGGGACGAGCCATCACAGGATTCATGTTGCCTGTTTGATAAAATCCTAGCAATAACAGGAAAGAAGCATTGGCAGCCTGAGCTACTTTGCTTTCAGGTCACAAAGCTGGTAAATGACAGGACCCGACAGGATTCAGATCCAAGTCAATCTGACCCCAAGGCCTATAAATACTTACACAATTTATATTTTTATGGTTATGTTTATAACCATATATAACATAACAAATATATTTATTAAATTTATACATATATTTAAATATATATATATATATTTTTTTAAACAACACATCACCTTCTTGTATGGCGTTCCTGCCTTTCTCTATGTGATATGCAGGAAAAATTCCTTGTGTCTTATATAAGATTTATCAGGTATGTAAAGTGCTTTCACATCCATTGCTGCCTTTGTGTTTTATATCCACCTAAGGAATTTGGCCAGTTTTTTTCCTTCCTAGAATGACCTTTCTACCATTTTCGTATTTCTTCTATCCATCCATCCTGAAGTAATAGTAGTATACACATTTTTATTAAGAGGAAATTGAGGCCCCCGGGGGTTAAGTGACATTAATCTGACTTGGAACGTGTTTTCAGATTCTTACGCTTAAGAATTATTAGTGCTTTTTCAAACTTGATAAAACCCAGAAAGGGTTAGGAAAAATACATAAGGTTTTTGGATTTAGTTGCTTAGGCTTATGTACCCGTACAGGATGTAATCCTACCTGTAGAGGGTTATGTATATGCATTGTTGACTATATATGTCTATTAATAATAACACTTGATCTGTTTTTTTAACTACTATGTTCATTTCTAGGACAGAAATGGGGATGAAGGGAAGTAAATAGAAAAAAAAATAAGTGATTTATATGAGTACTACAATCGGTGTTCCTTCTTTTTTCCCCCCTACAATGGTGTTCTGAATTGCATGTCGTGCTACTGCTTCTGTTAAAGAACTTCTACTGCAGCCAAATTCAACTACTTGCTCTAGCAAGGATTTCTCTTTTTGTCCCTCTCTTTTCTCCTTTTGTTTCCTTCCTCCTGTCCTGCTTCCATCTCTCCGTGCCCAGTTCTAACATGACTTCTTTATAAAATTTTTCTTCCTTCTCCAGAGTCAATCCTCTAAACTCCAATAAAAATAACAACATCAACTAACATTTACTGGATATTAACTATGTACCAGTCGTTATTTTAAGGTGCTTTAGCCTATTGCCTCATTTAAAGTCATCTCAACAACTTTATGAAGTGGTACTATTATTCTCCCCATTTGATAGATTAGGAAACTGAAAGGGAAATTACCCTCTTCCAGGATACATAGCTTTTTTTGTTTTTGTTTTTAAATATTTTATTTATTCATGAGACACAGAGAGAAAGGCAGAGGCAGGCAGAGGGAGAAGCAGTCTCCCTGCAGGGAGCCCAGTGTGGGACTTGATTCCGGATCCTGAGATCACGCCCTGAGCCTGAGGCAGATGCTCCACCGCTGAGCCCCCTGGCGCCCCTGGGGTACAGAGCTTTATTATTTTTTTTTCACTTACAGTTTATACATTTTATTTTTTATTTTTTAATAATAAATTTATTTTTTATTGGTGTTCAATTTGCCATCATACAGAATAAGACCCAGTGCTCATCCCGTCAAGTGCCCCCCTCAGTGCCCGTCACCCATCCACCCCCACCCCCCGCCCTCCTCCCCTTCCACCACCAGAGTTAGGAGTCTTCCATGTTCTGTCTCCCTTTCTGATATTTCCTACCCATTTCTTCTCCCTTCCCTTCTATTCCCTTTCACTATTATTTATATTCCCCAAATGAATGAGACCATATAATGTTTGTCCTCCGATTGACTTATTTCACTCAGCATAATACCCTCCAGGTCCATCCGCGTTGAAGCAAATGGTGGGTATTTGTCATTTCTAATGGCTGAGTAATATTCCATTGTATACATAAACCACATCTTCTTTATCCATTCATCTTTCGATGGACACCGAGGCTCCTTCCACTCATACAGCAGTTGGGCAGTGTGGCAGGATACAAAATCAATGCCCAGAAGTCAGTGGCATTTCTATACACTAAGACTGAAGAAAGAGAAATAAAGGAGTCAATCCCATTTACAACTGCACCCAAAAGCATAAGATACCTAGGAATAAACCTAACTAAAGAGGTAAAGGATCTATACCCTAAAAACTATAGAACACTTCTGAAAGAAATTGAGGAAGACACAAAGAGATGGAAAAATATTCCATGCTCATGGATTGGCAGAATTAATATTGTGAAAATGTCAATGTTACCCAGGGCAATTTACACATTTAATGCAATCCCTATCAAAATACCATGGACTTTCTTCAGAGAGTTAGAACAAATTATTTTAAGATTTGTGTGGAATCAGAAAAGACACCGAATAGCCAGGGGAATTTTAAAAAAGAAAACCATAGCTGGGGGCATCACAATGCCAGATTTCAGATTGCACTACAAAGCTGGGGAACAGAGCTTTAAAGGAGACCAGAGTCCAAGCCAGACCGTGGCGCTTCAGCCACAGGGCTTTCTTTGTAGGTCTCCCTGGAACTTTAGACCTGGGCCTAACTTTTCCATTTTATTTTTGTTCTGTGTGTCTTACTGAGCAGGACAACCTACAAGCTTTTAAGTTCAGATAGAGATTGCCCGTGTGTACGTTGTGTACCATGCAGTGCCTTGCATAATACAGAGGCCAAGTAAATAAATATTCACTAAATTATTGCCTTCATGCATGAAATGTCATCCTAGGAGATGATGTTTTCCCACTCTTACCCAGTTTAAGCTGGTCTTGGATTAAATACTTATTTGTTGTCTGGCCTGGGAATTTTAACAAGAATAAGCAAGATTTAGGGCTCCTAGAGCAAAAGGGAACTGAGGCCAGCAGCCACTCGGACCTCAGGACTTAAGGAGGTACATGCTGGCCCGCAACCTTGAGGGTCAGTGCAGCCTCCACCTCTGAGGCCTGCATGGACTCCTGGGCCTCACCCTAGTCCCAGCCTTGCTTGGGGCTTGCCCGTTTGATTCCCATAGTTTCCCTGTGCTCCATTATATGAGCTGTTCCTCCTGAGACTTTTGACCTGGGTCTGAAGACTCTGACCCCTTGGGTTTTGCAACGTTAACAGAGCAGGTGTTAAAGCACCCAGTGCAGTTGGTGCTGATGATCCATCCGTCTCAGGGGATTCTCTTCGAGCCCCCCTCCTTCTGGTTCCCCTGAGCAAAATGGGGGACTGGCACTTTCACGAGAGCTCAAATACTAAAGAAGGTTTTAAGAGAGAGGAGAAAAAAGGACTGTTTCCCAAAATATAAAATGAAAGAAAGCTACCTTTCAAAGTACAGATTCCTAAAATCATGAGAGCCCCTCGGGTCCTAAGTTGCAGGTGGAGCCACATTGGTGTATGCTGCCTGCTTTCCTTCCCGTCTTGGAACCTGCTTCATTTCCTCAAAATGGGTTTGCCCTGCTCAAGTGCTGGCCCTGAGCAGAGTTGAGGCTCTGTCCAGTGCAAACCAGTAAGGCCCTGGGGCTCTTCCCCACTGGTGCAAGCACTGCCTTCTCCGCCCCCCCCCCCCGCCCCCCGCGGTTCTGGGGGCCTGGGGGGGGGAGGCAGGGGGAACTCCCTCTGTGACCAGGGAAGTGGCCTGATCAGCCACAGGCGCTCAGCAGCCTCACAGTCATGTCAGGGGCACCACAGTGTCAGGTTAGGTGTCTAAAAGAAAAGCCACGGATTTTCTTTGAAAAATCCTCTTGTTAACACCACACCAGCATTACATTTCTTCACATAGGCATGAGTTGTCTTCTAATTTCCTTTCTTCCAACTTCTTATAAATGCGCTTTCTGTTTTTAGGGAGAGAGAAGTCAGTTGCTGTTCGCAGCTGACCCCTTTGTTCCTGGTTATATAATAACTTTTACCTCTGTGTCAATTCACACACCAAGGCCATTTAAAGCAAAGACTTCATTTTTTTTTTTAAGTTTAAAAATTTATATAAATAGGATCTATCTATTTATCTTTCATTGGTGAAGTTATTATTTAAATTGTGATATGGCCACATAATTGAATACCATGTCCTCATTTAAAAGATTGATGCAGGTCTTAATGGTTGGACTGGAAAGATTCCCATGACAATATAGTTAAATTCTGATCCTAAAAGATACAGTAAATACTATGAAAATTATATAATTTAAAACTTTAAATGTCAGGAATCTAATCTTACCTGGAGAAGCTCTACTTTTTGAAATAGGTTCCTTCTGTAGTAGTATTTTGATAAATTGCTTATGACTTTATAATGCATAATCGAAGCCTGACTTTTCCAGGCTTATGTTTAAAATTTTTGAAAAGACGTTCACATGAAAAGATGAAATGAGTTGGGGTGGATTTTGTAGATCCTCCTTCAATCCGGAGTCTCTTCTGTAATTATACCTGTTTTGAGAAGACTCTGGGAAGGAAGGGTCCTGCAGTTTTTGGCCAGTGGATCTCCAACCTGGTTTTGGAGACCTGGTTTTGTAGAGATAACAAGTTAGGAAAGAAGATGACAACTTGCAGGCTATGTAATAGCTTCCAGGTAGGGGCAGAGATGATGACATCATGGGAAAAAAAAGGTAGGCTGGGCCCCTCTGGCCTTGGGAAGACTGGAAAGGGGTGAACCGGATACAGGCAATCAGAGTGCCTTCCTGGGTTTAAAACGTGTGGTCACAGCCATCTTCTCAGGCTCAGTGCACTTGAAATTGGATTGTGTGAGCAGGAGAGCGCTTCTCAGCAGGGTCTGTGCCGTCTGTGGCGTGATGGGTCCCTTACCTAGGGCAGGACAGGAGACCCAGGTCTGACTCGTGGGCCCAGTCCGGCCACTCATCTCAATAGGATATCTTCACCCCCCCCCCTTAGGTTTTCCTTTCTACTTTAATAACAAGCACATGATAACTGCCCTGCCCCTGTGGGTTGCTGCATCAAGCGACATAAAGCTGAAGAATGCCCTTTGTTGTCCTATTGAAGTAATTGCTCATGGATCCTCTGGTCCTGAAGCAGGGATCTGATCCCTGATTTGTGAGTAAATCTTGCATTTTCCAGGCCTCAACCTTCGTATTGGCTGAGACCTCCTTTCTCTTTTCTTTGTTCAAATTCCCATGCACTCTTCACCTATTTAAGTTCTAAATCTTAACTCCTCTAGTGTCCTGATGAAGTCATTTTAAGTTAGTGAACTAGTAAGTCTTCCTTTCCTTTTTCCAAATGAGAGGTAGAGTCTACCCCCAAATGTGGTGTCCTGGAGTGACTGAAATTATTTCAGTATGGATTTTTTAAAAAGATTTTATTTATTTATTTATTTATTTATTTATTTATTTATTTATTTGAGAGAGAGGGGGGAGAGAGAGAGATTGATTAATTGATTGATTGATTGATGGAAGCACCAGCAGGGGAGAGGGGCAGAGGCAGAGGGAGAGGCAGACCCTGGACCAGACTCAGGACCCGGGATCATGCCCTGAGCCAAAGGCAGACGCTTAGCCAGCTGCCCACCCAGGCACTGTCAGTAGGTTTTCCATTAATGCCTTGACCTTTCAACTTAGCTGTAGCCAGCCTCCCAGATTAGAGATCAGAATTAAGCTTTTAACGTGGACCTTGGCTCCAGTGTCTTAGTATAAGAAGGTTCTGTGCCTAGAAGGGAGAAATGGGCTACCTGCCAGGTAGAGGGTGTACTTTTAGAGTCTATCATGTAGGGGGAAGGTACCTGATGGAAAATAGGTAAGAAAAGCGACTTTTTATGGCATTCTAGAAATTTAAAGAACTTCAACTTCCAATTTTGCATAGGTTTGATATGTAACTTTGCTATCCTTTTTATCAAAATTAAAACAATATAATTTTTCATAGTAGGAAAAAATGCGTAAGAATTTGCTAGTTTGAAAAGAATCACCAGAATTGTTCTCTGCAAAACACTTTGGGATTCTTTCAAAAAAGATTCTAGGTGGTTTGTTTTATTTTGCTTTTTCTACTTTTATACTGTCACAATGATTTATCAGTTCTGATTTTTAGCTCCCTCTTGTTTCATAGTTTACAGATAAGCCTTTATGCTAATTAGAATTGAATGTGACATTTAATTTTTTCATTTTAATTCCAACATAGTTAATATCCAGTCTTACATTAGTCTTGGGAGTATAATACAGTGATTCAGCCATTCCCTACCTTACTCAGTGCTCATCACAACAAGTGCGTCCCTTCATCCCCCTTCACCCACCCCTGCAACCCTGGCCTTCTGGGAACACTCTGTTTGTTCTCCATACTGAAGTGTCTGCTCTTGGGATTGTCTCCTTCCCCCGCCCCTTATTCATTTATTTTGTTTCTTAAATTCTACATATGAGTGAAATATAACAGTATTTGTCTTTCTCTATCTCACTTAGCATTATATTGTCTAGCTCCATCCATGTTTTGTCCAACAATGGTAAGATTTCATTTCTTATAGCTGAGTAATATTCTCGTGTATGTAGGCCGCATCTTCTTTACTCATTCCTCAACACCTGGGCTGCTGCCATAATTCGGCTATTGTAAGTAATGCTGCAGTAAACATCGGGGTGCATGTGTACTTTCAAGCTAGTGTTTTCACATTCTTTGGATAAGCGCCAAGTAGTATGATTACTGGGTCATAGGATAGCTCTATTTTTAATTTTCTGAGGAACCTGCAGACTGTCTCCCACAGTGGCCACACAGTTTGCATGCCCACCAACAGTGCATGAGGGTTCCTTCTCCCCACATCCTCACCAATACTTATTGTTTCTTTGACTGTGATATTTTAATATGCATATTCACAACTCAGATTGCTTCTAGTCTTAATTATATTTATACTGCTTGTCTTTTAACTGGAAGAGACTCAATAAGTCCTTTTAAGCAATTAGTAGTGTAATCATTAATATTGGGCACATAATATTAGCAAATGATAAAACTTTGATTAAAGTCAGTTGAAAGTAAACTTCTGTTTGCTTAGAAATATTGAGGAACAGGGTAACAGGTTGACTAGATATTTGTAGAATTCCCACATATTTGGTGTTTTAAAAATATATATGCCACTGAAAGTATACAAAACAATTTAGTGAGAATAGCTGACTTTTACTGAGCACTTACTGTTTGCCAGGCTCTATATAAAGAGCTAAGAATTGCTTCATCGGATACAAGAACTATTATTCATATCTTCCATGTGAGTAACCACAGTTTAAAGAGGTTAAGTGACTTGACCAAGGTCACTTGGCTATTACATGACAGAGCCAAGGACTCACACACAGAGCTAACTTCAAAACCCTTCTTAATAATTTTGCTGTACTTCCTCTCTAAGACATAGAAATCTGACAACACTATTATCTATGCTTCTGTTTTCCTCTGGCTTCTTTTTTTTTTTTTAAGATTTTATTTATTTATTCATGAGAGAGAGAGAGAGAGGCAGAGACACAGGCAGAGGGAGAAGCAGGCTCCATGCAGGGAGCCTGATGTGGGACTTGATCCCGGGTCTCCAGGATCACGCCTGGGTGGAAGGCAGTGCTAAACCGCTGAGCCACCCGGGCTGCCCGTTCTTCTGGTTTCTTTCTTTTTTTTTTTTCGTTCTTCTGGTTTCTGATTATGATTTATTCTGTTTTGTGTTTGTTGAGCTTCTTAGATATGTGAGTTTATAAATTTCACCAAATTTGGGAATCTTTCAGCCATTATTTCTTATATTTTTCATGTCCAACCCTCCCTTCTCTCTCCCAAGACTCCTATAAAAATGTTAGATTGCTTCTGTTGTCCTGCCAGTCACTGATACCAAGATCAGTTATTGGTGGTCTTTTTTCTTCCTGTGCATTCATTTTGGATAGTTTCCATCAGGAGTCTACAAGTTCACTGATCTTTTCTCCTGCATTGTCCAGTCTCATCTAGTATATTTTACATTTCAAATATTGTTTTCTCATATCTATGGATTTCACTTGAATCTTTTATGTTTTCCTTCGCCTTCTTGAGCATGTGAAGCATAGTTATAATAACTTTTAATGTCCTCATATAATTCCATCTAATTCCATTTTCTCTGTCATTCCTGGATCCAATCGTATTGATTGATTTTACTTCTAATTGTAGATCATATTCTCCTACATCTTTGCATGACTGGTAATTTTTTATTAGATGCCAAACATTGTGAACTTTCTATCTTTGGGTACTAGATTTTTTTTTGTCCCTTTAAGACATGGTACTTTGTGTTGGCTGTAATTGAGTTGCATAGGATCATTTGGGTTCTTTTGAGGATGGACTTTATGTCTGTTAGGACTATTCCAGGAGGCTGTGAGTCTTGGGGCTAATTTCTCCCCACTGCTAAGGCGATACATTCCTGAGAACTCTACCCAGTATCCTAGGTATTACAAAGTCTTTCTGCTGTGTATACTAGGAGCATGAAAAATTCCCAGCTTTCAGTGGTCTTCAAGAATTATGTGGCCTTCTGCCATTCAGTGTTTCCTTCCCTGGCCCTGGTATAGTTTTCTCTCATTCAGGCACAGGTCACTTCTCAGCTAGACTCAAAGGTACCCTTCTGTAGATCTTGTATCCCTCTTTTCTCTGTGCTGTGCTCCACAAATTCTAGCTGCTTTGACCTTCTTGAATTCTGCTACATTTCTTCTCAACATAGCAAGATCTTTGGGCTCTGTTCAGGTTCTCCATTCTTATACAGTGATGGGAAAACTGCCTGTAGGTACTAAGCCAGAATCATCTAGGGCTTACCTCCTTTGTTTTCTTCTGTCAGGGATCATAGTGCTGCACTGCCTGCAATGTCTGAAAGCTTGTTTCATTTATTTTATTGCTTTTCTGGTTATATAAGGTGGGGAAATAGTCCAGTCCCCTCATATTCTATCATGAATGGAAGCAGAGATCTCCCAAATCACAATTTGTCTTTAAGATCTTTTTTCATAGAAAATCTTATTGAATAATTTCAAATCTAGGGCCACATGTAAATAATATATTGAAAGAGCTGTGGATTAGGAACTAAAAATTAGGGTCCTAATCCTTGCTTATTTAACTTTGTGCTTCTCACCATATGAACTTCTTTGTCCCTCTACTCACATGACTTAGAACGGTTCATTTGATTTCTCAATTTAGTTCTCATCTGTAAAAGGAGGGTTGTGAATGTTTCTTGTAACACCCTGAGATAATATAAGGTGAGAACACAAGAAAGATGTGTCAATTAGCATGGGCTGAACTATTTTCAAACAGAAGCTAGCTTGTTGTCACTTAACAGTATTTCTTATTTATGTTTATTTTTAGGCACCATACTGGACATACCTTTTATGTGCACTGGGACTCTTTATCTACCAGTCACTGGATGCTATTGATGGGAAACAAGCCAGAAGAACAAATTCTTGTTCTCCTTTGGGAGAACTTTTTGACCATGGTTGTGACTCTCTTTCCACAGGTAAATTAGTGAAGGTTTTTTTCTTTATTTCTTTTTTCTTCCTTTTTTTTGTTGGGGGACGATGGCTCAAAAACTAAAATGAACTGAGCTGTTTGGTCAATTCTTTGGGCAGGTTTACACTTCGGAGAAAATTTGCAGTGTATTTTGAAAGTATGTTCAAAAATTAATTTTGTTTAGTGTACCTTATTGTAATGTCAAGATTACGTACTTTAAAACTCTATATTTAAAAACAGTACATGACCATTATTTCATTAATCATTTTTAATTCTTAATGGTTCTTAAACCTTGTTTCTTTCAGTATTTATGGCAGTTGGAGCTTCAATTGCTGTGCGCTTAGGAACTCATCCTGACTGGTTGTTTTTCTGCTCTTTTATTGGGATGTTCATGTTTTACTGTGCTCATTGGCAGACTTATGTTTCAGGCGTATTGAGGTTTGGAAAGTAAGTATGTTTTTCAAGTTGTATCTTTTAGAATATAATCCAGTTTATTTTCACAGTCTGTTATATTTTATTTATCCATAAGGAGACAAAGCTTCAATCAGGAATTTAAATTATCTTTTAAATGTACTGGAGCATCCATAAATGCTACACTTTAAGTCTTGTAGATATTCTGCATGTTATAAATGGCTACATATTTGATAATTTTTTTCTCCCTTTCTTCACTTTAGTAGCTTACTAACCCAAGCTTACATTATATAAGAGAAAGAGAAAAATAAAGGACCTGAATAATATAGAAAAAGAATGTGCAGTACTTAAGTAAATAGCATTTGACTTACATAATAAAATAATGAAATATAGAATCTAAAGGTCCTTATTGATCAAGTCTTCATGTGCCCAAAAAGGTGCACCCCTTACATCAGTCACCAACAACAGATAGTTGTGAGACTCTTTAGATGTGGTAGGCAATTGGGGAGATCCTGTAAAAGCACCTTGAAAATGTCAGAGCTAAATGTTAGATGATATATATGCCCCCGATGCCTCTTTCTTAGACATCAGGAAATAGTGCATGAAGCAGGAGCTCAGTTCACTTTTCCTGTTTCCCATTAGCTGCCTCTCTGCCCAATCCTTCAAGAACTATCTGCCATTGGTTCATTCTCAGCTCTACCTTCCCATGTCTTCTGGTTCTTTTTTGGCCCGTCTTTATTGCTGCATAGGAGAAACAGCTCTGGAAAACAACACCACCACCACAAACCTCTGGTGATGATAAAAAAAGAGAAGCTCAAATCTGTGGATCATATAACAGAGGGAAGGCTTAGGGAACTCATCAGATTGATTATAAATTATGGAATAATTGCAGCTACCATCTAGTGCACTTGCATGTTTCAGGCACTGTACTAAGGGCTTTATATGTATTTCTCATCTATTCCTCACATAAACCGCTGTACAAATGAGGCAGAGGTTCTTTACCTTTCTTATACTACTAAGTATGGAGCCAAGATTAAAACTCAAGTTTGACTCCAAACCCCATACTCTTAGTGACTGCTCTTCAGTTAATCACATTGGATTAAGCAATGTGTTAAAGTCTGTAAAAGGATACAAAATGCATTTTTAAAATCCCTGTTTAAGGAGCTATAATGCACTGTATTAAAGGGATGAGGTAATACTTCTGTGACACTGCTAATACACTCCATCACCAAGGGGAAAATGCCTTTCTCTAGGTTTCCATAAGCACTGAAGAAATCCTAAGTAAGGAAAAGGTAACTATAGGCTGAATTAGTTTAAGAAAGCTTTTATGGAATATGTGAGTCTTTAGAATTCTTTATCTGCTGATCAAGAGCCCAAGGATCAAAAAGCCTGGCGAAAAAATTCCAGGCAATTACGTGACGTTAAGAATCTGTATCTATTTTAAAAAATTAAGATATGCTAAAATAGAGGGACACCTGGGTGGCTCACCTGAGTGTCTGCCTTTGGCTCAGGTCGTGATCCTGGGGTCCCGGGATCGAGTCCCACATTGGGCTCCCCGCATGGAGCCTGCTTCTCCTTCTGCCTATGTCTCTGCCTCTCTCTGTGTCTCTCATGAATAAATAAATACTTTTTTTAAAAAAAAAAAGATATGCTAAAATAGAAAAATAGCTTTACAAAATCTAATGCATTTTTATTTGCTGAACTTGCTGTGGTAAACTAGAATAATATAATAATGAGTGTTCTGGTTAATTGTTGTTACTATTTAATAACTATATTTTATCATTTTGGCTTCTAACTTCATTAAAAATCTTTCTGAAATGAATTAGTTCACTCTGGCCTAGTTGTAAATTTCACACTCATTTGCTGTTGTTTGCGAGTCTAATGTGTGCCTAGGACTGGAGCAGAGATGAGTTACTTGTGGGTGGTCCTTGCCAGACAAATTGGAGTAAAAGCCCCTAGGCAGAAGGATGAAGAAAGAAAGTACTCAGAACATTAGGGAAATGACTATTGTGGTTGAGTCCCTAGCATGTAGGGGACAGGAGGGGATCCTACAGTACTGGGGGTAGACAGCCATTTAAAATACTAACATTATGGGGCACCTGGGTGGCTCAGTCAGTTGGAAAATTTCCACTTTGGAAGCTTCCGATTTTGGCTCTGGTCTTAATGTCAGGTTGGTGAGATTGAGCCCACATCCGCTCCATGCTGGGTGTGGAGCCTGTGAGATTCTCTCACTCTCTCTGCTTCTCCCCTCCAAATTAAGTAATTAATTAAATTAATACCAACTCTAGGGGGCAGAGATCTTAAGTAGTATATTTTTTACTTTGTCAAGGTAAAAATATCATAGAGCACTTTTTTTTTAAGATTTTTTTTTTTTTTAATTCATGAGAGACACAGAGAGAGAGAGAGAGAGGCAGAGGGAGAAGCAGGCTCCATGCAGGGAGCCCGATGCGGGACTCAATCCCAGGACTCCAGGATCATGCCTTGGGCGGAAGGCAGGCACTAAAACGCTGAGCCACCTAGGGATCCCCTCATAGAGCATTGAGTAGAATCAATGATGGCTTAGCTTAGCATCACAAGAAGGACCCATATATAGGCTCTCAAGCACACCTTCGGAAATGCTTATGAACCATATCAGTATCAATTGTCTGTTGGCCAGAGTGAGTTCCTGAAAATTTGTCATTTTCCAAGAGGCTAAATTAAAAAAAAAAATTAATTCCAGTGTAGTTGACATATGTGTTATATTAGCACAGGTACAACATAGTAACTCAATGATTTTGTACATTAGTCCATGCTCATCGTGATAAGTGTCCTCTCAATCCTCCTCACCTATTTCATGCATTCCCCCACCCTCTGATAACCATCAGTCTGTTTTTTTGATTTGTCTCTTTTTTACTTTGCTTGTTTCATTTCTTAAATTCCATATGGGAGTGAAATTGTATGGTATTTGTCTTTCTCTGACCTCTTTTACTTCGCGTTTTACCCTCTAGCTCAATCCATGTTTCTGCAAATGGCAAGATTTTGTCCTTATTACGGCTAGTATTCCCACACATGTATATATGTGTATCTCCTATATTTATCCATCTATTGAGAGGCTTAGTTTTTATAGTATTTATATTATTGTAATACAGAAGAGAAATGTAAATACTATTCTATTTTACTTGTGGATATTTTCATTGTTGTATGTTTTATCTTTTGAAAATATGTGGATTTCGGTGCAAATAAGAATTTGGTACCTTGAATTAGATCATTTAAACTATAAAACATTACTAAGTATTTTTAACTATAATTTTCAACTGTTTAAAGATTTTTTTTTTTTTTTTTTTTTTTAGTAAATTGGGGGCACCTGGGTGCCTCAGTCGGTTAAGTGTCTACTTTTGTCTCAGTTCATGATCCCAGGGTCCTGGAATCCAACCTGAATCAGGCTCGCTGCTCTGCAGGGAGTCTGCTTCTCCCTCTCCCTCTGCCTGCCACTCCCCTCCCCCTGCTTGTACTCTCTCTCTAAGAAATCTTTAAAAAACAAAGCAAAAAACAAAAACAAAAAACAAGTTTTTTTTTAAATAAATCAGTGACACATCAATTAGTATTTCCCTTAGCACAATATAAGATTACAGTTAAAATCTGTCTGTATAGTAATGTTTGCCATGTGAGATAAGACATGACTTATTTATAGTGTTTGCTTTCCTGTAGCAAGTTTTAAGCAATTCTATAGAGTAATGCTTAAAACTCAATTTTAAAACCTGAACCAAGTCCAGTGTTTACTTGTATTATGTGCTATTTTGTTATTTACATGTGAACATACAGACTTATTAACTTTCTTTTATTTGAAAGTATGAGAATTTCCATATGGTATTAAGTTCATTTCTCAAAAAAATTACAGTAAAGGACTAGTTTCTACTCATACCCTCAATCCATGGTGGACTAATAACATGCAGTTTAAAAATAAAAATCGAAAAATTACTTGCAAAATACAGTCCTCAGTATTTCATTTAATTCAACAAATACAAAATTACTCTGTCAAATTACCATAAAAGTTTTTAAATGCTTACTCTCAATTTCTATACCAATCTCATTGTAACACTGTTGTGGATTGTCCTCCATGATTACAGTTGGAGATTAAGGATAACTTGCACAATATCCCCAATATCCATCTGTCTTGGAGTTTTAAAGTCTTTTTTGGATCCGAACTTTAAAAACTTAGATCCATTATTGAGTTCTCTAAGTTTGTAAATTGTTATATAGAACATTCTTTTATTCTAATAATTCTAATTCTGATTCTTTTAATCTAATATATTTTTCAAGCTTCAACTCTTTCTTCATAGTTCAGATGTTTGAATATTTGGTGAGTGATTCTACCCTTTTTATCATATTCTTTCAGCTTTCTTTTTTCTAGACTTAATAATTGTTATTTATTTAGTTTATCCTTAAAAAGCAGAGAGGGAGAATGAAGCTTTGAGTTTAATTTAAAATCTGTAGTATGAATGATGTATATGTGAAACCAAGGTTCCTCCTTTTTCTCTACAAAGTACTACATGTTATATTAATATGTTTACCTTTTTCAACTAACTTACAGCCTAGAAGCCTTGGTTTGCCTGCCACTGATCTTACAAATACTAGTTATCATTTTTTCTATTTTCCCTTTTATTTGTAGGTTAATGTTCAGTTCACCTTCTCAGCTGCCCCCAAAGTAACTTAGTCTAGAAGTCTTTTCTTCCCTGCCTGTTTTTTTTTTTTTTGTCATATAATTACTGCATATCTTATATTTGCAGAGCAGAGAGTATTCCTCTATCATCTAAAGACTCCAGGGCATCCAAGCAGAGATGTCAAGCGGATAGACAGACATAAAAATCTGGAGCTCAGAAAAAAAGATGTGGATTTGGAGATAGGGATTTTGAGGTCCTTAGCCTACAGATGGTAGTCTAAGCATAGACACAATGGTTCAGGAAATCCAAAAGGAGAAAAGATGGAATTCTGGAACTAGTAGCACTTAAGACATGGAAGCAGCAGCAGTCTAGGAAGGAGACTGAGCAGAGCTTCCAACAAGGCACCAGAATCATGAAAAAGCACGGAATAAATAAGAACATAGCAAAACATTTTAAGAAAGGGGGAACAATCGGCATTTTAAATATTGCAGAAAGTTACCCAAGGCATTACCTGAAATGTATCCCTTAGATTTGATAAATTGAAAGTCATTATTTACCTTAAACAATTTTAGTAGAATGGGGCCAAAGACCAGACTACGATGAATTAAGCAGCAAATATGAATATGAAGATACACATATATCCACTACTTTTCAGTTAGCCTAATTATGGCGCAGAGGAGAAGTCAGTAGCTTCAGGGAATGCTAACTAGAGACTGATGTTGGTTGGTTTAGTGGTTGTTTTTTTTTAAAGAAACTTAAGTGTGTTCATATATTAGGGAAAAATAATGTCTGTGGAAATCAAAACACTATAGTGACTGTTAGTAACCTAATAAGGAAAGCTATTTGAATTTTCCCTATTTTTTAAGTGACATTCACTTGGGAGTATTTAAGAATTTGTCTTAAGTCATCTGGCTATTTTTATGTTATAATTTGTCCTCATTACAAGAATAATACATGATTGTTATTTAAAAATTCAAACTTTACAGTACATAAAGATGAAAGTAAACTCCTTCTGTAATCTTGATAATAACTGTTTGTAGCAATTTTATACATCTGTACAAGTGTTTCTCCCCCCTGTGCACATCATAATGTTTACCTGTATGTGAGCACATGTTGTTCAATGGGCTTTTCACTTAACAGTTTACTTTTTAAATTTTTTTTAAGATTTTATTTATTTATTCATGAAAGACACACAGAGAGAGAGAGAGAGAGAGAGAGAGAGAGAGGCAGAGACACAGGCAGAGGGAGAAGCAGGCTCCATGCAGGGAGCCTGACGTGGGACTGGATCCCAGGTCTCCAGGATCACGCCCTGGGCTGAAGGCGGCGCTAAACCACTGAGCCACCAGGGCTGCCCTTACTTAACAGTTTAAATTGATAATTCAATGATGGAACTAAAGATAAAAATAAGCTAAGCCTATAAAGATTTTTACATCTTTGATATTTAACATATGGTTAACTGATTTTCATATTCAGAAATTTTATTTACAAACACCTTTTCTATTCTTTGTCCTTTCTCTTCAGAGTGGATGTAACTGAAATTCAGATAGCTTTAGTGATGGTCTTTGTGTTATCTACATTTGGAGGAGCAACAATGTGGGACTGTACGGTAAATCTGAATTTAAATTTATATTTAAATACTTAGCAGATATTTAGGAAAAATGCGTTAATTTTCTTCAGAAATTCTTGGCATTGTATTTAATGATCATACCACTTCTTAACCCTTTTTCTTCATTTTATAACTTTACTATCCTATATGCCTTATTTTGGCATTTTCCCCTATGCATGAATATGTTACCACATAGAAGAAAATGACCCCATTACCCTAATATAAAATTTTAACACACTAGTTGAACTACCTTTTCCAGGCTTAAATTTATCTCATAAAATATATTGAAAAGTAAATTCAGTAAAATATTTTGTTTGAAACTTGTCCCTTAATATTAGAAAGAGAAGTTAATAATTTGCATTTTTTATAATCTACTATAAGGTAAAGTGGCCCATATTAAGGAGGGTTCTTATGTTCTGCTTGGTTGGCCTCAGTATTTTGATAAAAGTTAACTCTTGGGAGGCCACTGTTACAAATCCATGCTTTGCATAGGAAAAGAATTTATGAAGAAATAAGTTATTGTCTCTGCAACCCAAGTCCATACACTGGCTGACTCACAACCTCATGCCCATAGAGTTAAGAATAATAAGGATAATATCAACAGCCAACAACTAACATTTACTGAACACCTTATGTTCCCACAATTTACCATCACTGTTTTATCTGACCCTCAAAACAATACTATGAAATAGATATTATCATTATTCTGTGTTATAAGTAAGTCTTAGAATAATTAAGTAATTTGTCCAAGAACACATAGCTAGTAAGTACTGGAATTAAGAAGACTGATTCCAGACTTTATATTTTTAATCACTCAGATATATACCTCCAGTAACAATAGTAAGAGATACAAAACTAAACATACTCTTACCATAGGATCCAGCGACCGTGCTCCTTGATATTTAAATAAGCGGAAAACTTATGTCCACACAAAAACCTGAACTCGGATGCTTACAGCGGCTTTATTCATAATTGCCAAAACTTGGAAGCAACCAAGATGTCTTTCAGTAGGTGATGAATAAATTATGGTACATGCAGGCAATGGATTATTACTCAGTGTTAAAAAGAAAGCACGATCAAGACATGAAAAGACATGGAGGGACCTTAAGTGCATATTACTTAGTGAAAGAAACCAATCTGGAAAGGTGGCTACATATTGTATGGTTCCAGATATATGACATTCTGGAAAAAGCAAAATGATGGAGACAGTGAAAACATCAGCAGTCGCCAGAGGTTATGGGGGAAGGAGGTATAACAGAGCACAGGGGATTTTTTAGGGCAATAAAATATTCTGTATGATACTGTAATGGCAGATATTTGTCATAAGCCGTTTGTTCAAGAATGTGTATACCACCAGTATTAAACTGTGACGTAAACAATGGCCTTTGGGTGATAAGAATGTATTGGTGTAGGTTCACGTATTATAGCAAGTGTAATACTCTGGTGGGAAATGTTGATAGTAGGGGAGACACTGGGGGGAGACAGAAGGCAATATATGAGGATTTTATGTATTTTCCATACAATTTTGCCATGAATCTACAATTACTGTAAAAGTTAAGTCTATTAAAAAGTAGTAAGATTTCTCTGTGGCATTTAGTTTCAGAATAGCCAATTAAAGTACATACCGCTGGGCTCAGACTTGGAGCATATTTTTAAGTAGTGGTACATTTCCTGAGACATTCATATTCCTTCTCATCCCAGAAGAATAACAGAGTCAAAGATATGCTACTGTAGACCTCTAAAGTAAATCTAGAGGGATATGATGTGATGTGTCTTCTGTGTTAGCTGCTCAGCTGGTTCTCATAAAAAGGTGAATGTTGACCTAGAAGCAGTTAGGTTATTAAATCAGAAGTCTGAATTTAATTCTGATTTAGTTATAATGGGGAATAATTTAATTTAATCTTAAAATCATTTCATTCAATATTTTGGCAATACCATAGGAGGAAAGCACACTTTATTATTCTTACCAACAAGAATATTTATTTTAGATGTAGATTTTCTAAATTTGTTAGTCTGTAGTTTCCACAAATGTTGGTACAATATTTCAAAGCCTATTTTCAAAACACATTAGCCTATAGCTTTTGGAAATTTATTGTTACTGTTTTTTAAATCCTTTGCTGCCTTTGGAAGTTTTCTTGAACAGCAAATTGACCAACAGGTAAATATATTGCTAGAGATTTAATCCTGGATATTAACTACACAGAATTCTTGCATGCACACACATTGTGATATTTGTCACATTCATGATGCAAATCATGGTGTCTGACTTTTACTGTGATGCTGCCTTTTAGAGGTACTAAATTCTAGTGGACTATCATTTTTCATTTGTGAGATTAAATATTTCATTACAGTTATGTAAGTAGACATCTCTGAATATGGTGGATTCATTTTTCATTTAATGAATAAAACTGTTAAAAGAAAAGTTGTCACTACAGGCTATATCCAGGAGTTAAGGTTTGATTATAAGAAAAAGGATACCTAATCGTACAGGGCCATATCATAATGTTTCTTTACTATTTAATAGGAAAAGAAATTATTTTTTCTTAATGATTTGTTTCTTTCCTCTACCCCTAAAGATACCCATTCTAGAAATAAAATTGAAGATCTTTCCAGTTCTTGGAGTAGTAGGTGGAGCAATATTTTCCTGTTCAAATTATTTCCATGTTATCCTCCATGGTGGTGTTGGCAAGAATGGATCCACTATAGCAGTAAGATATTAATTTCATCATCATTTAATATTAATTTTATTATAAGTTTTATTATTATCAGATCCAGAGATACTAAAAGCATGTCAATGTTCCAAGAATGGGAAAGGAAACCAAATATCTTTCTTTTTAGGCACATAATACAAAAGTCTTTTTTTAAAAGATTTTATTTGTTCTTGAGAGACACAGAGAGAGAGAGAGAGACAGAGACACAGGCAGAGGGAGAAGCAGGCTCCATGCAGGGGGCCCAATGTGTGGTCGATGTGGGGCTCAATCTCAGGCTCCCAGGATCACACCCCGGGCTGAAGGTGGCACTAAACCGCTGGGCCACTGGGGCTGCCCCAAAAGTATTTTTAAAAGTTTTGACTTTCTATTTTTCTTAGCAGACTTTTCTGACATCCTGTGTAATCATCCACTGTCTCATTACTGTATATAATTGAGTTGCCATTTGTTTTCTTGCATATTGTACCTTACATTAATAGGGGAGAGGAGGAGGAGGAGGAGGAGGAGGAGAAGGAAATGAATTCCTGATTTAATAGCAGAGAAGTTGCCAAAGGTCATGTTTTCACATACAAGGCAATTTAATACTCATGAAATAAATTTTATTGAAATTTCACTGAAATGTATTGTTAAAAATTATTCTAATATTTTATTTTTTTATTTTTTTGTTTTTTTATTCTAATATTTTAAAAGGTAAAATTTTACACCTTAATTCTTACATTGAATAGGTACACCTTGTGTGCTTTTTTTTTTACACTTTGCTCATGCTATAATACTTTTGTATTTATTCATACTTATTTCTTTAAAACTTCAATACTTTTATGTGGGAAAGGGTCAGAATTCCTGCCAACTTTTAAACAAATATGATATCTATGTTTTTAAAAACCATACTGTCATCTTTAAGATAAATATAAGAAGATAAGTACTTAGTCTAGTGATGTCATCTTCTATCAAAACACTGTTTGGGGCTCCTGGGTGGCTCAGTCAGCTGAGAGTCTCAGCTCAGGTCTTGATCTCAGGGTCATGAGTTCAAGCCCTGTGTTGGGCTCCATGCCCAGGAGCCTACTTAAAAAGGAAAAAAAAAAAATGAAAACATTGTTGGATTTTTTAGAGTCATTTGAGCGATAGCTTACTCTCTTGGATTTCTTTGGTGCTGTAGTTCAAAATTTCTGTCCTTCAAGAGTAGCTATGATTTTGAGAAAAAGCCAAAGTCATATGGAGCCAGGTTTAATAAATAAGAATAATAAACATAAAATGTGGCATTTTTAGTAAAAAAAAAAAAGCCCCATTTTCTTACATGACATAAATTGCTTCTGTTTCATGTATATAAAATGTATTCTAAAGATTGAAAATTTATGAATTATGTGGATTCCTTTGAAATTATCTTGAGAGCCAATTTATTTCATAAGTATAAAACTTATTTAGATACAGAAGTCCTGATATATTTGGAAAAATCAGTCATTTTCTGAGGTGTTTTGTCAGTTGACTTCAGTACTATGCATGAGGTGCTTAGGAATACTTGTTGCTTGACCATGGATCATAAAATAGAGTACTACCTGGAACATGAATTTTACTAAAGAAAATAAGATTTAGTGAGGATCAGTATCCACTTTAGAGAATATTTTATTAAGAAATAAGTAATAAATGTTTGAAGGAAGACAAAAATTCAAACACGATGCTGTTGATTTTCCAATATTTTTAGCAGCAGATTTTCTTGAATAAAATCTACAGAACCATACTACAGATAAAAGCACTATTTTATTAGTCTAAATTTTTATAACTTATTAACATATAGTACACATACTTTATTATGCATACTATATATTATAGTATTTATAATATTGCTGTAATTTTATAGTAAATTCTAATTTATAACATGTAAACAATAAACAAGAATAATGCTGTTTTGATGAATATATTTAAATTGGTAGTTTGGGATTTTGTAAGCCTTAATACCAAGTTTATTTCAGTATTTTGTTTAGGATAAGCAGTATTGAGAGAATCCTGATTCACACAGATAAAAATGTAATGAGTTGGAATTAGAGTGTTATACAAGAGAGCATCTGCAATCCAAATGCCAAAAAAGGCAGGGGTGAGGACTGTTGGTATAGAGAGAGACCAGGGCAGAATTAAACTTTTCCTGATCGGTGGTTAAAGTACTTTGTAAAACTGGCAGGTTGGAGTGCTTGGCACAGTTGATAGAGCATGTGACACTTGATCTCAGGGTTGTTTAAGTTCGAGTCCCATGTTGGGTGTAGAGGTTATTTAAAAATAAAATTTTAAAAAATAAGTAAAAAATAAAATAAAATTGGCAGGTTAAACTTTATTTCAGTACCTGTACCAAAATGTTAACTTGGCAATCCAAATGTCGATGGCCTTTGGCACAGTAAAATTGGTGTACAATAAATCATACTGTTTCTTAGTGGCAATTAGTTTAAAATGTGTGTATATATATAATTAAAATCAAACATCTGTGGCACTGTATTACCTCTTTGTAACCTCTTTGTTTTACGGATGTTTGAAGGCACAGTTAAGGTCTGTATACTCTGTTAGGCCATATAGTATGTTATATTCTTTAGGCCATATAGTATGTTATATTCTATACAATAAATCATACTGTTTCTTAGTGGCAATTAGTTTAAAATGTGTGTATATATAAAATTAAAATCAAACATCTGTAGCACTGTATTACCTCTTTGTAACCTCTTTGTTTTACGGATGTTTGAAGGCACAGTTAAGGTCTGTATACTCTGTTAGGCCATATAGTATGTTATATTCTTTAGGTCTCTAGTTTCTAACACAAAATAGATGTTCAGAAAATGTTTGCACTGTGATAAATGCAATGTTAAAATATGATTTTCTGATTTATCCCTTAGGGCACCAGTGTCTTGTCACCTGGACTCCACATAGGAATTATTATTATATTGGCAATAATGATCTATAAAAAGTCAGCAACTAATGTGTTTGAAAAGCATCCTTGTCTTTATACCCTTATGTTTGGATGTGTCTTTGCTAAAGTATCACAAAAATTGGTGGTAAGAAATTCTTTCATTTATATTTCATAATATAAATAATGTACTTGGTCTTCAAATACAAAGCTGGAAACCATTTCATACAATGGGTAGGTTTTTAATGGTGTTGTCATAATAAATAGCTGTTTGTGCTCCAAGTAAAACTGTAAATGAGTTAGTGTTATATTCAGGGAGATACTTTCCTTTCTGAATGCTAAGTTCTTTTAATTATCTGTTTAGCTGTAATTGTCAACTATAATTTTCTGGTATCAAGGAATTTAAATATTGGGAACTTTAATGAGCTACCCAGTCATGAATGTGAGAAGCTTTAGAATCAGTATTTCCATATTAAATGTGAGACTAAATGGTCTCTTTATCTTTGTCTTAATAGTGATTAAAGTATAAATCCTGTCCTAAAAACTGAAAGTTAAAATATTTAAAATTTAATAGTGAAATTATTTTGTTTATCTTTTTATAGATAGCTCACATGACCAAAAGTGAACTGTATCTTCAAGACACTGTCTTTTTTGGCCCAGGTCTTTTATTTTTAGACCAGTACTTTAATAATTTTATAGACGAATATGTTGTTCTTTGGATAGCAATGGTAAGTTCTTTACTGCTAATATTTTTCTTTAATAGATGTCAGATAACCTTATGCTAAAAAGTTACTTCAGTGATATAACAGCCTCATTATCTAGTCTATTCTGTATATGTTCCTGAATAGAATATTTAAAATTAACTCCTTTCAAGCTGTGCTTTTTTCTTTTTCTTTTTTTTTTTTTTTTTTTTTTTTTGGTATAGAAATGGCCCACATATGGAGATCAGGCTTCCAACAACGTAAATCTTTAAAAACACAACCCTGTACCTTACAAATAGATCTTTCTTCCCCACCAAAAACAATACAATGACAAAAATCACCTCACTCTGCCCAGAGAAATGCAAATACTTAAGTGTCTGACTTTTACTTAAACTTGTTCAATCATCACAGACATGGATGAAAGGAGCATTTTTGAGACATTATCTTTATTGTCCTCAATTAATGGTGGTTCTGAACATCTTTGCTTCATTTTCCCCTACCTCTGGACCTTCATGGCTTTGTTAGTAATATATAGACACATAATAAAGTGTGCTAAAATAAATCCTTCAGTTAATCTCTTGATAATTTGAATAATCTACACTATTTATTAGATTTGGGCACTAAAATATTTAAGTCTTCCATTCTTCAAATGGTGGTGAGATGTAAATATTAATCCTTGAAAATTTTCAGGCAGTAATCTAAAAAGTGAAAATCAGAGTAATTTCCTTTAATTTGTTATCCAGTATACGTAATTTTAGGGCTTCAAAATAATCTAAATTTAAGAAATAGGGTGATTATTCAAAATATCTGAAAACTCAATAGGGTTTCTTTTACTAATCTTGCATATGTATTACCAAATGGAATTGTTTAACATAATTAAATCAGATGTTAAAAATTCAAGCACCTATTTTGTAGTGAGTTAGGCCTGGTTTATGCCCGTGGTAGAGATTACGGTGAGGAAAGCAAATTGAATTTTTCTCTAAAATACTATGTGGACCACAATTTAAAACAAGGAGAAAACACTTAATGTGAATCAAACAAAACATTATATGTCCTTTAACATCATTAGAGAAAAGCTTACTTCAGTGAGAAAAGGGTCAGACAGAGCTATTCAAGTAAATGATATGGGAGATTTTCCCCTCAAGAGTGAGAGAATTCCTGCTTTACTGGCAGAGCAGTGAGCCTCCTTTCTCTGAAAGGAAGCATTTGTCCCTGGTCTCTGGTAAACTTTTTAGTGTGTCTTCCTCAATTTTGTGTTCAACACAATTTTGTATAAGCATCCCCTCAACTATGGTGTTTTTTCGAGGCCTTTATTTTCTTACAACCATCTCAAAGGAAAAAGAAATGTATATGATGGAATGATTTTATTAAGTGACGAACAGCCCCTCCTAATAGAAAATTTATGGCTTCGTTGCACAGCAGAAAATGTAAAGAATGTGGAGTCAGAAGACAAATTGTGTTGCCAGCTTTTATATTTTTTCTAGGCCGTTTACCATTCTGAGCCTCAGTACTTATAACTGTGACATACTCTGCATATTCCAGAGGATTATAGGGAGATCCAAATATGAAATATATGAAAGTACTCTAAAATATTGTATTTTCATTGAATAAGTTTAGGTTAAGGTTTGAGATCTTGCAGGGGGCGGGGAGACAAAAAAAAATTGCTGCTTCAGAAAAGATAGACTGTAATACTTTTTTTTTTTTTTTTTTGCTCCCAAAGGTCATTTCTTCATTTGATATGATGATGTATTTTAGTGCTTTGTGCCTGCAAATTTCAAGACACCTTCATCTAAATATCTTCAAGACTTCATGTCATGAAGCACCCGAACAGGTTCACAAGCATATTGACTAATAGCCCAAGGAAAAGAGGAGAAGCAGTTAGGGGAACCTATGAGTGAAGGAAATTCCCCTTTGCAGGAGGCTAGTATACAATAAATAAGGTTATATTTGACTATAGAACATTAAGTCCTGTAGATTCCATTATGTTTATTTCAGTTGTGAAGCCCTCATTGCCTATCAACATTTTTGATCACAGGTATTATCAGGATATTATAATCTATAAATTAGAAACAAAATCAAATTTTAATTTTGAGGACACAAAAGTAAACCAATGTGGTTCTAAAAATCTGTCTCAAAAATCTTTATCAGATACTTGGGATTTTCATTGCTAAAGGATTACATAAAAATGGAGGGCTTAGAGGATTTTAGCCATCTTAAGGGTGATGCTTATTACTTCAATTGCTAAAAATTGATGAGTTCATAATACTGCATAAGTGCATGGATTGTAATTATGGAGTCAAATGATGTTATAAGAAATGATTTTTTAAGCTATTTTTCAAAAGAGTTAATTACTGTTGGAAAAAGGAAACAGAACTAGAATTTAAAAGGGCTACTAGAATTTTCTATAATTTATATTTAGTAAAAGGAATGTGTCTCACAGTTCAGAAAAACAAATGAACCTTTAAACATTATTCCTTGATAGTAAAATTTCAGTCACAAAAAAGTGGACATTAAAAAGATCCCCCTTTATGAAACATAAAAAAAATAGCTAAAGCAAAGTTGATGTAAGAAAATTACTAATTTGTGACAACAACATGGCAAAAATATCTTCCCTTTAGAATATCAGCCAGTTACCTCAAATAGACATTGGCTCATGAGGAAATCTGGATGTAAATATCAGTTATCCCATCACTAAATACATTATAAATTATCTTTCCACTCTCATTAAAAGTATGAGACTTGTGACTCAGATTACCCATTTTACCTTATTTTTAATTTTGTCCAAGTTCTGTAGACCATAAGCCTTATGATGAAATAATTTTAAAAAAATAAAGGAGTAACGAACACACATTACACCTTAAGTAATAAAAAGGCATATTGAAAAAATAGTGAAAGTTGCTATTCCTTAAAAGTAAAAAATATGTGAATTAAGTACACAGAAACCACTCTGGAGTACTTATTTGCCTCTATTAGTAAGCTCAAATAGGACTTTATTAAGGGTTTAAATAGTACTTAAGATGTATATTCCAACATACACTTTGGCTTAAAAGCCCTTCACAAAATTTAGGAACTGTTTCCTTAATGTTATAATGGTTAATTTCTTCCTGTATAAGTTATCATAGTTAGAAAAAGACAGTCATGGACTATCTTATGGACTTGCTTTTTAAAACTTGGAAAACCTTAAAACTAAGGTAAAGGTGGATTATAGTGGCAAAAATCAGAATATAAAACATGAAAAAAAGAGGGGAAAATATCAATTCTTTCCTCCTAATGGGCATTACTTTTTGTTTTGAATGATTCAGTGAAAGCAATTTCAGCAAAAAGTAAAGTTTAGCGGATATATTTCAAATGCTGAGACAATTTAGTTTATTGACTCTAGTGTTTCATGTTACTGTGTTTAAAAAATGCAGAGTTTTAGTGACAAGGTATAAAGTTAACTGTTCAAGTTTGAAAATGAATGTAATCAAACGTCCATATATTTACTGAATTTAAAACTGAAAAACAAAATATTTTCTAGGTAATTAACTTTAAAGATGAATGTGACGTATTTAAACCATAAGTAATTAGGTATGTTAATGATATACTTTCAGTCATTACTAAGGGCATGTGTCATTTAATTGTGGACCAAGCCTAATTAAATGGCATTTAGATGTCTTTCTGGAAATGACATATTCACAAATACATGTCTTAAAACTTTTATATATCTTGTTTAGTTTTCTTAATAGTTTTTAGCAGTTTATTTCAGAACACAAACTTAAGTTGCTTTTAATAAATTTTGTAAGTCAATTTTCTTTTGAAATCTTATTTTCATTAGTACTGGCTGTGTAACTTAAGTATATACAGTAAAATGTACATATAACATAAATTTTGTATATTTTTTCTTAAAGAAGAACAATGTAACCTTCTAAACTTGTGCTTTGTAGCTTTCTACCTTTTGGGACTAATACAAATACACCGAAGCCAAAAACTGAAATTAAATCATCTTTATTGCTAAAAGTTAATATACAAGTGTTAAAGAGAAAAATACACTATTACTATTAAAAAGCTGGAAACTTGGTATAAATAATTTAAGAATTGCTACTATTCATATAACTGTTCAGCTTTATGTGAAAGTTAACAAGTAGAGGGGTCTTGCACTTAAGCTAACAACACAATGTATTATTTTAAACTAGAATTTTTAAACCACTCTAAAAGAATTACATGCCTCTTAGCTAATGTTATAATTGTATCATATTACTTAGGTTCAAGTTCTTCCTTCAAAGAGTCATCAGAATAACATGGATTGAAGAGACTTTCGAACATTTGCCATCTCTTGCTGCTGCTGTTACATGAAAGGAAATATTAAACATTTGTTTAATTTTTAGATAAGTGTTATACATATTTCACCAAATAAAATATTTCAATGCTTGCATTACTCCTCATTTTTCCAACTTAAAATGTAACGACTTACAGTCTCCATCATAATTTTTTTTTGCAACATAGCCATTTCTTTTTTAAGTTCATTTTGCGCACCAGTAAGTAGGTTATCATGATTCTTCTCCAACTCTTCCATATTCTAAAACACAAAAGGCTAGTTCAGTTACAAACCATCACTTTCATCTCAGATTCTAAACTTATAGAATTAATTTTCAATAGTAGGAACTTTCTACTATTCAAATAATGTGAATTATTTATGCCAAATGAAAATATTCTAATAGTGGAAACCAAAATACAAAGGAAGAAAACCATCAGACATGGATCAAGTATTACAGGAAGTATGACAGTAGTATACTTTGCTCAAAATAATGGCTTAATGAGCTGCTAAGGTCAAAACAGAACAAAGAAGGAATGCCATAATAATTAACATTTCTAATAAGCTTTCTAAATATCAAGTAATTATGTTATTATAATAGTCAATCTGATGTGAATTCATTAGAAGGAATAAAATGATCTGTAATCTACATCTTTCAATTTATGAAAAACATGTTATATAAATCTTTATTATCCATCTAACAAATAGTGATCCTAACTCCTACTATATAAAAAGTACTACATTAAGTATTGTGGAGAAATTAAAAAGTAGTAATATATGATTACTCCCTTATTCCAGTAAGGAGATACATACAAAATAATCCAAAATTTAATAGTAAGAATGAATTGCAACATGTTATAGCTATGTAGTAGAAAATAGGGATTAATTCCAATTTAGTTGGCAAAAGAGTAATATAAAAGAAAAAGTAATTAAAAACATTTCAGAGCAAGAGCATAGATAAATGCATAGAAGTACACAATGAATGAGTTCAGAGAAGGCAATTATCTGGTGGGGTGGGAGTTACCTAACAAATGTAGTAACTGAAGCATAAAGAGAAGAATCACATTATGGAAGGGGACTTGAAATCTAAGAATTGAATTGAAAATGAGAAATATTGACTTTTTCAGGAGGGAAGAACTGTTTTAGGAAGATATGACAGACCTATGAAGAGTAGTTTGGAGAAGAGAAATGAGTTGAGGTTTAGTAGTATAAACAAAGAATGATGTGGTTGTAAATTAGAAGAGTAGTTCTGGGGATTAAAAGAAGGAACCACTGCAGGAGTAAAAACTACAAGACCTACTATGAATAATAAGGGAGATGGAGGAGTCAAACGTAATACTAAAGTTCCTACCCTACATGGTAACATTTAGTGATAAGATTTAAAGAAATCTTTGTTAGTATTTTATCAATCTTCACACGGATTAAATGGTTTTTAGGGAGCATTAGAGCAAGCTGATTGGAAACACTTTTAAAAATAACTTTGATGTACATAGGAAAGTTTTTTAAAAACTACTACTAGTTCATTCAGAGCATCCCAATTACTTTAAAAGGGTGACATTTTAACATTTGCACAAGATTAACAGAATCCTGACACCAAAAAAAAAAAAAAAAAAAAGGTATGTGCAGGATTCCAATGAACTCCTACAAATAGTTACTAAAAAGTACATATCTGCATGAATAAGAGGTCAATGCCACAAACCATAATTTGTTAATATGCATAACAGATAATTCTCGATGCACAAGTTTTTAATCAGCTGGATTTTTCGTTCTATTATGTATCTGAGCCATTTCTTGTAAGATGGGATATAAAGCCATTTTTAGTCACTGCAGTAATCCTAACAAGAAATATGACATAACGTACATATATATTAGAAAATGAAAAATATTCCTCATTTTCAATTGAGTACTTTGTATTCTGGAGATACAAAGTAAAAGACTACCTAGAAATGATTTATGGACTTTTTATTTTCAGTTAAGACAGAACTATTACTATTACTATTCTTATTAGTAAAATAAGAATTTTATGCACATTATGTATATTTAGGTAAAATTCCCAATTTACCATTTCTTTTTTTGAATAATCCCCACAAAGCATTAGAATCCTAAAGTAAAAATATATTTAACACTTAAAATGGAAAGAATTTAAAATATATAATTTTTTCCCTTAAACTTAGAAAAATACTATCTTCTGCTTTCAAATATAATGTTATATAACAATGTATTATACAATGTATTACATAACCAAATACAACAACAGACCTTTACGAACTGCTCATATAGCTGTCTAACTGTTTTCAGTCTCTGGCTCTGAACAATTCTAGACTGTTGAAAAATCTTTTGTTGCTGTCGAAACAAGTTCTACAAATATAAGCAAAAAAAAATATGTGGTAACAATTTGGGTGAAATTTAAAATTTAGCAAAAAATTATTCTACGTTACATTTAAAAGGAATAGTTTTTCTATCAACAGTTTTAACTATTATGACCAAGCTCACCACTAATATACAACAGTAATAATCCTACCAGTCACAAAATAGCAACACTTAACAATACTCAAAATATATTGTTTTGCTTTGTTTGTTAATGTAGGCTCCATGCCCAATGTGGAGCTCAATGTCGGGCTTGAACTCATGACCCTGAGATCAAGACCTGAGCTGAAATCAATAGTTGGAAGTTTACTCAACTGAGCCATGCAGGTGCCCCAACAATACCAAAATATGTTTTTTTTCTTGGTGCTCTCAGTATCAACATGTATATCTTTACTTTTTTTTAAAGATTTATTTATTTATTTATTTATGATGGGCGGGGGCAGAGACACAAGAGGAGGGAGAAGCAGGCTCCATGCCGGGAGCCCGACGTGGGACTCGATCCCGGGACTCCAAGATCGCGCCCCGGGCCAAAGGCAGGTGCCAAACCACTGAGCCACCCAGGGATCCCCTGTATGATCTTTCCAATAATGCTTAGCTTTCAGTTCCTTGGACCACTTTTCACCAACGGTTTTTGTCCCCCACCCTACTTTAGCCATTCACAGTACATGCTCATACCCTAGATTTTGTCACTGCCAATAACTACAACCTCTACACAGTATAAACAATAGAAAATTTCGCATTAACTATGTGTTAGATACTACTCTGAACTCTTTAAATAAACATATTATATATGAACTCATTTAATCCTCAAAACAACTCCATGAGGTTATTACTCCTCTTTCATAGATAAGGAAACAGGCATCAAAATAATTTTTTCATAGTTTCACAGCTAGCATTTGGTGATACCAGGATGTGATTCCAAAGAGTGTATTTCCAGAATTCAGGTCTAACCATTCATTATTCATGCTATTTCTCCATATAACTCACTATTCACAACCACTACCTGCCTACCATGCTAGCTACCTCTTGGTACCATAATTAAGTAATCTCTATCATACCTAAAATCCACTCATCTTACTCATTTTCACGTCCCCTATCCCTATTCCCATGTCCTCATTTTCCTCCTATCCAGCTTAAATTCTATGGTGAATCATCCTTTCATATATCCTGCCCAATTTTCATGCTGTCACACTTGTCTGGCTAAACTCCAATCCTGGAAAATTCAACTCTCCAGTAATTCTGCCTGCATCCCTATAGCTGGTCCTGACTAGCGAAAATCCCACCATTATGCTAACATGTCTCACTTGAAATCACGATCACTGGCCTAAATTCTATCCTTAATGCTGCTTAGAAATTATATTTCCCTAGTCCATTCACTGATCCACTCAGGAAAGTTTTTTTTTAATTAATTTTTATTGGTGTTCAATTTACCAACATACAGAAAAACACCCAGTGCTCATCCCGTCAAGTGTCCGCCTCAGTGCCCGTCACCCATTCCCCTCCAACACCCGCCCCTCCTCCCCTTCCACCACCCCTAGTTTTTTATTTGACCTCAAAAGGCAACATGTTTTCTACCATCCAATAACCTAATTATTTCACTAAAGAAACCCAATCCAAAGAGAACTTTGAGTCTCCATCATTTCTATCTACCCACCTATATCTGTGCTCACATACTTTACCTTCTTTCCTGTTTTTAAGGATGAACTGTCCTTGTTCTCTGCTACTCCCAACTTCTTCACATGTTCCAACCATTCTTAAGAATTCAACTGTCCCCCTTTTCCATTACTTATTTTTCCCTCAAGATTATTCTTCTCAGTAAACATATGTTGCTCTTTCTTCATTCTTAAACAAAAACCACACATTATTCCTTTTCTGCTCAAGCTACCACCCTATTTCTCTATTTCCTATTCTTTTATACTCCTCCTAATCAAGTTTCTGCACTCATTTTCTACCAAAATCGTTCTGATCAAGAACATCAACAACCTTTACATTGCCAAATCCACCCTATGGTTCTCCCTCATATCTCTGAACTCTTAACACTGAAGTACTTATTCCAGAAATCAGTCCTTAGGCCTCTCTTTTACATTTACAATCACTTCCTTGGTGGTCTCATCCATCTTATGGCTTAACTACTGTCTTTATGTTGAGAATTCCCAACTTTGCACATTCAGCTCTTATTTTTTTTCCAGAACTCCAGACTCCTATACCAATGGGCCTACTCAACACATCCCCTTGGATATTTCATATTAACATTTCCAGAACTGAGCTGATCAACCAACCCCTAAAATTATTTAATATGAATAGTACTTTAACTCTTAAATAAGAAATACGTGATAATTTTATAAATGAAAGAGTAAAATAATAACAGGGTAGTTACTGTAGTTATATAACATATGGGTATAGCACACTTCCATCTCCCACAGAGATGGGCATGTAACACAAGTCTGGCCATTAAGAGTAAACCATGTTTTGACCGTAATGACTGGTTCAGGAATGGGCAAATGATCCAAACTTTATCAGTGATATTCCTCCAGAGGACTTTTCTTTCTGCTAGCTATTGAAAACAAACAAACAAACAAAAAACAAAACAAAACAAAACCCAAAAAACAAAAAAACAAACAACAGTCCACTGTTTACTAAACTTGTAGTAAGTCTAAATTTTAAGAAGCTATCTTGCTTACCACATTGAAAGAGCCTATTAAAAATCGCAGACAGAGCCCAAATGACACTATATAATATGCAGTCCTTCCTTACATCCATCCAGCTAGGTCTGAAGCTAACTAAACTATACCTGAACTTCTTTTACATAAATCAATAATCCTTCTTTTGTACTTTGATAATTTGTCACTTAGAACTGCAAGAATCACAACCAATATAGGAAGCAAAGGCCAACAGCTTTCACAAATGTGCCTGAGTTCTCTGGTTTCCCATTCAGCAGGACTGAAACACATAGCCAGTATGGGAAATGGAACCCAGCCGAGTGTCCTAGATCTACTACATGGCTAAGGTCTCCATTCCCACTTGATGCTTGGTTATAATAGATTATAAAATTAAGCATGATACTAACAGCTAGTTTTTCTTCTTGTTCCTCAATTTTCTGCATATCCATTTCCCACTGCTGAAACAAAGTCACAAACTGCTGAGAATATTCTTGGTTAAGCTTCTGCCTATAAAACATAACAATGAATATTTTCATATTTTATATCAAAATATTCCAAACAAAATTGATTACATACTTTATAAATACTAAAAGAGGAAATAATGGCATCTTAAATTGTCAAACATGAAATCAAAAAGTAAAATTATGATTTATGCTGATTTTCCTAGCCAGCTAACAACAGAAAAGCCCTCTCACATGCTTTAGTTCTCAGAAACTATGGAAGTTTTATTATATATACATTTTTTCAGAAAAGTCCATTTCATTTCCAAGCAGTTTTTTTCTCCAACTGAATATAGGTTCCAATATAAGTAGATTAAGTCAAATTATTGTGTTTATCATGTAAGATGTCTAAATAGAAATATACCACTTGGTTTTTCCCCATTTTGGTATAACGATTTTGTAAAAAAGAACAATTAAGTCAATTCAGCTAAAATATCCAGATTATTTACAATAAAACTGATCTTTTTCTACAATGTTAAAAACAGGTAACTATCACAAAGTTAATAAATTTATATGACATTTACTTTTTATTCAATGTATTTCTAGAATGAAAATAACCTTTAGAGTAAAAACACCAGTTGTTATTTAAATGGAGAAAATTATAATCCGCACTGATTTCTAAGAAATATATCTCAAGTCTGTGAAGGAGTAAGGTTTTAGGACTAACAGGCTTAAAGAAAAATCAAGCCAAATATGTATTTTACTAGAGACTCCAATAAATAAATGATAGTATTTTTCATAATTTGTACCAAGAAATGATACAAATTTTGTGGCTGTGAAAAAACCAACAACCTTACCTTTGCTCTTGCTGAGTTTTCCAAACATGTTCAATTTTCTGGTTGCTGGTTTTGAGAGAAGCCTTAGTATACAGTTCTAGTCTTTTTCTCTTTGCAAGAAGGGCCTTGTTAATGTCAGCTTTATTAAAAATAAATATCCATTAAACCTTAATGTTGAAAATTATTTTATTCCCACATATTCAAATTAAATAGAGATATAATTGCTTCAACAGTTTTGGAAAGACGGTTAAAATTAAATCTTACAGTAGGTACAATATTAAAAAGCAAGATTATGTTTTTTTTTTCCTAAGGAAATTTCCGGCTATTAGTATCTCAATTTTGATTTTCCTAACTAGGGTTAATTTTTTAATTTAGAGAGGACTGAAAAATGCTAAACATGAAAAAAGAGGGGGGTCTCAAAGACAGACCTTTAACTTTTTCATGAGAAAAAACTAATAAAAGGCTAAATTTTTCTAAATTTGTAAAATACTCTCCAACTGAAACTCATTTAGATGAGTTATTTCTAGAACTCATCATATGAAACGCAAAATTATTTTTAAAAAGAATCCAAAAAGAATAAAAACAGTTAAATAGGAAATTTAGTTTTAAAAAGTCCGTGATATTTTTAAATATAATTTTTACCAAAAAAAGATAAAAAAACCAAGCATAGAAAAATCTTAAATATATTGATAAATTCATTCATGAAATCTTTTAAATACTTTTGTGGAACTTTTTTCCCCTGGACTTATTAAAAGAACATTTATTTCTTATTGAAGTATAATCAACACAGCGTTACACATTAGTTTCAATGAATAAGAGTGCTTTCTGGAGCTTTTTATAGGACATTTTTAAGCACTGTATTTTATAAAATTTTTAATACCTCAAAAAATGCTTTGCTAAACTATGGCTCTACCGCCAATAGTTATTTTTCAGTTAATCATGATGGATCTGTATTATACAAATATTTTATATTTCCAATATCCACCTATGATAAATTTAAAAGATTACAAAACAAACATTTTTCCACCACCAAATAGAGCAAAGGTTTCAAGAAACACTTGACTGAATAATCCATATAGAAGAGCCAAACAAATATTGACTCTCTTTTTAAGACCGCTACCCCTGGGGCACCTGGGTGGCTTAGTTGGTTAAGTGTTGGCTTCAGCTCTGTTCACAACCTCCAGGTCCTGGGATCTAGCCCCACATTGTGTTGGGCTCCCTGCTCAATGGGGAGTTTGCTTCTCCCACTTCCTCTGCCCCTTCCTGGCTTGTGCTCTAATAAATAAAATCTTAAAAAACAAAAAAACAAAAAAACAAAAACAAAAAACAAAAACCTATCCCCTAACAGAGTTAAGGTAACTGATATTTAATATACCATTTAAAGTTTATGAACTTATCTGATTATAGATCTCTTACTAGCGAGCAGGGTTACCTTTCTCAACTACATAATGTAATAAAGTAAAAAATAACAATAAAAAGGGATTTTAAAGGGCTCAATTTATATTGCCCCTACTAAGAACACAGGAATGTCATAGAAAATAACTAAATTGAGAAAATGAAAACATAACATACAGATATGTGTGTTTGTAACACTTGGTCTGTGAGTTTGTGAAAGTTCATACAAAGAGGGGTAGATCTTTTCCCCTTCCATTTTTATTCTAAAATTCCAAAGTCCATTAAATTCACACATGTATAAAATAAAATCACCATTCTTACCTCAACACCGTTAATACCATTTTTACTCTTCCTATGGACAACTGGAGAAGGTTAAATAAGGAAATCTATGTGGTAATAGTCTTGGTAGTCCACTGATTAACATTTCCTGTTATATAAGTTAGGTGGTATACCGTTTAAAAGACAAGTATCTCCTAAAACATACCTCCAAATCTTTCCAGCATATTTTGTACTTCACCCCTGTGAAATTACATCAAAAAACTTCTCATTAAGGATTGAAATACCGTATGTACAATGTATTTACATACAATACTCACTGCACAACCAAACTAGACTTTTCTTAAAGTAGGTTAATGTAAGAGGCAAAAATAATTTTGAGCACATCACCCCACATCTTCAAATACTGCTGAAGTCCTTTTCTTCCCATGCTTATCAATTACTGGAGTCTTCCCTGCATTGACAATAAAAAAAAAATTTCGAAACTAAGTATTCCATTTTGGTACTTTTTTATGGTGTAATATCTTAATTTTGAGTACTTTTAGGCTTTTGTTGCCAACATAACTTTTTAAAGCAGACATATAAATACCACACTTTCCCTGCAGTTTAGATGGAATTAAATTGGGATTCGGGACCATTTTATAGGAACAATTCTGCAAGCTTTCCCATGTTAATGTCGTAAGTCAGGTTTTTATTTTTGCTCATTAATGTTATGTGTATATTCTATATTCATGAAGCAGGCATCTGGAGAATAGTGACTGTAATGGCAAGAGATGGTATGCAGCTTTTCATTTTTAAAAAAAATAGATTTTATTTATTCATGAGAGACACAAAGAGAGGCAGAGACAGAGGCAGAAGCAGGCTCCCTGCAGGGAGCCCGATGCAGGACTCAATCCCAGGACCCTGGGATCACGACCCGAGCCAAAGGCAGACACTCAACCACTGAGCCACCCAGAAGTCCCTGTACCAGCTTTTCAAACTTGAAATGAGAAACAAGAAGTGCATGAAAACGCTTTACAAATAAAGTTTTATTAAAGTTTAAACTGTAGTGAGTCCCAAACAGATCACCACCAGGACATGGTCACTGCCCGACCACCTTAAACACTGCGTACCTTCAGGGACATCCTCCTCGGAACCACTCAGATCTTTTTTATCTTCTTTCTCAAACTCATAGGCTCTTATAACCTGATCCTCCATGGACGTCTTCCCAGACTTCCTCGTGTGCTTTCTTCCAGAGGGCACCATAGTCACAGGTTTTCTGACTTTTACAAAATAAATCTCTCAAACCTTCTGAATCCAAAGACATCATTTAAGTAAACTGCTAAATTTTCAAAATCAGCGCTATCGAATAAAGATCAGAGTCGAAAAACACTTTACTAGGAGTTCCCTCCTCACTTATTTTGTTGGCCCCAAATCAGCAGAGGTAACGACACACCCACCGATGGAGGGTTCGCCTCTGGGGGCTGGGAGATCTGAATTTTAGTCCCGCCTTTGTCAAGATTCTCGCTAAATTCAAGCAAATCTAGCCTGTGCACTTCCGTCACAAAGGGAAACTGTAGAATAGTTGGTGGGGTTAACCCCATCAGCACGCCCCTCTGTAAGTTCACGGTAAATTAAATCTAAAATAAAGGCGGTTCGCACCCCGTGCCGCGGGAAATAACGATTCCACCTAAAATTTTCACGACATGAACACGGGGTACAAAGGAGAAGCCCTTAGTTCGTCACGTTCTGACGGGGGGGGGGGGGGGGGGGGCATGAACGAGCGACGCCAGGCGGGCGAAAGCCCACCCACCCGGCTACCGAGACAGAAAGCGGCCTGAGCCGTCGGGACCAGTCAGATCCGGTTCTGCCCGCTGCATTCCACCCGTCACTCGACGGCAGGAAGCCCCGCCCTCAGGGAAGTTCACGGACTTCACTTTCCTGTCAGAGGCCCTAAAAATTTACCTCACGGATCAAAAGCAGCCTCGGACTGGAGCGCGAGGCAAAGTCCTCCCTTCCTCCCGCCTGAAAAAAGTCCCCAATGGCCAAAACCACAGGAATTGGTCTCCCGAGAGGCGTCCCACCACTCCAGCCCCAACCACTCCAGCCCCTTACCCGAGGTGTACGCTGTGCCGCCACGATGCTTCTGAGGAAAGTTAGACTTCACGCGGGAGAAAAGCGAGGCTCGCCTCGCCCGAGGGCGTCGCTGATTGGCTAGTGAGGGCGTCGCTGATTGGCTGGTGGCTCTGCGCGTGCCTATAGAAGGCCACAGGCTTCGCCCCTGCGGGCAACCGACCGCGAGACGGCTGCCCCAGAGTGCCTTGCGGGCCGCGGCCTGCGGAGGCTTAGTGTCCTGGAGGCCTGTGCCTGTGTGGTTTTGTAGATTAAGTTTTAATTCTTAAAAAAATTTAATTTGAAAATTGCAGAATATGTAAGTCACGAAACATGATGAACACACGACCTAATTCGCGAAGTAGAATTTACTGGAAGCCTTGGAATTTCCTTAGGAAGGCCTTTCCATTCCATCCTCGCCCCTAATTCTCCTTTCGGATGTGTGGGTTTTGCTTTTTTGTTTTTTTTAATTATCCGGAATTCTGTGTAAATCGTCGTCCCTCCTATTTTCTAAGTTTTATTACCACATATATGTGTCCTTCATCTCGCTTGGGTTTGTGTTTGGGTGATAGTAAAAATATATATGTCATATTAGCATACATATATGATACCATATCCCTTGTAATACTCGGCCACTCACGTTTTACTTCACATTATGTCACTCAGAGAATCTATATTATTAAGCGCATCCGTAGCTCTTTCATCTTCACTGCACAGATTTTGTTGTGACTCCCTTCCGCACTTTCTCCATCGGTTTTCTTGCCCGGCCCATGTGGGCTGCGTCAGAGCACACCCTGTCTGAACATCGGCCCTATGAAATTCTGAGCTCAGGTATATATGACCAAGTCTGCAGGGACCCGAGGTATGACGTCACCAGGTCGCAAACTGGACCACATGGTAACGCAGCCCTGGCTTCCGAGGTGCGTTCCCACCGACAGAGCGAGCGGCTGCCGTTGGGTGGACTCACCACGTGGTGTGGGCAGATTTCTTCATTTTGCCATTCTAGCAGGTATAGGATGGTACGACTTCCGGGCCGCCTTTATTTTACTCCAATTACTCATGAGATTATGCTCCTGTTAGGCTTATTGGCCATCTGCATGTTCTTTTTCTCAAGATTTCTATTGGAGGTTTCTTGTTGATGTATTTGAGGCTTTATGTACGCTGGATGTTAATCTTTATGACTCTTTCTTTAGCTTTTCAAAGAAACATATCCTAATCCTGAAGTCATAAAAATATAGAGGGTTTAAGGTTTTATTTTTTAAGCCTTTGTTCATCTAGAGGCAATTTTTTTGTGCCTGTGTCAAGGTCGGATCCAATTACTTTTTTTGCCCCATGAGAAATCCAATTCATTGAATAGTGCAAACTTTCCCTATAACAGCTATATCTGTTTGTATAATATAACATTTTTTACATGTTTTTGAGTTTGCTTCTTTAACCTGTTCCACTGGCCAGTCTGCTATTCCTTTGCCAAAACTGTAGTTTTCATCACTCCAGCCTTTTCTCTTTGGTATCTGATAGGGCAGGTCTCACACCTTATCTATTTTCTTCAGGAATATTCTGTGTATTCTTGAACTTTTGTTTCTCATGTAAATTTTAGAATCCATTTTCCAAGTCCCATGGAAAAAAAAACTTGGATTTTGATAGGCATTGCATTGAATCTGTAGCTCAGTTTGAGGAAATTGAGTCTTCCTATTCTTTTTTTTTTAATCTTTTAAAAAAATTTTGAGTCTTCCTATTCTTGAATATAGCATATTTTTCATTTACTTAGAACTTTGTTAATATCAATCAATAAAGTTAGTCCTTTTTTTCTCTGCACAGGGTCTGCGCTGTTATTAGATTATAAGTCATATTGTTATCTTGTTCTAATTGCTGGTATATAAAAATCCAATTGATTTCTGATGTTAATCTGATATAAGAATACACTACTTCTAATAGTTTGTAGAGGCTGGGGCTGTATAATCATATCTGCAAATAACGACATTTTTGTCTCTTAATTCTTTGGCTTTCTTTTCTGACCGTACTCACGAGAATGTTTATATAAAGATGAATAGAAGCATCAATATTGAACATTCTTCCTTATCTTAAAGGTCACGTTTCTAAGATTTCTACTAACGACGCTAAATGAAGGATTTAGGTGTTTGCTTTTTTTGAAAATGTAGCTTCTATTTGTAGTACGCTGTTTTTTTGTGTGCTTATTTGTTTTGTTTTGTCATTGTTTTAAATCACGAATGACTGCTGCATTTTATTTTTATATCTATTGAAATAATCGCTTGTTAATGTGGTGAGAAAGATTTATATGTGTTTCTAATGTAAAACCAAACCTACATTACTGTGATAAACCCAAGTGGATCCTGATAATATTCACTTTTTAAGCACATTGCTTTGTTGGATTTCAACAGTGTGTTATGTCCATTTTCATGATTGAGGTTGGCTTGTAATTTTCTGCTCTTACCTAGTTGGGAATGAAGTCTATGTACATGGCTTGCTCCATGTTGTCAGGTCTTTGTTCAAACACTACTATTCATATCAGTGAGGCCTCTTCTGCCCCTACTTTTAGGTACTGTAAATGCAAACTCTGCACCTTATTTCTTCTCTTTCCCTATCCCCCTTTCCCCATTTACCTTTCTCCTAGCACTTACAATTTCTTATTATAAGTGTAATTTATTTACCGTATTGTCTCCCCCAACCCCTTTAGAATGTAAACTCTATATAGTATATAGTGTGAGGAACAAAGCTAATTTCACCTTTTTCCAAATGTCTATCCAGTTATCCCAACATCATTTACTAAAACATCAATCTTTGCCTCCACTGAATTGAAATACCACCTTTAGTTGACACTAGATTTCCTTAAGGAGTTGGGTCAACATCTGGATTTTGTTACATATCACTGACATATCATTCATGTGCCAGTACCACACTGAATCATAGACACTTATGAACATATGTATTTTCTAAAGATTTATTTATTCTAGAGAGAGAGTGCACACAAGAGCAGGAGGGGCACAGGGAGAGGGAGAGAATCTCAAGCAAACTCCATACTTCGCAGGGGCTCAGTCTCACCATGGTGAGATCACAGCCTGAGCCAAAACCAGGAGTCAGAAGCTTAACCAACCGTGCAACCCAGGCGCCCCATGAGTATATTTTAATATTGGATAGGCTGGTTCCCCTCATCGCCGTATTTTCCATGGTTTTCCTAGCTATTCTTGCATTTTTTAAAATATAGCTTTTAGCACCATCTTATGTCTCTCTAAGAAGAAAAACCTTGACTTTTATAAGTTCTTATTTAAACCCCCGTTAACACAGTATAATATTTGTTTCAGGCATACCATATAGTGATTGAGCACTTCCGTACAACTTTAGGTGTTCATCACAGTGCATGTCCTCCTCAGTCCCCATTACCTGTTTTACCCATCGCCCCCACCACCTCCCCTCTGGTCACCAGCAGTTTGTTCTCTATTGGTAAGAGTGTATTTCTTGGTTTGCTCCCTCTCTTCCCCACCCCCTTTGCTTCTTTGTTTTGTTTCTTAAGTACCACACACGAGTGAAGCCATACAGTATTTGTCTTTCTCTGACTGACTTATTTTGCTCAGCATAATACCCTCTAGCTCTATCCATGTCGCTGCAAATGGCAGGATTTCATTCTTTTGATGGCTGAGTAATATTCCATTCTATATCTATATCACATTTTCTTTATCCATTCATCAGTTGATGGATGGGCTGTTTCCATACTTTAGCTACTGTGGATGATGCTGCTGTAAACATTAGGATGCATGTAACCTTTTGAATGAGTATTTTTGTATTATTTAGGTATATACCTAGTAGTGCAATTGCTGGATCATAGGTAATTCTGTTTTAACTTTTCAAGAAACCTCCACACTGTGTTGCAGGGTGGCTGTGCAAGTCTGCATTCCCACCAGCTATGCAAGAGGTTCCCCTTTCTCCACATCCTCGCCAACACCGGCTGTTTCTTGTTTTGGTGAGTTTGGCCATTCTCACAGGTGTGAGATGGTATCTCATTATAGTTGTTTTCTTTTTAAGATTTTATTTATTTTAGAGAGAAAGAACATGGGGTGGGGGGAGCAGAGGGAGAAGCCCACTCCCCACTGAGCAGGGAGCCCAACTCAGGGCTTGATCCTGGGATCCTGGGATCGTGACCTGAGCTGAAGGCAATTGCTTAACCACCCGATTGAGCTACTCAGGTGCCTCGCTTTTCTTTTTCAAGGTTGCTTTGGTTATTCTGGGTCTTTTGTGGTTCTTACATGTTTTAGGATCGTTTGTTCTAGGTCTGTGAAAAATGCTGATGTTATTTTTATAGGGATTGCATTAAATGTGTAGATTGCTTTAGGTAGTATAGACATTTTAATAATATTTGTTCTTCCAACCCATGAGCATGGAATGTTCTACTAGTTCTTTGTGTTGTCTTCCATTTCTTTCATTAGTGCTTTGTAGTTTCCAGAGTGTACAGGTCTTTCACCTCTTTGATTAGGTTTATTCCTAGATATCTTACTATTTTTGATGCAACTGTAGATGGGATTGATTGCTTAATTTCTCTTTCTGCTGCTTCCTTATTAGTATATAGAAATGCAACACAATGCTGTATGTTGGTTTTGTTTGCTACAACTTTACTGAATTCATGTGTCAGTTCTAGCCATTTTTTTTTTGTTGGAGTCTTTTCAAGTTTTCTATAGAGTATCATGTCAACAAATAGTAAGTGTCTTACTTCTTCCTTGCTGATTTTGAGGCTTTTTGTTTATTTTTGCTCTCTGGTTGCTGTGACTAGGACCTCCAGGATTGTTTTCATTAACAATGGTGAGAGTGGACATCCTGTGTTGTTCCTGACCATAGAAGAAAAGCTCTCAGTTGTTCCCCAATGATGGTGATGTTAGCTGTGGGTTTTTCATATATGGCCTTTATTACATTGAGGTATGTTCCCTCTAAGCTTACTTTGTTGAGGGTTTTTATCATGAATGTATACTTTACTTTGTCAGATGCTTTTTTTTACATCTATTTAAATGATCACATGGTTCTTATCCTTTCTTTTATTAATGTGGTGTATCACATTGATTTGTGAATATTGAACCACCCTTGCAACCCAGGAATAAATCCCACTTAATCAATGGTGAATGATTATTTTTAAATGTGTTGTTGGATTCAGTTTGCTAGTATTTTATTGATAATTTTTACATCCATGCTCACCAGGGATTTAGCCGGTTGTCTTTTTTAGTGGAGTCTTTATATGGTTTGGGTATAGGGTAATGCCTCATAGAATGAATCTGGAAGTTTTCCTCCTTTTTCTATTTTTTCAAAATAGTTTGAGAACAATTGATATGACCTCTTTAAATATTTGGTAGACTTCACCTGTGCAGCTGTTTGACTCTGGACTTTTGTTGGGAATTTTTTGATTACTGATTCAGTTTCTTTGCTTATTAGTCTGCTCAAGTTTTCTCATTTCAGAAAAACCTTGACTTTTTATTGGGATCTCATTATATTTTTTAATTTGCTTAGGAAAAAATGGCATCTTATTGATGGTAAAATGTTCCAACAAAGAGCAAGATATCTTTCCACCAATTGTAGTATACTTTCTATTTTTAATATTTTTCTTTCCCTTCCCTTCCCTTCCCTTCCCTTCCCTTCCCTTCCCTTCCCTTCCCTTCCCTTTCTTCAGAATATTTATGGGGATAGGTAAGTAGTTGGAGGGAAGAAGGTGCCCTGGCAGGAGATCAGTGGAACAGACCCTGGAACTATCTGCCCATGGATAGCAAACCAAGACACATGTCAAGGGCCCCCATGTACAGTCCCTATGACATCAGATCTGTGATCTGAAAGCTATGAATTTCAGGGTGGTACTTTATTCTTGTTTATATGTACATTTAAAACCATACGGGGCCCTTGGGTAGCTCAGCTAGATAAGTGTCTGCCTTTGGCTCAGGTCATGATCTTGGGGTCCTGGGATGGAGCCCTGTGTTGGGCTCCCTGCTCAGTGGGGAGCCTGCTTCTCCCTCCCTCTCTCTGCCTCTCCCCCATTCATGTGTGTAAGCTCTCTCTCTCAAATAAATAAAATCTTAAAGAAGCATTTAAAAATATTTTAATACAGGTTTTGAATGTTTTTCATTAAGTTTGTTCCTAAATATTTTATTGTCTTTATTGCAAGTATAAATCAAACTTTTTCCTCTTCCATTATATACCTGATTATCTTTTGTGTTAATGAAGGCTTTTGGGTTTTGCATGTTACTTGTATATCCTGCCACATTGCAAAATTCTTTTCATGTTTGTATTAGTTGACTCACTGAGCCTGTAGAGTTCTGCAGGTATGTTTTCATAGCATCTGTAAACAGTGATTATTTTACTTCCAATTCCTGGGTCTTTATTTTCTCTTGACACTCATTGGCTAAAACCTCAGTGTCAGATAGTTAAACAGTAGCAGAAGTGGTGGGCATTTTTGCTTCTTTACCTTAATAAGAATGCCTCAGGTATTTCCCCATTTTAAGATGACTTTACAACTGAATTTTTATTTTAAATGAGTGTTAGGTTTTGTTAAAGGCTCTGTCAGCACCTGTTGAGATAATTATACAATTTTTTCCTTACACCTATTAATACAAAACATTATATTAAAATGTTTGATTATAGATCCATCTCTGTATTAGAATAAGTCTTACTTGGCCATGGTATATTATTTTCTTATTGTAATATTGAAGTCTGTTCAGGATTTCTGCAATAATATTCATAAGGAATATTGGTCTGTAATTACCTTTATGTTGCTGCAATTATCAGATTTAGATAATAATGTCATATTCACTTCATAAAAAGGATTTGGGGCACTTGGGTGGCTCAGTTGGTGAAGCATCTGCCTTTGGCTCAGGTTCTGGTCCTGGAGTCCTGAGATTGAGCCCCTGTATCAGGCTCCGTGCTCAGCAAGGAGTCTGCTCTCCCTCTCCTTCTGCCTGCCCACCCCCCTGCTCATGGTCTCTCTCTCTCTCTCTCTCAAATAAAAACTCTTAAAAAATAAGAATTTGCAAGTTTTCCTTCATTTTTTGTGCTCTGAAACAACTAATGTTGGGAGTCTTTGGTCCTAAATGTTTGTGGAATTTCTTTGTAAAATGGTTCTGAGCCTAGTGATAGTTTCTTGTGAGGTAGTTCCTTGATAGTTTTCTTGATTTCTCCTATAGAAATTGGTCTTTTTAATGATTTGTCTCTATTGGCGCCAATGATAGTAAACTATGTTTTTCTAAGGAATTCTTGATTTCATTTAGTTTTGTAAACTTACATGCATCGAGATGTATGGTCTACTTAGATTTTTAAAATTCTGTAGTATTAATAGTTATTTCCTCCCTGTGCCTGTTTTGGTTATGGTCTCGTTTTGGTTTTGGTTCCGTTTTTGTTTGGAGTTGGATTGTTTTTGTTTTCCCCCAGTCCTGTACATGTTGTGGATGGCGTTTGTAGCTCAAGGGCACCTCCTTCTGTCTGTGTAATGAACTGCAGTTTCGCTAAGGGACAGTAGGTGGGAGTGAGGATTGATCTTTAATTTTCCCTCTCTCTTCCTGGTATCTCTGAGGGTACCACCCCTTCTTACTATCTGATTCTCCTCTGGAAGCCGTGTTTCCTGGAGGCTGTGCCACTGCTGGTCCTGCTTGCTTTAAAAACCTAGCTGGTACCATGAGTACTGCATCCTAGGCCTGTGTTCTGTGTCTCGGCTCTTAGTGTAGACTTTGTTTTCTAGGAGGTATCTTATCTGTGCTCCATCTAGAAGTTCTGCTCCCCGGCCTTCTCTTGCATAGAGTCTTTTAAGGCTCCCCTCCCACAGGCTCAGGCCTGTGCCCACAGGCTTCCAGCAATGGCACGAGCTCTGTTGGAATTTGTTGTTTCTCTTAGACAAGTTCATTGTATTCTCTATTTCCTGGTAATGTTGAAGGCATAGGTTTTTATGTATGATTTTATTTTCACTTTTGTTGTTTTATGGTTCTCAGGATGTGTGGAGAGATTCAGATTCAGGGAGGTTATCATATTCTCTGCCAAGTATTTCCTTTTTTTAGAAACATCAGCAGAGATGTATCTTTGCTACTAGGCTTTTAAAAAACAACTTTTATACTTTACTGATATTTACTATTAAATCTTACTTTTCTCTTTGATTAATTTTTACTATTTTTCCTTACTTCAGTTGTTCTTTAGTAGTTTTTTATGTTGGGTCATTACCTTCTTTATTTTCAGTCTTTTTTCTTTACCTTTACCAAGATACTCATTCGAGATGATAAATTTCTCTGTACCCTTTAACTGAATCCCACAAGTTGTGATGTGCAGTATTTTCATTACCATCACATTCTAAATATTCTTAAATTTCCATTATGAGTTCTTCTTTGAGGAGGGGGCAAGATGGTGGAAGACTAGGGTCCCCAAGTCACCTGTCCCCACCAAATTACCTAGGTAACTTTTGAATCATCGTGAAAACCTATGAATTCGGCCTGAGATTTAAAGAGAGAACAGCTGGAATGCTACAGTGAGAAGAGTTCGCGCTTCTATCAAGGTAGGAGGAAGGGAAAAAAATAAATAAATTAAATAAATTAAATAAATAAATAAATAAATAAATAAATAAATAGCATCCAAGGGGGAGGGGCGAGTGCCCCCAGGACAGGAAAGCCCCATCCCGGAGAAGCTTTACAACCTTCCCAGACAGAAAGGCACTTGCAGGGAGTTGGAGCAGGATCCCAGGCGGGGCGGGGATGCCCTCAGGCTCTCAGGGGCACTAACAGACACCTGCGCCCCGGGAAGAGCATGCCACACCCCGCCACCGAGCTCCCTAGAGGCCTGGAGTGCACCCGGTGGTGGCTCAGGCAGCGGCTCCGCGCGGAGAGGGCTGCGCAGCCCCGGGAGCGATTCCAGAGGTGCAGGCCCGGGAGTCCAGGGCACGGGGGAACACAGCCCAGGATCCCACCCCCGCCCCCCCGGACAGGCGGAGGAGTGGAGGGCCCAGGACAGCAAGGACGCTCCTGCCGGGGGCGGCCCTGAGCTGTGCAGATCAGCACCACCTGCCCCCGGAGCATCCAGGCCCCTGTGGACTAGGAGCTGCGGTCGTTCCTGCGGAGCTAACTCCAGGGCTGGAGAGTTGGCCGCCACTGTTGTTGCTCCTCCTGGGGCCTCACAGGACAAACAGGTTAAACAACTTTCACTGAGCCTGCAGGCAGGGGGCTGAGCAGCTCCCCCCAAGTGCCGACAGCTGAGAATCAGCACAGCGGGCCCCTTCTCCAGAAGACCAGCTAGAGGGACAGGGGAAAAGCAAGTTATTGACCAAGCAGCACTGGAAAGTTCCAGGGGAAGTCTACAGTGAGAAGGGAATGCTACAGTGAGAAGAGTTCGTGCTTCTATCAAGGTAGGAAGGGGGATTTACAGTATATAGAATCAGAGGATACTCCTCCTTGTTTTTTGTTTTCTGTTCGCTTCTCCCCCCTTTTTTTCTTTTCTTTTTTTCTTTTCTTTTTTCTCTTCTCTATTTTTCTCCTTTATCCCAGTACAACTTGTTTTTGGCCACTCTGCACTGAGCAAAATGACTAGAAAGAAAAACTCACCTCAAAAGAAAGAATCAGAACAGTCCTCTCTCCCACACAGTTACAAAATTTGGATTACAATTCAATGTCAGAAAGCCAATTCAGAAGCACTATTATAAAGCTACTGGTGGCTCTAGAAAAAAGTATAAAGGATTCAAGAGACGAGTGAACTCTCAGGTGAACTTCCCAGTGCCCCTGGGAAGAACGAGTGAGTGACATAGAAGACAAGTTGATGGCAAGGAGGGAAACTGAAGAAAAAATAGAAAAAAAATTAAAAGATCATGAGGATAGGTTAAGGGAAATAAATGACAGCCTCAGAAGGAAAAATCTACACTTAATTGGGGTTCCCGAGGGTGCCGAAAGGGACAGAGGTCCAGAATATGTATTTGAACAAATCATAGCTGAGAACTTCCCTAATTTGGGGAAGGAAACAGGCATTCAGATCAAGGACATAGAGAGATCCCCCCGTAAAATCAATAAAAACCGCTCAACACCTTGACATTTAATAGTGAAACTTGCAAATTCCAAAGATAAAGAGAAGATCCTTAAAGCAGCAAGAAACAAGAAATCTCTAACTCTTATGGGGAGAAATATTAGATTAACAGCAGACCTCTCCACAGAGACCTGTGGCAGGCCAGAAAGGGCTGGCAGGATATGTTCAGGGTCCTAAATGAGAAGAACATGCAGCCAAGAATATTTTATCCAGCAAGGATCTCATTCAGAATAGAAGGAGAGATAAAGAGCTTCCAAGACAGGCAGGAACTGAAAGAATATGTGACCTCCAAACCAGCTCTGCAAGAAATACTAAGGGGGACTCTGTAAAAGAAAGAGGAAGTCCAAGGGAACCATCCACAAAAACAGGGACTGAATAGGTATCATGATGACACTAAATTCATATCTTTCAATAGTAACTCTGAACGTGAATGGGCTTAATGACCCCATCAAAAGGCACAGGGTTTCAGACTGGATAAAAAAGCAAGACCCATCTATTTGCTGTCTACAAGAGACTCATTTTAGACAGAAGGACACCTACAACCTGAAAATAAAAGGTTGGAGAACCATGTACAATTCAAAGGGTCCTCAAAAGAAAGCAGGGGTAGCCATCCTTATATCAGATAAACTAAAGTTTATCCCGAAGACTGTAGTGAGAGATGAAGAGGGACACTATATCATACTTAAAGGGTCTATCCAACAAGAGGACCTAACAATCATGAATATTTATGCCCCGAATGTGGGAGCTGCCAAGTATATCAATCAATTAATAACCAAAGTTAAGACATACTTAGATAATAATACACTTATACTTGGTGACTTCAATGTAGCACTTTCTACAATCGACAGATCTTCTAAGCACAACATCTCCAAAGAAACAAGAGCTTTAAATGATACACTGGATCAGATGGATTTCACAGATATTTACAGAACTTTACATCCAAAGGCAACTGAATACACATTCTTCTCAAGTGCACATGGAACTTTCTCCAGAATAGACCACATACTGGGTCACAAATCAGGTCTGAACCGATACCAAAAGATTGGGATCATCCCCTGCATATTTTCAGACCATAATGCTTTGAAATTAGAACTAAATCACAAGAAGAAGTTTGGAAGGATTTCAAACACGTGGAGGTTAAGGACCATCCTGCTAAAAGATGTCATCTTGCTAAAAGGGTCAACCAGGAAATTAGAGAAGAATTAAAAAGATTCATGGAAATTAATGAGAATGAAGATACAACCATTCAAAATCTTTGGGATACAGCAAAAGCAGTCCTGTGGGGGAAATACATCGCAATACAAGCTTCCATCCAAAAACTGGAAAGAACTCAAATACAAAAGCTAACCTTGCACCTAAAGGAGCTGGAATAAAAACAGAAAATAGATCCTACACCCAGTAGAAGAAGAGCAGAATAAAGATTCGAGCAGAACTCAATGAAATAGAGACTAGAAGACCTGTGGAACAGATTAACAAAAACAGGAGTTGGTTCTTTGAAGGAATTAATAAGATAAACCATTAGCCAGCCTTATTAAACGAGTTCTTCTTTGACTCCTGAGTTAATGTGTTTTTAGACTTTTAGGCAAATGTAGTTCTTCAATTTTATCTTTTTAATTAAAATATTCTAATTTGATACCCTGTAATCTGGATCATACCTATGATATTAAATGTGTTACCACTTGCTTTATTATTTAGTACAAGGGCCACTTAAAAAATTATTCTGTGTGCTTTATAAGAATGGGTAAGCTCTAAGGTGCTCAGTTCTAGGTTTGTCCATCTAATCAAGTTTACTAATTGTGTCATTCAAATCTTTTAGGTGCTCAGTTCTAGGTTTGTCCATCTAATCAAGTTTACTAATTGTGTCATTCAAATCTTTTATGACTTTGGTGATATCTTTGTCTCCGTGGCCTAGGAATAACTGAGGAGTTATTGGTCATGTGTTAAAATCTTCCAGTCTGATAGTGGATTTGTTAAGTGTTCCCTGATGGTGCTATCAATTTTTGACTTTTATATTTTGAAATTAATTAGTGCATACAAATTTAGAATTTATTCATCTTTCTGTCAGTTGAAACTTTAATCTTTATGTAGTGACCTTAATAATGCTTTTTTCTATATCCTTTTATATTCCATGTATATATCCCGCAGTGCATATCCAGTTTGGGTTTATGCTATAGTATTTGGGGGCATGCAAGCTGTTGGCTGGGGTGTTTCAGTTTTCCTCAGCGTGGGTTCTCCAAGAAGCTAGTTCAAGCCCATTCGCATCATGGTATCTGGGTTCCAGGTGAAGCCAAAAGAGAGCAAGCCCCAAAGCACGATCATTTTCAAACCTCTGCATTTGTCCCAGGTGCCAAAGTTATTCAAATGGCCAAGCCCCACTTCACAGAGTGGAGAAATAAATTCAGCCTCTTGATGGGTAGAGCAGCATAAATCTGTGCAGACAGAAACAGCATTATTGTAGCCATTTCTGCAAATAAGCTCTCACAAGCCTCTCCTTTATATTTTACACCTCTCTATCTCTGCTGCAGTGTGGGCAAATGTATTTGGTTAAGTGACTGTGGAATGCAACCAAATACAATGCTGGATGACTTGGAAGCACATAACTGAAATTTGTCTAACAAAGTGTACATTAGCTAGGGTAGACTGTTACTGTAACAGATAAAACCAAGCATGTCTCATGACTCAAAAAAGTTTATTTCTCCTCTAACAGTACTGAGAGAATAAATAGGTGTGTGCAGTCATTTAGGGACTCAGGCTGATGGAAATGCTTCCATCTTCAGCCTACGGGCTCCGCAGCCATCAGAGCGGCTGTCTCTATACCAGCCAGCTGCACGGGAAACCACTACGGGGGAGCGGCGGGCAGGAGGCTTGATGGGCTAACCCTGAGGGGGCACACGGTATTTCTGCTCACAGTTTATCACCTAGAAACTCACAGGTTGACACCTAACAGCAAGCATGATGTTAATCAAAGAGAAACTCATAAAAATGGCTTAAAACATGACATGAAAATGCAGAACAAAATTAAATTAGGCTCTGCCATTTACCATAAGACCTACAGCAAATTACTTGACCTGTCTAACCCTGTTCTCCTGTTTCCTTCTTCACTAATGTATGGGGCATAAAAGTATTTATCTCATAGAAATTTAGAGGTTTTTTTTTTTAAGATTTTATTTATCTAAGAGATGGAGAGAGTGAGCAGGGAGAGGGGTAGAGGGCAAGGGAACAGCAGACACCCCGCTGAGCATGGAGCCCCACACAGGGCTTGATTCCAGGATCCGGGGATCATGACCTGAGCCCAAGGCAGATGCTTATCTAGCTGAGCCACCCAGGGACCCTAGAAATTTGGATTTTAAAAAGTGAAATAAGGCATAAAAACTTAGTAGGCACTAAGTTTTTAAAACTTTATTTCACTTTAAAAAGTGAAATAAGGCATAAAAACTTAGTAGGCACCACCATTACTAATATTATAAGAGGTGTGTGTTGTCACTGGTATACCATTTCCTGAGTATATGAATACTACCAGTGCCAGACATATTAATTAATTAACATAGGAAATTTAAATTTTAATCACAAAAATTAGAGTTGGAATATTTTACTAGGGACTTAGGGATAGAAAATAGGTTTTTTTTCAAAAAATAATTAGGGGCACTTGGGTGGCTCAGTTGGTTAAGCATCTGCCTTCAGCTCAGGTCATGATCCTGGGCCCTGGGATCAAGCCCTGAGTCGGGGTCCCTGCTCCCCACTTCTCCCTCTCCCTCTTTCTCTCAAATAAAATAGTTAGAAGATATAAAATGTCACAAGGTATTTCTGATTCTTTAAGTATTTCTCAAAAAAGTTCTAAGACGTCCGCAGTTACTTAATGAGGAAGACTGCTTGCATAGACTGGTTTAAGAAGGGCCCTGGGGTAGTCAGTGCCCTCACAGTCGAGACCAGTTTCTCACATTGTCCCATCCAATTTTGCCTGTAACAGGCAAGTGATATGATTCCATTTAGGGAGGTGACACATTGCACATCAAACTGAATGACGGTCCTGTAATAGGACTGTCTAGCTTTTTCCTTCCAAGTCTCATAAGAGAGCCTCATGGCTGCTCACAGTTAGTTCTCTCTCTCTCTCTCTCTCTCTCACTTCTCCCATACAGCTCTCCCCTATTTTTCCTTCTTCCTGTTGCCCTGGATCTTCCCTTTTGGATCACTCCATTACTTTTCTTCTATAAACAACACAACTTACTCATGTTTCTGTTGTATCCACCCTGTAATTCCACTCAACAAGACAAAGGAGCCTCCTTAGAAGGTTTGAAGGGGACAAGATTATATATAACTAGTTGGTATTTTTGCAGTCAGTTAGAAAAACATAATTTAGAAAGTTAATCTTCTAGGCAGATGTCCTAAGCATCCTTAACATCTCCTCGGTCTCCCATTCTCTACTGAGCACATGGTATTTGGCACAGTCTTCTCACCCCAATTCTTGCCCTCATCCTTTGGCCTCTCAGTTCAAGGTCTTTATCTAAAATGGCCTGCCCCTACAGTCCCCCAACTCTTATGACCACACCTGACGCTGCTCCAGCCTGACAATTCCTGTTAGGGATCCTACTTTCAAACCAGTACCTCCCACCTTTCCAGCTCAGTCTCATCTGTTCACCCTATAACCACATGCCAGTCTCATGCCGACTTTCAACCCATTACCATTTTACTTTTCCTTTCTCAATGAGCCCCCCTCTTGCCTTCAATTCAGTTTCCATCATTTCAGCCAATCTTGTGCAAATAAGAACCTGTAGGTTGACTGCTTATATCTGGTAAAATGTTATTTCTGCAGACACTCAGCTGTCCTCCTCTGTGCTGCCTACCCTTGCTCCGATGCCCCTGGAGAAAATTACCCAAAGGAACAAATTTGTCAACCTTTTATTTCTGAGTTTCAGCCTCATTTGGACCCTCAACATTGCCCCAAATTTTCCCATTTCCCTGTGACAACTCAACTGTGCCCAGCCTTTTCTACTCTACTCAGCCTTCCACACTAACGCTTCCCCTTCACATTTAACATTCCTCCTCTGTTTTCCTGAGGGAGTAGTTCACTCTGAAACCCCTGAAACTTCTCCCATCAAAGCTACAACCTACCTGCACCTGAGTCCATTCTTCCCTCTTCCTGTGTTCTGCGTTCACGGCCTCTTGTCCTCTAAGAATCTTGCATTTTTCCATGCTTTCCCTTCCTTTCTGTTTTATCCCTCCCATTAACGTTTATAAATAATATCTCACAACTTAAAAACTTCCTGGGCCTTATTTCCAAACAGACTATTGCTCCCCTGTGTCTTCCTCTTAGCAGTCAGAATTCTAGAATCATCTAAGCTTGGTGCCTCAAATTCCTTTGCTTCGGTAGACCCTTTGAACCACCCTAAACCACCTTTGGTCCTTTCTTCTTTGGAATGATGCTGACTCTATGGTGACCAGTGACCTCCATGTTGATCAATCAAATGCATTTTCTCTGGTCCTCATCTCACTTCTCAGCAAGTCAAAATATTAACCATTTTTTCCCTCCCTTGTTGGCTTCCTTTGGCTTCTATAGCTGTACAGTCTCTTGCTATCCCCTTATCATTCTGGCAGTTTCTCAGTATCTTTGTTAACTCCTCTTCTTCAGTGTACCCTCAGATGCTGGAGGTTTCACTTAGTTCTCAATTTCTACTCTTTCTCTAAATGTTTTCATACATACACATGGCTTCAAATAAGTTTCTCGAGGTGTGGTTCATGGATCCAGCCTGTGTCAGGATCACTTGCAGATGAAGTGGAGACATGTGGTATTTGGAGGTTGGGAAAGGGGTGTTAAAATGCAGATTCCTAGGCCCCACGTAAGGCCTACCAAATTAATTCTGTGGGTGAGGACTGGGAATCTGCATTTTAAATAATTCTTCAGGTCATTCTCATACTGACTAAAGTAGGGGGCCCACTAACTTGATTTGCTACATATACAAGAACAGTTCAACCTCTCCATCTGGTGACTTACTAACACCAATGCCTTATTTTCTCAAATGTTAGGAAACTTAAAGATGTGAGAAACAGAAAGGAAATAAGACACGAAAGATATGAATGAATTATTGGCCCCATGAATAATCAAGATTAGATAATATCATCTTTTGGCTTTTCTAGCTCCAAATGAAAACTCATCTGTATTCCTAAGTTTCAAATTTTAATCCTTATCCAACTAAACAAAACCACGAGAATTGAAATGACTGTTTCATCACACAAAGTCTCTTAATATGGAACCAAGGGCATTTTATGGATTTTCAAAGCTAGCTTTCCCTTGGTTAGCTAATAAAAAGCATTCTACTTTCCACTAAAAACTTAATATGGGTCATTATAATTTAACTAAAATTTGTTAGATTGTTATTTTAAAATAATATTCATTGTAAAACAATTTTTAGAAGATAAATAATTGATGAAGGAAATGAAATTCACTAATAATCTCACTACCAAGAGTAATATAGTAAAATTTGGAGTATTATTTCATTCTTTGTGTACATATATGGATTTTCCCCTGGATAATTTTTAAATATTTTTTGATTCTGTACCTGCCTTGATTTCCTATCACTCTGCAATTCTTTTCCTTTTTTTTTTTCTTTAAGGGAATACGGGATGGGGCAGAGGAAGAGAGTCTTAGGCAGGCTCCATCCCCAGCATGGATCTCAGTGTAGGGCACAATCTCACAATCCTGAAAGGATGACCTCAGCCAAAATCAAGAGTCAGATGCTTAACCAACTGAGCTACCCAGATGCCCCAATTTTTTTTTTCCTATTTTTGATCATATATTTTACTACTTGTATCTAAGGTTTTGCAAACAAAGGCTTCGGGTTTTTTTTTTTTAATTTTATTTATTTATGATAGTCACAGAGGGAGAGAGAGAGAGGCAGAGACATAGGCAGAGGGAGAAGCAGGCTCCATGCAGGGAGCCCGACGTGGGATTCAATCCCGGGTCTCCAGGATCGTGCCCTGGGCCAAAGGCAGGCACTAAACCGCTGCGCCACCCAAGGATCCCTAGGCTTTGGGGTTTTATTGCCTAAAGTCTCAAATAAATTTGGCAGATAATATTAGTTTCAGATGTATAATTTGATATTATATATACAAAGTGACAAGAAGTCCAGTTACTATCTGTCATCATATAATTGACTCCCTTCACCCTTTTCACCCACCAAACCCACTTCCCTTCTGATAACCACCTGTCTGTTCTCTGTACCTGAAGGGTTTTCTTCTCCACGTTCAACACATAAGTAACATCACATGGTATTTGTCTTTTTCTGATTTAGCATAATACTTATACTTTAGGCAAGATTTCCTTCTTTTTATGGCTGAATAGTATTCCATTGTATAAATATACCACCTCATCAAAACAGTATGGAGGTTCCTCAAGAAGTTAAAAATAGAACTACCCTATGACACAGCAATGGCACTACTAGGTATTTACTCAAAGGATATAAAAATATAGATTCGAAGGTGTGTGCTCCCTGGTATTTACAATAGCCAAACTATGGAAAGTGCCCAAATGTCCACTGACTGATGAATGGATAAAGATAATGTGTTTTGTGTGTGTGTACACATATATATATAAAATGCAGTATTACTCAGCTCTTGAAATGAAATCTTGCCATTTGCAACAATATGGAAGTGAAATAAGTCAGAGAAAGACAAAGATCTAACCACAGAAATGTCCAACACACCCAAATGTTCATTTCTTTATAACTTTTCTATAATAAATTCTTCAATTTAGAATGACACCCAGATACCTCCTAAACTTTTACCATATGATAAATCCTATTTAGAACTTATTTTCCCCCATGACATTCTCCAGTGTGTTCTAGTACTATCCTCCCCTTATATTACTTCCCATTTATTTTCAGTTGTGTTCAGCATGGACACTGATACACTGTACAAGCCCTCAAGTGATTGTAGAATCCAGATAACAATAAATTCATTCCTCAAAGAGTTAAAAAACAAAGCATCAGACAAAATGTAAGTTTTTATGAGACTTCATCACATTTTGAAATACATAACTCTTATAGCACAAAGTATTTACAAGTTCTTTTTACAAAATAGGTTTTGAAACAATACTGTTGAAATCATGATCTAAAACACCTGTTAGAGTTCAAAAAGGACTTATGGAATCTAATCTCCAGAAATCCACCATATAATCATATAAATAAAATATAGTTGAACATCACAGCTTACTCATACATAGAAATATGAATTCTCTATCCCAGTGGTCAGCAAACAATGGCCTGTGGGCCAGATCCAGGTGGTGGCCTGTTTTTGTATAGCTGCAAGCTAAACTTGGCTTTTGACATTTTTAAAGGTTAAAAAAAAAAAACCACTAAAAGTAAACAATAAAGAATATGCAACAGGGATACATGTGGCCTGCAAATATTTACTATGTGGCTTTTTACATGAAGTTTGCTGACCCCTGCATTATATGAAACCAGTTGGAAGAGCTAGCTACTAGAATATACTATTAAAAAAGACACCACTGTAATGTGACAAGTATCATCAGCACTACTCATTTCTAAAATGAGGCACTTCTGTTTGAATATGTACATTTCCAAAACATAATTCATTACATCTGGAAGGTAGCTTTGCTACTTAACTCTAGCCCTTTGTAATTAGGCCTCTGCATGAAATCACATTCTTAGGGGCTGAAGTAAAGCACAAAATGCATCAGATGTCAGTGACTGATCTCATCAGTAGTTGACCACTTATGGTCTTAAATGTTAATAAAATCCATAATTTAGGTAATGCCAATAGAAGGTGATATTGTTGCATTATTTAAATAACATCTATAAAAACATGTTTAGATATCCCAAGTCATTATTTTCAGAAGTAAGGGTAAATAGTTAACTTAGTAGCTACTTATTTAAAAGTGAGAACTGGAAAAAAACCAAACCAAACCAAACCAAAACAAAAAACCAAAAATGTAAAACTGCAGCACAAGTCTTTGGAATGCAAAGACTGGGGTCTCTTAGCAATGGCTCCCAAGCTGGCCTAGGCTTCTCATGTGAAAGTTAGTTGGCAATGGTTGCTTAGGGGAACTTGGCAGCTCTCTTGTCATAGACTTTTCATTAAAAGAATGATGGGTCCACAAGCAAATGCTTGAAAAGTGAAATCAGATCAGAGCTGCTCAACACACAAGTTTTCCATGTCTTGGTTAAACAATTCCTGGCCAGTCAGCTATATTCAGGCCACAAAACAAGTACTGTACTGGATGCTTTTCCTTCTTCAGGCCAGGCTGGCTAAGCATCACATCACGAAGACATCTCTCTGATGCCAAGTTTTAAAATGCTCCGTGAATGCTGAGGTAGATGATTTTCAAATGAAGATCTATACCCTGATTCGGTCGGGACTAGCTTCTTTCTGTATCCTCCTTCTAGGAAGTATCTTCCGCTTAAGCGCAATTAACTAGATAATTAAAGACAGAAAATAAATTTTAATTCTCCATGTTGACAAACTTTAAACTTTGAGTCCTATGACCTTAATCATTTCCACAGTCTTCTACATAAAAAAAAAAAACCGAGTAAATAAGTCTCCATCATTCTCTCCAAAATAAAACCAGCTACTCACAACTTTTGTTATAGGGTCGATATGCCTATATATGTGCCCACAAAATATTTAAACCCACAAAGATAAAAATTATTTTGGCCCATGCTTCACTTTTTTAAAAACCTATATCTACAAATTTTTACACAGTAATTACCAAGCATATTTATTTTCAAGACACCTATTTCTCAAGTCTTTATATTGAAGGAAACTGCCTCTGTTTAGCTATTACATCTGGAAGGTAGCTCTGCTACTTAACTCTAGCCCTTTGTAATTAGGCTTCTGCACGAAATCAACATTCCCCTCAATTTGAAAGTGACTACATATATAAGACAGAATTAAAAATAAAAAAAAACCTTTGTATTAAGATCCTGTCACTACTTTCCCCCTGTATTTAAACACAGCAATAATCATTTGAAAATATAGGTAACACCTAATTTATGACATGGGTTGTCATGCAAAAGATTACTTTGTAACTACTACCTTACAATTTGGATAAACACTCGTTTCTCACAGAAATGGTTTATCCATGACACATTTGAAATAGGAAACCTGGGGATCCCTGGGTGGCGCAGTGGTTTGGCGCCTGCCTTTGGCCCAGGACGCGATCCTGGAGACCCGGGATCGAATCCCACATCAGGCTCCCGGTGCATGGAGCCTGCTTCTCCCTCTGCCTGTGTCTCTGCCTCTCTCTCTCTCTTTCTGTGACTATCATAAATAAATAAAAAATTAAAAAAAAAAAAACTTTGAAATAGGAAACCTGACTGCTGTTATGACGGAGTGTCAGTGAGAATAACAAACGTGTTCTTTATGGTTTCAGTTTGGAATCATACTGTCTACTCCATCTCAAGGGGGAAGCAGGGTTTCACCCACGTACAGACAATGAGCTGGGACTGGGGCAGAGGAAGGGGCAGTGCTGGCTGATTCATGGCAAGCAGGGTTGAGGTTAAAGATTTGATTCCCACAGGTAAAGAGCAAGGGGACAGAGAGAAGAGAGGGTTAGGGTTTCTTCTTCCCTCCTTTTCTCCTGCCTTCTGCCTCTCTGGTTCCCTATCCTCTACTGGATAAGTAACGCAGATGAGAGACTGGCCCTCTGATTCCTTCCCCCCCACTGCCAGCTGCTGCTTCCAGCCTGGGTGCCTCCTCTTCCCCCCTTGGCGGGCGGCACACAGCTGACTCCTCGTTCCTCGCTGGACCTCTCTGCTCTGGAGCAGGGATGGCTTTACCAGCCATGAATAATCACAACAAATATCAAACACCAGACTGATATTTGCTGGGAAGAGGATAAAGATTAAGTTGCAGTCCTGCTCACCTACCCAATCTCCCATTTTCTCATTTCCTTCCATTTATGGCAGGAAGCCCAGGCCCTGCTAATTCTAAAGTTTCAATACTTCAGCCTTTTCCTTCTTCTCAGTTTAAGTACACTCAGTGTGAGTTTTCCGTGACAGCTGGAAAAGCTCCACTCAACAGTCCCTTCAAATGGAGGTTTGCCCCAGGTCAGATCAGCCCAGACATGGTTCCCTTCTGTCTTCACTCCTTTCTCATCAGACCAAATAAAGATTCTCTGATCCCTTTCTTTTTACCTCACAAACCTGCCTTCTACTTCTGGGACTTCACCTGAAGGAGGTTGTATATGCACCTGTATGGAGAGAAGTTCCAACAACTCAAAGGAAATGTAATTGGGAGAAACGTGAGCATAATGAGCACTGTCCACAGAATAGTGGGAGGTCTGAACACACTGCAGTCACTTTTAGAAAGGTTACAAAAAAGAAAAAAATTGGAAACCCATGCAAAATCAGTATGAGGTGAGGATTCTAGATAGTTTTTGGTTAGAAATACTTAGAGGTTTTCAGTTTTAGCTTGATGTCTACAAGTTAATCTACTGAGTGCCAGGTAAAAAGAATACTGGTGGTGCATCTAGAAGAAAAATGAATAAAAGGATATTATGTTTGCTGTCTGAATATTATGAGCTATGTCTGACATACTGACATCTTAGTTATAAGCCAAAAGAAGAAATTAAAATTTTCTTGTGAATTTATATCACTTCTTTTTTAAAGATTTCATTTATTTATTCATGAAAGAGAGAGAGAGAGAGAGAGAGAGAGAGGCGCAGAGACACAGGCAGAGGGAGAAGCAGGCTCCATGCAGGGAGCCTGATGTGGGACTCAATCCCAGGACCCCAGGATCACACCCTGGGCTGAAGGCAGCACTATACCGCTGAGCCACCCGGGCTGCCCAATTTATATCACTTTCTAAAAGAATTAGATACTCTTATATTAAAAAATACTGTTTGATCCCCACATGAAATATATAACACTTACCTGTTCAGCAAAAAATGAGAATATAGTAAACATAATCAATGTTGCTAGTACACAATGAGTCCAAAACTTCAGTTTGTCTCGATATGCTCTCCTGTTCAGAGAAAGAAGCAAATATGCAATTCTGTGCAGTTTCACTGCATTAGAATTATTTATATACTAGGTTAGCAAAAAGTCGCAAAACACAAAAACATTGTGTGGAGGCAACATGAAAATGTTAATACAATGTACATTTCCAATGTGAGTTCAGATTTTTCATTAGGTCATGGTAAGTAGTATATTTGAAGTGTCAGAGTTACCCGGGCAGAGGAGAGGACTTCAAAAGAAAATTATGTCTCACATTTATTTATTTTTTTTTTAAACTGTCTTTATTTATTTATTTTTTTATTTATTTATGATAGTCACAGAGAGAGAGAGAGAGAGAGAGGCAGAGACACAGGCAGAGGGAGAAGCAGGCTCCATGCACCGGGAGCCCGACGTGGGATTTGATCCCGGGTCTCCAGGATCGCTCCCTGGGCCAAAGGCAGGCGCCAAACCACTGCGCCACCCAGGGATCCCTATGTCTCACATTTAAACAAAAATACACTTTCTTTCATATCCATTTCTTCACAGTCACTTGACCAACACTTCCTGTGGATACAGACAGATGAACAAGAAGTTCTTGCTGTAAACTGTTTATAAGCCTGGGGAGTCACTAACATGCAAACAACTAGCCACCACACAAGATGGACCAAAAAACGTACCATCAAAAGCAAAGTCTTATGGAAAAACAGAGACATGAGGAAAGCACCTCAGCATTGGTGACATTTCATTTAAACCTCGAAGTGGGGTGGGGGACCTGAAATGGAAGCATTTAGCTGAGTAAGGCAGAGAGAGTCCTGCAGAACTGAACAGAATCTGCCTGGGGGGCAGAAGGAAGAGAGCTAGGCCATGGCGAGGCAGGTGGGCAGAAAGTGCAGGTTTTCTGGAAAATACGCAGTGGGGTTTGGACATAATACTCCACTGGGAAAGCACATGGAATGGCAAGTGTGGGTGTGTGTGGACAACTGGATGAGTATGGTGGCGATCTGAAGGATGTACATCAGGGGACCAAGGTGATAAGGCAGGCAGTCATGTTAGTCTGGGTATGAGAACGTAATAAAGACCAGTGAGAATGAAAGACAACAGGCAACGGAGACATAATCTAAGTAGAATCAAGTGGATGTGAAGATAGGATATTGGGGTTCGAGGTGGCAATAGAGCAGTTTCCTCATCTGTAACTTGGAAATATGATTTACCACGAAGACGAACTATATGCTTAACATAAGGCTTGGAAGATACGCTAGTAACTATCAGTTCAGGCCTCTGTGCTGAGTTCTGGATTCTCATGTAGAGCTCGTCTTATGGTGGATGTCTCTGTTCCAAGTCCTAGATTGATAATGGTACCTCTGTGTTTGCTTCCAGCACTTCCTGTGTCTCATAATCGGATCACAAGCAGCACAGCCAGTCTAATGCCTAGGGTGCCATTCAGAATCTGTATGTAATTTTTAAACAGCTAAGAAGCCACAGGCTGTAACACAGCTAATGAGTCGTACAGCAACCACAGAACCTTAGGATAGCTGGAGGTTCCCTAAGCCACTCATCCATGGGGCACCTCCTATGTGCGCGAAAGGCAGTGTGGACTCAGAGAAGGGTAAGACATCATCTACGCCCCTGAAGACGGCCTACGTTCTATCAGGAGAGAAGAGCATACCAGACAGACAGCTCTCCTGCACAGTGAGTGCTAGCCCCAAGGAAAGGGAACAGGAAGATGGCCTCTAGGGACACCAGAGAAAGGTGACAGGGACTCAAGAGCACAATGGCATGAAAGGAAAGAGAAAAGTAAAGTTTCTAGAAGGTAGGGAGGTGTTGGTGGCCCTGCAGTGAGAGAGGACACAGAAGCTGAGCAGAATAAAGAAACTGAAGCCCCCAGGGAATTACACCTCACTCATCTTATCTGTACAACACAGAAATCAAAGTGCTCTCAAACTAATCATAAGCCCACTTCTTTCTTATTCGATTGAACCCCTGAAGATAAATGTAGTCACAAACTAGACTTGGGGAGTTAACACTTGAACTCATCCAGAGATCTTTTTCCTTTGAGCTAAAGGAAAGTGAAAATGATTAGAAGCTGTTCCTAGAAGACAAGACCCACAGTTAGTAATAACTTCTTCTGAAAATAAAAATATATATATAGCTATTAACAACATACATACTGATTGTCTCACCCAACCCCAAGATACCCAAGAGTTCGAGCCACTAAGGTCACTAATTTCCTCTACAGTGTCTCTCAATTCCATCTACTCCATTCTCCTTATTCTCTGAGCTCTGTCCTTGGTCACACCCTGACTGTGTCAGAGCTACTGAAATGCTTAGAACTTGTCTCTCTGCCTCCAGTTTCCAGACGACACTGCCTCACTCCAAACAACTCCTCACCACTCCAACTCCACACTGCTATCTTTCCAAATCATGAAGTCTGATCACTGCAAACACCTAAACAAAATTTCTCCTGGGGGCGCCCCATGTTCCAAAGAAAAAAGTCTAATTCAGACACAAGCCCTTCACAATGTCTCCTTTTCTCTCCACACACTCTCCTTCCCAGTCCTGTGTTTTGTTTTGTACAGGCCATTTCTTCTATCAGGAAAGGTCTTTTCTACCTGGAAAAGTCCTTTTCACAACTGAAAACCAAGTCCCCATGCCACCTTCCCCTAACAATTAGCTGCTCCCTCATCCACACCCCGCTAGCACAGATCCTGCCACAGCACTTGACACTACAGCTGTCTGCCTGCAGCCCATCGCTCTGAAGGGGCCATGAGCACCCCAGAGCCTGGTCCCACACTCCTCTGTCTCTGTGTATTCCTAGCACCTGGCTGGGGTAAATGGCAGTAAAATAAGACATGAAGGAGATATTATGAAGCAGCTTTTAGGTTGTGGTGGAATATATGCAAGGTTGGAAATTAGGCTGCATTTACCACTTACAGCTGCCTCACCTGCTCTTACCATGCTCTCCTGCCAGGTAGCAGGTATATAAGAAACACAGTCGCTATGCTGATGGCAATGAGTGAGGCTTGGCAGATGAGCTTGGCCAGCAAGCTCAAATAAAAACTTTTAACCATATTTTTATAAAGTAATTCTAGATCAAATAACACATTACAGGAATTCATCACTCTTAAACACACACACATGAACGTGAGCCCTTACCACTCCTGCAGCTCATGCATGTGAAGGAAACGGTTTCGATACTCTCTTGGCAGTTCAAACTGGGATGGTATGGGGAACATGGATTCATAGAAGTCCCTGAGAACAGCTTTCACCGTCTGGGCATCTTTATGATTATGGTCTATGTTATCATTCAGGCAAACAAACTTCCTAGAATTAACAGAGATCCATGGTTATTAGTTAGTGTGAGAATGATCTTGACATCATAAAACAAGAAATGTAGCTTCCAAATATATTTTAAATGGGCTCCTGTTCCATGTTGTTGCATGGGTTGATACGACTCTCTAGGGGGAATAATGTTCTATAAAATTTTTCTTTGGATATTCCTCACCTGTGAAACAAAAAGAATTAGGGAAGATAATTTTAAAAGTGTCTTCTAGCTGTTGGAATAAATAATGATTTCTGTTTAGCATGTCCCCAATTAAGTGTTTAATAAATGTGGTTTATTGATGAGAGCATTTTATTGGCAGCCAGGGAGGTATTAGTAAACAATGAAAACCAAGTTCTATACAGTTACATTATTAAGAATAGTGATGCAGGGGGTCCCTGGGTGGCTCAGCAGTTTGGTGCCTGCCTTTGGCCCAGGGTGTGATCCTGGAGTCCTGGGATCAAGTCCCACATCGGGCTCCCTGCATGGAGCCTGCTTTTCCCTCTGCCTGTGTCTCTGCCTCTCTCTCTCTCTCTCTCTCTCATGAATAAATAAATAAATAAAATCTTTAAAAAAAAAGAATAGTGATGTAGATAAGTGAGATAAAGATGGTGCCTTACAGCTGTGGATTCTATGAGTTCGGTGACCTCTTCTTATGTTTCCAACCAAGCTGCTGGAGTTCTGGCAAAAACCAGATGACAGTCTTACTTCCCTACTGTTTCGAGTTCCTTTCAAGGCGAAGTCACTAAACTGAGGGCCCATTAAATCAGTAGGCAGGAATAACCCTACTTCTGAAGTTCAAGGGGAGGCAAGCCCACTCCCTCCCCCAGAGGCAGCTTCTGCCTGTGATGTGAATCCTCTTCATGGTGACTGATATAAGAATGGGGCACAGGGGCACCTGGGTGGTTCGGTCAGTTAAGCATCTGACCTTGATTTCTGCTCAGGTCATGATCTCAAGGTCACGGGATGGAGTCTGCTTGTTCCTCTACCTCCCACCCCTAGTCATGAGCATGTGCTATCTCTCAAATAAATAAAGATCTTTAAAAAGAAAAAAAAGAGCGGCGGGGGGGGGGGGGTGTGAGCACACCACACATACAAAGGGGTGATCCGTTTCTGTGCTAGAGCACAGCTGTGTCTGCAGGGACATCTCCAACCACTGTGTTGCCCTACCTCTATCTGAAGAGGAGAGGCAGAGACTAATAGTCGGAGGGAAAAGCAATGCCAAGTTCCTTATGAATGGGGGCGAACCTGTCCTTAAAGGTTTAGTCGGTTAGAATACAGGTTTCCACTCCTGACTTAGGGTGAGCACCCATAAAAGTAAAACAGCTGAGAGTTAATAAGATCTGTGCAAGGTCACAGGAGCTAGCTGGGCCCAAAAGACACAGCCTGGCTTGCCAGGGGTCCTTCTGGTCAATCCCTGTCCGTTTAGGTACCATGAAGGTCTACAAATTTTCTAACCCCATAACTTCAGAACTGGCACCAAGAGGTAAAGGACAAGGTACAACTGAAAACTACAAACTCCCACATGCCATTACTACAGATAACTAAATGGGAGAGCACATCAAAAAAAAATGGGGGAAGCAAAAAGCAAGTATTGAAACTGCTTTTTAAAGTTATTTTTAAAAATTAGGGCAGGGCATTCCAGGCAGAGGGAACAGCAGGTATAGAGAGCTGAAGCAGAGTGACTATTAATTATAATGGTTTATTGTTTGCTTGGTTCGTGGGAAATATTTTATAGGAAATAAAGTATTTTACTGAATTATTGAATACACTAAATAAGCATGAAAGATGTTTCCATTTATCTTCAAATTCCAATTTCTCCCCATCCCACTGCCAAACAGGAATGAATTTTAGAAAAAAAAAAATACCATGGCTTTACCTGTCTAGAAATTTTACATTTCTGATCATTTATCATTAAAATCTTAATAAATGAGGACATAAAAACTGAAGACTTAAAAGGCACTTAAAAGACTCAGATGAAAAATATTCAATTTTATATGCCAAAGTCTTTTTTTCTAGGAAACCCATCAAATATCTATTTCCCACTAAAGTTCAAAACTCAAAAATGCAGATTTTTAACTAATTTTATCAAACTATCCCAGGCAACTGTTATGGGGCCAGGTTGGAAATTTTCAAGGCTTACATAAACCTGAATGAACATTTATTCAGCCCCAAAGAATGCCTGCACTTTACTGGATTAATTTTCACATTTATGAGAGCATTTCTTTTTCTTCAGAAGCTAATAATGGACTTTGCTTTGAATTGCGAAGTCTAATCACCAAAACAACTTTTCTGGAAGCACCTTCTTAAGAATGCTAGGAGAGTCCCAGCTATCTAGCCTCACTCCCCATGGTGGAGTCACCCCTTGACTTCAGTGAACAGCTCCTGTCACCAGATTCCTGGAAGTCCATGCTAGCCCCTGTGCCTGGGGGAACCTTCTCCAAACTCACAGCTCCCATCTCTAGCTCAGACACTGACGCTACCTCACTATTAGGCATTTCCACTGCTCCAAGCAACATAAGCCACTTCCTTTCCTTGATTCGTGCTGCCTTTTTGCATGTTTATTTGCATGATTAAGGATCATTTCTTAAAGTTATGGGCTTTCTCTGTATTTTCTGTTCAATTTTGCTGTAACTTCTAAAAGTACTCAAAAAAGTAAAGTTTATTGGTTAAAAAAAAAAGTACCTGGGGTTTTTTCTTATATCATCCAACTGGCCAACCACATGAGAAACATTGGTACGAATCATTTTAAAAGCAATTTCTTCTTCTCCCATGATTTCAAACCTAATTATCAAAACATATTTAAGGAGTGTAAATATTTATGTGGAAATAAAAGCAGTTTCATTGAGATAAGTATTTTATAAAACTTCAACAGTCAACGTCCTGAGAAGGACTTAATCTTTCGGTATTACTAAAGAAAACAATCTCACATAAATTTAAAAAGAAAGCTTAAGAGATAAACTATTGTAAAATCATGAAGATGCCAGATTCTTATAATTATTCTTAAACTAAACAGAGAAAGTTTGCACTACTTACCTATATTTGTTTTTGTCTTTATATGCTTTGTGGATTTTATCAGTTACTGGTTTACAGTTGGTCACTAGACTCTTAGTGACTGGTGGCTGTGAGAAAATAGAGACATTGCATCAGGCCAAGACTAGGGTAGGGCAGGTGAAGCACTGACCTCAGTGCAAAATTTAAGGGGGAGACCAAAGACTCTGTAATCAAGACAAATACTTTAATGCAGTATTTGAAAAAAATCAAATTGGCATGGGATAGCCTCCTGGCTAATCGCCTGTTTTTGTAAATAAATTTTTATTTTAATCACACAAACACTGCATGTTAAAAGTCTCCTAAGCTACTGGTAGCATTTTTTTTTTCAGAAAGAAATTTCTAACAAACTCTAACAATACGTGATGCTCATAAGCTCACTTGTCAGTCTTATTAGAAAATACTTTATCCTAGGTATAATCAGTTAATTACAGTAATGAAGCCAATACCTTGCTAGAGTTCACCTGAATAAGGTTAACTAGGCATTTCCACCTGCTCCAAGCAACATAAGCCACTTCCTTTCCTAATGTTGCTAGTATAACTAGTACTCATGCTCCAAGCAGCTTATTCGCAGGAGCCTCAAGACTAACTTATTACCATTAGAAAGCAGCCTTTACTTTATCCTTCACACTCAAAGGATATTTGCTGATTCTAAATCTCATGCCAGAAAGCTGGCATATGTTAAATACTCCACTAATGAAGAAAAATGTATGCATTTCAAAAGAAAACTAAAATCTCAATAATCCTTCACTGTGCCTGTAACAGGGCAAGAAAAACAAGTTTTCTCTGTGTACATCACATTCCTTAGAAAAGAACACACTTCTGCAAGTTCTGTATAAATGCAGGGGCTTGCTAACTCTAAAGTCTTACTAGGAACCCAGTTTAACCCAGTTTAAAAGAGAAACAATGAAAACTAGAGGAGGAAAGACAGACAGTGAGGGACAGATACAGAAGCACAGGTGGGGGAAAGAGAAGTCCTGAGCGAGAGGGGACATTGGCTGTGCCACCAGCAAAACTCTGTGAAGTACTCTCATGGCTACCTTCTGCTGTCCTTGGTGAGCAGATGTCTGGTTATAGAATATTAGCAGTTAATCTCAGTATATCAGGTTAACATCCGCTAGGTTAGAGAAAAGAAAAGACAGAAATGACTCTGGATTATCTGGACTACTGCTGTGTACCAAAGACATAAATATAGGGCCTGCTTCTGCTGTTTGAAGTGCAATACAGAAATGGTGTAAATAACACCTGATAAAGATATACTTCCTTTTTACACAGAGAAACTCATGCCACTTACCAGATTGGGATCATAGTATGCTTCCTGAGTTGGTGGAACACTGTTTAGCTGAGTGATATTAGCAGGAAGCATTTTTGAGCAATTTATTAGCATATGTTCCAGACCTGTTAAGTCCTAACAAAACAAAATAAAAGGATAAACCTTCTACGTACAAGGAATAACTGTGGCTTTAAAAAATAAAAAGTATGTAGAAGTCTCCAAAATTTCTTTAAACACTATCTTCAAAGAGAGTTTGACTATGTGATTCTTAAAAACACTCCAAAAAAGAACAGAATGAGATAATACAAAAAATATTTCATCTTCATCTCAAAGTAGAACATATGGACTGGGAGGCACTGTTTTACACAAGGCGGTCAGGGGGATCCCCCGGCGGGAGTCCTTGCAGTTAGATACATCTCAGCACTCTCCATTAATAAGTCTCTCACTCCTGGGACTAGAGGATCTGTGACCGAGGGGACCTTGCAACCACCCAGGCCTGGCTGAGACACAGCTCCATGGGGCATACCTAAAGCTCCTGAAAGAACTCATCACAAGAATCTTATATGCAGGAGGGTCTGGCTCTTCTCCAGATAATACAATAGCAACGCCTACTTAAAGCCTAAAAATGTAATCTCATAAAATATGAACCTCAAATTTGGTTTTAATTCAGCACTAAAAGTGGACTAGTTGTGAACACCCCCATTAAATATTACGAATTACTTTTACTTGCATTATGCTGACATATGTGAAAGAAAAGAAAGTTTAGGAGAAAAAAATACAACACCTGCAAACTTAAAGGCAAGTCGTGAATTCTGGTAGCCAGGGTTCGGATTTCTCTGTCAGATAAGACACCAGATTGGTCTGTGTCCACTTCATCAAAAACTTGAGATATATTCAGTGGCTGAATGGCACTCATGAGATAATAAAAATATGAAAAGGCAAACTGCATATCCTCAGAATGGCGCACTTTGTGAAATGATGTCTTGTCAAATTCTTCAGGGAACCTGAGCAAACATAACATAGAGTGAGCCCTGGATATTTATAATATATACAGACATTAATCTACGTTCAAATATATTCCAACATTTGTGGGGTCAGAATCCTTTTCTTTCCCTCTTATTCAGCCGATACCTTCAGTTTTATCAGTTGTCAAGTGTTAGAGCCTTACATCTGGCACAATAAAGATGCCCATATTAAGCAGACCTGGCTCTAAGCATGTGCAAGCAACTGAAACAACAAGCAGGACTTACATATCTTGAAGTTCTTGCATAACTATCCGGTCAATCATGTGAGGCATGTGTGCAGGGACTTTCCGAGATGTGAATCCAAACTTGCTGTTCAGAATTTTATTTACATATCGGAGGGAATCTGCAAATGTATCTTTCAATTGCCTTCCAGTGTGTTTGCCATCGGTGTTGTATGCCAACTGCATCTTCAGTGACTCTTCCTCCTAAAAAGAGAATTCCACGAATACAGCATTACATTTAGTGCACAAGAGTATTTTGTTAACAAGAGATAAAGGTACTATTTTATGTAACGAGCCACTAACTGTGGCAAATGAAATAGCACTAACTGGTCACTTTAAGGATCCTAAGAGCAGGACTAAACTGTATTTCAGTCAAAGTATCACCAACATTGGCTTGTGAATGACTGCAGTGTGATGGAGGTCTATTTATAGGGTATTCTTCAAGGGCTAGTCACCGACCATGAGATTTCATAGCCAATTCAATGCAATACTTAGAACATTTATTTAAAAATACATTTGGTAGAGGGGTGCCTAGGTGGCTCAGTTGGTTGAGCATCTGACTCTTGATCTTGGCTCAGGTCTTGATCTCAGGGTTGTGAGATCAGGCCCCACATTGGGTGGAGCCTACTAACTAACTAGCTAACTAAGATAGCACTTTCAATATCCGTTATTTCTACTGGTGACATCAAATCAGTAAGCACTTGAGTTCTGAACAGAAGGACAAAAAAAGGATCATTTTACCATAATAGTGTTAATGTTATAAAATGTAAAGAACCCTGTCAAAACCAGTAAGAGCTAAAACTGAGTGAATGGGCAAAGAATATTAGCAAAATATATGAACACACTTTACAAAGATGAAATATTTTTGCATCTCAATGTGGTAAAAAATATATATACAGATCGATACTAATTACTGTTGGTTAGCCTGTGGAGAAACAAGCACTCTTACACACTGTGGAGTATGAAGGGTACAACATTCTAGAAGGACACAGTTAAATTTAACTGTAATCTAGCAATTCTACCTACAGAAGTAAAAACTTCCTCAAGTGTAAGCTATACATAAAAGAATATTTATCACAACACTATTTGTAACTGCAAAACAAATACAGCTATTAAAAAACAATGACACTAGCGTGGGCTTGCTCATGTTCTACTAGATCAAGAGGCAACTGCAGAGCAATGAGTATAGTGTAATTTCACTGTTATAAAACAAATATTATATAGTTCATATGTTCACATATCTATATAAAAATACTGGAAAAATACCCGCCAAACTATTCATAGTGATTATTTCAAGTAGGAAGATGAAGAAAGGATGAAGATCTTTCCCTTTTATATTGTTTATGTTTTGGGTTGCTTGCAATGGTTACTACTAACCTAAAACACTTTTGCAATTTAAAATAAGTAATGAAAGGGGGGAAAGTGAGGAAATCATCACAGGCAAGAACTCGATAGTCCGTCACTTAGCAATTAGTAAACAACTACTGTGTTGGCGATAAGATACTTTCAGAAGACAGTGAGATAAATACGTTCCCCTCTTTGGCCTCCTTTCTCTCAGCCTGACACCTCCTCATGGCTGTGCTCTATTCCTGATCCAGCCGAGACCACAGGTTTGTCCTGGTCTGTCAATTCCTACACACTCTGCACAGGTCAGCTCACCACTTCCTCGTGGATGCCTTCCCCAGTACCTCTAGGAAAAGGTAATAAGGAGCTGTCCCTTGGGACTCCTTGCCCATACCTCAAGAGACACCTATCATGTTGCTACAATTATTCACCCACAGTCCTCCAGGCTTGCCCTTTGAGGCTCCATGAGCTGCCTTCCCCTGCAGCAAGCCCTGTGACAGCACTTGGCAGATGTACAGATGACACCGCAGCACCAAGGAGACCGTGGTACCAGAGGGTGAGCACTTAAACCTTGAGGCCTGGCTCCACTGGAAGCTAATGAATTTATTTGCACCTTGAATTTTTTTTTTTCATCAGTAAAATTGGAAAAATCATCAGATCTGACTCACACAACAGACATAAAAGCTTTCTTTGAAGTCACAACATGCCAAGTGAAGACAAGATTCCACCCCTGTCCTTCCACTTACTCGAGGCATGCTCCTAGTTAACACCCTTACTCATTTGCACTAAGGCTACTTCTTAACTGTGACATGGGATCATGATAGCAGGTAACCTCATACGATATTTTTTTTCGTATGGTATTTTTATTGTTAGGGGTATTAGGACAATAAAACCATGCAAGAAAAAACATTTAGTCTAATGGTTGGCACAGAAAGTCATGAATAAATGGTACCTATTACTACATAATTATCACTTACAAAGTTATTTACTTTTCCCGAGCATGGAAAGGAATAAAGTTGGATGTGACTTACAACTTACATCAAGAAGATCTTGGAAATACTTCTTTTTCTCCCACGGCAGAAAGCCCAGGTAACTGTCTGTGTAGTGCTGCAACTTTCTTCCAGGTAGTACTTCATTTACATCTATGTAATTGTTTGCATTCTCCTCCATTTTGTTTTTCTCTTGTTCTTTCCCTGTGCTTTGCTTCTCCTTTGTCATCTGGCTTTCTGGTGGAACGATCTGAGACAACAGTTTTTCTTTTGAAACACTTCCAGCTCTTACATGTGGGGTCAGAATTTCAGATCTAGATTTTCCTTCGATTTCTAAGTCTGGGGGTAGATTGCGACTCTGGTAGTGGCTGTTCACTTTCATGGTGACTGCTGGAAAAGTTGACCTCTGTAATCTTTCAGATGTTCCCAAGCTGTTCGGCAAGGTGTCTTTATGAACCTGTTTTCCTAGTGGGGCCTCTACACTGTCATTTCTTTCATCCATTATTATAGGTTGATTTATTTTTATTTCAGCATCTGGTGAGGTCCTTAGAAATGATCTCAGCAAAGCTGACTTGGACAGGTTGTATCCTTTCACAGTGATGTCTCCATGTTCTAGCTGCAAATCCAAGTTACGGAGACTCAACTGGGCCTCTTTGGGAAGGAGTGAAATATTTACCAGGGGAATTTTCACCTCCACTTGGAATCTTCCTGTCATGTTAACATCATGCCTCTTGAACTTTGGAAAGCGTTTTTCTTCAGGAACATCCTCAAATAGGATTTCCGCCTCTGGAAGAAGTGATGTGGGGCTAACCAAATTTTGGTAAGACTTTTGGGTTGTAGAATTCACTTTGGGTTCCTCTCTTGTGTCAACCTCTACTGTTATCTGGATTTTGAATTCTTCATCATTTGTATTTTGAAACGTGAGATTAAAATGTATTGTGGTTGCATTCATCCCACTGTGCATTATGAGGTGGATGGTCTTCCACTTATTGGCAATAGAAGCATGTCGAATTATTGGATTGTCACTGTAGGCACCTTCAATTCCTCGTTTGGCTATTTCTGCAAAGCTGAAATAAGGCAGGCATTCACCTTTTGGAATAACATAGTGAGTCTGGTTTGGGAGAAGAGTTACTTTATACAATTCATGAAAATGATCTAGAGGAAAAAAACACAAACATGACTTTAAAAATGAGGCATTTTCTCATCCTTTTTCTTTAATTCTTAGGGTTTAAGTTTTCACTTTCTAAGAATGACTTTAGAATAATCAACCATTCTAACACAAGAGCGGCTGGTACGGGGTTCATTTTATTATCTGAAGCAATCACTATTAACAAGGAATGCTGAGTCTAACTCACTATGGAAATATGGCAGGTTCCACTGATCAACTTTCATCTTTGTGTCCATTTGAAAAACTACAACCTTCTGCCAAAATGATTTCCATCAACAAGATCCAGCATTCAAACTATTCCTTTATTAGTGGTCTCTTCTTATTGTTTCTGACTTAAACCTTTATCATATATTTTCAACGAAGGTACATCTGCTTAGTACAAAGTAAGTCTGAGTGAAGCAGTAACAGGAAAAGATGCAGCTCTAGTGTCTACTGATCTTTATGAACGGTCCGTGTCCTCTCTTACTTTTCACTTACAACTTGTTTGGATGCAAGGTTGGGTGAGGGACTCAGAGAGAATAATTAAGCCACACCAACCTCCCTCTACTTGTCGAGGACTTTGATCCCCTTAGCTAAACATCTTTTCACAGTGATAAACATACCTTGCCCACAGTCGCCAGCATCAAATCCACAGGACAAGACATTGCAAGCCTGGTCACAGAATTTATCCGCAAGCCAGGAATTTGCACATCCTTGATTACAGTAAGAGACACTATTTAGTCCTCCACCAAACTGCCAGGGCTGTCCAATTCCAATGCTGCCAGTCCCCCCACCTCCTGCGGCATAGCGATTACCACCACCGTTACCTGCAGAAGGAGGAGAAAACAGAATCTTGCTGTGCTTATCATCTTGAAAAAAGGATAGTCCTCTTTTCTCAATAATGCTATCAGGATTGAGGCATGCATATCAGAGAAGGTTCACCCCAGTCTTTAGCAGAAGACTACACGTACCTTAGGAAGAGAGCAAAGGGAACATCACTTGCCAGAGGCTGGGCATGGGCCGACCAGGCCTTGGCACTTATTAGCTGCACAACCCTAAGTACAGACCTGCCCACAGGGGGTGTGTGGAAGGGTGCGTGTGGAGGGCAGGGAAGCAGGAGGAGATTATTCTGAAGGCTGTCAGCAGTGCTACACATCCCAACATGGGCTGCCAACCTCATCACCAAATGTTCACCTGAGGTCTCCGGACTGCACGGATCTTCTTAGCACATCTCTGTTTTCAACTGTGGCTGCTCACATTTTTCATGAGTGTATTAGACAGAACACAACCTAAAGTTTGGTTTCCTCTAATCCTCAGCACTGTTTCACATCTGTCTCTGTATATGGAATATGAGGACAACAGTGTCTGTGCACACCCTCTCTTCCCTAAGAAACTCAGGTGGATAATGGATGCTGTATAAATGTAAATACTTTATAAGCTGAAAGGCAATCGGTAAATGTAAAAACATGCTATTATCAACAAATGCAGATATAACCGTGTAAGAGAGAGATAAGATCTCTATTTCTCCATAGTTGCTCGCTGACAGCAAGCTGCTGCTGAAAGTCACCAGCTGTGAGCTCCTTAAAGAACCAGTTAGAGTGAGTCTGGCTCTTGAGTTTCCATAATTAAAGATATTCTTGATTTTCATATTTTGAATAATAGAAGGCATTTTCAACTTCAGGTCCGGCCTGGGAATATGCCCTCAACAAGGGAGAATATGAAAAACCTGAGCTACACAGGGATACTAGTCATTACTCCACAATCTGCAGATTACTCTATATGTTGTTTGCATACATGAAGAATGCTTAAGTCACTATACATATTCGGTGATGATTAAGAACGAAAAACAGTCTGTAAACATGAACAGATTACACACAAGCACAGCCTTACCAGAGCAGTCTCCGCCATCCCAATCACAGGCAGAATTATTACAAGCCTTGTCACAATAGCCGTCTTTGACCCAGGAACCCGGGCAGCCCTCAGCACAGTTTGGCACAGGCCATGTCAAATAAACCTAATGACAAAGCCACAGAGAAAATAAAATGACGCTTTTTAATCTCAAATTAGGATTCCTTTAAGAAAGAAGAAAAGAAAAGAATAGAAAAAAAGAAAGAAAGAGAGGAGAGAGAGAAAGAGAGAGAGAGAGAGAGAGGAAAGAAAGAAAGAGGAAAGAAGAAGGAAAGGAAAGGAAAGGAAAGGAAAGGAAAGAAGGAAGGAAGGAAGGAAGGAAGGAAGGAAGAAAGGAAGGAAGAAAGAAAGAAAAAAGAAAGGAAAGAAAGAAGAAAGAAAGAAAGAAAAAAAGAAAGAAAGAAGAGAGAAAGAGAAGGAAAGAAAGGAAAGAAAAAAGAAAGAAAGAAGAAAGAAAGAAAGACAGACAGACAGGCAATTGAGCCTCCAGAAAAGGTCACAATTCTCCCTGGGCTGACAGTCTGCATCCATGTGGCCTACTTCACACTGAGCGTGTGGGCACCTGCAGTAGTTTACAAAGTCCTGCTCTGTTGATGATTTGTTACTGAGCACATTTACTCAGGACTCAACTCACACATTTGTTTATTACATCCTGGTCTTATTATCTATCCTGAAATAAAACAGCAACACGTCAGACTTAAAGGTGAGGACAAAAGCATGACACAGCAGGCGGCAAGTATACCACACATGTCATCGCTTTTCTGTGACAACTGTCATGAATTCCTGAATGTATTTACCCGTGAACTTGCATCAAGGCTGAGAAGGCAGCAGATGAACTCTCAATATCCTTATCCTTGTGCATACAGTCCTGTGATAGATTACTAGCACAGTGTTCTGAGTCGTGAACCCGCCTGCTTTCAAAATGAGTGATGTGGTGTGTGGTTACTTTTTAAATTAAATCCATTTAAAAAAAAATGCACTCCATGCCTCTGCATGCTCCCATCTCTTTGGAATGTCTGTCTTCATCTACTTAACTCTTACCTGTTCTTCAGAGTTCACTTCAGTTCATAGGAAACCTCTCTAGCCCTATCTGATTTCACCCTCCTGGGCCCCCAGGCCTTCCCTCCCAGGGCACATCTGCCAGCACAACATCACCATCCCTGGTCACTGATTTTGTGCGTCTGCCCTGCCAGGACACAGCTCCACGTGGTAGCCCTTCAGACACAGAGGAGGCGAACAAACACGGAAAAGAGAGAGTGGGCACACTGGGGTGGCAGGAATGGCAACGGGAAAGCAGCTCTGTGCAATTAGCATTTCCAGGTACACAGGTGTGTAACATAAAAGTTCCTGGTGTAAGTCTCCAGCCCTTCCCCGACTCCTCCCAACAGCCACAGGGATGTTCTAGTTTCCCCGCTAAGCAGACAGGAAACACACATCAAGTCACTGCCCAGGATGATCCTCAACTGCTGGCTCCTCGTCTGTGCTCATAACCGCTCTCCGTCATGCCTCCCAAAGCCAGAGTGAAATCGCTGCCTGAGGCAAAATTTCATCCATGTCTGTAAGCAGAAAATTGACCTAACTCTGTTTTTTTGTTTTTGTTTAAATTTTACTTAAATTCAGTTATTAACATAAAATGTATTATTGGAAAAAAAAATGTATTATTGGTTTCAGAGCGAGAGGTCAGTTGAGCTAACTTTTTTTTTTTCTGTCTATATTGGCAATTTTGCCAAATGTTCTAACCATGATTTTGTATTTCATGGTGAAGTAGAAAATTTAGAAGCTGGGTTCTGGGTGTCTGACACTATAGGGAAGCAAAGAACTATCAGGGAGTTTTTTTCTCCCACATTGTTAACACTCCTGAGCTTAGCACTCAAAAATTATTATTTGACCAAATAACTTATTTGACCAAAACTATGTATGTTAGTATGCATACTGATTTCCTGATCTGCTGTTTATAATTTCTAAGTGACTTTGAAGCTAGGCATCCTTTCTTCTTAGGCACTCACCTTCTGACCTTTGGAGTGACTATAAAAATCATCTGGCCACACGTCCTTCCCAAACATGACATCATCATTCAGATAAATAAACTTCTGGGACAGCCCTTCAATGCGATGAATATGACTTTCAATGGCAGGTGAGCTAAAGGTAGGCAAGTGGCTCAAATTTCGAAAAACATCCTTTTAAACAACAACAAAGGCAAGAGAGAAACAAAGTGCATGAGAATTATTTCATTTTGGTTTTGGTTTTTGGAAGGAAGGAATGGAGAAGGGTAGAAGAATTGAAGGGGATGGAGGTGGGAAGGGTGAGGAAGATGGGAATGAAGTGAGGGGTAGGTGAAGGACAGACAAGGAAACCAAGCCCTGTAATACATGGAAAGTCATGGACCTGGTGTGTGACTATCGTCACGCGGGGATTATCAAGGTTCAGCCAAGATGGAATCTGCCCGTTGGTGACAATGAAAATATTCCGAACCCAGGGAGCATGCCTCTCAATGGATCGCAGTGAATATCTCAGTTCTTCGTTATCTTCAAAGCGGCTGGCAGAAACATCTTCGTCCTGCTTAGACTGAGAGGAACATTACACACATGAGGATGTAAAACACACACCAAGTAAATCATGCCCTTCCTTCCTCCTGGCTGTCCCCCACCCACACGATCTGCTCTCAGGGTGCTCTGGCCAACTTCTGAAGACCAAGTCCTACATCCAAACATTACAAAAAATTCAATACTCGGTATCTTTAAAATGACATAAACACCCAACATTTCTGTTGTGCCTTTTTAAAGAGAAGGTTCTTGGATCTGATTCTAGGTCATGTCAGTTAATGTTAATCAATGGCAATGACTGGAAAATTAGAAAAGTTCCAGTCAACTCCGCTCTCTCTAAGTTCTCTTCCTCCTCCTAATGTAATGACTTATAAATCTTCAACAATGTAGACCCCCAATCCAGGCTTAGAAAGAATGCAGCCGGGGATCCCTGGGTGGCTCAGTGGTTTAGCCTTTGGCCCAGGGCGTGATCCTGGAGTCCCAGGATCGAGTCCCACATTGGGCTCCCTGCATGAAGCCTGCTTCTCCCTCCTCCTGTGTCTCTGCCTCCCTCTCTCTTTCTCTCTCTCTCTGATAAATAAATAAATAAATCTTAAAAAAAGAAAGAAAGAAAGAAAGAATGCACCCTTACCTGACTGATGGCACTCAGGTCCCATAATAAATACGCAGGACTTAGAGTCAGTTCTTTTCCATCGATGGTCATGTTCTTCTTAGTCTGCTTGTTCAGTTCTTGGAACTCTTTGGGGTTATTCAGTTTTAGAAGGGCTACACTGGCCTCTGAGTACAGCTGTAACTGTAAATAACACAAGGGTTATGTGTTGAAAGATGGAGCCTCAAAGAGGAGACACCTCTAAGTTCCCAGTGTGACCTTTCATCTCTGAATGTATATAGTGTATAGTCTATAGACTATGAACTAGCAAGCCTACAATCACCAAAAGAAGACCTGACAGGCCAGACATTTTCCCAGATGAATGTTAGAGACCAGGGGGTCGTGGAGTTGTGGCAGATAGGTCATCTCCAGCCCCATCCAAAAGCTGCAGCTGTTACTCACAAGTACCAACAGGTGCAGCCAGATCCCCAAATATTCTGTGAAGTCTCCCCATTTTCAGTGCTGGCTCAGGTGTTTTCAGTTGTCCTGCTTTCAAACAAAACACAAGTGGTCAGCAACTGTGACCTTTGTTCTAGAATATCACCAGTCTGCTCATGGGGAAACCCTGCAGTGTAACTTTGCTGGGATTGGTAGGCAGCAAGCCTGCTCGCAGGGACTCCAAAGAACTTTTGTGCCCCACCACCACCACTCCTACCCCAATACCCCCCCTTCCCCCGCCTGACTAAGAGGAATATTTTTGGACAGGGCTGCCTCAAGGACTTCCACAGGAAAAGCACCTTTTGAGGCAAAGCCTTCAAAGAAATCATCAGTCTCAGATGAGCACAAACATCACCATGCTTCCACAATCAGCAGAGTCTACACTGCCCTTGATCTGGTTCGTGTTCTAACTCTGTATCATTCAATTTCCTATGAAAAGAGGCTTTCAGCGCTTAAAAAGGTGGGAGAGATGATTGAAAATTACTCATCTAGGACAATGAAACCCTTCGGCTGAACTGACTCTCCTAACAAGGCCAGTTTCTTAATTTATAAGACAGAGCAAATACAAATTATTATGGGCTCATTCTGAGCTCTCATATGCTACAGGACTATATTTAGCTCATCTTTCGGAGTTTCCTGTGTTTATCTGTGCCCAAGATGAGAGATTCAAGTCAGAATTGCATTTATGTCTGTCCCCTTCTTACCACAAAGTGCATGTGGGCGTGTGGGGTGCTCAGGTGTGGATTGTCTTCCTGCCTCATTACCCTCTCCCCCTGACAGTACCTGGCATATACCAAGTACCCATTGAGGGTCACCTCTCACTGCTGTCGCCACCCTGCTTTGGAACTAGGGAGGCAGGTGGGGAGGCAGGGCAGACACGCTTTCCTCTGGCTAGTCAGGCTGCCTGCCCTGGCCTCCCCTGCTCCCTCCCTCCCTTAGTGGCCCCCACAGCACCCCCAAGGGCTCCCTGAAATCTAAAAATCACTAAATGTTTATAAATATAGTATTTGGATACCCTAATTTAACTTAAATTTTATGGGGCAAATACCTTTATATCTTAATCTCTTCTACCCAAATTGCTTTTCATCTGCAAAACTTTTGAAATTTAATAGACTAGACATTTTCCTGACTCGAGAACTGAAAAGTCAAGAGCTTAAGGGAATATTTATATGTTGGAGAAGCCTTCCTGCCACCATCATCCACCAAGTTGTGCGTGGTGACACGAGGGGGGGGGGGGGGGGGCACGTATGTCCTGCTAACCACCAGGTGGCACCCTCACCCTGCACGCCACAGTTTCTGGTGCCTAGAGACTGTGGGAAGGAGAAGGGGGGTACTAAGCACCCAGGGCAGGAGCTCTTACTTGGGCAGCTGCCAGCAACTGCTTCCATATGTAGCTTCCTACATGGAATTATAAGCCTCCCTGGATTCTTTAAATGATAAGTTTCTCAAAGAGAGAGCAACTCATACACCCACCCGCTGCAGGCCTACAGCAGACCTGCACCATGACTGAGAAATAAAGGTTTGCTCTTTTTCAGTCAGAGATTTCGGGTGTTTGTTACTAGAGCATCATCTAGGGTGACGGACTGGGATAGCCATACGCGGTAGCACAGGGTGAGGGAAAACACCTGCCAATGAACACAACTGAAGACAGACTCATTCCAGTAATTTAGTAAAGGGCACACGAAAACAGTTATTATGATAATTTACTGTTACCATGAACGTGCCCTCAACAGAGGTCTCAGGCCACCACGTTCAGGCAGGACAGGAAGGTGCTCCCATCCCCCAGTGCTATCCTTCCTGCCAGAACAGACGACCTGATCAGCCTCTTTCTCTCTCTGAAGATGTCCCCATGTCTTGGATCCACAGACCTTCCTGCCTCAGGATCCCCACCCGGAAGGCTATATGACTCCCCCTGATAGCTCACCTTATATGAGCTTATGCCGCCACCTGAATGCTTCACATGTGCACAATACTGCCTCCAAATGTGATTCTGTGTAGCTGGAGGACAAGCTACTGCCCTGCTCTTGCGCATACACAGCAACCCGTAGTATTCAATTAAACCAAATGTGAGAATGGGCTTGAGAGCTTTGGGGAGATTTTTCCATGTGCTCTAACATATAGTTAAAGAAGAAGTGAGCAAAAACAAAAATCAAAAAACAAATGAAAATGTCTGAAAATACAGAATGATTTCGAGTGAGCTGTAAATAAAGACCAATAAATACATCATATAATTTCCCAAAAGGTGAATTCTGTGTCCATCACAAAAATTATACAGATAAATGAAATGGTTATTAATCAGCTCAAACCAGAAAGCTTTCAATAGAAGACTTTGATTTGTAAGACTATAGTCCACAGAAATGTTTTTATGAATTCAAATCTATTATTTTGCAAATGAAACTATTTTTAACCCCTACTTCCCCTCCTGGGCACTGAGGGGATTCTGGTTTTGCCCTAAACAGAATGATAAATGCAAAGTTTAGTATATTTATGATCTTAGTACTAAAACCCAAAATGCCTTCCTAAAATAATCACAGTGCGGAGACATCCACCTTCATGTTCCAGGACACAAGACATGGTGGCTGTTGAGTTACAGTGCCAGGCCCCAGGGTAATCACCAGAGGTACACGGCAGCATCTGTGCTGGGCTGCCTGAGCTGGGCAGGGCATCCAGGACAGAACTGAGCACCGAGTGCCTTGGAGCCACAGGCCAAGGACAAGGCCTCTTGGAGGACCCTGCGGCAGGGTGGGGTGGGGAGGATCGGGGGAGAGGGCAAAACAGTCCTGCCCGTTCAGGTCCTGAAGTCCAGCGTCCAACGGACCTTCCCTTCCATGTGCACCAAAGCACCTCTAACATAATACCCGAACTGATCTCTGGGCTTCCTTCCCCAAAACCCTGCTCCTCCCACTGAGGCTCTGAATGTGGTGAAGGCCATCACTTCCACCTTCACTAGTAACACCAACTTCCCCTTGCATTCCTCCTTCCATCCCACCAACAGCCAGTAAGTCACGGGTCATGCTGAGGACTTCTCACAGATGTTCCTGGAACCTATTCTCATTGCTGGCACCACTGCCAAGGTACCTGCCGAACCTGTACACCTTGCTGGGCTATGGCCGCAGTGGCTGAACTGGCTTTCTGCCCAGCCTCATCCTGCTTTCTCTCTACCCACTATGTTCCCTAGATATGGGTTAAGTGCTCCCACCCAGGATGCCCCCTGCCTCCAGGCTCCCCCACAGAAGGTCTTTTCTCAATCTGGCCTCAATCTCTTTTCCCGATCTCAGCATCAGCAAAATCTCTGCCTCGCTGCTGTCCTCCAGGAACAGCTGCCTGGGTTTCTGGAAGCCCTTTGCTCAGGCTGCTCCCTCTTGTTGGAATGGTCTTTCCCACCCTCTTCTGTGCTGGGAGAACAGCTGCCATGTTGGGGGCCTTGTGAAAACGCCTTCTGTTCTGCAAAGCCTTTCTTGCACCAGGACACCAAGGCCCCGGTGTTCTTACAACACTTATGTGGAAGTGATCATGCCCCCTAATTATCTCAATGCTTTATTCACTCAGTGATCCTTCACATAGTCGCTGGTATAGAGCAGCAGACATCTAGGAGCTCACACTCTGAACAGGCTGGGAATTCAGTGGCGGGAACTTCATTCTCAGGGTAGTCATAATAAAACCAGAAGAGGAACCCACAGACAGATGATCACTTGAATTAGCCTCATGTGCTGACACACTCCTTCTGTCCTTCCGCTTCTCATTTTCTCTCTAGCCTCCAAAAACCACCAGTTCTAATCCCTGAAGTTGATGCAGGTGTTGGCATCATGAAAATGACCTGCCATGAACGTTACAGGAATTAGCTTGACCCTCTAGGGAGGTGCGGGCCTCCACAAAAGTAAGTCTGGGGATCCAAATAAACCTGCAGCCCAGTGAAGGAACAAGACAGGTGCTGTTGTGAGCACAGCCTGCTGGTGCTCCCTGTCCAAATCAAGTTACTACCCCCCGACCTTGACCTACCCACCCCCCACACACTCCACACCACCCAGAAACAGTTTGCTGGAGGGTCAACCACTGTGTGGACTGGCATTCTTCGGCAGCACACACCCATGCACTGGTGGATGCACCAAAAGCAGTTGGCACTAGTGAGCAGCCACAGCAAGCAGAGAGCCGTCAAACCTGACTGGAGAATGGAGATGTGTCATACACCTTCCTTCCTCTAAAAACACATTATAGTTGGAACAGATCCAAGAATGTTATTCTTTCTGCATGAGCAGTTTTAGCCAACGAGGTATGGATACACAGGCCTGTGATTCCAAAGCCAATAGCTTCGAAGTAAGAAGCTAAATAACCAATGGCTGTGGAGAAAATGGAACTCTTGTACAAGCTGGTGGGGATGCAAACTGGTCTGGCCACTATGGACAACAATATGGAGGGTCCTCAAAAAATTAAAAGTAAATTTACTATATGATCCAGCAATTCCACTTCTGAGTATATACCGAAAGGAAATAAAAATAGGATTTCAAAGTAATGGCTGCATTCCCATGTTTACTGCAGCATCATTCATGACAGCCAAGACATGGAAACAACCTAAATGCCCAACAATGGGTGAACAGACAAAAAAGATGTAGTATATGTATGCAACGGAATATTATTCAGCCGTGAGAAAGGAGGATATCCTATCATTTGCTACAACACAAATGGATCTTACGCTTAGCATATCATGCTAAGTGAGCTAAGTCAGACAGAGAAAGATAAATACTGTTTATCACTTACGTGTGGAATCCAGAAAGGTCAAACTTATAAAAACCATAAAGTAAAATGGTATTTACCAGGGGATGGGGATTGGAGAATAAGACTGATGTTTTAAAAACACAGACTTTGCAATGAGTAGCATGTAAGCCACAGAGATGGAATGCACCATATAACAAGTATAGATACTACTGTGCTGTAATTGTGTGACATGATAAATACTGCTGCGATGGCAGTCATATTACTAGCCATTAATGTGTTTAAAGTAACATGTTATAAACTTAAATTTAGAGTTATATGTCGCATTTTTTCAATTCTTCTTCCTTAGAGGAAGGAAGAATATCTATTAAATAACTAAATATAAATAATTCAACCACAATCTAGCTGTACACAACCAGATTTCCAAGTACCATAAAAAGAACTTGGAAAAATATGGAAAAAAAGAAAGAATATAAATGTCACTCATATTACCATCACAAAAGGTCACAGAGTGAAGCTTAAAATAGTGAAACATTGATGGAAAGAAACAAGATAAAGGGGACTTTGGGGGGAAGGCAGGGTATAAAAACATGGTCAAGACAGGAACTAAGTAAGAACTGGCCAAGCACTGCTGTCCGCCAACCACGCCCCACCTCCGTTCCCCATCCTTCCACCTCCACATTGTTACATGACACCAACAGGAACCTGAACACTGTGGCAGAATTTAAAGGACATTTCCTTGTAAAATCAAGAAAACCAGACCCTAAAAAATTCTGAGCCCAGGATTTTATCCCTTTTTGTTCTAAGAGAAAAGCATTCACGTTTTACAACTTGGAATGTTTCTGACAGAACCATGGGCGTCTTGACAAAAAGTCAAAGAGAAGAACTTCCACCCACACGATAGGCCAAAGGGCCTGAAGACAGTAAATTTTAAGGAAAAGACATGTGTCAGGGCAGCCTCCAGAGTCAACTCTAACAAATGGCAACAAAATGTGAGGAGTTAATAGGTAGGAATCCCTATTTATGAGTAAAGGATTCACATTATCAAACATTGCAGATATCTGAAGCATACTCCTTTGTGGGGGAGGCTCCTAACAAACACCCAGGTTGCAGCCTGTATCTTTACTGCATGTAGGACCACTCCCTCCCTCTTTGTGTGCTTCCATCTCCTTCCACCCTACATGCCATCAGGGCTTTTGTCTGTTCGGTCCACTGCTATCTTCTCAGCAGGTGCGACAGCCCCTGACACATAGTAGGAGCTCATTTATTAACTAAATGAAATCATGTGTCTGTCTGGGAAACCGGCAAACCAAATAAGGCTCTGAAATTTTTGCCCAAATAATAAAAAGGGTAAGGATGTTCTATCAAGGGCCATCTTGACCATCTTCATGATAACACTGGGGCAGAACACGGATCGTCTTTGCTCATGACTGTCCTGTATGCTACAGCGAAATGGACCACAGAGAAGGGTCATGCATTCAATGATGTGTGCCATCCTCATTGCTGTGTCCTGTGCTCTTACCAGTTTTATTTTAGAAGAAAGATTTTCTGGCAATTTTGTTTTTAGTTGATTTGTTTCCTTGAATGACAGTGGAAATCCACTTAGGAAAGCCAAATCCTGCATCAGCACTAACCCAGGAACTTCTTTATCTGTGGTCTGAAATGAGAGATGAAACTACAACTCACTCTCCGCATTGTAAAAAAGTTAGAATGTTAAAATTACTTAAATCATTAATTCTTGTAAGCTTGGCTTAGAAGAAAGTGCACATTTAAAAAGCCTCTCAAGGTAAAACAGCTTTATTACTTATATACTTTTATCCTAATCTATTGCATAAATACAATTAATTTAAAATAACATACCAAGTAGCCCCTCCAAACTGTCTGTTTGCTGTTTCCTTTCAACATTCCACTCTGGGCATCTTCAACTACAATAAAGAATACAATAAGCAAGCATCTTTTTAATGAATACTTAAGTATATGACATCTGTCAGGACACTCCAAAGCATTCTGAGAGCTGTTGTAGCAGTTCAATACCTGGTCTCAAAAGCAAGTAGTTGGGGGAGACAAAATTAACCCCCCATCCAGCAAAAGGGAGATGATGTAACACCAGTATACGATTAAATGCTAAATTTTACAGCACTGAAGTAGAGATCGGGTCCACTAGCATAGAATCCCAATAGATGTGGTGTATGTATCTATCTGCACATCATCTCAGCAAGCTGACCACTGACATCTCCTGTCATCCTCATGGATAAAACAGACGTGGTCGAGGTCTCCACATTGGCGGATTGTAACCAATTCTGACAGAAGAACAAAATCATAAAGCTGCTGTCAACATACCAGGAGGGTTTAGGGATCTGCTGTAGATCTTGTCTTGTTCAACAATCTATCAGGGTTTTGGAAGAACTAAGTTTTGGATGGAGGGATGCTTGAAGCATGTGTAGACTCTTTTTCAAACAGGCCAGACACATTCTTGCCTCAGGGATTTTGCACTGGCCGGTCTGCTCCTTCTCTGTATGTCCATGTTGCTGGCCTGCTCACCTTCCTTGAGTTTTCACTCCCAAGTCACTTTCTTGATGAGTCTGCCCCTATAACCCCACTTCCCTCTTCAACTCCCTTCCCTTCTCTACACTACTTGTGTTCCACAAACTATATACTGTACTTGTATGCTGTAGTTCTTGTCTCCCTCTGCCAAGGCGTGAACTCAATGTGGGCAGAGACTCAGTCCATGTCCACATCGCTGCTTCCTCAGCACTGGGATCACTACCTGGCACAGGGTACACACTCCATAACACTTTAGGGACAGTCCCGCTCTCTTGGAAGACAAACCACCTGAGAAGAATGCTGTCGTCTAGCTGACACTTTAACAGAAACTACAGGTGCCTCGGTGGTGCCATCGGTTAAAAGTGTTTGATTGCTGGTTTCAGCTCAGGTTGTGATTTTGGGGTGGTGACATGGAGCCCCACATCAGGCTCCGTGCTGGGTATAGGGTCTGTTTGAGACTCTCTCTCTCTCTCCCTCTGCCCCCCTGCCATGTGCACATGTGTGTGCACACTCTCCCTCAAATAAATATTCAAAGATAAATAATAAATAAAAGCAATGCAAACCAAAGCTCATTGTGAGAAAAACAAACTAGGACAGAGAGACCCCAAAAGAAGGCTAAAAGAACAGGAGTGAGAAGAAATGTCACATGGGAAAGAAATTATATTAGTTCTGGAAGATCCCAACGGGTACAAATTTAACCAGTGTCAGAAAGCTGTAGGGAAGCACTTTATAATTCCTTGTGAAGGTCAGTTTCCACTTTGCTGAGGAAATCCAGGCCCAGGCTGCAGGGCTGGACAGTGTGACTGTGAAGCACAGTCCACGTGATAGAGCCTCACTATGAACAGTGGCAGAGTCATCGAAGGGGCAGAAATGACACATTTCAGAGGAGAAAAAAAAATCAACAGACCTTGATGATTAACTGGAAAGAGGTTAAATGAGAGAAATGGAGTATCGAATGTAGATACTAATGTTTCATCAAGATCAGGGGCTGGCATTCCATGGCCAAAAGTTAGCCACGGCCAGGTATAGTATGGCCTCAAGCTATACTATACTAAGAACATATATACTATATATACTATATATACTATACTAAGTATATACTATACTAAGAACAGTTTGACATATTAAAAACAGCTAATGTTAAATAGTTATATAAAATATCTACATAATATCCTCCATGTGGCCTCCTGACCCACAAAGCCTAAAATATTTATTATCTGGTCCTTTAAGAAAGAATTTGGCAATCCCTAATCTAGATGACTGAGGAGGATGAAGGGAATCTGTGGCCCACTAGAAATGTAAGCTCTGTGAAGGCAGGAATGTGTCATTTTTGTTGTTCTCTGCTTTGCTTTCCTGTTACCTGAAATAACAACCAACACAGAGCAGAGGCTCAACAAACCTTTACTACATAAATGGGTAAGTAGGGCAGGTACACAGAAACCCAAGTGAGAATTCAAAAACAATGTTTCGAAGACTATAGTTTAATACAGATTATTATTTACATCAAAACTGACAGCCTCTTAAGTCTTTACTATGTTATAAAATCAGCAGAGGAAAAATCTAAGATTCTCTCCATAGATGTTGTAATCGAGTGATAATTCTTAACATAATGTCATTCCTTTTTCTCTTCAGGTAAAGCATTATCAGAGCACATTAACTAATTTAAAAAATGAAGCTAGATTTAGCCAAACAAGAAACCAAGGTAATCTGTTATAACTTGTCAAGGGTTATCCCTTCACTATCCCTATATAAATTATAACTTAAATACAAAAAACGTTACACAAAATAATTCAGAAACAAATCTATAGTATAAAGGGGGAAGTATCTATACTTAGAAAGATTACAATTTTCTTTTAAATTACAAACCTATTAAGAACCAAGAAGATAGCACGATGTTAGTTACACACTATTCAGGACACACATTCATGAGGGATAAAGGTCTCTGCTTGATTAAGAAATTAGATGAGGGGGCGCCTGGGTGGCTCAGTCACTGGGCATCTGACTTCAGCTCAGGTCATGATCTCGGGGTCCTGGAATGGAGCCCCACATTGGGCTCCCTGCTCAGCAGGGAGCCTGCTTCTCCTTCTCCCTCTGCCCCTCCCCACAATGGTGGACACGCACCCTCCCTCTCTCTCAAATGAATAAAATCTTTAAAAAAAAATAGATGATAACACCATAACTCCTGCATAATCAAAAACTAAGTTGGGGGGCACCTGAGTGGCACAATCAGTTAAGCATCTGACTCTTTGTTTTGGCTGAGGTCATGATCTCAGGGTTGTGAGATCAAGCTGTGCATCAGGCTCCACATTCAGCAGGGAGTCTGCTTGAGATTCGCTCTCTGCCCCTCCCCCACTCTAAAAATTATAGACAAAAACAAAACAAAACAGAACAAAACTAAGTTGTGAGTCAGGTTACAAATACTATAGGGATACAGAAAAGTACAGATAATTAGAATCACTGTGAATGTACCATCAGGATCTTCATGGAGACAGAATTTGAGGTGGGGCCAGAATGAACAGGCTGTGGGCTGAGAGAGGAAGAGGACCAAGTGGGTAGCACCACATGTGTGAAGACACTGGCAGCCTCAAGGAGATCCTGGAGGACAGAGATGTGGGGAACAAACGGCAATAGCAAGGCTGCATCCTGAACACCAGAAAGAGCAATTTCTATCCATGGGGAAAACAAATACACACTACTGTATTGCTGTCTTCAAAAGGGAAGTGAACCAACAAAACCAAAGCTTTCGGATTTATTTAGATCATGTGCCAGACAGACTGGAGAGGAACTTCACAGGCAGACAGAGCAGCTAGGTGGTGATTACTGGAGCCTGTGTGAACGAATTCAGTCTGGTGCAGACAAAGTGAGATGAGCAAGGAGAGAGACTTGTGTGCAAAAAACAAAAGCATGTAATAGAGTGAGGTTAATCTATTAGTGATGAAGGTAAAAAGTAAGAACACATCCAAGATACTTCCAAAGATTTAAGCTGGGAAGGATGGCACTGAAAAAATGGGAACTTCAGAACAGGACTCAATGTTGTAAAGGAAACATGACAGTTTTCATTTTACACAAGTGAAACACACACAGCCTCTAAGGACAGAGGCTCAGGGCAGAGGAAGCATGAGAGACAAAGGCCAGAAGAGACACAGGCCATGGGTTCAACAGCGCAGGGGCCAAGTGGGAGATGGGATTTCTACATGCAAGTTTGTTCTATGCCAGAAACTACGGTTTCAATTCTATTATCTGACCAAATAAACTGTAAAATCAGATGTTTCAGAATGTAAAGTAAGAATGTTCCAGGTATGTTCTGTTCAAATTGTAGAAAACAACCTTGCTGAAGAGTTATATGGTAAAAAATAATAATACTAATATAAGTCTCTACAATAACTCAGAGCCAAGAGAATAAGGTAAATGGACATACCAAATTCAAGGTCCTGGCCATAGCACAGAAAGGCGAGTATAGTACGTAAGAGTATGACATATGCAACTCCTTTCTGAAGTTAGGGCTGAAATACAGTGGCAGCTCTTTTGCTTCTCTTTTTAATTTTTTAATTTATCAGGTACTTGTTTAAAACTGAATCATGTCTGCTCCATTCAGAATTTGGTTATTCAAACAACCAATGATGACATGATTTTAAAATACCCATAGGCGATCTTACCATTCTTAGCACTGTCGAAAACAACAACTGAGACATTAGTGGAAGGGTTTTTTGGTTTTGCAACGTTGAATATGTCACTGGCAGAATGAAAAGACGGATAAAGAGAGGGCAGGTCCTTCAGTGTGACGTTGGCTGGCAGAGCTGGGTCCAGGACAAGCATTGGCACCTTGATGCAGTGTGTCAGCAAACATTCCAACTGCTTCTCACTGGAAAGGGACACCAACATGGTCACAAGTGTTCTTGAAAAATTAATCAACATTGAAAAGCTTGTTGGTATTACTAAATTTTTTAGATAGTTTTCTATATCCAATAAAAATCATATTTAATAAAGAATCTTATCTCAAGAATGTAAAAAGATAGCCAATATGATATAAAATTACGAAACAAGTGGAGTCCTTAAGAAAGCACTTTCAAATTCGTATTAATGATTGCCACCAAAATTTACTAACTCAAAGATGCACAAGAAATTAAGTGTTTCATTCCTACCATTTTAAAGATTTTTCATAATTCCAGTGAAGCCTATCATTAGGCAGAGTAGGAAGTGAGTAAATTCTGTTCAGCAGAGCATCATCCTACCAGATACAATTTACCAATTCACAATTAAATAGATACAACACTGATGTAGACCAAAGCAAATGTGACAAGGTTCTAAGATGAATGCATGAGGTATTTCTATCTAAACATAAGGAATACCTAAAATAAACATATTACCTACATAAACAATGGACAAAACACGGCTGGAGAATTCACAAAGTGGGACCTAGGCCTAGTTAAACAATATATAATATTGTCCAACCTCACTAATATTTAAAGACATGCAAAAGAAGGGGCGCCTGGGTGGCTCAGTTGGTTAAGCGTCTGCCTTCGGCTCAGGTCATGATCCCCAGGTCCCGGATCGAGCCCCACATAGGTCTTCCTGCTCAGCAGGGAGTCTGCTTCTGTCTCTCTCTAAACCTCCCCACTGCTCATTCTCTGTCAAAAAAAATAAATAGAATCTAAAAAAAAAAAAAAAAGAAATGCAAAAGAAAACAATGGGGTAACACATTTTGTTTACTAAATTAGTATCCCTCAAAAAATGGACTCAAGGTTAGTGTAAGCACAGTACACCTATTCCTCTCGAACACTGCTGGTGTCACTGCAGATGAGTGTTCCTCATTTCTTCTCTGAAGAAGCAATTTTAGGGCCTGTGGTTGTGTCCTTATTCAGACCCATAAAAACTTATACATATGCTTCTTCCTCAGTAGTTTACTTCCAGGAATCTAGTCCAAGTAGTAGAAGAGAAACAAAACAGGAAAAACAAACCCACACACAGAAAATATGGTAGATCCAAATATAAGATCACAAAATTTTTACAACAGTGAAAATACAGAGGTGCCCAACATTTAGTAAATTACAGTACAGTTACTTTATGGAATATTATAACAACTATTAGAACTGAGAAAAAGCATGAAGATAATTTATCAACAGAGATGTGTACATTATATAAAATCTTAAAGGGATATAAAATTGCACATAGATTATAAATTACAACTAGAAATACATGCATGAAAAGCGAATAATAAAATAACAGCTGTTGAATGAGGCCATAGAATTATGTGACTGTTTTTTTTTTTTTTTTTTTTAAGATTTTATTTGGCAGAGAGAGAGAGAGCACAAACAGGGGGAGTGGCAGGTAGAGGGAGAGGGAGCCAAATGTGGGGCTCCATCCCAGGACCTAGGGATCATGACGGGAGCTAAAGGCAGACATTTAACCAACTGAACCTCCCGGGCGCTCCTTATGAGCCTGTTCTTTTCACTGTCCTCTCAACCTTTCTGCAACATGGCATCACTACTTTGAATAATTTAAAATTTTATTTATGTTATTTAAGAATAACAGTATAAAAGTTAAAAATAAATAACAGTATTAACAGTAGTATATTTATAAGTAAACATATATAACATAAAGAAATGATCTAGAAGGCACTTTCAGATCTCAAAATTCCTCAGGTTCATTTATATAAAATAACTCTTTTATGTAAAGTCTAATGGCTAAGTGGGGGAGTACAGTTAGCAGAGACTTCCACTAGTCAGTGAGGCAGTCTTGTTGGAAGGGCCTATCAGAGTCAGTTATGGTTTAAATTGCAATAGGTACGTCAGATTCTTGGCACTGGGCTAAATCCCCTTCCCAAGTCCTTAAATACAAGACACACAACTATGACAGCTTTCTAAAGATAAGGAAATATATAATAAACACACAACTGAATGGTGGATATAAATTCAAGAATTGGAAACACTGGGTGTAAGTCATACATTAAGAGGACCAAAAGAACAAAATACCAAGACAGATTAATAAAAACAACAGGGAAGAAAAACCTTACTGTCCAGAAGCCTAACACATCAGGAACAGTAAAGCTTTGTTAGATACAACCTGAGTAAGAGTTCTCACTTCAAAAACTAGCTGATGAAGTACTGACTGAAGAGGAACAATAAATACAAGATACTGTGTATCCAACCAAACCAAGTGAGAACCTGGAAGTTTTACTTCAGTACTTAAACTTTGATTCCTGAGAGGAGATTCAAAACACTTACCTCTTCTTAGTTGGTTCCGTTGTGTTCTTCCCAAGGATTTCCCTAACAAAAGCAAATATATTTTATTACATATGCATGGGGTAGCACCAGCCCTAAACGTGAACAAGTAACTGCAGCATTGATTTTCTTGGTTACTCCCCTGGAACTAACCAGTAGGTTAGGAAATATAATGCTTACATTTAAGATGCATAATAAATTTAAAGTTTCAATGAAATATGCTTAACAGTTATTATCCTCACATACTTCCCACAGTGACCAAAATAAATTGACTTAAAACATAAGCTTTTACATTTTACTAGGAAAACATGGTACCAGGCCGCCAAAGTCATTTTCATGCACTGGGAAGGAATCATATTCTCTAAGACAAAGAAAGAGACAATTTGCTGCTTATATAACTTGGTTGGTGACCTGCAATGGGGAGCACCCATAACATTTACAAAGAAATGAAGGGAGAAATTCTCAACAAACACTGCTAAGGAATCCGAGAGGAAGTTACATCAGTCAGATCCCTAGCTCCAACAGCTCTTCATTCAAGGGCACTGTACCTTTCTCAGATAAAATAAATAAAATGATCAAAATTCCATATATAAAAAAATTAGCAATGATTCTAATTCTATATTATATGATTTGATATTGAAAAGGATAAAGGGACTGTATTTTCTAATGCCTTTATCAAATGGGAAAAAAATCAAGTCTGTAGGCCTGCTTTATTTTTCAAGGGAATAATGGGCCTTACTATGAGGCTACGTTGCATAACAAACACCTTGTTTCATGGAGCTATTACACCTGGGACAAGGGCTCTCTTGGGAGGCCCCTTTGCCTTTAGGGACCTCGAGAGCAAGGCATCCCTAGAGGGGCATGGTCATAAATGGCCATCTAACCAAGGGAGGCCAGGGTGTCACTAAAGTGGCTGAATTCTCCTCGGGCACCAAGAAACAAGAGTCAGACACATGACTGACAACATCTTCTAACAGCACTAATTTGAGATGCAGATTTTTGTTGGGAGAGCACTGTGAACATCACCCCACCCATCTGAAATGCACTGTTACTTGCACTCACAGAACTGTGTGTATTCTTTTTTTAAACATCAGTTTTACCTCATTGCTTTCTGCTCCTCCTGCATCTGTTCTCTGACTTGCTGTAGTTCCTTCAGTAGTTCAAGATCTGTGCCATTCACCCAGGTATAAACCACATCGATTGGCATGGGCAGACAGAGCCTAAGGCAAATCACAAGTCCTCCAGCTTACTTACATGCTTTTTGCCAGTATTTGGGAATAAGAGTATAACAGGGTTCGAGCTCCAAGGTTATGAAAAAAAAATCAATGAAAAGGTAATCCAACCAGCCAACCATATCAGAGAATTGCATGTTTTCTAACTGGCACTGGGAGACTATTTGTTGAGAACTTTCTCTGCAAGATACACGCAGATCTTTATGCAGGTCTGCACCATTTCCTCCCCACAAGCACCCTGAAAAGAGGCTGCCATCGTTCTGCTTTTAGGATTGTCAGGAGGTCTTGGAAGCTCAGTTTACACTCGTACACGTGCACTCAGCAAACAGGGTGCTGCAAGGCATATGCAGCCAAACCTAGAAAAGAAATGAAAGGCTAGGGGCGCCTGGGTGGCTCAGTGGTTGAGCGTCTGCCTTCAGCTCAGGGTGTGATCCTGGCGTCCTGGGATTGAGTCCCATGTTGGGCTCCCTGCAGGGAACCTGCTTCTCCCTCTGCCTGTGTCTCTGCCTCTCTCTGTCTCTCATGAATAAATAAATAAAATCTTAAAAAAAAAAAAAAAAGAAATGAGAAGCTAAACAAAATTACCAAAACTAAGTCCAGAAAGAAGATCCAGCCCTCCTTAATGCTGCAGCCTTCCTTATTCCCTTCTGCCCCAAGCCCAACCCCTCCCAGCCCTCCTCACGCTGCCCTGCTTTTCCTTGTCTTCATAGCACTTACCTCATTTCTACCATATTAAATAATTAACTTGTTACCTATATTGTTAATTGTACATGTCCCTCCCCCAGAACATAGCTCCAAGAAGGCAGGAAACCTCCTTATTTTGTTCCCTAAAGTACCCAACCAATTAGAAAAGTCCCCAGCACACAGAAGCTCAGTACTTGTTGAATGAGTCCATGATATGTATGAGCCACTAGCACACACCTTCCTGAAACTGTCCGATTTTTTCCTTATTATCTGTTCCTCAAAATAAGGAGTCAGGCAGGCCTCTAGTTCATATCTCGCCTAAGCCTCATGTTCATGTTTTGTTCAGGTTTCACTCCTGCTGAGAGCTCTCTTCTCCTTTCTTTTACCAGCTTGACCAAAATCCCCCCCATCTTTCAGGTCGGCTTCAGATCTATGATATAGGAGTTCATCGTGACTCACACATTTCAGCAAAGATGTGAAGGGAGGAAGCAAGCCATGTGGGTAACTGGGGGAAGACTGGGTCAGAGAATGGGACCACCAAGTGCAAATGCTCTGAAGCAGAACATAACTGTCATGGTCAAGGAGCTAGAGGCCAGAGTGGCAGAGACTGGGAAGAAAAGGGAAGAGCATAAGAGAAGATGAAGGTCAAAGAGAACCAGGGACCCAGAGCTTCATGTGAAAAATGAGCAATCACCTCATATTCAGGCACCTGGGAAAGCTGGACATCTACCAACCCTCCTGACAACGGTCACCACTGTCTGAGAGTAACATCTAAACCATGTCAAAATCTGCACCTTGTGCTCTAGACACTCCAGTCACTTATCCCAACGGGGGAAGACTTGCAAGCTTTTGTGCCTTTGAACATGTCTCTCCCTGTGACCAACTATCCTTTCTTTCATGCTTTGTTGAACCACTTCCTCCTTCCCCAGTCGCCCTTTCCCCTCACCTCCCCCAAAGAGAAGGTACCACTTATGATGCAGCTTCCGCTGTGCCCTGTACTCAAAGGATCCTAGCACACTGTGTTGTGCTAGCTTTTATGCATGTGTGTCTTCCACTAGATGCAGCATCTCTAGGGCCATGTGGTGCCATACAATCTGTGCCCTGCTGCGTTAGTGACTTCCTCTCTTTTCTAGATCTTCAGGCTCTCTCCTCAATGTAACAGCATGTGACAGCTTCCTCAGCTAGGTTTTAAAATGCATTTACTATACCAATAGTTCTCAAACATAAACAGGCATCAGAATCATGTTAGGGCTTGTAAAACAGATTGCTGGGCTCCATCCCCAGAGTTTCTGATTCATGAGGTCTGGAGTGGGGCCCCAGAATGTGCATTTCTAACAGGTTTCCAGGTAATGTTAATGCTGCCAACCCAGAAATTCACATTGAGAACTAATGATTTAAGTTGTTCACATTCTTAAGTTAAAAAAAAAAAAAAAGAAAGAAAAGAAACAGCTCCCCCCACTAAAATGCCAAGTCTATACAAGGTCATTGAGTTCCTCTTGGTCATCACAAGACACCTAGGAATAGGGCTTATATGAGTGGGGTTTAACATATACCTATTTGCTAAATTAACTCTTAAGTTCATTCCATCAACATATACATCAATCTTTGCCTTGCATTACCTATAACTAAATTGTCCAAGGTCATCTCACTCCCAGTTTCTCAGACCAAAATTAATTTGAAAAAACTGCTTCAAGTTTTTTAAGGTTAAAAAAAATGACACGTTTCCAAAGCTATCTCATACAAGTAATTATCTGCTATTAGAATTTTTTAATAGAATCAGCAGATATCTATACATGTTCAATTGGGGAAAACATTAAGTATATAATGGGTTTATTATGTACTGGCTATTCTAATAAGGTTGTATTAGATGATCAATTTAATTCTCCAGTGTTAAACTAACAAACTAAGGAGACCATATGATCTGCTCAAGGTCAGTGAGTCAGTTGTTTTTCTACTATTAGACATGGCCACAGCGAGTTTGAGTCTTTCTAACCACGAGACCACTATATCTTAGTTTCCAGATGAGAAGAAAGCCTTTATCTTAGAGACTAAATGTCATCTATGACTCAGAACCAAAGCCACAGTGACAGTCATATAGCTTTTATTTTAATCAGTTTAAAGTGAATATACAAGGCACTATCACATATAAAGGATGCTATGAATGTAGTCCCTTGATTCTACATTCCATAAAATAGGTAAAAACACTGAAAACTTAAATGGTATCTTAGAATCAAAGAGTTGGAAGAGATTTTACCCTTAATCTAATACCTACATTTTAGAAATGAAGGACTAGTCCTCAGACTGACTTAATGCCTCACAATTAAGAGCAATAAATAATTTACATATTCACTTCTTAATGACAAACAGAACAAAACTTTGTTTTAAACATTTCAAATAACATTAAAAAGACTTGGAGAGAAACTAGCAAAATAATGAAAACTTCCTATAAATACTATGATATTTAAAAATATATCAGAACATGTGATATGTTATATACGATCCATTTACTTGTCATCTTCAAAATTAGGCAAGTTTGAAATATCCTTATATAAAAATCAAACTATATTTTAATGCAATCTAAAATTAGGAGGAAAAATATTTAACACATACACAAAATTTTTCAGAAAAAGAACAAGAATGTTTGATTAAAACTGCTGACCTCAATATCTGGATTTTCTAAAGCTACTTTTTCTTCTAAAGTTTTAAAGTTCCTTTAGGGCAGGCTTTTCTGCAAATGTGCATGCACCATCAGCATTTAGCACAGCATAAGGCACAGTAGGTTGTGTTGGTGCTTGATAAATATGTGATTTAAAAAAAGACCATCCAGGGGCACCTGGGTGGCTCAGCAGGTGAGCGGCTGCCTTCGGCTCAGGCCATGACACCAGGGTCCTGGGATGGAGTCCCACATCAGGCTCCCTGCAGAAAGCCTGCTTCTCCCTCTGCCTGTGTCTCTGCCATTCTCTCTGTGTCTCTCATGAATAAATAAAGTCTTTAAAAGAAAAAAAAAAAAAAAGACAATTCATTTTGAGGTTTTCTTAGGAAAATCAGCTATAATGAAAATGAAGTAGGAAAACTATTTCATTAAGAATCCAAGAATGAATTGTTCTCAAAGTGTAGTCACCAGACTGGCAGCATCAGTATCCCCAGTGAACTTGTTAGAAATGAAAATTCTGAGCCCTTCTGAGACCTTCAGACTCAGAAACTCTGGGCATGGTGAGAAAATGCATTTTTTTCAAACCTTCCATGTGATTCTGCTGCACACTAAGGTTTTGAGAATTGCTATGGTTTCTTCTTTAAAAAAAAAAAAAAAGTTTATTCATTTGACAGAGCATGCACATAAGCAGGGGGAATGGCAGAGGGAGAAGCAGGGAACCGGCTGCAGGGCTCTAAGATCATGACCTGAGCCCAAGACAGATACCTAACTGCCTGAGCCGCCCAGGTGCCCAAAGAACTGCTATGTTAAAGAAATGGTTCTCACCAACTTTCTCTAGACCCTTCACACTTAATAATTATTAAGGACCCCAAAAAGCTTTTGTTTATAGGTTGTAACTATTCACATTTGCCATATTTAAAAGTAAAACCAGCACTTTAAAAATATTCATTTCAAAACAAAAAACTCTTCATGTTAACATAACTTTTTAAGTGAAAATAACAATATTTTCCAAAACAACAAAATTTAGTGAGAAGAGCAGCATTGTTTTACATTTCTATCAATCTCTTTAATGACTTAGTAGAAGAGAGCAAAGCACTTCAGAACTTGTGCATTCAATCTTTTCCCACAGGTTGTTCTGGTGGTGGTATATGAAGAAAACCCAGGCTCATAGAACTCCCAGATATGGAGTGGGAAAGGAGAGGTGTATTTTCATAGCCTTTGCCAGTAGTAGTGGATTTTCCTCTCTGATCCTACACCAAAGTAAATGGTAGCTGCTTAAAAATTAGTTGCAGTGTGGAATATGAAGCCACATTAATGAACTTTTTGTGCTTTTCCACTGAAATCCATTGGTCCCTCTTGTGCTTTGAATGGCTTTCTTCCCCATGCAGGATTCTGTAACGTCTGTAACAATGATCCCATAACAATGTCTGGAAAATAATAGCTTATTGAGTTAAGGCAGATCTGCCAAATGGTGCCCTATTTCCTTCATTTTCTTATATAATACCAGCAAATTTGATTTTTGGACAATGTCATAGATCTAAACAGAGAAGTCTTATACTGTGAAGCTGTTAAGCTCACAGTGACAGAAACAAGTTTTCCCGAGTTCTTATTTTCACCTGAAAGCTCAAATTTTATCACTGGCAACGAATACTATTCTTTTTTCCTTCAAGAGATACAGGGTTCCTGGGTGGCTCAGTGGGTTAAGTGTCTGCCTTCGGCTCAGGTCATGATCCCAGGGTCCTGGGATGGAGCCCCATGTCGGGCTCTCTGCTCAGCTGCTTCTCCCTCTCCCTCTCCCTCTGCTACTCAGTTTGTGCCCTCTGTCAAGTAAATAAATAAAATCTTAGAGAAAGACAATTGCTTTGTTCACTGTCAAGAAACATCTGGCAAATGACCAAGTCTGAGTAATAATACTGTCATCTGTCCTTTCAAGTTATGACAACAGTGATCCACAGAACAGAAGGGCTAGTCTAGGCTGCAGCTCTAACAATCACATGGCACTTTTCCTCAAGTCACCAACAGTCAGGTACATTTCATCACACAGAACATTAAAAAGATGTGGGGTCAAAGGGCCAAGATATAATCAAATTATTAACTTTTACTGCTTCATCATGAACATTTTTAAGTGTAACTAGCTTTTATCTTACCACTGCAATATGGGGTGGTGAAGACTACAATGACTCATGCTAAGGTGTGGCAGTTTTACCCATCAATGCTTTTACACCATCAGTACAAATATCAACAGAGTAAAAAAGGCAAATAACACCTTAGTATTGTTATAAGAAATAGTTTTGATTTTAGAGACCCCTAGGGGCTTTGAAAACTGTTTATAAGAAATCCTAAGAGGGGTGCCTGGGTGGTTCAAATAGTTAAGCATCTGCCTTTGGCTCAGACCATGATCTCTGGGTCCTGGGACTGAGCCCTAAGTCGGGCTCCCTGCTCAGTGTGGTCTTCCTCTCCCTCTGCCTCCTTTCGCTGCTTGCTTGCTTGTTTGCTTTCTTTCTCCCCCCCCCCCTCAAGTGAATAAATAAAATCTTTAAAAAAGAGAGAGAGATCCTAAGAAAAAACCTAGAGTTTCCTTACTTCACAAATTATTTGCTTACATGCTATTATTCTCCCTACTAGACTATGTGATTCTTTACCGCTGTAATATCTCAGTGTCTAAAACAGAGGAAGACTCAAAGACTTATTTTTGTTAAGGGAGCAGATTCAGGGATGTCATTCACACATAGAGCACGAAGCAGAGTAAAGCTTTATGTCAATTCAAAGAATCCCTGAGCCCTCCCTCCCTGAGACGTTCATGACTCTAACAGTGCTTACATTCAAGGAGTACAGTAATTTAAAAACCACTGATTTGATAGAAATCACATGGGCACTCATAAAAAAGTGAACAGAGGGATAAGGAAATGCTTTTAAGCAGAGAGCAAGGGCTCCAGAGTGATTGGTAATGCAGCCTAGAGGTTCTGAGAAAACTGTCCAGGTGTGCCGACTGATACCAACTGTGGTTACTCATAGTTCCATTAGGTTTTCTGGTTCAGTGAGAAGAGAGGGAAAGATTTATGAGAACTATCCTCAGGGGGAAATGGACAGTCAGGATCCAGGGAGGTTTTTAGTTATGGCCTCTGACATATAGACTTTTGTGGGGGTAACTACACTTGTTAGCTGCCCTACATTTGTTCTGGTCACCTACTGTTCCTTGCCCTGTAATGATTAGCTGTGCACTGTGACAACGGAAGAGTCAATAAGTAAATACTACATAAAATGGATAAATAAAAAAAGGAGAGAACTCCATCTATTTTTTAAAGTTAGAATGATGATTACCAGAAAAATCCAAAATAAAAATTTAATAATGCTTCCTCTGGATGAGGGAAAATCCAAAATGGAACAGAGAGGCATAATTTTTTGTCTATGCTATTTGAACTGTTTTTATTTATTTATTTATTTATTTATTTATTTATTTATTTATTTATTTATTTATTTATGAGAGCGAAGAGCAAGTGAGTGTGCACAAGCACGAGCAAAGAGAAGGGGCAGAGGGAGAAGCAGACTCCCTGCTGAGGAAGCCCGATATGGGGCTGATCCCAGGACTCTGGGATCATGACCTGAGCCGAAGGAGATGTCTAACTGACTGAGCCACCCATGCTTTTCAACCACAGACATAAACTACTTTTATGATATAAAACAATAAGTAATAATTTCATAGACAAAATTTAAAAGCAGACTGTATAATTCATTATAGCTTCAGGAAGAAAAGGAGGATGTGGGAAAAGGCTGATTCTACTCTGAAGCCTACCTTAATGAGGGCGGAAAAAAAATTCCAAGGAAAACAATGGTTGACGGTAGCCTCCAAGAGTGGCTGTACCAGGAAGCTTGGCCTTATAGAGGAAAAGATCCAAGCTGTGTGGCTGTTTGCTCCTCCTCACAGCGGGACAGCAGAGATGTAGCGTCTGCGGGGGCAGGAGGGGGGTCAGTCCTGGTGACTTCCATGGGACTCCCCCTGGTTAACAGAGTGATGTCCACAGAAGAATATGGGCCAGGCTTGGAAAAGAAGAATACTGGCCAGAGTAACCAGCTCATTCTACAGGGGGATGGAATTACCTGATGGAATTACCTCACAGAACTGGGGTGATGATAAGATGATCACATAACTCTGCAAGGCAGGATTACTCTTAGGGAATCAGATTTTTCAATCATAAAACCTGAGGAAGGACCACAAAGTTCCTTCAGATAGGAATGGTCTCGAGTAAGTTAAACCGTATCTACACCTGGAAAAACCCCTTCAACTTCAACTGTTCTATTTAAAGTAAGAGTAATCTCATGACTCATCTCTTAAGTCCAAATAAGCTACTCTCCAAAACTGATCTCTTCTTACCGATTCTGGAAGGACTTTCCAGCAATATTGTCTCTGTAGGAATCAAACAAAACATGGTATTGATCCCGGCTCCATTCCAGAACCACCTAGGAAAAAAAAAAAAAAAGAAAGAAAGAAAAATGTTTTCCTTGCATCAAATACTAAGAGCATATAACTTTCATTTCATTTCAATGTCATTAAGAATCACTAAAGGAACAGGTAACTCAATCAGAATTCATCCATTTGCCCAGTGCCTACCACATGTAAACCATACAGCGTGCTCAATCCAGATTAAAAAACTACAACCGAAGAACAGTTATACAGACAGACAGAAGCTGTAGTAACTGGCCTGGGGGCACAGGGGAGAATGGAAGAGATGTCAAAGGATGCTACATGAGAACGGGATCTTAGGGTGAGCTCACAGGGAGGGGAGAAAGAGCCGGTGGAACAGGACCACACTCAGAGCCAAAGAGCAGCCGGGCTTGGTGGACTCCAGGTCCAGGATGGCTGGCTCTGGCCAGGGCACAGCTAGTAAGCGGGCAGCATGGCCTGGATGGGAAGCTGGGCTCAACTGCAGGTGCCACCTGCCTTGGGAGGCAGAGGCACCCAAGGAGCTGCAGGCAGCCAACACTTGGATCCACCCAACACTTGGATCCACCCAATACTTGGAGGCTCTCCTCACAACACAGGGCAACAAAGCTGTCCCGGGAAGAAGGACATGAGACAAGGTGATGGCCTTACTGTCTCCGACGTTTGAGCCAATGACCTTGCTATATCAGGAGACAGTAGAAAGCTTCAGAGAGGAGCTCCCTCACGTCTGCACCCCGAATCTACAAGCACCCACATATGTGCCCATATTCTTCTTCACGCCCTTTACCACAAAGGAAGGGATTCTCCTCCTTGCTAACTCTGTGTCCATCTGCTCTGGATCTCATCAATTTGTCTCAAGACCTTGTCTGCTCTCTTTTCCCCTCAATAGGACTACTTCCATCAGCACATTCCAGTAATCTCAATAATCAAAACCTTTCCTTCACCCTATATCCTCTGCCGGTTGGTCCCTCTATTCCAAATTCTCTCTTTCAAGGGCAAATACCTTTGGAGGAGCCTCCCCTACACTATCTACCTTTCAGCCTCCCTAATATCATGTTGGCCCTTACCATGTCAGTGGTCTTGCCAAGGCCTCCATGTTGTGGAACTCAGTGACATTTTCCCCATCTCTATTTTATTTAACTGGTAGGAGTTACCCAGTTCCTCCTTAGTGAACACTTCCCTAGTTTTTCTCCTAACACTATCGTGACTCCTTTTTCAGTATCCTTTGCCAGGTCATCTTCTTCTATCTGACCTTAAATATGTCCTTTCATTCCACTACTCTTCCCGGAATGCCCCCCTCCCTGCCAGGTTTTCTGCCAGTTTCCTATAGTGCAAACCCTAGGATGTGTGGCCCTGCTATACTTAGATGACCATGGGAGCCCAAATCATTCAGATTTCAATCCCGCCAGCAGAAAGGAGAGAGAGGGAATGACATGCCCCTCCATTAAGGAAACTTCTTAAAAGGGGCACCTACCACTTCTGTTTTCGCTGGCCTGAACGCAGTCGCATGATGACATGTGGCTACTGGGGAGGCCATCTGGACCCATGTGCCCAGCTATAACTGCTCACTTCTTTACATGACATTCAAGTTTTCAATATCTGACCTCTGCACAATCTTACTTCAGTGGGATGCTTCACAAACACCACAAATTCAACTAATAATCCTCCCATCACTGAATGTACTGATTTAAAAACTGAGGGTCTAATGTGCCTTGTACTGGGTTTACCAAGAGAAAAGTAAATACCCTGGCTTGAAGGAACTATAGCCAATGATGAATAGAGAAGTTTATTGCCAGCTGCAACTGCACTGGAGAAGGAGCACCTCTGTCTAGGAAGACTTCCCTGAAGAAGCAATGTTAGCAGTTGTAAAGGATAAGCAGGAGTCTGTCAGCAGCTGGGGTATGAAAGGTGTGTTGGAGGGACCTACCACCAGACTGGATGAGGGAGTGATGAAGGGGAAGAGAAACAAGGTGTGGCTAGGTTTCCAGAATTTCTAGTATGAGTGGCTAAAGAGACAGTGGGGCCACTTAATGACAGAGGAGGGACAGGTGTAGTGAGGATGAGAGGTGGTGGGATCCCCATGTTAGCCATGGTAGATTTGAGGCTGTATATGCATACAACTGGTCTTCCATCTGGACTGGAAATTCCAAAAGGAAGGGGAATGAGCTCTATGGTAGTATCACACATAACACCAAACCCAAGGGCAGCCATATAGCTATAAAATGCCATCTTCTTTGCTAAATATGGAATATATATCTATTTTTAATAACATAATTATATTGATTTGGATCAATGTATCGAGATCAAACAGAAGCAACTCTCCATCAATATCCCTATATTGCTGCTAAAGGACAACTAGTACATTATTTTTATAAAACAAACCACAAAAGATGAAGCTCAATATCACTGTTCTTGGCTCCTGGTGCTACCCAGAAGACAGGGAGATAATATCAGGAAGGGCACACTTCACAAATGGCTGAGAAATGCTTATGTGCTGTATGTTGACATGACGTGCCTTCCTTTATCTGATAAATTATCTCACCATCTCCAAACCACTTTGGTGTATTAAAAAGCACAGCAGCAGCAAAGAGTCCTTATCAATCACATTTAGGAGTGTTCCTATCAGCCCAGAATTGTGCACACCTCAATCTCAGGGAATATAGTAGGAATACTGGGTTATGACTCAGGGGACATGGAGTTTTATGCCAGCTGTCACTTTTAGGAGACCTTAGTGTCAGATCGTTTTCTTACACTAATCAAGGATGGTGTAGAAGAGAACAGAAATCTGAATGGACAATTAACAAATTATTTATTCTGGGGTAAACTATACAAATATAAATACCTTTCAAATAACAAAGAAGCAAAAATAGACCTAGGCTTGCAATCAGATCTTGTTTCCAGACATTAATAGCAATAAACAAAAGACCAGAGGACAAGGTCAGAGAAACACTAACTACTATAAAACCAAGTCCCTTTCCATCCACAAAGCCTTTCCGTATTCTTTGGCCCACTTCAATGCTTCCTCTGTAGGGCTTTAACTTTGCTCTCTACTGCTTATTTGGAAATCAATGACTCACTACCCTCTAACACTTCTTGCCTTGCATTCCTTGGCTTTTTCATTGTTATTTACCTTCCCCCTCATGTAGCATCTGGCCAGACCAATTAAGTTATAAACTGCTTGAGGGTACAGAAATGCTTTCAATTCTATGTATCGTCAACTCATACCCAGCACAATTCATTATATAGCATCTTCTTGTCATAAATATTATCTGGTTATGGCAGAAGTAGCATAAGACCAGATTTGGGGATGCAAGGGTGGCTCAGGGGGTTAAGCTTCTGCCTTGGGCTCAGTTCATGACCCGGGGCCCTGGGATGGAGCTCCACATCTGGCTCCCTGCTCAGCGTGGGTGGAGTCCCCCTTTCCCTCTCTCTCTACACCCGCCCCGCTCCTACATGTGTACTCTCTCCCCCAAATACATAAAATCTTAGGAAAAAAAAGACTGGATTTGGGGACTTGGAACACCTCTGGGGGAGAACCTCCCAGTTCTTCTATTTAGTAGCTAACTGTGGGTACTCAGTTTCCTCAACTATGAACTAAGTACCAAACGTATTTCATCAGTCTGTTGTGTTGCTTCAGCACAAGACGGATTCCCTCTTGACATGCATAAATAAAAGGTCTGAGGAAGGTACCAGGCATGTTAGAAGTCACGGGTAAATGAAACATCTCTTCCTGAACCATCATTTGTATAATGGCAACACATTTAAAATATTATATTGGTAGTAATGCAAAATTTTTATGGAAAAAAAACAGAAAACTGATGTGAATTTTACAGACATAATGTTGGCCTTCAAAAAATTTCCTTCTTGCTATTTTGTGCTATCCAACCCCCCCCCCACACACACACACTTCCTTTCTACACGATTCTTTTCAGAGTATTTACATTTTCTGCCATTAAAAGTAGTTTGTTGGTAAGACTTAAGATATAATGAAGTAAAATACTATTTATTAGAATACTACAGGAGCTCTGAAATACCACATAAACAATGTATTATTAATAAAGAATTTTTTAAATGATTTAAGGTAGTTTATTCTACGAGTTTAAAATATTTACCACTTTCAAGACTCCATTGTAATACTCATGGCATTCAGGGTATTCAAGGTCAATTACTGGTCACTGTGTACACATTGCAGCCAAAGTCAGCCTTAATGTGTTGCTCGCAAAGAAGGGGCACATCACACACTGCCCAACACCATCCTGCCAGGTGCTCCTCTCCTACACACTGCACCCCGGCAACAAGGTGCTAGCTGTGAGGTAGGCCCTTCAATGGGTCATTGCCCAAAGAGCAGCTCCAGGCCACACAGCTGTGTGTATGGGGCTGAGATGTGAATCAGCCCAACTCCCGAGCCAATGTTCCTGTTCAGCTTTGCCCAGGCTCTCTCAGCTTCAGCAGGAGGTCTCCTCCGATGCTTTCTTTACACACAACTAGCTTTGTAAAACATACACTTATAAATGTGGTCATTCAACCAATTCCAAAACTTGTATGCCTCTCATCCTCAATTCAATGACCCTGGCATGTTTATAAATGACCATAGTCCATAATAAATTTATGTTTCTCCCCCAGTATTTTTAGAATGCCTAATAGTCCTTTAGCTGGCTTGTGCATACAAATACTAAAATTTTTGGATGATCAACTTTTTAAAGTTATAAAACTGGTACATGCTTTGGTTGAAGATTTTTGTAATTCTTGAACAAGTTCAAATGCCTGCCTGTAAAAGAATAATAGTTACTGAGACACAAGCTCCATAATCCTATTAGAGGGATTTCCCAGTTAGGAAAAGAGAAAGGTAATTATCCAGAAGACAACTGGTATACAGTGCAATGATAATAAGATTTATAATCAGAAGACATGAGTTTCAATCTGACATTTATCAATAAATGATCTATGGCATTTGTCTATTCTTAATTTCTTCTCTTGTGGAATTAAGGTATGAACACCACCTATTTCACATGATTGTTCTCATGAGTAAATGAGATGTGCATATCACACAGGGCTGTATAATACTTCCACTAAAAGTGTTCATGTGTTCATGCATACAATCTACCTGTTTAAATATTTGTCTAAACTTCTGTGAGTAACTCAAAGTCAAGAACTTGTTCTCTTTCTAAATTTTATTCCCAGAACCTTGCATAGTGCCTTGCACAAAAACCAATAAACATTCTAAGGATGAATAAAAATGGCTACTAGTTTTATAAGGCAAACATCTTGGAACAGCTTACATGACATAGTTTCCCTCCAGGACTTTGTGCTTTCAGATTAATTCCAGGATACTCGAGGTAAAAGCTACAGGCTAGAGTTAATGAAGAGACAATGGCAGGCTAGACACACACGGGTCTAAAACTCTTTGTAAAAGCAAATGTCTCTTTCTCAATTTTTCAAGGATAGAAGTGTGTGACATGTGGAATGCCTGGATGGCTCAGTCAGTTTAGTGACTGACTCATGATCTCAGGGCTGTGAGTTCAAGCCCCCACGGTGGGCTCCATGCTAGGTGTGGAGCCTACTTAAAAACAAACAAGAATTAGATTAAAAAAAAAAAAGAATGTGGTGTGCTTAGTGCTTACCTTATAAAACTTAAAATATTGGGGCTCTCCAGCCTCAAGCATTAAGAACCCAAAGTAACAATGACAGAGCTTTTCACACACCAATAATGATATTCAAAGTTTATAATATTCCAAAAAAGTTTATAATATTCCTAGATTAGAACATGTTCCTCAGTCTCTGAAAACAAAATTTTTCATTAAGAGGCACTACAAGCGACCAAGATGTCTTAAAGATATTCTTTTCTACTAACTCTCTTCCTTGATACCAATCAGGAAGTCAATCTGCTCATCACCATCCGGGCTGTTATGACAAACTACCATGGACGGGGTAGCTTATCAACATCAGAAATGTATTTCTCACAACTCTGGAGACTGGGAAGACTAAGATCAAGGCATGGAGACTGGGTGTCTGCTGAAAGCCCGCCTCCTGATTCAGACTGCCTTCTCCTTGTGTCACCTTATACAGCAGGAGGGGTTAATAATCTCTCTGAAGTCTCTTCATAAGGTCATTAATGTCCATCCTCATGACTCAATCAGCTCCCAAAGGCCCCACGTGCTAATATTATCACACTGGAGATAAAATTTCAACAGATAAATTTTGAGAGGACATAGTCATACAGTCTGTAGCATTTCCCAATGCAAAGTGACTAAAATAAGAAATTAACCCATTTCTTACTAAGAGCTGAATGGTTATTAAAACTGGATGATTTCCCCTATTTCACATAAAAGGAATGATCCAAATCCAAGATGCATGACCACTATTTACTCAAACATTAATTAAATTCAAAAACACTTTTCTAGACCATTTCTACCTTCCTTGAATCCTTCGCAAAATTAGACACACAACATACATTTGTTGAACATTTGAAGAAGCACAAAATGGAAATTAGCCCTCTGTCTTAAGGAGCTGACACCTCTGTTACTATTTACTTGCATGAAATGATTAAGGAATATTTACTGTTCAGCTTTTAAATGAGTACAGAGGGGCAGCCCCGGTGGCGCAGTGGTTTAGTGCCGCCTGTAGCCCACAGTGTGATCCCGGAGACCCGGGATCGAGTCCCACGTCGGGCTCCCTGCATGGAGCCTGCTTCTCCCTCTGCCTGTGTCTCTGCCTCTCTCTCTCTCGCTCTGTGTCTCTCATGAGTAAATAAAATAAAATCTTAAAAATAAATAAATAAGTAAGTAAGTACAGAGTGAAACAGGTGACTGACAGAAAAAAAAATCAAGGACAGAGTTAATGATGACAGCTTAACAAAATCTCTCCCCTTGTCCTAGGACAGAAAACAGATTTCGAAGGACATGAAGGAGCAGAGAGAGGTGGAGGACTGTTTGCCACAGGGATAGGAAGTGGGGAACAAAATAATTAAGGAAATCATATCAAAAAGTGGAATTAAAAAACATTAAACCGGGACGCCTGGGTGGCTCAGTGGTTGAGCATCTGCCTTTGGCTCAGAGCGTGATCCTGGAGTCTCGGGATCGAGTCCCACATTGGGCTCCCTGCATGGAGCCTGCTTGTCCCTCTGCCTGTGTCTCTGCCTCTCTCTCTCTCATGAATAAAATAAATAAAATCTTAAAAAAAAAGAAAAAACATTAAAACTTTGACAGTTCATTGTAAAAAATTTTTATCTAAAGGGGAAAAAGAACCTCCTGCAACCACACTTATAAAAAGTAAAAGAAAAAAAAACCTACCAAAGATACTTTCAAAATGTATTCAAATGGACTTTCTGCGTGTAGTGGGTCTACTTGTTTTACTGGTCAGTTTATAGAATCACAGAATTGTATAGGATGGACTTTAAATCCAGTGCTCCACTCAGCAAGCCAATGTCTGAGTCTCTGCTATCATGTGCTGGCAAACAATTACTCCACTATGAGTGTAGACCTGCGCTGTCCAATATGGTATGCACTAGCCACATATGAGTATCTAAATGAAGACTAAATAAAACTTAATAAAAAGCTCAGTACCTTAGTCACATCAGCCACATCTCAAGTACTCTTAGTGGCCACTGTACCGGATAGCTCAGGATCACAGAATACTTCCATCATTGCACAAAGTTCCACTGGGCAGTATGGTGACTATTCAATCCTTAAAGTTAAGCAAGAGTCACACAAGAAGGCCCCAGTCTTGTGATTTTAGGAAAGTCACTTAAACTTCTCTAAATGCCAAGTATAAAATTTAAATAATATCTTATCCTACAAGGGATACAAAAAACAAGTAAGCAGATATATATCCATATATTCTGACAACTACAAAATACTACAGAAAACATAAGTTATTAAGACTAACTTTATTTAGCCCCTCAAGGGGCTCACAGCCTGCTGGGGAGATAAATATGAGACAAATAACTACAATATAGCATGTGAAAAATATAACCAAAATATGAATGAAAGTATAGTTGAACTTTGTAGATATTTCCATTGTAACTATTAAACCAGAAACTAAAACTAATAAATTAGGTTTCTTTTTTTACTTTATTTTGGCAAAATTTAAATTAAATAAAAAACTAGTGAAATGAGATAAAGTTTTACAAAATATCTGCTTGTAATATTGCGCTTGCTTTCCATCAACAAATGAATGTTATCTCATTCTATCAGCTAGTTAAAAACATTGTTTAAATATATCAAGAAGATATCTCTTTTAATGAGTCTGAAGTGCATAAAACTCATAAGTTAGTTGAAAAATATGTTATATATCTTTAAATAGCTGCCAAGTCATTTTTAAAAATTACCCCTTTCCTGAGAGGCAATTAGCATTATGTATGAAAGGACCAAACAAAATGTCTTTTGTTCTGGCTAACTCTAATTCTAATATATACAAGCCATGGAAATCATCGCAGATGTACCCAAAGGTCTGTACAAATATGATAATGGCCATTAGTACTTATAAAAATAAAACCTGAAAATAGTATTTTAATAATTAAACAATAGGTGAACAGGAAAATATAGTCCCACAAACATTATGAAGCTATTAAAAAAAAAAAAACTTATTTTCAGGGTGCCTGGGTGGCTCAGTCAGTTAAGTGTCTGTCTTTGGCTTAGGTCATAATCCCAGGGTCCTTGGATCGAGCCCCCTTCATCGGGCTCCCTGCTCAGTGGAGAGCCTGCTTGCCTCTCCTTTTCCCTCTGCTTCTCCCCCTGCTAGTGCATGTGCATGCATGCATAGTCTCGTTCTCACTATCAAATAAATAAATAAAATCTTTTTTTAAAATCTTTTCAAATAATTATTAAAAATTAGTAACTTAATTCAAAAACTCAGTAAATGTTATATGGTACCATTCTAGACTCTAAGGACATAGCAAAGGCCAAAACTAAGTATCTTCCTTTGTGAAACATACAGACCCGTCAAAGGATCAAGTATTTGGTAAAATATTATGTGCAGAAAGCAATAATCAAAACTTATCAGGCTGAAGCATGATGTTGGCAAAATGGCAGAGTAAGCAACTCCAATGTCTCATCCCCTCGCTCACCCCAGAAACACTGAAAAACAAGCAGAAACTTCCAGAACAAGTAAAGAAGTATTATATGAAATGCCCTTGATATAAAATAGTCAGAATAGGCAAATCCGTACAGACAGAAATTAGAGCCTACAAGGCCCCAAGGGGTAAATGGAGTTATTGCTTAAAAGTTACAGAGCTTCTGTTTAGGGTGATGGAAGTTTTGGAAATAGTGGTAATGGTTGCATGATGAAAATGCAATTGATGTCACTGAATTGTATACTTAAAAAATTATTAAAATGGTAAAGTTTATGTTATTTGTGTTTTGTAACAATTATTCAAAAGAGGAGTGACTACAATACTCCTCTGAAAAGAGTAGTAAAGGAACTGTGAACAACCCTGACTACAGATCTGACAGCTTAAATGAGATGGACCAATTCCTTGAGAGACACAATCTACCAAAGCTCAAACAAGAAACAAGTAGGCCGAAGAGGCAAAGACCTATTAAAGAATGTGACTCATTAATAAACTCCAAAACAGAAAGCACCTGGCCCTGATGGGTTCACTAGTGATTTCTAACAAACATTTAAGGAAGAAACTATACCAATTCTCTACAACTCCTTCCAGAAAACCAACTTCCTAATTCATTCTATGAAGAAAAGTATTATAAGCAATGTTTCTCATGAACATAGATATGAAAATCCTCAATAAAATGTTATCTACAACATTGTATCCAACAATGTATAGAAAGCATTATACACCACAACCAAGTGGGAGTTCCTTTTCCTTCCCTTGAGCCATCTATCCTAGCTCCTTCAAGATCAAGTTCAGATGTCACTCTTATGTCTGAGAAACACCCATGTCTATTCCTTCAACTTAATTTATCACAATGCATTTTGTCTATTTGCTTGTCCATCTCCCTACCTAGAGTGAGCACCTCAAAAGTATAAACTGAACCCTCTGTGTCTCCAGTAGGCAGCAGAGCACCTCTGTAAAACTGTCAAATAAATGGCTTCTGAGAATTTGGTAAAGAAGTTTTATCCAATTTGGAATGAATCAGAGATAGGAATGAAGTTAATGGAATGAGGTAGTGAAGGGGGAATAAAAGATATATCTGGGGGGAAAGATAAATCTAGAACCCAAAAGAAGAAATAATTTTAGGAAGCAATTGTAAAGTGGGCAGTATGGTTCTTAGTCTCACGGTAGAATGCAACTGGCTCTCCCTGCACAAGTGTGACTTAGTCTGTAACATTTTTCCAAAGATCATTTTTCAAAGATTTTCCCCTGCTTAATTTAGTGCGAGTATGAATCACACACAGGATGACTAATCACCTACTAAAGATACAGCAATGTGGATCACAAGACTGGAACAATCAATCTAAAGGACAGTTAAGAGGTATTACAAGATACTCTGTGAGTGTGCAGAACTTATGACATTACAGTGGTCTGTTACATTTTAGAAGGAACAAATAACATATGTTATTGTAAAGCACAGCCTGTGTTAAATTAATGTCCCTGCTGTTTTCACATCAGCCATAATAAAGTGCACTCAGGTAAAGAAAGCACTGCAAACCTTCCAGCTCTGTCTCTAAGGAAAAATTAATGTACTCTTCGATGTGACCTTGGACACCAGACCAGAAGGCTGGTCTCCTGCTGCTCTCCATGCAGCATCCTGGCCAAGGGAAGAACGGTTCTGGGATGGGACACGTGGCACTGACTTAGCATGCAGTAAGCATCCTACACCGGGCATCATGCAAGGTACCTTGCATACATCAGGCACGTCATTTAAACCATCTTTCCTCACTAGGGCTCAATCACAATCAATGAATAAAAATGATTTTTGTAAGTATTCAGCAAAGCACCTATTCATTCACATAGCATCTACAGTTAGCAGCTGGCAGAGCAAAAGAACTTGTCTGTCTTGCTCACTTTTGTAACCCACGATGTCTGCAGAGTGTCTGGCACTCTGTAAAAGAACATAAAGACTAGAGGATTTTGCCTCTGAAATATCTCAAATCTGTCCACTTCCTTTAATATGCCCTTCTACCAGCCTAGTCCAAGTTTCCTGATTAAGCGCCCCCAGCCTTCTTGCTCTCTAATTCAGCTTCTTCCACTTTGGCACTACTGAAAACATCATTGTGGGGGCTGTCCTGTGCGTTACAGAAGGTTTATCAGCATCCTGGCTTTCACTCAGTAAAAGCCAGTCCATGACAACTTTGAATGGCATCCCACTATCCTCAGGACAAAAACCCAAACTCTAACCTACTAAGTGCTAGGAGGCAAGCACCACCAACCACACCAGTCTTCCCTAGATCCTCACTTTCTCACTCTCCACCTCCAGCACATGGGTCCTTGTTCACCTTCTCAAATGTACCCCAACTTCAAGACCTTCACAGTGGTTCCAGAGTCTGAGCACTACTGACACTTGGGACTGGATAATCTTTGCTGTGGGTCCTGTCCTGTACATTGTAGGATGTTTCACAGAACCTCTGGCCTTCACACAGTAAACACCAGTAGCACCAACCCTACCCCGTGCCCCAGCAGGGACAACCCAAAATGTCTCCAAACATTGCCAAATGCCTTTGGGGCAAAATTGCCCCTGGTTGAGAACCCGTGGCCTACAGAACACACTAGGCTCTGTCCTCTGCCTCAGCAACTCTGACCCTTCAGAGCTGAGCTCCAATAACATCAAGAAAGCCTCTCCTGACCCAGGCACCACACAGGACATTGCTGGTCTCTCCCACAACACCCTCTCCTTTGTAGCATTTCTTACCACTGTATTAAGAAGCATTTAACATCTGATGGTAGGACCAGAATATAAGCTCCTTCTCTGTAGGAACAGCCTGCTTTGCTCACTGCTCTATGCCCAAGGCCCAGCATGATGCTCTAACACATAACACACAATGTGCTAACAGAATGAATGAGTTTAGTATTATGCTGGGCACAGGGACCCTTAGGTAAGAAAGGCAATGTCTTGTGCTCAAGATGCTGAGTACAAAAATGGCAAGTAGGTTTCACATCCTGGGCAAACTCAGCTAACTGCACTGAGAAAATGTGCGTGTAAACCTAAGTTTCTTCTGAGGCACCAAAAGACCAGATGTCACATTCCAAAGTGAAGAGTTGAAACAAGAAGCAAAGTTTCCTCAGGAGATGGCTGAAAACTCATCCATCTCATGCTAGAAAGGTCCAGGGGAGGATCTACGAAGCTGCTGGCATTCTGCAAACCCACTTCACCTCATCTAAAAGGGAAGGGTGGAAATCTCTTCCATTCTCCTCAAGCTAGGAAGAGGGCTCCGTGGGAGCCCACCAAGACAGCCCACCGACAGGCCCGTGCAGCTGGGTAGATGCCACATCTGTCTCACTCCCAAGAAACAGAAGGGCTAGCTGGCTAACTGCTCTGAGGACAAAGGAGAGGTGCTGCTGTGCTAGAATCAGCCCATGCTCCCTGTCTCTGTGCTGAAAGGGTTCAGGATATCCTATCCCCAAATACAGCACCTGCCTTATTGAATATTTTAAGCTGAAGGAATTTGAGAAACAGCAGGTGCAGAATTTCCTGACCTTCCCCTAAAGCAGGTCAGCAGACTCTAAACCAGCAGGAAAGGAGGATCCTTATCTCTGAAGAACAAGTATTGCTGAAAGGAATGTGAATGAACAGGCCATGGTTTCCCCAGCTTACTCTACTTAGCTCATTCTCTTTTTTATTGTATCACAACTTTCCAAAATTCTCCCCTCTTCATCAAACCTACAGTAAAAATGCTCAGGTTTAACTACTTTGGGGGGGGGGGGGTCTCTGTTTCTTTGTGAAGGCTCCCACATCATGTAAAACTTACATTAAATAAATATGTATGCTTTTCTCTTATCAATCTGCCTCTTGTCACAGGGGCCCTAGCCGAGAACTCAGAAGAACAGAGGAAAGAGATATACTTCCTCCCCTACAAAGCAAAGTGCATGGGTCTCCCATGTACCAGATGTATGCCATGCACAAGAGAATACCTGCAGATCTTAGGTCAGGTCCAGGGTCCCCGAAAAGAAAGGCAAAGAGACTGAGATGAGAGGCCCATGGTATCATCAGATCCCTAAGACCAAGGAAGGGTACACAACCAGCCTACATGAGGAGGCATCTGCTCTCACCAGAGTTAAAGCAAGTCATGGCTCCCAGGGTGTGGTCTCTGGAGACGCTTTGGAAGCATTCAAGAGAGAATAAGCTTTGACACCTGCAAATTCTAGAGAGCTCTGGCACCTGTTTTGGAAGGGCTTTCCTGCTCTCACTTCCTTCCCCTCTTCTAGGTGCTCTAACCTCCCAGGCGCTGGCCCAAGGAAGGGCCAGAAATGGGCTATGGAGGAGAAGGAGAAGCATCAGATGAGCAAAGAGAAAAGTAGCCCACTGTGCCCAACCCTCCTTCCTCACTTGCAGGCTTTCTGCCTAAGGCAGCCCTGAGCTAGGCAGGGAAGAGGCTTCAAATTCAACAGGCTCAAAGCTGCTGAAATGACATTATGATTTATAATGTGAACTGACCACAGACTTTTTATTACCTGGGAGTGACAAGAGAAGGCTTGAGTCCACCTGAGTCTTCATGCAGAGGGAGACGTAGAGCTAACCCTGTAAGTTAACATAAAAGGCGGGCAGGAGATAGACACTTACTCCATATCTGTGGTGCGTATCTAACGTGGCAAGTGCCACACATCCCCCCCATTGTGCTTACTGGACACGACACGTACCGCCGTGGCCGACCCAACACCACTTCCCTGTCCTGTTCTAGTGAACTCCACACCCATGGAACATATATGCTTAGGAGACAGGCCCTAAATTCAGTAATGGATCAGACTGGCCAAAAAGCAACATCCTTGGGATGCCTGAGTGGCTCAGCCGCTGAGTGTCTGCCTTTGGCTCAGGTGGTGATCTCCGGGGTCATGGGATGTAGTCCCACATTGGGCTCCCTGCAGGGAGCTTGCTTCTCCTTCAGCCTGTGTCTCTGCCTCTGCCTTTCTGAGTCACTCATGAATAAATAAATAAAATCTTAAAAAAAAAAAAAAAAAGCAACATCCTCCTCCTTTAAAGGGGAGGGGGGGTGTTTAGGAAATACTCTATGACCCAGTTGCAGCCAATTCCAGGAAAAGTCTGCTGAGATCTTGGGCCAAGTTCCTCCTGTACTTTCTGGAAGAGCCTGCAGGAACAGAGGAATCATACACTTTAAAGACTTATTCTGGAGCTATGTCCGGGTGCGGTAAAGAGAAAGTACCTGGAAGAATGAGCGCAGCCTGTAGAGGGAGGCAGGGTGGTAAGGAGCACAGGGAGGCAGGTAGAAGGACGTGTGGGATTGGAGCTTGTTGTCTGAAGCTGGGGACAGGAACGTGTGCATGGGGGTCTGAAACACAACATCCTCTGTGGGAGGAGATAGCCACGGAGCCACACTGGGGAACCCCAATATTCAAGACCAAGAGAGCAGTGGGTGGGCAAGGAGAACAGGGAGGGTGCTCTCTGTGACAAAAGAGGGTATAAGAATTTCCAGGCACACAGCTACAAAAAGGGCAAGTTTTTTCTCTCACAACATGCTAAATTTCACTAACAAAATTAACAATATTTAGACCTCAATGCTAAAAATGTAACTCTCAAATGACCATATTAAAGATATGTAATGAGTCGCCACAGAAAGATGTAAGGGTACACAGGCTGCGTTATTAGCACAGCTAAAACCCTATGCCCAGCTAAGAATATGAGTTCCCAGACAAGGTACTTACTAGGACGCCCAAACAGAAGTGACTCTTACACCTTGTAGAAGAAGGTAAAGGGTAAACGCTACCACAGTCACAGCGTGCATGGTCAGGCCCCAGGGGAGGAAACGGGCTTGAGCGTCAGGCAGTGTGTGGGTCACCTGCTGCTTGGCCCTGCTCTCCAGAACAGCCTCGTGACGCCCGGAGGAGCCCTCAGCACCTAGCCACCTCCTGGGGGGAGCTCTCAGTTCCTGGCCACGTCCCAGGGGGAGCCCTCAGCTCCTGATCAGGAATGCCGCGGCCCCAAGCCCAGCTCCGTGATGGCACGGGTGGCTTGCCAGGGCACAGGAGGGGCACCCAGGCCATGGCGGGCAGGCACGAGAAGGAAACTCCCTTGCTAGGGTCACCACCCTGACAGAGTAGCCGCCGGGGCACTGGCGGCCATGCCCTCCCACGCCGGCAGCACCTGCCCGAGTCCTCAACCAACAGCTGCAGCTGTTGGGACAAAAAGGGGTTCTCCACGACATCACGTGAGCACCTCTGTCCAAACTCGTGAGGAGCTCTGCACCCTGTTCTCAACTACAGGGGCCATAGAGCCACCTGCCTTCCTACAGCAGGTCCGAGCTGGGTTCTGTCACGGGCAACCAAGTGCCACTACTGCCAGCAGCAACTGTAAACCACTAACAGGTCAAAAGGGAAAAGTTTCTGCCTCCCCCTAAAAGCCTCAATGTCCTCAAAGATGTTTCAACCCAGAATTTTCTTCCTTTCCTCTGATGGCCTAAGCAATTACTGTGCACACACTCACTCGATTACCTACTTCCTCGTACGGTTGCTCGTGCACACGGCACAGCCTCACCTCAACTACACAAGGACGGCCAGTGGTAAGCTCTATGGTCTTTGTACACCTGCTAGCGCCACTCACCAACACAGGACAGTTGGACCAACAGTGTCTGAGAAATCAACAGTAGCTAAGAATGACGGGTTGGCAACAGGCTCTGTATCAAAGGTAGCTCGGTCAGGGTCTGCATTATTTTTTTGGAAATGAGCTTAAAGGGATGTTTGTGAAGATCACCCCAACTAACTAATTCACTCACTCATCCATCATCAGGTATTTATTTGGCGCCAACTGGGTACTAAGCACTTTCTAAATGCTAAGAATACAGCAGGGACTAAGACAAGGTCCTTGCTGAGACAGTTAACAGGGCTGTGTGTCTTTCCCAAACCCCACAAAAGAAAAAGACCATTTCAAAAGCCTCTTGTGTGGCCACTGGCATTTTCTCTGTAGTGCAAACGACATTACATTACAATACATGTTTTCTGGGATGCCTAGGTGGCTCCCTGGTTGAACATCTGCCTTCCCCTCAGGGCTCAGGGCAGGTCCCAGGATCCAATCCCCTGAGTCAGGCTCCTGCTGCTTCTCCCTCTGCCTTTGTCTGCCCCTCTCTCTGTGTCTCTCATGAATAAATAAATACAATCTTGAAAAAATTCATGCTTTCTCATATGAAGCACTCAATAAATGTATATTCACAGAACATTAAAGCTAAAATGGGAGTCTTAGAATCTCGTCTTTTTAAAACATTACTTTTAATAACAAAAGCTTTCCTTACCCCCAAAAGAAATCTACAGGAGGTAGAGCTAACAGAGGAGAGAGGAGAGAGCAGCTGCCCCAAACCAGGAGGCAGCTGGGAGGAGTAACACAGGATGGAAAGCACTGAGGGTCACAGCTCGGGTGGAACTAGATCCAGGGCAGGGCCACCTACTGGTCCTCAGGCCAGGTGCCTGCCTCCACCTATCTGTTGCCTTTGGCAAGAACACACTCAGAGGACAACCCAGGTGGCTCAGCGGTTTAGCGCCAGCCTTCAGCCCAGGGTGTGATCCTAGCCAGGATCCAGTCCCATGTTGGGCTCTCTGCATGGAGCCTGCTTCTCCCTCTGCCTCTATCTCTGCGTCTCTCATGAATAAATAAATACAATCTTAAAAAAAAAAAAAAAGAACACACTCAGAATATATCTGTTTAATGAATGAACTAATCAAATACACAGGAATTAATTTCTTTCTTCAAATAAGGGAGGATGAAAAACCAGTCACCAAGGGCTGGACCCAGTTTTCAACCTTCTTTTTCACTGAACAGTAACATCTCATTAACAGTAACATCTCATTTCTGCAGTGGCAGAAAGCATGCGGGCCAAAGGGAGCAGGGAGGCCAGGAAAGTTAGGACCCCCACACGCAGATTCCACCTAAACCTGCCTCCTCCTGGAAGTTAATTTTGGGGTACTTACTTGTGTCCATACTAAGTGTACTTAAGGAAGTGATACATTTTACACACACACTAACTACACACACATGCAGATATGCACACACAGTCCTCTAGTTACAATCCTGAAATCCAGAAAGTTCTCAACACTGAAGACTTTTGTACCTTATTTGGAAACAAAACCTGACCACCTGAACTCATCTGGCGGCAAAACTTGGCCTATGACTGACTGGAAATTATTTATAGTCTTTATTTTCCTGAGAATACTGTTTCACTGTAAAAGCTACTGATGTTTAATTATAAGGTTAATTCAGTAGAATTTTCAGATACAGGATCGTAGATTTGTATATAAATGGTTCAACCAAATAATGATGAAGTAATAAAATTCTACTTCAAAAGCACACGTTTTAAAGTCTATATGATATTGACAGAGGACAAATAATTAAAATCAGAAGTTTCTGAGCCAAAAATGATCTTAGGAGCACAGTAATCTAGTGCCTGCATTTGTAGACGAAGGAAATGAGGCCACAGGACTTGGGCAATCGACTCATTGACATTATATGAGCTCCCATCTGCTACCCTCACCCCAAGGTAGTATACTTTGGTGGCTATTAGTCTCCATCCTGAGGGTTACCCTGCGGGTTTGGATCCAGCTTTGCTTTTGTATGATCAGAGTTCTCAAGAGTTCTCCAGAAACTACCTGGCTCAACATAAAGGGAAACCTTAAAAAATATTGTGTTAATACTTCTCTCCATTTTTCTTCCTCAAAATTTAGATGAGTATATAAATGGCTTATCAAAAGGTAGCAGCCAGTACCACTTATACTGAGGCAGGGGGGAATATTAATGAATTCACAGTTAAGAAGGACCCTCTTGGGACTCTTGGGTGGCTCAGTGGTTGAGTGTCTGGTCTGCCCTCAGCTCAGGTCGTGATCCTGGGGTCCTGGGATCGAGTCCTGAATCAGGCTCCCTGCAGGGAATCTGCTTCTCCCTCTGCCTCTGTCTCTGCCTTTCTCTGTGTCTCTCATGAATAAATAAATATTTTTTAAAAAGAGAAAGGTGCCAAAAAAAAAAAAAAAGGAGAAAGGTGCCTTGCAGAAGAGGTGTTATTTAATCCTATCAACTCTGCAAGGAAGGTACTCTTATCTCAATTTCAAAGATAAGGAAGCTGAGGTTCAGAAAGGTTAAATATGTTTTCCAAGATCATACAAAGGACAGCCCAGACTGTGTGAAACCATGAAGATGCGTGCTTAAGAGCGACAGCAAGGAACCAGACAGTGCCTTGGTTTAAGGCCCGGCTCCACCATGAACTAGCTGGATTAGTCTGTGCAAGTGCTTCAGTTTCATCACCTATAAAATGGACATAATAATAGTACCCATTTCACAGAGGCACTGTTGTGAAGATTATATGAATTAATATATGTAAAGCAGTTGAGAGAATGCCTGGTACCCAGTAAGCTCTATACGTCAGCTCTTATCATGATCATTAATACTGGCACCAGGATTCAAACCCTGATCTGCCCAATCTCAAGGCTCCTCTTTTCCACTGTGCTGCATTTGTACTATAGGGGGTCCCTGGCTACCTCAGTTAGACTGTGCGACTCTCAGATCTCCAGGCCATCAGTTCAAGCCCCATGATAGGTGTGGAGCCTATATAAAAGAAAAAGAAAAAAGGAAGAAAGAAATTGTACCTTGGCAATGTATTAGTGGCACTGAGCCAGCTGTCTCCACCTTCCATGCCACATGCTGACATTCTGACATTCTTTGCCTATTACTTCTTTTATCTGTTACAAACTTAAAGATTTGTGGCCATTTCAAAGCTGACAAATGTCTTTCTTCTGGTAAATAAATAACCAAGCATGGAATATATAAAATGAAAAATTCTAGCACTGACGCCTTTAAGTCACCTTCGCACTGCAGGAGTGTTAGTAAATACCTAACTTAAAATTACTTGGGTCCAGGGTGCCTGGGGGGCTCAGTCAGTTACGCATCTGCCTTCAGCTCAGGTCTTGATCCCAGGGTCCTGGGATGAAGCCCCACAGGGTTTCCCTGCTCTGTGGGGAGTCTGCTTCTCCCTCTCCCTCTGCCCCTACCCCCTTCTCTTTTCTCTCTCTCAAATAAACAGAATCTTTTAAAAAATTAAATTAAGGGACCCGTAGGTGGCTCAGCTATTGAGCCTCTGCCTTCAGCTCAGGGCGTGATCAGGTCCTGAGACTGAGTCCCACGTCGGGCTCCCTGAATGGAGCCTGCTTCTCCCTCTGCCTGTGTCTCTGCCTCTGTGTGTGTGTCTCTCATGAATAAATAAATAAAATCTTAAAAAATTATTAAATTGAATTACTCAGGGCCAAAAAACTCTTTTATCAGGAATAAGACAGTCCACTGTGAATACCTACATCCACTATATTAGATTGCAGTACATGAAACAAAGATAGAACATATTCCATATTTCCAAGTCTGGGCACGTTCTTACCCTGACTTTTAAGACTTATTTTCATTTGCCTCTAGAACAAGAACTACTAAAACTGTGCACTTGGCAATCATGCCACATAATTAATTTATTTACTCATTAAACAAATATTTAGACTGCCTATGCTGGCAGGACCTGGCACAGTGCTTGGATCAGGATTACAGTCAACAGCACCCTCTCTTATGAAGCTTACAATCCAGCACCGGGAGAGGCTTTAAGTAAATGTATACTGTGGCATTTCTAAAAACCATTCTCTTAATTTGAAAACCTTCTGCAACCCTCCTACAAAAAGAAAGAAAGAAAGAAAGAAAGAAAGAAAGAAAGAAAGAAAGAAAGAAAGAAAGAAAAAGAAAGAAAGAAAGAAAGAAAGAAAGAAAGAAAGAAAGAAAGAAAGAAAACATTAAAACAAAGAGACATATTTCCAACAATTTGACAATACAATTTTTCTCCCAGGAGCTATACTTATTTGTAAATGTGTTCTCTAAAGTCACATCCGTGTACTCTTCCACTTCTGAGCTGCCCAATCTCTGTACACCGCGTGTTTATGATCAAGAACACCATGTTAGACTGTCGGGAATCTAACAGCTATCCAACCTAAACCAAAGGGTTGTTTCATTCAAGCAAATGTTTAATCTACTATCCAAACAGGCATAAAATCTACTAAACCTGTGTGTTTCCACCTCCCCAAACCTGTTGTTTGGACCTCTAAAGAGTTTACAGGGTCTAAGCAAACTATTGCACATTAACCACGAGCAGATCAAGAAAGATCCGACTTGTGTTATCCAGAGTCTAAATCATCAGCCTATCCCATGACCCAAGGGCTTGTGCTGGCTCCCGAGACGCTGGGCGCCGGGGTCCAGGACACGGCTTCCCGGTCAGGTGAGAGCCCAGGCCTCCGCTGATCTCGGGATAGGGACGCATGTTGGGGCCGCCAAGAGCTCTCGGACATCTCGTGCGCACATAGAGACTCCGCAGGATAACTGGTGCTCCCAGAACAGAACAAAAGCGGGAAAAAAAAAAATCCCTTTCGCAAGTTAAGTCTTTAAATTCGGGTCCAGTACCCCGTCCTCACTGCAAATTCGCGTACACACAGCCCTCGGAGAAAGTTCTGAGATCCGGCAAGAAACGAGATTACAGAAGACAAAGTGCCTTTGTCGAAGTGGAAAGATCAGAAGGGTGTCCGCAGAGGACAGCCGCGGGAGGGGCAAAGAACCAGGATTCGGGAGAGTCCAGGAAAGCGAAACGACATCGGCTCCGGGTCCCGGAGGGGGCTTCGGAGAGCGCGGGCCTGAGCGAGCCGACGCGGCGACCTGAGAGTCCGGGAGGAAGCCCCTGCAGGGGACGCTGCCGGCGGCGCGGGCGCCTCCCGCAGAGCGTCGGGGCGACGGGCCCTGGGTCCCAGACGCTGACAGCGCGCTCGGGCCACCCGACCGCCGGGAGCCTCCTCCGGCTCCTGCGTCTCGGCGGCTGCAGGAGGATGGGGAGGCGGGGGGCGTGGGCAGGGGCTGGGCTTGGGGGGCCGCGGGGTCGCGCAGGTCCTGGGCTCCCAGCCCCGGCGCCCGCGCCGCTACTCACCTCTCCAAACTGGAAGGCGGAGACGATGGTGACAACGACGCCCACGAAGCAGACGTAGAGCCCATACCTGTGGGACAGGCAGGTATAGGTCTGTCTCTGCAGGAGCTTGAGCAGCATCAGGCCGCCGCGCCCCGCCCCGCCCCGAGCAGCCCCGCTGCCGCCTCAGCGAGCCGCCATTCAGCGGCCCCGGCCCGGCCGCCGCTGTCAAGTCACAAGAGGCCGCCACGCATTGCTGCCCCGGGGACCCACGCCCGCTGGGCTCCGCGCCGCCGCCACCGCCGCTTCCGGGAGGCGGCAGCCCACGCCCTCCGCGCGGCGGAGGCGGACCCGCGGCCCGCGAAGGGGCCGGCGCCGCCCGGGTCTGGCCGGGAGAGAGGCGGCGGCGGCGGCGGCAGCGGTGGTGGCGGCGGGACAGCCAGCGCCCCCTGGCGGGCGGAGGGGCGGGCGCCCTTCCCATCGGCGCGTGCGCGGCGGCCTCTCCGAGCGGCGGGTCCCAGGACGGCGGGGCCCGAGGACTGGAGCCCGCGGGGTGTCGGTACCGCCGCCGCGTCACGACACCCTGCGTGCGCAGTGACTTCCTGCACTTACGGTAGCGCGGCAGTTACGGTAGACCGTCTTCCGGGCGCTGCGAGCGGCGGTCTGAGGCTCCTTCGCCTCTGCGTCCCTAACCGCGTGGCCAGAGGAAACCTCTGGGCTGCGAACGCCCGAACCCCAGCTTCAGCTCGGCGATGTGGTGACTGCGGGCGTCGGCAGTGCCCGCCGCCCGGCGGTGGCCGCGAGCGTGAGCGAATGACCCCGGCGGGGCCGCACGGCGGGGCTGGGGGCCGCACGGCGGGGCTGGGGCCGCGCTCACCCCGGGCTCAGCGGAGGGCGGGGCGGCGGCCCCTGGGGCTCCCAGGTCGGTGATTGCGCGCGCGGCCTCCCCTGGCGCCTCTTCTTGGAGAGGAATTTCAGTTTCTCCCGGTACACCCTGGTTAATACGACTTTCGTCCTGACCCAGTCGCCCCGGGAAACAGCGCACGTAGCCGCCGTTGCCGTCATTGATAGCAGGTTTAGAATTATCTTCAGAAGCAGCTCAAGGAAATACTCACAATATGCCCTTAATTGAATGGTCACATGGCACGAGTGGATCACTCGGATCCAAGCTCAGGCATTTACACTGCTTAAAAAAAGATTAACTTATTTGACAGAAATCAAGACGGGGGTGGCGGAGGGGGAGGGAGAAGGAGAAGGAGAAGGAGACTTCCCAGGAGCAGGGAGCCAGGATCATGACCCTAGCCAGAGGCAGAAGCTTAAGGACTGAGCCACCCAGGAGCCCCAGGATTGACACTTCTTAGTCAATTCTTTTTTTTTTTTTTTTTTTAAGATTTTACTCTTTTATTCATGACAGAGAGAGGCAGAGGCATCGGCAGAGGGAGAAGCAGGTGCCTCACAGGGAGCCGGATGCGGGACTCGATTCCAGCACCCTGGGGTCACACCCTGAACCAAAGGAAGATGCTCAACCGCTGAGCCCCCCAGATGCCCCTTTAGCCAACTCTGAATCCTTCTTCAGGAAGTGCTGATCACATGTAAGCATGTACATGACAAACACTATGGCAGTTGTGTGAGACACGCAGTTCTGAGGGCTTTTCAGGCATGGTGGCAGGTATAAGACCATGAACACTCAACAGGACTGCATTACATTGTTTCCACAATGATAATGGCCAGCATCCACTTAGAAGCTACTGTAGGCAGGGTTCAGCCAGTCCTCCAACAGCCTTACAAGGGCTATAGCTTTATTATCCCCATTGTACAGATGAAGAAACTGAGGTACAGTGAGGTTAAATAACTGTCTAACATCACACAACCCGGAAATGGCAGGATTGAGATTGGAAGAGTATACTTAGTCTCTAAAACCGAGCTGGGGCAGAGGGAGGGGAGGCCTGCAAGTGCAAGACCAAGACAGACTCTGTCCTTGTTTAAAATTTTGATATTTTGCTCTTGATGGATATTTTGTATTAATGTTGATCTTTTTAAATAAGAGCATTATAATATTATTCACCTTGTTTAGTGAGTTTTGGGCTTTCTCTTTAAATTTGCACCTAAAAAGTGCCTCCCTCTGCTAGTCCCCTCCTGACCTAAAACTATGCATCCTAGAAAGTTTGCTTTGTTGTTTGCTTTTTTTCCCTCTCTCTCTTTATGCTCCAACCAGAGAACTTCAGGGGTGTCAGTTTTGTCAAAGCCCTTTCTTCTAGAGAACTCACTCTTGCTTGCTCTCTCCCTCCTGAGCCAGGAGGGAATAAAATAAAGGTGGGTATAAAATGGCACATCTCTAGTAGCTAGCTACTTTAGAGAGGTATGAGGGAGATTAAATAAGATAATGCAGGAAAGCATTTAAGTGTCTGGGATATTTTAAGCTAAGAATATCAATAAAAGTTAAGAAATAGTTAAAAAGTTATAAAGTAAGGAAAGTTAAGAAAAGACTATGTAGCCTTGTTCTAATAAGCAGTGAGGCTTTTCAGTGTGAGAATGATCTGATTAAATATGTTCTTTCAGAAGATTAATCTAGCAGCACAAAATTTATGGAGATGATTTTAAACTGTCAGCTTCTGAACAGTGGGAAAAAATACACAGTGGCATCTCATTTATCTCCAAATCTTTTATCTGGCAACCTAGAAAGGCCTTTTGAAAAAACAAGAGAGCAAAAAGACTGCCAGGAAACCACTGAAATCCATGAGTTTTGCTTTTAGGCAAACCCTTCAGTCCTCTTAAAATCTAATAGATAAAATTCTGAGAGATTTTTGTTGTCTGGGTTTTCAGTCCTGGCAGATCGGGGGGGGGGGGGGGGTGGTTTAAAGCTCCATCTCCTGTTCTTCTCCTAAGCAAGAAGTGACTAAAACAAATGATACTAAGGAAAAATGAGAGAAAAAATATTTTTTAAAAAAAGAAGTCAAACTGGTTCAAAAATATAACCATCTTGGGGCCAATAATGTAAATAGAGGCAAGAACAGAGACATGATGGAGGCACCAGTATCTCCCGGCACAGTAGGTGATATAGTGACAAACCCAATCTTTGAGAAAAGTTCAAGACATATTTAGTGTTTATTCATCGTTTATCAGTGAACACTGTGCTGGACATTTTAGCAGGCCCTGAAGCTACCTAGTAGAGACTCTTGGAATTTACATTCCAGAAGGACAAACAGGTATTAAGTTAGCATTGTGAGGGGAGCTAACTTCGCTTGGAAGATCAGGGAAGGCTTCCTGGAGGAGGTACTGACAGCAAGGCTTAAGGACTATAGATGGGAAGGTGGGAAAGGAAGTGCATGCCAGGCAGGACTTGCAGACTGAGGGCTCTCATGTAAAGCTGAAGAGGCTGGAGAGGTTGGCAGGGACTTGAGGACTATATTAAGAACAACAGACCTGGGGCACTCAGCTGGCTTAGTCGGAAGAACGTGTGTCTCTTCGTCTTGGGATCGTATGAGTCCAAGCCCCACGTTGGGTGTACAGATTATTTAAAAAATAAAATCATTTAAAAGAGCAAAGGCTTAAACATAGCAAAGAATGTTAATAAAAATCAAAAAGTGACATGTTCAGGTAGGAATTTTAAGAATCATAACTGTGGTGTGGAAAATGTATAGGGAAGGAGACCTGGGTGGCCCAGTGGTTGAGCATCTCCCCTTAGCTCAGGGCATGCTCCCGGGGTCCTGGGGTCAAGTCCCACATCCAGCTCCCCACAGGGAGCCTGCTTCTCCCTCTGCCTGTGTCTCTGCTTCTCTCTGTGTGTCTCTTGTGAATAAATAAATTACGTCTTAAAAAAAAAAAAACATGTATAGGAGGTGACCCAAGGAGTTGACATGAGACCAGTGGGAAGAGAGTGTCAAATAAAATGTAGAACACCTCATTAACTTTGACTTCAGATTGGCAGTGAATAATATTTTAGCCGTAATCATATCCTATTCAACATCTGGGACATCTGGGACTGGCTTATACTATAAGCCAGTATTATAGTATACTATAAGTATTATATGTTGTTTATCTGAAATTCAAATTTAACTGGGCATCCTGTATTTTTATATGTCAATCCTGGCAGCCCTAGGTGAGAGACTCCTGGAGGGTCCAGGCAAGGGGCACGAGTGGCTTGGAGGGGGTCAGAACAGTGTCAGGGGGAAAGAATCCTGGGTATACTTAGTAAAGGAAACTGCTGGGACTTGGTGGGTTGATTGCATGTGGTAGAGTGCTGGTTCTCCGGGCTGGGGACACCAGAGGAAGAGTGGGCATGCAATCCATATTTTATTTTATTTATTTTTTTAAGATTCATTTATTTATTCATGAGAGAAAGACATAGAAAGAGAGAGAGGCAGAGACATAGGCAGAGGGAGAAGCAGGCTCCCTGCAGGGAGCCAAATGTGGGACTGGATCCCAGGACCCCAGCATTTCAACCTGAGCCAAAGGCAGATACTCAGCCACTGAGCTGCCCAGGTTTAAAAGTAAAATTTACCCTCCCACCATCCTAATAAATATTTTATTTCAGTGAAATCACATTTTCAGTGCAATCCATATTTTAAATATATTTCCAAAATGGATCAATTACTGATAATAAGAAAAACCAGAGGTTTAGTATCTTAGGCTCTGGTAAACTATGACATTTACATAAATGGATCAATTTATTCCCAAAATGCTTGATAAATCATCACTCCATTCTTTTCACTGGTGCACTTTTCCAGTTTTCTAACAAGATCCATCACAAAATCAATAAAAAAAAAAAAAGTATGTTCTCTTTTTTCAAAGATTTTATCTATCTATCTATCTATCTATCTGAGAGAGAGAGAGGGCAAGTAGTGAAGAGGAGCAAGGGAGAGGGAGAGAATCTCAAGCAGACTCCGTGCAGAGCAGGGAACCCAACCGGGGGCTCAGTCTCAGGACCCTGAGATTCTGGCCAGAGCCACAACCAAGGGTCAGCGCTTAACAGACTGAGCTCCCAGGCGCCCTTATTTTTTCTTTCCCATAGGTTCTTTTCCCAATAGTTTTTTTTTTTTAATCTTTTCCCAATAGTTTTTTTTTAACATTCAGATGAAAACTTCAAACATCATAAAAGCCTCTCTGAATTAAAAAACAAACAAAAAAAACCGACCAGCTGACCTTTTTCGAGGGCACAAGAAAGTAATTTAAGCACGTCGCACATGATCAACCTATGGTGTGCAGATGAGTTTTACTTGATTGGCAGGTTGTTAAAGATACTTTTTAAACTGAGATTCCACTGACAAACCCTAATCCTAATGCCTAGTTCGCTTGGAATGACTGCGGCCATGGGTTTGCCTAGCGGCGATCCATGGGGTTCAGTAGAGCCTGCCTACCACCTTTGTGTAGGGCCTCTGCTCACCATGGCTGCGTGGCCCTCACACCCCTGAGGCCCAAGGTCCTGTGACAGGTATTGTAGCACTTGCACTACAACTTAGTGTACAGGTAAGAAAGATTTCTTTGCACACACGTCTTTATCAAAAGTGGTACACAGATGGCAGAGAGAACCACGTGATTCTAATCAAAAGGCTAGGGGGTTGGGGTGTGTTTGTGTGTGTGATGTGTAGAAACAAACATATGAGCCTGAGTTCCCTGTATGTGTCATCTGCCTTGATGAGACCTGGAAACGAGGCCCAAATTGCAGCCACCGGTCAGACTGTTGGCTAATAGTTTGGATTTTGTTAAGATTGAAAGCAAGGGGACATTTATCCTCACCTCGCCCCTCCCTGCGTACTTATTGGAGCCCTGCTCCTGGGGGATTAAATCCTGGGGTGGGCAGAGTCTTACAAAATCCATTAGAATGATACAAGAGATCGTCAGAAATGCTAATTAATCGTTCACTTGAGACAAAGATTCTTCAGGGCCTTTTCTAGGAAAGGGAGTTTGGACCAGACCATATGATAGAATAAAACAGGACAGCTTAGGTCTCAGGGGGTTTGCAGTGACTTTCTTTCATTTTAAGACACATTCCCCATCATCCCCTAGTCCTGGAGTCCCTTCCTGCCCTCATCCCAGGAGAGGAGGGGTGTGCCTGATTGAGGCAGAAAGGAATTAAAACTATCTGCCGCAGACTCGCGTCCTCATTTACTGTCTGCCCCAAATGGGAGTATCTGCTCCGGGCTGAGCCAGGACCTAGAAACTCTGTCTCATTTGGGGGGTGAAATGCGGCCTGCCCACTTGTCTGCACAGGTGAAGCTTAACTGTCCAACTTACCCAGGACTGGAGCTGACACTTGGATCTCTAGCTGCCTGATTCTCACATGGCTTTCTCATCTGGTCCCAAGCTCAAGAGACAAGGAGAACGCTTCTGCATACTGGGCCCTAAAACCTCAACTCAACCTAAAACCTCAACTCAACTCCATGCTTGAGTCGTCTTTGGCTTGGCCTGGGTGAAAAATGAACAGTAGAAGTGAACGGTCATGCACGAAAAGGAACCTCTTGCCCAGACCCACAAAACAGATGTGTTGTATTTAAGTAAATGTGGAGAATTGGGAAGGTCTCTAAGCAAAGAGCCTTAACTGGCAGATAAGCTACATTGAAATAACTCCTGATAAATCTGGATTTAGTTCCATCTTTGCCTTATTCCAGGTAAAAAAGGATAAAATGTTAAGACAGTGAAATGCTTTCACTTTCAAGCTTCAGCCTTGAAAACCTTGCTTCTTGCCAGAAAGTGTATCTTAACTTTGGTCTTCTTCCTCCTTCCAGGATATATGGTATGTGTTCATAAAATGGAGGCCTATTATAAATGACCTCATCCCTCTCTGTCTTTGTCCTTAAAAAGAAATCCAGGGCAGTTTTTAATTTTTTTGAAAAATAGAAAAGAAAATCATTAAACGTTTCTGAGAGAATCTCAAGAGCCAAGACATAAAATGGCCTGTTTACTGTTTCATTAATTCAAATACATCATGTATATAGAAGTATAATTTTCTCATGTGTGACCAGACTTTATTCCATTTATTTGATATTTACTTATGGGGGGTTGTATGTTCCATCCACGGGTTACAGTCATTATAAAGGCAAGAGACTTTCCTATCTTATTCATAACTGCATCCCCACCATAGCATTGTGCTTTGCTGATATTAGCCAATTAGATAATTTATCTATCAAATGGGTCAATATGTTTTGCTTGGAAATAAGTGTCAAGTATAGAGTTGGCAACTATTAAAGTTTTGGTTATTTGGGGGCACCTGGCTAGCTCAGTCAGTAGAGCATGGGACTCTCTTGATCCCAGGGTGGGGAGTTTAAGCCCCTCATAGAGCTTAAAATTTTGATGAATTAAATGAAACTAGAATGTTATGAAGAACAAACCTAAATTTTGAGATGGAACTCACTTTGAAAAACTATTTGGACCTGGGTGATGTTGTATGGGAGATTTCCAGAAATGTACTCAAATCATCTAGGTTTTAAAATCTCTGTTAATGTTTACTATGATTTACTCTCTGTTTCTTCATTTCATCTCATGCATTACTTCTTTTTGTATTTTCTCCATTTTTTCCTAATTTTTTTCACTTACTCTTTGGATCATCCTATTTTTCTTTGTTTTTTTCTATTGTATTGGTTTATTTTATATTTTTAAAGATTTTATTTATCTATTTGAGAGAGAATGATGAAGAGTGCAAGGGGTTGGGGGAGAGGGAGAAGGAGAAGCAGACTCCCCGCGGACCAGGGAGCTCGAGGTGGGGCTCCATCCCAGGACCCCAGGTTCATGACTTGAGCCAAAGGCTGCTAGCTGCTTAACTGACTGAGCCACCCAGGCGCCCCTCTTTTATTGATTTATGTCTTTATCTGTGTCATTTCTTTTCCTCTTGTTCTCTGAATTTGTTTTGTTGCTCTTGCACTAGTTTCTCAACTTTAATACTTAGCTCAACTTTTTTCAGTCTTTATTATTTTTTATTTAATACTTCAAGACTATAAACTTACCTGTAAGCACTAGTTACATTGCATCCTGTAAGTGTTGGCACGGAATGCAGGTGCACACTGGGAGTTGGGGCTCCTCGGTGGGCACGGACCTGGACATAGCATCCATCTTGGAAAGACCATGGTTGGGTGGCTCCAGTAGGGGCCTGGGCAGTACCTGTACTCCCGGCAGTGCAGGGCTGGGCAGACCATCACTGATGGCCTCACATATTCATGGGCTAACAGTCCATGGTACAGTGGGTAGAAGAAAATGCAAGAGCCTGCTTCTCCCTGCAAAGTCTGTCCACCACCCTGTGCTGGCAAAGGCTGAAGAGAGAGAGACTGGGTGCAGGCAGTGACCAGAGAGCTGGGGTTGGGGGGGGAAACCTGAAGCTGAGAGGCAACACCTGATACCTGCATATCCCTAAAAACAGATCCTCCTGAGCAGATGGAGTCACAGAAGGATTTCATCTGAGAGGGACACGGGAGAGAGGGGCAGGGCAGAGGGTACCCGTTTTTGGTAATGGGGCTGTGAACTGACTTCCTGCCTCAGCAGGTGTCACCCTGCCCCTGTTCTTCATGACTGGGGCAGTGTTGGTAACCTGGGCAGTTCAGTTGGGCTGAGGTTTGGGGAGCCCTTCCTACAAATCCAACCTAAAATCTCTTTGTTCAGCTCTCCTACTGGTTGGTGGGTGAACCAACTGAATCCCTCTCTGCGTAAGACAACGAGTGGTTTCTCTAGTCTATGAATAATCTGACCAAAACAAGGTAAGAGAATGGGCTTCGTGTGATACTGACTCTTTGGGATTCATTGAGGCCTCCTTCCTTGCCTAACACATGAGCAGTTTTTGCAAAGGTTTCAGGTTTGCTCAAAAATCCCCTCCCTCGCCTAGCTCCTAATACCTCCGTATTTAAGTTCTCACAAGCCATCCATGTAGCAGTAGGTTCCAGGTATTTCCCTGGATTAATATTGGACCTCCCATGATATACTCTGCAGTCTACCTATTTGCAAAAGCTACATCTTACCCTTATGATTGAAAGTTATATCCATTTCCTGATTTCCAAGCCTTTGGGATTTTCTGATCCCAAAGGATCAGAAATGATTTTTCTTACTGGTTCTTAGTTTTCTGCTCCTCAGATCCAATGTAGTAAGCACTCCACAACTATATTTAATTATCTGTAAGCACTGATTATCTAACTCATTACAATGTCAACTGCATATTTAGATGGGGAGATTTTTGCATCTCACACCACATACCATCTATTTTTTTTACATTTGTTTTTAAGTTCAATTTGCCAACATACAGTATTAACACCCAGTGCCTATCCCATCACGTGCCCTCCCCAGTGCCCATCACCCAGTTACCTCATCCCCCTTTCCACCTCCCTTCCTGCAACCCTTTGCATCACATGCCTTCTAGAAGACCGTCAGGGCTACTCTGACATTTTGCTGCAGTGCTTTGGCAATGCTCTGAATTTAGTACAGTCATTGTAAACAATCTTAAGGAAACTGCATGAATCCAAGTAGTGTCAACTAACATAGTGGCACCAAATTCCAGGGTTTACCTATAGTGTGAATGTCATAGTAGAAGACTGGTTAACTGATGGCTCTGACACATCAGGCTGAATGAGGCAATGGCCATGGTATGAATCTCTGAAGGATACCAAGGTAAAGGGCTGGTAGTTATTAGAGTAGAATGAACAGAGGGAAGCGCAAGGAAAAGAAAAATGAGATATCTCTTCAAGTCCAAGCCAGCTGCAGGTTTCTCCCAATTGCTGCACTGCTCAGTGCTCACGAAACTGAACAAACTCTAAAAGCTACATATGAAGTTCCCTGGCAGTGTGGACAGTCCTCTTCCTCTCTAGGGCTCAGAGAACTCTTGGAGTTTTTAATTTAAAGCAATGGCATTAGGAGTGCCTAGCTGGCTCAGTTGGTAGAGCGTGTGACCCTTGATCCTGGGGCTCTTGATCCCCACATTGGGTGGGGAGCCTACTTTAAAATAAATAAATAAATGAATAAATAAATACTTAAGATATTGAAAGCAATGACACTAAAATTGCAATTCAGATGAGGATGTGTCATGTTTCCCATCTCACTTTATATTGGTCTAGGTTCCACAGGTGCATTCTCCTGGCTTTCTTTTCACTACACAACATGCAGATTCACTGTCACTTAACTTTGAGAAGTTTCCTCTAGTTAAGCTAGAAGCATGCATTTGTATGAAGACAGCTTTTTCTCAAACAACAAGTCACAGTCAAAGCCTCAGTGTTGGGGCACCTGGGTAGCTCAGCAAGTTAAGCATCAAACTCTTGATTTCAGCTCAGGTCATGATCTCAGGGTCGTAAGATCAAGCTCCGCGTTGGGCTCCACGCTCAGGGTGCAGTCTGCTCGAGATTCTCTCCCTCCCTCTGTCCCTCCCCCCATTCCTCTTCTCTCTCTATCTCAAATAAATCTTTGAAAAAACTCATGATCCTGAGATCAAGTCTCACCCACTGACAACTGAGCCAGCCAAGCAACCCTCTTTGGTGAAATTTCTACTTAAGCCCTTTGCCCATTTTTATTTTATTATTATTTTTTAAAGTAAGCTCTCCTGCCCAATGTGGGGCTTGAACTCATGACCCTCATATTGAGAGTCACATGCTCTAGCAACTGAGCCAGTCTGGTGCCCCCTTTTGCCTATTTTTAAAATGGGGTCCCCCTTTAACCTTTGACAACCTGATTTCTATTGTTACTCCTATTAAAACTGCCCTCTGAAATAATGAAATACCACTGAAATAATGAGTCGTAACAGATCCAGTAGTGTTTTTAAATTCGCCTTCTCCTTGACCCGACTGGAATATTTGATAGTGTCTTCATTAACCACCCCTCCCTTTTGTTAAGATTTATTTATTTGGGGAGGGGAGAATCTTACAAGCAGACTCCTGGCTGAGCATGGAGCCTGACTCGGGGCTCAGTCCCACAACCATTAGATCATGACCTGAGATGAAACCTCGAGTCGGGTGTTTAAGCAACTGAGCCACCGGGATGCCCCTATTAACCCCTTCTTGGGATTAACCCCTTCCCTGGGTTCCTGGGATCGAGTCCCACATTGGGCTCCCTGCAGGGAGCCTGCTTCTCCCTCTGCCTGTGTCTCTGCCACTCTCTCTGTGTCTCTCATGAATAAATAAATAAAATCTTAAAAAAAAAAAACCGTCTTGAAATGTCTTGCTTTGGTGTTCAGGACAGAATATTTTCCTGATTCATTTGAGAACTCTCTTGGATGACAGTCCTCCTCCTGCCGTCCCTGAGTGGTCTAGTCCACGTAGATGAGCCCTATTCCCTCTGCTCTTCTACATTTTATTCCATGGCAAATTATAATATCTTTAAGGAAATATCTAGAAGGAAATTAGATATTTGACAATGTCTTTAAGGGAACGGGGTTTATCAGAATCTGTGAGGGCTGAAGCTGGGGTGGGGGCTGCCCGCCAGGAGATATCCTTGTAGATTAATCAGAAACACAGCCACTGTGAGAAAGGATGCGGCCAGGCAGTGAGGGAGCCAGAAGGAAGTGCCCCCCACAGCCCCTACTCCCATCTGCTTCCCCCCTTGATCTCACACTGCTGCCTCCCACTGCTCGAAGCCAGAGGGGAGGAGAGGCTGGGTAAAGCCGTCCTTGGGGTCAGCAAAGGGCAGGGCATGAATCTGTGAGCAAATGGAGAGTATGTATGTTGTTTCCTTCACGTTCAGAGTCTGAAATAGATGTCACCGTCGTAGTGTCTGCATCACTGCCCGGGCTCTTGGGGGAACTCAGGATACACTACGAGCCTCAGTCAAGGATCTCCTCTGCTCATAAATTTTCTGTCCCTTATTTGGCATTAATTATCTCACTGGTTGGAACAGATGGCTGTTAAGATCCTCTGTACGTGTGACATTCTATGGCTTTATGGTTCTCGACACTGCGTCATGATTTTCTTGAAATCCTCAAGTATGCATTTGTGTCTTGAATGAGCTTATAAGCATTTTAGGGCAGTCTGTTCTCCATACTCCTTCAAATCCTCTCCATGCTTCTCAATGTTCTATTGACTTAGAGACTTTGGAAGCAGATGTTTGTAAAATGAACAAATGAATGATTCAGACATGGTCCTAAAACTCGTCTAAGTTCCTTGTCTAAATTCCAGATTTTTGGGATACTTGGGGGGCTCAGGGGTTGAGGATCTGCCTTCGGCTTAGGGCATGACCCCGGGGTCCTGGGATCGAGTCTTGCATCGGGCTCCCCACAAGGAGCCTGCTTTTCCCTCTGCCTGTGTCTCTGCCTCTCTCTGTGTGTCTCTTGTGAACAAATAAATAAACTCTTAAGAAAAAAAAGAAATTCCAGATTTCTTTCTGACAACAGATAGTCAACACGTTTCACCACTACGCGGCAGCATCCACAGTGATAATTTCCAAAATGGCCCAATTTCAGCGAGCCTGTCACTGAGACTTCAATGGTCATAACAGGAGTATGACAAGGCAACCTGTTAGTCAAACTATTCTCTTTCTGGTGAAAAATTACCGATGAATCATTGTCTGTGCAGATAATATCTAACAAATAGAGTTAAAAACCAAAAGTGTCTGTTTCACAAATATTTATGTTCATGCATTTTCCTATGAATTTTAATATTCTCTTTTGTTTTAACTGAAGTTCAGTTTTCTTATCATGAAAGTCTTATATTCTTAGCATAAAATAGGCCAAAGGAGACAAAATCTCTGATAGCTCTTCCTGTTGTTTTTTTTTCCTCGGTGAATGTTTCATTTAGCTTTCTTCTTTTACAAATTGACCTTTACATTTTTATTGCTACAAAATAATTCATGTTTATAAAAATAAAAACAATCAAAGCATATATAGTAAAAAGTTAAAGATGTCATCGTCTCCCAGGTCCTGCGGCTATTCCCAGGGTTAACCATTGTTTACATAGTGATGCATATTCTTCCAGACAATTATTTTTTGCAGATTTAATTAGTTTTTTTTAAGTTTAGGCATATTTTATTGAAATTACAATACAAATAATATTTCCTATCTGTGTCTCTCACTCCATCCCCCTTTTAAATGAAATTGCAGAGACATAATCATTGTTACCAGTTTGATACAGATTCTCCTTCTCAACATGGAAGTATTTGTAAATAGGTGAGGACCTTTGTGGTTGTTAGAGTAATTAGGAAGTTCTGTGGCCCTCAGGGGCAGAGTGCTCAGATGTTCAGACCTCTGAAAAGGCTAGACAGGTCCCCCAAGATAAAACATTATTTCACTTGGAATACCACCCCCCTTAGAAGCCCTGAAGATCTCTTCCATACCGAGTATAAACACATCCACTTAGCGTTTCTTCATTCAACAGAAAAGCTGTAAGAATTGTACATTGAAACACTTACCTACCCCCTACGTTCTACTATTAGTGTGTTACCTTCATTGTTTTTCCACATATCTATTCAAATATGGGCCAATATCTATGCCAGTTACCATTCAACTATCCATCTTTAAAAAAAAATAAGTATTTCAAAATAAGTTGCAGAGATCAGTACACATCATCCATTACATTCACTTTTACATTACAACCATTGTTTACATTACATTGTTTACATTGTTTACATTGTTTACATTACAAACACTTCACCATTACATTGCCTTTTATCTTTTTTTAATTGAAATTTGGTTGACACATTATGTTACATTAATAAATTGCCTTTCAAAAATGTCTTGTACATGTTGGTCTACATCTTGCTCTATAAATCTATCATCATTCATTCAACACGTCAATATTTTTCATCGAGGCTCAACTATGTACCAGATAACTTTGCTAGGCCCTACGTTTATACTGATAAGCAAAGCAAACGCAGTCTCTGAATTGTGGAGCTTACTCTAACAGAAATTTTGAAACTCTTTCCATAGTAGTAGTAGTGACACGTTCAATGCAATCCCTATCAAAATACCATGGACTTTCTTCAGAGAGTTGGAACAAATCATCTTAAGGGTTTGTGTGGAATCAGAAAAGACCCCAAATAGCCAGGGGAATATTGAAAAAGAAAACCAGAGCCAGGGGCATCACAATGCCAGATTTCAAATTGTACTATAAGCTGTAATCATTAAGACAGTGTGGCACTGGCACAAAAACAGACACATAGATCAATGCAACAGAATAGAGAACCCAGAAATGGGCCTTCAACTCTATGGTCAACTAATATTCGACAAAGCAGGAAAGACTACCTCCTGGAAAAAGGACAATCCCTTCAATAAATGGTGCTGGGAAAGTCGGACAGCCACGTGCAGAAGAATGAAATGACCATTCTCTTACACCATACACAAAGATAAAATGGATGAAAGATCTAAATGTGAGACAAGAATCCATCAACGTCCTAGAGGAGAACACAGGCAACACCCTTTTTGAACTTGGCCACAGCAACTTCTTGCAAGATACATCTTTGAAGGCAAGGGAAACAAAAGCAAAAATGAACTATTGGGATTTCATCAAGATTAAAAGCTTCTGCACAGCAAAAGAAACAGTCAACAGAACTAAATGACAACCTACAGAATGGGAGAAGATACTTGCAAATGACACATCAGATAAAGGGCTAGTATCCAAGATCTATAAAGAACTCATTAAACTCAACAGCCAAGAAACAAACAATCCAATCATGAAATGGGCAAAAGACATGAACAGAAATTTCACCAAAGAAGACATACACATGGCCAAGCACCTGAGAAAATGTTCCGCATCACTCGCCATCACGAAAATACAAATCAAAACCACAATGAGATACCACCTCACACCAATGAGAATGGTGAAAATTAACAAGACAGGAAGCAACAAATGTTGGAAAAGATGTGGAGAAAGGGGAACCCTCTTGCACTGTTGGTGGGAATGTGAACTGTGCAGCCACTCTGGAAAACTGTGGAGGTTCCTCAAAGAGTTAAAAATAGAACTGCCTTATGACCCAACAATTGCACTGCTGGGGATTCACCCCAAAGATACAGATGCAGTGAAAGACTGGGACACCTGCACCCCAATGTTTATAGCAGCAATGTCCACAATAGCCAAACTGTGGAAGGAGCCTCGGTGTCCATCGAAAAGCGAATGGATAAAGAAGATGTGGTTTATGTATACAATGGAGTATTACTCAGCCATTAGAAGAAATGGGTAGGAAATATCAGAAAGGGATACAGAACATGAAGACTCCTAACTCTGGGAAAAGAACTAGGGGTGGTGGAAGGGGAGGAGGGCAGAGGGTGGGGGTGAATGGGTGATGGGCACTGAGGGGGGCACTTGATGGGATGAGCACTGGGTGTTATTCTGTATGTTGGCAAATTGAACACCAATAAAAAATAAATTTGTTATTAAAAAAAAGAAAAAGAAACGACAAATACCCACCATTTGCTTCAATGTGAATGGAACTGAAGGGTATTATGCTGAGTGAAGTAAGTCAATCAGAGAAGGACAAACATTATATGGTTTCATTCATAGGAGGAATATAAAAAATAGTGAAAGGGATTATAGGGGAAAGGAGAGAAAATGAGTGGGAAAAATCAGAGAGAGTGACAAAACATGAGAGACTTCTAACTCTGGGAAATGAACAAGGGGCAGTGGAAGTGGGGGGGTGGATGGGGTGACTGGGTGATGGGCACTGAAGTGGGCACTTGATGAGATGAGCACTGGGTGTTGTATGTTGGCAAATCGAACTCCAATAAAAAATATACAAAAAGAAAAGAACATAGTAGTAGTAGTGATAATAATATGTAGTAGTATAACAATAATGCGTAACAACAACATAACAAAATAATTATCATTATCAGTAACAATCAAATCTAATATTTGTTGTGCCTACTATGTTCTTGACATTGCTTTAAATATTTTAAATATATTAACTAGCTGAACCCTGTAAAGTAAGAACAATTATAATCTTCACTTTGCAGATGCTGGGACTGAGAAACAGAGAAATTAAGTTCTGGCCAGGATCACAGAGCCAGAAAATGACAGAGCTGGAGCATGAGCCCAGGCAGACTAACTCCAGGGTCCGTAGGCTACACCACTATACCACTGCCTCTCTCCTGTGTCTTCACCATGTTGATAGTATATGATCTACCCCATTCTTTTTACAGGTGCATAATATTCCACAGATAAATTTAATGTAATATATTCAATGAGTCCTTTACTTTCAAAATAATTTTTGACTATTAAATGACACAGCGAATATCCTTATTCTTAAATTTGTGTGTATCTGTATGAATATTTCTGACAAATATGTTCTAGAAGTAGACTGGCTGAGTCAAAAGGTATGCATATTTTAATAGATATTGGCTAACTACCATGAAAAAAATGCTACACCAATCAATACCCCTCAACAGAATATCAGGATCAGATTTCTTACATCTCTCATAACACTCTTTCTTTTTTTTTTAAGTTTTACATGTCCGGTGAAAGAACATTTCATTGCATTTGTTATAAAATAATTTTGTTATAAAATAATATATAAAACCATTTCTCATGTATTCATTTTTAAAATTATTTAACAAATACTCGTTGAGAACCTGCAACGTTCCAATCCCTGTGTTAGGCCAGAAGGACAATCCAAAAGCAATAAGGCAAAATTCCCTCATGGGCACATAATCACCAAGGGCAGGCAGGCAATAAAGAAATGTACAAGTTAATATATAATGCAGTGTTAGGTGGTGATAAATGTGATGAAGAAAAATAGAGCACAATAAGGAACTAGAGAACGATGGCATTAAGGGGTTAGCATCATTTGGAAAGGGCTGCAGGGAGGTGACTTTTAAGCACAGATGTGAACAAAGTGAAAGCAGCCCCATGAAAATCTGGAGAAAGGCCATTTTAGGCAGCAGGTGCAAAAGCCCTGAGGTGGGAACTTGGTGCCTCTGAGAAACCTCACTGGTTTTTTAATTTGTGCTTCTGTAGTTACGGTGGGGAAGGAGCAAACCCCTCCCTTCTGGCACCTAGCCTATAAAATATATACAAGTGTGGCCGGTTCGTAGACTTGCAAACTGCCTGCAATTGCTCAGTGTTAGTCTGTGACTTTAGTATGTGCAATGCTTTTGAATTAACGGTCAGGGCGTTTTTCTTTTTCTTTTTTTAAGTCAGGCCTATTGAAGTATAATATAATAAAACTCACTCTTTTAAAATGTGCAGTTCAGTGGATTTTGACAAAGTGTGCATTTGCGTGGCCATCAGCGCAATTAGGATGGAAGATGCTCCATCGCCCGGAAGAGTTCCCTCGGGCCCCTTTGAGGTCAGCTCCTGCTTGTACCTCCAGCCTGTGGACATCACCCATCTGCTTTTTTGTACCTGTAGTCTTACCTTTTCTAAGTTGTCCTATAAATGGATTCCGATGGTAAATATTTGTGTGTGTGTGTCTTTGTGTGCTTTTAAGGTCCTTGCATGTTGCTTCGTCTCTCGGTAGTTATGCTTCTTGCTAAGTAGCTTTCCACTGTGTGCTTGTACCACAAGTTGTTTCTCCACTCACCAGTTTGTGAACATTCACGTACATGTGTTTTACAAATGTTACCTTCGAGTGTGTGGCTTGTCTTTTCATTTCCTAACGGGGTCTCACAAAAAGGAAAAGTTTTGGTGAAGCCCAATTTTTTTTGGCTTTTTTTTTTTTAATTTTTTTTTTTCTTTCGTGGTTCCTATTTCTGTGTCTGTCTTAAGAAACCTTTGCCCACCCAGGGTTCTCTCAACCTCCATACTCATTAACATTCTGTGAGGGGTAATTTTGTTGTGTCTGAGGGGCACCCTGTGTGTTGTGCAAGGCTTACCAGCATTCCTGGCCTCTGCTCATTAGATGCTAGTAGCAACTCCCCATCCAGAGTTGTAATGACCTGGACGCCGGAGGGGGGGGGGGGCAGCGGAGGCGGTGGTGGGGTTCAGCGGTCTGCCTTGGCCTCAGGGTGTGACCTCCAGGGCCCAGGATCCAGTCCCACATCAGGCTTCCCCGCAGGGAGCCTGCTTCTCCCTCTGCCTATGTCTCTGCCTCTCTCTGTGTCTCTCATGAATAAATAAATAAAATCTTTAAAAAACAACAGTAACACAAAGTTGTAATTACCAAAAATGTCTCCAGACATTGCCAAGTGTTTGGCAATTAAAAGCTATTGGTCACTTCCAAAATCATAAATATTTTCTAGAAATATTTTTCATTTTAGCTCTTATTTTTAAGTCTGTGATAATTCTGAGCTAAGTTTTGTATATGGTGTAAAGCACAGTTTCTTCTCTCTTATTTTTGAGGGACAGTGTGTATCAGTACAGCACATTTTGCAGAAAAGACTTTGCTTTGTTCATTGAACTGACATCTTTTCAAAAATCAACTTTTACATGTGGGTCTATTTCTGGATTCTCTCATCAATTCCAACAAAATTCTTCATGTCTTTTCCTGACACTGATACCACTCTACCTTGATTACTGTATCTTTATACAAAGTCTTGAAATTTGATGATTTGAGTCTCCCAGTATTTTTTTCTTTTAAAAACTGTTTTGACTGTTTCCATCTTTTGATTTTCCATAAATTTTATCAATCTGTTGGTTCCTACAAAAAAAAAAAAATCATTGAGATTTTGGTTGAGATTGCATTAAATCCTTAAATCCATTTGGGGAGAATTATACCTGGATACTCGTGAATCTTCCAATTCACACACATGATATTTTTCCCCAGTTATACAGACTTGTTTTGAGTTATATACATGTTATACAATTTCCATCTTCTCCATTCTTTTTTTTTTTAAAAAAAGATTTTATTCATTTATTCATGAGAGGCACAGAGAGAGAGAGAGAGAGAGAGAGGCAGAGACACAGGCAGAGGGAGAAGCAGGCTCCATGCAGGGAGCCCGATGTGGGACTCCATCCTGGGTCTCGAGGATCACACCCTGGGCCGAAGGCGGCGCTAAACCGCGCTGAGCCACCCGGGCTGCCCGTCCATTCTTTTTGACTCTTGGATCTTTTTTCTGTAATATATTCTTCCTAAAATATATTCTTTAGATATTGGTGTAGAGAGAAGGTCTATTGGTAGTAAAGATTCTCAGTTATTGTTTATCTGAAACATCTCAGATGTGCCCTCATTCTTGGAAGGTAGTTTTCTGTGAAGACTTTGGCTCTATAATTCCACACACATCTAGTTTCCATCATTGTTGAAACATCAGTAGTTAATTACAGGTGATCTGTCTTGTCTCTCTGGCTGCTTTTAGGTTGTTTCCTTCTTTATTGGTGTTCTGCAAGTCCATTGCTGACTATGACATCTCGAAGGCATTTAGTATTCTCATGCAGCAACATAGCAAGTTCTTCTGTGTATTCATGTCTCTTCTTTATTTTTTTAAAGATTTATTTATTTATTTATTTATTTATTTATTTATTTATTTATTATAGACACACACACACACACACACACACACAGGCAGAGACACAGAGGGAGAAGCAGGCTCCATGCTGGGAGCCCACCGCGGGACTCAATCCTGGGACTCCAGGATTGCGCCCTGGGCCAAAGGCAAGCGCCAAACTGCCGAGCCACCCAGGCATCCCCTATTTCTCTTCTTTAAAGAATTAGTTATCTTGAAATTTTATACAAATCCAGCACCCAAACTACTCTAGCTATTGTGTCATTGTGTCAGCTGTTTCCCTTATGAAGGTTAATACTTTTGAAGTGTTATCTTCTACTATGCTCAATGTAGTCAACTTGTAACCAAGTTGACCTCCTCAAGGAACTCTAACACCAATTAAAACCTTACTCTGACATATGATACATCATATAACATAAAAGAAAATCTAGATTCTAAGAACAAATATTTGCAAGTCATATGTTAAATGTGTCCTACACCTATTATTAAATTAAAGCCTACCATACAGAGAAAAAAATGTCCTATTGCGATGCTTTAGGTCTCCAAATATCAGTATCAACTCAACCCCTGTATTTGGTAGTCCTCGAATACCTTTCAGAATTCCTCTTTCTCCAGGACACAGTCACCATGGTAGACAGCCATATGTCTCCTTGAGGAAGGACTGTGATGGAGTTTCCAGGTTCCTCTGCCTCGTGACCCAGTCACCTCTCCAGTCACCCTGTATGAAATCTGAAAACAGACTCAGGCTCAAGTACAGAGCAAGAGATCCTGACCTCCTATGGGGTGACAACCCAATTTTATCAGATACAGTTTCTTGATCAGTAAGCACAGGGATTGACACATAGTAAGCCCTCAAAACATATTTGGTATATGAATGAATGATGCTTGGGATTTCCCGGATATAAAGGTTCAGGGTGATATACATAACCTCAATTAATCAATTGATTACTGAAACTTTAAACTTTCATTAAGTATCCTATTTGACTTACAGGGAGAAAACAGAAAACTGCTCAAGCGAACAGTCTCTGGAATCAATCAGTGTAGACTCAATAACTGGTCCCCTCTTACTATCTTTAAGCCTTGTTTTCTCACCTGTAAAATAGGTATAATAATAACCCTCTGTTTTTCTAAGGCTGCTGTGAAGATTAAATGAGATAATTCACATAAAGCTCATCATAGAAGTATGAGGCTAAACATTTCAACACCACAACCCATTATAGTAGGTCCTTTTCATTTTTAATCGATCTAAACATTCTCACTAATCTCCACTCCGCTCAGCTGAAGGGAGAAGGGAAGCCATAAAATGGGATGCTGTGAGAGTCACACTTACTAGGGAAAGGTATCTTGGTGGGTGTCTTTGTGTGTGCTTTTTGAAACTGTCTCTTGCTGGGTAAATACCCGAGAATCCAATCTGTGACTCCACATTGCAGCCAGTTCATCATCCTCCCCTGTCTTACTCTTCAAGGTGTCTGGGTTCCACAGGAGAAGCCACGTGCCCTCCTGGCGAGAAGAGGGAGTTCTTATATCCAAAAGTGCCTCTTTATCTGTTAGGTTTTGAAACCGTTGCAGGCCTCAGGCACCCTCCTCAACTTAGTACTAATGTCCCAGAAATGCCTGTCATGGGGACCTTGGGGACACTTACTGCTGGAATGGGCGGGATTGAGACTATTGGCCTACACTCCTGGCCAGGCTGGGGCCCAGTGATCCACAAATGCTGCCTTGGCCTCTTGGCCCTAACTTAGAGAACTCGGTGTTATCTCTACCAGACTGGTGGCAGAAGCTGCCAAGTCACTTCCTGCTCCACCTCCTTCCTCATGTGACCCCAAAGTAGGATGCCACTGATTATCTGCCACTCCTGAAAGTATATGTGAGAGGGGGAATTTGGCTCCATCCAAGCCCTCAAGGGAGAGGCTCCTTCTTGTGTCTCCAGCTCCTTGCTTAGCTGTAGCCACTCTGAGTAGGCCTGGGGCACACTACTGAGCTCCATTTTCTCTTCTCAAAACAATAGCCAGGCTCCCTTTGCATTTGATTTATCTCACTACAAATGGTGGTTTCCTTCTTGTTAAAGAACAAAAATTAACCTGAGTAAATCTGAAGATTAAGTAGCTTTATTAAGTGATTCATGAATGGGGAACCATCCCATGTAGCAAGGAGAGGGGAGTCCAAGGAGCCATACAAAATGGAACGGTTTGTTTTTTGTTTTTCTTTTTAAATATTTTATTTATTTATTCATGAGAGACACAGAGAGAGAGGCACTGACACAGGCAGCGGGAGAAGCAGACTCCCTGTGGGGACCCCAATGTGAGACTCCATCCCGGGACCTTGGGACCACTCCCTGAGCTTAAGGCAGATAGATGCTCCACCACTGAGCCAGCATCCCAAAATGGAAGACTTTTATAGAAGGGAGGGTGGGATAAGAAAGATATTAGCAAAAGAAAAGAAGGATTGTTTCAAGCAAGGTCTCACCTTCCATCAGGGGAAAGGGCAGGGGTCATATTAAGTAGATTACTTCAGTCTTCCTTTTGAGAATGAAGAGGGCCTATGTGCAAGTTACCTAATGGATGATATCAGAAAATTCCTGACTGACTAGTTATTTCTGGGAGAGATTGAAACACTATTCCATTAGGTGTTAAGCCCCAGTTTGATTATTTAGCCTAAGTGACACAATCTTGGGCCTGTGATTTTTCTTTTCAACACTTTTCTAATCAACTACTGATAAAGGATAGTTGAGAAAAAGGCAGGCAGGGACTAGGGGCCACCCTACCCTAAGAGGAAGCCACCCTTAAAAGGATTTTATACCACCCTGGAGGGAACCCTCCACCCTCTCCTATGCGATAGATGACAAAAACCAGATTGGATGACATGCACGCAGAGAGTTAATCAGATGGAAACAGCCCGCCAACAAGCCTATAAGAACCCCTAGACTTAGAAACTCTGGCGGCAACCCTCTTGGGTCCCTCACCTCTTCGGGAGCTTTGTACTGTCACATTACTATCATCCAATACACTTCCCTTTTCTGCCCACCCCTTGGCTTGGTCTACTTCCTTCATCCTTCAAAGCAGCGTGGCCAAGAACTTTAGGCACTGAAGGAAGAGAAATCTGGTGACGCTATAGCACCTTGGAGTTTCAGCAGGGAGCTTGAGCTATGTGCCACAGAGGGGTTTTGGTGTCTAATCTCTTCCCCCACAGTCCACAACCTGCAGCACTAGACCACAGGAAGGCCGCCCTGAGAAAGAAGGTATTCTTTCTTCTTTTTCTTTTCTTTTTTTTAAGATTTTATTTATTTATTTATGAGAGACACAGAAAGAGGCAAAGACACAGGCTGAGGGAGAAGCAGGCTCCCTATGGGGAGCCCGATGAGGGACTGGATCCCAGGACCCCAGGATCACGACCTGAGCCAAAGGCAGATGTTCAACCACTGAGCCCCACCCAGGCACCCCTGAGTACCTTCTTTCTGAAGATTCAGCACCAGAATATGCCACCCCATAGGGATTATTTTGAGCTAAAATCCATTGAGAAACAGCAGATAGGGTAAAACCTCCAACAAAGCAGTGTAGATTTTCCTTTTGTAAAGAAATGTACATTTATAAAGGGAATTTCCATTTGTAAAAGGAACCAGAACAAGAAAGACTCTTACCAACCATTCATTATATCTGCCTAACAAATCTGACTCAACAACCCTCCTTTACCATGCTTCATCAGGTCATCTTCCCATAATACACGGTTTTCCTCACCTCCTCCCACCCAAAAGGCCCAAACGCTGGTTCCTTTGTTTAGCCTAACATGGTATATAAACCCATAGTCTAAGTACCAGCTTGGCATGTTCATCCGTGAGTGCTCCCATGCATGTGATGAACATGTTCACAAACTTGTTGGTTTGTCTCTTATTAATCTGTCTTTTGCCAGTCTCATGTACAAGGCCCCAACCAGAGAACCTAAAATGGGAAGAGGAAAACGTGTTATTTTTCCTCCCTTATATTCCTTAATCTAAAGCTAGTTCTTCTCCCCTTCTCTGAGCCAACAAAACACCCTTAGCCTTGAAGTTAAGAACCTTTGTAAGAGAAGGAAACAGACTCCAGAGGAAAAAAAAGCTATTTTGGGGAGGTACTTCTGTAAGATTAGACCAGTTACATCATCCTTTAACTAGAAAATATGGGTGTTCACCCGCCTCACTCCTGCCTACCTTTTTTAGATTAATTATAGAAAATCAAGAAGCTATACCTTTTTATACAGTTGGGATATAAAGTTTAAAATTTTAACCGTAAACATTAGAGCTCAATATTAGTGAGGATAATAATGGTGATAATGATGGCAATAACTGAAGAAAGGTGTTAGGATTCAAAGCCAATGCCCAAGAAAAAATTCTTGAGTCTTCTTTGGTGCAAAAATGTGGTTTTATTAAAGCATGAACATAGGACCTGAGGATAGAATGAATGCCCCGGGATCTTGAGGAGGGGCCCAGTATAGCCTTTCACATTGGGAGGAGGGAGTTAGGGAGAGCCTAAATCTGTAAGGAATTTTGAAAGCAAGATTTCTAGGACCTTGAAGGGGCTAGCTGTTGTTGGGAAGGGGCCACTTATTATTGTCTAATAAACCCTGAGTCCTGAGACCCTTCAGATGTATGTATATCATGTGCTTGGGGGAAGATCGCCAACATGTCTCTTGTAGAGATAGAAATAAAGGAAGTTTCCAAAGGAAGTTTCCTATGTCAAAGCAGACTTACCAGGTCCTGGGGGTTGGGCTAAGATCGCCTTTGCCCTCAGCAAGGTACTAACATTGAGGTAGCTGAGTCCCTGGAGGAAGGTCACTCCCTATTACAAGGACTGGCCAATAGGCTGTAGACAGTAAGGAAATCAATAATTTTTTTTCTGCCTTTGTTTTCCACATCAGTAATAATGATAGAGTTAAGCAGAAACACAGAAGACTGGATTGACAGGAATCAGAGTGTGAGAGAGTACGCAGACAGCATGTGATCATGGGTGGGGAGTCAGTATGTGTTGAGCCGACGATCATGAGCAGGGAAGGGGACACAGAGGATGCAGTCTTCTAGACACTCCAGTGCTATCAGGGCTTTTTTGGTCTGGTGTTTGGAATGTTCTGGTCATTGCAAAACGTCTTTATCAATGTCTCAAGAAAGTGTGGTATTGAGCACAATGGGTTTTAGGTAGAGCATGAGTTAAGCAGTCTTGCCTGTTTATAGTTTTAACTGTTGGGGTTCAGAGTTGAGCAAGAGGGCTTACCAATATTCCCTGGTACTCCTCTGCCTCTCCCTCCACCACCCTGTTTCACCACTTACTTCCTCTGCTAGGAAGTCTTCAGATTCTCCCTTGGATAGGATTCTGTCCTAACCTATACTAATGAGCATCTCCCCGTTTTGTATTTGTGTAATTCTTTACCTATCATCTTGGAACAGAAGTCTGAACCTACTGCTTTTACTCCTCAGTCCAATGCAATCCAACTTTTATTCATACCACTGTCGTGAAAAATTTTTAATCGTCAATCATTATCTGCCCAAGCCAATCTCTTCTCTTCTCATGCTGGCTTTCAACTGCAGAATATACTCCCTTGATGTTCTCACATATTCTGGTGATGTACCACCCCCGTCTACTGACGCCTCACAACTGCCTATAAGTTGTCTCCACCTAGGTCTCCTGCAAGCATCTAATTCATTAAACTGTTATGTATCTAAAACTGAACTCATAATCCTCTGTACTTCTTATGTTCCCTGGATCAAGTGAGGATCAGTAAACCAAGCCTCTCTAGCAGGAAGCCAGCCCCATTTCATCTTCAATTCTTCTCTCTTATTCCATTCATCCAATTGTCCATCAACTCCCTTTTCTCCATCCATAATCCACTGCCTTACACTCACTTTTTGCATTTCTTAGAAAGGCCCAACTGTCATTAATCCTAGGTGCTATCTCTGGTCCATGCACCCAAAGCCTGTTGGAGTTTTCACCAGAGAAAACAGATCTGATAATGATACCACCTTACTTGTGAACTTACACCATTCTCCTCAAAGGTTGCTTCCAGGTTGTGTCCAACACCTCAGCATATTGATGGAAGGCCCTTAACAATGTCATCACCACAATCTCCCCAGGCTCATCTTCATGTGTTCCAGTCACCACAGTGAACCTCATCTCCTCCCCTAAGCAAACCAAGTTCATTTGAACCCTGTGACTCAGACTTCAGGCATGGAGTGTTCTCTTTATCCTTCATCCCAAAGCACAACATCTGAGAAATTGTGTATCCTCAGATCAATGTGTGTTGAATGAATTAAGCACAAATCATGGATGGTTGGTTCTTCAATAAGATTTTAATTATTAAGTAAGTAAAATGATTATAAAAGAAATGCCTCCTTCAAAGAAATTACTTTTTTTTTTTTCAGATGGGGAGGCAAATAATTGCCTGGTGTTCTGATGTTTCTGTCATTATTCTAGTCTTCTACATATCTTGTCTAATTTATGCCAGACTATCAAGAGAAGAGCAGCTGACAAAACCTTCCCCACCCTTCTGTAATATCCTCACTGGGTAGAGAAATGTATTCATGAGATCATTAGAAACATGAACATCAAACCTGTTTTTCCATAGATAACGGTCACTAATGCATGAACTACACATCATGATAAACCCCTACATAAGACTGTTGCCATAAATAGAGACTTAAGATTAGTTAAACTGAGAAAGTCAGATCATATAAGTTCCTATATTTGCAAGTTAATTTAGAAAGTAGCATAAGGGGAAGGAGGAAAAAAAAAAACTCTTAAAATTTACAAGAAATACTCTCACTTGTCAAAATGGAAATTCCCAAATTTCTCAAATGTATTCTTTCTTCTTTATGTCCGGTAGCATAAGAACATCTGCCAGAAAATATTATGAAACTGAAGAAGTATCTGGTACCATTGCCCAAATGTGTAGTAACTTGTCATGATCAGTTTATCTTCACTAACAAGTATCACTCCCACGATGGGCTCTGGTTTCTTTCCCTTTGAGTAACTGAAATTTCTAAACCTTTGCTGCATCTTTGATTTCTGTGCTCAGTGATATGGGATCAATACTGCCTCTTAAGAGATGTGAATATGCTGATGGTTTATACCATTGTATAAAGAATGAGTTCTCTAGGTAATACTAGTAACCTAGTAGTAAGCATTTACCTACATATTTTTTTTAATAAACATTTATTAGCCACGTATTTTCTGCCAGTGCTTGGCAATGGAGATACAGGTATCTCCTGCTCACAAAGAGTTTAGAGTCTAGTGGGTAGGCTGACAAGTTAACACTATGAGCATATAATAGAATATAGAGGAGGAATAGCCCAGGATGCTCTGGGGCACAGAAGTGTGCCACAGAAGTCGGACATTGGGAGTGTTAGGGAAGACTTCCTAAAGCAGATCATTGCTGATGTGAATGCATCCACCAGATATTAAGCTACCTATGTCAAGCTGCTCCAAGCCCGGGACTATAGCAGAGAAAATAAAGCAGAAAGTCCTGTCCTGGTGGAATTTACATGTTGGGAGAATACCCTGAAGTAAGTTTTCCAGATGAATAATCTAAAAAAAAAAAAAAAAAAAAGGACGATATGTCTTTAAAGGATAATTATGTATAAGTGAGTATAGTTAAGGCACCAGAAAAATCTGGCTCACTTTGTAATCTCTGTCCTGTTCAAAACGTGCTGAGAATGTGTTGACATTTCCTGCCTTTGTCCACAGAGAGGTAACTGCTTTCTACACCTGAGAACAGGGCTCAAATCCATTCACAACTCCACGGTCCCTGCCACAATGAATACACACACAGGGTGGGCCGTTCAACAATGACCAGCATCCTGCATCATGACATCCCCATGGAACAATGTTCCTTTGCCAGATGCAGAAAGACAACGAAGGGATTCCACCTAACCTCAACTCCCAACTCCCATATTTTAAGTTTTCATAAAAAGGAGAGAACTTGCACACATTGCATTTATTTTTTTAAATTTTTTTTTATTATTTATTCATGATAGAGAGAGAGAGAGAGGCAGAGACACAGGCAGAGGGAGAAGCAGGCTCCATGCACCGGGAGCCCGACATGGGACTCAATCCCGGGTCTCCAGGATCGCGCCCTGGGCCAAAGGCAGGCGCCAAACCGCTGCGCCACCCAGGGATCCCACACATTGCATTTAAAAGAGATGGTCCACATTCGTATGTATGTTTTTTTGTTTTTTTTTTTTTCAGAGCTATGGTGACACACAAAGAAATTTACTTGACTTTATCAAAGGACTTTTGGAAGAAGATGGTGACATGCTACTTGGGTGGGAAGATCCCTGTGACCCTGCCATTCATTGAAAAAACATACTATTTTAATTCTAAGTATATTGAGGGATCCCTGGGTGGCGCAGCGATTTGGCGCCTGCCTTTGGCCCAGGGCGCGATCCTGGAGACCCGGGATCGAATCCCACGTCAGGCTCCCGGTGCATGGAGCCTGCTTCTCCCTCTGCCTGTGTCTCTGCCTCTCTCTCTCTCTCTCTCTGTGTGACTATCATAAATAAAAAAAATAAAAAAAAAATTAAAAAAAAAATTCTAAGTATATTGAATTGTAATAACCTCTATTCACATGAGTTCCCCTGTATGTGTATGTTGTTCAGAACAGTGTTTGCTAACCTCTGCCTGACTCTGCAACTGTGTCATGTCAACCCAGTTCAGATGAGTTAGAGAAGGCAGGAGACTCAAGGGAATTCGATGTATGTACTAGGTGTGGTACTGTGAACTTCTGTGGGAGAGAGACCCAGAAATCCTAAAGGCTTAAGTTTCTCATTTATATGAAGACCCAAAGGAGGATTTCCTAATGGTGGTGGTGGTGGGGACTGGGTGGAGTCCATTGCTTCACAAAGTTGTTCCGGGACCTGGGTTGACAGTCTCCCCATAACATGTAGCTTCCAGGGTCATCATGGGCGCTGGTGTCCGGCCAGCTGACAGGGGAGGAGAGAAAGTAGAGAAGGCTTACCGGCTGTTTCACCACCTGCCCTGCAGAGTGACTCACATGGTCCCTGGGCTAGCACTAGTATGACCCCACCAGGAGGAAGTAAAGTAAGTCCCTGTCTGAGAAGTTCCTTCCCTGCAAGAGCTCACAATGGAAAAGGAGCAGGAATCTTCATTCCAGGTGTATGTCTAATCATTTCTGCCACAATGCCATGCTTTCTGTTTCTACAATATCATTTAGAAAAGTACTGTGGTCATTATAAGGTGACTCGTGAAATATGAGATTTTAAATATGAGATCTTAACATTGAGCTAGTGCTGAATAAGCTCCTGATACTTTTAAAAGTAAACTTATTTTGAAATAATTTGATTTATAGAAAAGTTGCAAAGATGTCACAGAAATGGAGATAACATGACCCAGTTGCCCCTAACGGTAAGGTCTCACATTAGCACCAGCAAAGCTACAGGCTTTGTCTAGACATCACCAGTTTTTCCCATAAGGCTCCACTGAGGTTTTCTGTTCCAGGATCCATTTGGGATACCATACTGCACTTAGTTATCATGTCTCCTTTGTCCTCTTAAATCTGTTGACAGTTTTTCAACCTCTTATTGGTTTTGATGACCTTGATGCTTTAAAAGTACTCATGAGGTATTTTATAGAATGGCCTTCAATGATTAGACCACAGTGCAGGTATAGGTTTTGGGGAAAATACCACAGAGGTGCTGTACCTTCTTATTACATTGTATTATTGTATCTTATTTTATGAATATATAGAGTATTAATTTATCACTGGTGATATTAACCTTTAATCTGGTTAAGGTGGCGTCTGCCAGATTTCTCTCCTATTGAGATACTTCACTTCCCTTCCATACTCTAGGCTTCAAAAAAGCACATCCCTAAGTTTAGTCCACGTTCAAGGAGAGGGGATACTGCAACTTTTAGAATGGAGAAATAATTCAAGTTTTTACTGTCTCAGATAAATATATATATATATATATATATATATATATATATATATATATATATATATATATATATAAAGAGAAGCATGATGAAGGAAACAGAATTACCAGTGCTAATTATTATACTCTTTGATCTAGTATTAAAGAGCCAAGTAATGACAAGTGACCAAACTGCTGAACTATGAATTTTTTTTAAGTTGCTTTTATAAGAAATACCATGTATTCTTAATAAAACAAATGGCCTTAATGTGGTGCCCTAACTTCTGCTTCAAATAATGATGGACTAGAAACTTCAGACAGATTGAAAAATGTGGGGAAGTATAAAAACATCCCTAAAAGCATCAAAGATTTAACCAAATTATGGGGAGTTTTGGGGATCAAGATCCACCAAAAGAATAGAAAAGCAGAAGAGTGAGCCCAGCTCTGGGGCTGTTTGAGTAGGGGCATCTGCTAGTCAGGAGAGGTCACAGAGCAGGGCTCTCAACTACCTCATAGGTTACTACATAGGATAGTAAGTCTTGGAGGCCAGGGCTGTGAGGCTGATGGGAGGGTAAACAAACAACCAGCCTTCACTTATACTGCTAAGTCTCACTTCAATATATCTGGGTGGATAGAAAACCTTAAGCCCTAAAATGGGGTTCAGAAATGCTGAATAACAGGTGTTCCTGTTGTAGGCAAGAAGTAAATGAAACATTCACTGGAGAAAGCCAGTATCATTGAAGACCTAGAATTATTTCTAAAATTATTTCTAAGAGTAACTTTTCAATAAAAATATATCTAATATTCAACCAGGATAACTTAATATGGTGCCTAAAGAACTGCAGGAATGTGAAAGCACCCTTTACGAGGGAAACAAAGACTGTGGATTGAGTTTGTAAATTATCAGTACCTTGTAGAAGAAATAAACTAGTGGCTTAAGCAAATTAGCATATGCAAATCCAGATTTACAAAAGAGATACATTATGGATAGTAATTTACAAGAGGATTCATTATAAGTATTTCAAAGGTGGTATGTAGAAAATGAATACTTATGCTCAGTTTTCTAGGAATATGGCCCATCAAAGAACTGGGTACCTGAGACTTAGAGACCTCGTAAAGGGGATGTGACAACCCATATAGGAAGTATTAGTTGTGGCTACCTGTAAGAGAAAATGCCCCAAATAATAGTGTTTAAGTAAGATGGAAGTTTCTCTTTCACATAAATGCAGCCCTGGGCTAGACGACCCAGGGCCACCTCAGCAGCTCCATACTGTCGGCAGGGACTATGGCACCCATCTTTTTGCTCAATCGTTTTCACTTAGGGCTTCTCTCCTCAAGGTTGATGACTTCATAGTCCCCGATGGCTGCTGGAGTCCAGCTATCCCATTATGTTGCAAGTCAGCTTCCTTTAAGCAACGTCCTTATATCACATAACACTTATTACATGCCCTAGGACAGAGCCAAGTCACATGGCCACCCCTAGCTGCAAGGGAAGCTGAGGAATCTAACCCTTCTGTGTGGGGCAAAATATGTCCATTCTAAAGTGAGGATTTATTACTAAGGAGAAAGGAAAAAAAAGTGGATGCTGCACTGGGTAGCTCGTGGTCTATATCATAACAATGAAACTAAGGGATCAATAACTTTAAAAGGAAGTATGCTAAAATCTCAAGCAGTATTTTCATAGCTATAATAGAACATTAAAAATACAACATTAAAAATACATAGAACATTAAAAATACATCCAGCTGGCTCAGTCAGTAGAGCACATGACTCTTGATATTGGGGTTATGAGTTCAAGCCCCACAACTCTCAGTTGAGTATCTATTCAACTGAGATTACTTTAAATAAATACATAAATATCTTTTTAAAAAAAGCATGCAGACATAGAGGTGATATATAATGAAACTGAAACACTCAGGTTATTAGAAGCAATGAAATTGATACAATGCTTTCAAATAATTTAGGATGTTGACAGATTTTAAAATGTTCACGTTGCCCTTTGGCACACAATCCTACTCATGGAAATTTACCTAAAGGAAAAAAGAAAACACAAGAACAACTGAGATGTTCCTTAAAATAGGGAAAGACCTGGATTAACATAAATATTAGCACTGGGCACAGTGAAGTAAATCGCAGCTCATTATTTCAATGGACAAATATAGAGTAATGAAAAGCAGTAGCTCAAAGATCATAACATGGAGTAGCTATTTAATACATAAATAAAAATAATTAAAGCAGGGCGCCTGGGTGGCTCAGTGGGTTAAGAGTCTGACTTTTGATTTCAGTTCAGGTCATGATTTTGGGGTCCTGGGATAGAGCTCCAAGTCAGACTCCAAGCTCTGCTTGTCCCTCTGCCCATCCCCTGCTCATGCTCTCTTTCTCAAATATATAAAACAATCTTAAAAAAAGAATAATAAAGCTACAAAATTGTAATTGCAATTTTATTTTGAATATTTCTATGAGTAAGAACCAAATAGAAATTAGGAAATTGAGAAAGCTGACTTGACAGAGAATCATAGATGCTTCTCCATTGTTTTTATTATTAGATAATATTGTGTACTTTTTTGCAATTTTTTATGTCTAATGTAATCATAAATACATACATAAAAATAAAAGATAACTGCATATATTTCAAGGAGTTTCCTTCTGAAATTCTGGAGTTTTGGAATTTGAAGAGCAAGACAGCTCCTCACAATGCTTAGGGTTACAGGCATCTGAGCCACATAGACCTGGATTCAAATTCTGCATCCCCATTCACTAGCTGCATGATGTTGAACCTTATTCCCTAGGCCGTAAAAAGGAGATACTCAAGCACTGGCATGGATGTTATTTAGATCAGGAAGCATGCTGCCTTTAAATAAATGGTGGTCATCAAGGAAGAATGCCTTCATCTTCAAAAGGACAGTCCCAACCAGACCCTTACTTTGAGTCAGCATGACTTTGACAGAGAGAAAATCAGGAGTTAATTCAAGGGGAAAGCACAACTTTTATTAAAAATCCTAAAAGATACTCAGTGCAGAGGAGGAAAATATTTTTTCTACTCCTCTAGGTTCTTGGCTAGGTCTCTATAACAAAAGACAGATTATTAAGGGAAAAACTCAAATTTTATTCATAGGCATATCTCATACACAATTGACCCTTGAACAACATGGGGGTTGAGGTGCTAAACCCGATGCAGTTGAAAATCCATGTAGAGGGGTGCCTGGGTGGCTTAGTAGGTTAAGGCCCTGCCTTTGGCTCAGGTTGGGATCCTGTGGTCCTGAGATGGAGCCCAGCATTGGGTTCCCCGTTCAGTGGGGAGTCTGCCTCTCCCTCTCCCTTTCCCCTTCCCCCTCACTTGTGCACGAACATGCATGCTCTCTCTCTCTCAAAATAAATAAAATCTTTAAAAAAAAAAAAAGAAAATCCACATATAACTTTTGACTGTCCAAAAACTTAACTACTAACAGCCTACCATCGACTGGAAGCCTTACCGATTACACAGTCACAGTCAATGAACACATATTTTGGATGTATAAGGTATCCTGTGCTGTATTCTTTACAAGAAAGTAAACTAGAAAAAAGAAACTGTCAGGAAAATCCCAAGAGAAAGCACCATACTCTATTTATCAAAGTAAAAATCAGCATATAAGCTGACATCTGTAGATCAAAGCTGTGTTACTCCAGGGTCAACTGTATACGTGGGAGAAACTCGGGGATAAGTAACTCCAAGTGAAAGTTAGAACCCTACTGTATCTTAACAAGGGAAAGATCGACTTGTAATGACAGGACAGAGGGAGAGGGTCTTAGGCTTCCAAGGAAAGGTGAATACATGGGGGAACCAACAGAGCAAAGTTTGTTTGCGATTCCTCCGGTGCTATCTCTGAGCTGAGTTTAGAGCTGTCTGCAGCAAAGGGAATTTATAGCCTTCCTTTAGACAGAAAGGAGGAGGGTAGAGAACTTTTCCTGCTCTTAATTGTTGCTTTATTACCTTCAGCTCAACATACTTCTATGTCAAAGAGGCATATTTTGATATAAGGTTGTTTTCCAGGATTTTTGCATTTCTTACCACCGAAAACTTGACTGTTTCAAGGAGAGGGTATTAGGTGGCCTATGCTATGGAAGGCTTTTAGAGGGGAAAACCAACACTATGGCCCCATATGTAGTTTATATAGTCAGTTATAGTTATATATCTATTTTAAATATATACATGCATACACACTTATTTTAAACAATGAAATACCTATTTTTCATGATAGTCAGACAACTCTTACTATGTTTGTGTTGACAGTTACTAGCCAGTTGAGTTTCTTAGGAGAATTACATAAGCAACTTAAAAGGATAAGGTGATCAGGTGAGTTCCATTTGATGTTATAATTTCTCTGCCTCGGAGGGTTTTTTTTTTTTTTTTTTTTAAATCAGATGAATCATTAGTAGAGAAGGGGGAAAAAAGGAGGGCATAGGGAAAGAGAAGGAAGACTAGGCAAAGGAGTAGTTTTCAGAACTCAGAAACCAAGGTTCAGATGTAAGGTGGACCACCATGAATGACAGCTCTTCTGAATTTTTTTTTTTTTTAAGATTTTATTTATTTGACAGAGAGAGAGAACAAGCAGGTGGAGCAGCAGGCAGAGGAAGAGGGAGAAGCAACCTCCTTACTGAGCAGGGTGCCCGATGCAGGGTGGCATCTCAGGACCCTGACACCATGACCTGCGCCAAAGTCAGGTGCTTAACTGACTGGGCCACCCAAGCGCCCCTGCTTTTTTAAAAAGCTTTAATATAAAGCCTCTGCTTTATTCAGTATGTTAGTCACTCCCACTACAGCCACAACGATCTGTTTGAAATATATGTGTCCATATTCCTATAATTTCCTCACTACCAAAAAGCAAACAAGTAAAAAATAATGACCAGGACTGCTGTGGGATGGCCTCTTTGCCCACCTCTATTTTCTCGGCCTTACACCTGAGTGCTTTTTCTAGTTCTAGAAACACAAGCAAGTCCACAGGTCTGTGCATTTTCTCTTGCTTCATCCTTGCTCGGGAAGCCAGTGTCCCCTTTCTCTGCCTGGGTAGGGATCACCTACTTTCCAAAACTCTACTATCGTCTGGCAGGAAAACTTCCCTGATCCTTTTTCTGAGCACTGGTCCCTGCCTGCCAATTCTTTAATTTATCTTCTATCTAATATTCCATATAATTGAATTGAATTCTGACATGTTAGTTTTTTAGGCCCCATGGCGCTCTTTAGTGTTTGCCCCCCGGCTGCTTGCAGGGTGTGCACCCAAGAAATGTCTATGTGACTGGAAAGAACCCACGTTTGGTCCCCGGTGACCCAGTGACCTCCGCGGAAGCATACCCTGGGCTCCGACCTGTAAAGGACCCGCAAAGGACCCGCCGACTCACTGGGTTCACAAGCGCCTCCGGAACAGGAAGCCTTTTTTGCGGGGCGTTCGAGGTGCGGTGCGTGAGGTTAGGGTCATTCCCCTGCCGTCGCGGGCGGCCCGGCGCGGTGAGGCCCAAGGGCAGCTCCTGTCTAGGGGCTGCTGCCACCCTGCTCTAGTGACGGGGGTCCCCGGCCCCAGCCCTTCTGCCTGGCTGCTGCACGCCCCGGGCGGGGTCCCTGTGCGTGCCACACAGGTGGGTGGGGTGAGCCTTCGGCGCCCCCTGCGTTGGCGAACGTCACCCTACACCCGTGTCCGCACCCCGGCAGCCGTGGATGTCACCAAGCGGTGGCCACACTCTCCACCCGCGACGGGCAGCGGTGGGACCGCGGAAGGGAAGCCCCCGGGGCTGGAGGCCGAACCGAGAGCCCCAGGGGAGGAGGCCCTGGAGGAGCCGAGCCAAGGAGCCTTCGGTTTCTCCAGAGTTGCGCAAGGGCCGGGCGGCCTCGATCATCGCATCCCCTCGGGCACCCCCCTCGGGCACACCCCCCTCGGGCACACCGCGTCGGGCACACCCCTCGAGCACACCCCTCGAGCACACCGCGTCGGGCACACCCCTCGGGCACCCCCCTCGGGCACACCTCCCCCCGCCGGCGCCGACCCCGGCCGAGGCCGAACCAAAAGCGAAAGGAGCCGGGCCCGCGCCCCCGCCGCCCCCACGTCGCGTCCGCGGGGAGGTCGCCGCGCGCCTCCGAGCCCGCGGGGCCGCCGCTTTGTGACTTCACGGGTTTCGCAACAAGCCGGGGCCGCCCGCGCCCCACCCACGCCGGCCGCCCGCCTCCGCGCCCGCTGGGCTCTCGGCGCTTCCCCCGGGGCCGGGCCTCCCCGCCGTCGCGGAGCCTCGCGTCCCGCCGCCGTCTGCGGGCCAGCCCGTGCGCGGCTCCCGCGCCCCGCCCCGGTCCCCGCCCCGGTCCCCCGCCCGGCTCCCCCGGGCTCCCCGGAACGCCGCGGCCCCGCGCCCCGCGCCCCCGCCCCCGCCCCCGGCCCCGCGCCCTCCTGGCGGCCGCGCGATGCTGTGCTTCCTGAGGGGAATGGCCTTCGTGCCCTTCCTCCTGGTGACCTGGTCGTCCGCCGCCTTCATCATCTCCTACGTGGTGGCGGTGCTGTCGGGGCACGTGAACCCCTTCCTGCCGTACATCAGGTGAGGCGGCCGGGCGGGGGGAGCAGGGGCGGCCGCGACGGCTCGGCCCGGCCCGGCCCGGGAGGCGGAGGCGCCGAGCCCCGCGGTGCTGACTTGCCCCGAGCGCCAGCCCGGAACCGGCGCGCCCGCGGGGGCTCGGGCCGCCTGGAACCTCGGTCGGAGGCGCTCCCGGGCGGGCTGGCTCGGGGGTGGGCCGCGGGGCAGGGTGCGCTGGGCGCGCGCCTCCCGCGTCCACTGCAGCCCCCGGCGACGCCGGCTTCGTTTTCATGCGAAGAAGCAGTATCAGCACACGTGGAGCTCGCGCCCGTGTGACTCCGATGTCAGCAGCAGGGTCGGGGAAGCCGGGTCCACAGCCGCCTCCGTCCCGGCCGTGTCACCCCAGGGCTTTGGGCGCCCGGCCGGGGCTCCTGCTTGGACCGCGCCCCCCGAGGCAGAGGCAGAGCCGCACGTGGGCGGCAGCTTCCTGACCGCTCTTGCGCCGTCGTCGTCCCGCTTCTTTTTTCACGAGTTTCAGCCTCTGCCGTCCCTGAGGTCACTTCATCAGGGCCCAGGCGGCCCGGGCCCGTTCAGTCGGCTCCCAGCTCCGTGGTGGGGTGGGGTGGGGGTGCGGTGGACATCCCTGAAGCACTGGCGCCCTCCAGCCTTACCCAAGCCCTGCGACCTGCGCTGGTTGCTGAGATGAGAAAGTCGGTGACAACCAGGGTTGGATGTGATCTGGTGAGTATAGAGCCGGCAGGGCTTCCTCGGGGTGCAGCCGAGCTGTGAGCCGTGCGCTGTGAGCAGGGCTCCGTAGTGCTTGTGGGCGGGGAGGGGGAAGGGGAGCTGAGGCAACGGGACACTAGAGTGTGAGGCAAGGAGGAGAGCAGTGCGGCAGCAGTCAGGGTGGCCGTTTGGCCCCCTTCCGGGGTGTCCTCGCGCCCAGGAGACTTCCTTGCAGAAACCCAGACTTGCTTTCTCAGACACTCATCTCAGTCCCGCCTGGCGTTGCTTCTCTTCTCTTGATTCTGAAGCTGACAGATCCTCTTCAGCTCCTGGAAACCGGAGGACTCTCTGTCTCCCTACGATGCTCTTTACTGGGGAAATGGTAGCTGTGTCTGTCTCAGATCTCCAGGTCAGGATCAGAGAGTATCTGATAGTCATCGGCAGGGGAGGGGGAGGAGAGGGTCAGCAGCAGGGCTCCAGTCTTTGTGGACATGTCCCACCGGTTGTGATGAAGAGCACCCCAAGGTGGTCCTAAAATGGAAGACATTCAGAAATGGAGATGTGAACCTGACAAGACAACCCTCTGGGGAGATGCTCACATCACAGGCTGGCCTAAGAATTGGTGTTAAACTTCACAAGGCGAGGCGGCCTTTGGAAAAGCAGGGATTCTAGGAGAGAAAGGCCAGAGTTGTCACCTGGATGCCAGGGGCCAGCAGCCTGCAAACAGTGGACACATGTTCTGCTTGCCCCCGCCCCCATGGTGGGGGCTCTTAGGGCATGGGCACCCCAGCCCCCCTACCCCCTAGCCCCCCCACCCCTCCCAGCCCCCCCACCCCTCCACCACCTCCAAACCCCCAACCCCCCCCATGACCCCTGGTCCAGCTGGAGCATTAGGTACTGTCTGCACCTCCTGCCCAACCCAGGCATTGCGGCAAAGACAGGACTTGGATGGGGAGTGATGGGAGTCTTGCTGGCAGGAGGGTTGAGCTTGTCCTCCTATAACTCGTCTCCACCAACGGTGTGTCCCAGTGCCCCCGACCTCACCCTCCCTCCCGGGGCACTGGCCTCCTCCTTGTGTCGGGAGCTGTTGGGTGCCCACTGCCTCCTGATCTCTGCCAGAGAGCTCTTCCTCCCGGTGGCAGCCAGCTTCCTCCCTTACACCCCCTCCAAACCCTGGGGACCCTACTGCCCTGCTAAAGTGCATGCTCCCCCCCCCCTGGTGCCCCATATCTAGTCCATTTACCATGGCTCTGTCGTCTTCTAAGAAACTATATGATTTCCTCAGATTATGTCTTCCTTCACTAGAATATAAGATTCATGAGGGCTTTCTTTCTTTTTTTTCCTTTTAAGATTTTATTTATTTATTCATGAAAGATACAGAGAGGCGGAGACACAGGCAGAGGGAGAAGCTGGCTCCTTGTGGGGAGCCCGATGTGGGACTCGATCCTGGGACTCCAGGATCATGCCCTGAGCCGAAGGCAGACACTCAACTGCTGAGCCCCCCAGGTGTCCCTCATGAGGGCTTTCAATATTGGTTGATTTTATATTTCTTGGGCATTCATCTTTGATATTTCTTCCCTCTGGGCCGCTATTCCTTTAGGGAGGACTTCATGAGATCATTGGTCATTGATCTGTGACTGTAATGTGTAATGCTCCCCTTTTTATATGATGACATTGTTCAACCAATCTGATATTCTGACATTTCTTAATTTTAAACAATTTATTTTTTAATAACGTTGAAAACTTTATTTTTTTAAGATTTATTTGAGAGAGAACAAGTGCTCACGCGTGCAAGGGGCAGGGAGGGACAGCGGGAGAGAGTGGAGCTCCCTGCTGAGTAGAAAGCCCTCTGAGGTGCTCAGTCCTATGACCCTGAGACTGTGACTTGAGCCAAAAGTAAGAGCCTCTTAGCCGACTGAGCCACCCAGGCACCCCAACAATGTTGAACACTTCCATTAAGAGTCATTGCATTTTATTTATTTATTTATTTATTTATTTATTTTTATTATTATTATTATTTTTATTTTATTATTATTTATTTATTTTTGAGTCATTGCATTTTAAATAACTAATTTTTTATATATATATAGTTAAATAACTAATATATTATAACGTTGTTGCTCTGTAGCACATTGGAGAAATGGGCAAAGAGCTCTTAGACGTAGAAAGATGCTCAACTTCATGAATGAAATGAAAATTCAAATTAAAACTCATTGATGCTGGGACCCCTGGGTGGCTCAGTGGTTGAGTGTCTGCCTTTGGCTTGGTCATGATCCCGGGGTCCTGGGATTGAGTACCACATCGGGCTCCCCACGGAGAGCCTGCTTCTCCCTCTCCCTTTCTCTCTGTGTCTCTCTTGAATAAATAAATAAAATCTTTAAAAAAAATCCTCACTGATGGATTGGCAGGAACGTAAATGTTTGATAACACACTTTATGGTGGGACTATTGGGGAAACAGGCTTTCATATGTTCCTGGTGGGAATGTAAATAGATTCAGTCTCTATGGAGGGACTTTGGCATCTATCAAAATGACAAAAATATACCTGCAAGGTTACTTTTAGCATTGCTTTTAATAACAAAAGGCTGGAAGCAATGCAGATTTCCATCAAAGAGGACTGGCTAAATAAATGTGGTTTATCCAAAGAATAGGTCAAAGGAAAGCTCTCTATACATAGAATACTTTTAAAATTAACACATCAGTATGGAAAATTCTCCAATATGTTGTTAAATGGAAAAGAGCAAGATGCAGAACAAAACATGCTACCGTTAGTGGGGGGAATGACGTGGAGGTGAAAGGTGCAGGGAGTAATAGTGTATTCCTGTCTTTGCTTGTAAGGAAATGAATAAAAGTGGTTTGCGTATGATCGAGGAAGGAGCTCATGGTCAACAGGGCTTTAGCAGATGGACAAGAGGGTGGGAATAAGACTTTGTGCCGTATGCTATACTTTTTAAAATTAGTTTTTTTATTTTGAGATAATTGTGGATTTACATATAGGAATAAAACAATAATGCAGAAAGGGCCGATGTGCCTTTCACCCAGTCCCTCCCAAAGACAACATTTCCGAGCCTGGATGCCTTATTGTATGTATATATCCTTAGGCATGCAGACTGGTTTCCTATCAAAAATTAAATTAGAAACATGAGATTCAAACAGCCACTAAACAAGCTGGAATAGCATAGTGCAATGTTTCTGCATTACAAAGCCACTAATGCAAGGATGTCAAAACAAGTAAAAGTCAAACTCAGAGGATTAGTGTAACTGTTTACAAGGCCACACCCACATTCTTGAGCACAATCATCCTTAATTTGTTTTTTTTTTTTTTTTTTTTTTTTTCATCCTTAATTTGTTATAGTTTCTGACGTTCCCTCTGTGACGGAATCTCTCAAGCTATCTTGAATCAGTTGTACTTATCAACTGCTTCCAGCTGATCAGCTGCTCTCTCTTATATCTTCTTTTTTGGCCTGTGTCTTGTGCTTCCGTTTATTCTGTGGCCCTTTATTTTTAAGGTTCTGTCAGTTCTGCATCCTGGTTGCTTTTATTGACCTAGACTCAATTTTTTGTGCAAGTACGGTTTGCTGGGTAGATTGTGGTCGTCTGCCACTCCTGTTGTTCCTCCTCTTGACCACAAACCTGCTGAGTGGTTGGTGGCAGAAAACCGGGTCACCTAGAGTTAAGACCTTAAAACGAAGACCAAATTGGCGTCATAAACAAAATAAAAGAGGTTGGATCTTTAATTCCAAAAATGAAACTAAAAATTAGGGAAGTTATTTTATCTTTCACTTGGTTAACAATCACAAAACGTAGGTTATCATCCCAGTTAGGTGCTAGTTCTAACAATGAACAATGTTCATTATAATGAACCCATCTTGTAATGAACAAAACAAAAGGAAAAGATAAAAATTTTTATATAATAAACAAAAATCTTAAAATAATTCAGGTGTGGATTTTTTTTTTCAGGTGTGGATTTTTTTTTCAGGTGTGGATTTTTTAAGGGAAGGGTATATCTTTCTCCCAACACAGTTTTTTGATTGTGTAGTGTAAAGTCCTTGATTTCACAGTTGTCTTTTGAAGGGAGATATGAAGAGGCTCATTTTTGCAGAAATGACTTCACTTTTTCCCCTGACCATTCTTAACCTGTGTGTAAAGATATTGATTTTGATCATTGTCTATTTCTCACACAAAATGTAAGTTTCGTGAGGGTAGAGACTGAGGGTCTGTTCCGTGCTGCATCCCTTGTGTTTGTGACGGTGCCAGATGCTGTATCAATATGGGTTGAGTGCTGAGATGATTGTGCGGGACAGGCCTGCGCTAGTCACACCTGTGCAGTTAATCTTGACAACTTTCCTCCGGCCGCCCCCGGCTCTGCTGGTGCTCCCTGTCCACTAACTTGGGCGGCTGGTCCAGCCTTTTCTCCAATACCACTTCTGTCGACTTCATGAAAGTCTCCATGTTTCATAAGATTAGCAACCTCGCTGTGTAGCCAGTTTGACTTACATTGTTGAATATTTATAGCCTCTGATTACCCACCACAGGGCCTAAAGGAACAACTCTGGAGCAGGCAACTCTGGTTAGACTCCAGCTCCGCTGTGTGCCCCAGCTCTCGGACCTTGGACAGGTTACATCCCTCTGCTTTTCTGTTGGTTAGTGGTAATAGCACCTCCCTCATGAATTAACGTGTGAACTCACTTAGAATTCATTAACACTCTGGTCCAAGAATGCAAGTTCTCTGTAAGCATTTGCTGTTTGTATTATCAAGGGTCTAGTCCACCTTGGTCTAGAGACTGGATAGATGCTAGTATTAAATAGGAAAGGACATTTGTTTGAGGGCCAATTTTATAAGTCATTGGTTTATTTGTGATGATGGAATAAGTTTTCTTAGTTTTATTTTTTAAGTAATCTCTCCATTCAATATAGGGCTTGAACACACAACCCCAAGATCAGGAGTTGCATCCTCTATTCCCTATGGAAAAGTTTTCTTTTTTTTTCTTTTAAATATTTTTATTTATTTAGTCATAACAGACACAGAGAGAGAGAGGCCGAGACACAGGCAGAGGGAGAAGCAGGCTCCATGCAGGGAGCCCGATATGGGACTCGATCCCAGGTCTCCAGGATCACGCCCTGGGCTGAAGGCTGCGCTAAACTGCTGAGCCATCTGGGCTGTCCAGTAAAAGTTTTCTTAACCAACCTCAGTTAACTTGCTGGGTTAATTGATAACCTCATTCTCTGAAAAATACCCTGAAGCCAGTGGTCTCTGAAAGCTTCTCCCAGCACAGGCCGCTCTCTGGGCCGCATTCCGTCTTCTCTCACCTCTATCTTTGTATGTTTCACCAATGCCATCTGTCTTTGTTCCCAAAAGCATTTATGCCAGTTGTATTTTTTATTGTAATTATGTGATTTAACTCACTGTGCATAAACTGTTGATCTGTAAATACAAAAAAAAATTGTAATTTTAAAAAAAACTCTGTTGAATGCTTTGGGAAGATTCAAAAGAGACATTGTTCAGAAAAAAAACTAAAGTCTATTTAGTAGTGTTTATGACAAGTGTTAAAACTAAAAGGATTTTGCACTCAAATTGCTTTAAGATTTCCTTCCACTTTAAAGAACCCCAAACTAGAAATGAGATAGGTCAGAGTAGATGTCAGGGAGACACAACGGGCTGGGACTTACATAATGTCTTTGGCCTATGTCAAAAGCAAACGAATGTGCATACATTTTATTTGCTGGTGGTGCACATATTTTTTTTTTGTATCTACATAATTTTTGATGACTTCTGCCTAACCAACTTTTTTGATTACTGACTACATTGCATTTCAGGCAGTGGTGACATTTGCTTCCATTTCAACCACAACAGTGCAATCCAAATATTTATAGCTGCATTGTGAACAATAGCCATACTATGGAGGGAGCCCAACTGCCTATTGTCTGATGAATGGATAAGGATGATGTAGTGTGGACACACAACAGAATATCACTCAACCATCCTGAAGAATGAAATCTTGCCTTTTTCAACAACATGGATAGAGCTAGCGTGTATTATACTAAGTGAAATAAGGCAAATATACCACATGATCTCACTCATATGTGGCATCTGAGAAAGAAAACAGATGAAAATATGGGGGGGGGGAAGGAGAGAAGGAAACCAAAAGAAACTTTTTTGTTGTTGAAAATTTTGTTAATTTATTTTGACACAGAGAAAGAGCACAAGCAGGAGGAGGGGCAGGAATAGGCAGAGGCAGAGGGAGAAGTAGGCTACCTGCGGGGAGCCAGATGTGGGACTCAATTCCAGGACCCCGGGAGCATGCCCTGAGTCGAAGGCAGATGCTTCACCACTGAGCCACCCGGGCGTCCCTGTTATTCCTACTTCTAAAAAGGTAGTAGAGTTTTGCTCAAAAGTCTGACTGGTGCAAGGCTGGCAATTTTTAAAAATAAGGACTCCATTTCGACTTTAAAAAAAAAGTGCTCTACTGAACAGTCTTCCTTACATGACAGTCAGTGCATTTCAGGCCATCGGTTCCCCACGTTGTAGGCAGTACTCCCTGGCTATAGTTAAACAAGACTATAAACTCACATGAAAATGATGTTTTCACAAAAAGAAATTTAAGAGAGCACCGCAGGGCCAAGTTCCTAAGTTGTGTCCGTTGAAATCCGACAGCTCCCACTGCCCGGGCCTGCTTTCCCATGTCCTATCCATGACCTTGAGCAGATTACTTTATTAAGATGCAATTTCCTCCTCTTCAAGATGGAGATGATAAGTACTTGCCTTATGAAGTTGTGAAGGCCAAGTAAGATGCGAGAGTGCCGAGGAAATGTTAAATTTTAAAATTTCTTCTGTTAGCAGCTGTAGTGAAGCAGGGATGGATTCTAGAGACCCCTGTCAGGAAACTCCCCAGATCTGACCTCTGATCACCTCCAGCTCCGTTCCCACACGGCCTGAGCACCATCACCTCCTGACAAACTAAAATGAAGTGGCCTCCTCCGGATCTCATTGGTCCAGGCTGCCTCTCCACAGTCTCTTCGTAGTCAACACCCTGTAAAAGTACCGCCAGCGATGTGGCCCATCCCTGAGCTCAGCCCTTCAGGCCCTCCTCCTCCGCCCCCGGGCTGCCCAAGCCCCATCCCCATCGCCCTTTCCTGCTCCTCTCAAGCCACCCTTCCTTGCTGTCCCTCCCACACCGTCCCCCTGCGAGGCCTTGGCCTTTGCTGTTCCTTGGCCCATGAGTGTCTGGCCCGAACATTCCCCTCCCTCCCCTTCACTGTTCAGCTGCCCTTCCCTGCAGGCCAGTCTCGGGGGGCACCTCACCCCCCTGGGTCCTGTCTTCATGGCATTCAGCACCCTGGACCCCCTGGACCCCTTGGATGGTTCTCTGCAGTTCATAAGTTCCACAGAGGAGTGGCCTTCCCTGTTGTGTCCCCATGGTCACCATGCCACAGAATCCACCCATTAGGTTGAAGGCAATCAGTAACAACGTATCAAATCAACAAATCCTTGAATTTTGTGTTGGATGTTAAACTTTTTGAAGGTTAGTGAGATGTCTCTTCATCTTCGTATCCCTATCACCTGGCACAGCTCCCCACACTTAGGAGATACTTAACAATTTTTAAAAACTTAGGAGAGGGGGCGCCTGGATGGCTCAGTGAAGTGTCTGACTCTTGATTTTGGCTCAGGTCATGATCTTGGGGTTGTGGGACCTAGCTCAGCATCAGGCTCCCTGCCAGATGTGGAGCCTGCTTAAAATTCTCTCTCTCCCTCTCCCCCCCGCAGCCCCATTTTTTTTTTTTTTTTTTTTTTTGGTGAACAAAGAGGAAACTTGGACTGATAGAAAGGGGGGAAATTTGCATGTGGGTGGGGTGAGAAAAGAGTGACTTGTTTCCATTTATGAGTAGGGAATTCTTTTTAAGTTAAAAATGGTTGAAATGGCTAGGTGGTGCCTCCCACTCCAGAATAATCAGCAAATGAAGCTGCTAAAAAGTTAGCCATAATAATTAAAAGTATCTAATAAAATGTAATGATTTTTTATTATCATCCTTCTTCCCTTCACATATTCTGTTTAAATATTGTGAAGATAAAGGAAGTAGTGGTCTCCTTTTATTGATGCATTCAGAGTCTTCAGGTCCTAAGTCCTAATTAATTTTTCCAAGCAATGGTCCTAGAATTTTAGGGCAATCTAATAGGCCTCAGTCTGCGTAAGCAGATAATTTTGCATATCGTCAGCTTGTCAGTTCTCTTCTTCCCTATAAACCATGACTCTAGGCTTCGGAATGACAGAATTACTTGTATCCAGAGATTTTGAGAACAGTATTCCACCAAGCTTATATTATCACGTAGGTCTTCCTTGCATTGTTTTCAATCCTTTTTGAGCATCAAGCTTATATTATCACGTAGGTCTTCCTTGCATTGTTTTCAATCCTTTTTGATCATACACTGGTGTAAAATCATAAATTAGTTTGGAGAAGGAGGTTAGACAACTTGGAATTTTCCACGGTGAACTTAATTTGCAGACATGCAAATATAGGAAATGTAGTCATAAGCTGATTCCCTAGACACAACCCTACCCTAGAAACTACTGTCCATGCATAAAGCCTCCATAGCTTCTAGGCTGCATGCAAATGAACAACTACTTTCTATCTCTGTTGCAGTTTCCAGAAAGTGTGTCGTTTACCAGGAGGCTGGTGAGGAGATAGCTGGAAGGGGGCAGGGCGAGAACCACATGGTACAGAATCACGTGGTGAGAGTTGGCTGGGGAGATGATGCTTCACTGCTGCACCATCGGGAGGCACTTGGTTTCTCCTCTTACTCATTCTCCCAGTTTCCTGAGTCAGCACCCAAGTGTAGCTATGCCAACCAAATACTACTGCCTCTGCCTTTGCACAGTGAGATGATTTAGTTTGAGCTTAGAAAAATAAAAATAAAAAGAAACCCAGTTCTTTTGGTACCCTGTTGGTGTTACGCTCATCTGGATTCTAATGTCAGGCAGATGTGATGTGGTATTTATTAATGATGTGACATTAGTTCAGAGACTGAGAGACTTAAAAATATGTTAAGGTAAAAGAGTCTTTCATTTTTATTGATGATAATGGGTAACCACTACTATTCTTTTTTTTAAAGATTTTATTTATTTATTCATGAAAGACACAGAGTGAGATAGGCAGAGACACAGGCAGAGAGTGAAGCAGGCTCTCTGCGAGAAGCCTAATGCGAGATTAGATCCCAGGACCCTGGGATCATGCCCTGAGCCAAAGGCAGATGCTCAACCTCTCTGAGCCACCCAGGGGCCCTGTACTATTCTTTTTTTTTTTTTTTTTAAATTGAAGTATAAATAACACAGTGTCATAGTAGTTTCAGGTGTACGATATAATGATTCAGCAATTTTGTACATTATTTAATGCTCATCAAAATAAGTGTACTCTTAATCTATCTCACTCATTCCCACCCCCCAAACACACCTCCCCTCTGGCAACCACTAGTTTGCTCTCTGTATTTAAGAGTCTTTTTTGTTTGTTTGTCTCTTTATTTGTTGTTCATTTGCTTTGCTTCTTAGATTCTGCATATGGATGAAATACGAATATGGTATTTGTATTTTTCTGTCTTATTTATTTCACTTAGCATTATACCTTCTAGGTCCATCTGTATTATTGCAGATAGCAAGACCTCGTTCTTTTTTATGGCTGAATAATATTCCATTGTGTGTATGTGTGTGTGTGTGTGTGTGTGTGTGTGATCATGTGTATCCATTCATCGATCAGTAGATACTTGGGCTGCTCCCATATTTTAGCTATTGTAAATAATGCTGCAATAAATATAAGGGTGCATATATTTTTTCAGATTAGGTTTTCACTTTCTTTGGGTCAATACCAAGTAGTGGAATTACTGGATTATACGGCAAATCTGTTTTTAATTTTTAAAGGAACCTCCATACTGTTTTCTACAGTGGCTGTACCAATTTTATTTCCACCTATAGTACATGAGGGTCGCCTCTTCCACATCCTCACCAACAACTTGTTATTTCTCGTCTTTTTAATTCTAGTCGTTCTGACAGGTGTAAGGTGGTATCTCATGGTTTTGATTTGCATTTCCCTGATGATCAGTGACGTTGAACATCTTTTCATGTATCTGTTGGCCATTTGTATGTCGTCTTTGGAAAAGTGTCTATTCAGGTCCTCTGCCCATTTTTAACCAGATGATGATTATTATTTTTTGGTGCAGAGTTGTATAAGCTGTTTATGTATTTTGGAATATTAATCCCTTATGGGATATATCCCATATATATTTATGGCAAATATATTCTATTTAGTAGGTTGCCTTGTTATTTATTGATGGTTTCCTTTGCTGTGCAAATGCTTTTTTATTTTGGGGTAGCCTCAAGTAGTTTAATTTTGCTTTTATTCTTAAAAGTTCTTAGAAGTGTCACATTTTCATTTGCTGCTTGGAAAATTTTCGTGAAATATTCTTTTTAAGTTTTTTTTTTTAAAAATTTTTATTTATTTATGATAGTCACAGAGAGAGAGAGAGAGAGAGAGGCAGAGACATAGGCAGAGGGAGAAGCAGGCTCCATGCACCGGGAGCCCAACGTGGGATTCGATCCCGGGTCTCCAGGATCGCGCCCTGGGCCAAAGGCAGGCGCTAAACTGCTGTGCCACCCAGGGATCCCTTCGTGAAATATTCTTGAGTGAAATTTCACCATATGTAGTTAGGTACCATTAATGGAAATAAATCACTTACTGGAAATAAATCACAAACTGACCATTCTTACCAGATAGATTGGGTAATGTGTTACTCAGATTGTTTTTAACACATGGTAGCTATCTCTTAAATATTTTATTGATGAGTCAATAAATTTCATGGTATTTGTGGAGCTGAATAAAAAAATTTTTAAAGATGGTTGCATTTAATCAAACAACTGGTTATGAACGCAGTGCAATAATATTTCCTCCAATTTTGTAGTATGGTCACTGCTTATGTTGTAGTGCCAAGTGTAGGAACGTAAGCCCGTTGGTACTCATGCACTGATGGTAGGTGTAGACTCAGTAATCCTGAATGAAAATCATATTTATTATGGTAGTAAATATGTTTCAAGAATGTTTTAGAGTTCAGTTATAGCATTTGAGGAGTTATGAGGTCTTGCCTGGTTTACACTTTCCTGGTATCCAAGAGAGGCATGATGATCTCTTTCTATTACCATCATGGTTCATCCCCACAGTGTGCTAGAGCCAGCTGATATGAGCTCCTGAGAGCCAAATGTGTACATTTCTGCCCAATTCAATGTTCAGCGATCTACATTTTGGCAGCTTGATTTTCGATGTCATTTTGGAGCATTTACACCATGGAAATTGGCCTATGCTACACATTGGGCTCCCTCCCGAGCTACCTGTTAAACATTTAGCGGCACATCAGTGTTCATTCTCTACCATCACCCCGAGTCATTCTAACTGCTTCGTTCCTTGCCAGATATCTGGATTGTATTAACCACAAATTTAACTGAGTACAATTTTATGGATCTTACTGAGGCACCTGCGTGGCTCAGTTGGTTAAACATCGGCCTGTGGCTCAGGTCATGATCTCAGGTCCCAGGGGAGCCTGCTTCTCCCTCTCCTTCTTCCTACTCATGCTCTCTCTCACTATCTCTCTCTTTCTCAAATAAATAAATATTTTTTAAAAAGGTCTTAGGGGCTTTATTCATGGATTCATGAGTTATACAGCATCTAGTCTAGCAGCTAGGGAGGAGTTCTGAAGAGCTACACAAAATAGAAGACTAGTATAGGCAGAAGGGAGCAGGAACAAGGAAGTTATACTAGGCAAAAAGCCAATTGATTATGGTAAGGTCACTTTCCCTACAGGGAAAGGCAGGGGTGTCATCAGCAGACAATGTATCTGATGCTGATCAGGTGATTCCTGAATGACTGATTTGAGATGCTATTTCCAGGAGAGTGAAACTCTAAGTGTCAGTTTGGTGACTTGGGGCTTGGCATAAGCAACTCTAGTGTGGGTGTGTTGTGTTTAATAACTGGAATGTAGGTTCCTCTCCTTAATAACTCTGTGACCATGAACAAATTAGAACCTCCCTAGCACCACTTTCTTCCTTCAGTAAACTGGGGCTGAAATAAGACTCACCACATGGTTGTGAAGGTAAAATGAAATGATGTATGGTAAATACCTAACAGTGCCTGGTACATAGTAAATACTCAATAAGTGATATTTAATAGTTTTTTTTTTAATCACTAGTACTGATATTCATTCATTCATTCATTCATTCCACAAGTACACACGAATGGCTATTTACCAAGAACTTTTGATTCTCCTGTATGGTTTTGTATTTATTTTATTTTTTATTATTATGTTTTAAGATTTTGTGTATTTGAGAGAGAGAGAGACAGAGAGAGCATGAGCATGGGGAGGGGCAGAGGGAGAGGGAGACTAGGAGATTCCCTGTTGAGCAGGGAGTGGGGGTGGGGGTCCAATGCAGTACCCCAAGATCATGACCTGAGCCAAAGGCAGACACTTTTCCAGCTGAGCTACCCAGGTGCCCCGTATGGTTTTAAATGTACAGATAAACAAGAATAAAGTACCACCCTGAAATTCAGAGCTTTCAGGTCACAGATCTGATGTCATGGGGACCATACATATGGGCCCTTGACCTGTGCCTTGGTTTGCTATCCATGGGCAGATAGTTCCAGGGTCTGCTCGACTGATCTCCTGCCAGGGCACCTTCTTCCCCGTAACTACCTTCCTATCTCCATAAATATCCTCTTGCTTCCATTTCCTTCCTTTTTCTGGAAATAAGCAAACAATCTTCCTGGCATGTGGCTGGTTACTGTCAGGCCTGTGATCATGCGTACTCTTGCGTGACTCCATTGAAAGCTGCCTTTTTATATCCTGAGGCCAAGAACAGAAGGTTTAATTTCTATGTGAGATTTAATCTTTGGGCAAAAGTGCCACCCAAGGGTATAAGCTGTCTCTGCCTTTTTCTGATGCTCGTTCCAGCCTGTACCCTTTCTACGTCATGCCCAGAGGGACATCCTGCATGTAATGCAGCCTTTCCACCCTCAGCATTTCCTTTGTGGGAGCACAATGGTTATTTGTAGGAAACATGGCAATGTATTCGCAACCCTCCAGATTCCTGCAGGAGTAGGTGCCACTGATACTGAAATAGTAATAGAAGTGTGTATTGTAAGGGGGCGTATTAACTTCTTTATACTCTTCAAATATTAAGTGTGCACAAAACTTAGACTCCTGCTGCATTCTACACACATGGGCTTCTTGTGGAATTCCTCAGATAATTTGAAGTGTGCCTTTTCAATGCGATCAGTTTTTCAGTACTTGAATTCGGAGCTGTTTTAAAATGGAGAAATACTCAAGATGGATTTGAAGAATTGTTTCATATAGGGAACGCTTTGGCCATCAGTTTTAAACTGTTGCCTTTTGGGAGCAGAGAGATGATGTAAAAATGTAAACCTCCACGTGAATGAATAGAAAACAACACTTTAAATACTACTTTCCAGCTCATTTAATTGACTACACCAGAAAGATGTCTTATAGAAACTACTTTTTGTTAAAATACTTTATCACAATTAATATATCCTTGATACCCTGTTGCTTCCATAAAGTTCTAATAGGCCTCAAAAATATTGCTCAGCTTCCCACCATTCTATTTTCAGCAGCATAAACCCTTATGGATAAATAAAATTATTCAAAAAATTTAAATGATGTGCTTATGTGTATTTAAAATCCAAATGGTAGATTTTTCAAAATTGATTTTAGACGTTTCCCCCCCAAGATAGTCACATTCACTTCTTGCTGAGAATGAACATACATCAAGTTTATTAGGCTTGATCATTTTAGAAACACCACTACCATTTACTTTAAATATTTCCTAGCCTTTTACAATGGGAGAAAATTAAATGTTATCTCTCGTGGTAAAATAATAAGTTTTAGATTTTTCAAAGCCAAAATAGAAATATCTTAGCAAAATCAGACTAAGTCTTTGGAATTCAAAGTGGCTGAACCCCTGAAAGAAACATTCTATGAAACCTGCCAGTCACATCCCTCCCACAGAGGGCTGAACAGAAGTCCTTTTTAATAATTTGAAATTTCTTTTTATTAGTGATACGGGAACAACACCTCCAGAGAGTGGGATTTTTGGATTTATGATAAACTTCTCTGCATTTCTTGGTAAGTACACAATAATTATAAATAAATGAAAAATTCATAGTCTCAAGTGAAGCAAAATGTGTTGTTGACAGTTTGTATATAATTTTTTGCTGGTTTTTAGCAGACTTTATTTTTCAGGACACTTCTAGGTTCACGGCAAAATTGAGCAAAAGGTAGAGATTTCTCAGACATGCCTGCCCCCCAGCCAATGTCTCCCCCACTATCACCATCCCCCAGCAGAGTCGTGCATTTGTTACAGTTGATAAGATTACACTGACTTATCATTATCACTCAATGTCCATAGTATGCTTTAGGGTTCACTCTTGGTGTGTATAATTTTTTTAAGATTTATTTATTTGGGAGAGAGAGAGAGAGCACTAGTGAGAGGAGGGGCAGAGGGAGAGAACCTTTAAGACTAGGGCTCTGGGCTCCCACTCACCACCCAGGACATCATGACCTGAGCCAAAATTGAGTTGGATGCTCAACCAACTGAGCCATCCAGGCCTCTCATGCATATAATTTATTTTTTATTTTTAAAGATTTTATTTATTTATTCATGAGAGACACACAGAGAGAGAGAGAGAGAGAGAGAGAGAGGGGCAGAGACACAGCAAGAGGGAGGAGCAAGCTCCATGCATGGAGCTCCATGTGGGACTCAATCCAGGGTCTCCAGGATCGCGCCCTGGACTGAAGACAACACTAAACTGCTGAGCCACAGGGGCTGCCCTAATTTTTTTTTTAATACAACCTTTGCAACTATAATTTTGCTCCACTTTGAGAAACTTAAGATTACTGGAAATCCAGTAATTTATGGCCTTGTCGTAGAACTGTTCTTCACTTCACCTGGTCACACGTCACAGGATTTGGAAATGAATTTTAAATGTAATTTGACTTTTAAGTTTGTGATTTGTATCTAGTGTGTTGGTGAAAGTCAAAGCACCTAATGTACAAGCTAATGTTTCTCGGCGTGTGTACCGAAAGCCACGCACGTGAACGTTGTCTGGGGTGTCAGGTCACATGCGTGTCCCCAGGGCGCACCACAGGTCTGCTTAGTTGGAACCTGGGCAGTGGGCCCAGCAATCAGCTGATGGCCACGTGCTCTAGGGGCCTCGGGTCCTCGCTGTCTCCTGGGTGTCCCTGACAGGGGGGCTGCCTGGCCTATGCTGACCGGGAAAGGTGAAGCAGGCAGCAATTTGTCTCCACCTCAGGGATGATTTTTCTTTTCAACTCCTCAATACACCCTGAGATAGGACACAGTGCAGTGGATAGATGGTCACAGCCCTCTCATTAGCCAGCTAATATAATGACTGAAAAACACAGTCTACTGTGGGGTGACCCAGATGTAGGGACAGAAGATGTGGGCCCTCTCTCCTGGTCCTTCGGAGGCCCTGAGCCCCAGAGCCCCTGGGACAATCAGCTGTTTGCCAGGGCCTATCCTGTAATCAGCGCATTCTGGCCTCTCTACTGGTGCAAGGGGAGGGGCAGAAGGAGAGGGGGTAGGGCAGAGGCACAGGGGGAAGGACAGAAGAGAAGGGGGCGGGAAGCCTTAAGTGGAGACTTGGCATTTTTCGAATTTGTCCATCTTACTGGGTAAAGAGAAAGTTTCATGCTGCCGCACTCTGTGGTCTTCTCATCCCAAGGTTTTGGAGGTGGGCAAGGGGAAGTAGACATGGGTGTTCAATCCCAGGGTGTCCTTGCGTGCCATCCTTGTCCAGAATCCAGATTTAGAACGCAGAGATTACTTCCTCACTGGGAGGCGATAAATACGGCTTTTTGCTTCCAGGCAAGGCAGACTGTCACCAGCATCTTCACTTCAAATAGTCTCTGAGAAATGATTAGGTCTTAGCTTGCTTTTTAAAATTCAGCAAAACATGACCATCACACAGTGTCAGGACATAAAAATCTACTCTGCTCTTTTAACATATGCATGGTACCCATCTCATTATAATTTATTTAATCAGTCCCCTATGTGAAGCCTGGAGGCTATTTCTGATTTTTGCAATTTTCCATGCTCATGTGAATATTCTTTATTTTTTGGTGAATATTCTTTTAAATATATCTTTGCATATTGATGTAAGTTCCCCTATAAGGTACATTTGCTGAGTAAGAGTTCATACATATCTAAAACTGTGATAGCCATCCATGTAGTCAACATTCAGTTTGTAGGTGCCTAGGGTGTGGTAGGCTGTGTGTTTATTCTTAGTGCTAGGGACCCAGCTGCAGAAAGACAAGGACCCTGCGGTTGCGGAGATTATAGTTTGTGACTTTACTCTCCAAACCAGTAAGTGGTATTTGGTTAATTGATGAGCTCTTCAAAAAAAAAAAAAACAAAAAACAAAAAAAAAAACAAACCTTTAAGTACTCTCCTGACACCATTCACAAAAATCAACAGCAATGAAAGGATTAACCATGCAAAGCAAAACTGTGAGATAATAAAGAATAGGAAAGTGCTCTTAAAACCTGAGGGTGGAAACTCTTATCTAAGCTTACACAAAACTCAGAAGCTAAACAGGAAAGGACTGACGGATATAGAAGATAAAGAAATTAAAACTTCAAAGTGATGAAAGATACAGAAAACAAAATTAAAGATGGACTAGAAGAAAATTTGTAATATTTATAGCAGATAATCCACTAAAGTACATAATGTGTGAAAAGCAACAGCAAATTAAAAACAGACAAAGTCAAGAGAAAAATCAGAAAAAAAAATTGAATGTGATTTTCAGAAGAAGAAATGCAGGTGACCAGTAGACATACTGAAAGTTTTCCATCTCACTAATCACCAGAGAAATGCAGATTAAATCAACAGGTTGCGATTTCTCCTTCATTAGATTGGCGATAATTAAGAAAGCAAGAACATGCAGACCTGCTTTCCAGCTCTACTGTGAGAGTATAAGTGCCACAAAACCATGTTGGGGCGATTTGTGGATACTTCTCGGTATTTTACTAGTGCACACTTTTAGCTCCAGTAATATTACTCCTAGGAACTCGTCTTTCAGAAGCACTGAAAGTGTGCTGTTCTCACTGAGCATTGCCGGTAACAGGGAAAACACTGGCGATGTAGGAGCCCGACATGAGGGGGCAACAGACTAAATCAATAGGGCGATGAGACCTGTAAACGCAGTGAGACAGCGATGCAGGGCGAGCTCCACGGTGGTGTACTTTATGTGAGAGCAAGTCACAGGATACGTGCAAAGTGGCTTTTACATGGCAAGCTGGTGTGTGTGTTTGTCTGTCTGTCACACGGAGGCGGAATAGGCGGTGAGTGGGAAATGACAGCAATTAGGAGACTGAAGTAGAGACTCAAAAAAAGCAATGCAAACTGTCCCTGTGGTTTTCGTTCTGAAAGGTCAAATAGTCACAATTCAGCAAAGTGCCTTTTATCCTTCCAGGTGCAGCCACGATGTACACGAGATATAAAATAGTGGAGAAGCAAAATCAAACCAGCTATTTCAGCACTCCTGTTTTTAACTTGGTGTCGCTAGTGCTCGGCTTGGTGGGCTGTATCGGAATGGGCATCGTGGCCAATTTCCAGGTACGTCCTCGGTTGTTGGCACCCTAGCAGCTGAGGGGGCACGTGGAGGGCAACAGTGCAGGTAGAGGCTGCCTGTGTGGCGGGGTGGGGGGGCAAGCATTTAAGTGGGGTAGGTTGCTTCCTAGAAACAGGTCTTTATCATCTGAGGGTCCCTGCAGGGGAGACTGGGCGGGGCGGGCGGCGTGGGGGGCGTGGGGAGCCCGTTGCACTCAGCAGTGATCAGCCAGGTTGATGGTGGGAGAGGCCTCGGGTCACTGGGACAGCTCCGTTAAGTGTGGAAATATTGGGGGTGCCCGGGAGCTCTGTTGCTTGAGCCTGATTTCCACTCAGGTGGTGATCCCAGGGGCCTGGGGGGCCTGGGATGGAGCTTGTCCCTGTCCCTCTGCACCTCCCCCCTGGGCTCACTCACTCTCTCTCTCTCAAGTCAATAAATTAAATCTTTTTAAAAAAGAGTATGAAGATATTTGTGTGCACGAGCGTGTGTGCGCAGGTTCGCAGAGCGGCCTCCGCCCTGTCCTTGGGCCGCTGCGGCCCAGGTCCACGCAGACAGGCTCGCCTGCCCGGGTTACTCAGTGCCCTCACCTGGGAGCCCAGGCCTCGGGGCGGCCTGTATGTGCTCTGCAGTCCGCTCCTCCCACAGCAGGTGGGGAGCAGTCCCGGGTCTGTCCAGCCTGTGGCCCCTGGCTCCTCCCGGCCTCGTTCTGGAAGCGTGGGAGCTGCTTGTCCGTGGAGACAACATTTCATGTTTTAAAAATGCTCATTGTGGGATCCCTGGGTGGCGCAGCGGTTTGGCGCCTGCTTTTGGCCCAGGGCGTGATCCTGGAGACCCAGGATCGAATCCCACATCAGGCTCCCGGTGCATGGAGCCTGCTTCTCCCTCTGCCTGTGTCTCTGCCTCTCTCTCTCTCTCTCTGTGACTATCATAAATTAAAAAAAAAAAAAAGAAAAATTAAAAAAAAATTAAAAATGCTCATTGTATATCGGGTTTGCAAGGGGGGTGGGGAGGGCTCCGCGCCACGCTCGGGGCCCAGCAGGCTGAGCAGGGGCCACCGCGGCAGTCGCCGGCACAGGCTAGCACTGCTTGGCGGGCTCCGCTCCCCACTGCGGTGTCTTTGCGGCAGCACAGAGGCCGGAACTCCGGAGGGCTCATGCTCCTGCCCATGGGCACCGCCTTACAGAATTTTCCCATCTTGCCTGAGGCTTGTTTTCTAAAGAGGTGTTGGCCTTGGCCCCTGGCCACTGCTGTCCCTCGCCAGAGCCAGGCCGGGCGCTGCACCTGTTCCATCCACTGTCCGCTCTCCGTGCACCTGCTGGTGCCCCTGCTGCACAATGTCAGGAGCGTCACTGTCGGGCAGCCCGTCCCACCTTCACGCGTGCTCTCACTGCCCGCGGGGGTGCCGCCTGTGGGGGACCACCGGCTGCAGGGGGGGCGCTGGCTGCGGGGGGGGTGGGGACAGCACAGTGCTGTGGGAAACTCAGCACCGCGCTGTGAGGGGTGAGGGGTGCGGACACCCTTCCTGACCGCGCGGCTGCTCCTGGGCGCTCTGCAGGGCAGATAATCTCTTGGGTCTCAGGGCTCACGAGTTGGCTTTGCTTTGCTTTCTAGGGAGGGGTGTGTGTGTGCAGAGCGAGAGAGGGAATCCCAAGCAGGCTCCACGCTCAGCCCAGAGCTCCAGGCAGGGCTCCCTCCCGTACCCTGAGGTCAGGACCCGAGCTGAAATGAAGAGTCAGACACTTTACCAATGGAGCCACCCAGGCGTCCCACGAGGTCTCATTCTTGAATGTCCTAAAGCCCCAATCATTGTTTCCTCGTTGACACTGAAAGGTGCAAAGGGGAGAGACAGGTTGTACCTCCCCAGGCAAGTGCACAGGGCTCGGTGGAGCGCACTGTGCAAGTAGATTTGCCTCTTGCTCCATTTGACTTTCCTACCCTCGTTGTGCTTTTATGGTGAAATAAGACAAAGGCTATAGCACACGGTTTCAGGTGACTTTGGTCACCTCCATGTGAGAGACTCTTTTTCATGATCGTGTGCACTTGGTTTTTCATGACAACTGATTTATTGAAAATTTCCTATGTGACAGAATTTATGAAAACCTTCCGTGCTTTAACTTCTGTCATCCCCATAACAGCCTCAGGAGACAGGTGGTGTCCTGGTCCTGGTTGCCAGGGGACACGTGGGCTTGACGGGTCACTCTGTGTCCTGGATCGGTCGAGCATGGCAGGGCAGCCGCGGTGGGGATGGAAGCCACGGGCCAGCAGCAGTACGAACCGGTTACCTTCCAGCCAGAAGTGGGGAGATCCCTGTGGGGAGAAAGTCTGGCCAGAGTTCACAGTCCAGCCCCGGCAGCGTGTGCTGGGGAGAAGGGTTGAGATGTGGGGCAAAGGGGAGCCTGGGGACGGCGGACCTGAATTGTTCCGGGCGCAGGTGGCGTGTCCCACGGCCTGTCACTTTCTTCTCCAAATAACTTGCAGGGGGAGCACGACAGCTGTCGCCTTTCAAAGCAGAAGGGCCGGTTTCACAAAGAGAACTCACAGCCGACAACCAAACTTGTGGTTCTCTAAGGTTTCGCGAGGCCATGACATCTTCACAAAAACCGGGAATAGAATATCACACGTCCCCGGAAGCAAAGTATTTGCTTTGTCCTTGTTCCCGTAAATAACCCTTATGACTTCCTTGTTCCATAGCCTCTGCTTCCTTCTCCACAAGCTATGAACAGACCAAGCTGAGCTTTCCCTCCCGGGGGCCTGGGGGCGTGAGCCACAGAGCCCTGGGCCTGTCGGCGCTTCTCCTCCCACGTGGCCTGGGCAGGAGTTCCAGGGGCTGCGTCCTGAGCTGGTTGGGGGCCGTGGCTGCTGTTCCGTGTCCTCACCAGCCACTCTCCATGCTTGACTTCCCTTCCAGAAATTTCCTTCTTGGGAGAGTCAAGTTGCCAAGGTTTTGAACCCTTTCAACTTTCTTTCTTTCTTTCTTTCTTTCTTTCTTTCTTTCTTTCTTTCTTTCTTTCTTTTTCTTTCTTTCTTTCTTTCTTTCTTCTTCTTCTTCTTCTTCTTCTTCTTCTTCTTCTTCTTCTTCTTCTTCCTTCTCCTTCTTCTTCTTCTTCTTCTTCTTCTTCATCTTCTTCTTCTTCTTCTTCTTCTTCTTCTTCTTCTTTTTAACCACCTTTTAAAGTAGCAACAGAGTTTCGAAAAAGAGATCCTGAAGGCTGCTGGGTTTTCATTTTAGCATCTATCCCTAGTTCACCTCCGAACTAAGAATCCTGTCCCTTCTAAAAGTCGTCATTGATGGGAGAGTGTATACGTCACAGGGGAAAGCACACCCCAGTCCCGCTCCTGCTGACTCCTGGCCCTTTGGGTCTGGTCGGGTCCGGGTCAATGTGGGGTGGGGGGTGCACCCAGTGTGCAGAGGTGGGTCCCAAAGGATGGGTTGAATTGGGAGCGGGGCAGGGGTGAGGAGGCAAATTCCCTGGTAGCCATTGGAGGAAACAGTCTGTAAATCCAGGATGTTGATTTACTTCACGTAAAAAAAAAAAAAAAAAAAAAAAAAAAAAAAATTGCGCATGGAAGGACTCGGGGCTCTCAGACTGTTATTCTTGAAAATGACTCATTAGCAGTGCAAGTCCAGCCTGTTGCTTACTTTCCTTTGTCTGAATGTGCCTGACATTCCAAGGGGAAAAAATATCTGTTTCTCTTCATTCTTTTATTTTATCAGTTTAGTATTGGTTTTATATTTGGTTGAATATTGTTTTTGGTTTAATACTGGTTTTTTCCCCTCAGTTTTACTGAGTTTTCATTGACACATAGCCTGGTATTAGTGTAAGGTGTGTAGCATGGTGATTTGATACATGTGCATATTGCAAAAGGATCATAATAAATTCATCAACAGACATCACCTCACATAGTTACAATTTTTTTCTCTTAAGATTGACTCTCTTACCAATTTTTGAACATATAATAATACAGCATTAATAACTATGGTCACCAGGCTGTACATTACATCCTTGGGCCTTATATCTGGAAGCTGCTATCTTCTGATCCCCCACCCCCCATCCTCCATCTCCACCCCCACCCCTCACCTCTGGCAACCATTGATCTGTTTTCTTTATCGATAAGTTCAGATTTAATTTTTTTTTTAAGATTACACACATAAGTGAGATCACACAGGATTTGTCTTTGTTTGTCTGACTCATTTCACTTAGCATGATGCCCTTGTGTCCATCCACGTTGTCACAGTGGCAAGATTCCTTTCTTTTCCATGGATGAATAATTGTGTGTGTGTGGTGTTTTCATTATCCGTTCATCCTTTGATGGATGCTGAGGTTCCTTCTTTGTCTTGCCTGTTGCAAATAATGCTGCAGTGAACGTGGGGGTGGTTATTTTTTGAGAGACTGATTGCATTTCCTCTGAATTATTGCTATTTGTCATTGTAGCAAAATACAAATAACTTAGAATTGGCCACTTTAGAGGCCCCAGGGTGGCTCAGTAGGTTAAGCGTCTGCCTACTGCTTGGGTTGTGATCTCAGGGTCCTGGGATGGAGCCCTGTGTGGGGCGCTCATTGCCTGCTTCTCCCCCTTCCTCTGCCCCTCCCCATGTTCATGCTCTCTCTCTCTCTCAAATAAATAAAATGTTTTGAAAATTGACCATCTTCACCATTTTTAAGTGTACAGTTCAATTGGTTTTTTAAAAAATTCTTTACTTAAAGGTATATAAATATTTTAAAGACATAGAATGTATTTTATTTTTCATATTTGATTTTCCCAACTCTATATTCCTGTGTTGGGTAACCTAGGAATACAGGGTCTATACCTAATACGTGAGTGCCTAATAGGCCATGTGTCAGAATGTTAAGCAGCCATGTTTTATTGTGACATAAATCAGAGAGTGGGGTTTCCCCTATATTACTAGGTTTGATGCCAGGAAGTAAAATTTCCTTAGAAAATAAGTTTGAAAGTCATTTTTTAAAATCTTCCTTTCCTGTGTGGACAATACTTTTACTTGTGCCTTTGCAAAGCTCACATTTTCAAATTCAAGCAGAGACCCCACAGTTCAGCCCGATGTCACTGTTACATCTGAAGGTCAGTGCCCCCTGCATATTTGAAAGGAGCCAAAAGCAAGCTCTGTGAAGGGTCCGTCGTGAGCATTTCCGTGGCCCAAGCCCAGGTCTCTGTGTGGACTGGTCGTGGGGGTGCCCTCCGGTGCAACAGCTGGTTGAAAGGTGGGGGAAGGAGCCTCCATGGGAATCGGCCTTTGCCTGGCAACAGTTGCTGAGGCTTGTGCGTGGGGAGCCAGGGGAAGGAGCATGAGGTCACCGGGGAGAGGAGCCTGAAAAGCCCCGGCCACGCTTGGCACCTTCATGCAACTGATTGTATAATTTTAAAAGGAATTCCCGGGACACCTCCCTGCAGCCCTGCACGGCAGGGGTTAGGGTGCCCATTTCAGGGATGGGGAAATGCAGGGTGGGGACTTTTACCCAGCTCTGCCCGACTGTAGGACCTGTGACCCTGCCCTCCTGCGGGGGGGTGGTGCCCACAGCTGGGTCTGGGTCAGGGTGCCCACATTGGCGGGGGGTGGGGGGTGGGGTGTACCCAGGGCATGACGTGAGGGCCTGGGAGGCCATGCCCCTCCGCTATTGGGGGCCCACGTCCTCCAGGCCTCGGCAGGTGCGCCAGTGGGGCCAGTGGCCTCCGGGAGCCCGGCGTGGGCGCCGCTGCAGGGTGATGGCTGTTGTGACTCTCTCTCCAGGAGCTGGCTGTCCCGGTGGTGCACGACGGCGGCGCCCTCCTGGCCTTCGTCTGCGGTGTGGGCTACACGCTCCTGCAGTCCATCATCTCTTACAAATCGTGTCCCCAGTGGAACAGCATGTCCACATGCCATGTGCGGATGGCCATCTCCGCTGTGTCCTGTGCGGCCGTCGTCCCCAGTATCCTTTGCACACTTGTCAGTGTCTCCGTGGGCCCGACCCTCTGTCCCCCAGCCGCCCCCCCCAACCACCACCCAAGAGCATGGAAAAACAGCAAAGCTTAACAGCCCGGTTTTCACAGTTTTGGGGAGAACAATTGGGAGAAATTGTTAAGAAAACCATAAAGAACATATCCCAACATTGTCTGGTTAGGTCAGAATTGGGAATGTGAAAAAAAAAGAATTGGGAATGTGTGCAAGGAGAATAGAAACCTGTCGGAACACTTTAGGCTGTTTACTTTCCTTCCAACAGGGAACATTTCATAAGCCATGTGAAAATATTTATTTTTCTTTGTAGTGCTTGGTCAAAAACCCCAAATATTGATACTGCACTTAAGATAACAGCTGTGTGAGGGCCCAGGCCCGTCCTCTGCCCTCGCCCTGCAGTCGGTGGTTCAGTAGTAGATGGTGCCATTTACTCATCCAAATTAAGTGGTTTGAAAAAGCCCTCTCCGTCATTTACTTCTAAGTCAGTTGAAAGACAGCCTTCTCTCGTTATCACTGATTCTAGTTTCAGGATGAAATCTCACCCTACTTTCTAATTCAACAGCGTGAAAAGAAAATAGGAATTTTTAGGCTTGTGCATTCTGGGTTAAAGGAAGTGAGAGCTTGACCTTTCTCTCTCTTCTTTCTAGAGGTATTTAACAGGAAAAAAAGCTGTGTCTTTAAAAGCTGGAAGGTTCCACATCTTTTGAAATACCATGTGCAGTTTTATCAGAGAAAAACTGCAGAGCCATCAAAAGATGGTGATTTCTGTCAGACAGTAGGAAAATAGCAACTCTTTTATTAGCAGAAACTTTGGTGGTCTGGATGGAGTTGGGGCATAACGTGGGCGAGCTTGACTGAAAATGCACCATGTGCTTCTAAATACCAAGTTTTGCCTTTCTCTTTTGAAACAGAAGCTGCACAAAATGTGAAATCTAAGGCTTTGGGTTTTGTTTTTTTTTCATCTTAGGGAAATTTTTAGTTACAAAATTTCCAAGCTCAGAGGAAGCAAATACTAGTGTTGAGAAATTTAAGCAAAATGCATACTCTCAGTATAGAGATAATTCCTTCGCAATTTCCTTGTCCTATTCATGTATTGAAGACACTCATGTTTCTCTCAAATATACCTACTTGAAACCTTCAGCTTGTGTTAGTTGTAAAATTCATAGTAGGAGCATTTGTGGTGTTAAAGCCAAAGTTTGGTGTAGGAAACCTTTCCTTGCTTCCAGCTTGAGAGACAACATCTCTATATGTTAAAATCGGAGAGAATTTTAGCAAGGATAAGCATTTCAGGCCCTAGAGTTTCACATACAAACAGGTCCCGTTTTTTGGCAGTTCTTGGGATCAATGCTGAGGGACAGCACCCCAAACAGAAACGGGCATGTCCCTGTGCTAGATTGACTAGAACGAGATCATCCGAATGGAAAGGTGTTTTGGCTGACACCTTAGCATGGTATTTATATTTCTTTACAAAGATTTTGAGACATCTTTAAAATGCACTTGTCTCTTCTAACTGCAACATGTCCATGGAACATCATCCTCACTTCACTAAGGAAGAAACTGAAACACAGAGGGAGGCCTTTGCTAGCATCCCTGAGGCTTCCCTGCAGGACCACCCGTCCCACAACCAGCTTCTGACCCTTCAACATCACTGACAGTGTAAAACCCAGGTCCTTGTGCCTGAGACACATAGTCTGAGACTGTCTATCTTTTTAGGTTTTTAAAAAAATTATTATTATTATTATTTATTTATTTGAGAGAGAGAGAATCTCAAGCAGACTCCACGCTGTGCACGGAGCCCCATGTGGGACTTGAGACCCTACCACCCTGAGGTCATGACCTGAGCTGAATCGAGGAGCCGGACCCTGATCCGACTGACCATCCAGGTGCCCCATGAAACTGCCTGTGGTTGACCCCACGTTACACAGTTTGCCCAGGACTCCCCTTGCCTGCCCTCTGCCTCCATCCACTGTCCTCTCCCTGCCTGGATTATCCTCCTCCACTGCCTTCTCCAAAACCAAGCGGCCCCCTCTGGTAGCCACTAGCCCCCAGGAGGCTGCTGAGCATGTGAAACATGGCTGGTCCACGTGGAGATATGCAGTTAAGTCTAAAAACCACACCGATCTCAAAGATTTAAGAAGAAAGAGAAAGCGAATGTTAAATATCTAATTATTCATTCTTTATATTAGTATATGTTGAAATGATAATATTTTTTATATGCTGGGTTAGATAAGATATATTATTAAAATTAATTTCATTTGGATTTATCTTTGAGATTTGATTTAATTTAATTAAATTAATTAATTTATTTATTCATGAGAGACACACACACACACACACACACACACACAGAGAAAGAGAGGCAGAGACACAGGCAGAAGTAGAAGCAGGCTCTAAGCAGGGAGCCTGATATGGAGCTCGATCCCAGAACTCCAGGATCACGCCCCCCAGCCAAAGTCAGGCGCCAAACCACTGAGCCACCTAGGGATCCCCCAAGATTTTATTTTTAAGTCATCTCTCCACCCATCATGGGGCCCATCTCACAACCTGGACATCAGGAGTCACGTGCTCTACTGACTGAGCCAGCCAGGTGCCCCTCATTTGGTTCTTTTTAGGGTGTTTTTGTTTTTTTTGTAAGGAGGTAGAAGTTTGTTGAATACACCCCAAGGGAGAGTTGGGTAGGATGGCAGAGCAGAAGCTGTCTGCCTATAGGAGAATATTTTAAATTACGCATGTGGCTGGCATTACTTTCTGGGGCGACGCTGCTCCAGATGGCTCCTCAAGCCTCAGCTTACATTAGCTTAACTCAGGAAGCCTTTGCTGACCCCTCAAACCCCATTCCACTCTGAATTCATAATTTTCCCTCCAAGTCATCGTTGTGCCCTTTTTTTTTTTTAATTTAAATTCAGTTAGCCAACACAGAGTCCATCACTGGTTTTAGAGACCGAGGCCAGTGACTCCTCAGTTGCCCATAACACCCGGTGCTCATCACACCTCGTGCCCTTCCTCGTGCCCAGTTAAGCTTCTTTCCTGTCTTAGTGCAGCTCCTTCCCTGGGCTTCATCCCACTAGGCCATGATGTTTCTCAGAGCGGACACCAAGTCTGTTTTGCCAGAGTTTTCTCTGTCTCCCCCTTCCTCACTACCAGTGTGGTACCTGATGCGCAGAAGATGAGGCTCAAGAATTCAGAGGCTTTTAAACTTTAGAAACAGAAATATGGTAATGACAGTATCAGAGAATCTTTCATTTTGAGAAATGGAGAAGTGTTAAGAATTGCAAAATACGGGAGCTTAGGGAGGGCAGGGAGAGGAGGACGCTGACTTAGCTTTCAGAGGAAGTTCTAAACTTGACACTGACTCAAAGCTTTGAATTCATAATTGTTTGCAAAAGCATTTTAAGAGCATCTCAGTTCATCCCCAGCTTTTCCTGTGCCTTTATAAGCTCCATTGGAATGACTGCCACGGCCTTTGTGCAGATGGTCGTGGAGGCTCTAGCCTTAGTCCCAGGCACTGTTTGGCCTGTCTGGGCACCCCCAATAGTATTATACACAATACTATGTATGGCTCTGATTTGTAAACCCTTGAGCCTGGAAGGAAGGGCTCTGCTTACCCCGTGACTTGACAGAATAAGTCTCTTTTTTAAAGATGAACTGTAGCTGGTTTTTGTAGATGAATCTTGGTTATTTGTGATGCTTTGGTACTTTGAAATGTTATGTTTTCCTTAAAGCTGTTGCCTTGTAACTAGGATTATAGGGGAAAATAAAATAAATTACGCATGTGGGGAAAATAAAAATAGTATTTTTATTTAATACCTTAATTTAGGGAAAATCGTATTTTAGGGGGAAAGTACTCAAAAGCCATCTAGATGGCTGTGTCAGTCATTTGATCAAATTTAAAAAGCAGAGTGGAGCAAAATGTAGCCACAGATTAAAATTTTATACCTGACTGGAAAGATGTTACTGAGGAGTGGCTGTATGTCTGTGCTATAACTGAAATGCTATCACAATCGAGCTGAAGGTTTGAGGTTAAAGAAGCTAATATAGCTGATCTGATTGCAGAAATGTTGGTATTAACATTTTAACACTGTGTGATGATTATTAGAATAGTCTTAACATTAAAAGACCTAGGGTGGTTTTTTTTTTTTTTTTTGAGCTTCCTTAACAATTTCCGTTTCTTAGTGATCGCCTGTGCTTCACTAATTTCTATAACCAAGCTGGAGTGGAATCCGAAAGAAAAGGTAACATTTAACCTGTCTTCAGTATGATTGTAGAACCCGGTTCTTGGGGATTATTCTCAAAATTATTTGCAAAATTTTAAATTCCTAATGGAATTTCCTAATCAAGAGGACAGATTGATGGGTGGTGGGGCGATGTGGGTTAGGGGTATGGAGGTCAGAGCTGGGGTTGTGAATCAGAGGATGGGGTGAGCTCCAGCATGGAGGTCAGTTTGTTTCAGGATGAACTGGAGCATCAGTGCAGTCAGGGCAACATGTGTGGGCGAGGAGTGCATGCGGAGCTGTGAGGGGGGAGGCAGAGAGCCTCCTATTCAGGGGGCCTGAATAAGCTTTGAACAGAGCCTTCCTTCAAAGGCAAGTACATTGGAAGAATATTAGTCAGAAGTAACCCCTGGATGAATGGGTGAGGACAGAGCCTAGGGTTAGGGTGGCCAGAGAAGGCAGTTCTCAGGTTTAGATCTCAAGTCTGGATGCACCTGGGGAGTTCAGCGTGTTCCTCATCAGGGAGATCACATCCCAACCACCATGAGCTCCCACCTCACCCCCCACCACAGTGGCTAAAACAACAACACAAGGAACAACAAGTGTTGGTGAGGATGTGAAGAGAATGGAACCTTCGTGCTCTGTTGGTAGAAAGGCAAACTGGTGCAGTCACTGTGGAAACCAGTACGGAGATTCCTCAAAGAGTCAAAACTAGAGCTGTCATATGATTCAGTAATCACAGGCCTGAGTAGTCAAAAAATACAAAAGCACTAATTCAAAGAGCTACATGCAACCGTACATGTAGAGCAGCGTGGTTTCCAGGAGCCATGGCAAGGGAGTGGAGCACAGACCCCTGCGTAGGTGAGCAGGTAAAGATGCAGTGTGTATACACAGTGTGATGCTGCTCGGCCGTAAAGACGATGACATCCAACCATTTGCAGCAACATGGTTGGAGCTAGAGATAAGCCACATAAGTCAGAGGAAGACAAAAAAACTCGATTTCACTCCTATGTGGAATTTAATAAACAAAACAAATGGACAAGGGGGAAAAGAGAGAGAGACAAACCAAGAAACAGACTCAACTACAGACAACAAAATGCTGGCTCTCAAAGTGGGGGCGGGGTGAAACAGAAGAGAGGGGATTAAGAGGGCCCTTAACCAGGAGGAGCGCGGAGTCATACAAGGAAGTGCTGAACTACTACATTCTACTCCTGAAATGCATATGCCTGTGTGTGAACTATACAGAAATTAAAATTTAAAACTTAAAAAAAAATAAGGTAGCCTCAGGTGGATATAAGAAGGGGAAATGTTTAATGGGCACTGGCAAGTGACAAACACGACAACAGAAGGACATGCACCAAAGAGAAATTCCAAGTGTCCTGTTGGGGGAAGCAGAGACTCTGCCCCATGAACAGAAGCAGGGTCCGGATGAGGGCCGGTGGGGGGATCTGGTGGTAGGATTGTTGAATATGAGGCGGGAGTGACACATAAGGAGAAATGTCTGTCGTGGCACTAGACCCTTGTTCAGGGCACTGGGAGCCACCAGGCCTAGGGTGGATTGACCGGGACTTCTAGTCAAACCTTAGAACACCTGGATCAAATGTTTGGAATTGTGGGGGACTCATGCTGGGGTGCTCCAGGGACTCCTGCAAGAGGTGCTCCAGGGACTCCTGCAGAGGTGCTCCAGGAACTCCTGCAGAGGTGCTCAGGGACTCATTCAGAGATGCTCCAGGCACACCTGCTCGAGATGCTCCAGCAGACTTAGTGTGAGAGCAGCAGCTTGTGTTTCAAGTGACAGGGGAGTTAAGGATATTTTTCTTTTTCTTTTTCTTTTTTTCTTTTTTAAGGATGTTTTTCAAAAAGCAGTTTGGGTAAAAGGCTGGCGTTTGCGGCCACCTGCAGGCAGGCGGAGAATCCAGCGAATGGTGGGGCCCGCAGCTCCCGGGAACCGTGCCGGGGGGAGAGGAAGAGCCATGCGCGGGTGCCGAGAGCGCAGCGGGACCATTGCCGTCCCAGGCGGAGGGGCCGCGGGTGCCGGGCCTGCAGGAGCCCGCGGGAGGCTGGAGGGGCTGGGGACACAGGGGCCAGACCCAACTCTTGGAGGAGAGTCTTCGGGGAAGGAGCCCCGGCCGGCGCCTCAGCTGCGCCGTGCGGTGTCGCCGCCGGGGGGAGCCCTTGCACCGCGAATCAGCCCGGGGCGGTGCTGGGGGCTGCCCTCCGCCGCGCGGCCCAGCACCCCGCGGTTTCCAGGCCCTTTCGTGCCTTACGGAGAGGTTCCTCGGCCTGCGCTCAGCCCGCGCGGCTCCGGTGCCCGCCTCCGTTCCTGGTGGTCGTGGACGCGTACCGAGGCCCTGACGCCGTCCGCAGGCTGCACGAGGACGCACGGGGTGGGTGGCGAGCAAGCGGGAGCAAAGTGGGGTCCGCGAGCGTTCGGGCGCCTGCACCTCCCCGAAATCTCCGCGGCTGAAACTGCATCAGAGGACCTGACGCCCCCGCAGAACCCGCAGCCCCGCGTGTGTTCGTTCCCCGGGAGCCTGTGGCCGAGCGGAGGGGAGCGGGACAGGCCGCCCTGGGAGCAGAGGCGGGTGGAAGCCTCCGCCGGCCTAGCCTGGCCCCTGGGCTCCAGGCACGATGCAGACGCGTCCTTTTGACTCAGACATTGTTTATTACATTTAAGTCGGTTCCACACCCAGTGTGGAGCCCAGCACGGGGTTTACGCTCCTACCCGAGACTCGGACGTGAGCTGGGATCTAGACGTGTCCAGACACGTCCCGCCTGCGCCCCCGAGGGCCCTTCAGATGGTGTTTAAAGATGCTTTTTTTTTTAATTTTTTTTTTAAATTTATTTATGATAGTCACAGAGAGAGAAAGAGAGAGAGGCAGAGAGAGAAGCAGGCTCCATGCACCGGGAGCCCGACGTGGGATTCGATCCCGGGTCTCCAGGATCGCGCCCTGGGCCAAAGGCAGGCGCCAAACCGCTGCGCCACCCAGGGATCCCCTAAAGATGCTTTTAAAGTAATTGACCGCATGTAAAAATCAGGAGACCCCGTCTCGCACACGCACACGCACACGCACACGCACACGCACACGCACACGCAGGCTTTCTTCTTAATCTTTTGCAGCGACCCGTTTGGTGAAAGTGGGATTGAGCGGCTGAGGCCTGGGTTCCCGGTCACTTCCGTTGTTGATACGAAGGCTCCCGCCTCCGCAGGAGGGACCGCTGCCCGCGTGGCCTCCCGTGTCACCCCCGTGTCACCCCCGCGCCCAGGGACCCTGACCTGTCCCTGCGCCCCTGGCTTTCGCTCTGCGCTGCGTCTGGGTCCCAGGGCAGCAGAGCGGCGCTCGCCACCATCCCCCGGGGCTGCGGAGAGGCCCGCCCCGGCCCAGCACTGTGTCTAGTTAATGAGGCCTGGATGCCCAGGAGACGTTTTCCAGGTGTGCACCTCAGCTCTGGGATGCTTAGTCACGCCTTGAGCGAAGGTTCTTTCTTCTCTGGAGTCTGAATTGGCTTCCCCGCCTCAGCAGCTTAGCGGCTCCTCTTCTGCCTTCCTGGAGTGTGTAGAGCGGGTCTGCAGCCCGGTGCCGGCGGGGGCCTGCGCAACCCCCGGGCCAGGGGCCTTCGTGCTTCCACTGGGCAGGTGCCCTGGTGGTCAGCCCCCGGCCTTGCTCACTGCGCTTTCCCAAGGCCTCAGCCATCACGTTCTCTCCGCTCTGACCAGCCCTTGATTTGGGTACCTACCCTGCAGGGGATGGATTTAGGCTAAATCCTGTGTCTTATTGTTGCTTGTAGGATTATGTGTATCATGTGGTGAGTGCGATCTGTGAGTGGACAGTGGCCTTTGGTTTTATATTCTACTTCCTAACATTCATCCACGATTTCCAGGTAGGTGTTTACCGATTCAACGGTCATGAACCGCTGACAATTAGGGTTAGGGGAACTCCAGAGAACATTTCTGTCACTTAAGAAAAGTAAGAGCACTATCTTTCCTTTTACTCTTATGTTTGGGAAAAAATATGTAAATATTACAGTTCAGTTTATTCCACAAGGGAAGCATCTTTTAAAAAAGATTTTATTTATTCATGAGAGACACAGAGAGAGGCAGAGACACAGGCAGAGGGAGAAGCAGGCTCCCTGTGGGGAGCCAGATGTGGGACTTGGTCCCAGGCCCCCCCCCCCCCCCCCCGGGGTCACAGCCTGAGCCAAAGGCAGACGCTCACTCGCAGAGCCCCCCAGGCACCCCCCATAAGGGAAACATCTTCCCTAGCTCTCCGAAACAGCAAAATTTTCATACATCCTCTGCTATGGGATGCTCATAGTCCCACACCCTTTATTATTAGCTTTCTGAGGAGGCCCTGCTGACTAGTTCCACATAATAGGAAATATGTCCTTTTATCAAACAAAAGTCTGTTGTCGAAAAATCTTCCCCAAGGCAGAGAGTTTGACAACAGAGAAAAACCTTCCATTTCGAAACAAGTGAATTCTTAGCTAAAAGGAGATAAGAAGTCAAGAAAGGGATCCCTGGGTGGCGCAGCGGTTTGGCGCCTGCCTTTGGCCCAGGGCGCGATCCTGGAGACCCGGGATCGAATCCCACGTCGGGCTCCCAGTGCATGGAGCCTGCTTCTCCCTCTGCCTGTGTCTCTGCCTCTCTCTCTCTGTAACTATCATAAATAAAAATTAAAAAAAAAAAAAAGAAGTCAAGAAAATTCTCTAAGACCCAACTTAGAGTGTGCAGAACCCACCATGAGGTCATCTGTGGAGGGCGGGTGCACTGCTGGTGGACGTTCCTTGGCTGGCACCACCTCACCTCCTCTGAAACCTTTTTCTTCTGTCTTTAACAGGGTGTCACCCTCAGGATATCCACAGAGATCAATGATGACATTTGAAGAAAGAAGAATCCTATGTCAGTCAGTGAGCGTTGCAGACAATTTCTGGAAGTGGTAGGGAGGACAGACAGGGTGTTAATGTTGCCCTGAGTGGCATGTACCTGAGGTACATCCAGGACTTGAATTTCTTTAAGGATTCTCAATAGTTGTACTATTTCCAAAGGTATGTTTTCCTAGAGAATGCATTTATGACATTGTAGCAATGTTTTTATAATTTTCTAAGTAGACACTTTTTTTTACCTTTAACAAATTCATTACAGAAGAGATAAGGTGTTACAGAAAACGGAGAGCTCTTATTTTTGCACAGATTCTGTCTTGTGTTTTCTTTGTGTGTGAGTGATTCACGGGAATACACTGAGGGGTTCACTAACAAGTCAAATCAGGGCATATTTGTTTTTTACATTTTATTTTTAGAAAATGGACCATCTGATTTTATACCATGAGAACATTTATGAAGCTTGATTTTTAATGATCGTAAAGATTTAGTTCACAAATCAACACTAACAAGGATACTCTGATTTTTAAGCGGACTCAGCACGGTGCTTCTACCGAAATGCCTTTCAGTCTCCGGTTCTCCGTACACACCGGCTCTAAGCGAACCAGAAGACCTCAGGTTCTAGACTCGGGCCCGCGGGCCTCCCTGCTAAGGAGCCGCAACTGTTGCCCCGGCTACCAGGGGGCACTCCGCAGTGGGCCAGGTCCGGGGGGGCGGGGAGTGGCTTCGGCTGGCCAGATTCCAGAAGCCTGTAACAGCAATGAGGCGAAGGGACGCCCCTGACAAGGGAAACCCCACTGGGGGCTGCGTGTCGTCGTGGCCGGGTGGGCAAGGCGGGAAGTATCCCAGGGACCCCGTGTGGAAGGCGGGGTGTGGGCGGAGGCCTCTGGCTGCCCCAACCTCCTCGAAAGCCACTCTGCGGGAAGCCTTCGAAAGGCCACGTGTGACGCCACCACGCGCCGGGTCTGAGTCCGGGCGCACACTCGCGTCTTGAAGTCCGTTCACGCCACTGAAGCTGCGGACAGGAGCGTCGGCCCGAGGCGGGGAGGAGGCGGTGCGCGCGCGCGGCCGTTCGCGGCTCCTCCGTCAGCCGCCGGTGCTTCCCGCCCACGCTGCAGGGACCCAGGAAGGCGGCCTTGCAGGGCACCGAGGGGCCTGGAGCGTGCAGGCGGGAGAGAAGGCCTTCCGGGGACCCCGCAGAGCGCAGAGCGAAGGGCCCGGCCCCTGGGGACCTGCGCCGCCGGCGGATCGCGCTGTCGGGGACGGAGACGAAGCAGCCAGCAGCCCGAGCGCCGCCCGACCCACCGCGTGCCCCGCGGCCTCCGCGGCGGGAAGCCCGTAGCACGCTCAGCCTGCGGCCCCAAACACACTGGCGATGACAGCGAACCAATAGCCTCCTTACTGCGAAGATGCGCGATGGCACGTACCTGCCATGGAACCACGGGAGGGTGACTGCGCGCTCCGTCTCCTGTCACACGGACCCTCCGTACCTGCACTTCACGGCAGGCCCCATCGTACTTCTTTCCCGCACCGCTGCGACAGGGCCCGGGGGCTCCTTGAGGGTGCAGTATGGGTCGTAATTGTCACCTTCGTACCCCGGCGTTCACCGGGGTGCCTCCGGGTGCACATGGGTGCTGAATGCGTGGACGCCTGCGTGAGCGGAGGAAGGAGGGGCAGGGGCGCTGCAGGACTGCGGCCGGAGGTTCACACTGGCTCCGCGGGGGGCGACGATGTGTAGTGTGTGTGACCTCATCGCTCTCACTGTTGTGCTTTGTGCACCGTGGACATTGCACCTCGGGCTCCATCGCTCGGCGACGGGTCTCTCCAGCCTGGAATCATTCGACGGGCTCCACACGGCGGTGCCCCTGGCTTGACAGGCTGAGGACGCCCCAGTCCCTCGGTCGCGCCACTCTGCTGACTCCGTGAACCTTCAAAGCTGCTCCGATCCACGCGTCCCTATCATTGCTCAGTTCCATGCTTTTGCTTCTCCTTGGGCCTCACGGGGAAAGAGTAAAATAAAATGGAATATTTCTGTGTTTTAGCAATTCTTGTCTCAGTGTGGTCACGACCTGTGGACGAGGCCCCACTGTGAAGTGTGTGCAGCTGGGACCCGTACAGGGCGCCTTGAACCCCTCTGTCCGTGTAGCCTCGCATGTGGGCACTGTGATCCGTTTCTGTGGAGACTCAACCATTCGTATCAGGAGTTGGCATCCGGCTCCGCCCTTGGAGCTGCAGGCGCCCCACATGCAGCTCCACCGCAGGGAGGAGGGGGCGCCTTCTGAGCCGCTAACCCGGGCGGCGGTGGGGCGGCTGCAGGGGCGGCTGAGCCCAAACGGGGCCCCAGCGCCTGTCCTTCTCCAGGCTCTACTTTCCCCCTGTTGGCCTCCTCCTCAGGCAGGTTTGCCCCTGGAGGGGCTGAGATGGCTTCTGGAAGCCTGAGGGCTACAACCTGTCCAGGACAGGGGGTCTCGCCCCTCGGCTGGGACATTGGCCCAGGAGGGGAAGCTCATTGTCTCCGGCTGGCTCGGTTCACATGTCCAAACCGCCCCACCCCGGGAGTCAGGGAGGTAGGGTGCCCTGTGTCACCTGCCGCCCTCGGGGGGAGGGAGGTCAACACGGTCCAAAGTGCTGGGCTGACGGCTGTCGAAAGTTGTTCCTGAGACTACGCGACTGGGAGCAGGGCGCCGACCCCGCCGACCTGTGCCACCCGGGGCACCGGATCACGCTCGCCCCCGGCCCCCTCGGGTGAGGAGGACGCAACCGTGTAGGTGCCTCCAGAGTCCCGCTTCCCCCGGCGGCTGTGTCCTGTCTGAGCCCCGGCGGTGGTCCGGCAGGTACTACCACCTGGTGCGGGGGAGGAACCGCGGGGGGTGCTGTGGGCTGGGGCGGGCTCGGGGGACTCGAGTTCTCCTGATTGCTGATCAAGTGGGTCTTTCTTTCTTTCTTTCTTTCTTTCTCTCTCTCTCTCTCTCTCTCTTTAAACACTAACAGAATTCCACAGAAACTGCATTTCATGAGCCAAATTAAGTACATCAGTGTTGTGCTGTGTTTGGGTTTCCTGACATCCCTCGCATGTGGCACTATCCCACGTTCCCACTTTTTGCTCAGCTGGAGACGCGCTGGTCTGGTGTGTAGGCCCTGGAATGAGGAAGGCCGACTGCGGGGGAGGTCAGTGGTCGCCCCCTGTCGCCGGCTCCCTGGGCCTGGCAGGCTGGCAGGCCCGGCGTCTCCCCACACACATACTCTTGGTCTGGCTCTGAACGCCCCGCATTCTCGAGGCCAGGCTGTCATGCATTTGCGTCCTGTCGGTTGCATAAGAGGGCGAGCCACAGCCTCGGGGTCTGGAGAGGCAGCCGTGGACCGCTGCCGCCCCCAGGGGACTTATCTTCTAAAACGAAGGGCGGCAGAGTGCCAGACCCCATGGGCGGGGGTGGCGCTGACCTCCAAAGCCAATGCTTAGAAGAGGCGGGCGGAGCCCCTAGCTGTGTGCTCAGAGCCGGGGTGCCGGGTGTGCCCAGCCCGCGGTCCCTCAGCCGGGAGCACCCTCTGTACCCCCGCGCCCTGCACGCACCTGGCTTACCTTTGATGGGGTCGGGGAGGGTTTCAGAGGCACACCCCTGGGAGCCCTGCCTCGTAAGTGTCACCCAGGTTCCCCCAACAGGCAAATACGGCTGTTACCCTGCCTCCCCCCGCCTCCCCCCATCTCCCCCGCCTCCCCCTGCCAGGACCGGGAGGGAATTTCTAGATAAGTGGGGATTCGCCCGCTCCCACTCACAGCGCTTACTCTCCGGACCATTTGTTCTTACTCTAAAGTTCTGGAATCAGTGAGCGTGTTCATGGGGTTAAAAAATCAAACTTGTCTAGAAAGGTCCTTGGCGCAAAGCCTCCGCGCTCCTCCTTGGCCCACGCGCACTCAGGACGCGCCTCCCTCCGCGGACGCCCGCTTCTCACGCAAATGCGAGCAGAAACACAGTTAAACATGTCCTTTTGCCCTCTGCCCCCCCCCCCCCCCCCCCACGTAGGACGGCCTTGGGCTTCCCTGGGACCAGGCCGTGCGTCCTGGGGGCGCCTCCGCGTCAGCACCTGCCGGCGCGGTGTCCCGCTGCCCCCGTTCCCTGCACAGCCCCCGGCTGGATCCCGCTGCGGTCCCCGCCTCGTGGGTGGCCCTTGGCCTCACCGCGCCCCGAGCAGGAGCTCTGGGAGCAGTTCCCGTGGCGGTGACGCGGGGATGAGCGGCTACGGCTGCGACCTGACAAGTCCTGTCACCCTGCCCTCTACTCTGAGCAGGTGTACTCGCTCCTTCCCGTCGGCGACCCTCCCCGGCCACCAGCTCCCCCAACCTGGGGGCCACCCTCGGTTCACCTCCTGGCGGGTCTCGCGCGCCGACTGGCGCCCGTGGGCATCCCGGTGGGCCCTGCCAGCGCCCCCGTGCGTCCTCCTGGAGCCCTGGGTGCCCCCCCGCTCGCGGCAGAGCTCCCCCACCCCGCCCCGGGCCCGCCTCCCGCCCCGGCTCTGGCTCTTCTCCTTCAGGGGTCGGAAGCCTCTCTGTCTCAGGTTTTCCCTGTGATGTGGCCCCTTTGTCCTCACCTCGTCTGATCCAGTCCTTTCTAGCCACTTCCTCCTCTCCGTGTCTCTTTGAGGGGCCACCAGCTTCGCCTGCACTTTCTTGAGGGCCTAATACTCTTGTGGTCCTTGGTCACCAACCTCAATACCCCTGCCCTGCCCAGGCAAACTGACCCAAGACAACAAACACCAGGGGCAACTCAGATGGCCCCAGCCCTCCCTTAGCCGGTGGCTCAGTGGTGGCTGTGGGGTGGGTAACCCAGTGAGTGGGGGACACCAGCAATACAGGGAAGAGAAAGGGAGGGAGGAAATTCCAGCTTTGAGAAACTTTAAAAAAACTTATTTGGAAATAATAGGCTTTAATTTTGCTTAAATGTATCTTTTATGCCATTTAAAAAATTCATAAACTTCACTTTTTAGAGAAGGTTAGGTTCACAGCAAAATTGAGCAGAAAGTACAGTGCTCCACTCCAGGCGCATGGCTCCCCCTCCTTCTACAACCGATGGACCTACAGCAGTACTTCATCATCACCCCAGTCATGGTTTGCATGGGCTTCACTCTGGGGGTGCATTCTGGGAGTCTGGACAAAGGCATAGATGCATGTGTCTACTATGGTAGCACCATCCGCCAAGTGTCACTGTCCTAAAAGCCCATTTGTCATTTTGAAAAAGAGAATCTTACTTGGAATTACCTGCCTGGATAGTGCGTGACTGTTCTTAGTTACTGGCCTTAGGGACTGCTGCTTACCCACTAGGGACCCGTTTCGCCCATCTGCTATCACTCAGATTCCGCTGACACTGGCTGAGTATCTGACCACACAGAAGGTGCTGAGAGCCAGGAACTGGGCCCCAGTCAGCCCCATTTTACTACTGAGGATATTATTGCAGTTAGATTGTCACTGGGTACCAAGCAATGGGGTTAGGACCCAACCCCGGGCTGTAACTCCGAAGTCAACCTTTTCCATCAGGACAACGTGATCATCAACTATCACCATGTGATTCTGAGTGAATTTGTCAGCTTTTCCAGTCATATAATACCCACTGCCTGGAGGAATCAAAACTCTCAACTGGAGAGTTCAGAAAAATGTATCAAATGTCTGCGTTGCTTTGAAAGGGTGGATCCCAGTTGAACTATGTGTATAAGCCTTGGGAGGCAGGGGGTGAGGCGGGGGTAGGGCACTAGAATCAGAAGTAGAAACATGGGCAGGGAGACTTGCAGGCCATCTCCAGTTTTTGGTGGGAGTGTGAAATGAGCTTTTCTGCACATGTCCACAATCCTAGAGGAGGATGGAAATGGCCAAGGATTCCCTTGGACTGTGGGGTTTGTGAAGGGGCTTTCAGGATGATTCAGGGGTTTGGGAAGGTGTGTTTTCTTAGAACTTTGAACTCTTCGTATCTTTTGCTTCTGATTGGTGCCATAATGTAGACTTGGAGTGGTCTTCTGTTTGGAATCATCGCTCCACTTCCCAAGGAAGAAATCATGGTGGGATCCAGGGGCTTCTGTCAGGCTGGGAAAAGAAGTCCTTAGTGGTCCTACTTATCGGACACTGGGTGTGGGGTCTGACTTGAGCACTCAAGAGAGTCCTCCAGTCCCCACAGCAGCAGGAAGCAGCGACGGTCTCAGGCCTGGGTGCCCTGGGTTCCAGGTCTGGCCCACCAGGCTGATCTTAGCACCAGTGACAGGAACGCCTGGAAGACAAACCTGGCCTCCTTGAACTCTCCTTGTGCACACATCGGCCCAGGGTGGCAAGTCCCAGGTACTGCCCAAGACATCTGATTTAAGGCAAAGACTGAGGCCTTTAGAGTTGGCCGATCAGCTGGCAGCTGCTACCCTAGCCCTTAACGCATGTACTGAAATGAATATGGAGCGCAGTCCAGTCTGTCATTTCCTCTTAATACCCAAAAAGCCACTGTTTTGTCTGGAAGTTCCCTCCAGGGCTCCAGCAGGCAAGGTTGTTCTTCTGCGTCACTGCACTTGGAACCCTGAAGCAAGAGCCACCTTGAAATCGAAACTGGGAAAATCCCAGGTTTCTCTGGCCAAGAGAAGAAGCAAAGGTATGTTCTGAGCTTTATTGAATAATTACCTACTCGTTGACATTTTGGGGGAGGAGGAGAAAGCCAAGGGGTTGGCATGTGTGACCAGAGGTCAGGGAGGAAGTTAGGTCATGTGGCTTATAAATGCGGTGGGACATTTCTGTGTTCCCTGGACTTTGGCTCAGGCTGAACCAGAGAATGTGTTCTTCTGACTGCGTCCGTCGGCCTTCCTGGGGTACATCGCTGTTTTGACTGAGTAAATGACCATGGTCACGGTGACCCAGTGAATCCTAAAGACCTGCGGGCCGGCGAGAGCAGACACAGTGGTGACTTGGAGGAAAGAAAATGGGGAGAAAGAGGACCTGGAATTACCTGACCATGGAGGAGGTCCATGGAGGACCACAGAGGGGGGCCCTCCTCCCACCTGCCACTGGTCTGAAGGGCAGACGGGGGCAGCATCCCAACAAACTGTTCTGACACTAACAATTCAGAAGGGAGGATGTTCTCCATGTGGGAACACTTTTGATGGGCGTCCCCAAAATTTCAGCCCATTCTGTGTCTCCTGTGTAACTCTCACTGTGCTGGATGGCACCGCACTCACCATGCTTCAGTGACTTGCTCTGTGACTCAAGTATTTTTAAGGAGACGCTTCTCCCGCTGCCTGTCCTCCTGGACTGCCTAGGGTGGCAAGCGGTGTTAACACCCTCTGCATTGCCAAGGGCAGAAACCCGAGAGCCGTGTCCTGGGCTGCTCCCTCTGCCACCCACCCCACGCCACCCCATGTCCCATTAACTGGATCTCCTGGCTATATGGTGAGCAGATAGTTCACCAAAACCAGGGCATTTTGGAGCATGAGAGGGACACTCTTGGTCAGTGTACCTAGAATGAACTGGATGTGCCTGACCCCTGAAGGTGGGGTCAACCCATTTCCATGGTCTTCAATCTTCTTCCTTGTCTCCACTGCCTCCATTGCCACCTTGGTGCAGGCCTTCGCGATCACTTGCTTGGTCTAGTGCAGTAGTTCACTATTTCCTTGATTTCTGTCTTGGGCCTTTAGCAGACGTTGCACATACACATCTGATGTATCACCCTCTTAAAATCCTTCAGCGGCTCCCCCATAGCTTTAGGGTACATTTCAAATTCCTTAGATTGGCTTGTGAGGCTCTTTATAGATCTGGCTCCTTTTAATTTTTCTAGCATGTTCACTTATTTACCCATTTGACAGTGTTTCTTGAGACTTACTGTGGCCTGGCACAATGCCAGCCTCTGGAACATAATAGTACATAAGACGGGTTTCTGTTTGCGGGTATTTGCAGTGGGTGGAGGAACAGCCGCCGCGACACTACGCTAAAGCAGGCAGCAGCAAAGCACGGCGCTCTCGGATCTCATCCCTCCACATGAGCTTCGGAGACCGGTGCACGAACATCACCCCGAAGCCTGACTTCGGGCCCTGCCCCAAACCCACTAAATCCAAATGTACGTTGTGCCAAAATGCCAGAGAGATCAGAACACATGCTAGTCTGCGAGGTCTGGTCTGCGGGGTCCCTGAAGCACCTGGTTCAGGCCCAGGCCAGGAGGGGGACGCGGAGGGGGAGATGGTGTGCTAAACAAAGGCAAGGTGGGAAAAGCACCCAGGGGAGGGATTTGCCCGCGTGTGGCAGAGAGGCAAGAGAGATGTGCTGTTCGGAGGGGATTACAAGCTGGTCAGGAGTTTGAGAACCCAGGTCGCAGGTGGGAGCCAAACTGACCAACTTCAGTCCCTCTGATTCTCCTTCGAGCCCCTCTAGAAACATGGGGGTTTAGAAGAAATACTACGATTCGTGGGGACAGCAGAATGGTGGTTACCAGGAGCTTGAGGGAGAGGAGAATGGGGAGTTACTGTTACTTGGTACAGACTTTCTTTTTTTTATAATAAATTTATTTTTTATTGGTGTTCAATTTGCCAACATACAGAATAACACCCAGTGCTCATCCTGTCAAGTGCCTCCCTCAGTGCCCATCACCCATTTACCCCCACCCCCTGCCCTCCTCCCCTTCCACCACCCCTAGTTCATTTCCCAGAGTTAGGAGTCTTCATGTTCTGTCTCCCTTCCTGATATTTCCCACACATTTCTTCTCCCTTCCCTTATATTCCCTTTCACTATTATTTATATTCCCCAAATGAATGAGAACATACAATGTTTGTCCTTCTCCGATTGACTTACTTCACTCAGCATAATACCCTCCAGTTACATACACGTTGAAGCAAATGGTGGGTATTTGTCATTTCTAATGGCTGAGTAATATTCCATTGTATACATAGACCACATCTTCTTTATCCATTCATCTTTCAGTGGACACCGAGGCTCCTTCCACACTTTGGCTATTGTGGACATTGCTGCTAGAAACATCGGGGTGCAGGTGTCCCAGCGTTTCATTGCATCTGCATCTTTGGGGTAAATCCCCAACAGTGCAATTGCTGGGTTGTATGGCAGGTCTATTTTTAACTCTTTGAGGAACCTCCACACAGTTTTCCAGACTTTCTATCTGAAAAGATGAAAAAGTTCTGGAAGAGGATGGTGGTGATAGTGGTATGACATCATACCACTCCACTCAGTGCCACTGAATTGTATGCCTGCAAAAGGTAAATGTGGCAACTTTTGTGCCATGTGGGTTTATCGCAATTAAAAAAAAAAGAGTACTTTGGAGGCAAAGAAGACTTAATTATCTAGTTCTAGCTGTGCCATACTTTTGCCATGACATGGCCGGCAAATCAGGTACCTTTTTGGGAACTCGGTGTCGTCATTTATAAAATGGAACTAATGATGGTGCCTCATGGACAGGTCATGAGGAGCCACTGGGGCAATGCCTGTGAAACACTGTGGGCTTGTTGCGTTGTCTTTCTGCCCTTGAAAGGCCTTGAAAAGCATGTTCTTAAGCTAATGCCTGGGATACCTGAGCTCTGTGAGGCAGCTGGGATGACCCCTTCCCTCTGCACTTGGACTGGGGCGGGGGTTCCTCAACTCTGGCTGCACATTAGGATCAGCTGGAGAGCATTGTCAAATCCACTGCCTGGGAACAGGGCAGGACCACCATGAATCCAGGGGATCCCAATGTGCAGCCAAGGCTGAGAAACTGCATGAGCGGTGGGTCACAACTTGAGCATGTGCTGGGATCACGCAGACGGTGTGTTAAAACAGTTCCTGAGCTCCACCCCCGGGGGTCCAAGTTTAGTAGGTACGGCCCAACGCCCCACTCTATCCCACCACCTGTTGGTGGCCCCTTCCTTTTATGTGCGGTCCATATCATTCTGCCCGCTCTCAGCCTCCTCCAGGTCCATTACACTATTGAAGCGTTTCTTGAAAAATTGCCAGTGACCCTTTTCATGCCAGCGCTCTCGATATTCACCAACCCTTTCTGGCTTTAGACATAATTCACCGTGCCTCAGAATTCTTTGAATTCAGGGTCATGCTCTGTGTTTTCTTCTTTCCTTTGCCCTCCTCAGCCTGGGAATAGGGATCCACGTGAAAGACTCCCATTACCGCATACTTGGGTTCCTATGTTTATCTCTTAAGAAGAACACAGTCTTGGAAATTAGACAGATGTGGGTTCATATCTTGTACTTGGGCAATTTGCTGGAACTCTGAGCCTCATTTTTCTTGCTGGTGAGTCATGGGTAATGATAACAGCGCCTCTGTAATAATCCATCCCTGGCACATAACGACCCAACTGTTAGTTATTATAGTATCTCACCTTTAAGAACCTGGTAAAACCTTGAAGAGAACTCTAGGAGTGGTAGGACTACCGCATGGGCTACAGAGGGCGGAGCCAGGGATTTCCAAAATAGGATTTACCAAGAGATAAGGAATGGTCCCAACCCAGGAAGATAAGGAGGTGACAGATGGGATTTAACCAAAGGAATGGCTGAGAGCTTCCCCGTGACAACATTAAACTGTGAGCCTATGGGCTAGTCCATGCACAGGAAGGGAGTTAGTAATGGTGCTGGGATGTGCTGTGGATTGGTCCCAGAAGAAATCCACAAGGGAATTTCAACCCCATTGATATGGAATTCAGTCCCTTTGGCAAGAAATGAGATGATAAAGAACCTACTACAATTTGCACCATTTATTATAATTGTGTGCAAAACATGACCACGGGGTGTTACACTGAGCTCTTGTTACAAGATGAGGTCTCTGAGTGCTGTTTCCCGTCTATGATGTTATTCAGCAGGATGGCTCACATGTTGAAATCTGAGACTCTTTGGGTGAAGAATCCCTCTGCAGGCCATACCAGATGTTGCTTGTGCAGCTCCCCAAGCACCGAAAGATGAGTTAAGCCTTGAATTATTCTGAACTTGCATCAAACTCTGAGGCTTTGATCCAATGAGCCATGGCAATAAAAAAAAAAAACAAGGTTATCAAAAAAGCTATGGGTGGTAGTCCCGTCTGTGAGAGAGGAACTGGGCCACTGTGGATGGCTGCATTCCAGAAGGCCTCCAGATGTGCACAGCCATGAGCAGAGGGCCTCACTTAGTCTGATGTTGTGAAAATCCTGCACTGGAAACACATGAAGCCACAAACAAAATCGTCCTCACCCTTTAAAGACCCTGCAGATGTATCAGAAGTATCCCTCTCTCCAAGCCGCCTCCCCCGCACTATCCAGGCTTTCCTGACCCCACTTACCTTCCTTTATTTTCATCATCCATAGCGCACAGCTTGACACTTGGTTGTTTTCCAAATACACAGTCTTCCCTCCCTAGTTATACAGGGAGCCCCTAGAGTAGTCCGAAACCTAATCTATTCTCCAAACACCTAGCACTCTTGAGAGGCATCAAGGCCATCTTTTCATCCTTAAAATCTAGCACGGAGCGGATACTCAGCAAGGGGGTAAGTAGGTGCTTATGACGTGGATGGAGTTGATTGACAGCTATGTGGACTTGGCGTGAAAAAATTCATGAGGGAAGGTGTCACAGGTGTTTCCTTCTTTGTTTGCCCAGCACCTCACCCCACCCCCCTTCTTACAGAAGCTTCCTCTCCCTTATCCCCATCTTTGTGGTTCCCACAGGACCTGCCATGTTGTTTCCTGACTCTCTGGAGTTTACCTGACTCCAGCTGCTTCAGTGAGCCCCTCCCTGGGACTTATCAACTTGGAACCAGAAAGAATATGAACATAGGTTTTTGTTTTTTTGTGTGTGTTGTTTTGTTTTCTGTAGTGACCAAAGCTATTAAATGTACTGTTAAGTGAGGGAGCTATTGGCCTCCATGTTTTTCATGGGATCCCCATGAAGAAGGCTGATCAGTAGCTGGAATGAAGAATGAAGCTAATGGAGAGAGTGAATGAAGTGCAAAGACCAGAGGAAGAAAGTAGAACCTTGGTGATTTGAGCTCCTGGTTTCCATTGTTCTCATGCCCTGGGCACATTCCTATCTTTGGGTTTCACAGACATCACATTATCCTTTACAATAACCCTGAACTTTGCTTAAATGAGTTTGAGTTAGGTCTCTCTGTCACTGGTAACCACAGAAGTCCTAACTAAGACAGAAGTCCCTGCTTAGTGGTAGACACTCCATAAAAAGGAATGGATGAATAAAATCGCACTAGGCCAAATTATGAAATTTTACAAACAGGAATTTTTCAAAACTTCCCATTCTTATTTGTGGTTTTAAAAAGTATCTCTTTGATACCTCCCATCCCCCCCAACCCCCTCACCCCAGAGGTAGCATAGTGCTGAGCATAGAGGAGGTGCATGGTATACATGGCAGCTACAGTTTCTGGTAAGTTAATTATTCATTTTTCATTTTCAGAGACTTTTTAACCTGTGTGTGTATCGACTGAGAACCCCAGAGGCCTGGGGCGTCAGTGCCAGCTATACATGATGGAAGATGTTTGTAAAGTGTACATGGAGTGATGGGTTTTGAGCCTCAGCCATGAACTGAACATGAAAGGATGGTCCTCATGAGCAAAGGGAGGAGTCTTTGAGTAGCTCCCTGATAGACAAGATGGTACTAGAGATGTCCTGGTGTCCACATTTTCTGAGCTTCAAATTTAGGCACATGTCCCAGTGCATCTGAGGGAAATTTATGGGAACAATGGGGCAGCTTATTTGATGTTGGATCCCTGGCTCGGTATCTGGTTGCCATATTTGTAGAGCTAATCTGTAGCATGAGACCTTTCTCTAGACAGGCTGGTCTGCTTATTGCCACCCACGGGGCCATGTGCATTTTATCCTTAGCACATTTTCTCAGAAAGCTCCTGGTGCCGGCTACATCTTCCTGCTTTCCTTCATCTCCTTCCATTTATACCAAACCCACCCCCCAAGTGCAGTTCTCCCATCTCCTCTGGAAGTGGCTGTTCCATCTAATCTGTCACTTGTGACATTTTTTATCGTTTATTCTAAGAATGGCAAGTATAACCTCATGTCCACGGTCCCCTTCTCATGAAAAGCAACACTAGTTGACATTGGTGCTCCTTCCCTGCAAGGCTGGCAAGAACTTAAGAATTCCCCTCAACATAGACTCTGAGGCAGCCAGTGAAGGCCCACTGGTGTTGGTAGGTGGCACGAAACCTAGTCTATCTCTGTTCCATTTCCTTATTGTTATTTAAAGTTTTTGGTTATGCCTTTTTCCTTTCTCCAACTGAGCTACTGTGTGTGTGTGTGTGTGTGTGTGTGTACGGTTTCTTAGTCCATTCATGTGTTGATGGACACTTAGATTGTTTCCATATTGTGAGTCTTAAAGATAATGAGTAACTTGTCCAAATGTACACAGCCAGAATATGGCAGCACAGAACCTGATTTCCAAACCTTTGTTCTTGGTGTGGTGTATTACGTTGCCCTGCTCTGCAGCATCCCACTAGCACACAGCTGTGTGCATAAGTACTTGTTGACTAGAAGGGGTGTCTTGGAACATAGGAGTTTTATATAAGACAATAAAGTTCTTCACAAGAGACAGGAATTGAATAGAAAATTCCAGAAACAAATTCTCTACAAAGAGTTGGAGCATCCTTGAACGGAGCCTACTTCACTTCCCCAGTGCCCTTGGCTGAGGGCATGGCCATTCCCCCTTCCACCGTCAGACACGCTTTATGCAGACAGAAATGGGAACGGTCACCTGTAGGGAGAGGGGTGCCCTGGTGAAGACGCAGGCATGGAAGCTCGAGAGCCTCCCTCCCAGTGGGTCCCCATGGTGGCTCTGCCACCACTCAGTTGCTGGCCCCTCCCAAGGACTCAGTTTCCAAGTGTGTAGAATAATTCATTTAGACTCACTTGGCACCAGCCATGTGTGTTTCCTGGAGTGTGGGCCCTATAGGAAACCCATATAGGTCCAGTGCTAATGGGCAACTGCATTTCCCCGGGGGGACACCATCCGCAGTAAAGGACTGCGCCGGCCAGCAGAGAAGAGCCTGCTTACTTAGAGTTCACCTGAGGTTGAACTCTGCATTTCCTGGCCCTCTTTGATTTCACACAATAGTGGCCAATAGCCCTCAGAACTGATACCCTTAGGTAAAACAAACAAAAAAAAGAGTTGGCCATATGTTGTCTAAAGATCCTTCCTAACATCGTCTAAGCCTCTAAAATAATAATGTGGGGATCCCTGAGTGGCTCAGCCGTTTAGTGTCTGCCTTCGTGGCCCAGGGCGGGGTCCTGGAGTCCCGGGATCAAATCCCACATTGGGTTCCCCACAGGGAGCCTGCTTCTCCCTCTGCCTGTGTCTCTGCCTCTCTGTGTCTCTCACAAATAAATAAATAAAATCCTTTAAAACACAAAACAAAACAAAAGTAATAATGTAATTGACATAAACTGCCCTCAGTGAAATAAAAAGGTGGAATTATAGTTTCAGGTTTTTGAGGTTTCTTCGTCAGAAAAGTTGAAAGGCTGTTGAGATAACCTAGAGCAGGTTTAGGGGTTCGGGCTGCTCCGTGATCTTTCTGACATGGGCAACAGGGGGCACTGGTGGACTGCGCTACCGGCCCCTGTCCACCAACACCTGGGAAATGGCCAAGTGCGGTATACAGTTGCCTAATCCTACCTCCAGCTGAATGGAAAGTACTGAGAGCCAGCCCCTCTCCCTTGAGGTCTTTCTGTCTCTGTCCCTGTCCCTGTCTCTGTCTCTGTTCCTGTATCTATCCCTGTCCCTGTCTCTATCCCTGTCCCTATCTCTCTCCCTGTCTCTGTCCCTGTCTCTCTCCCTGACCCTATCCCTCTCCCTGTCCCTGTCTCTGTCCCTGTCCCTTTCTCTGTCCCTGTGTCCCTGTCTCTATCTCTGTCCTTGTCTCCCTCCCTGTCCCTATCCCTCTCCCTGCCCCTGTCCCTGTATCTGTCTCTCCCTGCCCCTGTCTCAGCCCTGACCCTGTCTTTGTCCCTGTCTCTGTCTCTCCCCCTGGAGGAAGAGCTGAAGTGCATCAGGACAGACAGCACCGAGCGCCCGTGCTCTACAGACACAGATTCTATAAGGCAGGTCCTGTCAGCTGCTCATCAGGCTTGTGCTCACTGTGGGGCAGCTCACTTGACAGTGGAAGTTACTGGATGAAACTTTACAGGGTCTCAGAGGCAAACAAGGAATTCCTCATCAAGTCTCTTACTTTAAAATAAAAAAAAATACATAGGTGGAGAAAAGAATAAACTGTGTTAGGCTGTAGATTCTCTTTTAATTCATACTTTTTCTGTGACCTTTGGGCAGAAGGCTCACCCAGACCTTTAATGATGTGGCACAGTGGAGGCCCGTGGCTCATCCCCACTCACTGCTGTCATCTTCCTGTGAGGCCTGAGGGGCCCGTATGCTCCCTTCCGGGCAGACACAGAGCAGGGCGGCCTGTTCCAGGATGGCACCGTCACTTGTCCCCCTCCCTCATTGACTCCCCACACCCTCCCACTGCCCTACAGGGAGCCCCAACCTAGAAAGGAGACTTGATATAGACCTACAAGACCTTTTCTTCAAGGGAAAGTACACACCCGACTGGGGAGGACAGCCCATGGACGAGGGCGAAGGGTGAGACAGCCACCTGGCACAGGACACTCTGTCCACGTCCGAGAGTCCTCAGCCTCCAGCCCACCTCGTCCTTCCCTGGCACTTCCCTCCTGGAGCCTGCCCTTTCTGAGGCCCCTGGTCAGGTCCCAGTCTCAACCATTTAGGAGACTTCGGACGCCCACATCCACAGGCGGCTCACTGAGGAGCCAGGGCCTTGCACCCGTGGATTCCCGAAGCTCTGTGGAGCATCCATGCTCCATAGAGCATTGTCCATTTGTGACAATCCCACCGTGGCCCTAGGAGAACAGGGAACAAAGTGGCATGGGGGTGCAGCTGGGCTGGCCAGGCCAGGCTGGTCTGACTTCTACTCTGGCTCTACTGCTGGGCAGCTAATTAAGCAGTTGAATCTCTTTGGAAAATTTCTAGTGCCCAAGAATTCCAGGAAGTATGGGATCATAAAGTCACAGAAGAGGACAAGATTCACGAGAAAAGAATGAAGCAAATGTGTATAGAACAGCTCCCATATTGTTGGTCCCTGTATCTGTCCCTGTCCCTATCTCTCTCCCTGTCCCTGTCCTTGTCTCAACCTTATGGTCACTCTTAGAGGTAGGCATCTTGGGGTGGCCTTTTTGTAGAGGGTGGAGGACAAGGATGCGAGTGGATGAGGAGGTGGGCCCAAATTTCTGACTGCACTTATAAGCTAGGATTTGAACCCAGCTCTGTGTTCACTGCTCAGAACCATTGTACCTTTACTGCACACTCACCTGCTGAGTTTCTACTAGGGTGAGACTCAGTCCGTATCCTCCATGTGTCAAATATTTTATTTCTATACCTTTTTCAAATCTGCACAATGATATTCTACAGCTGCATTTGTGTCTGCCTTTCACACTTGTTAGAGTGAGCAAGTTCCTCCTAGCATCGAATTTAAATGCCCCCAAATGCAGTAAGAGCTACCAGCCTTGCCCACAGGGAATGTAGAAAAATGGCCATGACCTTCCAGTTACCAGCAGCTTCCAGTTCTGCCTCCAAATTGCTTCTGTTAAAAGAATCTCCAATTTAAAACACATGCACTGTCATGAAACCTCACCCCTGCCTCAGATGCTTGATTCTTCTCCAGGACCTTTTAGGGTGAGCCCAAAATATCACTCAGAATCAGGCTTTGTTACCCAGATTGCAATTGAGGTGGATCCAGGCTTTTCCTCTACTCCCATGGCTAAGCTGAGCTCTAGTTGTATCCCTTTTTTAAAAGTATGATCTGGGGTTAACATTTTTGAGATCTCATACCAGGACCTAGGGCTGTCAGGGCCCAGAATACAGTCTCTTACACAGGGGATTTGGGCACTTTTTTTTTTTTTTTTGATTCTTCACAAATAGAAAAATTTGAGCGTACCTTCGCAAAAATTATGTGTTTAGGGCACAGCAGCAAAACTTGCACTTAAGCTTTGTGGACAGTGAAAGGAACCCTATCACAATCCCTTAGTGGCTATGTGATCTTCATATGTTAGTAAACCTCTCTGGACTTCCATTTCCTTCCCTGTGAAATGAAAGTAATAATATGTAAGTCACAGAGATGTTGCAAAAATTCTTGTAAAGTGCTTTATAAATGTTTTAAAGATATTATTATTAGCGTTATCGCCATTGCTGCAGCATTAAAAAAAAAACCCACACCTCATTGAAGAGAAGAATAACCTTTGGTCTTGCTACCGTGAGGCATACCTTTATTCTAAATGTTTACTAGGTGCCAGGCTTTACGTACTTCACGCCTCATGTGTAGTAGCTCATTCTCACCTAGAAGGTAGATGCTCTCTTTGACATTCCCATTGTACAACTGGGGAGGGGAAGTGAAGCCAATTGCCATTGTCTGTGCACTTATAAGTGATGGAACCTAGGCAGTCTAATTCCAGAATCCAGCTCCTGAGCACTTTATCAGTTAGGACTCATTTTGGATGTATAAATAGCAGAAACATAATATAACAGTGGCTTCAAATAGACAGAAGTGTGTTTCTCTCTCATGTAAAAGTCCAGAGGTTGATAATTCAAGACCAGATTAGAGGCTTTGCCCAGGGCTCCGGCCTCCAGGCTGCTTCTCTATTCCAGTTCTCCTGTGGGTAGTCTTATTCCCGACATCCAAAATAGATGCCAGAGCTTTAGCTATTACACGTACCTTCCAGGCAGCAAATGGAGGACAGGACAGGATAGAAAGGGGTTGAAACAGATGCCAGTTATTTATTGAGAACTGTTCCCAGTTGTGGCCCTATGACATTTCTGCTTACTTTCCATTGATCACAGTAGCAAGGGGGCTGGAAAGTATAGTCATTATTCTAGATGGCTCTGGGCCAGTTAAAAACTAGAGGATTTTATTACTGAAATAAGGGAAGAGGTAGTCAGAGATCAGATGGATACATAAAAGAGGAGGAGGAGGAGAAGGAGGAGAGGAAGCTGAGGAGGTGGACAGGAGTTGAGTAGCAAGAACTTACAAAGACCCTACAGTTCACCACTCCAATCTTTGGGTTAATCCCCACTTTCAGCAGGTGACAAGGGAAGGCAGGGCAGTCCCCTGAAAACCACCCATTATGGCCACTGAAGCCCTGTAATGGGTACTCCTGGAATATAATACGGGTGTCCACCTTGGTGGTGGACTTGAGTCTGGTTTCAGTCTGAGATCCTTTAGCTCATTAGGTTAAAATGGTGATGGATGTCTTCTAATTCACATCTCCAGAGAGCCCAGAAAGAGGAGGTGGGGTAAGAAGACACTGGGATAGACCACAGGTTGAGTGGCCCTTGGCTGGCTTCTCTGAACCTCCAGAGAGAGCCTGGATGCCACACACTGAAAAATCATTTAATGGTTTCCAAAGCCCTTTTCCATATGCTCTTTCCCTTGGAATGAATAATAAGATTGTGGTAGGGGTTGCTTTGCTCCCTATTTTGCCACTAAGGGAAAGGAAGTCAGGATCTCCCATGATATCTAGCAGGACGAGGTCCTAGAATCTGTCTTTTCATGAGGATGCCAGGTAATTCTTATGTTTACATTACTTTGAGAAACACTATGCTCAGGGCACAGGGTGATATGGAAGGGTCACATCTAGGTGGCCGACAAACGAGGAGACCATAAACTCAATGAGGGCCTTGAGGTACGTCTTTCATCATCCTGCTGTGTCTCTAGCAGCACATTGTAGGTACTCAGTAAAAAATTCCATGAAAGAATGAATGAAGACAAGTTTAGGTATCCAGACTTCTTGGATCCTACTTTCTCTGGTGCCATGGAATAATCCTAGAATGAGCTCACACGCTTCATGGTTGGTGCTGACAACGTAGGAGATACATGCTATTAGAACCTCCATCTTAGAGACAGAAACTGAAGTTAAATGACTTGCCCGAGGTTACATAGAGAGTAAGCAACAGAACCAGGATCCAGACTCAAGCTCTCAGATATCATACCCTCGTCCTTGTCAGGAGATTTATCATAACTCGAGTCATTCCCCATGAAACAGAAAAAGTCTATCTCGTAGACAATTAATATAATAGTTAACCTAATACACAAAAGTGAGTCTTGTCACTTGATACCAATGTTATAGAAAAGTTCCACTCTGCTCCATAGACTATTTGCTCATATTCAAGTGCCAAACTAGATTGATGGAGAGGAACGTATATTGACCTTGAATTTTTACTTTGCTCATGAGCACACATCTGTTTTTTTAATGGAGATGAGGGCAATCAGAGCTAGCTCTCAGAAGCAGACATTCTTTTTTTTTTTTTTGAAAGATTTTATTTATTTATTCATGAGACACACACACACACACACACACAGAGAGAGAGAGAGAGAGAGAGAGAGAGAGAGGCAGAGACACAGGCAGAGGGAGAAGCAGGCTCCATGCTGGGAGCCCGATACGGGGCTCAATCCCGAGACTCCAGGATCATGACCTGGGCTGAAGGCAGGCCCTAAACCGCTGAGCCATCCAGGGATCCCCAGATGCAGACATTCTTGACATGGAATTCTCTCCAAGGCTGTGAAGTTTTATCATCCCTCAGGCTGGAGAGCAGGCTGTCTGTTTAGACAGTGGCTGGTTGAAACTAGAAGCTTCTGGACTCTTCAGTTCTTTCAAAGGAGACATTGTTTCTTCAGGGTCTTCAGCTGAAGTTAAATCTTAAGGAGATAGGAAATTTTATAGGCGAATAGCTACATCAAGAAACTCTAGGTAGACTTAGAGGAGGAAAACAGCTCTGTGGGGAGCCTAACAGCTCTTCTGTTTTATAGCAGCAAGTTTGAAGTATGAGAGCTGACCCTTTTTCCCATCTGCCTTTTCAGGGGCCCCCTCACTCCTCTGTCTATTGTATCCACTGTTCCAGCTTTCGCATGTGAGTGAGGAGAGGTTGCCCAAATTGGGGAATGGTTTCCATTTCCTTCCTTTGTTGACATTCTTTTACAGAAGACACAACACACAGACTGCACAGGCGAATGTTGCCTCATAGTGTGTTTGGCATCAGCAAGCTTTTTTTGTGTTTTCTTGCAAGTTCCTCACTTGTCTTAGATGCAGGCAATGTCCTTGTACCACCTACCACCATAACATTGGAGCACATGGCTTAACAGGTGGTTAGTTAGTGGGTCTCATGAGGACTTTGTTTTGTCACTCAGCTGCTTTACCTGAAAATGAGTTGGAGACAGAAACATATGCTACTTGGAGGCAAGTGACTGTGACTGGGTTTGGGGATCCACCCCACCACCCCAAGGGATGAGAATGGTTGTTGATTCATTGGCTGACAGAAGCTATGTCCCATAACATCCAGTGGAAAGGAAGCTTTTTCAAAGAGCAAGGTCTAAAAAAATAGTGGGGATGGGAGGTGTGGTTATAGGGAGAGGGCCTTTATAGTAAGTCTGTCTATGAGGTTCAGAGTCTGATTTTGCAGTTCTTTTCTAACTCACTAAAAATATTGTGATTTTTTTCTTATTTATAGAAGAAATATGATGACTTATGTTTCAATACTTCTATGTGTGATTTCCTAGACTTTTGACATTTATATTATGCTTCTAACAGTTACATTGTTTGTCTCCTGAGATATCTGCTCATTCCTTTGGGGAAAGCATTATGCAATGTGTACACATTACCTCTTGTCATTCCAGCCACCTTCCTTCACCTCCCCACCCCCACATGCCACACAAGCTTTCTCAAATTATATCTCTGCCAAATAAAGGCAACTGAGGATCTGCATCTTGCCTTTTGTGATGCTGACAGAAAGTGATGTTGGGCAAGCAAAAGGTCCTTAAAGATGTGAGCAGGAGGGACCCACTCTAATCTCTCTGAGTAGATGAATGTATGTCTTCATTACAGGCATCTCTAAATGTGAAAACTGAACATTACCTTCAAGGCTGTGGGGAACCCAGATGGTCTCACCCATTCATAAAGTCTCCCCTGTACCAGCACAGAGCCCTACCCCTTTCTAATGCCCATTCAGGTTCCCCACCATCGAAGAGAGGGAAAAGAAACTTGGAAAAACCTGGTGTTGCGCTTTCTGCCAATGTTGTCCCGTGGGGCACTGAAGTTGGGTTTAATTTAATATAGAAAAATAAGGAAATGTTATCATATACACTCAGAGTGTTATATAAGAACTACTGACTGTTAACAATATATGGAAAACAAAGTGAACCTCAATTTGCAAAGAAATTAAAATTTAAATGAGACTTTTCTCTCATTAGATTAGAAAAGATAGGGGTGCCTGGGTGGCTTGGTGGTTGAGCATCTGCCTTTGGCTCAGGTCGTGGTCCTGGGATCTAGTCCTACATCGGGCTCCTCACAAGGAGCCTGCTTCTCCCTCTGCCTGTGTCTCTGCCTCTCTTTCTGTGTCTCTCATGAATAAATAAATAAAATATTAAAAAGAAAATTAGAAAAGATGCTTGTCAAAGCTCACACATAGGTGCTGAATGAGAGTGAAGAGAAATGGGTATTCTTATGTACTTTTATTGGATTTATAAATTAGTATTTGGTCACTATTATGAGGCTTAAGTTTTGACAGCAATTATTCTTCTACCAATCTGTTATAATGAAACAATCAGAAATGGGTAAAATTTATACACAGAGATGTCCGTGGTAGTGTTATTTACAGTTATAATGACGGTGATATAATGCATTAGGTAACAATATGATTGTAATGATAAGAAAATGGTTAAGTAGGGCAGCCTTGGTGGCTCAGCGGTTTAGCACCACCTTTGGCCTAGGGCGTGATCCTGGAGCCCCGGGATCAAGTCCCACCTCGGGTTTCCAGCATGGAGTCTGCTTCTCCCTCTGCCTGTCTCTCTCTCTCTCTGTCTCTCATGAATAAATAAATAAAATCTTTAAAAAAAAGAAAATGGTTAAATAAATGATGGCACATCCATAAGATTTCTTACTGAGGTGGTCATGGAGACTTTTAAAAAATACCATGGCTCCCTCTCAGATGAAATTAGATGTGTGTGTGTATATATATATATATATATAGCTCTTATTGCATAATACACCACACACACTATATATATATATCAGCTCTTTTTTTAAAATTTTTATTCATTTATGATAGTCACAGAGAGAGAGAGAGAGAGAGGCAGAGACACAGGCAGAGGGAGAAGCAGGCTCCATGCACCGGGAGCCTGACGTGGGATTCAATCCCGGGTCTCCAGGATCGCGCCCTGGGCCAAAGGCAGGCGCTAAACCACTGCGCCACCCAGGGATCCCTACATGTCAGCTCTTATTGCATGATATACCACTTCAAAATTTAGTGGCTTTAAATGTTCTCAAAATCTGTGAATTGGTTGGATGGTTCTTCTGGGGTCTAAGTTGGGTGGAGCTTGATGGTTGAGAATGACCTCTCCTACCTATGTGCGGTAGCTGAAACAGCTGGGACAGCATGGCTCCCCTTTCCATGTGATCTGTCATCCTCTATGTTAACCTTGGGTTGTTCTAAGAGCATTAAGAGAAACAAGCCTCAACACACAAGGACGTTTTAAACCTCTACTTATATTACATTTGTGACTGTCCCATTAGCCAAAGTCATATGACCAAGCTGAGTCAAGGAGTAGAGAAATAGAGTCAACCTCTTGATTGGACTGCAAAAATATTGTATCCATTAAAAAGAAAAGTCACACCACGTGACTTAATTTGGCTAATAAAATGTGAAAACCTTGGGTGCAGAAGCTTTAACAACAAATGCATGCTTTCCTATTTTCTCCTTTCCTTCTTATATAATAGCCAGATACACTGGAGATGGTAACTAATCTATCTGGCTTATTTCCAGAATGATCAAGATAAGGAGAACCACCATGCCAAACTGCACTGGACCTGTGGCTTGAATAAGAAATAAACCTTTGTGGTTCAAAGCCATGTAACAAAGTTGAGTTTTATTGGTTATTGTTACAAACCTAGTCTATCCAAACTAATACAAAAATTGTGCAGGAATTAAAGTGATATTTTAAAAGAACGATTTTTTTAATGTGGGAAAGTGTTCGTTATATCAACCAACAGGTTATAAAGCAGGTGTAAACTTGTGTATGTTATGTAATACTAAATTTGTCAAAACAGGCAAACACACAGACACAGAACCTTGAAGGAAATGCATCAGAGTGTTAACAGTGGAATTACAGGTAATTTTTATTTTCTTTTCTGCATTTTCCAATTTGTTTATAATCAATGTATATTATCACGCTAGATAATATTATTTTTTTTCAATCACTGGTCACTCCTCCTTGCTCATGGTCAGGTGATTTACTGTACCTCCTATAGGAAAAGTTTATGTCCTTACCTCACTGGATTTGGGTTTGGCCATGTGATGTGCTTTGGCCAATTAAATGTGGGTAAATATGGCATTCATCATATTGGAGCAGGTTTAAGACTCGTCTTGAGGTTTCTGCCCTTTCCCAGTTATGTCCCATGTAGGGACTGCTCTCTTAGCCTGGGTCCTGAAATGAGAAGAGAGAGCAGAGCCCAGGGTATGAGATAATAAAAATATATATACATATATATATATACATATTTACATATATATTCATCTCTGACTCTGGTTCCTGGCAAAGAACACCAAAACTCTTATGATATCCAAAGTGATCAAAGCAGTAGCAGCATCTTTTGTTCCAACATTTGGTCTTCAACCCCCATTTCTGACACAGAGTTCCTAAATCCCTTGGAATTTCGTGGGTGACAGCAATATCTCTGTTCTATAAGGTGACTCTTAGTTGGGGGCTGATCACCAGAAAGACCAAGCCATGATTAGAAGCTTGGAGGAAGGGAGAGGGACTAAAAGTGGAGTTAATGATTGATTATGCCTAGATGATGAGGCTTCCATAAAAAAATCTCAAAAATACGGGGGTTCAGAGTGCTTCTGGATTAGTGAATGCTTGGAGGTACTGTGACAGTAGCATGCTCAGAGAAAGCGTGGAAGCTCCATGCCCGCTTCCCATACCTTGCCTTATCTGTCTCTTCTATCCGAACGTTCACCTGGGTCCTTATCATAGTCATTTTATAATAAACCAGTAAATAGCAAGGAAACTGTTTTCCTGAGTTCTGTGAGTCACTCTAGCTAATTAATCAAACCTGAGGAGGGGGTAATGGGGAACCTCTGACCTATAGCTGCTTGATCAGGAGCACAAAGGACAACCTGGACTGTGTTGCCATCCACAGCAGTGATGGTGGAGGCTGTCCTGTGGGACTGAGCCATTAACCTGCGAGATTTGATGCTGTCTCCAGGTAGATAGTGTCAGAAGTGCGTTGAATGGTAGGACGTCCAGCTGGGGTCATGGAATTGTAGATGTGGGCAGGAAGCTCCTCACACATCTGGTGTCAGAAGTGTTGAGTATGGTAGTGATGCGAGGATAAAGAGAGACACGTAGCAGGAAGGGTTAGTTCCTATTACTTACAGGGCCCTGGTGAACACCGTAGCCCATCTCAGCCTGCAGATAGCATGGAGAAGAAATAAACCATTCTTGTTTTAAGTTGCTGATATTTGTTTTGTGAACACAGCAAACTTTTTTACTTTAAAAAACATACCTACAAATATGGGCATCAGTGACTCATAAGCCACCAAGTTCCAAGTCCTACCTACACACATCACTGCTTTCTCCTTTACCTTTTGCTTTCCCTTTCAGCTATAAGGTGGGATACTAACTACAAAATTAGGTTGTTCTGAAACAAACCAACTCATAGATCCAAAACCACCTATGTCTTCTTATAAAAGTCCACTTCCCCATATTCTGGGGATGTACCAGGATTGCCCAATTTTTGGACCCAAGGACAGGTGAGAAAGTAGCTCATCTCTTCTTCAGTGAGAGAATATTTTAGCACTGGCAGAGAGTATGGCATGATTCAGAAGTCACCAACCAGCATAGAATCCTCATCATTCCACATTAAAATAGAGTTATTTCATCCAAAAACCTACTGGGGGTATTCATAAACCATACATAGAGGGATTGATCATTTACATGCAATATACGCACTCACCAAAGAGAATGTAGCTTGCTTATTTTTCTACAAACTACCTAGTCTTCCTCAGGAGCCCCATCCTGCCGAGTAACAAGGACACTTACATTTAAGCATCACAGTGTGCCCTCCCTGTCCTCTCCTCCAGGATGCCAGAAATACGCACGTTGACTTAATGTATCATTGTGGACATGAGCAGGTGGGAACTCAGATCCCATCTCTTCTTTGGATATTCACTATTTTTGAAGAAACGATTTCCCTGTATACTTGGTTACTCCTTGCTTTACTGGCACCTTCTGTGGACATCTGTGGCTAGAGTACTCCAGTCTGCTCGTTCGTTCTTTCTTTCTTTCTTTCTTTCTTTCTTTCTTTCTTTCTTTCTTTCTTTCTTTTTCTTTCTTTCTTTCTTCTTTCTTTCTTTCTTCCTTTCTTTCTTTTGTTCTTTCTTTCTTTCTTTCTTTCTTTCTTTCTTTCTTTCTTTCTTCTTTCTTTCTTTTGCTTTCTTGCTTTCTTTCAATTTTATTTATTTATTTGAGAGAGAGAGAGAGAGAGAGAGAGAGGTGGGGTAGGGCCAAGAGGGAGAAAGAGAAGCAGGCTCCCCGTTGAGCAAAGAGCGAGATGCGGGGCTCCATCCCAGGACCCTGGGATCATGACCTGAGCTGAAGGCAGATGCTTAACCGACTGAACCACCCAAGTGCCCAGGTCTGCTGCTCCTCAGCTCAGTCAAGGCCTGCAGTCCTGGTTAACTTGCCTCATGTCAGCTTTCCAGGATTGTCTTTTTCTTTGAAGTATGAACAGGATTCCCATTTGATTCTCAGCTCAGGTGGTCTGCCTACAGACCCCACTTTGGTAACTCTCCACTGAGTTGGCCAGCAGCACCATCAGCTCCCTTCTGTGTCCTTCACTGGGCCCTTATGGGACTTCTAGGTAAACTCCATGCCAGATGGGAGCTGAGGGTGCCTCACCCCATGTGGTAGCCCAGATTGGTAGAGGGGAGCCCTCTGTTGCATTCCAGTTGTTACCCTTGTACAGAAGAGGAAAGATGTGAGCTAGACTTCTGCCCTTGGTGCTGGGTGAAGGTCACAGAAGGAAGTGGGTGATAGCCCAAAAATTGGAAATGAGGGCTCTGTGGGCTCCTCAAACAGGAATAAGATTCTTTCCTGCTTCTCTGAGAGCCATACTTGGGCCATGTTTGGGAGCGTATTTCCCATCTGTTTTTTATTTCCCCAGCATAGAATGTGGGAGGCCAGGATCACACAACATTCCCTTCTCATTCCCCAGATGCCTCTGAACTCTCTTCCTTGAATTTTTTGTTCCAATCCATGCTGAATTACTTGAATGGCTCCCAGCACACACCATGCTATTTCATACTTTTGAGCCTCTGCCTGTGTTGTTTTCTTTGCCCATGTTACCCCTCCAAGACCTATTTCTCTTGAAAAAACTTCTGCTCATCTCCCAAGGCACTACCCAGGACTGTTCCTCCAACATGCTCACTTCCCTCTTGGCAGTTTGCACAATAAACTTCACTATTTTTTTCTCTGTCTTCAACATGAGAACTTAAAGGCACTGAGGCCCAAATGGTGATTTGGGACATCTCTGTGGTCCTGATGGCTGGCACAGAGAAAGGGCTCAATTAACCCCGAGAAAGTGTACGTGGTATATCTCTCTGTATTTCTTACAACTGCATGTGAATCTACAATTATCTCAAGATGGAAAGACTCAGTTAAAAAAAAACAACAACAAAACACCTTGATGAGCTGGACCAATTATTCTCTAATGCTCCCTGGTTACCCACTAGGAGAAGACCAGAGTCCAAAAATCCAAAATCTTTTTGAAGTTGTCATTTCCAAATGGGGATGGATGGTTCAAGCTATTAGTAGTCAGGATTCCTATATCGCACTTGACTTTAGAACTATCAAATCCTGAAAGGCTCTGAGGGAAGGTGAGACCCCTGCTAGTGCGTACAATTATAAAAAGGAGCCCTTTCAGGCAGATTAATGAGGAAAAATCGACTCCTTTAGGAGTTGTGGGTGGATAGTGTCTGTATGTGGAAGAAAAGTATGGCATCCCTTCCTCTGGGTGCTTACACCCATGCAAACAGGCTAAGCAAGGTGGATAAGCCCACGTTCAGCATGCCCTCCCCCCTCCAGCCCTGCACGTATGTTTATGGCCTAATCTGAACACAGCGGCCTCAGCCTGAGTATATCCCTAGATTTGCCATCTCACATCAAAGGGCCAATAGCCCTGTTTCCATGCACTTGGAATGTTTGCTTGTGTTGAAATATTACTGGTGGGTATAAATGTATTGTCAGCAACATAGATATACATTTTAATTTTCTGTGAACTTTGTTAAATGAATCAATGTGAGTAAACAGTGGGTGGTTTGCTCTCCACAAAAAATTAGTAACTTAGTTCCCCTTTAGTGAATATCTCCTCATTTTGGATTTGTTCCTAGTGCAAGTTCTTGTCAGATACAGTCATCTGTGGGGGCTTCCTTTTTCCCTGAAGAGTGAAAGTGAGGGTCCAGGAACCAGTGTGGGCCCCCTTTGTGAATGGCCCTCCAGGACTTTGCTAATCTAGGCAGACGTATGCATTTTAGTTAAGATTATAATCTGCTGCCTAGAGTGGGGTACAAGGACAGCCTGTCAAAGCCCCTTCTTACCTCAAGTGTCTGTAAATGTACTGCATTTATTATTGCTTTTGAGTTCTTTTCCATGAGACTGTGTACGGAGACCTTGAGTTCTTCACACCTGCACACTGGCCAGTTTTCTGGGGTCTGATGCTGTCATGCCAAGACAGCAGAGACACACACCGTACTAGTGATAGGAGGCAGAAAGTGAAGGATAGTTTACTGGGGAAGCATCCACATAAGAGGCCACGGAACCAAAAGCTACCCTGGGCCACCATCATGAGACAGAGAGATGTGTGCTTGACTGACCACAACTGCATGTCCCTGGGAAATGCCTCCAGACAAAGGACTCTGCCCTGTGCTGTTCTATGGATTCATAAGAAAAGGATGACTGAGGACATATGGTATACTATGTGATACAGGCAATTTATTGGTTGAGGAAACAGTCTTGTTTGAAATCAGAGCCTCCAGAGATTAGTCTCGGGCAGCCACCTGTTCCCTAAACTAACACAGACTTCCTAAGCCAGCCTCTTGCTAAACTACCAAGAGTGTGGCTAGGATTTGTCTCCGCTCCTGTACCACGTAGGTAATTGACCACTCAGAAGTGCTGGATTAATAGGCCTATTATTAGGAGAAGGCTCATGTTTATTTGATTTAAATTTGTTCTCCTCCCACACACTAGCTACAGTAAGGTCCCTTAGAGGTAGATGAGCTGGGAAGGATCTGGGAAAAGTTTCTGTGCCTGTCCTCTTCACAGGGAAGGGAGTGACAGATTGGCTACAGTGGATTTTTCTGCACCCAGATCTCTAGGATGGAAACCAAGCAAACTTCTCTCTCCTGCTGGGTTAGAGGACATAGTCTCTGAAGAGGCACAGGAGCAGAGGAACCAGGTGGACCCAGTTTTCTTCCCTGCACCACAGCTTGGACAGAATAGCCTCCATTGGGCCCAGGGGAACCTCATGACTATTGTGGGCAAGATCTGGTCAGGTATGATAATCATGTTGGCTCAGCTAAGACATCAGAGCACATAGCAGCAATACAGTAACTGCTTGAGTGCTCTTTTGGATATAAGGGTTTGAAATCAGGGCTGTCCCAAAGGGAAAGACAATTCCAGGATCCATCAGAAATATGGGTTTCTTATGAGCCCTGGAAACTCTAGATCTGCTGTTCTGGGCTCCATATGGGGGAAGGGGGGTGGTCCTGCTGAAATAGAAGGGACATAAAGGGTGGGAAGAATCTATCCCAAGAATCTAGCATGATGGGCTTCCACTGCAGGGTGACTGGTGGCAGGTGTAAGGGATGATGAGGGGGGTTACACCTTATGGGGTCCAAGATGTCAGGGCTCAGGTAGTGTGAAGGATCCTTACCAGAGTGGGGTTGGCAACTACCCTTCTAGGGAGGAAGAAGTTGCATTTCCTTCCATGAGCAGTAGGAGGAAATGCAGATTTAGAAGCAGAAGATGTGGTTCTGAGCATTGGGCAACATTTTCTTTTTCTCTCTTTCAAATTGCAGAGACTCCAGGGTGGGCTGGATCTGTGATTTGCCAGTGATGTTGGTCCCATGAACTTGCTGTATCAAGAATGAGAAAACTGTGTGTGCCTCAAATGTCCTAACAGCAAGTAATCTATACGGCCGAGATACCTTCCTTCTGAAAGTGCCATGGGGCAAGAGTTGTGTTTACCTTGCTCACCACTGCAGTCCCAACGCCTTGGCCAGTGCTTGGCCCAAAACCAGTACCAGATATGTATTTGTGGGATGAAAGCAGGGAGGTGTATATAGCAGCAAACCAGCAGTTTGTATGGAGCCTCAATCCTGAAGTAAGCTATGTATCATATTGCTACCCCAGGTCAAGGGAAGGAAGTCATGGACCATCAGGCTGTTTGAGCCATCAGTATTTCAATTCAAAACAAGCATTGTTTTATTTTCAAAATGAATTATCCTGACATTCTTTCACATCTTATCAGACTCTTCTTTACTCAAAATGTTGTTGGTACTATTACTTAATAAACTGGAGCAAGCAATAAATTCCACTGGTCTTCAGAGACTGTGGTTGGGTTCCCAGTACCAAAATGATTTTGATTATTGAGTTGGCATATACCCCTAAACATTCCTAAATCAGTGGTTGGCAGCAGCCAGATTCTGAGAGAGAGAAAAAAAAACAGTGCGCGCGCACACACACACACATCTAGCAGCTTCAAAGCCTCTTACACACTAATGGATTCCTTATGGATTACATGGCTATAATTGTAAAACAGGACAAAGAACTATAAAGAGACTTATTTAAACAAAAAAATTAATATTCCTTTGAAAAGTCTATTTTCTTTCTGAAGAGAGTAGGGGGGAAAAAACCTAACATAATGTAACCCTTAAAAATGTGTCGGCAACACAATAGGAAACCAGAATAATGTGGGCAAGGCAACCATATGAAGCCAAATGCAGAGTTCATCTGCACTCCAACAGCAGGCATAGATGGAGACAACAACCAGCAGAGTAGAGTAGTAAGAGGGAAAATGCCAAATCATAGTAAGAGGGAGTGGGGGTGAGGTAGGGGGAGGAATATTCTAGAATTCAAAACAACAGACTATTCATATCATATTCCTAAAATCTGTATAATGAAATCTGTTTATATTATCCTCAAATTAATTGTTAAATGTTCAAATTTCAGTGTCCCAGCCAATGACCCACCAACAATTTCCTGTTCATAACATTTTCTTTTCTTGTCCCTTGAAAAAATAACAAATGAGTTTCTCCATTTATAAAGCTGCTCTGAAATGTCTTCTTATGTCATGAAGCTGGAGGTCATCTTGGGACACTGGGTGGTAATGGGGGGCCCTGGGCAGGGGAACAGGAGGTTTGTGATTGTGAGGCAGCTTCTGATCCCATTAGCTGATGGTTGACTGACATTTTGGAACAAGATTTTGCAAGGAACTGGGGAAAGGAAAAGAAGGAGCATGGGAAGGAGACACTTAAAAGATTGAGAAGGCAGGAATGAGCTGAGTGCTCCCAGAGTTGAGGAGGATTTTATTACTGGACACAGGTCTGGGGGTGAGCCTTCAGCCAGAATCTCAGAGGCCCAGTGTGAGGGGCCTAGTATAGGTTTTCTTATCACTGTTGTGCTGGCCTTACCAAGCAAACTGGCTCTGTGAGGAAAGGTACAATAACTTCTCCTTTACAAGTTAAGCAGTAATGTATAAACAAACACTTAACAGGGAAGCACTTCCCAGGTGGCTAAAGGTGATATTTTAGGAAAAACTGAAAGGGAGTACAGCTTTACATGCCTGGGAAATGTTTCTCTGAGAAGTGACATAAACTAAAAATAACTAGTTCTGTGAAAGATTTCTCTAGATTCCTCGGTGCTAGATTTGTAATCATTTATTACTGGAAGGGAAGGACATTGGAGGATATTCTTAAATTTTTTTCAGTGTTCCTACTAGAGGCAGAATATCAGTTGGGTTGAGCAGAATCTGGCTGGCTACGTAATTTCTTACCGAAAGCAGAAATTATACTTTGAAAGATCTCAGGAAGCTCCTCGGTCCAAAATGTGTGGGAAGGTGAAAAAAAAAAAAAACAAAGTCGCACAGCACACTTTGCAGCCTGCTTACATTATGTCCTGGCTGTAGCACCCCGAGATTAATTTCTCTGAGCCCCCACTCTTTGATAAGGATATAACATGTCCCCAACAAATTTTACGTCAAGAGCAAGGGAGATCATATATGTGAACACCTATAGGGCCTGGAACCTAGTAGGTGCCCAATAAATAGTAGCTCCATTTATTTTCTACACCTTCCTTTTTTCCCCGTCCTCCCCCACCTCCTGCACTTTGATTCTTGAAATATTTTAACCAATGACGAGCCTTCTTTGCATGATTACAAATAACAATAATTAACGTAACATAGCATAGCATCATATGCTAACATCATAACTAAGCAGTTACCATACATTTAATCTTATTTGATCTTCAAAACAATCCCATGAAATAGGTACAATTATTGACTCCATTTTATAGAAGAAGAAACCAGATCTAAGTATGGTTAAATACTGTTCGAATGATCTATTTCTATATAACAAACCACTTCAAAACTTAGTGGCTCAAAGGAACACCATCTTATTATGTATGATTCTGAGTTGGCTAGGCTCGGCTGGGCGGTTCTGCTCCACATGATGTTGTCTGGAGCTATACTTCTCTGGAAGCTCAACCAAGGTAGGACATCCAAGAGGGCTTGCTTCTGTGACTAACAATTGGTGTTGGGTATCAGCTGGGAGCACAACTAAGACTGTCCACCAGAGGACATCTATACTCCTCCACTGTCCCTCCTGGGATGGCAGTTGCTCCAAGAAGGAAAAAATGGAAACTCCCAGTTCTCTTAGGGCCCAGGCTCTGAAGTCTTAGAATATCACTTCTCCCATGATCTGTTGGTCAAACCAGTAACTGGCCTGGCAAGTTTTAAGAGAAGGGGAAACAAGTTTCACCTCTCAATGGAGGAATGGCGGGGGTGGGGTGAGGAGTTATGATAGCTATGATTGGACATTATCGACCAGAAATACTTTGCCCAAAGCCACAGAGCTAGTGTCGGAGTCAAGATTTCAACACATTAATCTGACTTCAGAATCCACGTGCTCAGCCACTAGGTCATACATGTGACAATATACAATTAAATGCTAATGTCTATAGAAAACACCATGAGAGCAATGTAATCTCAGAGGAAGGATCAGTATAAAATTAAGAACTCTGAAGACCCTAAGCTGTGCCCCTCCCCATGTAATGAAGAATAAATGTTATTTCTTGAAATGCCACAAAGGTTATATATGCTAAAGCTAAAATAAAATCTTTTTAGATTCTTCTGTTTCAAAATTTTGTATACATTCATTAAAGCTGAGGTTTCTGTGTGTGTGTGGCGGGGGGACGGCTGAGACCCCTGACTTACAAGTGCTTAAGCACATTCTCAACCTGCTTGGTGGGTAACTCATGCATGCGGGGGAGGTTGGGAGGTCCAGGTTGGCAGGGGAAGCTCCAAGGAGAGGCTGGAATTAGATTAGCCTGGCTCTGAAATCCGATTGGATTTAATTAAGAGAAAGAAAGACACAGAGAATGAGAAAGAGAAGGGAAGATGAAGATATGAAGTTCACATCAAGTGGGGAAGGAGCAGTGAGCAGTAGCTAGGGAGATGGATGAAGGAACCAGGTGGAAGTAAAAGGATGTGGGAATGGGAGGGCTGATGAGTAATTTACCTGGTGGCTGCAGCTAAATTGGCTCCTCGTCTTTAGAGGCACCCCAAAGCAGCACCGACAATCGGACTACAAAGAACGAAGATTCCCACGAAATTTACGCCCAGCTGTGTGAACTCTGGTTTAGCTTTGGCCTTGCAAACGGCAGATGCCTGGACAGCCCTACTGGGGGCTGGGTTGGAAGGATGCCGCTTGAGGATTTCCCCAGAGGCTGAGCCTGGAACACCCAGGCTCAGACCACAACCCACCAGTTTGATCGGAAAGGGACCCAGGAGCATAAAACAAACCCAGTCATTGTACCTCATCGGACGGCACTCTCCGGAGAGTTTCTGAACCTAAATCTCTCTTATATCACCTATCTACCAGGACGTCCTGGTGAAGGCAAGGACTTGGGGACTTTTTGTGAGCCATGGTGAGCAAACACCGTCGTCAGATTATTTTCCTCCTAAGGTGGTGTCTATCATTTTCATATGCAAAACCTTCTCTCTTTCTTCACATTTGAAAGAAACCCAGTATGACTGTTGTGATTTTTTTCATGTATATTATAAATATTTAGAATCTCTGTCAAAAAAAAAAAAGAAGAAGAAATAAAAGCAGATGTTTCCCCTTGTTCTGGTCCCCAGTAATATACCACATTAAAAAACAGAGTATTTTCAAGTCTCGTTAAAAAAATATCTTAAACATCGGGGTGCAGGTGTCCTGGCGTTTCATTGCATCTGCATCTTTGGGGTAAATCCCCAACAGTGCAATTGCTGGGTCGTAGGGCAGGTCTATTTTTAACTCTTTGAGGAACCTCCACACAGTTTTCCAGAGTGGCTGCACCAGTTCACATTCCCACCAACAGTGCAAGAGGGTTCCCTTTTCTCTGCATCCTCTCCAACATTTGTGGTTTCCTGTCTTGTTAATTTTCCCCATTCTCACTGGTGTGAGGTGGTATCTCATTGTAGTTTTGATTTGTATTTCCCTGATGGCAAGCGATGGAGAGCATTTTCTCATGTGTGTGTTGGCCATGTCCATGTCTTCCTCTGTGAGATTTCTGTTCATGTCTTTTGCCCATTTCATGATTGGATTGTTTGTTTCTTTGGTGTTGAGTTTAATAAGTTCTTTATAGATCTTGGAAACTACCCCTTATCTGATACATCATTTGCAAATCTCTTCTCCCATTCTGTAGGTTGTCTTTTAGTTTTGTTGACTGTATCCTTTGCTGTGCAAAAGCTTCTTATCTTGATGAAGTCCCAATAGTTCATTTTTGCTTTTGTTTCTTTTGCCTTCGTGGATGTATCTTGCAAGAAGTTACTGTGGCCGAGTTCAAAAAGGGTGTTGCCTGTGTTCTCCTCTAGGATTTTAATGGAATCTTGTCTCACATTTAGATCTTTCATCCATTTTGAGTTTATCTTTGTGTATGGTGCAAGAGAGTGGTCTAGTTTCATTTTTCTGCATGTGGATGTCCAATTTTCCCAGCACCATTTATTGAAGAGACTGTCTTTCTTCCAATGGATAGTCTTTCCTCCTTTATTGAATATTAGTTGACCATAAAGTTCAGGGTCCACTTCTGGATTCTCTTTTCTGTTCCATTGATCTATGTGTCTGTTTTTGTGCCAGTACCACAGTGTCTTGATGACCACAGCTTTGTAGTACAACCTGAAATCTGGCATTGTGATGCCTCCAGCTATGGTTTATATTACTCAGCCATTAGAAATGACAAATACCCACCATTTGCTTCAACATGGATGGAACTGGAGGGTATTATGCTGAGTGAAATAAGTCAATCGGAGAAGGACAAACGTTATATGGTCTCATTCATTTGGGGAATATAAATAATAGTGACAGGGAATAGAGGGGAAGGGAGAAGAAATGGGTAGGAAATATCAGAAAAGGAGACAGAACATGAAGACTCCTAATTCTGGGAAATGAACTAGGGGTGGTGGAAGGGGAGGAGGGCGGGGGGTGGGGGTGAATGGGTGATGGGCACTGCAGGGGGGCACTTGACGGGATGAACACTGGTGTTATTCTGTATGTTGGCAAATTGAACACCAATAAAAAATAAATTTATTATTAAAAAAAAGAAAATAAAAATTTGTTGAATGCAAACGAGAACAGAATATGGCATTTTATTTTTATTTTTTTTTAATAATTTTTTGTTTTACTTATTTATTCACAAGAGACAGACAGAGACGCAGGCAGAGGGAGAAGCAGGCTTCATGCAGGGAGCCTGATGTGGGACTCGATCCTAGGTCTCTAGGATCAGGCCCTGGGCCTAAGGCAGGCACTAAACCATTGAGCCACCCAGGCTGCCCAGAATATGGCATTTTAAATATTAATATAGTATTCAGAGTGAAGGAGTCTGAAGCCCAGAGAGCCGCGGTGACCTGCATAGGGTCACAGAATAAACATGCAGCCAAGTCAGAATCTGAGCTTAGTTCTCTCAAGTCCTAGCCTGAAGTTTTTCTATACCCTGTGTGGTAGATTGACTGTGAGAGCAACCTATCCTAGCTGCAGGCTCAGTTGGCAAAGCTCAGGCAACAGAATTCAGAGTTGCCTGGGGAGATTTTAAAGCCAAACCCAGGCAACCACTGCTTACTTCTTATTCTTACTGCCTCCGTGGCATTAGGTGCTTCTGACTTCACCCTCCTTGAATTCTCTTCTGCTCTGGCTCCCATGATGCCTCGAGCTCATTTCTTTCATCTCTGCTCTATCAGTAGGAGCTACCTATTTAGAGTTGTTCTTCCTTTTACATTTCATTCCTGAGCTACCTTTTCCTTATTTTCTATACCAGTGGGTCTTAAGGATATGTATCAGAATTTCTTGTGCAACCTACTTAAAATTTGGAAGTAGGGGCACCTGGATGGCTTAGTTGGTGGAGCATGGAGCTCTTGATACCAGGGTTGTGAGTTCTAGTCCCACGTTGGGTATAGAGATTCCTTAAAGATAAAATCTTTAAAAAAAATTTAAAAACACTTGGAAGCACAATGTCCATAATTTGAAAAATCCCCTCAGGTGACTTTGATGGACATTCTTATAGCAAATAGTGTTTTCGAAAGATGGCCCCAAAATATTTTCCATCCTACATGCCCTTCTGCAGGATGACCATGCCACTTTCTCCATCCAGAGGTGGAATATATTTCTCAACTTCTTGAATGTGATTAGGCCCCATGACCAATAAAATGTAACAGAAGTGACACCATGCCAGCTCCAAGCATGGCCCTTTACTGGTCTAGTAGCTTTAACTCCTACCTCTTATAAGAAGTGTGATCAGGTATCCAGAGACCACCATGACATGAGAAGCCCAAGCCATAGCGAGGACCTCAAATGATAAGACCTCTTGGGTGGAGCATGGAGGCACCATGTATGAGTAAAGAATAATCCTGCAGGTGTATCCTCCAGGCCCAAACACTCTATAGGTAAGACCTTGTAGAACAAAACTATTTAGCTATCTAGTCCGTCCTCAGATCCTGACCCACAAAATCATGAGCAGAATAAGTGGTTGTAATTTACTTCATACTCAAAGATGAGTAAGCCAAACCCATCTTCCCTTCCCCATAGACACACAACCCTGTTAGGGACCATTGCTCTCTACCATCTACCTGGCTACTACAAGGAGCTGACAGTTCAGAAATCATCTCCCCTCTTTCTGGCTATTTATACAGATGTCCTACTGGTACCTCAAATGTAACACATACTAAACTGAACACATCATTTACTACAAGGAGCTGACAGTTCAGAAATCATCTCCCCTCTTTCTGGCTATTTATACAGATGTCCTACTGGTACCTCAAATGTAACACATACTAAACTGAACACATCATTTCCCTTTTTAAAACTCCTGTTCTCTTTATCCACACTATCTTCCACATCACCTTGGAGTATTGTTTCACTCCTCTCTGTCACCTAGGGCAGCCAATAAATCACAAAGTCTTTTTGCCCTCTTCTTCCTATTCACTCTATCATTGTCCTTGCTAGGTCCTTATCATTTCTTAGCGGCCTGTGCTAGTAGTCTCCCACATGATCTCCTTGCTTATCATTTCTTCATCATCTTCCACATGATGGCCAGAATGATCTTCCTAAAACATGATTGGGCACACATTATTTCTGTTTCCCAAAATCAACAATAACTCTAGAATATTTACCCCAAAAAACTTCACACTTCTCAGTGTGGTAAACAATCACCTTCACTACTGAGCAACAAAGTAACTTCACCTTTTACCCATTACCTCACTGTCTTGGCATAACTCTCAGCTTCCTGGTCTACCAGCTGCCTTTCCAGAACTCTGGGCTTCTTTCCTCAGTCTGGAACACCATTCCTCTCCTTTTTTCACGTGTAGAAATTCTTTGTATATCTCAAAGCTCAGTTTACTTTTTACGTTTTCCTGGAAGCATTTTTGAGTTGCTCTCTTCCCCAGGCCTGTCCCATACAGATGCGCAGGTTTTGTATACTATACAACTCAAGGGAGAGCCATTCACCATGACCATAATGTGAATTGCACCTCCTAGAGTTACATTTCATAACTTATAACAACACATAATTATTTTATTCTCTGAGCTCCTTCAATATAGTTCTTTGTTTTGTTCTCTTAGAAAAACACTTCAATAATACCTGCTATATGGTAGGCATTGAACAAAGACCACAAAGATGTGTTATGAGGTCTTGGTCTAGAGAGATTTAAAGTTAGGGCAAACAGGCATATGATCAAATATATGCTAAAAACACTTTTACCTCTCTTTAATCCTTAATTTATTCTTCTCCATTTTAGAGTCAGTTAAGAGCTCTATTTTAGTCCAAAATATTTAGGGGCAGAAGTCATCTTATTTATCACAACCTACAATTAACACTTGGCTGTGCAGGAGAGAGTGTCCCAGATAATGGTTATTAGATTGTATTAGATGTACCAAATGTAACAAGAGCAACAATGTATTGGCCCTGTATGTGGAACACTGCTAAAGCCATAATGCTGGGTGGGAAGTATATATTTAGAGCTGTGACAGAGACTGCTGTGTGTCCCCTATACCCCATTTCCTTTTCTTATTGGGCACTCAGCTAGACTGCTTTTCCTAGCCTTCCTTGTAGTTAGATGTGGCCATATTGCAATGGAATGTGGGTAGGAAATGATATGTATCAAGGCCTGGCCTATAAAAACTTTGTTTAATCTTCACATTCTTTTTTCATCCTGAAGCTTGATGGAGGGGACTCAGAAGATCTAAGCAGGTGGCACTAGACGAAGGAAGAAGCTTGGACCTTTGAGATGTTATTTGGGGGATCATTGGCTTACATTATACTATTGCATGAATGAGAAATAAACCTATACTATTGCATCAACTAAAGTTTAAAGTTTGGGACTGCTTGTTGCAGTTGTCAGTTTAACTTGCCTGATACAAGTGCTAAGTTTAATGTAACATTCCTAGATTCATCATGACTACCTATTTTTCAAAAGAGTATCCAGTAAAGAAGATTCCAAAAATTCATTTACACCCTCATTTAAGTATGAACTCCCTCATCTCTATGGTTAGAAATAATGGCCTTATTCAGTCTCTCACTTTTATAATCTTCAAAATATATGCAAGTGGTAATGATACCAAAGAATTTCTCTTAAAATATACTTGGATACGCCCAGAGAAAATTCTTTGGTGTAGAATTTGAAAGGGTCTAGAGATCTCTGCTCATGATTAGGACAATACTTGTGCCTTCCATAGCACACTGCTGTCTGTTGAGGCTGTCATGAGATGGGAATACTGATATTAAGGCCCACTGAATGCTGAGAAAGAAATAGAGGGGACCAAGCTTTGACTTAATACCTTAGAGCCAGTTTGGCAAGTATCATAACTCCATGATTTGTAATGCATATATGACAATTTTATCACTTCCTGTTTTGATTCAAGAAGAAGAAGAGGAAGCAGAAGAAGAACTCTAAGAGACAAATTAGGCTACGAAACAAGGAAGACCCAACGTGCCCTTTTTTCCTTTTATTTACTCAATATAAATTTTCTAGCACCTCTTATATTCACAATGCTGTGTGTGTGTATTGGGGAGATCTTTCAAACAAATATAATAAACAGATATGCTTCCAGGGGGATTTTTAGAATGTTGGTATTTGACAAGGCAAGCAGCTATATGAAAGGCAGTATAGAACATGGACTTTGATGAGACAGACCCAGTTTCAAATTCTGGCTCCATCAATTGCTGTGGTTTGAATTTAGCACCACTTAAGCACTTAAATTCAGTTTCCTCATCTATAATTTTTGAGGATTGTTGAAAGTATTAGACGATTACCTAGCAGGATGTCTGGCAAATAGTAGGTGATAGCTCTTCTTACATAGGGAAACAAACTGCCTAACCAGTTGAATATTTGAGACATAGCAAAAAATTAGCCCAGACAAGAAAAGTTGGATAAGTGTGGAGGGAGGAAATAACATTGGGATGGAATGGACAAAAGAAGTCATTAGTTTTTCTTAATCAGGGCTTTCTTTTAGAACATTTCTCATTTAGAATCTAATATGGATGCTATATCTAAATGTAAAACTCTCATGCAGAAATTGCCAAAAAAAAAAGTCATAAATGGAGAGAGGAAGTTTTTATTTCAGAAGAAAAGTTCCTGTATTGGATAGAAAAATTCACAACAGGTTCTGCTGACTCATACACACACCTGTGTGTGTGTAGGTGCATGTGTGTGTGTGTGTGTGTGTGTGTGTGTAATAGGCATGTTACACATATGAGGGATAAGCCATAAAAATTGTTCATATGTTCAGGAACAAAGAGTTATGACACAATTTGTAAAATTATAGAAAGCCAAGGTTATAAGAGGATCTTTCAATTCAAACCATTCATTTACAATAGAAGTAATAGACTCAAAGAGATGAATTGACTTGTCTAAGGTCACCCAAGTAGGAAATTGTCAAGCTAGGACTTGAAACTTAATCTCTTAAACTTCTGGTATAATACTATTACCACTAATTCCTTTCTAGTCAAGGCCTAAGGAATAATTGTGTAATGCCATTGGATAGAGATTCTTGAAGGTCTTAGTTCTAGGAAGTGAAGACTTCCGAGCAAAGACTTCGAGGTATTATGGATAGAGGTCAGGCTTATTAAGGATTCCACAAAAGTTCTATTAAGGATTCCACAAAATAGTTAAAAATACTTAAAATAGTCCTCACTTATTGAACACAGTGTGTCAAAAGCTTTACATATATAATTTTTTATTCATTCACTTAAATTTTTATTCATACCTATTATATGGCAGGCATCTACACTGTGTGCTAGGATACAATAGTGAAAAGACATTCACAGTACTTGACGTCACAGAACCTCTTGCCTTCCCTGTAATAAATTCAATAAGACTTGTTGGCTTATTGCCTCCATTTTACAGGTGATGGAACAGGCCCAGAGAATAACAATGATGGCATTCATATATTGACCACCTACTACACACCAGGTACTTTTCTGAGCAATCTCTGAGTAAATCTCCTCAAACCGCTCTGATAAAAAAACAGAGGCACAAGCAGCTACAGTGACTGGTTCAAGGTCACATAGGAAGTAAGAAATAGATCAAGGACTGGAATCAAGTCCATATGATACCAGTGTCTGTGATTTTAATCTCTACATTATATTGACCAATTGGATTTCTGCTCTCTTTTTTTGTTTTTTTGTTTTTTGTTTTTTTTTTTGTGGGGTTTTTTGTTTTTGTTTTTGTTTTTTTGTTTTGTTTTGTTTTGTTTTTGCTAAAAGATAACACATATGATGTCAAAACTCTGCTAGTGAGGGCTAGGATGCAGGAAGCATAAATTACTTTGTTTACAGACAAATCCTGTGTTCCTTGGCAGATGTATGTGGGTAACAATATTTGCTCAAGTGGTTATCATATATCAGAGCATTGCAGCTATACACGTGATTCCAGGTAAATCTAGCATAATGCAGGCCCTTAGTAAGTCCTCAATAGAGTAGGCAAATGGTAAGCAGTAGAAATAAATAAGTCTAGAAAGAATCTAGAAATTATTAAATATCTACATAAACTTTCACACTCCTGTTAGAAAGAGGGCTATTTCTGCAGAATTAAATACCAGCCATAAAATTTACTGTGTAATATGATTTACCCATCTGTTTGAGCCATCCTATTGCAAGGTATAGACATAGTCCTTGAGATAAAAAGCAGACTTGAGCAATTTTCAGTTTCACATAAATTCTATTAGAGAAGAATAAAATAGTGAAATTGCAAAATTTCTCCATTCTCTTCCACCATACGGATTTCTTTGAGGTTTAATAATATTATAAATAAAGCAGCTTCAAGATGAAATACAAAACAGTGAACAACAATTTAAAAACATTTTGAAGAAGCAAGTATTATACCTCAGTGTTGCCAGGCTTTCAACATAAGTAAGATAGAAAACAGAGAGAGAACTCTCATTTGTTCTATCAAGAAAGCATAAATATTGGCTCCATATTAAGCCAACTTTTTGCAGCTGTACACCAGCTCTCAACTATTAAAAAGATTCTTAAATTCCCAGGGAAATAAAAAATCAATTTCAGCCATATAAGTCTGTATATAAATCTATTGTGCTTTATTCCAAATATTTTCTCATCAAGGAGTTTGGAACAAAATTTTTTTTGAAAGAAAAAGTCTCCAATTCACCCATTACACCATTATAAATATTTGAATGACTTCCAGTAACTTTGCTTTAGAAAATCTCAATATTTGTGTAACGTGCCAATGACAGCTCAGCAGCAATGTCAATACATTTCATGATTTGGCAAGACAACCACTCATAGCAATAGACTAGAATCCTGATTGCCATTTTCATATATTATATTTCACTTTTGTCACAGTACACAGTATGGTTACTATTGCCCCCTTGGCAAGGTACTAATTTATGAGCTTATATTAAAAATCTATTTTATCTGTTAAAGCTTAGAATGAACTAAGTGATTACCATTTTAATCCCAAATCAATATGTGTAGTCAGGTCTTGAAAGAATTCCAATCACTAGCTCTTGTTCACATTTTAGATGGATAATGCTTTTGGGTTGTTTTCCTTGGGGCCATCTTATATATTCTATTTGTAAGAATTACAGTCACTGGTAGAGTGATTATTGTTCACATAGCTCAAACAAATAAATGGATGTGATAATTAATTTTCTGGGTTTTGTAAGAATCTGCACTGGCAAAAGTGAAATATACCTATTTGCTAAAGTTTTGAGAAATAGAGTAGAATGGAGATATGCTTCTCAGGTGTTAGCGTGCTTTAGAAACTACTGGAGAGCTGATTCACAACAAATTTCCTAGGCCCCACAATCACTGAATCTGATTCAGTAAGTCTGGATGGGGTTTGAGGTTTTGTTTTCTAACTTCCCAGGTGATGCTGATGTTGTCATTTTAAGGAGCATCTTTTGAGGAGCGGTGGGATAGAATGGAATGACCTATAGTGAAGGCAAAAATCTTGCTTTGCCATTTACAGACTTGGTTGATTTGGGGTTATTTACTTAATCTATTTTTAAGTCTTAGTTTCCTCCTCTGCTCAATGTGTGGAGGGGATTATAAGGATTAGGGAAGTCTGTATAGCTCTTTACAGAGTGCTGGACAGATACATGGTTTGTGCTACATAAATGATAGCCATGGTTATTAGAAATGATGCAGTCTGGGGGCACCTGGGTGGCCCAGTTGGTTAAGTATCTGTCTTCGGCTCAGGTCATGATCCTGGGGTCCTGGGATCCAGCCCTGTGTTGAGCTCTATGCTCAGCAGAGAGTCTGCTTCTCCCTCTGCCTTTGCCCCCAACTTGTGCTCTCTCTTTGACTCTCTCGCAAATAAATAAATAAGTAAATAAAATCTTTAAAAAAGGAAAAAAGAAATGATGCATTTTCCTTTTCTGGGATTCTTCTGGTTGAATATACAGTGCTTTGGCTTCATATCATAGTGTATTAAGCATGTCTAGGTTGGGAATTATCTGGTCAGTGAGTTAGCAACTATTCAGAACTTGAGTTGCTCATGTGGGCCCTAAAACACTTAAATATTTTGCCCCTTGGCCTTATAACTAACTATCATACTAGGATTTTGATTCTCTGCTCTTTGTATTATTTTTTCATTTAAGTTACTTTATAGACCACAGCTCCACAGTTATGTCTTCTTGTGAATGATCTTTAAAAAGATCTTAAAAGCTCTTTTCTTAAAAGAACAACATCAGTTTATTTTTGAAATCAAACTCAAGTCTTTGGAGACTAATATCCTTTCTCTCCATATTTTGCTATTAAGAGGCCTGGTGTTCTGCCAAGACAACATATTAATACATTTAAGCTTGAGCTTTTCATTGTCATGTGAACATTGAAATTGGCTCCCAATTACACAAAGCAGCCAATTCAACAGGATACGCGTATTGGATTTACAACAAACATGTCTGTGAAAAAATTACTTTAAAATCCCTGATTTTGTGGTTTGCTTTTAATTTGTTAAAAAGTCATGATCCACCAGTCACAAGAATCTCAGCCAGTTCAGGATAAGTTAGTTTTGAGAAATACATGACTTGACTTTAGTCAAATGTTAATAAATTTATCTGTCTTGCATTCCATCATTTATTCCGCTACTAATTTAGCAGTAAGTCCCATTTTTGTGGTGGGTGATAGTCTAGATGCTGGGGAACACACTTACCCCACCAGAGTTTGCAGTCTAGTGAGAAAGGTAGAACCTCATTTTAACAGGATGATAAATCTCCAGCCTTGATCAATTAACAAGCTGTAGAGAGTAAGCTCATTGTTTGTATTCATCCTCATTTACTCATAGAATCTGTTAACCATTGCCCAAAGCTTTATTTTTTTAAAAAAAGATTTTGCTTATTTATTCATTATTTATTTTTGCACAGAGAGGCAGAGACACAGGCAGAGGGAAAGCAGGCTCCCTGTGGGAGCCCGATGCAGGACTCAATCCCAGGACCCCGGGATCATGACCTGAGCTGAAGGCAGACACTTAACCACTGAGCCACCCAGGCATCCCTCCCCCAAAGCTTTAGACACATGTACAGCACTGGATGATGTCTTCTAGAAGTAGGATCCTCTAGAGCTTCTAACCAGAGGAGAACCTACATTTCTTGTAGTTTCATTTGTAAAACGAACTTAGAGAAAGAAAATCAAGATGTCATTGTATCTTGCAATTAGCTGTCTCATCAACTCTCTAGCAAAAATGACACAACTGAAGAGAATACCAATCTATACATCACACCTGATTTTTCTGGCTTTTCAAAGGATGCAGGGATTTACGATCATATGACCTGTTACAGACTGAATGTTTATGTCCTCACCCCCAACTCCCCTACGCTTGCTGAGTTCACATGCTTAAGGTCTAACCCTCAACGTGGTGGTACTTGGAGATGGGGCCTTTGGGAGGCAATTAGGATTAGAGGAAGTCATGCAGGTGGGGCCTTCACAATGGGATTCATGACATATAAGAAGAGACACCAAAGAGCTATTTCTTTCCCACTCTCCTATGTGAGGACACAGCAAAAAGTTGTGGTACCAGGAACCAGGTACTTGCCAGAAACCCAGTCAGCCATTACCTTGCTCTTGGACTTCCCAGCCCTCAGAACTGTGAGAAGAAATGTCTTTCATTTAAGTCACCCAGCCTATGGTATTCTGTTATGGCAGCCCAATACAAGACTTTAGGAAGATAACAGAGATTTGTACAAAACTGTGGAAATGCTTCAAACTTATCTCATGTTACCCAAGCAGGGCCCTCAGCCCATTTGCCAGGCCAGCTCTTTACCACTGCCTACACAGAGTTTGCTCTTTCTGACCCAGAGCTGTCAGTCCTCTTTGTGCTGTTTTCTCTACCAAAATGCCCTTCCCACATCTTCCACTCCTGGTTTAGAAATGTTTCCTAATCATGCCTAGTCCTTTCCCAGACAATCCTTCACTGCAAAGTGTGTTTCACTATACACTTACTCACATTCACTATTTATATCTCACTCTGTTGTGTCCTTCTGTGGGTACAAGGATGTAGGTCTTATAGACATGGCCAACAAGCACATGAGAAAGTGCTCCGCATCACTGGCCATCAGGGAAATACAAATCAAAACCACAATGAGATACCACCTCACACCAGTGAGAATGGTGAACATTAACAAGACAGGAAACAACAAATGTTGGAGAGGATGTGGAGACAGGGGAACCCTCTTGCACTGTTGGTGGGAATGTGCACTGGTGCAGCCACTCTGGAAAACTGTGTGGAGGTTCCTCAAAGAGTTAAAAATAGATCTGCCCTATGACCCAGCAATTGCAGTGCTGGGGATTTACCCCAAAGATACAGATGCAGTGAAACGTTGGGACACCTGCACCCCGATGTTTATAGCAGCAATGTTCACAATAGCCAAACTGTGAAAGGAGCCTCAGTGTCCATTGAAAGATGAATGGATAAAGAAGATGTGGTCTATGTATAAATGGAATATTACTCAGCCATTAGAAATGACAAATACCCACCATTTGCTTCGACGTGGGTGGACCTGGAGGGTATTATGCTGAGTGAAATAAGTCAATCGGAAAAGGACAAACATTATATGGTGTCATTCATTTGGGGAATATAAAAATTAATGAAAGGGAATAAAGGGAAAGGAGAGAAAATGAGTGAAAATATAAGTGAGGGTGACAAAACATGAGACACACCTAACTCTGGGAAATAAACAAGGGGTAGTGGAAGGGGAAGTGGGTGGGGGGTTGGGGTGACTGGGTCATGGGCACTGAGGGGGGCACTTGGCAGGATGAGCACTGGGTCTTATGCTATATGTTGGCAAATTGAACTCCAATAAAAATAAATAAATAAATAAATAAATAAATAAATAAATAAATAAATCTAAAAACAAAAAAACCCAAAAAGTAAAAGTATTTAAAAAAAATGATGTAGGTCTTATCTCCTGAACTATACCTTGAGCATCTCTAAGACTAGGGACGTTTCAAATCTTTTGTGTCCTCCATTGGCCCTTTTAGAGTGTTGTGCACATAAAATGGTAATGAAACTTACTGAATGAAAATTGAACTAAATGCTGAGAGCCAACGAATGTTCTGAGGCAAATGAATCAAGAAATGCAAGGAAGTACAATAAAACCTTGGCTCCAGAGCCTTTAGGTGGGGGTGGGAGAGAGTTGTTCTGGATAAGTGAATTTAATAGAGGGCTGAGGATTCATTCTTTTAAACACCATTAAAAGTCATTAAAAGTAGTAGTGTGCTGTAACACTGAAAAATCCTCAGGCCCTTCAGAGGTATGCAGAACTGTTTGTCCCTGATTTAAATGGCTACAGATTGCTATGTTTTGTTTTTTAAAATTGTTGTTTTGTTTTTTAGCTTTTCTGGGACTGCTGCTGGACTGTCCATCTCACGGATGCCCATGTGACTGACTGTACCATTTCTAGTCCCTGCTCCTAATTTGCTGCCTCTCATCTGACATGAGTTTGGAAATCACATGTCCAAGCTCACTGTGGTTATTGTTGTGACTATTACTGTTGGAGACACGTGTAACTGAGAGCCAAGGGCTCTGGGTAAGGGCTTGCTGGGGTCTCCAGGGCTAAAATGACAAGAGACAGACTTCTAGCTGTTGCAAATTCCTAGTTCAGCTGCCCTGAAGCCTTACTAGTTTACTTCTTATTCTTACTTTTCTAGTCTGGAAATATGTTTTTCAGGTAAATTAGGAATTCAGTAATGTATTCAAGTGATCACTGAGTGCCTACAAAGTAGAAGATACATGGTTACATGCCCCAGGAAGGCCGTCAAAAATAAATACTCAGTCTGGCCTGATCACTGTTCTCTGTACTGCACTAGCACCTAGTAGGCACTCAACACATATTTGCTGAATCAACGAAATGAACTTTACCAACTGAGCACAGATGGGATTTTGGTATGATACACACAAAACAAGCTTATGATGTAAACAGCAGTAACAGTCCTAACAGGTAAACAAATAAAGTCTGTATAAGGACCAAAGATTTCCTACTCAAAAATCCAGAGGGACTTCATAGAAGAGGTAGCAGTTTTGATGAGGCCTTGAAGATTGGGGTCATATTTTGATTGGCAAGAAGTTGGGAAAGTAAGAAAACAAGAGTAGCATCAACAAAGCCAAGATGCTAGAATGGGTAGAGGGTAACCAGTGCACTTTGGCTGGAATGCTTGCAGGAGAGTAGGAGGAAACCACATTATAATGTTATATTGGGGTCAGAGTGTGGGTGGGCCACGAACATCAGGCTAAAGAATTTGGATTTTGTTTGTTAAGTGATGGGGAGAAACTGGGGGTTTTTTTGAGCTGGGAAGTGACATCCTTAGAGCTGGGCTTTAGAAGTCTTGGTAAGCGTTGGAACTTAGGGACTGAAGGGGAACAGAGCTGGAGATTTCAAGGGTATAGGTGGGGGGCAACATGGGCCTGAATGGGAAATAGCAGAAAAGAATGATCGGCAGAGAGGCTGTAGAGGTAGAAGAGGACATGGCAATTTATTTGTTGCCTGAAGTGGCAGAGAAGGATATGTTGGGTACAACCCTAGGTGCTGTCCTGTCCAGAAACAGGTTTAGAGAGGTGATGTGACTTTGACTTGGGACATGCTGCGGTGCGAGAGTGAATTGCTGATAGCTCTGTTGTAAGAAAAGCATGAGTGGAAAACTGCCCTGAAAAGCATTAAAGGGAAAACAAACACTTGCAAAATGAGTGCTTATGTGTATTCAGCCCCCAAAAAGGAGTTAAGAGGTCCATGACTTAGTTTAAGTTCCTTCTTGATGAGACTATATTAAAAATTGTTCATTTTTACTTTCAAACAGCTTTCAAGTGCAACTTAAAAAAAAGTTCTACTTGTTTTTGGAGATTATTTTTTAATTTTATTTTTTATTGAAATTCAATTAGCCAACATATATAGTGTAAGTACATCATTAGCTTCAGACCTAATGCTCAATAATCCATCAGAGGCATGTAACACCCAGTGCTCATCACATCACATGCCCTCCTTAATGCCTTTCATCCAGTTACCCTATCCCCCCCATCTCCCCTCCAGTGACCCTCAGTTTGTTTTCTAGAGTTATGAGTCTCATGGTTTTTCTCTCTCTCTGATGACTTCCCATTCAGCCATCAGTCATTTTTAAAAAAGATTTATTTATTTATTTTAGAGAATAGAGCGTGGTGGAGGGATAGAGGAAGAGGGCGAGAAAGAAGCTTTTTTTTTTTTTTTAAAGATTTTATTTATTTATTCACGAGAGACACAGAGAGAGGCAGAGACACAGGTAGAGGGAGAAGCAGGCTCCCTGCAGGGAGCCCAATGTGGGACTTGATCCCAGGACCCCAGGGTTACACCCTGAACCAAAGGTAGATGCTCAACCACTGAGCCTGCCAGGTGCCTCAAGAGAGAGACAATCTTAAGCAGACCCCTGCTGAGTGCAGAGCCCAATGTGGGGCTCTATCTCATGAACCTGAGATCCTGACCTGAGCTAAAATCAATAGTTGGACACTTAGAAGACAGAGCCACTCAGGTGTGCAGAGAGAGATTACTTTTGATAAGACTAGGACATTAATGCTGTATGATGTTAGAATGTTATTGGAGTTGCTCATGGATTAGAGGTAGTTCCTCACTGAAACAAGACAGGTAGCAAGAAAACAAACTGGGAAAACTTCCCCCAAATAGAAAACTAATCTTGACTTCTACCATCAGAAACAAAGATGCATTCACATTAGCAGGCAGCTCCCCCATGGAATAAGTAGGGAAGTTAGGACACTAATTTGGGTTTTCTAGAAGAGATGAGTAAGACTTGACATATAAACAAAAGGGAAAAGTGCATTCCAGGCAAAGGAAACTGTATATAAACCCGGCATGAAAGAACGATAAGGCATTGTCAAGGGATGGCAAAAAGGCATTTGGCTGGAACACATGTGGAGAGAGTATGGGGGAGAGGCCATACAATTAAGGAACTAGATGAAAGTGTAGCTTGAGGGATGGGTGTCATGCAGTCTATTAGCAGTGGGAGCGGTCTCAGAGGTCCACGAGGAAAGAAAGACAGTCAAATATGTTTAAGTAAACTCTCTGGTATATCCATGGAGCATGACCTGATAACTGGAGGATGCCAGCAGAGATGAGGATCCTAGTGAGGTGATGCTGAAACAGATGATGCTGAAAACAGATCTGCGCAAATGAGCTTATGAACTAAGCCAGTACTCAGCCTATAACATGCATTGAATGTGTGCTGGTTGATGAACTGTTCAAGTAGGCAATAGCCTTTAAGTCTATCATCAGTTGAGTTTCCTCTTAGAAGTATGGGGATAAATGCTAATTTAAATTAGTGTTAGCAGTAGATTACTAGGCCCCAGGCTCTGAAGTGTGAAGGGTTGGAAAAGATTAATACCACAGGCCATTTTTGCCTGGCATACAGTGTTAATACAGAAGACACAGAGAAGTAGAATGCCACCAGATTTTGTAGGATGCAGAGCACCCTGAGACATAATCATTTTGGACAGAAACATGTCAAGTCTTTAGAGGGCCAATGATGTTTCTAAAAAACCCAAGGGAAAAAACTGTAGGAGCTCTCCATTGAAGTGACTATTTCTTTTTTAAATACAGTAAATATGTACTACTCTATAGGATTGCTCTGTCCAACATGTGATAGTCCAGGGGTGCCTGGGTGGCTCAGTCAGGTAAGTGTACAATTATCATTATTTTAAGATTTATTTATTTATATTAGAGAGAGAGAGAGAGAGAGAGCGCACAGGGTTTGGGAGGAAGGGCAAAGGGAGAGGGAGAGAGAGAAAGAATCTCAAGCACAGTCCTCATGGAGTGGAGACCCTGATGCAGGGCCCAATCCACTACCCTGAGATCATAACCCAAGCTGAAATCAAGAGTCAGATGTTTAGACAACTTAAAACTTAAAAAAAGTCCAAATTTAGATTTGCTATGATATAAAATACACAAGACTTAGTATGAAAAAAAAATAATGTAAAATATCTCATTAATATTTTTGTATTCGTTATATTTTGAAATGATAATATTTTATTTAGATTTATTGCATTAAATGAAATTTATTATTAAAACAAATTCATTTTGGGATACCTAGGTGGCTCAGTGGTTGAGCACCTGCCTTTGGCTCAGGGCATGATCCTGAGTCCCCGCAAGGAGCCTGCTTCCCCCTCTGCCTGTGTCTACCTCTATCTCTGTGTCTCTCGTGAATAAATAAATAAAATCTAAAAAATAAAATAAAATAAATTTATTTCTTCAGTTGTGGCTCCTAGAAAATTTTAAAATAATTTATGTAGCTTATTCTGTTGGATAGAACTACTACAGAAAGTTCAGTCTTTTTTGTTTTTTTGTTTTTTGTTTTTTGTTTTTTTGCAAAAATAAAACAGTTCCATCTCTGATTTTTCGGACCTTTTCCCTTGTAGGGAAGTTGTCAACATGTGCACTAGGAAGAAATTCAAAATATAATAAACAAGTTAATGCATCATCATCTATAGTCCAGAATTGTTTATCTGCCTTTCAGCATTTCTATGGAGATTCGTGCAACTGTAGTCTTGTCTTAATGACTATGGTTTTTGGTGTAATTTTCATATTATAAAAATTATTTAGACAAAATATTTGAAATACTTTGTTATGTGGGGCCATTAAAAGGCAAGAAGAAGGGAAGGGGAATAAGGCCTCATATTAATAACTTTCCTATCAGGGCTATTTGTACTCTGATTTGTTTAGATAGACTCAATCTTCATAATAAGAGGTTATTGCAAAATACTCCCCCTCTCCTACAAAGAGCTTGGAGCCAATATCTCTACTAGAACATCAAATAACAATCGCAAATTACCCAAAACCAGAATATTTGATCACTTTGTTTTCACATTGGTGAACAGCAAGTAACTTCAGGAAAGGCATTCTTGGATTCAACTGCAGGATTTCAATGCCCCCTGCTTCCCTACCAGCTCCCGCCTTTTTTTTCTTTCTTTTTCTTGTGAGCTAGTGGAAATTGTAATGTTTGATCCTGATACTGACCTTTAGCTTAATTTGCCCTAATTTTGCAGACCTTTTATGCTTTACACCAACAGCCTCCTATGATTCCACAAGTTTGGCATGTGTTAGTAATTTAACAGAATGTGAAACAGCCTCAAGGATTCGCCACCAAACAGAACTGATTATAAGCAAGGATAACAAACCTAAGGGTCTGAGACATCATGGAAAGTATTTCGCTACGGTTTGCAAGACTGTTTGCATTCAGGAAGTTTTCTTTAAAGTAAAAGTGGCCCCTTTGAAGAAAGCAAAACGTTATTCACTGTTTTTGAAGTGTGAGGGGGAAGAAAATCCAAAAGTGAAATGCTGACTGTGAAATGCAAAGGAGAGAATTACAACCTGAGAGGTGCGCCTGCCACAGGCAGGGTCTGCTGTGCTTCAAAGCAATTGGGAGCAGTTTAACTATGTGTATAGACAGTCTGATAGTACTTGCTAGACAGAACTTTCTGGACAGAACAGGCAGTTCCTAAATACCTGTCAACAGCGTTATATAGCAGAGCAAGATGGAACTGATTTTCACGTCAAGCCTTTAATACAACACAATGACTTCATCTGTGCAATTAGTGAACAAGCTGTTCCTGCTTGCCTAATAGCTCCAAGAGGAGATACTTATTTTGACTTTGATTTGTCCCATTTTTCTTGTGTACTGAGTGTTGCAACCTCGTGTCGACTAAAATCTCTCAGCCTGATAATCATAGCCAACATTGAGAAACTCCTCCCTCAAATTATTAGTGTGAATAAAAAGAGGGAAAAATAAATTAAACTCAGCCCTTCCATTCCCATGTTACATCCCTTTCTGCACCTCAGAAGTTCTGAGGTCAAAATGTTCCAGCCCTTCATAAAATGAGACTAAATTTCTGGTTAATAAATTAACTTTACAGAGTTTTGCTGCTTTGTTGGCTTGTTTGGACAGTGTATTCCATTAAGTTTAAAATAATTAAATTCTCTCACTTAAAGAAACTCTCAGAAATCCCTTTCTTTCTCATTCAGTTTAAACTGTCTAAAGGGGAAAATATGAGACCAATGTATATGAGAAATACATTGTGACTTGAGTATCTCAAAAGAAGATTTTCAAATATTAATATATTATGTCCCAGAAAAATCAGAAAATTGATTTCGTGTCTTAACTTTGACTCACCAGTGAGCCTAAATAAGCAGATACATTCTTCTTTGTCATCAAAATCTGAAAAGAAATATCCAAAACTCTTTTCAAATATATTGTTCTTCCAGGGCCTAATCTATCTTGCTAATGATAAGCTCGAGGAGTCTGGAGACTCCACAAAGTGGTACCAATTTCTTCTGTTACTTAAGGATCAAGATTCATTATTCCAAAGTGAAAAAATGGGTGTAGAACAAGGGCAGTAAGTTGAGAAATGCTCCCTTTAAAAGCAGCAATAAGAAGTCATTTATGCTATGGTTTGTCAGGTGGCATTCTTAACACTAGATTTTAATTTGGGGAGAGAAGTTATTTTCACTTAGAAAGATATTTCCATTTAATTCCACATATGATTTGTTTAAAAAAAATGGGGAAAAGGGTTTTTTTTTTCCTCTTAGTGCTGAAATAATATAGGTAGTTCCACTCTTGTCACATCATTCTATTTTTCAAAAGGTCAAACGTGCTAATAGGGATGAAAGAACCCCAGCTATAGGGATCATGAAGGAAGCCCAATTGCCCACTGTGTGTTAATATGGTTATTACCTTTGAACTGAATTTACTTTATCCTTCTAAAAGAGGACCTGACTTAGGAGATGATTTCACTCCAGACATTTTTTAGCACTTACCTGGTAGGCTGAAAGTGACAGAATCAACATGCTGTACCAGCCATATCTGAGCATTTTCTATTCTTCAGGTCCTAAACCATAGCACTAGACCCAGGGCTAGGCTACTACATTATTTTGGCAGATGAGGCATATGAAGATTGTCCTCTGAGGAAAATTTAAGCCACTGGATTGGATCACCAGTTGATGGTTACAAAATTGGTGAGAAATTATCAGTAGATTAAGTCAACCAGAGGCAACTACAGTCTTGTAGGTCCTCTCCTAGGATCTTTTTTTCTTTCCCTAAACATTTTATGAACAATATGGACATATGCTAACCACACCAAGATGAATATAGTAGAAGATAGTCAATAGCTCAGAGGAGAGAGTTAATAATAATGTTCTTGGTATTTTAGAGAAATGGTTAAAATTTAAATTTTGGAAAGAAGTTCCGGAGACTGTTGGGAGGAAACAGGACCTTGTTTATTTAAAAAATATTTATTAACTGTCTACTATGTGCCAGGCTCGTTCTTGCTGATTTTAAGGAACTCACATTCTAATTTGATTTAAGGGTCTAAAGATGAGGCAATGAATTTCCACCTATAACTCATGATGGGATATTGGAAACTACATTTATCCTCTCCCCTTAAAACAACTAAAAAAACTTGGTCAAAATCTATGAAACTAGTTTTCAGACTTTGGAAAACAAGAAGTACGGGATAGAGATCTCTGAAAAAGGCAGTGATGGTGATGAGGACCATGCCCTAAGCTGGAGAGTTTCCTGCCTGGTGAGCTTTCAGGCTGATCTTCCTGATTGAGGAGACAGAGTTCAGAGGACAGAGATGCAAAGGCAGCTAGACTTCAGGGGGCAGATGACACTGGAGAGAAGCTGCAATGAGGAAGAGCTCCACATGTCTGTAAAGGGTCCCCTTGAATCTTTAGCTTCACAATATTCAATACATGCATGAATTTGAGGTAACTACCAAGACTGGAGAATAAACCACTGGAAATGAGCCAGTAGAGCAAACTTTGGGACTCGCACAAGGCTGGGAACAGTTTATGTTCCCATAAACCAGAGTAGAAAGACTTCCTAACGCTCAAGGAACTGAGTAGAGAGTTCCATTGCCTCAATGGAAGATTCAAATTAGCCCGAGGCTTAACTGCTATTCTGTATCAACTAAAAGAGCTTAAGAGCAAGCCTTGAGGGGATCCCTGAGTGGCTCAGCAGTTTAGCGCCTGCCCTCAGCCCAGGGTGTGATCCTGGAGTCCCAGGATCGAGTCCTACATTGGCTCCCTGCATGGAACCTGCTTCTCCCTCTGTTTGTGTCTCTGCCTCTCTCTCTCTCTCTCTGTCTCTATGAATAAATACAATCTTACAAAAAAAAAAAAAAAGAGCAAGCCTTCAAAACACCCAAATGTTTCCAGGTAAGTTAACTGCATCCTATTGCAAAGCCTGAAAATATTTAAAGAATTACAAACATATTCAGTACCCCCCAAAATGTTAAACTTACAATGTCTGACACTACGTTAAAAATTTACTTTATAGGCATGCAAAGAAGCAGGAACATAAGATCTAAAATGGGGGGAAAATCAATAGAAAGAGACTCAGACGTGATACAGATGATGGAGTTAGTAGATAAAAGCATTAAAACAGCTATAACAAATACATTCATCCCATATGTTTAAGGAGTTAGAAGAAAGCACATTAGACGTGGCAAAAAGAAAAGACCAGTGAATTTGAATATTACAATGGAAACTGTCCAAAGTGAAACACAAAGACTGGAAAAAATGAACAGACCATCGTGAGCTACAGGGCAACATTCAGCAGCCTAACATATGTGTAATTGGAGTTTCAGAAGGTGAGGAGAGGTGAGTGGAGACTGAAACAAATATTTAAAGAAATACATTTGATAAATTTCAAGCATGGCTTGAAAAAGATCCAGGGGATCCTTTAAAATTATTACTACAAAGCACCACCTCCGTGGTCCCTTCACACAGAATCCCCTCCCCCTGCTTTTCTACTTTTTCCACCTAACACATACTTTAAGTTCAGATCCCAAAACTTCCAAAAAACAATTCCAGTCTCATCCAAGTAATTTCATCCTTTCCTGAACTCTGATCCCTTTCTGACCATCAGTTGTTTGACAATTAATCATGAAATGACTGTGTGTGGGGGGTAGTTCTTGCATAGTTGTTTCTGTTCTTAGCTTTTTAGTTTTATTCAACTATTTACATGTTTATGTCTTTCTTCCAATCAACCTCTGGATTCAATCCCTTCCCCTGTCAGAGCATACTTTCTCCATCAATTCTCTTTTCCTATCCAGGTATTTGCCATCTTTAAAAAACAAAACAAAAACAAAACAAAACAAAAAACCCACCCAAAATGTTTAACAAGTAAAACCCTCCCATAACCCTTCTAGCCTACTTGATTCCTAGCTGTTCTTTTTTTCCTCTTCACAACCAAGCCTCTGAAAGGATTCTTCTATTTTCCTCACATCCCATTTATACCTGAACCCACTGTTATATGGCTTCACCTTTATAACATCCTGAAATTGTTCTCATCAAGGTCTACAGTTACCTATTTGCTACAAAATCTGATTCTTTTGGTTTTAACATTAATTTATTCAACAAAATACTTATTAAGTATCTGCTGTGTGCTCAGAGCTGGGAATATGATGGTAAGAAGTACAAATGCCCTCTCAGAGCTCAAGTTCAGCAGGAAAGTCAAACAATTAAGTAACAAGGTACAGTAAGTGCTACCTGGAAGTTGTTGATGATGGCTGTTCCCTCCCACGTGAACCATTCTTTGATATTGGCTTTTGTGACACCATCTTTTCTGGGTCCTCCTTTAATTCTGACCATGTCTTAATTGACTTTGTACTGGGCTGCTCTTTCTCTACCTGTCCCATGTTCTTTCTCTGGTTCCTTCTTTGGCCTTCCCCTCAATCTGTATCTTGTTTCCTTCATGATCTCATTCATATCCCATGATTTCTTCCACCTACTATATGCTGATACTTCTAAATCTATATTTTCAGCCCAGATTTTTATCCTAAATTCCACACTTTATCTATTGATACTTGGATGTCCACTAGTGCTCCAAAGTAAACAGTCTGGATGGAATTATTATGTACCCTAAGCCTCTTCTCTGCACTCATTAATTTATTTTATTTATTTATTTATTTATTTATTTTTTAATTTATTTTATTTAAATCAATTTGCCAACATACAACACCCAGTGCTTATCCCATCAAGTGCCCTCCTTAATGCCCATCACTTAGTTATCCCATCCCCCACCCACCTCTCCTTCTGCAACCCTTTGTTTGTTTCCCACAGTTAGGAGTCTCATGGTTTGTCTCCCTCTCTAATTTTCCCCATTCAGCTTCCCCTCCTCCCTTAGGATCCCTTTCACTATTTCTTATATTCCACATATGAGTGAAACCATATAATTGTCTTTCTCTTATTGACTTATTTCACTCAGCATAATACCTTTCAGTTCCATCCATGTGAATGTAAATGCTAGGTATTCATCCTTTCTGATGGCTGAGTAATATTCCATTATATATAGACCACATCTTCTTTATCATTTATCTGTTGAAGGATATCATGGCTCCTTCCACTATTTGGCTATTGTGGACATTGCTGCTATGAACATTGGGGTGCAGGTGTCCCTTCATTTCACTACATCTGTATCTTTGGGGTTAATACCTAGTATGCACTCTTTAATTTAGTAAATGGGACCTAGTCATCATTTATAGACTTAAACCTTGGCATCATCTTTGATTTATCTCTCCTTTGAATCTCACATCCAATTGGTTGTCAAATTGTATTGATTGGTTTCTAGTCATTTATTTTAAAAAAATTGTTTTTATTGCAGTTCGATTTGCCAACAGTACTCATCCCATGAAGTGCCCCCCTCGGTGCTCTAGGCATTTCTTAAATGAGTTTTCTCTCTATCTGCATAGCCAGTGCCTTAATTCAATGTTACTTCTCTCTTTGATCCAGTAGTCATACCTCCTTGCTTCTGGTTTTGGTTTGTTTCAATCAGATCAAAGCAACAAAAAGTGACCTTTCTAAAGTAGAATCCAATTATGTGACTTCCATGTTTAATATCTTTTGATAGTTCTCTATAGACTTCCAGATAAAACTCAAGCTTTACATCATGGGCCTCAATGCTTCAACCTGCCAGCTTCATCTCTCACCTCATATTGAATCACTCAGTTCTCTGGATGTCCCATATTTTCTCATACATCCTCGTATTTGCACTTCTTGCTCCTTCTGTTGGATCTTGCCAACTTCTACTAATGCTTCTTCATGGCATTCTTTAAAATTCAGTTCAGACACTTCTACATCTCTACAGCTTCTCTGATATTCTCCTTCTCCAAGCCAAGATTATATAGACTCTCCCTCCTCAGTATACCCATAAAATACTCTACATATATTCTTTATGGAATATTCATTTGGATTTTTGGAAAGTATTTATGTTTTTCCCATCACCAGATTGTGAATCCCTCTCTGCCCTCTCTACTATATATCCTCCTTACTTCCTAACTTTTCATTAAGCTCTTATCATCATCTGGTATACAATATATTTTCTTTGTCCTCCTCCCCTAACACAAATGCACGCTGCATGAAGGCAGGTACCTTTTCCTGTTTTACTCACTGTAATGTCCTTCATTCCTAGAACAATACCTGGCACACAGTAACAACTCAGTAATTATTTGTTATACAAATTTTGTCCTGAGCACTTAGAGCAGACTCTAGAACATGGTATTGGTTGATATGCTCTACTATAATCTTATTTACTCATTTGGTACCCTATAAGGGGTATTGGTTTCTTATCAAAGGTCTCATAAGAACAGTATTTCCTAGTTAGGTTCTTATGTTCTAGCACAATTTTGATAGTTGTTTATTGTGGTAAATTATACATAACAAAATTTAACATTTAATAATTTGTAAAGTGTACAGTTCAGTGGGATTAGGTACATTCACATTGCTGTGCAATCATCACCATTATCCATCTCCAGAACTTTTTCATCTTCCTTAATTAAAACTTTGTATTCGTTAAATAATAACTCCCTATTTCTCCCCAACACCTCCTACAGCCAGTGGTAACTACCATTACACTTTCTGTCTCTACGAATTTGACTATTCTAGTTACCTCATATAAGTGGAACCATGCCATATTTGTTCTTTTGTATCTGGCTTATTTCATTTATCATATCTTCAAGGTTCATCCATATTGTAGCATGTATTCTAATTTGCTTCCTTTTGAAGGCTGAATAATATTCCATTGTATATATATATATATATATATATATATATATATATATATATACATATATTACATTTTGTTTATCCATTCATCCATGGATGGGCATTTGAGTTGCTTCCATCTTTGAGCTACTGTGAACAATGCTGTTGAGTCTCTGCATTCACTTCATACTGAGAAGTGGAATTGCTGGATCCATAGCAGCTGGATGGTAATTTTATGCTTACCTTTTTCCCCACAGCAGCTGCACAATTTTACATTTCCCACCAGGAATGTACAAGAATTCCAATATTTTCACTTCCTCACCACACTTGTTATTTTCTCTTATTCTATTATGTATTATAATAGCCATTCTAATGAGTGTAAGTCATTTCTCATTGTGGTTTTGCTTTGCATTTTTCTAAAGATGAATAATGTTGGGCATCTTTTAATGTGCTTATTGGCCATTTGTGTATCTTCTCTTGAGAAATATCTATTCAAATTTTGTGCTTTTAATGGCTTGTTGCTTATTTTTTTGAGTTCTAGGATTAGCAGTTTGCCTGTATGTCTATATTTGAAGCTCAATTTAGCTGTATATTTAGATAACATTTTCTTTCTTTGGGTGTCTTAAATATGTTATGCCATTGTCTTTCAGTATAAACTATGAAAAATTTGTTGACATTCTAACATTATTTTGTTTAGAAGTAATTTCTTTTTGTCTAAAAGCCCAAGGGATTTTTAAAATTGTCCATTACATTTAGTAAAATATGTCTGATGTTACCCTGCCCCCATGTTCTCCTGTGGATCCACCACCTTCAACATGCCTTTATTGGAGTCCACTCAAAGTGGTGCCACAACTGTGGCAGTATGGAAGCAGTACTGAGGGGCCAGTGTTTCCAGCCTCATGAAGAGGGAAAGATAACCATGCATACTAGTTTAACTGCAGCCTCAGGAATGGGGGCAGACATTTGGTGTGACTGTAGGCCTCACCCATCAATGAAAGCTTCTCAAGGAACAGTACACGGATAGCACCCTGCAGTTCTGTGCTACCATAGCTCTGGCAAATACCTAGTCTGACTCAACTCAAGCCCAAGGTGGCTCCAGACTGGCAGTTTAGTAATACAGGTACCAAACACTGTCTATAAAAAGAAAGAGACCATTGCTGATGACTGGACTAAAAGCAAACATGGCTCATCCACAACAGTATGGTGCACAAAACACACATAGGAGATACCCCTGAAGCACTAGGTTCTGGTAAACAGAGGACATTAAACTGTAGGGCACTATAGGTCCTCTTCTATAAGGCCACTACTTTCAAGAGCAGGAAACATAGCCAACTTTTCTAATGTATAGAAATAGAGAAAACTACCAAAAAAAAAAAAAAAAAAGAAAAAAAGAAATAGAGAGAGTTAGACGAAGTGAGGAGACAGAGGAATATGTCCCAAAAAAGAAGAGGACAAAATCACAGCAAGAGAGCTGCTGTACCTGATTTTGCCTGAGAGAATTTAAAGTAATAGTAATAAAGATACTGGACTGAAGAAAGAAGTGGAAGACCGGGCAGCCTGGGTGGCTTAGCGGTTTAGCACTGCTTTCAGCCCAGCGCGGGATCCTGGGGACCCGGGATCGAGTCCCACGTCAGGTTCCCTGCATGGAGCCTGCTTCTCCCTCTGCCTGTGTCTCTGCCTCTCTCTCTCCATCTCTCATGAATAAATAAATAAAATCTTTTTTTAAAAAAAGTGGAAGACCTCAGTGAGATCCTCAGCAAAGAGATAGAATACATTAAAAAGAACCAATCAGAGATGAAGAACTTGACAACAATGTAAAAATACACTATAGGGAATAAATAGTAGACTAAAGGAAGCAGAAGAATGTATCAGTGACCTGGAGGACAGAGTAATGGAAAGCAATAAAGCTGAATAGGAGAGAGAAAAATTCATTAAAAAAAGAAAATGATTAAGAGAACTCAGTAACACCATCAAGCATACTAATATTTGCATTACAGGGATTCAAGATCGAGAAGAGGGAGAAAAAAGGGGAGAAAATTTATTTGAAAAAATAGTAGCTGAAAACTTGAACCTGTGGAAGGAAACAGAAATCCAGATCCAAGAGGCACAGAGAGCCACCAAGAAAATCAATACCAAGACACATAGTAATTAAAAGGGCAAAAAATTAGTGATAAAGAGAGAATTTTAAAAAGAACAAGAGAGAAGACAATAGTTACCCACAAGGTAAACCCCATAAGGCTATCAGATGATTTTTTTTCAGCTGAAACTTTGCACGCCAGAAGAAAGTGGCATGATATATTCAAAGTGCTGAAAGAAAAAAACCCCTGCAGCCCAGAATATTCTATCCAGCAAGATTATCATTCAGAATAGGAGAGATACAGAGCTTCCCACACATGCAAAAGTTAATGGAATACATCACTGTTAAACTGTCCTTACACGAAATGTTAAAGGGTATTCTTTGAGTGGAAAGGAAAGGCCATAAGCAGGAGTATGAAAAGTAGGAAGCATAAAGCAATAAAATTAGTATTTCTATAAAAATCAGTCAAGTGATTCACAAAATGAAAGGATGTGAAGTATGATACCATATACATAAAATGTGAGGGGTGGGAGAGAGGAGTAAAACATTAGTGCTTTTAGAATGGGTTCAAACTTAAATTACCATCAACTTAATACAGATTTCTTGATGTATAATGTTATATATAAACCACAAATAAAACATTGATAATAGATATGCAAAAACTAAACAGAAAGGGATCCAAGTATATCACTAAAGGAAGCCAGCAAATCATGAGAGAAGAGAGCAAGAAAGGAACAGAGAACTAAAGAAACAACCATAAAACAAGTAACAAAATGGTAATAAGTACATATCTATCAATAATTACTTTGAATGTAAATGGACTAAATGCTCCAATCAAAAGACAGAGGGTGGTGGAATAGATACAAAAGCAAGCCCCATCTATATGCTGCCCAAAAGAGACTCATTTCAGATGTAAACATATATGCAGACTGAAAGTGAAGGGGTGTAAAAACATTTATCATACAAATGGAAATGAAAAAAAAATGCTAGGGTAGCAATACCTACATTGGACAAAACAGACTTTAAAACAAAGACTGTAACAGGAGACAAAGAAGGTCACTACGTGACCATAAAGGGAAAAATCCAACCGAAAATATAATTCAATAATAGCAGGAGACTTAAGCACTCCAGTTACATCAATGGACAGATCATCCAAACAGAAAATCAACAAGAAAACAATGCCTTTGGATGACACACTGGATCAGGATGATCTAACAGAACATTCAGAACATTCCATCCTAAGACAGCAGAATATACATTGTTTTCAAGTGCACATGGATATTCTCCAGAATAGATTACATTTAGGCCACAGAACAAGTTCCAACAAATTCAAAAAGACTGAAGTCATAACATGCACCTTTTCCAAACACAATGCTATGAAACTAGAAATCAACCACAAGAAAAAATCTGGAAAGAACACAAATACATGGAGCTAAATAACATGCTACCAGATAATATATGGGTCAATCAGGAAATCAAAGAGGAAATAAAAAAATACATGAAGACAAATAAAGATGAAAACACATTAGTCCAAAATCTTTGGGATGCAGCAAAAGTTGTTCTAAAAGGGAAGTTTATAGCAGTAAGGCCCACAAAACTTATAGTAAATACAGTAAATATACACAAAAACATGAGGAAGGAATTGAAATAGAGCAGTGAGGAAAATCTTTATTTTTATTTATTTTTTAAAAGATTTTAAAATTTTATTTATGCATGAGAAACATAGAGAGAGAGAGGCAGAGACACAGGCAGAGGGAGAAGCAGGCTCCATGCAGGGAGCCCGACATGGGACTCGATCCTGGGTCTCCAGGATCCCACCCTGGGCCAAAGGCAGCGCTAACTGCTGAGCCACCAGGGCTGCCCGAGGAAAAACTTTAAATGACACATTAGACCAGATAGACTTAATAGATATATACAGAACATCTCATCCCCAATGCCAGAATACACATTCTTCTGCATGGACATGGAATATTCTCCAGGATAGATCACATGTTAGGCCACAAAACAAGTCTCACTAAATTCAAGAAAAGTGAAATGGTATCAAGCATCTTTTCTAACCACATGGCATGATACTAGAAATCAATTACAAGAAAAAAACTAAAAATCATGCAAATTAAATAACTAACTAAAATAATAACTTAATAACTTAAATAACTAAAATAAATTACTGAGCAACTACTAGGTCATAGGAGAAATCAAAAGAGAAATTCAATACACTTAGACACAAGTGAAAACATAAATCTGACATATCAAAATATATGGGATGCAGCAAAAGTAGTTCCAAGAGGGAAGTTGATATAAATATAGCCCCCCCCAAAAATAAATAAAATAAATAAATATAGGCCCACCTCAAGAAAGAAGGAACATGCCAATTTAATTTTACATCTAAAGGAACTAGAAAAAGAAGTACAGACAAAGCCCAAAGTTAGTAGAAGGAATGAAATAGAAGAAAATGTAATGGGAAAAAAATGAAATCGAAACTAAAAAAATAGAAAAGATCACTCAAACTAAGAGCTGGTTATCTGAAAAGAGAAACAAAACTGACAAACCCTCAGCTAGACTCACTAGGAAAAAGAAGATTCAAATAAACAAGAAATTAAAGTTAAAACTGATACCAAAGACATGCAAAGAATCACAAGAGTACAATTATCAGCCAAGAAATTGAAAAGATATTGTGTTCCTGCAAGAGTTAATATTGTTAAATATCCATATCTACCTAAAGCAATCTACAAATTCAATGCAATTCCTATGAAATTTTTTTATATGAAAATTCTAATGAAGATCTTGTATAGCATGAGAACAAATAATTCTAAAATTTATATGGAACAACAAAGGATCTCTAATAGCCAAAGCAATATTGAGAAAGAACAAAGCTGAGGATATCATACTCCCTGATTTCAAACCATACTACAAAGCCATACTAACAAAAACAGTATGGCATTTGCACTAAAAAAGACACAAAGATTAACAGAATGGAATAGAGAGCAGAGAAATAGACCCATGCATATATAGTCAATTAAGTTATGACAAAGGATTAGAGGTTACACAATGGGAAAAGGACAGCTTCCTTAGTAAATGGTGCTGGGAGAACTGGACAGCTATATGCAAAAGAATGAAACTGGACTGCTATATTACACCATACCCCAGATTAATTTAGAATGGATTAAAGACTTGAATGCAATACCTGAAACCATGAAATTCGTAGAAGAAAACATTAGGCAGTCAGTTCCTTGATACTGGGCTTAGTGATGTTTCTTGGACGTGACTTGAAAGGCAAGTGAAACGGAAGCGAAAATAAACCAATGGGATGACATCAAACGAATGAGTTCCGCACAGCAAAGGAAGCCAGCAACACAATGAAGAGACAATGTATTGAGTGGGAGGAGATATTTGCAAATCATATATCCAATAAGGGATTAATATACAAAAATATAAAGAACTCATAACTCAATAGTAAAAAAAAAATCTGATTACAAAATGAGTAGAGGATCTGAATAGATATTTTTCCAAAGAAGATGTACAGAGGGCTAATAAGCAAATGAAAAGATGTTCAACATCACTTATCATCAGGGAATTGCAAATAAAAACAACAATGAGATATCACGTTACATACTTGTCGGCATGGCTATTATCAAAAAGACAAGAAGTAACAAACTTTGGCTAGGGTGTAGAGAAAAGGGGTGTAAAAAAAGTGTTCTTCATGCACTATTGATGGGATTATGAATTGGTGCAGCCACAATGGAAAACAGTATGCGGTCTCCTTAAAAAATTAAAAATAGGGCCACCCTATGATCCAGCAATTCTGCTACTGGGTATCTATCTGGAGAAAATGAAAACAATAATTCAAAAAGATATGCACCCCTATATTCACTGCAGCATTTACAATACCCACAATATTGAACAACCTGTGTCCAATGACAAATGAATGGATAAAAATGTTGTGGCGTCTTATTCAGCCATTAAAAAAATGAAATATTGCCATTTGCTACAATACAGATGGACCTTCAGGGAATTAAGCTAAGTGAATTAACTCAGACAAAGACAAGGGTCACATGAATTCTCTTATATGTGGAATCTAAAACAAACAAAACAAATCAAAACCCAGAATCACCAATAGAGAATGCATTGGTGGTCACCGGAGCGGAGGGGAGGTTGAAGGGGCAAAACGGGTGAAAGGTATTAAGAATTGCAAATTTCCAATTATAAAAGAAATACATCATGGGGATGTAATGTACGGCATTTGTAATGTAGTCAATAATATCATATTACCTTTGGAAGGTGATAGATAACTAGACTATGGTGACCGTTTTGCAAGGTATACAAATATCAAATCACTATTTGTACAACTGGAATTAATGATATGGTATACCAATCGTACCTTAGTACATTAAAAAAATTTTCAGCCATTCTAATAGGTAAGAGATATAATAAAATAGTATTTTGTTGTGGTTTTGATTTTCATTTCCCTAAAGACTAATGACGTGCATCATTTTTTGTTAATAGATTTGTATTGTTTTTTAGTTTTATTTAAATTCAAGTTAGGTAACATATAGCATATTATTAATTCTGGGGTAGAATTTAGTGGTTCATCAGTTGGATATAACATTAGGTGCTCATTACATCATGTGCCTCCTTAATGCCCATCACCCACTTACCCCATCCCCTCACCCCCCTCCCCTCCGGCAACTCTGTTTACTATAGTTAAGAGTCTCTTATGGCTTGTCTCTCTCTCTGATTTCATCGGAGTCTATTCTTCCCTTCCTTCTCCTGAGATCCTCCTATTTCTTGACTCTGTACAGCTACCCTGCAACCCAGCAATTGCCCTGCTAGGCATTTACCCAAAGGACACAAACATAGTGATCTGAAGGGGTAAGTGCATCCCAGTGTTTACAGCAGTGATGTCCGCAATAGCCAAAATATGGAGAGAGCTCAGATGTCCTCTGCCAGATGAATGGATAAAGATGTGAGATATATATATATATATAATTAGAATATTAGTCATGGAAAATGAAATCTTAACCATTTTTGACAATGTGAATGGAACTAGAGGGTATTACACTAAGTGAAATAAGTCAGAGAAAAAATCATGATTTCATTTTGTTATTTTTATATAAGGTTTTGAATGGATTAAAGTTTTTAAAAAAACATATGGATATCGAATTGTTCTATTCTGCCTATTTTCCTCCACTAAATTGCCTTTACATCTTTGTTGGAAATTAGCACCTTGTAGGTATTGGTCTAATTCTGAACTCTGATATACTAGAGTATACACCAATATTAGACTTTCTTGATTACTGTAGATTATGATAACTCTTGAAACCAAGTAGTTTTAGTCTTCCAACTTAGTTCTTTTTCTGTTTGGGTATTCTAGGGTCTTTGCATTTCCATATGGATTTTACAATCATTTGGTCAATTTCTATTAAAGTCTTTGTTGGATTGCATTTAAACTACAGACCAATTTGGTAAGACTTGACTTTTTTACTGTGTATTTTCCTTGCATTTGGAGCCACAACACCAGCAAATGCCATGTGTTTCTCTGAGCTGTTTTACTGTAGTGTGAGGGCTTCTGCACACCTACAGCGATTGTGCGGCAAGTGGACAGGCAGCAGACATGACCTGCTGGCACGTCGCTGAGGGCTCACTTCTCCACCTCTCCTTTCTTGGGTTCTTGTTTCAGTTTTTAACTAGCCAGGGCAGCCTTGATTGCATCTTGGCTATCATGGAGCAGTGCAGTTTCAAGGGCAGCAGGCAGAGCTCCTTGATGTCCCTGTTCTTCATGGTCAAGGCTTCTTCCACCCTCTGGCCTGTTACCCATTCAGGGCCCAGTGAGCTGGAGGCAATTACAGACCCAGAGCCAAATGTTTTAAATCTGGCATCCATGATCTTCTCCTTTTCATCCACTTGAATCCACGCCATTACGTCACCACGTGCTGGAACCCCCACCAGGGCAGTTACAACAGTTTTTGATGTCTTGTCAAGGGACTCCACATTTCTAGGATTTCCAAAATGATCAGCAACTTTGTTGTGAGAGAGCCGGCCTGGAGCCAAAAATTCCAGGCAGGCAGGGTGAAGCTCGGGGGGCAGCAGGGCCCAGGTCTCAGCCTCTGCCCCTGCGTAGGCCAAGCTGGAGATGCAGGGAAGGAGCCTGGGAGATGGCTCCTGTTTTTTTTTTTTTAAGATTATTTATTTATTGATTCATAGAGACACACACACACAGAGAGAGGCAGAGACACAGGCAGAGGGAGGAGCAGGCCCCACGCAGAGAGCCTGACGGGGGACTCGATCCAGGGGCTCCAGGATCGCGCCCTGGGCTGCAGGCGGCGCCAAACCGCTGGACCACCAGGGCTGCCCTGGCTCCTGTTTTTTAGTGTAGCTGTGTTTTACATTTTTGGAGGGTTAGATTTATCCCTAAGGCTTTCATAGTTTTTGATGCTATTGTAAATGGCAATTTTTAATTTCAACTGTTCATTGTTAGTATATAAAAATACAATTGATTATTGTATATTGATCTTGTATCCTTCAATTTTATAAGCTCATTAGCTCTAGTATTTTTATAGATTCCAATCCATTTCTATATAAATAATAATATCTGCAGGTAAATATAGCTTTTCCTTACAATCTGTATGCCTTTTATTTCTTTCCTTGCCTTATTTTATTGGCTAGAATCTCCAGGAGGATGTTGAATAGAAGTGGTAGGAGTGGACATTTTTACTATTAGGTATGATATTACCTGTAGGTTTTTTGTTTTTGGTTTTTAATCAGATAGAGGAATTTCATTTCTAGTTTTAGTTCATGGAGAATATATGTTGGCTTTTGTCAAATGCATTTTTTTCTGTGCCTATTGAGATGATTATGCTTTTTTTCTTTTAGTTTGTTAATATGATAAATTAAATTGATTTTTGAGTGTTAATCTAACCTTGCTTTCCTAGGATAAACCCAATTTGGATATGACGTATTATTTAAAAATAGATGTTTTGGGACTACTTCCATAATTTAGCTGTTGTAGATAATGCGGCTATAAACAATGGGATGCATCAGTATTTTTGTATTCTTTGGGTAAATACCTAGTAGTGCAATTGCTAGATCACAGGCTAGTTCTATTTTTGACTATGTGAGGAAATTACATATTGTTTTCTATAGTGGCTGCACCAGCTTGCATTCCCACTAACAGTGCAAGAGGGTTCCCCTTTCCCTGCATCCTTTCCAACACCTGTTGTTTCTTGTGTTGTTGATTTTAGCCATTCTGACAGGTGTGAGGTGATAGCTCATTGTGATTTTGATTTGTATTTCCCTCATGATGAGTGGTGTTGGGCATCTTTTTCATGTGCCTGAACTTAGCCATCTATATGTGTTCTTTGGAAAAATACCTATTCATGTCTTCTGATTTCTTAATTGGATTATTCATTTTTGGATGTTGCTCTAGAAGTTCATTATATATTTTGGATACTAACCCTTCATTGCGTGTGTAAATATCTCCTCCCATTCCATAGGCTGCCATTTAGTTTTGTTGTTTGTTTCCTCCACTGTGCATTAGTTTTTAAGTCCCAATAGTTTACTTTTGCTTTTATTTCCTGCAGGAGACATATCTAGAAAAATGTTGCTATGGCTGATGTCAAAGAAGTTACTACTTGTGCTCTCTTCTAGGATTTTTATGGTTTCAGGTCTCACATTTACGTTCTTAAACCATTTTGATTTTATTTTTAGCTATGATGTAAGACAGTTTCATTCTTCTGCATGTTGTCCAGTTTTCCTAACACCATTTGTTGAAGAGACTGTCTTCTTCCCACTGGATATTTTTTCCTGCTTTGTTGAAGATTAATTGACCATACGGTTGTGCGTTCATTTCCGAATTTTCTATTCTGTTCTACTGACCTATGTGCCTATTTTTGTTCCAGTACCATATGGTCTTGATCACTACAGCTTTGTAATATAACCTGAAGCTCAGAATTGTCTGCTTCAGCTCTGTTTTTGTTTCTCAAGGTTGCTTTGGCTACTGGGGGTCTTTTGTGGTTCCATACAAATTTTAGAATTATTTTTCCTCTGTGAAAAATGCTGTTGGAATTTTCATAGGGATTGCATTAAATGTGTAGATTGCTTTGGGTACTATAAACATTTTAACAATATTTGTTCTTCCAATCCATGATGAATGGATAAAGAAAATGGATATGTGTGGGTGTGTACATGTGTGTAATATATATATGTATATATGCATATTGTGTATATATACGTACATATATGATAGCATATTACTCGGCCATAAAAAAAGAATGAAATTTGATATTTGCAATGACATGGATAGAATTAGAGAGTGTTATGCTAAGAAAATAAGTCACTCAGAGAAAGACAAATACCACAGGACTTCACGGATATGTGGAATTTAAGGAACAAAATGAACAAAGGAGAAAAAAGAGAGAAAGACGAAGGTAAACCAAGAAACAGACTTTTAACTATAGAGAACAAACTGATGGTCACAAAGTGGAGGTGGGTGGGGAGATGGGTAAAATAGGTGATGGGGTTTAAGGAGTGCACTTTTTGCAATGAGTACCAGATGCTATATGGAAGTACTGAATTACTATATTGTACACTGGAAACTACTATAACAGTATATTGTAATGAATTATATATGTTAAATAACTGGAATTTAAAGAAAAACTTAAAAAACATTATTCCATTCTCATCTCTATGGAAAGAAAAATAATAGATGTTTTTAGTATAGTTTACATTTACAGAATAACTGAGTAAATAGTACAGAAGTTCAACATATATACTCCATTCTCCCATTCCAGTTTCACCATTATTGCTTTTTAAAAAGATTTTATTTATTCATGAGACACACAGAGAGAGGCAGAGACACAGGCAGGGGGAGAAGCAGGCTTCCTGCAGGGAGCCTGATGCGAGACTCGATCCCAGGACCCTGGGTTCATGACCTGAGCTTAAGGCAGATGCTCAACCACTGAGCCACCCAGTTTTCCCATTAACAAATTACATCAGTGTGATGCATTTGTTATAATTAATGCACCATTTTTTATAATTAAGGAACCAATATTGATACATTATTATTAACCAGTTCATAAGTTTACATTAAGGCTCACTCCTTCTGTTGTAGAGTTCTATGGGTTTTGACAAATGAAAGATGATATTATACATCATTTTACAGTTTCATACAGAATAGGTTAGTTACCTAATATCTTGTGCTTCACCTATTCAGTCTACCCTCATTCCCCTTACATCCTGACAACTACTGTGGGTTTTTTTGGTTTTGTTTTGTTTTGTTTTACTATTTTTGTAGTTTTGCCTTTCTAAAATGTCATGGAGTTGGAATCATACAATATGTAGACTTTTCACTTAGCAATATGCTTAAAGGTTGCTCTGTGTCTTTTCACGTCTTACTGACACATTTCCTCTGATTACTGAATCATATTCCACTGTATGGATATACTAGAGTTTGTTTATTCATTCACATATTGAAAGACAAGACATCTTGGTTGTTTCTAGTTTGGAGAATGATGAATAAAGCTGCTATAAACATTCACGGGTAGGTTTTTGTGTGGATATGTTTCCAAGCCAATTAGGTAAATACCTAGGAGTGTGGCTTCTGTATGGTGAAACTATGCTTAGCTTTAAGAAACTACAAACTGTTTTTCAAAGTGGTCCCACTATTCTGCATTTCCATAAGCTATAAAGGAGTGTTAGCATTGCTTTGCAGCCTTTCCAGCATCTAGTCTTACCAGGATTTTGGATTTTAGTCATTCTAATACGTAAGTGGTATAATCTCATCACGGTGTTGTTTTTGTTTTTGTATTTCCCTATTGATACATGATGACCAACTTGTCATATTTCTAGTGAACATCTGTGTATCTTCTATGGTATTAAATTCAATTTGCAAAGAAAAATTTAAGAACATTTATCTCTGTTTTCATAAGGAGTATTAGTTTGTAGTTTAACTATAATGTTTGATTTTGGTACCAGATTAATATTGGTCTGACAGAATGACTTAGGAAGTGTTCCCCATTTTCAGTTTTCTGGAAGAGTTTGTGTAGAATTAGCATTATTTCTTCCTTAAATGTGTGGTAGGATTTGGGCATTATTTTTTCCTTAAATGTTTGGTAAGATTCACCACTTAAGTAATGTGGTGTCCAGTTTTCTTTATGAGAATGTTTTAATTATACATTTAACTTCTTTTTAGGTGTAAGGATGTCCAGATTATTCTTTTGGAGTGATTTTTGAAACTTTGTTTCTTTTATGGAATTATTTCATTTTACCCTTGGGCCTTTTTGACTTTGATATCTAGGTACTCTGTGTTTATGCTGGCCATACAAATTCTAAAAATTCTATGCTTAGAATTTTCCAAGGTTTGATTTGGAAAACTAGAATTAAAGTATAACAAAGCAGAAACCAGTATGGTTAAGATGACCCTAAGAGACTGCAGAAGTAACTTTACTGGATTGCCACATGGTCACATATAGTTATACAAGTGAAAAAATGGAGACTGATCTGAGAATATCTTTAAACATAAAAAAATTTCACAACTCCACTTCGCAGATTACAATTGAACTTTTAATAAGATTACTAAAAATTTAAGTATTTTGCTTTTGTACAGATAACAAAAGCATTAGTATTTAAGATAAGGATACTTATAAAGTATTTTTGTTTATGTAACTAAACTTCTTTTATTTCCTGGAGAATCCTTCAACTCTTCTGGGCTTCAATTGATTCATTTGTGAAAAAGAGGAAATTAGGCATTTGCTAAGACTTACTCCAGGTTTAAAAATGTTATATTCCAAAACTTAAATTTATTGAGAAAAAATATTTGCAGTTAACTATGAAATGAAGAGCTTAATTCTAAAGTATTTTAATCTATTTATATCAATTTGAACATAAGTATATACAGATGAATAATTTGTAGATATTATAAAATGAATTTTCCCCAAATTTATTTACTTGTAATCTGCAAAATCTAAAGTAATACTGTTTTGGGAAGAGAGAAAATGTAGTCACAAATAAAATCCTTACACTTCATGTTCCAAAGGAAAACAAATGTCTCTTATTTAAACTATTCGAAATCCAAGTCAGAGTGTCACTAGCTTTAGTGTCAGTGCTTTTGTTATTAACCTACCTTAACAAGAAAGGTAAAAGTGAATGTTTTTGAAAAGACACCTTGGCACTGTTGCAGCAGCTATTAAACTGTACAGGACTAAACCGTGAGAATTTAAGTTCTTCATGGATCCTGGAAATCAAGCTTGTTTTTGTGAAGAATTTGATCAGAAACAAAACAGTTTCACTGAATGTTATGTTGTCTGGGCACTCTTCAAGAGCACATGGACACAATTTATTCTCTAACAGGAGCCATGCTCTGGTTCAGATATAAAAGTTTCACAGAAAAACTCTGCAGGGTATGTGTAAAAGGAAACATTTAAAAATTATAATTACAACAAACTATAAAGATACAGATTTAGTCATTGTTTATCCTTTGCTCATTCTTGGAAGATTTTAAAGACTAAAATTTGTAATGAAAAAGTTCTGGAAATCTTGACCATGGCTCACCATCCAATTTTCTTTACATTAAAGATTAAAATTAAACATTTTAAATAAAGTAAGTTCAGGTCAATTTGGCGTTTCAAAAGTAGTATCATCCACAGTGGAAGCTTCTGGTAGTGCCCTGCAACACATCCCCCAGTCCCACCTTGGATGTCAGCCACAGCTGTAGTAGACTTCTATTCAATTTCAGACTCACCTTTTATTTCATCTCCAATGAATATCCCATTTCTCTAGTTTCTAACAAAGTATTCTTTCTAAGGGCATGGAGCCACCTAGGTGCATAGGCAACTATTTCCCAAAGTGTGGAGGAGTAATACCCTCAATCAATGGGTCCAGGGCTAGCAGACAGATGATTCAGCCACAGTCCTTCTGGTGGACAATTCTGGGAAGCACTTGTTCATTTCTTTTTGTTTTGTTTATACTTTATTTTTTTGTCTTATAAGACAAAACATATTTTTGTCCAATATAAAGATAATACATTCTGATTGTAGAAAGTGTTTGATATTTTCCAAAACATCCTTCTCAGGCAAAAACTTCATCAAAGATATAGAAGATGTGAATTAATGTTTTTTTTAATGCACCTGTTCATTTCTAAGGAGGTGATGGTCTTAGAATCAAGTCCCAAGCACTCACAGTGGAAATCCTGACAATCTACCCTTGTATTGTATTTTCTTCCCTGTCCCATTCTTCCTGCTCTCTCACTCCTGACTCCTGGGATTAATTTACAAATCAAATTGTGCCTGAGTGCTTATCTTGAGATCTGTTTTAGGAGGAATACCACATAGGACTTTGGTATGATAGTGGCCCTGGAAAGCAGATCCTTAGGATAGGATTCTAGAACTGGGTCCCTTATCCTATGGTTAGAATAAACAGGATGATGGTAATCTCTGCTGTGCATCACAATTCATAAGAATCTCACCTGTGGTGGGTTGGGACAAGAAGCCATGAGTTAGCCAGTAGCTTTGTCACTAGGATAGTTTGGGGGCAAAGGATTGTAGAATTGACTAGCATTTCTTAATTGTCTTGGAAACCTTGAAAAACAGGATATAAAAGGCTCAGCTCCACCAACTATTGTCGTAGGACACACAGAAAGCCAAAAGGTCACTTCTGCAGTAAAGAGACCATTATTCCCACAGCTGATTTCAGCTGTGCTGAAAATCAGGCCCAACATCTAAGAGTGGCAGACCTGCAAAGGAGATGAAACATGAAGCTTCCACAGTCAGCTTTGCTAAAGTCACAGCCCTGATATTGACAGACTTGAGATGGAAAAATTTGTATGGATGCGTTTGAGCAGTTTGAATATCAGGCCAGCCAAAGCAGCCCTTTCTCCTTTACTAGAGGAGAACAGCCTTGTCTTACCTGGAGGCTATGCAGTGTTCAGTTGGAGTGGATGCCTTCTGTGTACAATGACCCCTACCACCCCACCTCAAGATTCAACTTCTTTTCTTCTGTTGCTTTGAGAACTAATGTCAAGTTTCAGCTGAGAGAGAAAAGATAGTCCTTGATCTGGGAAGAAAGAGCCTATTTACTGAAAGAATTTTAAGAACTGGCTGACAAGTATTGGCATAAATCTGGAGAATATGTGTAGGGATAGATCTTGAGCATGTCAGACCAGACAGAGAATATAAGGCATGATGGAGGAGAGTTTATTAACATGAGAGCACTCTCTTAAGACAAAAGATTCAACATCCTGGCAGTGCTTCTGGTACTAATAGGCTGTTGGGATGACTTCACGAAATTTGGTCGTGATGGCCTACACTAAGTGAGATGGAGATGCTGAAATCGCCTTGTCAAAGTACTGAGGAAGAGGTCAGGTCCTGAGAGGCAGGAATGTTAGAATGGATTTATTTATTGTGTTGAGAGAGCCAACCTACTATTTTTTCAGGAAGGATCTACAGAACTCTGTTTACTAAGGAAATGAAGAATGTAACTAATGAGGCTAGTGCTGACATCTTTGGGAAAAGTCAGTGGTAGCTACATTCTGGAGGCCAGAATTCACAGGAGAGGATATAATACCACCGAATTAGGTTCTGTGGTATTAACTGGGAGGGTAGGATTCCATAATGGCGGGAGGCAGTTAGTGACATTCTACCGTCAGTGAATGAAGTGGCAACGAGCTGAGGTGTCAATCAAGACTCTCTGGTGAGCAGAGATCTGTGGTGGTGACTAATATACCATGGCGTACCTCATGCTCAGGGTACAAGGCAGTAGACTAGAGTGTAGCTTTCATTGTAAAAGCCAGAACAAAAAAAAGGCATGAGCTGGTGAGAAGGCTGATGTCAGCTGCTATAAATGTTTTCCTATAATTATTATTATCTCATGTCCATCCATCAAAAAGGAGGCCAAAGTGCTTTGAAAAATGCCATCTGAGACTCCTGAGTGCAGTTGGTTGGGTAGCCAACTCTTGTTTTTGGCTCAGGTCTTGTTAATTGGCCCTCTCCCTCTGCTCCCTGCTGCCTCCACCCCATAAATAAATGAAAATCTTAAAAAAAAATGCCACCTTTGCCACTACAAGTATATATAAAAAAAATATTTGCTCAGTCTTTCTCTAAAGAACTATAAGCTACTTGTCAAAGTAACTATACAATGGAGAAAGGCACATACTTAATCCTTTTAAATATTGTTGGATAGATGGCCAAACGGACTTGATATCAAGCAATCTAAGATGTCATCATTTTCCCTAATTAAGAGTGAGGCATTATGGACACCAGGTAACAAAATCTGGGCTCCAGTCCATCTTTAGTACTTTCAGTCAGAGCAAATAGGTCCCTGTGGCTATTTCCCTGGTCTATGAGTACACAACTGGGATATTCTTAACTGCTTCACATTGGTTCGCTGACCTATGGAATAATATCCATTATGGTAGGGAGGATCAAGTACAAATCCCTAAAATTACCCTACCACCCCAGCCAGATAGTAAACCAGAAAAAAAAAATTTCATTCTGAGTGGAATTGCAGAGATTAGCACCACCTCAAACACTTAAAGGATGCAGAGGTGCTACCCGCCCCCCCTCTTCACCTGCATGACCTACTAAATCACAAGGACCACGGTTAGAAGTCAAAGGACCATCATGAACTGAACCAAGTGGTTGTGTCAGTCATGGCTCCTGTGCCTGATACAACTTTCCTGGGACATATCAACATAGCCTCTGACATGGTGTATCCCTTTTTTTGTTTTGTTTTGTCTTTTTGGTGGATGACTGTTGATCTGGAAAACTTTTTTCAATCATTAAGAACATCAAAAGTGTTTATATATACATGGGAAGGAAAGCAAGGCATGCTAATCTATCAGAGGGTTCTATTAACTCTCCTCCTCCCTCACTATGTAGTCTGCTGATATCTTGTTCATCCTAATATTCCACAAAACCTCATGCTGGTAACTTGTATTTGTAAATCAGGCCAATCAGATTTAGTGAAGAGGAAGGGGAAAGGACCTGTGGTGCCCTGTAAGACACACATACAAGCTAGAAGATAGAAGATTCAGATCCTTGCAGATTTTAGGGGTCCAATGGTCTGGAGGATGCTAGGATATCCCCTCGAGGGTAGAGGACAAGTTACTGAACTTGTATCCTCTACCATTAAGATAAAGGTAGAGCATGTTGGAGGCTTTGGTTTTTGAAAGCCAAACACTGCTCTCACACATTTGTGGGGAGAGTTGGAAGGCTGCCAGTTTCAAATGGAGTCCGTAGCAGAGAATGCTGTGTTCTAGGTTCAGGCTATGACATAAGCTGCCCTGCTGCTCAGCTGATTACATGACAGAGTATCCACTGACCCTACAGATACCTGAGTAGTACACTGTGTAGCATCCCTGGCAAGTTCTAATAGACAGCACTGATATTAGGTTCTAGAGCAGTCATGCCTTTTCATTGTTTGAAAAGCAACTCCTGGCCTGCCTCTGTACCTGTTAGAAACTGAAAATCTGATGTCAGTGATTAAATGGAGCTGCCCATCATGAGGTGGGTGCTATCAGAGTCACTAAATCATAAAGTCAGGTAGTCATAGTAGGAATCCATTGCGTATCCAAATGATGCATTTAGGATCAAACTGGAGCAAGTCCAGAGGGCATGTGCAAGTTACATGGACAGGTAGCCTACTTACCCCTATCATTCACCTCTCTTGCATTAATGCATCTCCTTCAACCTATTCCTATGATCTCATGGGGAATCCCTATGATCAGTTGTATCAATTATTTATTGCTACAATATGCCATATAATAATCGAAAACATCTTTAAGAGAATCAACAATGAGCATTTATTATTCACACATCTAGGGCCAGCTGGTAATTGGCTAGGCATATGTTCTGGTGTTGGCTGGGCTTGCTCACATTTTGGGCTTGGCTTTCTGGGTGACGGAAACAACTTTGCTCTGCATCACACAGCTTTCATTCTTCATCACACTATCCTAGTCATGTCTTTATGTCGATAGCAAAGGCACAAGAGAAGACAATACCAATCATCCAGATATTTTTCAAACCTTTGCTTGGATCCATCACTAACATTCTATTGGTCCAAGGCAAAATCATATGGCTAAATTCAGAATCAAAAGGTGTAGAATGCTCCACCCACAGTGGGAAGGTGACATAAAATTATATGGCAAAAGGCATGGAGATAGGGAGAGGTGAGCACCTGAAGCTCTTTTTTGCAATATTAACCTGCCAGCTGACAGATAAGGAAGAGGTAGGCCTTGTTCGTGGATGGACCAGCTTGATATGTTGGTGTGAGCCAACAATGGCTGGGTTCTACACTATAGCCTCTCTCATAGGGGGCCACAGAGATTAGTGGTGAGGGAAAAATCTTCGTGATGGACAGTTTCAAACAGCACACTTAGTCATCTATGCTGATAGAGAAAGACAAGGCTTGAGTTAAGAATAAAGTCTTTTTGGGCAGCCTGGGTGGCTCAGTGGTTTAGCACCGCCTTCAGCCCGGGATGTGATCCTGGAGACTCAGGATCGAGTCCCGCGTCAGGCTCCTTGCAGGGAGCCTGCTTCTCCCTCTGCCTGTGTCTCTGCCTCTCTCTCTCTGTGTCTTCCATGAAAAAATAAATAAAATCTTTAAAAAAAAAAGAATAAAGTCTCTTTGATTATGGCAAAATGTGCAGATTTTTGTATCATGGAATGTCAATGAGAGAACACTTACATAGGAAGTAAGGATTGGCAAACAGGATGATTCTAGTACATTTCAGCCAGTCATGTCCTTGACCACTCCAGGCTTGCACCACAAACCCATGAATGGAGTAATCATGGTGACACAGATGGAGGTCATGCATGGGCATGAGCCCAATAGCTTGGGTTTTCTCTCCTTAACCATGATCTAGTTATTACCACTATTGAATAGGTGATCTGTCACCAGCAGAGATCAAGGATTTGATACTATTCCTTTATCAAAATCAACTAGCTACTCGGTAGCAACTCGTGTGCATTAATTTCCTTCCACCCTGAAGGAGACAGTAATTCATTCCTACAGTAATTAATTTGTACTCTTAGTATAGGTTTGCTCTCCCTTCCAGCAATACCTCTGCCATCTTTACTATCTGGTAGTCTACAGAATGCCTATTACCAACATGGTATCCTGCATTACAATGCCTTAGATCCAGGAACTAAGCTTTGAATGATTAGATCAATGCTCCTACATATACAGCATTATCCAGAAGCAGTTAATCTAGGAGAACAACGAAATGATCTAATAATAGGGTCAGCTTAGGCAACAGCTCAGGTATAACATCCTGTAGGATTAAGGTCCTATTTTCCAGGAGATGATACATGCACTATACCAATGGCCAGTATATGATGCCATGTCCCCAGCTGTGAGGTGCAGGAACCAAGAGGATAGAAATAGGATTGGCCTTTCTTACCACCATTCCCAGTGAGCTACTTGTAGAATGTGTTTTCCATTCCTATCACCTTAGGCTTTGCTGGATTGGAGGTCTTGTATCCTGACAGGGTAAAGGGAAGAAGCTGGCACACTTCCACCAGGAAGCACTGTAAGGATTCCAGAAAACTGAAGCTATAGCTGCCAACTGGTCTTGTTGGGCTGCTCATGTCTGTGGGACAACAGGCAAGAAAGGGCAATTAATATGTTGGTTAACACGAGGAGTTAGGAATGTGACTATAACATGAAACAGGAGTGTCTGGAACTCAGGTGATTCATTGGGGGCATGTCTTAATGTTTTCAAGCCTGGTGTGAACAGAGAACAAACAACTGTGAAAATCATATCCTAAAAAAAGGCAAAGTAATCAAGACCCTAGGTCCCTGAAGGGATGAAGGTCTGGTTCACTCTGGCAGTTGACCAAACCAAACCAGCTGAATTTCTGGCAGAGAGCAACGAAAACCTCAAATGGGTGGTAGGGGAAGGATAAGGAATATATTTTGGCCTTGGGTTCAATACTAACAAGAATGGAGCTTGTCTAATCCTTCTGGGTAGTCTTTTACAGAATGTGCCTGACCACTGCCTCGAAGACTCGGGGACTCAAGCAGTTCTGGACAGGCAAGGACTATTCAGCAACAAATACCTCTTTTGCATCCCATTGTCAACTTCTGATAGAGCCACAACCGCATGGACAGTTCTAAGCTCAGACTTGAGCTTTTTTGCTGGTGAAATCACACCACAGGTGTGAGCCATGCATCTTTTTATTTTCCGTTCCAAGTCCTTTTTCAATGTGGGGGAAGCCTGCCTTCCCACACAAGAGTGTAGCCCAGAAGTGCTGGGGTGGTCAATGCTCCTGGAGGTTAACTTTCAACTAGGGGAGTATGGAAACTGGTTAACAATGATCCTCTCTGTATCAGGTGGGCATTTGGGGGAGGCATTTTGTAAGCTCCACAGGTTTTAGAGCCCAAAATGGCAACCTTAACAATATACTTCTGTGTGGCTTTTCTTCCTCTTGCTCTTCCTGTTCTCTCACTTCTGCATCCTGTGATCACCTCACAAGTGACAACTTATCCCCAAGCCCTTTTCTCAGTGTCTACTTTCAGGTGGGCTAAACTGAGTACCATTAACCAAATACATTTATATACCTTTTCATGTACGTATTTTAGGAATTTTTTACAGTGTGCAAATAATTATTCATGAAGAATTATTTGCAAAATGAGGTGAAGATAGCATTTTAAATTAAATACTTTTTTCTACCTGTTTAACTGGCAATAAAAGAGTTGATCACATGATGCTTGCTCACTCTAAAACACACTGACACTACCTTCAATTCAATTTCTACCTGATAATAAATATTCTAAGACTGACACTTTGATAGTATATAAACTAATGGACAAGTGGTAAAAAGTTCTATATTCTAATAAATATGACCAATAAATTCCAAATTCATATTTTATGACATATAAGCTTCAGATTGTCACAGAAAATTTAAATCTGGTATTAATCTCTGCCAGAAACTTAACAACACTCATACTACAAATGCACATAATACTTTCCATGCTAAAATAGTCACAAAAATTGAATAATTCACTTAGCCAAATTCACTTTTTTTGCATTGAGTCTATCTTTGATTGCCAAACTTACATTGCCTTCATTTTCAATGCTCACCACATCCCTAAAATATCCACATCTTGGTATTTGTAGCACTAAAGGGACTCTATTTAGGTTATTCTATTTTTTGGTCATAGCTCCGTATTTTGGTAACAAGACATACTGCCAGGTTATAAATGCTTTATTTATTTATTTTAACATAGAAGAGGTTTGGTGGTGGATATATGGCCATTTGATGTTTTATGATTAAGAGTTCAAGTTCAGGTTCTCTTTCTTATAGAATGTATATGTATACCTACACATGTATATGTAACTGTTATCAAAATTAAGCTTAGTCACTAAAAGATGATTCACTGTCTGAACTTTCTTCTGTATTTTTTTCACCTTCACCATCAGGCACTGGAGCATCTGGCCTCCTAAAAGAGAAGGGAACAATGAAAAGTTTTTCCAGGTGAAAAAAAAAATTTACTATATGTAAATTAGGTTCATCCTATAATATTGCTGCTAATAAATCTGCCACGTCTTCATCCTTAACTGAGAGTCTCCTGCTCTCCTCCACAGCGTGCTTCTCTTTGGCTTCCCCAGCACTGCGGGGATTAAGGGCTGTTCCTGTATGGGCCACAGCACTGTTTTCTTTTGCCAGTCCCTACAGAGTGTGCTACTTCAGCACTTTCTGCTTATTACCATGGAGACCCAACTACAGACACAGATGCGATGTAGAGAGGCTGGCATGCCCAGTGCTACATCTCTGCAGCCTCCAAGTGTACCGAAGGTACAGAGAAAGGAAAACTAGAAATGGAAAGAAAAGGAAAATCTTCATGTTCCAGGAGAGCTGCAGAAATTTAAAAATGGAAGAGAGTAAAAGAATAGCTATGAAGAAACCCAAGCCATATGGAAATTTTGCAGGGGGAAGAGGGCCTGGTAAAAGAAGTTCTTAATATTTGTGGAGTGCTTTCACTTATATTTTATCTTCATAGAATGAATGTAAAAAGTATGAGTTGGTAAAAAATATGTCTCAAAGATTCCTTAGGCACAACAAAGAGATATGGGAATGGTTAAACTCCAACTTTGCAGGGATATATTATTTTTTAAATTTTTTTAAAAGATTTATTCATTTATTTGTTCATGATAGACACAGAGAGAGAGAGAAAGAAAGAGAGGCAGAGACACAGGCAGAGGGAGAAGCAGGCTCCATGCCGGGAGCCAGACGTGGAACTCGATCCCGGGACTCCGGATCGTGCCCTGGGCCAAAGGCAGGCGCTAAACCGCTGAGCTACCCAGGGATCCCCGCAGAGATATATTATAATAAACCAAATTAAATTTTAAGACAGGCTCCATACTATTTGTTAGTAAGTCATTCTAATCGCTATGGTAATACTATCATTCAGCCTCTATTCACTCTAAGAAAACATATTAAGTGAGTAAAGTATACTGGGGAAATTAAGAGATAAAGGAAGAATGATGTAGCCAGCCTTAATAATCAAAACCTACCAGATTTATTTGTCCCTCAGGTTCCTTGACTCTTATTAAAGAATTAGGAAACCAATCAATAAGAGTCTTCTTTGCCACAAATGTAATTACTATTACTCAAAAAATGTACAATCTATCATTTAAATTCAGTTATTAGAAATTATGGCTGAGTTTTTAAAAATTCTGTCATGCTACAAAACAAATGCTGACACTGCTTTCCAACAATGGGTCAGACATAAATCCATTTGCTCTGCTTCCAGATTGATAATGACTATTAAGGAAGACACATGCACTCAATACTAAAACTTTAAAGCTGGTTTTTGACTTTCTAAGTTTTGACTGATATTCCATCTGCCTAAAATACTAACACAAGACCGCAGTCTTCACTGCTCTCCATAGAAGCAAGAACTCTAGAAGTAGTGGGCATGAATACTGGACACATTTTTCAAGTAAATTTCTCTTTGCCATATAGGTGATTTCTTACTGTTTCTACTTTATTAAAAAGGAAAAAAATTATCAGAGTGAATTATTTGACTACATCAAAATTATATCTATGGCAACTCAAACAAAAACAATGTATATGATGTCTCTAAAATAAATGCTACTTAAAGGCAAAAGCCTCTTAAGCCTAGAAGGAGCTGAAATTACATAATTTATATGTATAGCCATTTTTTAATACATGTGATCATCACACAGCTGTATAGCATAGTAGCTAAGAACACAGATACTGGAGCCAGACTGCTTGGATTCAAATCCTAGTCTTGCTACACATTTGAGCAACTTTGGGGAAGCTATGTAACCACTCTGGATCCAACCAACTGATTGGATTGTTAATGATTAAAATGAGCTATTAGTAAAGTATATCAGTATCTGGCACATAGTAAGTATATTAAATAAATTCTATCTTCTATCATCATATCATCATCACATACCCACAATTTTGCCAGGGATTCTGTCAGGTGCTGGAGATAGAGAAATGAATAACAAGTAGTTCCTGCCCTGAGAAGCTGATATTTAAGGGAGATATTTTAGAGGGAGACATAAATGCAAATTATTATTATACAGTGTGATATACAGGAATACAGTTGTAGTAACTATGCTTATGTGAAAAGAAAAAGCAATTTACTCTACAAGGTTGAGTTAGAGAAGATTCCAGAGAAGTGGAATCTGTGAAGGGCATTCAGATATGAGTAGGAATTTCCCAGAAACAGAAAAGGTGGGAATAAGTGGGGATGAGAGTATTTTGAGTAAAGGGGGGAAAAAGGGAATTCATGCTGCATTTGGGAACTATAATAAGTCATTTGGGAGCTAGAACATAAGGATGTTGCAGTTAAATTGGATGACATTAAGCCATTTGGTAGGAGCAGTAGGTACGAGAATTTCCTTCCTTTCTAAAGGATGAATAATAAGCCTTTGTTTGCACACATTACATTTTGTTTATCCATTCACCTATGGGTGGGCATGTGGGCTGCTTCCACCTTTGGGCTACCATGAATATGGTATACAAATACATGTCTGAGTCCCTGCTTTCACTTCTTTTGGGTATATACCCAGAAGTGGATTTCCTTAGCCATATAGTAATAGCATGCTTAATTTCTTGAGGAACTGCAATATTGTTTTCCATAGTAGCTGTATTATTTTACATTCCTACCAATAGTGCACAGAGATTCCATTTTCTTTGTATCTCTGCGAATACTTGTTATTGTTTGTCTTCATTCATCTAAAAATAAATTTTAGGCTACTTTGACTTGGAATTGCTAGGAGGATAAAAGAAAAAGCATCCACCCAGATATAAAAAAGAGAAAAACTTCAAGATACTATGAGAATCAAATGAGGTAATGTATATGAAAGTATTTTATAAATACTTTATGAAAAGCTTAATAGGAAAGTTAATAGTAATAATAAAGCTTACAACAGTATAATTTCCACACTGGATATTCATATTCTTGGGGGAAACAAAATTTTGGCTTTTTGTGCTATGATCAGAATTGCTCTTACTTGATCCTGTTTATATGAATCTTTTAAGTTGTTTTTCACGCAAAGAAGTTTTTTTAAAATTAAAAAAAAATTTATTCATTTGAGAGACAGTACATGAGCACAAGCAGCAGGGAGGATCAGAGGGAGAGGTAGAAACCAGATGCAGGCTCAATCCCAGGGCCCCAGGATTATGACCTGAGCTGAAGGCAGATGCTTAAGCAACTGAGTCACCCAGGTGCCCTCATGCAAAGAAGTTTTAAAGATATGTTCGAAAAGGTTGCTACCTTAAAGTACTGGCCTGAAGTTTAGTTTTTCAAAACTCAAGATTCACTATTAAAACGGGAAGATGAGGACTTTATAACAGTTTCTCAGTGTCTCAAATATATAGTGAATCACTAAAAAAGAGTTCATCAGCAAAATGCAGAAACACATACAAAGTCTGTGTATTCATGATGTATCATGTATGTTTTTTTAAAAATCTCAATCTTTAAGGGCTATAAAAAAACGCTACCTTGGTAGCTACATTTTAATAAGCATATAATTTGTGGCACCAAGATTATCCATAAAAGTCTTAATAAAAGCAAAAACTTTAAACTCATTTCTTTATCTTTTAAAATAAGTATTTTTAAGTCACTTATTAAAGTTACTAGGTTGACCTCAACAAAAAATGAGCCAAAATTTACAATAGAAAGGAGAAGGAAGAACCAAACATATACCGATCAGTACTTTTTAGCATATCAGATGCTAGGTGTATGTTCTTTTTGATACTCACCTTTCTCCCATTTATGTGGTTCAAATAAAGATGCCAACCACAATTACTGCTGCCCCCATTCTTTCTCTTTACACTGTCACATAATCCTTGTTTCAGTCACATAATCTAAGGTTGGCCAGTCATTAAGCACCTTTTCCCCTGGGAAGAGAGACTGATTCAAGGGAGGGCTCATGACCCAAGCAGAGCTAATCAGAATGTTTCCCTGCAAATGAGCTATAATATTCCAGAGTTCATTTCATTCAATTAGTAAAATTAACAATAATAAGGCCTTCATTACTGCTAATTCCTTGGTTTCAAGGAGCAAGATCATCTACAGTTGGAGAAAGGTGAATTATTATGCCAGGGAGTAATGCTGGAATGAGGTGCTAGGAAAGAGAGAACACCAGTCAACCAGACAGCAAGCACAGATGATACTGAACTCCTAGATCATGTCCTACTCAGGCTTCTTAGCTATGTGAATCAATAACTTCTCTTTTGTTTAGTTTGAGCTGGTTTCTGTGATTCTGAACATGAAAAGAGCCCTAACATACAAATTCCATTGGTTTAATTTGTTTTATTAAAGAGATATTATATTCGTGTTTAAAACCACAGTTACTTTAAGGACACAAAACATATAAACATACTTTGGAAAAACATTTATTGATGTAGATAAACAGTTTAAAAGTATTTTTTATTTTCTTTAAACTTAAAAGCCATTAAATTTAAAGCAGATTAAGTGCCAAGAACATTGTTAGTAAAAATATTGCTGAGTAGGTTATGGGGAGAGAGTATAGTAGCTATCATTCAAATTACTTTTCAATATCAACTATAGAACACATAAACTTATAATATCACATGATCCTGTTGTCAATTAGTAGTGTTCAGTCATAGCTCTATGCAATGGAAACAGGTGGTCTTAAAGAAAAAGCAAAACACTAAATTCCTAAACCAAGATTGTACTGACAATATAAAGACCTCTGAGGTGGTTATAAAAATGACAATTCAGACTTTGATATTATAGTAGCTGGGGAGACTTACTTCAGCATTACATTTATTCAGACTACACATACTTTGGTCTTTTCCCATCTGAATGCCCATCAACACACATATATCCTGTCCTTTGTTGTGGTACATAGGGAGAAAATGTAATGCTTATTCCTATAAAAAAAATAGCCAGCTTTCCCAGTAAAGACTGGCTTTTGCTGTTTATCTTGGGTCCTTTACTTCCCCGCTGCTCCCTTATCTTTTGCTCACTAGTCATTGGTAGATCACAATGTTTTTAAATACCATATCTTTAGTATTTCTGTTATTTCTCTCTTTCTTGTAATCAAGGTCTCCAGCTCTGGACCAATAACAATATTTTGACATTGTTTTTTGTCTTGCTCTGTACTTTCTAGCAAGTCTGCCAGCCAATGGTTGAGAAGTGACAATTACATTGAATGGGATTCCAGCTCAGCAAGGATTTTAAAAAAGAGCAGAAAAACTATTTTTGGAATCATTCAGTTGAAAAATTGCAGTCTATCCTGTTCTCAACCAGCCAAAGCCCAAACTTTAATCCATTATGTTGTTGTGTAGCAGGACGTAGAAAAGATCCCTGGCAGATAAGGAATTCCCTTAGGGAGCTGGACAGAAAGTTTTCTTGGTTTCTAGAATCCTTTCGATTACCACTAGTAAACGCCCTCTTGTCAGAAAACGATAAGTAGGCTGAGGTGGTTACTTTTATTTCTGGCAACCGTAACTGTGGTCATTCCATAGTCTGGGAGGAGGTATAAATGTCTTTTGGATAAATACCCTCAGGGCAAATGCCAACTGAGCTGGTTTAAAGACTGCATGGTAGCTTGATTCAATTACAAGCTTTCATTAGCCAAATCAATATACTACATCTACTTACATCAATGGATAGATATCCAAACAAAATTTATAAGGAAACATCAGTCTTATATGACACATTAGATCAGATGGACTTAATAGATATACAGAACACTCCATCCAAAAGTAGCAGAATACCAATGCTTCTCAAGTGCACATGGAAAGATCACATGTTAGGGCACAAAACAAATCAATAAATTCAAGAAGACTGAAATCTTATCAAGCATCTTCTCCACTCACAATGGCATTAAAGTAGAATCAATTACTAAGATTACTGGAAAAACTACAAAAATGTGGAGATTAATAACATGCTACTGAACAACCACTGAATCATTAAAGAAATCAAAGAAAAAATTTAAAAATATCCAGGGACAAAAGAAAATGGAACTATGACATACCAAAATGTATGGGATGCAGCAAATGCAGTTCTAAGAGGGAAGATCATAGCAATACAAGTTTACCACAAGGAAAAAAAAAAATCTCAAACCATCTAACTTTGCACCTAAAAGAGCTAGAAAAAGAAGAAAAAATGAAACTAAAAGTCAGCAGAAGAAAGGAAATATTAGAGTGGGGGGGGGGTGCCTGGATGGCTCAGTTGGTTAAGAATCTGCCTTTAGCTCAGGTCAAGGTCCCAGGGAGCCTACTTCTCCCTTTCCCTCTGATGCTCCATCTGTTTGTACTTTTTCTCTTTTTCAAATAAATAAATAAAATCTTAAAAAAAAGATCAGAATGGAACTAACAGAATAAAAAAACAATAGAAAAGATCAATGAAATTAAGAGCTGGTTCTCTGAAAAGATAAAATTGACAAGATGTTAGCTAGACTAACAGTAAGAGGCCTCTAGTAAAATAGAAAGGAAAGAGAAGTTACAATTGACATCATAAATATACAAAAGATCATAATAGAGTACTATGAACAATTACCAAAAAATTGGACAACCTAGAAGAAAGGAATTCCCAGAAATATACAATCTTCCAAGACTGAAGAAATAGAAAGTCTAAATAGACCAATTACTAGTAAGAAGACTGAATCAAAACTTCTCAATAAACAAAAGTAATCAAAACTTCTCAATAAACAAAAGTAATCAAAACTTCTCAATAAACAAAAGTCCAGAACTAGACAGCTTCATTCACGGTGAATTCTAACAAACATCCAAAGATTTAATACCTATCCTTCTAAAACTCTTTCAAAAAAAATTGAAGAGGAGGGAATGGTTCCAAACTTATTTTAGGAGGCCAGCATTACCCTAATACCAAAACCAAGACACCACATACACAAAGACACATACCTTACAAGCTAACATACCCTGATGAACACAGATGCAAAAATCCTCACCAAAACATTAGCTAACTGAATTCAATAATACATTAAAAGGATCATATACCACAATCAAGTGGGATTTACTCTAGAGATGCAAGAACGGTTCAACATCCATAAATAAATCAATGTGATAGGTCACATTACCAAACTGAAGTACAAAAATCATATGATCATCTCAATAAATGCATAAAAAGCATGTGACAAAATTCAACAACCACTTATGATAAAAATAATGAACAAAGTAGATATAGAGGGAACACATGTCAATATAATAAAGGCCATATATAACAAACCCACAGCTAACATAAGTCAATACTGAAAAACTGAAAGCTTTTCTTCTAAAATTAGGAATATGACAAGGATACCCACTATCCCTACTTTTATTCAACGCAGTATTGGCAGTCCTAGCCACAAAAAATAGGTCAGAAAAAGAAATAAAAGGCATTAAACTGAAAAGAAAGTAAAACTGTCACAGTATGCAGAAGACATGATACTATACATAGAAAACTCAAACAACCATACCAAAAAACTGCTAGAACTAATAAATGAATTCAGTAAAGTACCAGGATACAAAATTAACATATGGAAATCTGTGGTGTTCCTATAATAATAACAAATTATCCAAAAAAGAACTTATTAAACTCACCACCCAAGAAACAAACAATCCAATCATGAAATGGGCAAAAGTCATGAGCAGAAATCTCACAGAGGAAGACATAGACATGGCCAACACGCACATGAGAAAATGCTCTCCATCGCTTGCCATCAGGGAAATACAAATCAAAACCACAATGAGATACCACCTCACACCAGTGAGAATGGTGAACATTAACAAGACAGGATACAACAAACAATGTTGGAGAGGATGTGGAGGAAGGGGAACCCTCTTGCACTGTTGGTGGGAATGTGAACTGGTGCAGCCACTCTGGAAAACTGTGTGGAGTTTCCTCAAAGAGTTAAAAATAGATCTGCCCTACAACCCAGCAATTGCACTGCTGGGGACTTAGTCCAAAGATGCAGATGCAGTGAAATGCCAGGACACCTGCACCCCGATGTTTATAGCAGCAATGTCCACAATAGCCAAACTGTGGAAGGAGCCTTGGTGTCCATTGAAAGATGAATGGATAAAGATGTGGTCTATATATACAATGGAATATTACTCAGCCATTGGAAACGACAAATACCCACCATTTGCTTCGACCTGGATGGAACTGGAGGGTATTATGCTGAGTAAAATACAATCGGAGAAGGACAATCATTATATGGTGTCATTCATTTGGGGAATATAAAACATAGTGAAAGGGAATAAAGGGGAAAGGAGAGAAAATGAGTGGGAAATATCAGAGAGGGAGACAAAACATGAGAGACTCCTAACTCTGGGAAACGAACTAGGGGTGGTGGAAGGGGAGGTGGGCGGGGGTGGGGGTGACTGGGTGACAGGCACTGAGGTGGGCACTTGATGGGATGAGCACTGGGTGTTGCTATATGCTATATGCAACATATGCTATACGTTGGCAAATTGAACTCCAATAAAAAAAATTTACTACTATGTTTTTTATTTAACCTGATAAATCCAAAATATTATTTCAACATGTAACCAATATAAAATTTATTAATTTGAAAAGAAAGAGAAATTAGAATAATTCCATTCATAATTTTATCAAAAAGAATAAAATACCTAGTAATAACTTTAAGGAGGTGGAAGATCTGTATACTGACAACTGTAAGATGCTAATGAAAGAAACTGAAGAAGATGGAAAAATATCACATGCTCATGGATTGAAAGAATTAATATTGTTAAAATGTCCATACTACCCAAACCAATCTATAGATTCAATTCAATCCCTATCAAAATCCCAATGGCCTTTTAGAACAAATAATCCTAAAATTTATATGGAACCAAACCCTAATAGCCAAAGCGATCTTGAGAAAGAACAAGGCTGAAGGTATCAGGCTTTAATTTCAAACCATAGTACAAAGCTATAATAATCAAAACAGAATGTTATTGGCATAAAAATAGACACAGAGATCAATGGAACAGAACTGATAACAAAGAATTAAACCCACACAAAATGGACAATTAACTTATAAGAGTCAAAAAATATACAATGGAGAAGAGAGAAGTCTTTTCAATAAACATGTATTTTATTTATTTTTTAAATTTTTTGTATATTTTTTTATTGGAGTTCAATTTGCCAACATATAGCATAACACCCAGTGCTCATCCCATCAAGTGCCCCCCTCAGTGCCTGTCACCTCTATCCACGGGCCCACCTCTGTTTCCCCTACTCCTTGTTCATTTCCCAGAGTTAGGAGTCTCATGTTCTGTCCTTGACAACCACATGCAAAAGAATGAAACTAGACCACTATGTTATACCACACACAAAAAGTTAACTCAAAGTGGGTTAAAGACTTGAATGTAAGACCTGACACCATAAAATTATTTGAAGGAAACATGGAATAAGCTCCTTGACATTGGCCTTGGTGATATTTCTGTGGATTTGACTCCAAAAACAAAGGAAACAAAAGTAAAAATAAACAAATGGGATTATAACAAACTAAAAAGCTCCTGCACAGCAAAAGAAACCATCATCAAAATGAGAAGGCAACAAACTGAATAGAAGACTTTACAAATCACGTATCTAAGGAATTAATATCTAAAATATATAAATAAAGCAGAAAACTCAGTAACAAAATAACAACTTGATTTAAAAATGGGCAAAGGATCTGGATAGACATTTTCCCAAAGAAGACATACAGATGACCAACAAGCACATGAAAAGATCTTCAACATCACGAATTATTAGAGAAATGCAAATCAAAACCACAATGAGATATCACCTCCCATTGGATTTAATGGATATTATTGAAAAGACAAGAAATAACAAGTGTTGGTGAGGATGTGGAGAAAAGGTAACCCTCAAGTATTGTTGATGGGAATGCAAATCCATATAGCCACTGTGGATAAAAGTATGGATATTCCTCAAAAAATAGAACTATATGATCCAGCTATTTGACTTGTGTGTTTATCCAAATACAAAAATGCTGATTTACAAAGATATTTGCACCTTCATGCAGTATTATTCATAATAACCAAGAAATGGAAACAAGCTAAATGTGCATCATTGGATGGATGACTACTAAAGAAGTTGTATACAATGAATACAATGAATACAGCTAGGCCATAAAAAAGAATGAAATCTTGCCATTTACAACAACACAGATGGATAGATCTTAAAGGTATTATGCTAAGTGAAATAAGTCTGACAGAGGAAGAAAAATATCAAATGATTTTACTCACGTGTGGAATCTAAAAGAAAGCAAACAAATGAATTAACAAAATAAAAATATAAGCTCATTGATACAGAGAACAGACTGGTGGTTACCTGAGAGGAAGTAGGGTGGGAGTGGGCAAAATGAGTGAATAAAGTGTGGTGATGGATGATGGTAATGACTTTCAGTGGTGACTTTCTAAAATTTACTTCATTTTGTAGTGTATACAGATGTCAAATTACAATGCTGTATTACCTGCAACATATAGTGTTATATACTAATTTTACCTCAAAAAATGCTACAAACTGTACCCCTCCACTAATATTAAAGAGTGTGACCAGTTGAATTTCATTTTCAGAAGTCTATTCTTTACTGCAAATTTCAAAATACAGAATTTTCAGTTTGAGAAAACAGCATAATTCAAAAGGATAACCACCTCGTGTATGTTAAATACATCTTGTTGAAAATAAAATGGTATATAGACAACTAAATTATTACAAATAAGCTGTGATCCAAAAGCCTGGTAAATCCAATTGTTTACAACTTGCTACATATTCCCTCATTAAAGCATTTGTAAATCACAACTAACATTTATTGGACTTGCTTGTCTAGAGCTCTGCTAAGTGCTTACATCATTCTCTTACTAAGTCTGAACAACTCTGTGAAGGGTGAATTCTTCTGGCTTTACTGATGAGTAAATTTATGCAGAGAGCAATTAAATAATTAGTCTGGGGTCATACTGCTAGAAAGTGGCAGAGCAGAATCTGAATATGCAAACCATTTCTAAAGTCTGTCTTAGCCTGTGCCTTAACCATTATGAATTTCATCTCTTACTGGGCGGGTCCAGGGGGCAGTCTATGTATTCTAGAATAGAAGTAGTAATTGCTAAATAATAATAGTAACTATCGTTCTGAGACATACAAGTATACAGAAGAATAGGATAAGGGAGAAACTTCCCTCTTGCCCCATAAGATTAGGCATTGATTAAAAGAATTTACCTGTTGCACAGTTCTGAATTCAAAACTAAAACAAATTAACCTTAAAGATTTCCATTTTGTCTCCCCTTAAACTCTTTAGAGTATGATGATTACAAAGGTATTCTTTCACATGTCTTTATCTCAATAGCATTGGAAACTAATTTTTACAAGCTAAACAGAAATAATTCTTGGTTATATAAGCACTATTGTTATTCTCAAAAACTTGGACTTTTAAAAATAATCATTTATTAGCAAACAAATTTTATTTGCTAATTATCAGGACTTTTCTTCAATTTCACAGACTTTCTAAAATTCAATGATAGTCATTTTTTCTTGGAAAATAGCCAAGTTTTCTTCTCCATTATTATGTAAACTATTTTAAAATTAGTTTCCAAATTTTATACAAACAAGTCAATCAAATAATAATGTATTTGTGATCAGTCTTTATTTCTATATTACCCTCAGCTTTGCTTTTTGCTCAGTGCAGACAGATCCAAACTATTTCCTCTAATAGTTGTATGAGTTTGTCTTACCACCTAAGGCTAATTTTTAAAAAGTGTATGTTTATACTTTAAAGTAAAAACAAGACAATGTTTACTGAAAGTTCTTGGCTGAGGCTTAATATGTATTAAAATTCTAAATAAAAGTATACTCTTCCCTCAGATGATACATTTTCTTCTCCTTCATCATCTCAGACGTTTTTCCCCCAAGTGAGGCTCCCAAATTTTCTGTAAACATAATTCCCCAAATGCCAGAATCCCTCTTTAACCCGGCGGTTGATTTCACTTATCGTATCTAGCTAAATGCTGAAGCTGGTTTTCTAGTAGTAGTGGTGATAGGTTATAGTGAGTCACCCCCACTCCAACCCTTGTGACCCATGGCATGTACTTATGAGGTAATGGATCAGAATTCAGGCTCCAGGCTGTGGTTGAGGAGAAGCTTTTCTGTAAGACAATGTTAACTGTTACTGGAATTCTATCCCAACATTTGGCACCACCTTGCAACTGAATGTTTCTCAACATTTACAGACAATGATGGGTCCTCAAACTTGCTAAATGAGATACATCAAGGAAGTATTAGGGGTGCTGGGGATTCTCCCCTTGGTAGTCATCCATGGACTTCCTCCCTTGGTGATACCTAGATAGAGTCTTGACAAATATGAAATTAGCCAGGCCAATAAGGTGGGGGAAGGAGTTCCAAGGAGAAAAAAAAAATCAAAGACACTAAAAGGGAATAGGAGAATAACATTCAGAGAGCTGCCAGTCATCTGCTATAGGAATGTATGGAAGAGAGGCAAGAAATAAAGCAACAGAGTCTGGGTCTTGATGATAAAAACATCTATTTGCAATTCTAAGGTGTAAGACTATGTGTGGAAGGCAGTTGAGAGTCACAGAAAGTTTAGATTCACTAAGGCTTTAGTGACAGACTGAAAGAGAATTAAGGAAACCAATTGGGAGCTAAAATAATAGTTCAGGTAAGAAATGATGAGGGCTTGAGCTGAACAGCAATAGGCATGGAGTCCTGTGGTCAGCTGTGAGAGATATTAAAAATGAAAAAAATCATAGTGACTGATAGGGACAGGGAATAGGATAGACTGAAGGATGACTTTCAAGTTCTTGGTGTGGGTAGCTGATTGAAGTAAAAGATTATGAAGTAGGTTTAGACTGGGAAGAGGATGAAATGAAGCCAGTAGGGGGTAAAGAGATTGGATATCCAACATATGCTGATGCTAACTGGATGGTTAGTTTTCCATTACACTTTCTCTAGAGAGAAAAATAATAATTTTAAAGGTCATTTTAGCTCTGTTATTGTAGAAGGTCTACTGTGTATCCAGAAGCAAAAAAGAGGTCATGGTCAATGTTAAATATATTTATAACATATATTCCAATGAATACCAAAATGGATTGGACCCATATGCTCAATTCACATTAAAATATATGTCACAAACCATCTGTTTCTAAAGTGTGTGTCAGAAACAATTTCCAGAACAAATGCCAAATATCTTGGAGATGTCTGAGTTCAAATTACCAATATATGCCATTGTATTTGAACTGTTTGCTACTTGGACATATACTAAATGTAGATACATGTGTGAAATCTGTTCTTACAGACTTTTAAAAAATTCTTAAATATTGTTTTTAAAAGATAAAATATGAGAAGAAGACTTTTATTGTGTTTTACCTCCAAAATGCACACATTTTCTTGAAGGGCTGAGCGCCAAGAAAAATTTCAAAGTATATTGCGAGTAGAGTATGAATGTCTGGATAACATAACTAAATACATCAGGGTGAACTAAAACCCCAAACTGGACACTTTACAAATATCTAGATACTTGAAAAACAGACTAGCTCTGAATAATCCATTAAGATATATTTTATCCAGAATGAGCAATGTAGCCAGGTTTCCTTGGATGGAATAAATTATTGTCAAAATTCTAAGCCACAATTTGTCAGCATTTCTCAAAAACATTTTTTTATAAAATTCACACAAACAGATATCTAGTTTCACAGCAATTATTAATGCAGACCTAGAGTGGCTTTATCCTATTTATTTCTCAATCTGGCTCAACTTAGATCATGGTAACTTTCCTATACACTAAGGTCTTAAAAATCTGGTAGAGAAAGAAAGGAAGAAAGGAAGGAAGGAATAAAGGAGGGAGAAAGGAAGGAAAGAATAGAATAAAAAAGAAAAGAAAAAGGTAGCATAAAAAATTTTTGTTGGATGCTACTGCTGTGGAGCAAAACTGTCATCAAATTCCATCTCTTTTGGATATATAGATTCATCAATTATCTATTGAAACTGCTCCTAAAATGTGGTTTTAGTAGAAGAAGAGATTTTTCATTTTTCTAACATTCGCAGAGACACTATCTATGAGGTGGTTTCCTCAACCATAAAATACTGTATAGTGGGGAAAAATATAGAGCTTGGAATATATTTATTATAACTGATAAATTTAACATCTTGGCATAATATGATATTAGAATAATTACTTACTCAAGAAGATCTGGGTCTAGTCCTTCTGATATCATTTTGTTTCTTATTGCCATCACTGGAACACCCTAAGCAAAGGACATAAGATAATCAATAATTAAAAATGCCTCCTTCATATAAACAGATATATACAACAATGAAGCAGAATTGAGAGCCCAGAAATAAACCCAAATACAGATGGCCAACTAATATCTGACAAGGGAGCCAATAATACTCGCTCAATGGAGAAAAGACAGTCTCTTCAATTAACGGTGCTGGGAAAATTGAATAGTTATATGTAAAAAAAAAAAACGAAGCCTGATCCTCATCCATATCTTATACCACTCACAAAATTAACCCAAATGGATGAAAGACTTAAATTTAAAACCTGAAACCATGAAGCTCCTAGAAGAAAACTTATGAAAAAAACTCTTTGATATGGGAGTTGATAATGATTTTATGGAAATCACACCCAAGCACAAATAACAAAATACAAAATATGTGAGACTATATCAAACTAAAAGCATCTGTACAGCAAAAGAAACCATCAACAAAGTGAAAATAAAATACCTAAAGAATGGGAAAAAATATTTACAAACCATATATCTGTCAGGGGTTAATATCCAAAATATATAAAGAACTTATACAACTCAATAGTAAAAAAAATGTAAATAATGCAAATTCAAAATGGGCAAAGGACCTGAATGGCATTTTTCCAAAGAAGATATATGAATGGCCAACAGGTACACAATAAGATGTTCAACATTACTAGTTAATAGAGAAATGAAAATTAAAAATAATGAGATATCATCTCATGCCTGTTAGATGAATGTGAGCAAGGGAACCCTTGTGCACTGTTGGTGGGACTGTAAATTGGTACAGTTGCTATGGAAAATAGTGTGAAGATTTCTCAAAAAATTAATTTCTCTAATTAATTAAATTAATTAGAACTACCAGATGATCTTGCAATTCCAGTGCTGGAAATATATCCAAAGGAAATGAATATACTAACTACTCAAAAAGATGTAAGTCCATTTTTGTAGCAGCATTGTTTATGACAGTCAAAACATGGAAACAACCTAAGTGTCTATCAGTAGACAAATGGAGAAATAAGTTGTGGTATAGATATATCTCACACGGGATCCCTGGGTGGCGCAGCGGTTTGGCGCCTGCCTTTGGCCCAGGGCGCGACCCTGGAGACCCAGGATCGAATCCCACATCAGGCTCCCGGTGCATGGAGCCTGCTTCCCCCTCTGTCTGTGTCTCTGCCTCTCTCTCTCTCTCTGTGACTATCATAAATAAATAAAAATAAAAAAAAAAGAGGGAAAGCATACCTAAAAAAAAAGATATATCTCACACAATAGAATACTATTCAGCCATAAAAAATTAGAAAAACCTACTATTTATGACAACACGGATGGACCTTGAAGACATAATGCTAAAACACATAAAGACAAATACTTCATGATCTCATTGTATGTGGAATCTAAAAACAAAATAAAACTACCAAACTCATAGAAAAAGAGACCAGATTTGTGGTTACCAGAGGTAGGGATGGGGAGGTGGGTGGTCAAAAGTACAAACTTCCAGTTGTAAGATAAAGAAATAGTAGGGATGTAATGTACAACATGATGACTACAGCAAATACTGCTGTATGGTATATAGTAAACTTCTTCAGACAGTAGATCCTAAGAATTCTTATCACCATGAGAACTTTTTTTCTTTTCTTTTCCCTATATCTGTGTGAGACCATGGGTGTTAACCTATTGTGGTAATCATTTTACAATATATGTAAACCAAACCATCATGCTGTATGCCTTAAACTTATATGATGATATATTTCAATTATTTCTCAATAAAACCAGAAAAAATAAATAAATAGAAGCTAAAATAAAAAGCCTACTTTATTTTTTTTTAATTTTTATTTATTTATGATAGTCACAGAGAAAGAGAGAGAGAGAGAGAGAGAGAGAGAGAGAGGCAGAGACATAGGCAGAGGGAGAAGCAGGCTCCATGCACCGGGAGCCCGACGTGGGACTCGATCCCAGGTCTCCAGGATCGCGCTCTGGGCCAAAGGCAGGCGCCAAACCGCTGCGCCACCCAGGGATCCCCCAAAAGCCTACTTTATAAGTCTCCACATACTCCCTAAAATAAGACACCTTTTAGATGGTTCACTATTTAAAATAGTTCTTATTTTGCTTTTACATTAGTATGTATGTAGTGCTTGAATAATCTAATAAGGTACACATTTTAACTGACTTAATGGAATCAGTGCTGTCCAGTATTACATAATCCCCAACTTATCCTTTAAAAATCCTTTGAACTTATCCATTACTAATTCTGCTGTCAGATATCACATTTTCACTATCCTTATACTACCAAAAAAAAAAAAAGTCGACAATGCAAATGATTAAAATCTTGACTGGAATGTACAATAAATGCTTAACAAGATGAGTGAATGTCTTTTCAAATAAAGACTTCAGAGCTTTTTTTTTTTTTTTTTAAAGATTTTATTTGTTCATGAGAGAGAAGCAGAGACACAGGCAGAGGGAGAACTCAGTCCTGATGCAGAACTCGATCCCAGGGCACTGAGATCACAACCTGAGCCAACCACTGAGGCACCCAGGTTGCCAGAGCTTTCTATTCTTAAGTATAGCTATGTTAATGTTCTTTTCATAAGCAATGGTCCAATTCCATTTGGACAAATGTCAAATAAAATTCAAGAACTCTCCTGGCGCTGTATTATGTATCTTGTCTATATCTATACAAACACTAAATAATGATAATGCTGGTAGTATACAAGTCACAAAAACATTAGGAACATGTGAATCTCAAAATTCAGGATAAGAACATCAAAACAATAAGAAAAGTATATGACAAAAATAAATACATATTTACTTGAAAAGGCAACTGATCTGATGATAAATATTTACTGAAAGCTCACTTATAAAGCTCTAAGGGAAGAAGATGCAATCAAATCTCTTTCCAATTCCTGCTCTTCGCATCATTACCAAAGAAGAAACACTAGTGTGATGTGTTAAATCTGAAGACCTTTATTATATCACTTTCAAAAGTATGACTTCTGTGCTTTAAAAGGTTTTACCCACATTTGGGACCCTTTCTGTCATACATCTTCATCCCGTCTTCATCCCACATGGCAGAAGGGGTAAGCGGACCCAGAGCCCAGGTGGTAAAGAGCTCCATCACTTCTCGACTGGCACTGCACACTCTTCCCTTAAGGCATTCCATGTCACTAGCCAGGTGTGGACATTCAGTTTTGAGAGAAGAAGCCTCTTAGGAGCACTGATGCTCTAGTCCAGTTTCTCAGAACTCTTACCCTCAACTTTCTGGGCACCAACCCAACTAAGGTTCCCCTGCTTCCTTTTGCAGTTGTCCCATGTGTTTTCTAGTCTCAAGGATCTTAGGGGTAAATTTACTGGGTTAGCAGAATTCTGATATCACAATGTTTAACAATCACTATGGCAGCACAGTACTTCATCTGAGAAAAGACATAATCAGCCTCTGCCCTCAGGGAGCAGCCTAATAGATCTGTTAGATAAAGTGCAATCATGCGATTGAGAACAGAGGCATGCATAATGGGTAATGTTAGACCCAAGGAAAGGCTGAGTTGAGGACCAGCAAAGGATTTGCTGAGATAAGTCTTAAAGATGGGATAGAAGTTTTAGTTAAAATGAAAAATACAAAGACTAAGAAACATAAATCTGTAAATAATCTATCTTACACAAGTTGTCTCAAACATACTTTCAAGAACAAAAAGATACTTGCTTAGATAGTTCCCTCCCCCAAATGCTTATTTTATTTTACATTTCACCTAATAAAATTGTTTAAATCTTGGCAAGCATATGTAAAAATGTGAGAATCAAACGGATTAAAAATTCAGTATGAAGAATCCTCAAAGGTAATGACCATATATCTCACATAAAAATATTACAGATCTTGCCAAGTAAATTCAGATCTTTACTAACTATGATATTCATTTTTAAAATCAGAAAATGTATTAAAATTTAATTATTTACTTTTTAAAAAATGTCCAGAAAAGACAATTCTAGGTGTCAGAAGATGCCTTCTATAACCAGTCTCTTATTTTGGCTATAGGAGAAGAGGTTAAAGGAGGTTGGGAAAACAAGACTGTCTTTCAAATTTATAGGTTATCAGGATGACTCTCTCCTGAGAGGCAGCAAAGTCAAGACTGTTATTTACAGGCCTTTTTATAGTATTTATTTTCATAACTGTTATGTTTAAATTATAAATTAATAAAATGTAGTTTGTTAAGACTTAGAAAGTGGGACACCTGGGTGGCTTAGTGGGTTAAGCAACTGACTCTTGATTTTGACCCAGGTCATGACCTCAGAGTCTCTGCTCAGTGTGGAGCCTGATTTAGATTCTTTCTCTTCTTCTCCCTCTGCTCCTCTCCTCTACCACTCTTCTCACATGTGGGCTTTTTCTCTCAAAAACAAAAAAAGACTCAGAAAGCAATGGACACTTAAATGCACCTCAAGTGTTAGATGAAAATAGTACCATCACATAACTCTCTTCAAAGTCACACTCCTGAAAGTAATACTGTTTCATGGTACAAACTTTAAGAAATTTTAAAAAGTGAAATATGGTAGGGTTAAAAGACAAAGAAGGTAGAAGATAAAACCTTTTGTTAGCTTATAAAGTTTAAGGATAAATGAAAGAAAAAAAGGCAGCGACTTGCTTAGGGGCATCCAATGTGCACAGATACTTATATTTGGAACCAAAAAAGCATGAGCTTAAAACTTGTACCACTTTTAAAATATATTTCCTAGAACTAGGAAAGGTTTTTATTTTTAATTTTTAAAAGGATTTTATTTTATTTTATTTTTTTAAGATTTTATTTATTTATTCATGAGAGATACAGAGAGAGAGAGAGAGGGGCACAGACACAGGCAGAGGGAGAAGCAGACTCCATGCAGGGAGCCCGACGTGGGTCTCAATCCCAGGTCTCCAGGACTACACTCTGGGTTGAAGGCAGCGCTAAACTGCTGAGCCACCCGGGCTGCCTGAGAGAAAGGTTTTTAAACAAAATGTACTTAATAATTACTTCATACTAAAATTCATTAATTTTAATGGTAGAGGAGAAAGCTGACACTTGAATAAGTTTGGGAACTTTACCTGATAATTAAGTACTTAACTATTACTTAATTATTTAGTAGAACCAGGAAAGTTAGGACTATAAAGCATTTCATAAAAAACACTAAAGTGCTAAGGATAGATGTGATAAAGAGCAGAGTTTTACGTTACACTTCTTTAAAAAGACCTCTCAGTTTCTATTAACTATGGTTTGATGGTATAAGGTCTTTCTACAGACTCAAGTAAAGTATGTGATTTATTTATTATACTTTAGCATAATCCATAGGGTATCATTGGAAAGGTTATAGAAGTAAGTTGGAAAGCCGAGAAAACAGAAGGGAGGAGAAATGAGATGGAAAAAAACATTTCCTAAAATATAGCAGAGTGTGTGTATGAGGTGGTAGTGAGGGAAGCAGTGGGTAGGGAGTAATGGGGAAAATGGAAGTTGGTAGAATTAGATAAGCTTTCCTATTTTAACATGAGTTTCATGGCCTTGGTTATAGTATATACGAGAAACCTAACTATGTACACTCCATAATTTACCCTTAGTTTCTTGAAGTTCTTTACAGCACAATAATACAAATACTACCAAAATTTGGGGACTCTTTAGTCATTTCTGTATATGGATACAGATAAGAGAAAATACAAATGACTTATCTTACCCTAATAGAGACTTTAGTATTATTATCACTTTAACAAATCTCATAAAGTTTGATACAAAAATAATTTGGCCTGTGTCCCAAAGGATGCATTCCAAAGGGATTTGCTGCTATGTTTCCAGTGATATTGCTTAGAAAATTTGTTGTTTTGATATATTCTTCCTCAGGGGTTAAGGAAAGAGTCAGGTTTATTAAACATCAAAAAGAAGTGTGCAATTTCTGATCTCCAAGAGACAAAGTTACTGGTGGTCTAAGGAGGACATGAGAGACCTCAAAACTGAAGTCTACTGAACTGTGGGATTATTTTTGGCAAGTGAAAATGGCAGTTTGTCCAACATAAGTAATGAAGAAGAGAGAAGGCAGCCATAAGTTTGATGTTCCAAAAAATCACGTCTGTATTTGCGTCACTGGAGAAAGTGTGTAAAGAAGCCACACTAATGAAATTATGATGGCAACACTAACAGTTACTAGTTTCTTGTATCACAAAAACTGTAAGTTGCCAGTATTTATATTTATTGCGTTAATGAAAGACAAGCTACTAAATTCTTTTGTAAAACATATTGAGGTTTTCCTAAAGTTTTAGATTAGAAGGGGAGAAGAAAAATCCTAACTCAATCTAATAGGGATAAATGACTTTTTTTAAAGTAACAAAAAATGCTCTGTATACTTCGGTTTCTCCTCTCAGTTTATGAGCTTGAATCACAACAATGTAGTTATTAGAAAGGTAAAATACTAAGTCTCTTTCCTTTACCTAGGTCAACAACAACAACAAAATGATCTGCTGAGTTGACAGGTGAATTAGTATTTTTTTCCTTGCAGTGAGAGGGAATGAATAGGAGTTGAAAAGAAGCCATGGGTTGGAAAAAAGGCAACCCAGTACTCTAATCAGGTTGTTTAATTAAATTTTAACTTAGTGAAATGGACTCAACCATTTCTTTCCTTTTTAATTTTCAACAGTGTGATCTTAAAAATATCTATACTGCCTTTTATGAAAATATTAGGTAGGGTGCTATAATGAGAATAAAATCTTCAGGTGAAATATTCTATATAATAGATACTAAATGTATACTGCACTAATCCTACCACAGAAGCAAGCATATGATCACTGATCTCCTTCTGGAAGTTTTCTGTACAGGGATACAAAATTAATTTAAAATATATCTCTTAATCATGTAAAATGAATATGGCTATCTAAAAAAAAGGGAAGCTTTATCACTAATGACTTCGGTAGATTTAGAAAATGCTAGACTCTGATATTAACTCCAATACTGTTGCTATGAAGGGTCACTGATTTGAACCTAAATATGCAGGGAAATAAAAGAGGTTCACATATCTTGACTACTGCTATACACAGTGGTTTATATGGAACAGAGTAAATTATCCATTTTTCATTGATTATCTCAAGAGATAAGTTTTGTAGTGAGAAAGTATTTCTCACTGAGTGCTCATCAGATGAAGGAACAAATTCCATGATGAAATAGATAAAAATGACACTGGTCCTGACTAGGACCCCAGGACACTGGTGAAGTATATTCATAAAAATAAATACATTAGCCAATAGCCCATGTGCCTTTTGGGAACGGAACTAAAGTTAACTTAAATGCCTATCAAGAAAAACCTTTAAAGAAATTATTTCAAAAGGTGAAGGATCTATTGTTATGAGTCAATTAAAAATACAGCTGCATCAATTTCCCCATGTGATTGATTTTTCCCATTGATATTCCTGTAACATGATAAATGTCACGCGTAATGATCATGCTGCACTGTGTGTTTTCTTTGCATTTTGTAGCTAATCAGGGATTTGTTGATTTAAGGGCAATTTGGTGCTATGAAAAACCCATTTCCCCCCTCATTATAATGTAAAATAATATTTAAAATTTAAAGACTTGCTCTAATAGGCTAATCAATACTAGAATGCCATTATGAATACTTCAGCTATATATTTTTTTTGCTACACCACATTTCACTCAAATGACATTTGTTCTTTGAAACATGTATTCATCAAAATTTCCTAAATTTAACTATATTTCTACTTTCTAGGAATAAAAACTTAAAAAAAATTCTACAACAAATCACTTTGGAATTCACTACCAAAATTAAAAGCATAATAAGTTCAGATGGCCTTTTGTTCAGTTTTTGAAAATTACTACATGTACCTATTTAAGGAGATTCAAAGAAATATCTCCAAATATAGCAATAAAAGTTGTAAAGAATAAAATTCTTAGCAATTAATTACAAAGATGATTCTACTGATTGAAACCACAAAATAGTCACTTCTGAACTAATTTTTCAATAGTGATAATGTGTTTGAACAGGTGTGTCATGAGTCTCGTTCGGTGCCCTTAGTGATCCATAGGTACCCACTTAAAGACTGATGATCAGTATTAGCCATTCAACATGGCTATAGAACGACAATGAAGAAGGGTCCTGAATCTGTTATCAGTGTGTGTCATCATCACATGATCTCACCAATTAACTGAATAAAAGTCATTTGTGAACTTGGGCTAGGAAAACAACGAAAAAAGTTGTGATGCTGTCTTATATGATGAAAAGCTATGGTAAGATGTACTTACATCTGGAGATATTTTTAAAAATTGCAGTATTAAGATGTAGGTATCTTCAAGTAGAGAAATAATTTTCATTAATATGAAATTTAATATTTCGAAATCTACTTCCCTTTAAAACATAGTTAACATATTCACATTTTTCCAAACTGTAAAACAATCCTTATCAAAAAATTTACTTACAAATGAAATATTGTGTCTTTACATTGCTGTGATCCATTAAAGACAAATTATCTTTCACACAAGGGCTATCTACCCCATTTTTATAAATGTTTATACTATTAGATTCTGTTAAATATGGTGCTAAAATGTCTTTCTCAAGCTGATGGTCTCTAAAACCACTTAAGACATTTCTCTGCCACCAGTGTTGAGCCTACTTCCTTATTATAGCTCATTTGCTTCTCTGGTCTTTTACTTTTCCTCCTGTTGATAAACCATAATCTTAGACAAATTTTAGTTACGGTGAGAATCACAGTATTTTTGAAAAGAGTAAATCTAAGTAAATAACTACATAATTTACATCACTTATTTCCTCCTCTTTGGAAAACTTTTTTGTGAGGTCCCTTATTTCTGGCAGAGTGGTTAGTAGTAGCAAAGAAGATAAAAGGACATGGAGAAATCGAAGTTGAGTGACTAAAAAATTATAGTTGGATCAGAATAAAAGAACTATACCACATTTCAGCAACTATAAAAACTGTCATTGTTAATATGTATCTTCAGAAGCTTCCTTAAGAACCTTAATAATAGATTACTGTTCTTTTTGTCACAACCTCTGAAGTTAGAGTTGTTTAAATGAGTTGGAATGAAAGATATGAAGTTTAAAGTTAAAATACTTTTCTGCATTTAGCCCGTCTTTGTTGGTTCCCATTTTATATGCCATTCAAAGGAGATTCCTATGAAATTCAAAACTACCTTAAGCTTATCCTCCAAATATTCTCTCCTATTTTGCTTAATTCCTTTTTCCTTCTTTTACAGGGAGAGGCATACAGAGGTATTGTGTTACAGTGAATTTAAGGCAGATGAAATAAATTTTACTGGTATTCCACAAAATAAACTGAAATAAATTAAATGTTTTGGTTTTAAAGGACTGTTTCAGATAGGCCATCCTATGTAAATTATTTTAGTTATGATACTAATTACACAAAAATATGCAAATAAATTCCTAAAGAAATATATTCTTTTCATACATAACTTTTATACTTAGAAAAAACTGATCTGACAAATTTAGCATACTAAATGTATTACCTTATCGATTATTTTTAAAAGATTATTTTGTAATCTCAATAATCTCAAGTTCCATTTATTCTCCTTTTAAATTGTTTTTAAATTTGATTTTTAATTATCTGATATATTATTAAAAAACAAAAAATTCGAGTCTAGAGCAGCCAGATATCCTCCTACAACTCTAAGGAACACTGATTTCTACATACACCAGTTTGTTGGTATGTGACTATTCCTTAAATAAGACTGAGGATTCAAAATGCTCCTGCAGTTCACAATTTAAAATGTATTTTTCCAGAGACTAGAAGTTCCATAAATAGAAATAGTTTTGGTAAACAACTAGTTTCTGGAAACAAACTACTCAAATCAACATCTTCTTAGCAAATGACTGCCACAAAAGAAAACTACAATGAAAAATATGTGGTGTCAGCTATATATTTATGGCAAAGTGCTATTATCAAAGAATATCTGAGGCATAGATAAGGCAGGTGCATAGACTATTACCAAATGGATACTGACAACCATCTAACTTACTAGTACCTGTCCACTACATGTTTTTCCTTCAGTATTCTAAGGAAAAGGAGAAATCAGGAAAACAAATGTATCAGAAAAAGCAAATTTAAAACCTGAACTTAGCAATATTGTTTACTGTTCTCTAACATATATAAGAAAAATAAAATAGCAAAGAATAAACAAAAGGGTGAATACATAATTTAAAATTAATACTTCTCAACATTAAACTGTATGTAGTATGACAGGCTCTGAACTCCCTAACTTTCAAGGCACCTTGGAGAGGGTTCAAAAGGTAGCCAAAATATTGAAAAATCCTAAGTGATTTTGAAATCATTGAAAAAAGTTTTAATGAAAATCTACAATCTTTTTGGGAAAGTGAAACACTTTCCAGTAAAATTGGCATAATTCTTCACACATGGTTTCCTTAGAGGCTAGTTCACTAACTAGCAGAGAATAAGTAATTCTTTTTCTTGGGCCAAAAATACAACAAAAAGTTACCTATTTCTAGGTTTTCCAAATACTCAGGCTACGGAAAAGCAGAGATAGCACCTCAAGGGCTCCCAAATGGTGGCTGTCACAGTTTTCTGCCTTTGGGGAAATCTCTATCTAATCCCCTTTGCATTTGTTATAAGACAGAATATAGAGGAAGGAGGATAACTGTCCTCTCTTGAGTTCCATTTACCCCAGTTCAAATTTACCATTCTGCTAAGCTTTGCTTTTTTCTTTTAGTTGTAGTCAAATGGACCTGGCTGTTCCTCTTCAATTGGCAAAGTTGACTGAATAGGGCAATTAATTAAATGAGCAAATGTTCACTTGTATCTTTTCAGTATCCAACTTCATCCACATTCATATGTGTAGGAAATCAATCATTATACATGCAGCTTTTATCTTCAATGCACAGTGAGATGCTAAAACACCATGGAAAGTTGTCCCTGGCACCCCAACCTTTATGTACTGAAAAAATACTGACCTTGATATTGAGCAGTAAACTTTGGGTATTATAAAGGAAACTAAAACCACATGTTAATATATCATAATATTTACTGAGTCTAAAAGCAATGAAAAAAAAGTATCATATAGTTGTTACACTAAATCTATACCAGTGTTCTCCACAACTTTGACTATATATGAAATAGTAGCTCCTCCTTTTTGATGACACTGTTGATCAGTGATGAGGAACCTATCCTGGAACTCTAGACCATGGGAGGTCACACCAGGGGCCATATCCCAAACAAGGCTTTAAAGCCTTTAACTAACTACCTTACAAAAACTATACCTTATCTAAAGAGCACTCTACTTCATGCTTGATTATTTTCCCCAGGTCTAAGGTATATAACGTCCTGATGAACATCTTTAATAATCAGTTGGAGATTCTTCATCCTTAGGTAATGGAAGTCACATTTCCCCAAGCCAACATCCACTGCTGGCAACAGATGCATCAGAACCACCAAAACCAAGGAGATTATTCAATTCACATTTTAAGCCAGCCAAAGAAAATAGAGCTTTAAAAAAGTCCAAGTGTCCGAAGAGACTGGCAAATATGGTTTCAAAAAATACAAGTCATTAGCTTAATGTGGAAGTCGGACTTTCCCAATGTACAATTTATTACTGGCAAGGGATTCACCAAACTTTGCCAGTAAAAAGGGGAGAACTGTTGGAAAAGTGATCTATGTACACAATTCCAGTTAAGTTATAAAAGCGATATATAATTTAGTAAAGGCTTGTGCTGCACTATTTTGACAACAAACATTAAATCAGAATCGATTATCTGCCAAATTTGGAAGACAACAGTATTACTCACTGAAAAATCTTGTGTAAAACTTTCTTAAAAAGGAAAAAAAAATCGGAAAATGCCAGCAGGTGTTCCAGGAACATTCATTAATAATGAGATCCAAATTTGAGGATCAATTAATAGATCTCAAACCTAGAGGGAACTTCAGATCTCATTTTATATATGAGGGACCTGAAGACTTGAGAGGTGACATGGCCTGAATGTGGTCACATAGGACTGTATTACAAAACTAAGAAACTATACCATGTTGCATCCCAGAAGTAGAATAAAGATCTAGGTGTACTCCCGGCATTCAAGTTGTGGCACAGAGAAACAACTTCTTTTTGGAAACATGATTATTCTTATGCCTCACAGAAGGTAGTAATGTAGGAGTGATAGAAAAAGATAATGGAGACCAAAAAAGCAAGGTACTATTTACTTCTCTGTGAACTGATACTTCTGATACTTGAAAGATTCTGTTGGCTTCTGTTCAAAGAAGTTTTTAATAATTAAGCAGGTTTGACTACCTAATGTTTTTGGTTTGGTTTCAAATTTTTAAAATTTTATTTACAATTTGTTAGTTAACATACAGTACAATATTCATTTCTGGAGTAGAATTCAGTGATTCATCACTTACATACAACACTCAGTGCTCATCACAACCAGTGCCTTCCTTAATAACCATCCCCCACCCATATCCCTCCATCAATCCTCAGTTTCTTTCTTCTCTATTGTTAAGAACAAGTCACTTATGGCTTATTTCCCTCTCTCCTCTTTTTCTTTTTCCTCCTCTCATATATTCATCTGTTCTCTTTCTTAAATTCCACACATGAGTTAGATCATATGTTGTCTTTCTCTGACTGACTTAATTCACTCGGCATAATATACCCTAGCTCCATCCATGTACTTGCAAATGAATTGCCTAGTTTCTAAAACTAAAACCTGTAGCAAGCAAGGCAGGGCAAATACCAAAGCAGTACATTCTAGGAGATAGCCAGGACTCAGGAAGAGGAAATTTGCATGGCAGCTTAGAAAGAGAGCCAAAAAAAAGACTGTAGTTTTATCCTGACATCCTAGAAGCCTGAAAATTAAAAAAAAAAAAAAAAAAAAAAAAAAGCTATAGGGGCACCTGAGTGGCTCAGTTGGTTATGTGTCTGCCTTCAGCTCATGTCCTGATCTCAGGGTCCTAGGATCCAGCCCCGCATTCAGGCCAGCATCATTGGGAGCTCTACACAGCGGGGATTCTGCTTCTCCCTCTCCCTCTGTGTGCTCTCTTGCTCTCACTCTTTCTAAAATAAATAAAATTATTTAAAAATCTGTATTTGTAACTTGTAGGACTTTTTATGTCTTCCTATCTGAAGTGAGTGATTGCTACATGGATAGTAAGTAAAAGCAAATTCAAGATTTTATACTAGTGAAGAAGCTTAAAGGGTTTGAGAAATACTTGTCTACTCCCTGTCTTAGAAAGAATGGAATGGTTTTAGACAATAATTCAAGAAGGAGGCAAGAGGATAGATTACAAGAGGTTTGAGGGCCTAGTTAGTATTAAGGCACTGAGTAGAAGAATATTACACTTTGGAAAAGAAAAGAAACAACATAAATGGAATTACAGATGTAAGACTCTGCTTATGGAGCAGCAGCTCATACTTTTAAATGACAAAATTATAAAGGCAATTAAAAATTAAAGAAATCCTATTATTGTCCTTAAGAGGTGAGAGAATTTATGGCATTGTTAATTTCCTTTTCAGGGTACAGAAATGGTTATTTGAAAAAAAAAAGAAATGGTTATTTGGGGGATTTTAGAGATTTTTATACTGTTGGTATATAGTGATTTTTTCAGAAACACAGGTATTTTTGAGACCATGCTACCTTCTTTTCTTTTGTTAATACAAACAATTTCCTACATTCCAGATTGTAGACTTCTAACACAACATGTAGCAATGTGTACAATGGATGACAAACTACTCAAGATCATACCAATAGCCAAAATACAACTCACATGATGGATTATGCGTATATTGGTCTTTCTCTACATTAGTAACTAGAACCAATTTTTTTGGTAGGGGTAGCAGGAGAGGGAAGTGGGAATCTTAAGCAGATTCCACATCCAGTGTGGAACCCACATGGGGCTCGATAGCACAACCCTCAGATCATGACCTGAGACAAAATCAAGAGTTGGATGCTTAAAGGACTGAGCCCCCCCAGGGACCCCAAAATGCAATTTTTAGTCGTGGACAAAAAAGAGGAACCTTAGTAACCCTCTAAGGTTGAGAAAAATTGGCATTTAAATAAAAATCTACAATTTTGTTGGGAGGTGAAATACTTTCCAATATAGATATGGCAATTTCTAATGAAGCTACCCTCTCGAATTAGCTGAGGTTAGGCTCCTTCGTATAGTAAGTGGTTAAATTCGATTTTCTATCTAATCTCTCTGAATCCTATTTGTTCTCAGTTACACTCAAGGAACTGAACCATCTCAGCCAAATGAACAATTGATTAGAAGACTAAACAGAAAATAGGATGGCAATTTACTAACTACCCTGAGTATAGATATACAAAGCTATCTAGATTCCTCCCACAATCACTGATAGAAATTGAATGATTCAAATTATTATATGACTCTTTTACTGCTGTGAGGCATTTTCTAAAGCAAGGTGGTACTGTCATCTGTTCTTCCAGTTAAAGTTATAGCTTTGTAAAGGTATGGATTTAGGAAACACAACTAGCAAGGCGCCTGGGTGGCTCAGTTGGATAAGTCTCTACCTTTGGCTCAGGTCATGATCCTAGGGTTCCAGGATGGAGCCCCACGTCGGGCTCCCTGCTCAGTGGGGAACCTCCTTCTCCCTCTGCCACTTTCCCTGCTTATGTTCTCTCTCTTTCTCTCTCTCTCGCTCCCCCAAAGAAATAAATAAAATTTAAAAAAGAAACACAACCAGCTATGCAGATGCTGCCAAAGAACCATATGTTAGGTAATGAATGACTTACGACACTAAAATGATTATACTCTTGGAAAAGTGTTAAGTAGTTCAGAAAAACCAAAAAATTATGCTTAACAAGACCCACACAGGGGATCCCTGGGTGGCTCAGCAGTTTGGTGCCTGCCTTTGGCCCAGGGTGTGATCCTGGAGTCCCAGGATCGAGTCCCACGTTGGGCTCCCTGCATGGAGCCTGCTTCTCCCTCTGCCTGTGTCTCTGCCTCTCTCTCTCTCTCTCTCTGTGTCTCTCATGAATAAATAAATAAAATCTTAAAAAAAAAAAAGACCCACACAGGTATGATCAAGGGGCTTTAAATTAAAATCAAAGAATAAAAAAAATAATCTTCAGTTAAAACTGTATGACTATAAGTAACAATAATATGATAGGAGAAAAAACAGAGTGGAAGAACTAGTAGGTAATGATGAAGAGGAGAAATATAAACAAATAGAAAACAAATCCAATAGCCTAAAAAAAAAAAAAGTATGTGTTTATAGAAAGCAAGCTTGCAATATCAAAATAAGTAAATCTCAGGGACTGTTAACACTTACTGGAAAGGAATTCATAAATGGGAGCTGGCATTTGAAAAGAATGTCTTACAATATTTTACAATGGAACATGGAAGATGTCTATAAATCAACATATACACACGTCCATGGAGATTCTTGAATGTGGGATAAAGGAAACCTCCCGACTCACTGGCCAAGTGAGGCTAAAAGAAGGCACTGGTTGTATTATCAAATGGAGTCTGATCACCTGACCAGATGGAGGATTTAGATCAGTCTTTCATAAACCATGTTACAAACAAGTACAAGATACAGCCACGATGGGGGCATTAGCTATTCACATGTACTGGCAGCTTAATTTTACTCAAATCAGAGCCTCTGATAAATTCTTATCACCTTGCTGAAAATTTCATCCTCCAACAGATAAAGGATGTAATGAAGGGAATTGATTTAACTATTTCATACATAAATATAAACAAAAACCCAGAACTGAATGATTATGCAGAAGCCATAGGAGCTCTGGTAGTGACCATGCCAAGGAAAGACAATCCTGGACATTGTCAAACATGTAACTACATTTGTGGCTGGATATTTTGACAGTCACTCATGATATTCTTAGACAACAGGAAAAACAGTGGATTTATATATGGCTTAATGACCATATTCCAAAGAATAATGACTGGCAGATTCCTATCAACCTTCAGGGAGACCTCTAGTTGGTCTGTTCCTAATCTGGTCCTACAAAACATAAATTAGTGACTTGAAAATAAAATAAAATAAAATAAAATTAGTGACTTGAAAAAACAGTAATATATCTCTGTTTCCAGGTGACTCAAAGCTGGGAAGGAGAGTTAATATGCAGGATAAAATAGAACATACAACAAATATTGATTGAGTACCATTATGGGTAAGATGTTAAAGTGAATGCAACGATGGTCAAGATAAATACTTTATCTCATGGTTCATTTTCAACAGGGGCAATAAAAATATGTATATATTATCAAGATATAAAGTGATAAATTCCATAAAGAAACTTAAGTGGTTAGACAGATCACTGAAGGGAGATATTATTTCTAGCTTTATGTGTTGGTGGGTTCAGAAGGTAATATTCATAGGAACATGTCAGATGAGCAGCATTTGGACGTGTAGTAATCAAGAGAAGGGGAATCTAGATTCAAAGGTGGAAAAGTATGAAGTTAATATTGAGAAGGGTTTGTGGTTTTGTCTGAAGAATGAAATACAGGATAGAAAGCAGAAGGAAACAAAAGTTGGGTAATAAGATTCTGGGATTCAGGTTGGCACAATAAACTGAAAACAATAAAATTAAATTTAACTTGGATGAACTTGCAGTTTTAGGATGGTAGTGTAAAGATGCTGCTCCCCTTTTTCTTCTTGAAAATTATCCCCCAAACAATTAGGCAAAAAGAAATAAAATACAAACACTAATTTTAATGACAAAGCAGCATATATGAACCATAACATGTGGAAATTAAAAGCAGATAAAAGTATGATTGATGACTTAGCATAGTTTAGGAAGGCCAAGTCCAAGTGCTGGAAGAGGGGATACCACAAAGAAGTAGCACTTCCAGAACCTTGGAAATGTTTAGGAATTAGAAACACACATACCAAAGGCAAAAGAGAGGCAAAGGACTGAAATCAGGAAAATTGGGCTAAAAACAGGAAAATTCTGAGGCAGAAGAAACTGAGCTTCTACTCATACTCAGTGACACCAAGCAAAAGGATAGGCTGAAGCTAAGTGCCAAGCAGTGCCACATAATTAAACATAAAAACAAGAACTATTATTTCTTAGTTTTAAAATAAAAAATACTTTAACGATGTTATACATAACATAAAATATTTTTAAATAGCTTTCAATCAAAAGAGCTATTTTTAAAAATATAGCTCTAGCTCCAAGTCCCAACTTTAGAGATTCTTATTTAGTATGGTAAGAATCAGTAACATATTTTGATAAAGCTTCCTAATCTGAAAACCACTGAGCTGGTATAAAAAATAAACCTATCACCAAAACCTATCTAAAGGTAAATGGCACAGAGGAATTTTGTAGCTATTTTCATTCATAGGTAAATACTATGTGCAAGGTAGGAATTGAGAGTAGTAGAGTACACAAAAAATTCCCTACCCTCGTTAAGTTTGTACTTTAGTGATAGAAGAGACAAGTATGTAAAATATGTAGTATTTTTTATCTTATTGGCCAGTTATATCAGAAAAAACAGCAGGGAATGGGTAAAAGGAATGGGCCAGAGAGAAGGTAATATCTGAAAAAAGTGGTGGAGCAAATGTTTCATCAAGATACCTGGGAAAAAGTGTTTTGGGTAGAATAGCTAAGATAAAGGGCCGAGCTAGGAGACTGTCTATATATTTATTCAAGGAACATCAAACCAGCCAGGAGAGCTGGAGCAGAGCGAGTGAAGATATGAGATCAAAAGGGCAATAGGAAAGCTAAATTGGATAGGGTCTCATAGGCTGTGTGAATATTTACAGTCATTTACACACACACACACACACACACACACACACACAGTATATTTATGATTCTGAAAAACAATGGAATTTGTCTAAGTAATTAATAAAAATAAAAATGTCAAGTGATGTCTGAGAACCCTATCTGGCTAAATAAATCTAAACAATTCCTAATACACTACCTTAAAATGAATGTATAATAAATATCTGTGGAATAAATGGACAGTAAATTTACACTGAAAAGGATAATAAATTTTTGAACTTCTCAAAAAGTCAGAAGCAAGGTATCAAGAATATAACAATTATCCTAAGATGTAGTCTTCTATTAAAGATTTCAAGGCATTCTTATCAATATCATCAAGTAGATGTTCCTATTTCATATTTTATATATGTTAGGCATGAAAAGACTAAATAAAAAGTCTTCCAGAGTCATTCTGAAACTTTTCCTCTGTTATTTGAAAGAGTAAGACACAGGTTTTAATAGTCCATATTTTTTATAAAAACAGCTTTACTGGGTTCTAGCTTTAAAATTTTATCATAATTCATACTCAAACTAGCCCTACTTTATTCTTATAAAAAGAACTTTATGTATTTTCATCCCCAAGTCTGGTTTTTTTTTTTTTTTCTAAAGCCTAGAGCTCAGGGTTTGGGTTGCCAATGAAGAATTCTGAAAGTGACAAATCCACTTTTTCTGACAGCCAGGAAAAGTGAATGTACTTTCTTCTCCCCAGTGTCACTTCTGTTGCTTCTAAATGAACTAATCTACTCTTTCTGATTATCTGACAGTATTTGTTTTTTAATTATCTTGATGATAAATAATGTCATGGACAGCAAATCAAACCGTTCTTTAATATTAATATTTATTTTGCTTGATAGAATTTTAGAAATACATTATTTTTTCAATTAATTCCTTCAACCATTGCAATAGGCCTTTATACAAAAATAAAAAGAAATTAACTTCTGCTATTATAGACAATTGTAGATATTTTTGGTATCATACATGGAATGATTTCTCAGAAAAAAAAATGAATTCTAAAGTCATATAATATTAAAAGCTGTACCTTAAATGGCCAAAAGACTTAGGTTCTTTTTTATGACCAAATCAGTGACAGAAGAAATTCAGAATAAAAATACACAAAACCCATTATTTGTACTAGCATACAGGAATTAAGCCAAAGCCACATGATTTAAGAAATAGTGCACTTTCATTCTTCTGATACATCTAAGATTTGCTATGATAACTTTATATAAAGCAAAAAAAAATTACATAAATATTAAATATTAAACTGTGTTAGTCTGAAGTGGAGATCAATTTTAACTAGAAAGATCAATTTTAACTAGGAAGACACTTTTTACCAGGGCATTAATTAAACATAGGAAAGAAGTAAGAGTGTTAGAAAACTTGGTCACTCAGTTTAGCAGTTTTCTCAGAAAAAATAACAATGAGACCTCTAAGGTTAAGAATTTCAAATGAGGCTGATAGACAGAGAAGACAGACCAAATTAGCTTACCACTTGAACCATTTTGAGATATCTGGCATATCTTGGGTCCTTGGCTACAGTTAAGATATTTTCTGGTGTTACTTCACTTCTCTGTGGTCCAGAGTCTTGTAAACTGTTCTGCTGTAGAGAGTATTGTGTGTAAATCTTCAGACAATTCACAGAGGGGTCCATTATGTTACTTTAAAAGGGATGTATCTTTTTATAATTCTAATGCAATCAATATCAGAAAAAAATCATATTTCTAAATTTACATACCAATAATGTAATTATGGGATATATGCTTCCAAATATTTACAAATACTTAAATATGATTTTGGAGGAAATTCCACTTAATATCAACTTATAATTGTTCCTTAAAAATGTAAATATACTCATGGCATTAAAAAATATTGGAATTCTGCTTTAGTTGTCCCCCATATTTTCATAAAACATGAATTATATAAATGGACACATTATTTTAATAAAGCTTTTAATAACGCTAATAAAACTATTTGATTTGCAGACAGTAAATTGATTTTCTAGGTATTCCTCATTTATTAAATAATCTTAGTCTAAGTGTATATGGCTATTCTATCATCTTAGAAAGCAATACATGGAGAATTTGTGAAAGAGAAGTCCATTTTTTTTTAGACAAAATTATCTAGTTTGTATCTTTCAGCTACATATAGAACTATTAATATTAATACCACTTACAATAAAAAATACTGGGGAACGGTCTTTTTAGATAAAAATGCTTTTATCATATAGGCAGTTCTCATTTTGCATGGTACTGTGTTAAATGAAAATTGTCCATATTGGAATCCTGTCCTCAGAATGCAAAGTTATGACTGTCTGTATAAAGTTCTTGCTTCTTCTATCAACCTGAACATTTAGAGTTAAGTTTACTTTTGTGAATTCTCATTATCTATATATTAGCATTACAGGATGCTCCTCAACAGAATGAAATCAATTATATGTCTATGCTGAAATGTAGATAAATCAAGAAATATCTTTAAATGTATAGGTTTTAGAATTTGAATTATATATTAAGATTTTTCCTCAGATAATTCAAATATATATTAAACCTGTTGAAACACTGAAGTAAATAAAACATCCCCAAATCCCTTAGGTTTCTCCTGTTATATGACACTAAATATACAAAAATGAATGTGTGTGTGTGTATAATCTTTAAAATACATAAATACAAAACATCCAAAACATTTAATTAACTAAAAAATTCAAACAAGACCCCAGTATGGTTTTTTTTTAATTATGGACAATAAACCCATACAATAGCACAATGGAACAAATAAGAATTAATTACACACAGGACCAATGAATTTTCAAAACTTGGCTGTTAACTTTGCCTAATAACCAAGATCTCAACAAAGTTTAATTATGTCAGCTCTTACACCTTTGCTATTTGAATGATCCATTAAGTACTCTATCATATCTCTCAACTGTCCTTCATTTTATTCTCAATCTCAATTTGCACAACTGGATGTGAGTAATGATAAGATCCGAACTATGAAATTAAAGTTGCAGAAAGGTCAGTATATAAACCTTGGGCCCTTCTTTAACTCACATAGATTAGAGATTGAAATGGATGAGTGATTAAAAAAGTACATGATTATCCTTTACCAGATAAGTGAGCTGACTGTAATGCCAGTGATTCTGTGTTAAGCAGTACTTATGTTCCATTTCAAAATATTTTACATAAAAAATAATAACAATGGAGAAAAAGATGTTGATTTGTATATTAAGAACATGCTAAACAGGTATTAAGCTACTCAACACAAGACTTGACCACAATTTTTTAAACCCAGGAAGCCAACAGAACTTCATAAATTCTTCAAATGAATTAATATATAGTTTTTAAAGAAAATTGCCAAAATATACCAATTATTCTGAATTTTAGAAAATTTAGTTGTGACTACTTGTAATCAATTTTTTGAGACTTTAAATAGGCAGGACCAACACAACTGCTTAAGTTTTAGGATACATACTACAGATGGCATTCAAAATAACACCTGGAAAAAGCAATATTCGAAATTAAACGGAAACTACTTAAAGACATATGACAGCTAATATCCATCAAAGAATAACTATTAGGTAGAGTGAAAACATTTTCTTAATATTTTTTATACATGACTTGTTTTAGAAAAAGCATGGTTCATATTTAATTGAAAGGATCTTGTGAAGATAAACTCCTTTAAAACATCTGGATTTTTTTCTTCCATATTATATATATTCCAGTGGCCATAATGAAATCTACTATGTTGATTAGATGGATGTTAAATTTTCTAATATCTAATTATTAAGTAAATGTTCATCTAATTATTCCCCAAAAACATATTATAATTAAATTTATGGCTCCTCTCATGGCCTCATACATGTATGTTCAATATATTTAATGAATTCAACACAGGTGCTGGAGACAGTGTAGTATAGCAGGTTAAGAGCTAGGACTTTTGGCACTGGATTGCCTGGGTTAAAATTCCAGCTCTTCTACTTGTTCTTTTGACCTTTGGCAAGTTACGTAATGATGTACATCATTTCACACAGGTAGCAGTGATAATACAGTATTTACTTCATAGGGCTGCTGTAAGAATTAAATGAGTTAATTTCTGAAAAGCACTTAGAAGTATGCCTGGTAGGTAAGCACCTTCTGCTTGTTAGTCATTATCGTCACACCCAATGTACTCATAATCTGATAAGTATCCTGTGAAAAGTATCTCCAGGTGCAAATGCAGAATCCATATAGATAAGAAGTCTGTTTGTTCAGTACTACTAGACAGATCACTATTTAAGTGATCATTTTATTTTGAATTTTAATACTTCACTGAAATACACTAGAAATTATCTATTCTGCAACAATGAGAATTTTCATTTGTTGACATAAAAAGTAATATAAAATTTAAATGTATACAGGGCATAAATGAACATCAATACATTAAGAACCAAATGTAAATTAAAGTGTGGCCCTTACTAGGATGCTAATTTGAACAAATCAACTCTAAAACCACACTTTTTAGATACTTGATATTTCTAGGTCAGCATCTCTCAATTTTTTTTAAATTTTTTATTTATTTATGATAGTCACACAGAGAGAGAGAGAGAGAGAGGCAGAGACATAGGCAAAGGGAGAAGCAGGCTCCATGCACCAGGAGCCCGACGTGGGATTCGATGCTGGGTCTCCGGGATCTCGCCCTGGGCCAAAGGCAGGCGCTAAACCGCTGCACCACCCAGGGATCCCGCATCTCTCAAATTTTAGGAGCCTACAAGTTACCTTGGAATCTTACTATATATATAATATAGATTCTGATTCAGTAGGTTTGGGATGGACCTCAGATTCTGTGATGCCCAGGCTGGTGCTTGGAGCATACTTTGAATAACAAAGGGTTAGATGACAGTTGGGAATTACTGTAAATTATAGTATTTATGATACAGGCATGTGGTTATACAAGAAAGTTCCAGAACTTTTCAGAGATGCTCAAGGAATTACATAGTGGTGAAATGATAATGATGCCTGGGATTCACTTTAGCAAGTGACAAAAAAACTAGATGAAGCAAATGTAACAAAATCTTTACTGGAGGATCTGGGTGATGTGCCTTTAGGTCTTCATTGTACTATTCTACTTTTGTGTGTGTTTGAAGGTTTTTATAATAAAACATTTAAAAATATTCTTATCATAATTTATGGAAAATGTCCATAGTGAACTTGAAGAATTTTATTATGTTCAAGATTTCTCCTACTCCTCTATATAGTTTCTCTTTTATAGGGAAAAATAAATAAATAAATAACTTCAGGGAGTTCTTCAAAAGAACCATAAAACAGTTAACTTTTTTCAAACATCATTTTCTATCTCAAGCTTTTAAAATGTTACTATTCAACTTTTACATCTTTATTTAACTTCTTTCTTCAAGCCTGCTGCTAGGTTTGTCTCTTTTAACCAAAAAGATTTGCTCATGTTTTCTGGAACTGAAAAACTTACCTGTGATTTCTCTGAAGTAGTTTCAGAATGTGATTCATTTGTGATACCAGTGACGCTTACAGGAGATACTTCAAATGTGACATCATCTAGGCCTGGAATGGATGACAACTGAGAAAAGAAAATTAATGTGTGGGAAATATCAGAAAGGGAGACAGAACATAAAGACTCCTAACTCTGGGAAACGAACTAGGGGTGGTGGAAGGGGAGGAGGGTGGGGGGTGGGGGTGAATGGGTGACGGGCACTGAGGGGGGCACTTGACGGGATGAGCACTGGGTTTTATTCTGTATGTTGGCAAACTGAACACCAATAAAAAATAAATTTATTATAAAAAATAAAATAAAGTTAATGGTCTCTTCTGGCTAAAAAAAAGAAAACAAGAAAATTAATGCTAGTATATGAAGATAATATTAAGCTGCTTAACCGTTTTAAGTTTCCAAATGAAAAAGAAAAAAAAAAAAGAAAAAAAAAAGTTTCCAAATGAGTGTATGTTTTAGATAGCTATCTTAAGTTTTTAAGCCTATAGAAATAGGGTTTAAAAATTTCATCATTGGTGTCTGAAATTCTCCATGCCATAAACTATCTAAAAGTGAAAGGTATTCAAAAATAAAAGTATTTTTGAATAATTTCTCATAAATCTAACTTCACTCATATAAACATTTTTCCCAGGAATTATTTTAAAAAATATATGGGATCTTAGTGTAAGATATAAAAGCATGGGCTTTGCCCATGGGTTAAGTCACAAGCTATATGACCTTCTATAAATCTCCCTACACATCAATTTTCTCCCCTATGAAGTGGGGATAAGAAAACTTACCTCAAACAGTTGTTGTAAATAGATTTTTATTAAACATATTTTGTACTTAAAAAAAGTCCTTTGTAGTACACTTTAAGTTTGAATTATCTAGGAAATGACAAGACTCTGTCATCACATTTTAATGTCTGACACAGCCCATTATTTTTTCCTTTCTTTAAACATTTACCACCAAATGTTACTAAAATGTGTCTGTTTCATATACAAAAGATGGGAATGTTGTCAGTAATTATGTATTTCAGGTTGGATTTGCAAGATCCATGCAAATGCTCTTTTCTGATTTCATTCTGAGATCAGTGATAGACATTTGTCAGATGTTTGGCTAACTTTAGGGATTAATTTTATGGCTATGGAAATAATTAAGGTTAACTTGTTCATACAGTAACTTAACTTGTAACTATGGACTCTAACTCAAGAATTCCCCCAAACATTAAAATAAGGCACATGCTCATAATGAAAAATAATGAAAAAAAAAAAAAACAAAACAACCCCAACCCAAAGGTAATATCTAAAGCAACAGTATTCATTGAGAACTGCTGACTGATGACAGTACTTAGCACAGTAGCCATGGCCCAGTTTCAAGTAGGTATGGCTGCTAGAAGAGTATGTTCAACACAGCCAAGGCTAGATATTCTAAATTTTTCAGGCTACAGAAATATTCTGAGAGAAATATAATGGCTTATGTCCACAAGATACAGAAAGTACAAACTAGACATTCTGATCATTATGCCAAAGCTATTAGCCATTTTACTTCTCCATAAATATTCTGTATTTTTTCAGATCAACTTTTTTGAAAAAGGACAAGGTCACAAAAATATACTAATGTCTCCACTATTTTATAATCGGGGAAAACATAAAACTGCAAGGTTTCAAATCAAAACTCTTTCCTATTTTTTGCTAGTTATATTGTGTAATTTCTGACATCAAAATTGGTATTCTTCATTAGCATTCAGTATATTTGCAAATAGGAAATAGCTGATATTTTCTCCAAATTTTGCTCTGGAAACATCTGAAGTTTTACATAATTTTTACTATGTTATCAAATGATTACTAAGAAAACTGAGTTTTCCATCAAATGGAGTGAACTATAGAACACCCCAATTTGTTAGCGTGTTACTCACATGCGTTTGACGAAGAATAATGAAAGAAATTTTAGTTCACATGTACATTTAAACAAACTCAGTTAACAGTTCATAATGATATCATTTTATTCAGTTATAATAAATTAAAAACAAACAAAAAACATGTGCCACTTTATGGATGCAGGAGCTAAATTGAATTCATTCCCAAATGAAATTAAAGTATGACTGAGAAGTGGTACATGTGGAGCAAAGTTTATACTATAAGTTATTCAGAAATACAAACCTTTGCATCTAAAATATTGAGAGTTGTTTCAATTTGCTGGATACGAAGAGAAAGGTCTGCTAGTTTCTGGAAAAGAAAGATTAGAACAAAAGTATAAAGTCTGATTGAAATGAACTGTTAACAGGATAACAAAGGGAAAATCTGAAAATAGTTTTAAAAAACTATGGTTTAGATACTAGCCGTTTTCTAATATACTACTCTCTTATTTACACTGAGTAGGAATGGGAGCTCAAGGATTCTGTTATCTTCATTAGCATGTTTCATGGCTACTTTATAAAGCTCTATTCACAGACAAGCAAAAGTTACATTATCAGCCTTATCAAAGTCATTATGAGAGACATACTCAGTCATTGGGACCAGAATGTAAACTTCTTCCAGAATAGAGAGTTTTGTTCACTGTTATATCCCCCATGCCCAGAACAGTATCTGACACTTAACAGGAATCTAGTAATTATTTGTTGATGAATGAAGGAATGCTTCATAGAAAGAATAAAAATTAGCTCAAGACAGCCTGGAACAAAATCTGTCTGTCTGTCTGTCTATCTATCTATCTATCTATCTATCTATCTATTTTAAATTTATTTTTTATTGGTGTTCAATTTGCCAACATATAGAATAACACCCAGTGCTCATCTCATCAAGTGCCCCCCTCAGTGCCCGTCACCCAGTCACCCCCACCCCCTGCCCACCTCCCTTTCTACTACCCCTAGTTCGTTTCCTCCTAACTCTGGGAAAATCTGTCTTTTTAAGTTACTTTAACAAGTATATACAATTCGTTTATGCAATTAACCCAAATATAAATTTTTTAAGTTGAAAGTTAAAAGAACCTGAAGTTAAAAGATGAGCCAGTTCAGGTTGGAAGGAAGTAAAACAAAGAGGAAAAAATTAGAGTACTAAAAAGGAAAAGGAATCAACCTACCATCAAATCCGAGATAAAACAGAAGCAAAAGTTTACCATGCTCTAGTTATTCTGCACAATTAAATTACCCATGTATATATACTATTTACAGCCACACAAATAAAAATAACATCACAAAATATGATCCATAAGAGCATTTACTTAAAACTCCCTAATCCTAAACACTGTTATACTCAGTGACACAGTCCAAGACCAGTTGGCCCGTTTACTAGTTGGCAGATGTGCAGCATTCTGACTGCTTTCTGGGATACTATCAAGTTCCTGACTAACTCCTAAGCAGAATTTTAACACCCTAAGTAATGGTCATTTTGCCCACATTTAGGGGGGTGGGGGGGAAAACCAGAAAGCAGCCACAGGTTAGAGCTTCTTCACAGACACTTTTAAGATGAGCATCCTGGTGTCTACAAATCTATAATTTAGAAATAAAACATTAGAATCTAGTTTTTAAAAAACATTTTGGTATTTTAGAGAGAGAGAGAGAGAGAGAGCACACAAGTGGGAGGGGGAGAGGGAGAATCTCAAGTAGACTCCATGCCAAGCATAGAGCCTAACTTGGGACAGGATATAATGAACTGGAGATCATGACTTGGGCCAAAATAAAAGTCAGATGCTCAACCGATGGTGCCAACCAGGTGCCCCTAGAATCTAGTTTTAAATGGCTCTTAAAGCTAAGTTTAAGTTTGATTTCTAGCATTTGTTCACATAAAGCTTTAATGTAAACATAAATATAGGTTTATAGAAAAATCATATGAATGAATTCCTTTCCAAATTATAAGTGTTGTCCTAGAAATCATGGAAATTAAGTTTTTGCAAATTTCATTAGTCTTTTAATTCATTAGAGATTAGTAACTACAGAAATCCTACAGCTAATTAATTTGTAAGTGAGATACTTTCTAGCTTATCTAAAAATACTTATATTGGTTTGATTAAAATAAAAACAGAAAAAGATGAATTAAAAATTAATTTTTGTTTAGATATCTTTATATAAATGTACTTTTATTTATTTGTTTCTTTATTTAGAGTGGGCGCCTGAGCGGATAAAGGGGGGAGGGGTTAGGGGAGAGGGAGACAATGAACCTTAAGCAGGATCCAGGCCCAGCAAGGAGCCCAAATGCAGGGCTCTATCTCGCCACCCTGAGATCATGACCTGAGCCAAAATCAAGAGTCAGATGCTTAACTGACTGAGCCACCTAGGTGGCCCCAGATAAATGTACTTTTAGGCAATAATCACCATCATTGTAAACATCTGAGCATTTACCTTACTATGCTACACTGTGCATACAATATATCATTTGAAATCTCACACCAAACATATAAAGCAGGAACTGTTATCATGCCAATTTTAAAGAGAAAACTGAGTTTTTACACAAGTAAAATAATCTGAACTGAACTGACCTGAACTGAAGGCAGATGCTTAACCAATAGAGCCACCCAGGCACACTAAATGCCAGTTTTAATAGTTAAAAACATCTCTAGACATTGCAAAATGTCCCCTGGTTGAGAACCACTGCTTAAACCATAGAGGACTATGGGTTTACATAACATGATCAATGACGGTAACTGTCCCCACCTCTGAAAGTTCTAGCAGAAAGAAGAAATTGAAACAACAGTTTTTTCCATCCACATAACCATCCTATCTTTATAAGCATTTAAAGCAAACTTGAAATATTTTGGTTTGGGACAATAAGGGAATTTGCAAGGTACCTGAAGTTTGCCAGATAAGTTGAAAATTTCTTGATTTATCATCCACCTATTTCTAAGGCAATGCATTTTATTAAAGTGAAAAGGAAGATGAAAGGAAGAAATCTGGAGTTAACAGCTGAACATGGAAACAAAAATAAAACACTGTGGCTTTTCAGGTTTGCAAAATATCCAGTTTGCATATCCAATTCTCTAAAAGAGAAACAATATTTTAAAATAATGGATCTCTTGGTATATCACACTGGGTCGAATACATCTTATAAGCCAGAAAGGGAAGCAATCAATGGTTTTATTAATTTTCATCTGACACTTAAACCCAGCATTTGTAAAAGTTGTAAAAGCAGTTGTAAAAGTTGTAGAAGTAAATACAGTTTTAAGCAAGATTATTTGGTTGAAGGTTACGTCCAAGAGCGGGGTTAAAAATTGGATGTAGAAGATAAGCACTATAAAATTTTGTTAGGTTATATGAAAATTCTCAGTATTTTTTTCTATTCTTAAAGAATTTAGAAAAAAGAAACAGTTTAGAATATCTAAACTTGACTGAATACTCTGTATTCTAGACATGTTACAAGTTGGAGTCAAAATAACACATATGATTGCCCTATTTATAGAGGAGCTTTGAATTTAAAATTCATTATAAGGTTAAATTTCTGCTCAGTTTTATCTGTAATAGGCATAGAACTTGCACTGCACTCCTCATCCCATCCTGTTTTAAATTTGCAAACCCAATGGACCACCATAAGACTTTTCTGATTAGGCCCAGAACAGAAATGCTTACTGGGATTTGTGAAGGAAGAACTTTGTAACTTGAGTCTGATTCAACTACTTTCCTTTCTCTGTCTTCCAACCTTTCTTCTTACCCTGATTACAGTCATTAAAAGAGTTGCAAAGCACCCTGGTATCCAGAAAGTTTTTAAAAAGTGAAGTTCTACAGTTTTCTCTTCATTAGAGAATTCTAAAACCAGTATTATTGATGAAGAAAGAGCCCTAATCATTTGTTTCAAATTTACTTCCAGTTTGAGTTTAGCTGTGACTGAAGTTGTTACAGGTGGGTTTGGTTCAAATCAAATTATGTGAAAAACAACAAACAAATGTTTCCTCCCGCCCCCCCCCCCTTGTCACAGTTCACTTCCAATTAAAAAAATAACATCTGCGTTTCCTTTTTTACTGAGGGAGAAAATACATTTTGGCTCTTGTTTAAGGCTTTCACTAAACAAGGACTACAGGTCTAATAGGTGCTATCAACAAACAACCCATTTTGAAAAATCACATTGATCTTAACTCGAGGAAAAAAATGGCACTTGATGTTGAATACATATATTATATCCTCGGAATTTATCACATCAAAAAAGACATCACATCCAATGAATATGGCATAGCAAAGAAGAGAATACAAATCTAAAAAAACCAAATTTTTAAATAGCTCACTGCAGTACCTAACCAGATCAGAAGGTGTAATGTAACAGAACAGTGAAACACTTCTATTTTTTCCAGTTATTAGATCAGAATTAGAACCCCAACTCTGTTACTTTCTATGTGAGTGTGGGCAAGTAATAGTAGTGACTCCAGCTATAAATACTATGCACACAAATATATATTGAATGAATGAATAAGGACTAAGCAAATGGTTTAAATCTCTCTACATCTCAATTTCTGTGTTTCTAAAAAATAGAAAATTGGACCTTTCTCAAAGGGCTGGGCTGTGATGATTGAATACATGTAGAACACTTAGTAAAATGCCTAGCACAGAATAAGCAGACAATAAATATTAGTGTCATCACACCAGTCAACAATTGACATAAATATCCAAACTGCTAAAATATGAATTTGCAAATAATGAGTTAGAGTTAACCCTAGACTACCATCCATTAAGGAGAAGGCGGCAATAAACTACCTTCAAACTTCACGAGTTTTTGGTCAACAAACTTTTCTCTAGGGTTTAAGGAAGAGAAGAAGTAGGGACTAGTGAGACACTCCAAACAGTTGAGGGGAAGTTGAGAGAGAGAGACAGAAGGGGGTTAAAGAGTGAATCACGTGGCTTTGCTAATACGTAGGCAATAAATAAACAGGAGAGGATTAGTTATATTTGATCTAGTCTTTAGTAAATTGGATTCACTATCCAGGCAGTGAAAATTACTAAACACTAGGAAAGTAAGGGGCTGCCCCTGTCTCAGGGCAGTTTAACTGAGTTGCCTTCATAGGTGTGTTTGCTGGTTGTTGTTTTATTTTTTTAATCTGGTGATAAGGAGTATGGGGATGGAATATTTGCTCCTCTCTGCTAACAATCCTTGAACCCTCTCTCTCCACCCTGCCTACCCTGGTATAAAAAGTGAGGGACTAAATCCAGTAATCTTTGGTTTACTGCTCTGTGGTCAGTCGATTCTATATCCCATTTAGAGAGGCAGCAATATAAGATAAAACTCATGGGAGCAAGCACCTAACTTCTGTGCCTGTCAATAAAATACATGGAACTGAGTCCCTGACTCTATCAATTATCATATTTCACTTTTGTTTTAGTGAGAAGGCAGAAGAGATTTTGGCTAGAGATTGCTAATTTAGACAAAAATAACAGATGCTATACATGTGAAAATAGTTTCCCTGTCTCCATGCAAATTTTTGCTAATAGGAATTCATCTAACAAAAACTACTTGCTAAAGCTATACCTTATAAATAAAACAGAGTGAACTAAATACTGTTTTTATTGACTCACCTGTGAATGATCTCATTTTATTCCTCTTTCTCCTTTCTTAAACCCAATTTAAACCCATGGTTCCATTTCTTTCCCATTCTCTTTTTTGGCTTTTGAAGAAAAAACAAGGGTCCCTGAACCTGGTACCTAATCCTTAACTGGTTATTTGCTAAAAGTATTTTTATTATTTTCATAATATTTGATATTTGATATCAAGGATATTTGATACTAAAGTTATGTTTTGAGGCTACTTCCCCAACCATCATTTGCATCAAGGAATGTTAAATAGTATTTTTTTTTAAAGATTTTACTTATTTATTCATTTAATAGAAAGAATGAGTGGAGGGGGAGGGGTAGAAGGAGAAGCAGACTCCCTGCTCAGGGAGCCAGGTGCCTGGATCCTGACCTAACCAAAGGCAGATGCGCTTAACTAAAGCAGCAGTGATTAATCACAGACTGAGCCACCCAGGTGCCCCGATAATTTTAATATAAACTGAAAATAAGGTGTACTTAAAAATGTAAATCTTTGAGAGAAAAAAAAATGTATATCTTCAGGGAAAACAATGTAAATCTTTGGGGTAATAGAAACAAATTTCAAAGTAATGTTTTTGACTGTGAATTCCTTTTTGTTCTCTTTAGTCACAGACTTAGTAAACTATCTCTGAAGGCTTCCAGAAACGAATTCTGCAGAGGTGGGATGCAAGATTGATGGTACAGAATGAAGCAGGATCTAAGTAAGGTAGGTTACCAGGACACCTGGACAGCGAGAGGTCCTGGTAAATGAACACATAGACTGCAATTCTTGTTTTACTCATTTGCCACCTTTAAAAGTGTAAGATGGTTCCTGGGCTACTCATTAAACCATTATCACCGGACCTACCTCCTCACAAACTGTAGAAAAGCGGTTGAGGAACTGTACAGTGTGCACCACAAACTGGTTTAGAAATGCCACCGTTCTTTTCTGTTGAATAGCTGGCACCTGTGTTATGTAAAGACAAACATGGTTTGTACAGGACAAAGTACACCATGCAAACCCACTGACATCTGCATCTATGCGCACACACACACACACACACACACACTCTCCTTGCCATGTAATAACAGGACTCTTTCCTATGCTATAGGAGTTACTCGAAGTACTAGAAATAGTCACGAACTTGTTTTCCTAAAATGTGGGAGTGTGGTGTCCGATGATGACAGAAGCTGCAAAGTTTAAGAGGGAGCTTTGGATTCACAAGTGCGAACTTTAGGAGGTAACGGCAGGACACATAGACACACAGAACACTTGGGGACCAAATAGAAGAGGTGAGGTGAGAGGTCGCGACCAGCCCCTGTAGCCGTCGCGTAGCCCGTGCGTAGCGAGTCCGCACTCAGGAAGCGCCCCTGACCCCGGGAAAGGCACCCCACCAGCTCGGACGGGTCAGGAAGGACCCTGCATCTTTACAGTGAACTGTGGGGCTTCCCCCCACCGCGGGCGGGACCGGAGAGGCCGGGGGTCAGGACGGACGTGGACACGGAGAGATGGGGCGTCCCTGGGACCGAGCGTCCCGTTGCCATCCTCCTCCCAGGGCGCCTGAATGCAACGTGGCCTTTTACAAACCTTGGTCAGGTCTATGCCTGACCCCATGAGAGGAAGCCCGTCCTCATCCATGTTGTCAGCGGGTGGGGGACCAGAGGCTCGCCCACAGAGCCCTCCCAGACCGGGCCCGCCCAACCCGGCAACAATGTGCCAACACCTCCCCCTGGGCCCACCCCTCAGCGCCCTTCCCACCGGAAGGAAACACCGCCGCCCGCCAATCACGCGACCGCTCCCGGAGAGCCCGCCTCTTTGCACGGCATTCTGGGATTGGTAGTTCAAGTCTGGGCTGTGACGTCAGACGCACGGCGCGGGGTAGGACCAGACCGCGGCGTTAGCTGGGGGATCTTAGGAAGGGGGCGGAGCGTGTGGGGTTACCCCTGCTTCCCTCCACCGTCGGGTAAATAGCTAAGTCGTTCGGAAATAAAAAATATGTACATTTAAAAAATCCTGGGAAGTGTCGGGTGCTCGCCTCGGTCCTGTGGGGAATGCAGATATTGAGCCTGCTTGCCCTGAAGGGGTTTCTTTATGCCCCGAAGGAGGAGACGGAACTGGTTTCCTTGGGGCTTTAGAACGTGAGATACAAAGTCAGACGCTACGAGGGAGGCATACACTAACGGAGAGGACAGCCGCTTCGATCGTCGGAAACGTACGACATACAGACTCCGAGACCGACCTTGGCATCAGGGATTTGAAGATGTTGGCTCACACGTTAACCGTGCAGCTCCGCACCTGTAGGACCCAGGACAGCCACCAAACCAATCTTGGAGCCCTTTCTGTGCACCAGCCAGGACACTCAGTACTGAAAAGATGCAGAAATAGTGGCTCACTTCAGAAAACCTATAGTTGAGGGCAGACACACGGAGTCCAGAAGTGCTGCATCTAGACAGAAGTGCTAACAGCGCCGAGAAAGCTGTGCATCTGCACCCACGTGGGTGTGTGTAGCCCCGTACTTGTAGGGACACTGCAGATAACAGGTGCTCCTAAATCTGAGGAAACCAGAGAAGATAGCCTTTTAGCAGGTACTTGAGTGGAGTTGATGCAGACAAACAGTTGGGGGTGGACTTTTCTACAAAGCCACAGAGTCCTGGGTTGTGTATGGTATGTAGGGAAGACGTGAAGCTGCTTGATTCTGTTGGAGAAAAAAAAAAAAAAATTCCAGAAATGGAGAATGGTAAGAAAGGAGTCAGGAGAAGTAGAACAGCTCATTAAGGGCCTTTTATGCCACATTTGATAGTAGACTCCAGGTTTCTCTGAGGTGTGATCCGTGGACCACCTGTATCAGCTATTTGGGAGCGGTCAGGACTTCTTAAAATGCATTCCAGGGACTAACCTTAGAAAAACAAGCACCTCTGGGGGTGAGACTAGAAATCTGCATTTTATACCTCACACACACACACCTTTATTCTAAACGGAGATGTCACAAAGTTTCTTCTGTAGGTGCTGGAGGCCGTTAACAATTCTGAGCAGGAGAGAGACATGATTCACTCTTTCATGACTTCCCTCTCATCTCTCTGGCCATTTGTCTTTCCTTTGTCGGTCCCTTGCCATTTTCCCAACCCCTGGAGTTTCCCGCACTGATATGTCTAAGCGCCATCTCAGCCTGGAAGCCAGTGTGGCTGAAGCACAGTGAGCAAGGTGGGGAACTGGAGGAGATAAAACTCGTGTGGGGACAGATTATGGGGAGCCTCGTGGTCCGCTGTAAGGGCTTTGGCTCTCCAGGGAAGGTGGGCAGGCGGGAAGACTTGAGGCAGAGGCCTGAGGGGACCCCTGGGGGAGCTCTGAGCATGGGAGTGGCAAGATCAGGACTGTGTTTGAGGACAGTCATTATTGGGCACAAGGTAATGAGGGGCGCTGGTGGCAGCCCCGGAGAAGCTGCCGAGCTGCACCGTCACCCTTTACTCCATCCTCCGCTGTGCTTAAGTATTCATCAAGCTGCGCGCCTTCAGCTCCTGGTCTGCTCTTCAATCTGCCCGAAAGGCTCAGGTGACCTTCAGGCCGCATGTCACCTTCCGACGTGCTCTGCCTCCCGGGATCCTGCAGTGGCCTCTCCTGCCCCATCTGTGTACCTCCAGCCTCAGCACCTGCGGCCCCGTAGCTGTTCGTCCCGGGATGTGGTTTAGCTCCTCATTGCCCTCAGTGTACTGTCCCGCAGCCTGGGCCTGGCTCTTGCTCACCTCTCCAACCTCGCTTCCCACTCTTCTTTCCTTTTAACTCCCTACCCTGGAACATCTCTAAATTCTTGAAACCGGAAATTGCTGTGGGCCTTAAACGCACTGTGTCCCCTGCCTGTGGCCTGCCCCTTGTCCCCCACCCCCCTGCCCCCGCCCCTGCCCCTGCTTACTTGTCTGCTGCCTCCTTTATCCTTGCTTCCCAGCACTTTGACTACAAGGTACTTGGATGTAATATTCTTTGTGTTCATCCTTCTTTAAGTTTGCTGGGCTTCTCAGATCTGTGGTTTGATGTTCTAAATCAAAATTTTGGAAGGTTTTTTTAGCCATTAATTTTTCAAAAAAAAGATTTTTTTGTCATGTTTCTTTTTTCTGGGACTCCAAGATACATGTATGTTAGATTGCTTAGTACTGTCCACAGTTCATTGATGCTCTGCTTTTTTTTCTCCCCATGCTCCAGAATAGATAATTCTTATCAACCTATCTTCAAGCTCACTGAGACTTTGTTTTCTAGGGTTCAATTTATTATGAAACTACTCATCCAATAAATTTTGATTCTAGATTCTTCAGTTCTAAAATGTCCATTTTTAGGAGTTTCTGTTTTTCTCCTAAAATTCCTTGCAACGGGCAGCCCCGGTGGCTCAGCGGCTTAGCACCACCTTCAGCTGGGGGTGTGATCCTGGAGACCCGGAATCGAGTCCCATGTCGGGCTTCCTGCATGGAGCCTGCTTCTCCCTCTGCCTGTGTCTCTGCCTCTCCCTCTCTCTCTCTCTCTCTCTCTCTGCCTCTCATGAATAAGTAAAATCTTAAAAAAAATTAAATTTCTTGCACCTATCTCCCATCTTTCCCTGTGTGTCTATGTATACACACACACACACACACACACACACACACATATATATATATATATATATATTTTTTTTTTTTTTTTTTAAGAGAGAGAGAGAGAGAGAGGAGGGAGGGGTAGAGGGAGAGGGGGAGGAAATCTCAACCAGGTTTCATGCCCAGCACAGAGCCCCATGCCTGGCTTGATCTCACAATCCTAAGATCATGACCTGAGCTGAAATCAAAGAGTCAGATGCTTAACCAACTGAGGCGCCCCTCCCCGTATATTTTTAAAAACAAATTTATAATTGTTACTTTCAACTTTTTAAAAAGATTTTATTTATTTATTCATGAGACACACACACAGAGAGACAGAGACACAGGCAGAGGGAGAAGCAGGCTCCCTGTGGGAAGCCTGATGTGGGACTCGATCCTGGGACCCCAGGATCACGACCTGAGCCAAAGGCAGACGCTCAACCCCTGAGCCACCCAGGCACCCCTGTTACTTTCAAATTCTTATCTAATGATTCCAGTATCTGGTTCACCTATATGTCTGCTTCTTTTAGGTTTGACTATGGGTTCTTTTTCCTCTGTTTTGGGATGTCACATATTTTTAATTTTTATTCTGGACCTTGTGAGAAAAAAAAAAAAGGAACAGTGGAAATTAAGTGAAGAACTGAGCCTTCAGATACTTCACACATTGAGTTGAACTGGTGCTGGGCTCTAGTTTTAATCAGACTGCATTCCCTTGCAGTTAGCCCAACTCCTGACCTCCTGTGAAGAGTGGAACTCTTTGATCTTGTCAGTGTCTGAGTTGGAGGGGAATGGTCTATGGTGTCAGAACATTTTGGCTCACCTTTGTGTTCAACTTCAGCAAGGCCTAGGACTCTAAACCCATGAGAATGTGCAAGACTTTTAGTGTTGTCTTTACTTACCAGACGTATTTCCTTCTACTACTGCTATCTTAACAATCTTAGGGAGTGGGATGGAGGCCCAAGTGAATTTTTTTTGGGGGGGGGGGTTGGGGTCCTTCCAGGCCCAAGTCTGTCCCACCAGCTTATACTGTTGGCAAAAAATCTCAGCTGGTTTCTTCTTGACTCTGCAGAGTCCCTCAGAGTGTCACAGGCTTGTTCCTCTCCCACCCGTAGCTAGACCAGACCTCCCTGAGCAGGGTAATGCGACAGCTCTCTACACACTTCCATCCCCCTAGACCCAGACTTCTCTGTAGAATTTAGTTCACTAAGGTCTTATTCCACCCACTGCTTTCTAACAACCCATGGAAAAATATTTTTTATTTTATCTGGTCACTTTTTATTAGCACAGATGTGACAGGCTTTCTCACATCTTTCCATCTCCTAAATGGTAGCAGAAACTTTATCATCCTCTCCCAGGAGAAGCTTTCCCTGATCCACCAATGCTGGACTCAGTGTACCTCTGAATATATGCTTGCACAGTGTCTTCTGTGTTATGTTATCGTGGCACATTCTAGACTCACTTGTTTGCCTGAATGCCCTACTAGACCATTGATTCAGGGCAGGGGTTGTGACCTAAAGAAAATCTTTAAGTATCTGTCAAGTGATTCTTGGGCCTAATGCCCCTGTGCTTCCACCTTACTTGATCTTCCATGGATCTTTGATTTAGGCCAGCACCCTAATTCTGCGTAAACCCACTGAACCAGCTTACCTTGAGCAGAGGAGAACCAACCCCGATCGTGCCTTCCTGGTTACATGGGTTATATGTAAGCAGCAGGCAAGGACAGCTATAGTCTAGAATCACAGAGACATGAGCCTGCTCTCAGTTGCCCGATTGACAATTTTTTTTTTTTTCAGAGCAGTTTGCTTTCTTAAAACACCAAAGGCTGGATGTGATTTCTGGTTAACAGAAAGAAGAGTGGCAGCTTTTCTCTGCCTCCCGGGATCCCTGGCGATTACTGTTCATGAGTCACCCGTGGCTCCTGACAGCAGTGCCAGTCACAGCTTAGTGACTGGATTGCCAGGGCGACCAGAAACAACCGGTGGCTACAAGTCCCAGCCAGCTAGTGGGAATCTTCTGCCGCGTACCCCTTCCTCCGGGTTTCCAGCGGAGATGGATTACATTCCATGTGCTGTGGTGCATTTTGGAGGCAAAACAAGTAGATTGGAATGAATACTGGTTCCAAAGGGCAGAGACTAAATGTACCACCCACATGTATCTATTTAATAAAAAAACCTTGAGGATGTTTCGGCAGTGAACTTTGTTATCATAGCAGATCGCTAGAAAATAATTTAATTTTATCATAAGTTCTTAGGTAGGCAAAACCATGAGAACAGGGTGCCAGTTTTTCTTCTGCATCTCTTCCTGCTTGGTTCAGGATGAGCAGTTAGAGGGGTGCAGTGTTGCTTTGGATGAGCGGGAAAATGAAGTCCAATGTCCCCTATTCCCCCCTCTGCTCCCATCACTTATGTATCTTACAGATTGTGAAATGGGACTTGGTTAAGCCAATTGGGTTGTAGGCTTATATCCTCTACGTGGGTCGCTGGATTGCCTCTGGAAAGCTACCTTAAGAGGGGTCCCCGTCCCCAGGAAGATGGCTTATAGCCTGGTGAGGATCCTGCTTCCTTTGATGAGTCTTGGAGGGGGGTGCTCTCACCGGTGGTTTGTACCCACCGGTTTTAATTTATAGGAGTAACTAAGTGATGACAGAGTGATGCTACATTTCCCCAGAGAAGGGCACAGCACGCCACGTGGCCATAGCGGAAACAGCGGAGCTGGGGAAGGAGGCAGACAGAGAGGCGGGAGCTGGATGAAGGCAGAGGCCAGAGTCTTTACTGGTGTGTCAGTGGGAAAGGCAGGGCAGGGGAAGCAGTTTGAAGTCTTCCGCTGAGCTCCGAGACATCTGCGCTGTCCCTTGCTGTGTGTACCCGGCTCTGGGTAGGTACAGGACAGGAATACTGCTGGGCATACGAGTTAGATGAGGAGGTTGTTGGGGCTAATGGGCTCCAGATTGCTTGGTTTGTGTATGAAACAATGTACTTCCAAGGCAAGTAGTTTACTCTTCTTAGGAATTAGCTAGTTATGGGAGATTGGTGTCTCTCAGGGTCTGCAAGGCCACAAATGCCAGAGCTGCAAGAATACAGGAAAAAAATGTATATTATACATTAATATAATTGGTCCTGTGATGAATGGCTGCTAAAAAGATAAATACAGAATCTAAGAAAACAGAACACTCACCTTTCAGTATGTGGATTTTAGGTAATAGTTTCAGCAAGGCACCTCACATCTGAGTCTGGAGTCTCATTCAATTTCTGAAGAAGTGATCAGAGGGGAAGGAGCCTTGCTGAAACTATTACCCCTGGCTCTGCAAGCCAGGGGAGGGTATTTGGACAGGGGTGTGTGTAATTACTACCCCTCCACACTCTCAAACCTTCTGCTCAGCAACCCCTGAAGCACTTCACCCCCCCTTCAGAGGAACTGATGCTCCAAGAATTCCAAGTGTCTTAACTTTCCTACTTTTGAAGAGGAAGCCACTCCTCTTCCTTCAATCCTTACAACACTCTTGCTTTCATTACTCATTAATTCCTAGCACATGCTACTGTTATCTTTTTCGTGACCATGTGACATGGCCAACCTCTGCAATTTCGTTGAGATCAGAGGCCAGTTTCCCTTTCCTTACACTGCCTTGTGTAATCTAAGAGCTATATGCATGTTGGTTAACATTTGCTGTTTAAGAGTTTATTTAAAAAAATGAAATATTTATCAGAAAACATAAAGCAAACAGCATAAGAGGGAAAAATGTTACCCAGTCTCTCTTTTTAGATGTAACTGTTAACAATTTCTATATTGTCAAGGTATCTTACTTTGAATTCACCGAGTCAGTTTTTCCCTCATTGGTGGGGGTATAAATGAGTAGGCCTCAATCATGAGTCTTTGCTTAGCTTTGTACACCTTTTATAGCACTCTGTTCTCTTCATAGAATAACCCTCTCCATTTATTAAAAAAAAAAAAAAAAAAAAAAAAGAAAAGCAGGGGATGATGCCACTATCAGCTGCTTCTAATTAACCTCCTCTGGCTCTTTTAGTAAATGACTCAGCACCTGGACTTCTTAAAGCGGTCAGGTTATTTTGAATCATAACCACATAAAATCACTTAACACTACTCTGGAAGTTCAACATCAACATTTCTTCCTGTAGCCTTGTTTCTAGAGTCCAAAATGACCATGTTAGAACCTTTGCTATTATCCTTTAAAAAATGACTGGGCCAGAAGGTATGAGCCAGTCAGTCTAGGAAAGTAAGTGATTCACAATATTTTCCAGTATAATAAGCCCTTTTTAATAGAAAAAAATTTTGAGGAACCCCAGATAATTGTGGCTGGATATTTAGTATTCACTGAGTGAATATATACATATTGTTGAGGATTTAAAATAGGAATGTGAAATGGAAATGGGTGAACTATATTGGGAAATCCATCTTAAAATTTCAAATATTCATTCAAAATAGTAGTTTGCTTCCCTTTATTTTCCAGGTTAGGTTCTATTAGTTTTCCTATAATATGCCCTACCTTAGAAGAAAGTCTTTTATATACCTCGTAGACTGGAATTGTTATTCTGACTTTTATTTGAACTCCAGGGCCAAACCTGGAGGTCACATAATATCAAGATGATGGACACAACACCTTGATATATCTGAGACCTTCTTAACTCTCTCAAGATTTCTGAATGAGGGCAGCCCCGGTGGCTCAGTGGTTTAGCGCCGCCTTCAGCCCAGGGTGTGATCCTGGAGACCCGGGACCGATTCCCACGTCAGGCTCCCTTCATGGAGCCTGCTTCTCCCTCTGCCTGTGTCTCTGCCTCTTTCTCGCTGTGTCTCTCACGAATAAATAAAATCTTTAAAAAAAAAAAAGATTTCTGAATGAGGTCTTCAAAGATACTTGTTGAATTGGAGAGAAGCATTCACTGGCAGGCTCATTCCTCCTACGGCCTGTGCATGGTATTTTGGGGGGAGGAAGAGACCATTGACAAAACACATGAAATCAACATCTGCTAGAATTGTGTGGGCAAGTTTGATTTTTGGGGCTGTTTATATCATCTCAAGACCCCAAGAGGTCATGGCTTCCAAGGTAAAAGAGGATTTTGGTAGTGGTGATTATGAATACAATATTGAGAAACCCTTGCAATAATTCCATACTCTTCCATTTGCCATCAACACCTTGGGAAGCAACAACCCAGGGTTTTGAAAAGATTATATACACCGGTGAACATAGCTTAGTAATTGTGGCAGGTGGGTGGAATCATGGGAAAAAGACTAGGTCAAAAACACTGACAGAATCTAGAATTACTCCATGGGCTTTGGGGCCTAATGTATTTGTCAGGTAAGTCAAGGATGGGGCAAGACTTCTGAAGCAATTAAATATATATATATAATTATATAATATATAATTATATATTATATAATTATAATTATATATTATATATAATATACAGGTATATAAGTACAGGACCCAATTATATATATTTATTATATATTATATACAGAAATATATAAGTACAGGACCCAATTATATATATTATATATATATAATTGGGTCCTGTACTTGCTCAAAATAAGTGCCAAGGAAATCTTACTAGAGTCCTATACTTTTCAGGTGGGGGATACTCCCACAGATTTCTCCTTGGAACAGGCAATTGGGGAGAAATGCCATATTAGCTGTTCACAACAGCTTGAGGCCCTAGTGTCCAACTCTCATGAGAATTAGCCCGACATATCATTTGGCAAAGTATTTTAAATTCCAAAGTCTAAACTTAATGAAAACAAAACAACAACAAAAAACATTTTTTTTTTTTTTGTGGTCTGAAAACCAAAGTGAGCTATTCTACAATAATTACTATAAAATATACCTGAGTTATTTTATCGGTAATAAACACCTAGATTTCATTAGTACTAGTGGAAGGAGGAACTAGCAACTGACCAAAGACACATTGACTAAGAAAAGATGGTAGAAAGAAGTTCTTTAAAAAATAACCTCTACTGGTCTGGCTTAGACTAATGTCAACTAACAAAGTCATTTCTTACAGTTTCATAGGTCTAAGTGATAATGAACCAAAATGAATTAATTTGTTTAGTCAGCCTCCAATTCTTTATCACTGTGGCATAATTTATAACTAGTTGCCTCTGGCATACTTAGAGGTTAGTTTTCTGGGGCTTATTTCCTTTATACACTGTCTCAAAAATAGAGATTTCCTAAAACAGCATTAGAAAGCTCTTGAGATGGTTGCAGAGATTAACTGTGATTTTGGCCAGAGTCTAATCTTGTCTGAATTTGGCTCAGTAATAGGACAACAGCTGTGTTTATAAGAAAGATCAAAGTTTTGTGTTTAACCACCATTAGGAGCAAAGATACCAGCAGCATTTATTGTCTTTTACTGTAAAGAAAGGAAACAGGGAGCCAACTCATTCTAGCATTGAAAATGCAATTGGTAGAAATGCTTATTTTATACATCCTTGTATCTATGGGGTTACTCAAATTGTTTGCAAAGGCTGAGAAACCTGGTGGCCTCTCCTTCTACTTACCATTGTTCGTATGGATTTTATAAGCTTACATGAGTGTTACAAGTCCCAAGGTAAGAGTATTCTGTTAAAAATTAGTTGAGAAGGCAAATAGCAATATAACAAACACAGAAGTTAAACAGAATTAGGTCTATCCAAAGAAATTTCCAGGCAAATGTAACTTGATCCTAAATACAAGCAACTATTGTTTTTTTTTTTTTAAAGATTTTATTTATTTATTCATGAAAGACACACATACACACACACACAGGCAGAGACACATGCAAGGAGCCTAATGTGGGACTCGATCCCAGGACTCCAGGATTACACCCTGGGCCGAAGGCAGGAGCTAAACCACTGAGCCACCCAGAGAGTCCCATAACAATTGTTTTTACTAAGGTAGTTCAAAGAACAGCTGAAAAGGTCAGAAAGGAAATTCAGTGCTTTTGATTTCCCATGAAGTCTGTGTCCATGCATGCGAAAGAAATTGGTTATGTCGAATCTGAGTAATGGATATGTCGTCAAATGTGTGTTTGTTTTTCCTTTTGTGAAATTAGATCTTCAAAGCCGATATCCTAATCATTTTGTTGTGTTACTGTACTTAGTTGACACATGGTTGCTATAAATTAAGGTCATGTTAATACCAACAACAAAAGAAAACTTCTACCTATGGTTTACAAGGCATATTTCTTTAAATTTATAATTAGAAACAAATGTTAGATGTTTTGGAATTCTTTCCCAATGCCTGTTAAAGTAAATGTTTTTGAATCAGCAAGGTGTTAGATTAAAGAAACAGAGTGTTCTCTCCTGTCCCTGTTACTGAGCACACCGACAGCTTGATAAAGATCTATTGGAACAGAATGTTGCTTCTGAGGACTTGACTATGCTCTCATGAGGAATATGTGGAAATGGACCGTCATAATGGTGATTTTTACTTTGTAATTTTATTTGGGCTCAAAACTAAGGCTATTACGGGTTTCATATAAAGTTGGGTTGAGTTTAACTTTTAGAGCTACAGGAAAACATGGGGAATAATCTGGAGCAAATACTTGTTCTCTCCTCAGAAATCAGTCTTGGGCACAATACTGTCTCATAACTTCCCAATCAGCATTTCTGGGATAATGTCAGATTTTGGACAATTACAAAAAACCAGACACAAATGTGCAAACCAGATTTCAATTTCTTCTTCACTGACATGAGATTTAAAACAGCAACAGGAACATTTCTAGGTCAGTGTCAATATGTAGTCACAAATTACCAAAGAAACAAATTGGAGTGCATGGGTGTGTGATTTTGTGTTTTGGCATGGGAGAGACATTGAAATATTCACGGTGTACAAGCCAAATCATAAAAATAAAATAGGACTTATGATCCCATCATTTTGAAAGAGTGGGATTTAGTTCTGACATCTTGCAGATTTGTGATATCCCGACTTTTGCTTCAATAATCCTAAATAATATAAGTTTTACAACATAACTTTTTTTCTTTCTACAATGTTTGTAAGTGAAGCAATCCTCAGGAAAACTTATTTTCAACAGAAGTCCTCTTAGATATACAGAAACATGGAAAAACTAAAAATGTGTATGGGATACATACACATACACAAAATCAGAACTCATGTTATTTATCAGGAATTAGAAGTTATGCCCAATAAAAATTTTTCATTAAATACTGCCTCCTGTGTTAGTCTAATTTAAACATAGTTTACCAAGAACAAAGTTTTCTAAGGAAAAAGAATGCCATTACATCATTTAAAGTAACTGGACACGGTAAAATTTAACAAATGCTTATTCAGGATAACCTGAATACTGTTCCTGAAGCTAAGAGGTAAAGATATCCCTCTCATTTCTTGAGACTTTAGTGTCACCAGAGTCATCATATTAATTTACAAATGAAACAACCATTTTCTCATTTTAAGGGTAACACTTCCCACCTCGTTAGCATAAATCCACAAATTTGGTCCTTATAGGACCCCTGTGGGCTATCTTTTCCCAGGACAGCTTCCCTTAACACATTGTAGTCTTATTAGGTTACTTCTTCAGACAAATTATTTTTGGGTAAGCTTTCATTCCCATTTCCTAAACAACCAAAATACAAGGCCAACGTACCTTTTCAATCTCCATTATAATCACAACCCATTCAATTACTAAGTCAACTTTCCTGAGGATAAAACAATTTTCAAATACACTGGCTCAATCTGTCATCTCAATATGTACCCCTTATTTTGGGGACACATCCTGAAATGACAAATTTTTACAAATTCTTTTGCCTATCCTAATGCTATTGAGGGTTCTCTGTTCCATCACAGAGATTGTTAAAAGGAAGTATATAAAAATTCCCTGCTCTTTGTCTTAAGTTTCAATCTGCTTATGAAAGGGTAAACTATTCCTACTATTTGGTAATATTTTATTGTATCAAATAACTGACTTGGAAATTGTTATGCTATGCACTTTTGTCATCTGTACTTTAAGCAGTAACAGTTTATACCAAACATCTACATAATTACAAAATTTATTGCATTAAAATTATCTGCAACATTTGTCTCTTAAAGCTAATTTTCTTGATTCCATAAGATATGTATTATAAGACATCTTATGAATAATAAAACACTTGAGTAAAAAAATTCATTGGCATTATTAAGTAAATATAACACCTAAATTCCTCAAAAATAAGAACTGTACATCTCTGAAATAAATTAATAATACCTACAAATCCCTGAACCATGAGGTAGACCATCAGAGGTGTTTTTATTCATGTTAACTTAACCCTCACAATAACTCCACGAGACAGTGACTCCTAGTTCCATTTTACAAGAGGAAATGCAGTTGTAGAGGGTATTAACTCACACAGCCGCAGAGTTTGTAGGAATCAATTTTTTTCTATACTTGACTGATAAACAGAACTATAATCTTATACTCTTCAGATTACAACATGATGTGTCCCAGAAACATGATATGGCTGCCTTGCATAATGATAATTTCAAGGATTTTGAGACGGTGAAGAGTTCTACTGACACTAGGTATCATCTCAAAAACATTTCAGTTTCTGGGGTAAAAATGGTGAAGATTCATAAAAGGCAGAGGCTGTCAAGATAGTAAATTATAATCTATATTTCAAGGTTATCTTTATTCTATACACCAGATAGAACTTCTAAGAATGTTGAGATGTCTAGTCAAAAGAAATCTGCATATAGTAAACAGGGTTGAGTAAATTGATCACATTTTTAAAAAATGAAAATCATTCTTTATATTAAATTGAATAATAATCTTTTATAATTACTGAGAAATTGTAAGAGCCTTACACATACAGACTGCTAACAAAAATGCATACACCCACACATATACATGGAACCACTTCCAGAGTAACACTGAAATGAAAGACCTTTACCTTTTGTAAATGTTTGTGTCTCTGAGAATTAGGAAAGCAGTATATATTTCAAGTATAGAGGACAGGATATACTTTGGATAATCCTCTGAAAAATCACAAATACATATGCTTCCTTAGTCATCTCTTTTCCAGAGCTGCTGAGTCAATTATAGTCTTAAAAGATGATTTAAAAAAATGTATGTGTGTGTTATGTGTACATATGTGTTTATATATGTGTGTGTGTATATATATATATATACACATATATATACACACACGCACGCACAGAAACACAGAACAGAGAAGGAAAATGATTTTTCAAACCATTATTTTATTTAACAGAAGCAACTGGGACATTTCTAGAGCGTACAGTATATTTGATATAAAAATAAGAAATTCTTCAAAATATGTATTAAAAATACAGAGTTTATGTATCTAAGGTACAGAGAAAATTTGTTCTACATTTCAGTTACCCAAAACAACAACTTGTGGTCTCCTCCAATTGCACACAGTGGGAGAGTTCTATGCCAGGAAAGACCAGATCCGACGGCTACAGAACCAATGAGGACAGGCTACAAAATACATGAAGAATTAAACTTAATAAATCACCAAAGTTGATAAGTAAAACTACCCTTCAAAAACAAGAAATGCATCGATAAATTGTTTTTGGTTAACATAGTGGAAAGAGAATTAAAAATTTGCTTCCTCATAGGTGAAACACACACATTATTTGTTTGCAGCTGGCTAGAATGAAGGATACAAATAACCTATGAAAACTGTTGTAGCTTAGACTCAAACATTTTTGTAGCCTAAACCAAGCAAGCAAAATTATTATATTTCAATGAAAAAAGAAATAAAATGCTTCTTACATGAATAATGGCAACAAGTCTGTTACCACCAGCAATTTAAACATCAAAAAATGCTTTCTTTTTCTTTTTTTTATGATAAGACATTCATAAATGTGTTTAGTTACACATTACAAATTTGGGGCTATGAGTAAAAAAGTAAAAAACACACATTTAAAAACACATGCCACAAAACAACTCCTAAATTACCTGAGGGTGTCCTAAATGATGAATTTGAAATTGACTTGCAATTTTGCCAGGATAACCAGTGGTTGCAAACAAGTTCTCATTAATTGTGGACCACCTGAGGAAAGACAAAAATATGCTTAGTATCTTAGAGATAACTATAAGCTTTTCTAAACAAGTTATTCCTTTTTGCACAAAACCGATAGTTTTGTAAGTCTAAATTTGTTAATACAGCTTTACAACTGGACTGGAAATTTCAGGGAAGTTAGCTATAAATATTTTCTCATTCTGTGAATATTTATTAAACGCTTATTACCATGTGCCACTTTGTTAGGTTCCAAAGTTACACAAAGTTAGCAGTTCTTATAACCAAAGGGCTAGCAGTGTGGTAGGAGATATAAACAAGGCATCAGACAAATATAAAATATTTCACAGTGCAATACATTAAAAAAAAATTTAACGTTCTCATTGACATTCGTTATAAAATTAGTGATAAATTCATGCATTTAAACTCCTTGGGATGAATACAAACAACTAGAATATTTGGATATTTGAATATTTAAGTTTCAAAATATCCCAGACATTGAAATACAGTGAATTAATGAATCAAAAAGCATTAATATAGCTTCAGTGACATGCCTAGTACTGTAATAAGTGCAAAAGGGAAGATAATAAGAAAAAACAAAGGATTTTTCTGACCATAAAAGAAAAAAAAAAAAACAAACAAAAAAGAAGAAAAAGAGAAAAGGCTAAAGTCAAGTTAATATTTTTATATGGGCAGACATTAGTTGTTGTCCAATAGCCTTTCTGACATTTTCTCAAGCTAACTGAACCCCAACTACATTCTGACAGTGTGTTCAACCCCAAGGGATGACACGCAATGAGAACAATTCCTAATAAGAGAAGAGTGCTCCTTCCTCTCCTCGTACTTTGGACAAGCTTGTACAAGGCTATGATGCCTGGAACTCTGGTAGTCATCTCATGACAGTGAAGCAACAAGCCCGAAGCCAGGCCGTGGTAGATGGATGGAGAGGGAGGGGGCTGAACTCTTGGCAGTGATGACCTACTAAAGCCAATCCTCGAGACTGCCTCCTTCAGAAGCCTTTACATCTCTGTGATGTGCTCACATTTCTGAAATCAGAGTGCACCTTACAATCTATGACATTCTTACATTTTCTTGAATATATTTTTTTATAAGGTGTACAAAAAATGATGGTGTCCCCAAGTCCTATAATTTTATTGGAGTTGTAAGAAATGTACTACTGGTTTTAGTCTCCGTTAGTAGTTTTCATGTTATTTGAAATTAAAAGCACCCTAATGACTACTTTATGCAATGGAATATTATGCAAAAATCAATGAGAAAGATTAAGATGTACATATTAAAGTAGAAAAAAAGTCACAGATACAAAATATACTGTTTTCTCATTTAAAGCATAATAATGAAGTTTACATGATTTTAAGTGCATAAACACAGGCCCGTGCATAAACACGGGCCCACCTACACTTTACATCTTTATCAGAACAAACTATAAGGAAGTATATAACCCAAATTGTTGGAGTGGTATTAGTGGAGTGGCCATGTGTTTTGTATTTTATAAAATTCTTCAAAGAAGGAAAAAAAAATTCTTCAAAGAAAATATTGGAAAACAAACCACTCCCTCACCCAGACCAAAAGACCAAAGCAAAGATGTAGTTAAGAAAGCAAAATAATCATCTATTAAAAAAAAATCAGAAAAGGAACACAAAAACAAACATGCCCCCAATACCTCAATGCAAAGGAGAAGATTGGGAAAGTATTTGAGATGGTGGCACAACATGTAACAAAATAAAATCATCAAATATAACTCCAACAAACATGGTACATTACCTGAATAAACAGGCTTGATCCATGTGGACAGGTCTCTTATCTTGAGGATAACTAAAAGATAACATTTTTGTATTTTATGAATTTATGTGCTGGTCTCAAGTAGAGGAACTTAAATTAAGGTTTAAACGGTATTTTTTCTTTAAAGGACACAATGCCCAATGTACTTAAACTGTGACAAAATTCCAAATAAGCACTGGATTAACATAAATGAAATATGACAGAGACATAGATCTGATTTAGAACCATGATAGAACACCATTGTTCAACAGAGTCAATGGTTTTCTTCTTCTTTTAACATAAACATTGCTCAGATCAAAGATTTCTTCCTTTGCATTGTTCTTCCTCAGTTACTATCTGTAAACCTGCAAAGCCTGGGCATATATCTCTGTTATGTAAGAACCAACAGCTCTGATCTTTCTGCAGGAGACTTGTTTCTGCTCTACAGTGAGGCTCAGGGAGACAAGAATGGCTCTGTGGACCATTTAGCAATAGCCACTGACTTTTTTTGTAAGCAACAGATAAATATACTAAGAAAGTACCTGGATCGAGTAATATCCCAAATTAACCAATCATTTCCTGCAACAGCTCCAACTTTGAAGGTATTTTTTAAACACCAGTGGGCTGACATTAATGGCATCTGTTCTGATTCAAGAGATAAAATAGCCTGTTGAGTCAAAAGATCATAAAACCGGATTGTTCCATTCTTCTCTGCAACCATCAGCTGTAAGACAGAAAAACAAAACGACAACAAAAAAAACTCAATTCACTAGCCAAATCTGAGGCAGAAATTCACTATTATATAGTAATATGCAAATATCTGCGTATATTACAAATGGGACATCAAATGTAAATGAAATAGGAGAGGCCTACATACAAAAAATTTCTGTCAAATATTTAAAAACTTACAGAAAATTGGTGAAAGACTCAGGAAAATTTGGTACAATTTTAAATGATGATGTATAGTTACCAGGAAAAAAAATAAACCCAAAGAATTATTCTGGGAAAAGCTATAGCTTCAAGTTAAGTAGTCTAGAATGGATAGAGAGCTAAGTGTGTATTTCTCAACAGAGATATATTATGTTTACACATCCTTATGAGATATGAATTTGTTCCCAGAATGGAAGGCAGCATAGTGTGAGGAACATGGCTGCTTCCTCCACTTAAAAGCTAAGTGACTGGCCAAATTACAAATCTTTGATTGGCAGCTTTCTCCTTTCTAAAATGGATATGTGAGGATAAGAATAGCTACAGCATTTTTGTGCTGATTAAATGAGCAATACATGGGAGCGCCTGGCTGGCTCAGTACATAGAGCATGTGACTTTTGATCTTGGGGTTGAGAGTTTGAGTTCCATATGTTGGCTGTAGAGATCACTTAAAAAAAAAAAAAAAAAGTAATATATGTAAAGCACCCAGTACAATGCTTGACAAATGTTAGCCACTCACTCAGTAAATAGTAGTTACTCTTATTTCAGTTTCTCCTTTATTCTAAAATACTACTGATTTAAGATGTTGAACTTGCTTGCTTCCTTCCTTCCCCTCTCCCTCTCCTTCCCTCCCTTCGTATCTAAGAAATATTTTATCAATGCAAAAATGATTATAAGATAAATTTCAATCTTACAAAATATTAAGATGTGAAAAAATTTATTTCTCAAAGAAGCAAGGCATTAGGATACTCACTTATGGCAGTTAAGGTAAAGAGATCACTATGAATGGTAAGTAAGTGTTGCCCAAATAAAATAACAAAATGCTTTAAAAACTTTCTGTTTTCTGTAAAGTTCTAACTTTTACAGAATGGTCTTGTAATTCTGATTATATAAAGGTGAAAACATTCCTGAAGGTGTGAAGTACCAGTGGTAGCCTGGAAAGAATGAGAGACTGAATATCAATAATCATGGGTGCTACTAATCTGTTGAGTGACCTGGAGTTTGCTTTTTTCCTATCTGTGAAATGTTAGATAATTACATCAGACTCAAAATGTTTCCATCTGGCTATAAGTAAGATTATATATCACAGTACTTTTCTAAACCCTTAAAAGTATTGTTACTACTTCTAATAAGATATCATGTCTGGCTCAGAACCACTGGCAATCATTCTATTATTCATCATCTAGGAGACCATCACCAAGCATCTGCCTCTTCCTTCCCCCACTGTTTACACAGACTTGAGTCTTATTATTCAGGGTAGGTAGAGTCTATTAAGTTGCTGCAAACAAGGAATTAGTGAATATTGAACACTGATCCTAGAGGAAATAAAGGGTTGGGTTCTTGTGAGTCTCTGGGCATAGTATTTTTTTGTAAGCTGACCAATATATAATCTTGTCTTATGTATGTTTAAAAATACCATATTTCATATTTATTGATTAACAGAACCCACAGCTGGGGTGCCTGGGTGGTGCGGTCGATTAAGTGGCTGACCCTTGGTTTTGGCTCAGGTCTGATCTCAGATTCTTGAGATCAAGCTCCTCATTAGACTCCACACTCAGCACAGACTCTGCTTGAGGTATTCTCTTCATCTTTCTCTGCCCTTCTCCTTCTCCTCACTCCTCAAATAAAATAAATCTTAAAAAAAACAAAAAACAAAAAACAAACAAAAAAAACCCCAACAAACCTCACAGCTACCAGCACTCTAGCTCAGGCTTGAATAAAGCTTATCTAACACAATGTATTTTCTCCATAAAGCACATCACAGCCTTCTGGCACTTAGGAATTCTAGACCGTATTTTAGCACTTATGCTTGGGGGGCCATTTTACACGGTGAAATCACCAACAAAAAGCACAAAAATGTAGCCCTAAATAGACCACAAATAGGACACTTTTTTTAGAGTATGAGGACTAAAACAAGAAGGCAAGAGCACTGGCCTCATTCAGCCTTAGCTGGAAATGTGCTCATTGGCCAACTCAAATTTCTTGTTACTTTGAGCATGTCTGTGACTGTGAAATGCCATGAGTACTGATACTGGGGTTATAAATAAGTTCCAGTGAGTAGACAAACTTGCAGATATGGAATCTGTGAATAAAGAAGATCAACTTTATATATATTATATATGTTTATGCAAAATACAATGATAATTTCAACAGAAGTCAAAAGTAAGAGATGATCCTTGATATCAAGAAATTTCCCATTTCAGGGCACCTGGGTGGCTTAGTTGGTTAAGTATCTGCCTTCGGCTCAGGTGACCCCGGAGTCCTGGGATTGAGCCCCCACGTGGGGCTCCTTGCTCAGTGGGGAGCCTGCTTCTCCCTCTGCTTGCTGTTCTGTCAAATAATAATGAAAAAGAGTTTTCCCATCTAGAGAAGAGAATTATGAAAAAAAAAAAAAAAAAAAAAAAAAAGGACCATAGACTATAAGTAGAATATTGGTAGTCTTTGCAATTACCGGATTCTTAATAGAAAAGAAAGAACTTAAAACTACTCTTTAATAGGCAGATGTTAAAATAATACTAATACTACTAACAATAACAACAGGTCAGTGACATATATGACAAGATCAAATTCAACACTGAGCTTTTATATGCCCTGTCTTATTGAGCCTCCTAATCACTGTATGAAGAAATTACTATCATTAATCCCATTTTTCAGAGGAGGAGACTGAGGCAGAGCCTGCAACTGCATTCAGGTCCTGAACCAAGGTCTGACTACAGAGCACATGTATTTCTTATTGTAAGTTGGACTGTGAAGGTCGGTGAATGGTCTGGTGAGCTATATATAGCTGAGGGTGGGGAAGCAGTGGAAATGGGAGGAGACCAAGGGAGCCTTACCAGAATTTATAAAAATATTTGAGATTTCGAGCCTGACTCTAAAAATCTTAAGGATTTCAGGTATAAATTATGGATTGTGGACAGGCAAAGTTCATCTGGGCCAGGTCCTAAATTAGGAGAGGCAACCAAAGAGGTGGTTTAGAAAAGACCTTGTTTGGGTGGGTCCTAGCTCTGCTGTATGATCTCAAGCAAATGACCTCACATCCTCATCAGTAAGAATAGAGCTAATAACAGTACCTATTTCATAGTGTGGTATGAGGATGGTATGATTTAATTAATATATGTAAAGGACTCAGAACAGTCTTAGCACAGTACAGACACTCAAAAAACATTCACTATTATTATAGGTTGAAATCAGATTGAATACTCAGTTATTTATCGTTTTTTAAACTATGCTCAATTGTGATGATAGGTTATTTTTTAGGTTGAAAGCAGAGTAAAAACGTTAAGTAAGTTTGGGAACTGCTGTAGCTAAGAAATTTACAGAAGAATTTTTCCTTTAGGACTTTTCTCAGAACCATAAACAGAATATGCATTGAATCTTCAGAGGGGAAATATCTTTTGCAGCACAGAACACTAGAACTTGAACTAGAGTGAGGTCAAATCTGTGACTGTGTGGCCTTGGGCTAATTACTTATTAGCCTTTTCATGCTTCAGTTTTATTTACCAAATGAATAGAAAAATGTTACCAACCTCAGTGTTTTGTGAAAATTACAAAAGAGAACACATGTAAAATACTCAGCACAGTTCCTGGCACTCAGAAAGCATTCAGCAAGTGTGGTTGTTACACTTCATGTCATTTAGTAACAGTCTACTCTCTAAGAGTCAGAGATGAAGATGTCCTCAGTCCCAATTCTCTTGATTCCATGACATCCTAAACTTTTGGTTCTGTTACTACTACCTGGTAAAATCCTAGCTCCAATTGTGGTTAATTAGATTTAAGTTCTTAATTTCTTGAGATATTTTGATTTTTGTATCTTTTACTATTAAATGCTTGCGCCTGCTTTGTGGTTTCCAGACTACATGCTCTTTTGTGTAGTTCACATCTCACATGATTTTCATAAGAATTCTATGACACAGGTAATCATGGACCTACCTCTCTTCTCTGGCTGCCTCATTTTCATCCAGACTAAGCAAAACAGAACAAAAATCCTGGGCTTGATTGGATATATCAGACCAAAGAGAACCACTAGATCACTTTAGTAGTAGTGTCAACAATGACAAACAGCTAAAATCGATCTAGTGCTTATTATGTGACAGGTTCTCTTTTAAGGACTTTCTAAGAGTTCACTTATTTAGTCTTCATGAGTTTCCATTTTACAAGAGGAAGAAGTAAAGGCAGTGACTGACAGCTTTTGTGACTTGCCTGAGATCACACAGCTAGTATGTGGTAGAACTGGGACTGGACTCCAAGCTTAATCACTTTTTTGTCGCTTTTCCGTATTTTAGGTTTTTGAGTTTAGGGGTGACATGATGAAACTGGTATTTTAAGATTAGCTTAACTGAAGTGAGCAAGAAAGATCAAAGGGTGGAGAGCCAAAACTTTTGAAACAGCTAAGCCTTGGCGAGAGTTACTTGTGGGAACAGAAAGGTGAAGGATGCACCTAATGACAGAGGAGTGTATTCTACTCATGTGTTCCTAGGGAAGGAAAAATTAAAAACCTGGAAAAGGCTGCATATACGGAAGGAAGACATCAAAGGCAAGGTCAGGATTTTTTGAGTGTATGTGATCTACAGCAGGGACTTCCAAACATTCTGAAGGCATGGAAGCAATAAATGGAGGAGGTGGGGTGGGATGGAGTTTTAATGATATACAGAAGAAAAACAGAAATTAACTTAAAGCACATGGAGGAAAGGGGTCTGAATCACAAGCATTAAGATACAAGTTTTGGGATAGAAGTTGTAAAAAAAAAGTTCTCATTTGTCATCTAGGTCACAGATTTTAAAAAGTAGCCTACTTGGGGTGCTTGGGCAACTCAGTTGGGTAAGCATCCAACTCTTGATTTCGGCTCAGGTCATGATCTCAGGATCTCATGATCTCAGGGTTAGTAGATTGAGCCCCATGTCAAGCTCCGTGCTGGATGTGGAGCCAGCTTAAGATTCTTTCCCTCTCTAACTGCCTTACCCCCTCATGTACTCTCTCTAGAAAAAAAAAAAAAAGGTAGGCTATTGTATTCATACACGGTAATATTAATATTTAGGTAGACCCACTGCTATAGGGGAGAAATCTGGCAGGAAATAAAATATAGGGCCTGGTTTCAAAAATAATACTTATAGACAGAACAATCCCTATTTATGTAATATGAATAAATTGCAAAATTTTACTCATGCAAATATATAGGCTGTATATTAAACAAGCTTTCATGGCATCCCAAGGCTCAGAGAACATACTTATATAGTCTGGTATATAGTCTGGGACATCTCAGCTCAGCATTACTTCCTCAGTGAAGGCTAATGTGCAGATCTGATTAATGCTTTTTTATGTCATTGATCTATTCACTGGATCTTTTTATTCCAACACTTAAAATCTGTGTTGCTGTATTTACATGTTTTTCTTCCTGATAAGCCATTCATTGTATAACTTAAGGGCAAGGGCTTTATTCATTCTTTTATCCCCTTTTACACATAGAATGCAGTATAGATGAGAACTACCCTTTCTAACAATTCACAAATACCTGGTGAAAGAAGAGTTGGCAGAGGAGAAAGAAAAAGGGAAGGTCTACCTATATGTGCTCAAGAGGACTAGAATAATGCAGCTTCAAAAAGCAAGTGAGCAAGGTTTCAAGATAGAAGTAACAGAAACGGTTTCCTTATCTGTTAAATGAGGATCGTCATAGTTGCTATCTCATAAGGTTGCTGTTAAGGATTAAGTGAGCTAACAAGAAATGCTGACAATGGGCCAAGTACATTTAGCACTATGTAAGGGTTTGCTATAATTAATCAAGCTCATCTTTTTGGGCAGTGTGAGGATGGAAAAGAGTCAATAGAGAAGCATGAAGACATTGGAGAGCACTAAAAAAGATACTGAGGGAACTGGCATGAGATCTACACAGCTAAAGAAATAACTTTATCAAGATGGACTTAGTAACTTCTTAGATTCTAGGGAAAGACAAAACAGAGTGATGTCCAAGAGAAGATACTGGCCAAGAAGAGAACTCTTTTGTTGAATGAATCCTATCTTCTCAATGAAATAAGAAATTAAGTCAATTGATAATGTCATAGTATAGTTTTAGAATTTTAGAGAGCTGTACTCTGAATAGGAGCTGAATAGCATTGCAGCCAGCTCAAATTTGCCTTATGCCACTGATGCTTTCTTGTGAGTATAGATTTTAACTTTTTTTTTTGTTTTTAATGAATACTGCTACTAAATAGTCTGAGTATCTGTCTTTAGATTGCAATCTAACAAAGAGTAGGAAAAACGTACTCTGAAAAAATGTCATTTATGGATGATGGCAATAAAATAAAAAATTATAGAGCGTTTTTAAGTTACAGAATTCTGGACTAGTCCAAGTGCATTTATGGCAATTAGAGTTTCTGAGGTAGAAAAAGTAACTGATTTTTCTCCTCTATGTATGCATGTATTACACATGTATAGGTCTTTTCAGCTTGATAAAAGAAAGCTAAGTTATAAATAACAACCTTAAAAGTTTCCTCAGGATGCCAGCACACACTCATTCCAGGGGAATGAAGAACAAAATGAGCTGTCTGCATTCCTTCCAAGTTCCAAATCCTAATTAAAAAAAAAAAAAAAAGGCATACAATGTTAAATATATTTGCTATATCACTACTATCACTACTAAAAAAAAAGGAAACTTCCATGAATTTATTCAAAGCTATTAACTAGAGAGTATAAGGCAGACATTTATACCTAAAGTATATGTTAAAAAACACTTATAATTTTAGAAAATGTGAAAGTAGTATGAAGAATTTAACCTTTATCATAACCAATCATGGAAAAACAGTCACATACATTTCTGATCTAACACAGCAACACTGTAACACAGTAGCCAAATTAAATTATTCATATGTGCTTTTATTTTGTGGGCAGAATCTTCCAGTTTCCAGTTCACCAAACAGGCTACATTCCTACTCCAGTTGTCATTTCAGTAACAAATAATTTCTGCCAGGGGTGCTTTTTACACACGCGTGTGCACATGCACACACACACCCTTCTAATATTCCCATTTTTCAAAATACCATACAAAGAAGCTAGCTTGGGGTGATGTGATGTGAATTTGGGACGATAATTTCTGTACTTAACTATTTCTTCTGCTTTTGGTTTTTCGTGCCAGAGGCTACTTCCTATCTTACACCCTTTCTGATCCCGCTCACTCCCCCAATTCTCCTTATCGAAGGTGGCCTTGATTGAAAGCGAACAGATTAAAGGTTGGCTGAAGGAACAGATACTCAGTTCCTCCTATCTTCCTTTCCTCAGTACCTGGCGAATCCATAGTAACAAGGACCAAGTGGCTCACTGACGAGGCTTTCCTAACCTCATGGTGGAGGTCAAAACTTAGCCTGGGTGACTCAGGGGTTTAGCGCCGCCTTCGGCCCAGGGTGTGATCCTGGAGGCCCGGGATGGAGTCCCACGTCTGGCTCCCTGCATGGAGCCTGCTTCTCCCTCTGCCTGTCTCTGCCTCTCTCTCTCCTTTTGTCTCTCATGAATAAATAAATAAAATGAAAAAAAAAAACCCACAAAATTTACAGATCTCAGTAATGGCACTCTGCTGCGAGAAGTGCGACTCCCTCCCCAAGCCTGAGAGCTGCCCCACTCATCCTTCCTGCTCACCACTGTTACCCCTCACTGGCCCAGAGTGTGGCAGAGCCGCATGGCAGGAAGCAGGAGGCAGAAGTGTGAACGGTTGACAAAGTATTCACACCACTCTGGTCTTTAAGAATTTATTTTATTTATTTTTTGTGTATTTTTTTATTGGAGTTCGATTTGCCAACATATAGTATAACACCTGCAGTGCTCATCCCATCAAGTGCCCCCCGTCAGTGGCTGTCACCCAGTCACCCTGTCCCACCGCCCACCACCCCTTATTCGTTTTCCAGAGTTAGGAGTCTCTCATGTTCTGTCACCTTCTCTGATATTTCCCACTAATTTTTAAGAACTAAGACAGCCCATTAGAATGGAGGTGGGCAGGGGAATGTGGTAACTGGGTCATGGGCAGAGGGGGGCAGCTGACGGGATGAGCACTGGGTGTTATACTATGTGTTGGCAAATCGAACTCCAATAATAAAAATACATACTAAAAAAATAGAATGTCTTAGACCTTTTTTTTCCCCTAGGGTTTATAGTTCATATCTCATTAGACACCATAAAATAATTTCAACAAACATTTAAAGTTTAGGGGAAGTTTTACTTCAAAAACAGTAGGCATATGGATTGGACAATACTGCTATTCTGTGCCAAACCACACAATTTCAAATATTTATTCTCCCTTGTAGAAATTATAGGGTCTCCAATTATGAAATGTTATAGTCATAAACTAATGTAAATGTTTTTCAAGATGATTACTTGATTAAATAATTTAGAAGTGCACTCTTTTCTCTTGCCAAATCAACACTTTTCATCTATATTTACTATACAAGAGAAACAATTACAATTTAATTGAAGAGGGGAATAACATTTACTAATGGTTTGTGCAATTGTGATTCACCCCTCACAATGAATAAAATTATTAATTATGGCAACCGAATATTTCTTTCTTCTCTATTGCCTCTTGCATAATAAAGTGCTGGGCTAGCATATATTTTACCACTACTGAAATAGTAAGAATGTTTGGCAAACTCAGTAAGTCTCATGAGAGAATCGTTTGAAGGCTCCATTCTTTTGAACTTATTCTAATATGTATCTGATTTTTGTTTGCTATTCTATAAATTGAATACGTACCAGGATACTTTCATGATTTTTTCCTTTTAAATGAAGAAAACCAAAGAGGTAGAAATTATGAATAAAGATATTCAACAAAAACAGGTCAATTAATGAAATGTATTTTAATATGGTCCAAGGAACCAAATTTTAGTCTAATTTTTGAACAGTATTTTATCCTGACAGAATCTGATGCTTAAAAAAACCCAAAACCAAACTGACTTAAAAATGAAGAGGGTGATCCAGATTACTTTACCATACTAGGATACAGTGATTTATGGTTTATATTTACATGCTCATTAAGTAATTCTCAGTAGTTGCATAATCCAAGTACTAAGTATGCAAAATACAACAAATTGGGCTGAAATGAGTTATCAAAACTACATAAGATACAGATGGTACACTTTAAGTTGTTAAATCTTATTTCCCTTTTTGATAGATTCCGTAATTAAGCTCTTCTCCAATCCCTTTGTAGAGCTCAACTCATTTTTCTGTCCTTACTTCATGGCTCATCTAGTTAATATTAGTTCCATCAGATAAAAATCACATTCTTTTATTTTTTGGATACAGTTTTTGCAGTTTGCTATACATAATAAAAAAACACAAATCTTAAGCATACAGCTCAGAAAGAACAGAACCCAAATTAAGAAACAGTATTTCCAGAACTCTGAAAGTTATCTCCTGCTTCCTTCTAGTCATCCTTCCTTGCTCTCTCACAAAAAAGCACCTACTATCCTGACTTCTAACAGTACCATGTACTTTAGCTTGGTTTCAACAGCATAAAAATGGAATCATAGAGTATGTATTCCCTTGGTCTGGCCTCTTTCACATATCATTAGATTTTGTGAGATTCATGAATATCGCTGCATGTTGTACATCGTTCACTCACACTGCTGTAGGTAGTACTCCAGTGAGTACACTGTGATGTATTTACCTATTGTACTGTTGACACTTAAGCTGTTTCCAGTTTTGGTCATTGTTAATAATGCGGCTATAAATTCTCTTGTATGTTTTTTAGTAAATACAGATACTCACAAACCACTCCTCCACCCCACCCCCGAGTATATACCTGGGCATGGAATTGATGGATTATAGTTTACAAATAGTTTTCCAGACTGGTTGCACCTTTTCTTTTTTCCTCTCATATTTCTTTTAATTATCAATGGAAAAAACCTATGCTTTGACAAATTTCCAACAAAAACAATCTTAAAACCATCATTTGTCTGACAGGCAAAATGTACTTTTCAGTTGGTCTATTTGTAAGGCAGATTTTTGAAATCATCCCCTTTTTCTTATATTGTTATTTTCACATATGTATATATGGATTAACTTGCATCAATTTTAAAATATGGTGAATACAATGTATAGTCAAAGCTTTTAACTGACCTCCTTTGACAGACTCTTCCTTTTTCCCTATGGAGGATTGACAGGAACAAGAAAGCTGTTTTCTAATAGGCCCACAACATGCAGTTTTTGTAGACTTAGAGGGAATATGAGTTTTTTGCTTATGAAGCCACCGTAAGTGGTGTAAACCCATGGTTATTTATTAGTGTAATGACGCAACTAATATAATACTATACGTAAGCTGACAGAATATCAATGTGAAAGAGCTGTTTTAATGAAACTAAGTTGGTGGGAACTAACTAAAGATAAATTTCTAACTTAAAAAAATGCTCTTAAATTAGGAAGGTGTGTCAGTAATAAAAGATTAAGCAATCAAAGTAAAAAAATCTAGATATATCTAAATTAAGAATTAAGCAAATGTTTTCACTGTAGACACTGTTTTATGGGTGTGGTTCATGCAAAAAAAGATCCAGTGCTAATCAACAGACTCATAAATTACAGAAAAATAAAGGTCTTGGCCTAAAATTAAAAAATTGGCAATTAGCAAATTGGTAAATTTTCATATATTTGCTATACATTAAAAGAAGGTAGGTAGACAATTTCTTAAAATGATTTCCTAAGCTTACTCACACTTTTTAAGACTAGATTAGTTTAATTATTTAATTAATTAAATTTTAATTCCAATGTAGTTAATATACAGTGTTATAGTAGTTTCAGGTGTACAATATAGTAATTCAGTAGTTCCATATATTATTCAGTGCTCATCAAGATAAGTGTACTCTTGAATCCCTTTCACCTATTTCATCTATTCCCCCCAACCTCCCCTCTGGTAACCATCAGTTTGTTCTCTATAGTTAAGAGAGTCTGTTTCTTGGTTTATCTCTCAACCCCCCCCCCCCTTGTTTCTTAAATTCTATATATGAGTGAAATCATACGGTATTCATCTTTCTCTGACTTATTTCACTTGGCATTGTATTCTTTAGCTCCAAATATGGTGTGTATACACACACACACGCTCCACATCTTCTTTATCCAATTATCTATTGATGGACACTTGGCCTGCTTCCATAGTTTGGTTATCATAAATAATGCTGTAATAAACATAGGGGTGCACATATCTTTTCAAATTAGTGTTTTTGTATTCTTTGGGTAAATACCCATTAGTGTGATTCCTGTATTGTAGGGTAGTTCTCTTTCTAATTTTTTGAGGAACCTCCATACTGTCTTCCACAGTGGCTGCACCAGTTTGAATTCCTACCCACAGTGCAAGGGGGTTCCATTTCCCTTACATCCTTGCCAACACTTGTTTCTTGAGGTTTTGATTTTAGACATTCTTATAGGTGTGAGGTGCTATCTCATTGTGGTTTTGATTTGCAATTCCTTGATGAGTGTTGCTAACCATATTTTTATGTGGCTATTGGCCACATGTATGTCTTCTCTGGAGAAACGTCTCTTCATTTTTTAACTGGATTATTTGTTTTTTTGGTGTTGAGTTGCATAAGTGCTTTATATATTTTGGTTACTAACTCTTCATGAGATATGTCATTTGCAAATATCTTCTCCCATTCAGTAGGTTGTCTTTTAGTTTACTAACATTTTGATTATTTAACGAACTACAGGTTTAGACCATGTGAGATAAGAGATTTCTGTTGTAATAGGAAAAAAATTAATAAATTTGAAAATTCATATTACTTTTTCCAAACTTACTAATAAATTTGTTTATAATGAATAAAATTACTTAAAGTTAATTATAACCACAGAAGCATACCTTTCAGGGACATGGAACATCACAAAAAAAGAAAAGCTGTTAGAGTTCATAGCCTTCTTAATATGCATAATCAAACACATGGAAAGATAATAGACTATAAAAGTATAATAGTATCAAGTTAAACTACCTTGACCAAAACTCAGGAGCTATATGAAATGTATTGTTTACCTATTTAAATGTTTGCAAGGGATTTCAAAGAAAAGCTTTTAAGGTAAAATTAATTTACTGACATATTAAGAAGTCAATATTACAGATTAAATCAAAGGACACTGGAGTACAGATAGCATCCCTCTTCAAGTAAAGGAAAATAAATGACAGTTTTGACCTAATTTGACTATCAAAAACCCCCTCCAACCCTGCCAACCCTGTGGTCCTTTCTAAGTTGAACTCTTAGATTTCAGCTGTAAAATGTACTGATGGAGGACTATCCAGATCTACGATTATGAATTACACTTTACTTTTGGTAGTTTATTATTAAAATTATTGCCTCATTTCAGGCTGAGCATTTTTCAGTAGAATATTAAGTATCCCTACCATATGGTATTTAAATGTAATTGTCCCATTTAATTAATAAAAAGGTCCCATAAGTTGAATGTTGGTGTATCGGAAATATGCTAGATATTCTCAAGGGTCTTTTAAATTGTCAATGAGGGAGATGTTCCTTCCGAGAATATGAAAGGAAATTTCCTGGGTAATACTATGTTCTTTATTTGCTCTCCATTTTTGGCATCTCATTCTCTGTTAAGGAGTTCACTGTAGAAGGAAACTTCTGCTACTAAATATTTCTGACAAAACAGACAAAAGAAGGAATGGATGACTTAAATGACACATCTGTAATTCATTTGACCATCTCTAATCAGTAAAGCAAAAAATACTAACCATAATCTTTCTTTCTTTCTTTTTTTTTTTTTTTAAAGATTTTATTTATCTATTCATGAGAGACACAGAAAGAGAGAGAGAGATGCAGAGACACAGGCAGACACAATCACTAAGTTACTCATCACAGTATGGATAATTTAGAAAAAGGAAAAACAGTATATTTCCTTAGTATGAGAACACAGAAATAGGAAGAAGTGAAACAAATTACAAAGTAATTTAGTGTAAAATGTCTGGTTTTAGGTGCAAAATCCAGGGATTAGATGGGCAAATCTTGACAGTGGGAATGGTAAATTAGTGTGGTGACAGTGGGGGCAACAAAAATGGCATGTTAGTATAAAATAAGAATTTTGTATAGGGTATATACTTTTAGTATGTGTCAGTATTTCAAATATATTGAGGACTAAGATTAGACTAATTTTGCTTTTTATTTTAAATGCTAGATACTACTAAGCAAGTAGTATTAATGTACCAGTAAATATTAATGATAAAAGAAACAGACTACCAGAAATTTTATTCACTTGAGTGTAAGAAAAATTATAAAAATGAAAATGGTAATTGCATTTGCTTATTATTTGATCCTTCAATAAAAAAGATAATGAGTCAAAATAGAGTCAATAATCAAAGGCTGTGTGTATTTTGAAGGAGAGACAAAGGTGGCCTGTTTCAAACACAATACTAATAAACCAAGTAGTATACATAAAATAATCTACTATTGTAAATCTTCACAAAGCCTTGGAAGAGTTAAAAAACCTTATAAGCTCACATGTTATTGCTTCATTTTGTTTTCTTGAAATTATAAACAAATTCGGCAGAAACTACAAGCTTATCATCACATAGGTGAGAAACCAGCTGAGGCTGCCCCAGGGGAAAATTAACGTCTTAATTTATGTAGAGAGATAGATTTTTGAAGGATAGGAATGAGAGAAATTTTGTCACATTTAAAAATAAACCTTAAAATTAAACTCTCAACTGCAAAGAAATACCATATGGTAGTTTTCAAACAGATCATATATAATGATTTCATCTTTAAGGAATTCAGAGTAAAAGGACTTTTCCTTTAACATAAACACCAGTAATACTATCCAGGAAATATTAGAATTTCATTATTTCCAAGAAAAATTTTGATATATGTTACAACCTAAAATTTGACTATTATGTTGTAAATGAGGGAAAGTAGTCCATATTAGTGACATAAATGGGCTTTCAAAATAAACCTGAAAAACGTTTATGGATCTGATTCTCATTTATACAATTCACTTACTGCAACCACACGAGGGCCACATAAAACAAGCTTAAATTACTGCAGTCACTGATATAGTAATACACCTTATGAAATAGTGGTTTTGTATTTCATCTACAAGGGCACATGAGAGAGAACAAAGAATTGATTATTAGAGAGGGGTACGACCAGTACACAATCATATAAAAGTTTAGTAAAGTCTTGCATCACTTTATAACTTTTACTCAGTTATAACCTTGCATTAACATACTACTTTACTGCATCAAATTTAAAAAGGTCTGCAAATATGATCAACAGATTTTAGTATATCTTTTGGATAGTTCTTATAAAGACAGAATCCTTACGTTCCATTCATTGGAGGAAAACTATTACCAAACCCAACACAAACTTTATTTATCCCATTCTTGAAGCTCTTGTTATAACTGTGCAATAATTATCTTCATTCAAAATGTTACAAAAAATTACATGGACTTTTAGAAGCAGAGAACTTTATTTCTGCAATTATTTAACCATACATTAATAATACATAATATAAATTCTGCTGATTTCACTTTGTACCTGGCATTATTTGGCACAGTTTACTTGCTCCTGATTAAGGGATTAACCTTTCCAAGGAATGCTTTACTGAAGGCTCCTTGTCCCCTTCTTTCTGTTTTCCTGCGAGGACTATTTTTAACTAGATCACATATTTTAAAATCCCAGTTGGAGTGGGGGTGGGGTAGGAACACTCCATCTTACCTATGGATTTTGAAGACTCTCAAATGTACATAACAATGGTAATATGGAAAGAACTTGACTAGCATGAGGTACAGGGAAGACATTTGATAAACATTCTTTTTCTTCTTGTACAATGTTTCAAAAAACAATACAACTGGCTTAGTGAACATCTTAGGTAATTTAGTATTCCCCTATCCAATGGTTTGGTTCTATTCCTAAAAAAAAAAGAAAAAAAAAAAGAAAAAAAAAGGCAATCTTATTTTTTATATGCTGCCCCTCTCCCATTCTTTTTAAAAATGATAAGCTAGAACATGACAGCTACTAATATCCCATGTTTTATAGACGAAATGAATAGCACATTACATGTTTCTATTATTTTAGTCTTAAACTAAAAATTCTTAGTTTCTATTTTTTTTTTAATTCTTAGTTTCTAGAAGCCAATTTTTCTTCACCATAAATTTTATCTAATATTTAAAAAGACTATTGGGGAGGTGGAGGAGGAAAGGGATTTACTTCTGACATCCTTTGTAGTAACAGTGAGTACTGGGTCTTCTATTTCTTTTGTATCCCCCAAAGTACTAAATGTTGGCTATACTAAATGCGTTTAATAAATAATTGTTGATCTGACTTGTTCTTACAGAACAGTACTGTTTTTAATATACAAGAACATCTGTTATTTGGCACTGACTTGGGAATAAGATGTTCTGTATTAGTGAGTTTTTAAAATAATAAACTTAACCCATTAAATACTTAAACACCATTTTCACCTTCTTTTGGAGGTGTGGGATAATTAATCTTTCTAAACGAATATGCACTTATTTACTTCTCAAATATTATAATATTTTTAACCTCCTTTTGATAATGCTGGATCATAACTATGGACACCGGTCCTGACATTTCCCTGTGCATATGTATACATATGCATACATGCACATATGTGTATATACATATACATGTATATTTAATTATATGTGTATATGTTTATGCACATGTATTTGAATATGGTGGAGATGATGAGGAACCATTAAGGAAATGGTATCAAACATGAGGGTGAATGGTTAATGCCATAATTTACCTGAGAACTGATCTTAAACACAAAACACATCTGTCAGATGTTTTGGTGATGGCAAGATGCTGTGAGAGGTACGGAGTGGTATTCATTACTTCCCTCACTCACTCACTGAGTACCTGCCACAAGGGCACCCTTGTAAAAGCTGTGATGACTCCAAGGTAGTAAAGCAGGGCTGACCCTGAAAAATACTTTACTAGTGCAAAGGCCAGAGCAGTCTCCTCTAGAGTAATTTTCCTTACCCCTACATAAGTCTGTTTCTCTTTACTCTTTTCCTCACCTATGAACTGGGCTAATAAAATATAAAGAGGGAACATGACATCATCATTTCAAGTACGGTATAGAATGTTTTAGCAAAGGCATCTTTCAAAAATTATAAATTCTTCATAAGTAGAAGGTAACACTTCTGTAGACATGACTCTACCATTCTATCAATTTTATTAAGCCCTACATAATGCTTGATTTTGATCAGAACACACAGGTAATCTGAATATCTGCTTTTTCAATAATATAAAAAGACTAAAACTTAATGAGTGTTAAAGTAGAAGCAGCATAATGCAGTAAAGCTAGATGGCCTAGAATTCTCCTCTATAAAAAGGAATAAGAAGAAAACTTACCACATAAGGATCAAGGATTAAATGAACGGATTCATTAAATGAGAATGTAATTTACAAAATACCTCTAGAGGTGGGGGTGTTTCAAGGTAGAATATACACTTTTTGCAATTTTTGCTAGCATTCCATCCCATGGCATAACAGTGAAGTATTCTGATATTATCCACATAAAAACTGATTTGCAAGAATATTATCTTTCCTTAGTTTTTCAACTTGACATCCTATAATTTGTCTTGTGTTATTTCTACTTTGAAAACATTATTTCCCTCTTTCACTTTCTATTACTTCTGACGTGAGTTTTATTCTAATAACCATAGCTCTACTCAGGGATATGACAGTGCAGAACTCCAGATGGCATTATTTTACATTGTACTTTATGCAAAACATATCCTTCGAACTGTGCATTGGCAGCCTTGCCTCTGCCTTACATTTTCCTGTCATCTTATTTTTCTGATATTCCAATTTATTCATTGTAAACATGGACAAAGACTACCTCATTGTCTTCTTATGTAGTCCTGAGTAATTCACACTATACTGTTAGTCTGTAACAATTTTTTTTTATAGAATCCTATAATACTATTAAGATACTAAAATTATTTTTTATGATTATGTATTTTGAGAGCTTGTTTGGAGGTTCTAGCAGGGGAGCGCAGCTACTCGTATACCCTTGACCGAAGAACGGTCCTCCTCTATTGGGGATGGTCGTCCTCTACAGCTTCGGGAGGGACGCACATGGAGTGGTGAGGGAGGAAGGGGACACCCGCCTAGCCAGCCAGATCAGCCAAATCAACCCTGGCGATCAATGGGGTGACAGATGTCGCAGCCAGATCGCCCTCACATCCTGATTATATATTTTGATAGCTTATATTTCTCTGAGTTTCATTTAAGACTGTATAGCTGGCATTTTAAAATATTTTTTATTTTTTTAAAAAGATTTTATTTATTCATGAGAGACAGAGGTGGGGAGAGAGAGGGAGAGAGAGAGAGAGAGGCAGAGACACAGTCAGAGGAAAAAGCAGGCTCCATGCCGGGAGCCCGATGCGGGACTCAATCCCGGGTCTCCAGGATCACCACCTGGGCCGAAGGCAGGCGCTAAACTATGGAGTCACCCAGGGATCCCCAAAATATTTTAAAAGGGGGATGGATACTGGGGCTGATAAAGAACTGCTAATTTAAATGAGAACTCAATTTTCTTATAAACTTGCATAGATCACAGAATACTAAAACTAGATGGAAGCTTAGATAAAATTTAAGCTACCCTCTTCTATAATAACATTTCCGACTATGAGTAGCATGTTGGTTCACAATTGAATTAATGAAGTTAGATTACAGAATATAGAGAGGACAGATCTAAAAATATTGTCAGATATGAATACCATCTTCTCAGGGTAAACATGAAAATTGTTACTCGGGCAGGTGAATGAGTTAAGAGTGCAGGTACTGGGGCCAGACTGCCTGATATCCCTGTTCCTCTACTTAACAGTTATGTCCCTTTCCACAATTACTTAGCCTCTCTATATCTTAGTATCCCCATCGTGTAAAGTGAGTATAAAATAGTACTTATCTCAGAATTGTTGTAAAAATTAATTAAATTTAGCTAGGTAAGGTACTTAAGAGTGGTGGTTAACATACAGTAAAGCACTCAATAAAATATTTACTAACATTTTTGCTTATTAATACTGCAATTAATTTACACAAAATACCTTTGTCAGTCTTGAAGAAGCCTGAATGGTTTTGAAATGATTAGTCACAAGTATAAAAGTAAGTCTGTGTTTCTCCCTCCCCTTCCTCTCCTCTTTCCCTTACTGTCCCAACACTCCAAAGAAAGAAAGAAAATAGGTTAGTGATGACTGAGTCTAGCACAGTGCCTGGTGCATAGTAGATGTCTGATATTTGCTGACTGAATGAACTAGTCTATGGGTTTATAGATTAGTTTATTCTCAATACATTTATTCTTTATAACTAGAGATAAATAAATGATAACTTCTTAAACCATATACTGACATACTAGTTTAGTATAAGTAAGAACTATATTCATTCTGATTCAGAATTTGGCAATTTCAATACAATAGATAAACGTTATGAACTTGTTCAGGGGATAGACTGTTTTGAAATGATGTCCCTATGGCCATAAATCTAGCTAATTATAATTCTGTGTCTCTCTTGGAAATGACAAAGTCAAACACTAGAAACCATGCATAGGTCAAAATATTTATTTTAAAAATTATTTTAAGTTGGCACTGAGTTAGTCAGAAATATTTTTTCTGCCCTTTATAGTATAAAATGTTAAGAATTCATATTGTAGTCCCGCTCCTGTTATATGGTCTTTTTGGTCATGGATGTAATGTGATATTCCTTTGTACTGACTGTAGTATTTCACATAACATATCTTAGTATTTAAAAAATTTATTGACTTAGTCACTTACTTTATTTTATGCACCATTTTAAAGTGCATGATTCACGGCCACTTAGTACATTTACATTGTTGTGGAACCATCACAACTCTCTAGTCCCAGAACATTTTGATTATCTCAAAAGGGAACACTATTCCTACTGAGCAGTCACTTCTATTTCCTCCCACTCCCACTGTTCCTGGCAATCACTTATCTGCTTTCTGTTTCTATATATTTGCTTATTCTGGAGATTTTATATAAATGGAATCTGAGAATATTTTATGTCTACCTTCTTTCACTTAGCATAATGCTTTTGAGTTTTAACCCATGTTGTAGCATGTATCTGTACTTCATTCCTTTTTTAGAGCTGAATTGTCTCTCAATATATGGATGTGCCACTTTTTGTTTATCTAGCCATTTGTTTATTTCCACCTTTTGGCTATTGTGAAGGGTACTGCTAGAGATATTCCTTTGTTAAATTTTTGTTTGAATACCTGTTTCAATTCTTTTGGATGTATACCTAGGAGTAGAATTGCTGGGTCACATGTTTAGCTATTTGAGAAAACTGCCACAATGTTTCCACAATATCTGCACCATTTTACATTCCCATCAGCAGGGTTTGAGAGTTCCAATTTCTTCACTTTTCCCAACACTTGTTACTTTCTACTTTTGTTTTTGATCTATCCTTGTGAGTGTGAAGCAGTATTTCATTGTGCTTTTGATTTGCATTTCCCTAATGACATTTGGCATCTTTTCATGTGCTTGTGGTTATATCTTTTTTTTAAAAAAAAGATTTTATTTATTTATTCATGAGACACACAGAGAGAGAGGCAGAGACATAGGCAGAGGGAGAAGCAGGCTCCCTGCAGGGAGCTTGATGTGGGACTCGATCCCAGGACCCTGGGATCACACCCTGAGCCAAAGGCAGATGCTCAACCGCTGAGCCACCCAGGCATCTCTATTTCACATTTCTTTTGAGAATTCAAGTGTATTGAAGTCCTTTGTCCATTTTTTAAAATTGGGTTGTCTTTATTTTATTGAAGTATAACTAGTATATAGTATTATAATAATTTTAGGTGTACAGTATGATGACCCAACAGTTCTATCTGGGTTGTCTTTTGTCTTTTTAATGTTGAATTTTAAGAGTTCTTCATGTATTTTGCATACCAGACCTTTATCAGTTATGATTTGCAAATATCTTCTTCCATTCTGTGAGTTGTCTTTTTACTCTTTGACAGTATCCTCTGATGTCCAAAGTTTTAAATTTTGATTAAGTCCAATTTATATTTATTTTGTTGTTGTTTGGTGTCATATTTAAGAACCCATTGCCAGATCCAAAGTCACATATATCTGCCCCTATGTTATCTTCTAAGAGTTTTTCAGTTTTATATAGATATTGTTGAGGATTTTTTAAAAAGATTTTATTTATTTATTCATGAGAGACACCGAGAGAGGCAGAGACACAGAGGGAGAAGCAGGCTTCCTGCAGGGAGCCCAATGTGGGACTCAATCCCAGGACCCTGGGATCATGACCTGAGCCAAAGGCAGACGCTCAACCACTGAGCCACCCAGGCATCCCACTGTTGATGATTTTTGCATCAGTATTTGTAAGGGATATTAGTTTACAGTTCTCTCGTGATACCTTTGGTATCAAGATAATGCTGGCATCATAAAATGACTTAGAAAATGTTCCTTCCTCTTCAATTCTCTAGAAGTATTTGAGAGATTGGTGTTGATTCTTCTTTAAATGTTTGGTAGAATTCACAAGTGAAGCATCTTGTCCTAGGTTGCTTTTTTGGGAAGTTTTTGATTACTGATTCAATCTCCTTATTTTCTATAGGTCTATTCAGATATTCTCTTTTTCTTGAGTTTTGGGAATTTTGTGTTTCTGGGACTTTACCATTTCATCTAGGTAAATTTGTTGGTTTGTAACTGTTCACAATACTCTCTTAAAAATATTTTTTATTTCTGTAAGGTCAGTAGTAATATCCCATTTTTTCTGATTTTACTAATTGGAATCATCTGTCTTGCTGAAGGTTTGCAAATTTTGTTTTATCTTCTCCAAGAACCAACTTTTGGTGTCATCTATTCTCTATTATTTTCTATTTTTATTTCTATTTTATCTCTGCTGTCATCTTTACTTTCCTCCTTCTGCTCCCTTTGGGTTTCCTTTCTTCTTTTTCCAGCTCTTTAAAGGTGTAAACTGATGTTACTGATTCCAGTTATTTCTTCTTTTTTTAATATAGGTGGTTATAGCCATAAATTTCCCTCTGAGCATGGTTTTGCTGCATCTTGTAAATTTTGTTGTGTATTCATTCGTACTCACCTCAGAGTAGTTTCTAAATTCCCTTATTTCTTTTTTGACTGTTTATATGTTGATATTTGTAGATTTTTCAATTTTACCTCGTTACTGATTATTCTACTGTGGTCAAATAAGATACTCTGCATGACTTTGACCTGTTAAAATGTATTTAGACTTGTTTTTAGGCTTGACATAATGTTTATTCTGGAGGATGTTTCATGTATACTTGAGAAGAATGTGTATTCTGGTGATGCTGAAAGTGTGAGTGTTTTCGTATATGTCTGTTAGGTCTAGTTGTTTATAATGTTCAAATCCTCTAGTTCCTTGTTGACCTTCAGGCTATTCTATTGAGTATGTATTTTTAAGCATGGTATCACCTGCACATAAAATTACTTCCAAGATGAAAGAGGATTTGCCTATGATTGGACAAGGATTTCATTTGTCCAAGTGAACAAATGAAACATGCAGACCCAAACTATGGTAGGCATTTCTTTAGTATAGTGATAGGGATGATTCCTAGGATATAAATAGCTATTTCCATTGCCCAAACCACAGCTGCCAGTTGGATGGTGTCTTTATTAGTAACTTGGCAATTAATTCTATACTTTGAATTAATGTAGATAGTTGTACTGAAATATTTTCCTCTTGTAGTCCTCTCGGAATCCCTTCTTCCATTTGTTATTATGAATGTATGATACTTATTATTCTTCCTTAAACTTCTTGATTTATGCTGTTTTATTTTTTTTTAAAGATATGTTTATTTATTCATGAGAGACACAGAGAGAGAGAGAGAGAGACAGACAGACAGACAGACATAGGCAGAGGGAGAAGCACAGACATAGGCAGAGGGAGAAGCAAGCTTTTTGCAGGAGCCCAATGCGGGACTTGATCCCAGATCCCGGGACCACTGCCTGAGCTGCCCAACCACTGAACCACCCAGGAATCCCTATGCTGTTTCTTTTAAAAGTCTCATATATATTGTTTTTGGCCCAAGAGGTTTGACTTTCTTTAATAGCCAATCAGAACTGTCCTTTACTTCTGATAGGAGAACTAACCTGATGAATTCTAAATTTAGCTCCCCAGCTATTGCTAAAATGATGTTATCAACCTCCAAATCTCAATGGCTTATAAAAATAAGCATAAATTTCTTGCTCACAAGTCTGCAGGAAGCTCTATTTCATAATACCAGATGGGTCCATATTTGTTCCATATGTTTCTCATTCTGGGACCAGTAGCTATCCAGACATGTTCATCTTATAGGAGACAGAGGACAGTAGGTCAACACAAACCAGGTAATCATTTCAATGTCTGCTTGTATCACAACTGCTAACATTGTGATGGCCTAAACAAGCTAAACCCAATGGTGTGGGAAAATCTCCTTCCATGTGAAGGGGGAGGGAGAGTAAGTATTTGTTGAACAATAACATCATCAACCACAGTCTAGCAAAATAAGGCAATTAGGGGCATCAGAGTAAGTTTTTCAAAAAGCTAAATTTATTTAAAGGACTTACTTTGAAGTTAAGCCTTTCTCCTTTTTAGAGTAACAATGTTCTTACTTTCATAAAATGATGGTAATAATAGAAGGCAGCAGACTTTTTAAAATTCTTATTACTTGACAAAAAGTTGGCAACCCTTTGTCAGTCCCTAAAATTTTAGGACAATTTTACTAGTCTAAAAAACCCCAAAATACTACTATAAGAAAAAAAAGTAATCACAGACCACTGAATGTAATCCCAGGTCTCTAGCTATTGTTCACTATTCAGAGGTTATTCCTTGGCTTGCAAAGTCACTTATTTTCCCCCTTCTCAAGTTTCATTATTCCAAATGCTTGTGATTAGGAAAGTCCATGAGTTAGAGAACTAAAATGTCATTATTTATATCTGTGATCTATTCTAAATTTTACCTTAAAAATTATCCCATTTACTCTTCAGGTCTCTATACAAACTTGGGGTTTGTAACACTTGAGGCCCTAACACCTTAATGGCATGTAAATTTTTCTGTCCTTGACATGAACATTTTCACAGGCAGTATATAAAGAATAATGACCTATGACTCTGTAAATTTAAAAAGATGAGCTATTATGATTAAAATTGAAAGAGTAGCTAATGGCTTTACTGCCAATGTGAAAGGACACATTTAAAGGTTTTATGTGTATACAAGTATTCACAAATACTAATGATTTTGTTATAGCCTTATCAAATATTAAAACTATGTGAAATAGCAGAGCTGTGTTTTTTTCCCACAGTACTGTTAAAGCAAATGAAACTGGCACTCCTTTAGAATTCCCTCATCTCACTCCTGACTCCTCAGCTTATTTCTACCTCCTACTCTTGCTCTTCATCTTGTTCTTTACTTGTGAAATTCTCCACTGTTAGGCACTATTAAAAAATGTTATAGCTCTCATCCATTCCAAACTGGGGAATGGGATGGAAGAAAAGGATATTGAAATGCACTATATCTACAGAAAACCTTACATAGAGACTTCAGATTTGTCAAAACAGGAAATTTCCCATGTCTTTTTTTAGCAAAGAAGATTTGCAATTCATTAAGCATCAAGTTATCAGACAGGATCTGCAAAATAAATCCACAATATGGCAACTGCCTTTTATTGCCCTACTGATCTTACCCAACAGTGGAGAATTTGACCCAATATATATTTAAATTTCATAAATGCATATATATATATATATAAACTAAGAGGCAGGGAAGTTTTCATTATCTGGGATGAGAACTCACTAGTTTTGAAACTTATGTCTGTGCCATGCTTATAATTAAATAAAGTGTGCATCTTTTACAACATTTTTATGGAGTATATATGAAAATTATATTTTCTGTAATTTTACAATGTAATTCTCATTAAAATAAGATGAAAATTGAAAAATGTGCTTTTAACGTAAGTAACATACCTGCAGGTATGATCATCACTCACACTTGCAATTTCTTGGCCTTCTTTGGGATCAAACACCAAGCCATTAATGAAATCTGAATGGCCCTCTAAAATCTGACATAAGGGGAAAAAGTAGTAAGAATACAGGAAAATAATCTACAATATTTCTAACTAATATTTTTACTTCACTGCCTTAAAAACTTTCACTGCATGCTTCCCTTTTCTATAAATATTTCTTAAGCAATCTGCTATTTTTAAAGCATGATTTAAACACCCACTTTACTGGAAGGTTTATCTTGGAAAGAAGCTGATCACTCAACACACTGCTATTAGCTTGATCTTTTTTTTCTAGTATGCATTTCTTATAAAAACACACACACACTTTTTTACTGTACCTGTCCTCATCTCACCTCCTCTCTCACTTATTATATAAAGCTTTAATAAAAATTAAAGCTAGAAGAACTTTCTAGGGGCACCGAGATAGAGCCTCCTGAACTTTTTAAGTCATTCCTACTGCTCAGCAACCTTACTGCCTAATAAACACATAGTAAGGATTTCACCTTCTGAGGTCTTTATTCACTTCCTCAATGTGCCTGCCAGCACTGGAGACAAGTATTAGAAGCCAATAATCATGACAAACTAGAAATTAATTTTTGTTTTGTGGTGAGAACATTTAAGACTTACTCTCTTAGCAACTTTCAAGTATAAAACCCATTCTATTAACTATACTAATTGTGCTGTACATTAGGTTCCTAGAACTTACTTATTACTGTAAGTTTGGTACCCTTTGACCAACTCATTTCCCCCATCCCTCATCTACTCATTTCCCCCAGACCCCAGCAACCACCACTCTACTCTGTTTCTATGAGTTTGGGTTTTTAAAATTCCATATATAAGTGAGATCATACAGTACTCATCTTTCTCTTATTTTACAGAGTTATTTATTATACTAATAGAAAACATATGCATAGGGTTCACTTGTACAAAGCATTGTTTTGTTTTATATGAATTAGCTCAGTCAATGCTCATAATCTTATGAGATAGATACTATGATTATCTCCATGTTAGAGATAAGGAACTGAGCACAAAGAAATTGAGAACTTGACCAGTCACACTGCTACTAATGTGGGAGAACTGGCTTCAAACCCTGGCAGTCTGGCTCCTGTGTCTGTGCTCTTAAGTGCTTTGTAATTCTACCTTGCCCTATATGCTGCACTAATCATTGGTTGTCTCGAAGTTGACTTTCAACTCTATGCGTGTTCATGTCTATAATACTCCTACTATACCCAAATGTGAATTTCTAATTCTCTCTCATTTGTTGTGCCTACCTAATATTTTAATAATATCAAATTTATAATCTGTAGTTCTTACTATAGCCTAAAATAGAGTAAATGAAATCCTAAACTGTATACTTTAAAGGTGACCATTATACGTCATTTTATTTTATTTATTTATTTTTATTTTTTTTTAATTTTTATTTATTTATGATAGTCACAGAGAGAGAGAGAGGCAGAGACACAGGCAGAGGGAGAAGCGGGCTCCATGCACCGGGAGCCCGATGTGGGATTCGATCCCGGGTCTCTAGGATTGCGCCCTGGGCCAAAGGCAGGCGCCAAACCGCTGCGCCACCCAGGGATCCCCTATACGTCATTTTAAATTGAGATAAATCCAATTAAAAAGGCAAAATGATGTTTTCAAATAAAGTTATGAATTACAGTTGTCAACATACCTTATATTCATTTTTATCTTGAAGATCTGAAGTAAATAATCTTATTTTCATATCAGCAGCTGAAGTACAAAATCTGGAATTAAGAAAACAAAAACCAACACAAATCAATAACCAGAGCTACAAGCAGAGACAAGGATGAATCTCACATACATAAAGTCAAATGAACAAAGCAGGACAAAAAAATGATATTATTATTCCATCTGTATGAAAGTTCATTAAGTAGGAAAAAATAATATAATAACTATATTGTTTTAGGGATGCATACATAGCTGATAAAACTATTTTAAAAAGATAAGAAAATGACTGCTGTAATAATCATGAGTTTAATTATCTTTAACGGGAAGGAAGAGGGTTGATTAGGGAGGGGCACAAGGGGTCCTTGGATGCTGGGAATGTTCTACTTCTTGACCTGGTGACCATTACATGGGTGTTTGTTTTACAATAATCCTGTTAAATTGCCCATGTACTTTTTGGGGCACTTTTTGGCATGTATGCTATATTTCATAACATACAAATAAAAGGTAAGAAAACGTAAAAAACAAAGCTTATCTACCTAGTTTTTCTCCTTCGAATTTATCCTACTATTGTTTTGGGTATTCATATTTTTCCACTCAGAGGAAACTCTACAACAGATTTTTCTAACAACATTACTAATGTGAGGGTTTCCTAACATACATCTCCTCATACTTACGTCATAAGAAATCATTTAAAAATCATCTCTAATAAAATAGAAAAAGGCTACTTTAGAAGGTTTTTAAAAGAAATATTCCAAGCAAAAAGGTTTATAAATAAAGTATTAGTAAAAGAGTAATAAGGCCATGTTCAGTAAAAACATCGAAAACAAAGGACTTATAGGAGTCAAAGATTATTTACTTAAAAAAAAATTAACGAAAGGATCTTATTAAAGGAACACACACTCACCAAACTTTATGGCAAACCTTGTGTTGTTCCACCTTTCTCCAAACGTTGCTACTTGAGTTTATATGCGTTAAGTGTATTTACACCATCCTTTAATTAAACCATAAAGCCTCAGAGAACAGAAGTAAGGTGAAGAGTTGCTCTCCAGCAAGTGTGAAGAAACGCAAGTAGGGATGAATAGAGAAAGACAGTTGAATGGAAGGCAACTAAACGCTAAATATAAAACTCTAGGAATGTGTTCTTTCTAACTGTAAGTTAAAGTTAATGATGACAAGACAGCCACCAAGTTTTACTTCAGTCATCTTGACAGGCAACTCTTTAGTTGTGATAAAAATAGTATTTACTTTGGAATTTATATATAAAAGTAAAATAAGAAGTATAAAAACTTACAAATAGAGTTTAATCACAATTGTGTAAAATTATTTATGAAAAAATAGGGCATTGGGTGTAGAGATGATTTTTGAAAATGTTTTTGTATATCCCAAATTTGATATAGTAAATATGTATTATTTTGTAACAAAAATATATAATTTACTTAAAAACAAAATTGTGCTGTCAGCTTGCTCTAAAAATATTATCTTTAAAAGTGATGGTTAATGTTCTGAATTTATTATATATATTTGCAGAATTTCAAAAAAAAATTTGAGGCTGCTTATCAAAAAGCAAAAACAAAAAATCAAACAATATAGCATATCCATTAAAAGGAGGACAGGAAAAAAGGCACTAAGCAAAGCCATGGAAGAAGGTACTTTGTATAAAGGAAGAAGACACTTTGTATAGCTTTCAAAGTCCCCTAGAGAATTTAGAGACTGAGGGACTCCTGGTTTAGCTCCAGAGCCTGTGAACATTTTCTTTTAACATAAAAGGAAATGAACAGCAGACTGGCTGTTGACAATGATATACGTATGTTAACAAGCACTATTATGTGATTATTTAAAATTCAGTTAGCTAACACCTGTATAGCTTATAGAAGGAACAAAACATCTTCACAATCTTGTAGGCAAATATTCTTTAGATAGGAAATAGGATGCATATGAAAAAGTGCTCAAAATTGTGAGTCATCAGGGAAATGTTACTTCAGTCCCAACGATAATGGCTAAAATTGAAGACTGACAACAATAAATGTTGAAGAGTTGGCAGAGCAAGTTGAACATCTTTAGATTATTGGTGGGAGTATAAAACAGAAGAGCCACTATGGAAACTGGTACTTTCTTAAAATGTTAAAAACCATACGTCTACCCTCTGATTCAGCAGTTCTACTCCTGAGAAAAATGAAACCATGTTATGTACTAAAAGGTATATACAGAGGTGCTTACAGCAACTTTAGTCATAATAGCTAAAAACTGGAAACTGCCCCAGTGTCTATTTAGAGGAGAATGGATAAACAAATAGTGGTATTTATACAGGGTAATGGAATATTCATCAAAAATAAAAGAATCACCAGTACTTGTAACATGAATAAATCTCAAAACCAACAAACTAGATTTAAAAAAATACGTTCTATATGATTCCATTTATACGAACTTCTAGAATAGACAAAATTAATTTCTGAAAATTACATCAACAGTTGCTTTGGCAAAGGATGGGGTACAAAGATTAACTGGAAAGAAAGAACCTTTTGAAGTGACAGAAATGTATTACCAGCACGGAGTATGCAAGTGTATGCACATTAACACTGATCAAATGGTACCCTCAAAAGTTGAAAATTTCACATGTGAATTATCCGTTAATTAAAAAAATTAGATTAGCTCAGTAAGAGCTAACTTATGGTTGCTACACTGTTACTAAAAGAAGTCATACCTTTTAGATTTCATATCTGTGGAAACAAGGCTAGTGTTTTGTAACAAACATTAAAAAACCTGACAAATACTGCCTTGTGAAGAAGGCCTCAGCAGGTAATGTTAAGATTTTTTTCAAAAAGCAATTTTCCTTTTCAAATGCTTTCATAAAAACTGAAGCCCAAGGATTAGAATTGCAGTTTTACATTATATGGTCTCATTCATTTGGGGAATATACAAAATAGTGAAAGGGAATAAAGGGGAAAGGAGAAAAAATGAGTGGGAAATATCAGAAAGGGAGACAGAACATGAGAGACTCCTAACTCTGGGAAACGAACAAGGGGTGGTGGAAAGGGAGGTGGGCGGGAGGTGGAGGTGACAAGGTGACGGGCACTGAGGGTGGCACTTGATGGGATAAGCACTGGGTGTTATGCTATATGTTGGCAAACTGAACTCCAATTAAAAAAATATATTTTAAAAAAAGAAAGAATTGCAGTTTTATGTACTGTTTAAACATGAAAATGTGACCTATGTGTGTAGCAGGAAGGTTCATTAACGACTCAACCAAATTTACTTATTTCAACAGAGTTGTACTTTGAGTAGGTGGTGAATTCAGGAAGAATCTGTGAAGACTTCAAATGATTCAGATAAAATTCAAGAGCTTTGGAGTCAGGTCCCAACATATACTCAAGGCATCACTACCATGTTGCATATTTAAATTACAAATTCAGATAATAAGCCTAAATTATGATATAATGGCTGATGCTAAAATATCTAACATCTAAAATTGGGGAAAATGGAAATAGAGGGAAAAAAGTCCTCATGATCAAAGGCTTCAGATCACATGAAACAAAGGATATTAATACTGCATTTAAAAACTTTAAACTTACTTGATTACTGGAGGCAATGAATCAAGTCTTGTTTCTGGGCTCCAAGCTATGCCATCAACTCTGACTCCATGCTGAAACGTTCGTAATGTTTTATATTGAATTCCTTCAACGTCTGCTTCTTCCTCCTAAGCATATACAGTCAATGTTTTAAGAAGTTATGAGAACAAATACTATAAACACCATAAACAAATACTCTGATTTCACTATAATGAAGAATTTATCAGGAGGCCATATATTCCTTTGAGAAGTTCAAAAACAGATTAGATATAGAAAATTAACCGGTTCATTGAACAATGACAGAGTTGGCAGAGCAAGCTAATGTCCCTAGAAGGACGGCCTGAGATAGAAGGAACAGTGAATAAAAAAAATCAAAAGCAAACAGGTAGGTTAATCTAAACAAATATTAATCATATAAAACACAACTTGTGGGTTAAAAAGAAAAGAAAAACAACAGAGAACTAAGATATGACAGTAAGTCTGGAGGGGTGGTAGTAGCTCAAGAGTCAAAGATCCTTATTTTGTTCACAAAGAAGTTAAAGATATTAATTTGACTTTGTGTAATTAAGTATGCATGTTAAAGAGTCTTTGGTAATCATTAAAAGAAGAGAAACAGCATGCCCGACCTCCAAATTATCAGGGAGGAAAACAATGAAAGGAGGTTAATAAAACATAAACAGTAGACATAAGAATATGCACATTGGCAAGTTTTCAAGAATGAAAAACTAAAAATAACCCAAATAGCCAACAGAAAAATAAAATATTAATTATAGTATATTTATATAATATACAACAATAAAAAAAAGAATTTTGACATGGAAGACTCCATCAAATACAATATTAATAGCAACATACTGCAGAAGAACATAATGCAGAATCATTTCAATTGATACAAAGTTTAAAACATGAAAAACAATATATTCCTTTGTAACACCTACATATATGGTAACTCTATAGAGAAAAAAAGGAATCACCAACACAAAATACAGACCTGGTTACCACTTGGGGGTGAGGAGGAAAGACAGTAAGGGAAGAATGCCCTGGGGTCTTCAAAGGAATGGCTAATGTTCCATTTCTCAAGCTGGGTAGTGGGCATTTGGGAATCTACTTAATTATTCTTTATACCTTATAGATAAGTTATTTTAAAATACTTTTTATAAGCTTCAACTATTATGATTTAAAAACAAGATAATTGTTTCATTTAAATCAATACCCTAGGTCTAGAGACTACAGCAAACTTTTTTCATGACAAATTTGCCCAAGGAATCCTCTGTATTAAGTGACTATAATTTTAAGCTCATAATGACTATAATTTTAAGCTCATAGAATTATAAAATATCATCAGGGAAAAAATTCGGAGCAGGTAAAACTTGTTAGGACTATTACCTGAAGGCCTGTTCTAAGAATTCCAGTTATCCTGAATCTAAATGCAAAGTTTTATAATGTGTACCTTAATTGAATCCTATTGGATGTGTTGGTTTTTCCAACATGGCCTTTGGGATCCTAGCAAAGCCATTTCACAAATATATTACACATGGCTTTCTCTACAGAATTCAGATGCCCCTTGGAAAATAACTTTAAATTTCAGATGAACTTAGAGTTAACAGCAAAAAGTTTTTCTCCATAAAAGAAAAAAGGAAATAGATATGTACCTATCAAAAACACTGTCAAATTTCATTACCTTATATTCTGCGTGTATAATAACTGTATAGCTAACAGCCAGATATACCAAGGTAGCAACCTTTAAGCAATTTAAAAATAAGGTTAAGAGAGCCTAATCATAGCTTACTTCATAGTTCGGGTTACATCTATTTTTCCACACTGGACAAGTCAATCTTTTAAAAATGAAGTTCTTACCATCAAAATACACATTACTTTGCTACTGTAACAATAGTGTTGACACTTAGGTCCTGTAATTCGTTACCCAAAGTATATATGGAGTTATTGGGTGGCCATGGAGATAAATCCCAGGGACCGTATAGCTTGAGCTTTATGTATTACTAGTGAAAACTTTTTTCCTGGCAGCAATGTCTGCCACAAAGCCAACTAAAAGGCCAGGGTGTGTGTGTGTGTGTGTGTGTGTGTGTGTGTGTGGTATAGGCAGAGACAAATGCTATTTTGGGTTTAGTTTGGGGTGTAGGCAGTATTGTACAGGCAGGAAATTAAGACACTTTGGACAACTTGCTACAATACAAATCATTTACACAAGGCTCCGGTGTATTTGAAGTTGGGGCAAAGCCAGGTTGATGAAAGGGCTCTTCTAAGGGTTTGAAATTGGCAGGCCCTCCCACCACACCTATTTAAGGCTAAATACTGAATTTTAGTCAGATGAGACTGTAAAGTTTACTTAGTCCATTTCTTTCACCTCACATTTGAATTTATATAACATCTGGAGAGAGTTTGCACAACCTTTCTCTGAACACTCTTAAGGACAGCAAACTAGCTATTTCTTGGGGGAGCTTATTCAACTCGGGTAGTTCTAATGAGAAGAGCTCTCTTTTACATTAAACCCAAATCTGTTTTCGTGTAAATTCTACTCACTGCTCCAAATTTTCCTCTCTGGCACCAACCATATGGATTAAGCCACAGCTGATCTTAAGTGAACACACCCAAATAAGCAGATTCCGTGACAGTCTTAAAGCACTATAAGCCACAACTCCACTCAGAGTTGACCAATAACACAAAATACATTTACCATTCTGAGTCTAATCCCTCTTTCACATGACAGTTTTAAGCATTTTAATATCATTCTGAAATGTCTTTAAAAAAAAAGAAAGGGCTTCAAATGCATTGACTCCTTTGCACATAATATACACTGCTGAGAAATGAAGTAAAGATTAAACAATCTTGGGCAGCCCGGGTGGCTCAGCGATTTAGCGCCACCTTCAGCCCAGGGCATGATCCTAGAGACCCGGGATCGAGTCCCACATTGGGCTCCCTGCATGGAGCCTGCTTCTCCCTCTGCCTCTCTCTCTCTCTCTCTCTCCCTCTCTCATGAATAAATAAAATCTTAAAAAAAAAGATTAAACAATCTAATCAATTTAGAGGCAGATATAGAGCTATGCTATCCAACGTGGTAGCCACTAGCCACATGGGGTAACTAAGCACTTATATACAGCTAGTTGAAACTGCGTATACCTTATAAAGTGCAAAATCCACACCACATTTCAGACTTAGTATAAAAATTATATAAAATATCTCATTAATTTTTTATGTTGGTTACACATGAAATATTTTGGATAACCTGGGCAAAATAATACATTATTAAAATTAATTTCATCTGGTTTTTACTTCTCATAATGTGGTTACTTTAACACTTAAATTTATATTTGTGGCTCACATTGTATTTCTATTGGACAGCATTGAATTAACTCTTTTTGGTAGTTTAATTGTACTGATTCATGGTGAACCTCCAGGTGACTAAAAACTGTAAGTAACCATTGTCCCTTCTAGCTCCAGCAGTCTATCATTTTAAGACTTTATTAAATTTTAGGTTGTTCAACTTGGCCCATTAATCCAATCTATTAATATTTGAGTTCGAATCACAGTGTCTGGCATACAACAAGTGCTCAATAAATACTTGCTAAATGTAGTTTATCCTTCATTTAGCATTAGGTATCCTTCTCAGCTTCATGTTCTATATAAGTTCAATGTGCTTGCTTAAATTAAATGTTCTCATTCAAGTGCCCTATTCACTATTGGTGATCCTTTGAATAGACTTAGAAACTTTCATGTTCCCTCTACCCTTTGCACATAGGACTTCTTACATCAGTTTTCTTACTGCATTGTTTTACATTTAAACATCTTAAGGTCAAGGTCCTTGCTGTTTTTAACATATGTATTACCAGTTCTCAGCTCCTGATTTGCATTTATACTTGACAAATATATGACACCAGTTAATAGTACTATTATTCAGCTCAAATTTCCATCATATTCAAAAGAACACCATAAGATTCTGAAAAATAGTTTGCTGAAATTTAAATCTACTGTATTGACAATGTTTTCCTAAGAGTCTTAGAATGAGGATTGCCTTTCCAAAAGGAATGTGGAAAACTTTCAATTCAATTTACCTTTCCTTAGTTTTCTCTCTCTTTTTTTTTTACAGTGAGGAAAAGATAATCTCTTAATATATGGTGTTAGAACTGGACAGACACAAGCAACAGAATGAAATTAGACCACTACCTTACATTATATACTCAATGTAAAATTAACTCAAACTGGGCTAAAGACTTGAATGCTAAGACCTGAAACCACAAAACTCCTAGAAGAAAACAAACACTATCAGTTATTTGACATCCATGTTGGTGATGAATTTTTGGATCTGATTCCAAAGTCAAAAATAAGGAAAGCAAAAATAAATAAGCTGGACTGCATCAAACTAAAAACTCTCTGCATTGCAAAATAAACCATAAACAAAATGAAAGGGCTATGTACTAAATGGAAGAAGATATTTGAAAGTCACTGTATGATAAGGGGCTAATATCCAAAATAAAGGAAGAACTCATACAACTCAATAACAATAAAATAAACAATCCAATTAAAAAATGGGTAGACGATCTGTAGATATATTTCCAAAGGCAATATACAGATGGCCAACAGGCACATGAAAATATGCTCATTATCACTAATCACCAAGCAATGGAAATCAAAAGGGAAGCATGAAATTGGATGCTATGGAACCTGAAGAATCTAACATGAGAGAATAGAAACAAATGAACACGGGGTAGTGGAAGGGGAGGTCGGCAGGGGGACAGATGACTGGGTGACAGCACTGATGGGGGCACCTGAAGGGATGAGCACTGGGTGTTATACTATATGTTGGCAAATCGAACTCCAATAAACTGATATACAAAAAAACCCCAATGTTTAATGGTGTTTAATTAGTTTAAAAAATAACTTTAAAGGAAACCAATAATTTATTCTGAATCTCCAAAGGCAAATTATTGGGACTCTATTCTCCTCCATAACTGTTTGAACTATGGCTTCAACCTTTTTGAATAGCAGCATGGAAGGAAAAGAACAGGTGTTTAGAAATGGAGTCTAGGAGTCCCTGGGTGGCTCGGCAATTTAGCGCCTGCCTTCGGCTCAGGGCGTGATCCTGGAGTCCCAGGATTGGGGCCCATGTCAGGCTCCCTGCATGGAGCCTGCCTCTCTCTCTGTGTGTCTCTCATGAATAAATAATTAAAATCTTAAAAAAAAAAAAAAGGATCTTATTTTTCATTACTAGTCATACAAATCCCTGAACTTCTTTGAAGTACAATGGAAACTCTATGAGGATGGGGATTATTGCTTAATTTTATTGCCAGTACTTGGCACAGAATATTTGTGTTAGCTACTTGCCAAGTTAATAAATCCAAATTTTTTCTTTAGGTTATTTGGCTAGAAGACCTAGCTTGCCAATCTGATAGGTCTGAGGATGAACAAGGACAATGTGCAAGACATGACAAGAGCAATACAAATGTTTTTTTGCTAGCTCCTTCTTCTAATTGTCTTTTTCTCTCTCTGCCACTCATTACCTCTGCCTTTCATTTTTCTGGATTTTTTCCTCCCTTCTTGACTTTCTTAGCTGAACATAAACTAGAGATAAAACATTTTTTCAGTATTTTTTTAATTTTTTTTTAATTTTTTTTATTTATGATAGTCACAGAGAGAGAGAGAGAGGCAGAGACACAGGCAGAGGGAGAAGCAGGCTCCATGCACCGGGAGCCCGATGTGGGATTCGATCCCGGGTCTCCAGGATCGCGCCCTGGGCCAAAGGCAGGCGCCAAACCGCTGCACCACCCAGGGATCCCATTTTTTCAGTATTTTTTAACACAATTCTGTATTCACAGTTATTAATTTTAGAAGTGATTAAATAAAAAGTTAGTTTCACCTGTAGGAAGCTGCTTTATTCTTTGGTGGGTTAGTAGCCTGTACCAGAAAAATGTTTTTTTCCCCTCAGTCTTTTTCAAAAGTGTGTTATATTATTTCTCTTAATCACGTGAGCTTTTTATGATCCTAATGAATTAGTCCAGCTAAAGTCAGGCTGTGGGTCATGGCTAGCAATTCCTACCCTAACCCTAAGAGAGACAATGCGGCACAATGTAAGAGCTTTTATATTACATTCAAATCCCAAAAACCTGAAAGCTTGAATTCATACTTTCTCCTTAGGATAAATATGCATGCAGTCTAATTTTGGATAATTTTACTTATTGTACTATAAAATGCTAAATTGCATTTATGATGTCAAAACACTATATTGAAATAAAATACTGAACTGCCTCCTGAGTAAAAGAGGAAATAATAATTATGTTTATAATAGTACCATTCTAGTGGTAAAGTTACTTTAAATCTTTGAAAACTGGGATCCCTGGGTGGCTCAGCGGTTTAGCGCCTGCCTTTGGCCCGGGGCGCGATCCTGGAGACCCGGGATCGAGTCCCACCTCGGGCTCCCGGTGCATAGAGCCTGCTTCTCCCTCTGCCTGTGTCTCTGCCTCTCTCTCTCTCTGTGGCTATCATAAATAAATTTAAAAAAAAAAATTAAAAAAAAATCTTTGAAAACTGATCACTGCCATATTACCTCACCCATTAACCTTAATTTGAGAAATATTGTTTTATGAATAATATTCTGGTAAACAAAGGATTAGCCAAGATTTCTGAGGGTTGAACTCTGATTGTTTAGACTCTTTCACATGTGGAACTAGCTTTCCTGTGAGAAAACATGGTGTGTGCTCACCGCAAAGCATCCTGCTTTGGTGATTAACCATGGGCCTGTGCTAGAGGGAAACAATGCCAAATTAATAACAGTTAAAGCATTATATATATGTGTGTGTATATATATATGTATATAATATGTATATATGAATTAAACATGCAGATGCCTTCCAGGAACTTCACATGATGTACTAACTACATTCTCATAAAATCCTATTAAGTATTATTTTCCTCATTTTTATATAAGAGAGATTAAGTACCTGCTCGAGGTCATATTGCTATTAAGAGGTAAAGCCAGACAGGGGTAAAAACCTAGGCATTCTGGCTCCAGAGTTCAATCTTAATGAATATGCCTAATTGCCTGTTCAATTAATAGGGTCTCATATTTTGTGTACTCTGGATTATGCTTTAGATGAATAAAAAGCATGAGAGCATACTAATAGAAAAGCTGAATATCACGACAGCTGTAAAATCTCCTAGAGGATCATTCTTCTAGGCTTGATTTCCATGTCAAAGTGGAATATAAAAAAACCCAGATTACTTAGATCTCATTTAATTGGTGTTTTCCCTGTACATACCAAATGTTCAATTAGTCACAACCTTCAATTACCAGAATATTCCATTTCTAATTATGAGGCAAAAGACAGGCCTCGTGGTCTTTTTTTTTCACTATTTAACGTTTGCACAAATCTCAGGCATGTATTACTGGAAATATCTTCCTCTGTAGTTCTTCATATATTTTTTTTATGACATTCAAACTCAATATGCTTTCCAACTTTAATCAGTTTACCAAAGTCTGTTTTTTTAACCAGTAAAATAGCTTCATTGTCAGTCACTGAGTTTTGTACACTAACCTGAAAAGTACACATGCCAATGACCACATAATTACCGCCACCATATGCAATTAGGTTTCCTGAATCCCCACTGTCAAAGGGATTAAATTCTACCACATGCACATAATCTTCACAATCCACAGTGTAGGCAGCACTTCTTGTGGCATCTTGCTTCATGTTGTATGTCAATACTTGAGCAGTTGTAATAAAAGAGCCTTCTACTGGACAAGGTCACGAAACTGTGGATTACAGCAGAGACACAACACAGATAGAAAATGTCAAAGTATCAGTCACTTTCAGCAACTGAATCAAAATAAGGACATGGTATTTCAGATGCCACAGGCAGCTAAAAAAAAAAATTCAAGTACTTGTTTAAATACTTTATAATACTTGCAGAATAAATCGTCATAATAACCTGTTTAACCAGAAGATACAGTGAGTACTTGACGATGTAAATCACTTTAGTTGTAAATATATTCATAAAAAATTAATAAGTTAACATTTACAGAGCACTATTTGCAGGTGCCACGTTAAGGATTTTACTAACATCATGACACCTAACACTTGCAAACCTAAGAGGAGGGAAATGGCTGCCACTTTACAGAAGAATCGAGACTTTAGTAGGTTAGTTGCCATGCCTGTAAGAGGAGATAGCACTTGTAATACTTTACTATGCGTTGGACACTAATCCTAGGGAAGAAAAACAGCCCCTCTGCCTTCAAGATCACAATATCCAGTAACAGTTATGACTCAGTGTGAAAAGCGCCATAACATAAGCAGATCGAAAATATAAGATCTGGAGAAAGGTGTGTCAAAATGTGTGATATAAAAATAATATTCATAAAACCAGGCACAAAAGTTCAACTAACCTGCTATGGCCTGGTGTGCACTCTGAAAGTAGCATTCCCAGATGAGACTCAGGAATGTAAAGAGGGTTTTTTTTGTTTTGTTTTCTCTCTTAATTGGACGCAGTTGTCCTGAGAACAGTTGGGCTCAGTAACGAACACATCAAGAACCTGAGAAGTATTTACGGAGAATGAAGGGAATCCCAACTCACGTAGCCTATAACCTAGTAAGCATACGAGTGGGAATCCGGGACCTGACATGTGTTAAGGGTGACCAGCAGGTGGATGCCCATAGAGGCACGGCGGTGTGGGGAATGGAAAAGACTCCAGGTCAGGAAACTCGGTCCCCTTATTGCTCCTTAAACTAGTGCCCACTCTCACTGCATTTCAGGGTTTCCCTGCACACTGCGGGGGGGGGGGGGCGGAGGGGGGAATCTGCCCTCTAAAACTGGAAAGGCAGAGGAGGGAAGGGATTGCGCTGCAAAGAGCCCCAACGCCTCTCCTAGACAGGCAAGTCCCGCGAGACCCCGCGACCACCTCCCAAAGCCTGAGGTCCGGGAGAAGACAGGGTGCGGCCCGGGAGAGAAGTAACTCGCAAGGACACCACGGGAGCGCTGGGCAGCCAGTACTAAAGCAGCAGGGACCCCTAGGGCTCCCGCGCGATACGCACCGGGGGCGTCGGGAAGTAGCCGCAGGAAAGGCGGTCTCCGCTGGGGCACTGCCGCGGCGCGCGCAGACTCTGCTTCCGGGTCAGAGGGCGGAAGCGCCGATTGGCTCCCGAGCCTTCCCGCGAGATTTAAAAATATAACTCGGGACGAACTCTCACCGTTTGAAGGCCGCAGCCTGGCGGGACTACTGTTACGTGGGGTCTGCACCTGCCGGCTGTTCCCGAGGCAGGTGAGTGTCATCTCTTGCCCGCCCGCCTGTCACACATTAATCTGTGATTCAGGCTGGGGCTGGTGACAGCCAAGTGACCATCCAGAATGTGATTTGTTTAGTGGCTTTGCTCTGTAGCCTGCTTGGGTCTGGGGGTGTAGAAGAGTTCCCGGTTATCTGGTGAGGAGTATGGCTGGAAGGTCCTGAGGGACGCCTGAGGGACGCCTGAGGGACGCCTGGAGGGACCTCCGTAGGTTCCTTAGGGTGGCAGGAAACCATGGTTCGAGTCCCAAGACGCGAGCAGACTCCAGTTTCACTACTTTCTCTCTCTCTGTTACCGTCTCCCAAAGAATATTTAGGATCTGCACCCTGACAGCGATGCCCCTTTTTTCATTTTCTTTTCTTTTCTTTTCTTTTCTTTTCTTTTCTTTTCTTTTCTTTTCTTTTCTTTTCTTTTCAAGATTTTATTTATTCATGAGAGACAGAGAGAGAGGCAGAGGGACAGGCAGAGGGAGAAGCAGTCTCCATGAGGGAGCCCAACGCAGGACTTGATCCCGGGACCCCAGGATCACCCCCCCAGGCCCAAGGCAGGCGGTAAACCGCTGAGCCACGTCCCTCTTTCTTTTTAACGGAGCACCTATTAAGTGCGTGACCCTAGGTGGATGTTTCCTTGTGTTATAGTTTTGTGAGGTAAGCGATATCTTAACTCCTTTATGCTTGAGGAAATTTATGTTCATCAGAGATTTTAAATACCGAAGGACGTACATTTCATACATTGAGGAACCAGGATGTGGGCCCTGGAATATCCGACGTAGATATTCTTTTACCATCTCTCACTATCACCCCAGTGATAATTTCCCGTGACACAGTTTTTGCTCCAGTGCAGTTTGGAAGCTAGTTTTTTCAGGAGAGTGTTCATGATCACTGCCACCTGCCACTGTTGCTGTATAGTGCCAGGCAGCCTGAAATTCCGAGTGCTTGTGTAGTCATCGTCTTGGTGACTCCTCATAATTGGCTGGAAGGTATTATTCCTGTTTTATTTTTTTCATATATATAAATGCATATTTATATAATATAAATTATATTTATATAATATAAATGTACAAGTATTATATATATATTATTCCCGTTTTCTGCGTGATGACACCTCACCTGGGCAGTCAGGGGTAAAGTAAAGCTTGTTGCCCACTAGCTGTGGAAAGCATGGGGACTGGACCAGAGTTGGCAAACTCTTGGTCTACTTGTTTTTGTGCAGCCATTTTCGGTGCTAAGAACAGATTTTCCATGTTTGAATAGTTGAAACAAACAAACAAAAAGAATGATATTTTGTGACATGTGAAAATCATGTAAATGTTCATTTCAGTTTCCATAAAGTCTTGTTGAAGCAGAGTTATGCACCTAGCCTACGTTTATGTATTGTCTGTGGCTGTTTTCCCACAGGCGAGGTCAAGTTGAATGGTTGTGACACAGACGGAGCGCCTTGCACCGCTTAAATATTTCTGGTTTAGCCCTTTCCCACAAGTTAGCAGACCCTTGGATGAGACTCTGGGCTTTTCTACGGATCAGACACGCTGCTGAAAGCTCAACTTGTACTTCTATCCTTGACTTTTCACAAACTCCTGTGACATAGGAACTATTATATTTTCATTTCAGGACAAGGAAGCTGAGGCGGGGGAGATGACTTAACTTGCTGTAGATCTCATGGCTAGTACATGGTGTGGCCAGGATTCAAAACGGTCTAGTTCTGGACTAGTTTTCATTCTTAGTAATCTGAACTCATATTACTTTTTTTTTTTTTTGAAAATTTTATTTATTTATTTATTTATTTATTTAGAGAGAAAGAGAGAGATCGTGCTCACACATGAGCGTGGAAGAGGGGCAGAGGGAAAGAGAGATCGCAAGCCAGACTGTGCTTGGGAGCAGGGTGGGGCTCAATCTCCTGACTCTGGGATCATGACCTAAGCTGAAATAGTGGGTCCCTTAACTGACTGAGCCACCCACGCACTCCAGAACTCTTATTACTTTTAAATAGTACCCTAAATAATTTAGTACTAAAGATTTATTTCAGGCGAACTGATCATATCACTGAAGCATTACTTCTTTCCTTTTTTTTTCTCCTTTAAGAAAAAAGGTGATATTTTAAAGACAAATAAAACTTTTAGCTATTTACTAGCATTTGTGCATATGTAGATATTTTAATTTATTGGTTTTCGCTTGTATCTTTAAGTTGCATTATTGATGCAACTTTGAATTCTTGCTTTGTAAATGTTATATGCCCATTTTCACCATCATATAAACCCAAAATACATAGTAAATATTTGGGATTCTATTTATGCCACATAAAAAAAAAGAAAAAGATAATAGAAAGAGTTAATAAATGGGTTGTGTACAATGAAATATATCCAAAATAAGATAATGGCATATGAACATGTTGGAGACTAGCATACAAAGTAGGAAAAAAACCTTTCAGCAGCCATATCTGTAAACCCGTAAAGAAAGGAATTGCTTTCTTAGATGGACTTGAGTATGTAAAGTAGTGAAACTACATCTAATTATTTTGAAAGACTTTTGTCTGTTAGGAGAAGTTATGTAATATAGTGATGTAAGAGCACAGCTTATAGAGTTTGGAGTTAAGTTTGTTTTGCGATTTGCTAGCTGAATGACATGGGGTATCACATTCTCCAGATGTAAAATGGGGATAATAGTGGACCCTCTAATAGACTCTTTCAAAGATTGAAGGAAGTAATAAATATTAAGCTTTTGAAAAGTTTCTGGCATGAACATAGCTCCTAAATATTAGATATTGTATTGGTAATCTGTTGTGTAACAAACCACCCCAAAACTTAATGGATTTAAAAGAGCAGCCATTTTATTTACTTACGATTCTGTGGACAGCAGTTTTGGCTGGACTCAACTTGGTGGTTCTGCTGGCCTTGCCTGGGATCACTAATGTGGCTGCAGTTCATCTGGTAGGTTGATTGGGGCAGGAAAGTCTAACATAGCCTCCCATGTCTTTACGTTGGAATTGGTTGTCAGCTAGAGTGCCTTGGTTCTCTTCTATATGGCCTCTCCAGCAGGTGAACTTGGACTTTTTCTTATGGTAGTCTAGAGTGGCAAGACAGTAAGGACTAAAGCTGCAAAGCCTTGTATCAAGAGGCCCTAAAACCTACCCCAGGTTGGATTTTGCTAAGAAGGCTCAGAGGACTCAGTATATAGTTGTGCCCACACCTATAATTTATTACAACAAAAAGATGCTAAAGAAAATCAGCAAAGAGAGAAGCTACATGGGGAGAAAGTGCATGGGATGAATTTCTGGGGAAATCAGGCATAAGTTTCCAAAAGTCCTCTCTTAGTGGAGTCACACAGGACATGCTTAAGTCCTCCAACAACAAATTGTGACAACCCATATGAAATGTTGTCTCCCAGGGAAGCTCTTTAGAGACTCAGTGTCTAGGGGTACTGATGTAGGCATTCTTGGTTTATGTTCCTAAGTTCCAGACTCAGAAGGAAAGCATGTGTTCAGCATAAACTATATTATTTGTATAAACAGTTGAGGCACAGTGAGCTACTCTTACTGGAAATCCTCCTGAATTCTAAGTTACCAGGTGCAGCCAAGGGCCAACCTTGTAAGAAATCTTTTTAAAAGATAGACATCAGGCCTACTGCATTAACTTTTCTGCATGGGCCTTTTGAGCACTAGGCTTGGAACCCCCATGATGTAATTCTTGCCATACTCAATTGGACAGGTTACTAGACTGACTCATACTTAAAGGGGTAGAAAAATAGACCACTTCTTTTTTTTTTTTTTTTTAAGATTTTATTTATTTATTCATGAGAGACACAGAGAGAGGCAGAGACACAAGCAGAGGGAGAAGCAGGCTCCCCCATGGGGAACCCGATGTAGGACTTGATCCCAGGACTCCGGGATCATGACCTGAGCTGAAGGCAGATGCTCAACCACTGAGCCACCGAGGTGTCCCAATAGACCTCTTCTTTTGAGACAATATGGGGATGGGAGGAAATTGGCCTTTCCCCCCCCCAAATCTACCACACATATTACCATTTATCTCAAAACAAATATTTTGAAAATACAGCTTTAATTAGCTGTGTCTATAGGTTTACAGAATTTGTGTATCTGTTTTGTATCAGTTTTCAGTTTGAAGGTTGGATTTTGTTATTTCAAAAGATTTGGCTTAAGAAAACTAAAGGAGAGGAAAATATGATTGGGCAGAAAGTGTGTTGTTCTGTTTCCCTAAATTTAATGAAAAGCAATCTTAGTAAATATGAAATGACCTCTTGTTCACTACTTATTTTTCTCTAACTCTGCTTCCTTACACATGTTAAATATTAGTTTCCAATTAAAGTAAATCTTTTTAACATTGCATCCTGTCCTACTTTCAGAGAGGATGGCTGCGCTTAATCAGAATTCTATCTTGGATATGATTAAAGAGTTCAGAAGGAATTGGCACACTCTTTGTAACTCTGAGAGAACTACTGTATGTGGTGCAGACTCCATGCTCCTGGCATTGCAGCTTTCCATGGCAGAGAACAACAAACAGGTTAGTAGACTATATTTAGGTTTACTTTTCTTTAAAAGTGAATTTTGGTAGCTGCTTATTTTAATTATATTCATTTCTTTGGAATATATGCCCTATGACAATATCAACACAATTATCAAAAATATCTCTACATATCTGTCAAAATATTGCAATTGGATTTGAAATGATTTGCTTCAAAATTAAGGCCTTCATATGTGTAATATAACATAGGACATGCACATTCAATGTTTAATTTGAAGTCTTAAAGTAAATGTGCAACTGCTCTTATTGTGGTTAAAAATATTTTTATTTATGATTTCTTTAAAAAGTTTTAGAAGGCATACATAAATAATGTTGATTTTAATATTTTGTCAAATTATTTTATGACTAATTTCACACTCTGTGGTATAGATTGATTATTCTTAAGCCAGGTTATGAATCAGAATCACTTGGGTGAGTTTTTAAACAATAGTGGCTTCTGTGCTTTGGTCTTGGAAATTTTGATTCTTCTAATCTGCACTCACTGAGACTCTGGAAATTGTCTTTTTAAAATCTTTTCTTAATCTGATCCTTGTGTAGTTGGCTTGGACCAAACTAGTTTTTGGAATGAGCTGTACGTAAAGAGCTTGAGGTGTTTGGGTGATAGAAAGATAGGCTGGAGTGGTAAGAAAATGACTTAAAAATTTTGGATTTCAGGTAATATACTTAAAGGAGGGGAAATCTTTGGATGGGAGGATTTTAAAGAAGGGATGAAGGAAGGAAAAAAAATCACTTAAGAAGCATCCAGGGGGATCAAAGTCTTGATGTTTTGAAGATAATAAGGAGATGGTTTTGACCAGAGAGGATTTTTGAAGGGTGGAATAGTTTTAGTGGGTCTATTGGGCTAGATAGTGAAATGACATTCTGGTGAATTATTTTAATCCTATATGTCAGTAGTTCCTAGATTTTTAGATTTCATATGTCAATAAAATTTCCAAAAAAAAAAAAAAATTAGACACTGACAGATTTGAACATTTCTCAAGTTGGCAAATAAGGCCATTGAGAAAAAATAGAACCATCATTTTGAAAAAAAAAATATATTAATGCCTAAAAATTAGAAATTGTATAATCTTAAAATGAGAGATAGTCTTTACTATACATGGTAGTTGGCAGTTTTGTGTGTTTAAAACAATAAATATTAAGATGAATTTTGAACATAGTAAGATTTTGACAAAATTCTCTTATACAGTCATTCTTTTAACAAGTATTTGAATTTTCACTATGTGCTAGACATTATTCTAAACATTCTGAAGGAAATCTCTGCTCTAATGGCATTAATCTTGTAGTGGAGAGAGACAGATAATACTCTAATAAGATATTTAGTATTTTAGGTCATAAATACTACAGAAAAAAATAAAACAGATACAGTTAAGGATTGTATAGAGTTTGGGGTGGAAGAGTTCTTGGCGGTTTGAAATACGATGGTCAAAGAAGGCCTTATCTACAAGTTGCCATTTGAGCAAAGATTTGAAACTAGTCATGGGAATTTTTGTGGGAAACTAGTCATGGGAAGGGATTACAAGGCAAAGGGAACAGCCGATGCAAGGACCCTGAGGTGGTATTATGTCTGGCATGCTCAAGGAACAGCAAAGAGGCCGATATAGCTGTTAATATAAATGTTAAGTGTTAATTTCTTCCCTTTGGGAGGTGTTTTTTTTGTTTTGTTTTTTTTGTTTTTTTTTAGATCCTGTGTGGCAAGCATTGGGGTTAAAATGATAAGCAAAACCAGACATGGCTCCTGCCTACCTTTTCCTGGTAGACATGTAGAGAAAAATACAAATAAATTCTAAACTATAGCTGTGAGAAGAGATATATGATGCTATGAGACCAAGGAGTTGACTTGCTTGGAGAGATCAAGTTGAACTGTAAAGGAAGAAGAAGAGTTAACTAGGCAAAGACTCGGGGGCACGATGATGAGGATGAGGGAGCAGCATATGCAGAAGCTCTGGGCAGGAGACCGCAGAGAGATTTGAGAAAATGGAAAAGAACCAGTGTAGCTGAAGGGTGATGGTGAAGGTTACACGTCCCATTTGTCTGTTTCTTGTTTTTATCCACAGTCATTGTTAAAAATCAATTTTATGTAGGTATATTGAAGAAAAGAAATGGAAGTCGTACTTTTTGGATTCTGTGTTTAAAAAAAAAAGTTAGAGACACCTGGGTGGCTCAGTGGTTAAGCGTCTGCCTTCAGCTCAGGTCATGATCCTGGGGTCCTGGGATTGGCTCCCCACAGGGAGCCTGTTTCTCCCTCTGTCTATATTTCTGCCTCGCTCTGTGTCTCTCATGAATAAAAAAAATACAGTCTTAAAAAAAATAAAGAATAAAAAATAAAAAAATAAAAAAGTCAAACTTTCAGAAAAGTTACAAGGATAGTACACTGAATTCCTTTATCCCCTTCACTTAGATTCACCAATTAGTATTTTGCCACTTTTGTATCATTACTATTTTAATATTTTTGTATGTGTACATAACAAAAATATGTAAATAAACACAAGTATGTATTATACACATGCATACACATTTATTCATATCACTCTGTATGAACCATTTGATGATAAGTAGTGGACATCCTGAGTCTTTGTTCGTAGAATGTACAACTCTTGCTATTGTACATTATGTGGGTTTTGACAATTATATAAGACATATATGCACCTTTATAGTATTTACAGAATTGTTTCACTGCCCTAAAAATCCTCTCTGCTCCACCTACTTATCCTTCCCTTTCCCTAACCCCTGGCAACCACTGATCTTTTAATTGTCAGCATAGTTTTGCCTTTCTTAGAATGTCATGTAGTTGGAATCATGTAGTATATAGTCTTTTCAGATTGGCTTTACTTTCTTTCAGATGCATTTATGGTTCCTCCACATCTTTTCATGGCTTGATAGCGCATTTATTTTCAGCAGGGAATAATATTCCACTGTATGAATGTATCAATTTATCCATTTACCTTTTACTTTTCTTCCAAACGATATTCAATAAGATATTCAATATTTAATAGCTTTTTAGTTTAATAATTATTGGATTTTCTGTTATCCTCTTTTTTTTCAGATTTTACTTTTTAAAGTACTATCTAAGCCAATGTGGGTATTGAATTTACAACCCTGAGATTAAGAGTCACATGATCTTTTGACTAAGCCAGCCAGGCACCCCTGTTATCATCTATATTCTTTATTTATATATTTATATATATTTATATATATTTATATATATCATCTATATTCTTTATTTCCAAGAGCGCTTTTGTTTTCTCTTTTTGAAATACATACTCATCTTGCTTCAAGCATATATTTTTTGTTTGAAACTATTAATATTTCTTGAGGCTTTCTTCTTCTTACGTAATCTGTTTCCTCCTAGTTTCTTATTTTATTAGTCTTATTTGGGAAGAATTTCTATTCTTCTATCAGAAACTTTCTTCCTGATGATCCTTGACCATGCACTTTCAATTAAGTGAACACTAAAATGCTTCCTGGAAACTCTGCATGGAGGATTAGGGGTTGTCAGCCTGTTCTGACTGGGCTCTTTGGCTGGGGAACATTTGATACCCATGTTTAAGATATCCCTTTTACAACAGTTTCTTTAAAAAGGAGTCTTTACACAAATGGTGTAAAGTTGAGCTGCCAATGTGTTGGGGGCTTGAAAGAAGTGTCAACATTTAGAATATAAATGGTCATGTGTTTCCTGTCATTTTCATTTGGGTACTCTTGTTTTCACTTGCACTCTTCAATCCAGAGACTGTTTTAACCTCTGTAGGGAATAAACCCTCAATCTTCTGCCAAAGTAGGTTAACTACTCTCCCCTTTTTCAGCAGAAGTTAATAATTAGGCAAAAGTGTAAATGAAAATACACTAACAATGAGACAGAAGAAAGGGACATTAAGGAGTCAATCTCATTTAAAATTGCACCCAGAACCATTAGATACCTAACAATAAACCTAACCAAAGTGGTAAAGGAATTGTACTCAGAATACTATAGAACAGGGATCCCTGGGTGGCGCAGCCGTTTGGCGCCTGCCTTTGGCCCAGGGCACGATCCTGGAGATCGAGTCCCACGTCGGGCTCCTGGTGCATGGAGCCTGCTTCTCCCTTTGCCTCTCTCTCTCTCTTTCTCTCTCTCTCTGTGACTACCATAAATAAATAAAAACATTTATAAAAAAAAAAAAAAAGAAAACTATAGAACACTCATGAAAGAAATTGAGCAAGACACAAAGAAATGGAAAAATGTTCCATGCTTATGGATTGGAAGAACAAATTATTAAAATATCTATTCTACCTAGAGCAATCTATGCATTCAACGCAATCCCTATCATAATGCCATCAACGTTTTTCACAGAGCTGGAACAAATAATCCTAAAATTTGTATGGAGCCAGAAAAGACCCCAAATAGCCAAAGGATCATTGAAAAGAAAATCAAAGCTGGTGGCATCACAATCCCAGACTTCAAGGTCTACAATAAAGCTGTAAGCATCAAGACTGCATGATACTGGCACAAAAACTGACACATAGATCAATGGAACATAATAGAGAACCCAGAAATGGATTCTCAACTCTGTGGTCAGCTAATCTTCAGCAAAGCAAGAAGGAATATCGATGGAAAAAAGTCTCTTCAACAAATGGTATTGGGAAAATTGGACAGCCACATGCAGAAGAATGACGCTAGGCCATTTTCTTACACTAACCACAAAAATAGTCAAAAGTGGATGAAAGATCTAAATGTGAGACAGGAATCCATCAAAATCCTAGAGGAGGACACAGGCAGCAACTTCTGTGACCTCGGCCACAGCAACTTCTTGCTAGACATATCTCCACAAAGGCAAGGGAAACAAAGGCAGAAATGAACTCTTGGGACTTCAAGATAAAAAGCTTTTGCACAACAAAGGAAAACAATTGACAAAACCAAAGGACAATTGACAGATGGGAAAAGATATTTGCAAATTTCTTATCAGGTAAAGGGCTGGTATCCAACATCTATAAAGAACATATCAAGCTCAACACCCCAAAAACAAATAATCCAGTCAGGAAATGTGCAGAAAACATGAACAGACATTTCTCCAAAGAAGACATACACAGATAATGGCCAACAGACATGAATAAATGCTCTACATCGCTTGGCATCAGGGAAATACAAATTGAAACCACAATGAGATACCACCTCGCACCAGTCAAAATTACTAAAATTAACAAGACAGGAATCAACAAATGTTGGCGAGGATGTAAAGAAAGGGGAACCCTCTTACAGTGTTGGTGTAATGCAAGCTGGTGCAGCCACTCTGGAAAACAGTATGGAGGTTCCTCAGAAAGTTAAACATAGAACTACCCTACGATCTAGCCATTGCACTACTAGATATTTACCCCAAAGATACTAATGTAGTGATCTGAAGGGGCACCTGCACCCCAAAGTTTATAGCAGGAATGTCCACAATAGCCAAACTGGAAAGAGCCCAGATGTCTATCAACAGATGAATGGATAAGGAAGATGTGATACACACACACACACACACACACACACACATATACACTAGAATATTACTCAGCCATCAGAAAGGATGAAATCTTGACATTTCCAACAATATGGATGGAACTAGAGGATATTATCCTAAATGAAATAAGTCAGTCAGGGAAAGACAATGATCATATGATCTCACTCGTGGAATTTAAGAAACAAAACAGAGGATCATAGGAGATAGGAAGGAAAAATAAAACAAGATGGAATCAGAGACGGAGACAAACCTCAAGAGACTCTTATTCACAGGAAATAGGGTTGCTGGAGGGGAATTGGGAGGGGAGATGGGGTAACTGGGTGATGGGCATTAAGGAGGGCTCATGATATAATGAGCACTGGGTGTTATATAAGACTGATGAATCACCACTCGACCTCTGAAACTTGCATACATTTAATGCTAATTAATTGAATTCAAATTAAACAAAAAAAGAAATGAAAAATGTCTAAAAGATTATCCACAGAGGTAAGCATGATACTGAGGCTACTCCAGAAATCTCTTCACTGGCAAGTATCTTCATCATTACCTTCTGCTGTGCAGATTTTTTTCTAGCGGGCATAGTAAGAGTATTGACCTTTAGAGGCTTTGACTTCCTTTGGCAGGGTGAGGAGGGTGATCTAACTTCCCATCTTTTTTATGCTGAGTTTTGTCTCCTAAACTTTGTGCTCAGAGTTCATAAAAACCAGTTTCCTTATTGCCAGAGAATGGTAGTTACCAGGAAAATACAGGCGCCACCATTTGCTTACCTCTTTATATTTGGCACTTGCTCATTGTTTTTGACCTTTAGTAATTTCCCTTTTCTTATGGTCAATTCAGTCATGCTTAAAAAAAGTTTTCCTATTTTCTCTTGTAGCTTTAGGTATTTTATACCAGGAGGGGTCTCTGCATATCCAGTCAGGCAGATTGCCCTGTTAATGTGTCTGTTTTAAAATTATAACAGATGGTATACATTCTTTCTGCATCTCGTTTTTATTATCCAGCATTGTTTTAAGAACTCTTTAGGTGCTGATAGACAGAAAAGTTCATCTAATTTATTCATTTTAACAATCATCCTTTGTATGACTGATATATTTTACTCATTGATGGACCTTTGGGTTGTTTGAAGTTTGATATTTTTGGTATTTTTGCTATTATAAACAATTCTTCATTGAAATGAGATGTCTGTGCACAGAATGAGAGTTTCTCTAGGCCCCATACACAGGAGGTCATATGATAGATACATCTTTAATTTAACTTGATGCTATCACATTGCTCTTCAACTTGGTTATTAGAATTTACATTTATATCAACAGTATAGGAGAGTACCATTTTCTTATTTTTCGCTATATTAGATATTTCATTGGAAAAGAGAAAAATAATTTTAATTTTTCTGTTAACTAGAGCATTTAAACATCTTTTAAAATGCTTATTTGACTCTTTAGGTATCTTCTTTTTATTGTCTACTCATACATATCCTTTGCATATTTTACCACTGAGTTATTTTTTATCTCTTTCTTACTCTTTTTTTAAAAATTTTTATTTATTTATGATAGTCACAGAGAGAGAGAGAGAGAGGCAGAGACATAGGCAGAGGGAGAAGCAGGCTCCATGCACCGGGAGCCCGATGTCGATTCGATTCTGGGTCTCCAGGATCGCACCCTGGGCCAAAGGCAGGTGCTAAACCGCTGCGCCACCCAGGGATCCCTCTTTCTTACTCTTTAAAACAGTTCTGCATGTACTTTACTCTCTTTGTAACACACTTTGCTGATAGCTTCTGATGCACTCTATTTTACCTACCTTCGCTGGATATTTTCCCCTTACATTGTTTGCCAGTATTTATATGCCAGACTTCTCTACTGAGTCCTCCTTGGTGTGACCAGGTAGTTACTGGACATTTTGCCTTGATGCCCCAGTAAGGTCTCCACATCAGTTTTTAAAAGTAGACCACATTGTTTCCTCTCTCAGCTTAACATCTTGTTCATATTCTTAGTTGCAGTCTTATATACCATTGTTCACTCAGTCACTAGACTACCCAAGTGTCATTATAAAGTCTCTTTCTTTTGCTCTCCATTGCAATTCATGTTGAAGTCTTTCCAATTTTACTGCCTGAGCATTAAAAAAATACTCTCCCTCTTTAGCAACCTGAAGAAATGGTACTAAGGTAATTAATAGATTCTGAGGATATTATATAAATGGAATAGAGTAGCTAAAGGTTAAACTTTGGTGGCCATTCACTGGAAAATGAGGAGAGAAATTGAGGCAATTATTAAGAATCATTATTGAGGCAATTATTAAGAATCATTATTGTATAGTAATGGCAGGCTATCGTTTTGAAATTAAGCAGACCATGTTCAAATTACCTTCTGTTTATTTATGAATATTTTGAAACAAATATATCAAAAAGGTAAGTGAAATGTACCCTGAAGAAAACTTAGTTTTCACTGCAAAAATTTTGATCTGTTGAAGCACTCAGTTCAAGTCATTTTTTTCTTCAGGGCTTGTCTGTGGAGTACTCACTCAGGATCTCTTTCTACTTAATTTTCTACTTGCTAATTCACTTAATTCACTGTGAAGGTTCAGACTCTGGGTGGGAAAGAAGAAGAGAGGTGAATTGCAACTGAACTTTTCTCTTTGTGTATGTGTGTGCCTGTATGCAATGGAGATGGTGGGCTGCAATTCTGATTGACTCTAACTCTCAGATGGAGTTAGCTCAGGCAGCCCCAACTGCCTGACTCAGACTTCTAAGTCACTCAGCAAGATAAAGCAGCATGCACATATCCCTGCAAATGCGTTCATAAGTAGTAGATCGTCATAAAAGTTGGAGTTGGTTGTATATATGCTTCGCCTATATTTTTCACTCTGTGATTGAGCTCTATTTAGGTTTTTAATTCTCAAAAGTTTGAGGATGCAAGTCTCTAAAGTATGATTCTTCCAGCTGAATTTGACTACAATAAAACTTGAGAATACCTAGTGGAGTTGTTAGCCTGTCTATTGGCACGCTTGTTTTCTTAGCTGCTTTAATGGAGATAAAAGGTATATGAAAATAATCTTTGAATTTTAGGTTTTCTGAGGGCAAGTTTTTTTTTTCTTTTAGCTTAAATCAGATGACCTCTAGGAGTTTTATACTGCTAGAGATTTAACTTATTATTAGATTCATTGAGGACCATATGGCAAATATATATGACTTTTATTATTAAGTTGCAAATAGTGTTTTAGTTTTTCCTTTCTTTAGAATTGACTTCATGGTCTGATTCTGTCTGGCAATTAAATTATAAATGCTGTTTTTCATCTTAAATAGCTTTAAGAACATTACAAATATTCTATCGGGTGAAACAAAGATTTTAGTTTTATAACTTCATGGAAAGTCACAGCCTGTGGTTGACTGTCAGATTTGAAAATGACCTAACATTGACATAACAAAATAAGAAGAAATAGATTTTACAATTGTCTTACATTTATCTACCCCCCAACAAAAAAACCCAATTATTATACTTTGAATAAGAAGAGAGGAAGAAAACTGACATGTTTTGATCACGTACCATTTATCAGGCATTCTTTAATCTGTAAAATCTCACTTTATAACCAAGGAAAAGTATTCATAGGATCTGAGTATTTTACCCAAGGTCACAGAGCCAATTAATGCTCTTAAGTGGATCTGCTATCTTTTCTGTTTTGATAACAACAAAAATTCCAGTTAGTTAAAAATGTAAAATTTAAGTTTTTGAATAATTATAAAAATAACTTCGGCAAAATATACAGAGTACAAGTGCTCTGAAAAAGTGCTCCTTTTTTTTCTCATTTTATTCTTATGAAATACAATCCTTTTTATGTCCATCAGAGAATTAAAACATTGACCATCTTGAACTTCCTTCAGATATTAGCCAGCTGGCATGTTTTCCTAGCAAAACATTTTCTGATTTGACCACGAGCTCTCTGAATCAGTTGTTATTGGTTTGAATAATAGAATATGCTGTCATGGTGGGCACCTGATCATGAAAACTGATATCTGGAGTACATTTTTATTTGGATTTAAAATGTTTTTACAATCCCAGTATAAACACTGTTAATCTAGTCAAGACCTTTTCTCACAAGATCAAGAGTTTGTGTAGTTTAACTAGAGTCAACAAAATGAGAATGAATTGTACATTTACATTAGACAAAATTTTAATTTATTTTTAACATAAAGGATGTCATATCAAAATAGTTTTAGGAATTTTTGAGATAAAACAACTTAGTTTCCAAACTCTAAATAGCTGGATTTATTTAATTTAAATACCATTTGGAAATTTTATTGTGTAATTTTTGTGGGATTGCAAAGTCAAGTACATCATTTTTGATGCAATGCTGAGAAATTACAAATCTTTCTTACATCTGGGTTATGGATTCAAGGTTTGAGAGTTACTACTTCTTTTGGTTTTTCATTGAATTAGTTTCATGAAATATAATTTTTTAAAAAGTTTTATTTATTTGACAGAGCACACACATGTGTGCACACACAAGTGGGCAGGTTGGCAGGCAGAGGGAGAGGGAGAAGCAGTCTCCCTGCTTAGAGAGGGAGCCTGATGCGTGACTTGATCCCAGGACCCTGGGATCATCACCTGAGCTGAAAACAGACACTTTAACTGACTGAGACACCAGGTGCCCCTATAATTAATTTTTATAATTTTGATGTAACAGGTCTCTCCAAGGGACAGTAAGGATAATTTTCTTAGTTGTCTCCATATCTGTGAGTAAAAAGTTAATTATTTTAAGGCAGTTTGGACATAATTGTCTTAAATTGAGATAGTTAACTAGAAGATGTGGCTGATTTTTATAAAAGAAATATAGATTTAAAAGGGTTGGATATGTAAAAAATAGTATATTATTTGGCTCTGTTTGATTCTTTTTATTATTCTTCATTGGCTGAAGATGATGTTATAATTTTGGTTCCAGTGAATTATAGTTTTATTAAAATATCCATCCATCTTTCAGTGCAAATGATGGAAAGATCTTGGTGTTATCAGAAACTACTAACATATTAAGGAAACCTAACTGTGGAAGAGAGCAACATAATACATTCCACTAAATTACATATGGGTACTTAAAAGTATTTGTTATTCATGCTGCATTGGAAGGGAGTAGCTAGAATTTTTTACTGAATTAGGGCTAGCATTTTTTGGAGGGCACCATTATTAATATTTGGGATATTAAGTGGGAGCAGAATGCAATCAATTAAAAAAAGCCTTCAATTCAGCATGTCTGCTGACTAATATATCATGTTGATATTGAAGAAGAGAAAAACAGAACAATTTTAACTCAGTAGGAACACCCAGCAACTTAGAGAAAGAAACCATGGCTTTTTAGTACTTGTTTATAGTTTTGTGTGTCCATGAGCAGAGAAGAATCTAAATTCTCTGACCCAAGGTTTTAGTACTGATATTTTGCTTTCCCTGGAACAGTAATGAAATAAAACATGGTTTAAAAAATTTAATTTTTATGATCATGTTTTAAGACTAACAGTTTGGAAGTGTGTGGTATATGGTAATTCACTATGGCTTTGAAAATTTTATTTTATTTTATTTTTTTTTTAATTAATTTTTATTGGTGTTCAATTTACCAACATACAGAAAAACACCCAGTGCTCATCCCGTCAAGTGTCCACCTCAGTGCCCGTCACCCATTCCCCTCCAACACCCGCCCTCCTCCCCCTCCACCACCCCTAGTTCGTTTCCCCGAGTTAGGAGTCTTTATGTTCTGTCTCCCTTCCTGATATTTCCCAACATTTCTTCTCCCTTCCTTTATATTCCCTTTCACTATTATTCATATTCCCCAAATGAATGAGAACATACACTGTTTGTCCTTCTCCGACTGACTTATTTCAAATAAGAGATTAAATATACGTTGGCAGCAACCTCTTCAACCTCAGCACACACAGCAACTTTTTGCTAGATACATCTCCAAAGGTAAAGGAAACAAAGGCAAAAATGAACTCATGGGACTTCATCAAGGTAAAAAAAACTTCTGCACAGCAAAGGAAACAGCAAAACTAAAAGGCAACCGACATGATAGGAGAAGATATTTGCAAATGTCTTATCCGACAAAGAGCTAGTATCCAACATCCAACATCTATAAAGAACGTATCAAGCTCAACACCCCAAAAACAAATAATCCAGTCAAGAAATGTGCAGAAAACATGAACAGACATTTCTCCAAAGAAGACATACACAGATAATGGCCAACAGACATGAATAAATGCTCTACATCGCTTGGCATCAGGGAAATACAAATTGAAACCACAATGAGATACCACCTCGCACCAGTCAAAATTACTAAAATTAACAAGACAGGAATCAACAAATGTTGGCGAGGATGTAAAGAAAGGGGAACCCTCTTACAGTGTTGGTGTAATGCAAGCTGGTGCAGCCACTCTGGAAAACAGTATGGAGGTTCCTCAGAAAGTTAAACATAGAACTACCCTACGATCTAGCCATTGCACTACTAGATATTTACCCCAAAGATACAAATGTAGTGATCTGAAGGGGCACCTGCACCCCAAAGTTTATAGCAGGAATGTCCACAATAGCCAAACTGTGGAAAGAGCCCAGATGTCTATCAACAGATGAATGGATAAGGAGGATGTGATACACACACACACACACACACACACACACACACACACACACACTAGAATATTACTCAGCCATCAGAAAGGATGCAATCTTGCCATTTGCAATGATGTGGATGGAACTGGAGAGTATTATGCTAATCGAAATAAGTCAGAAACACAATTATATGTTTTTTCTTGTATGTAGAGTATAGAAAACATAGGATCATAAGGGAAGGGATGGAAAACTGAATGGGAAATCATCAGAGACGGAGACAAACCATTAAGAGACTCTTAATTATAGGAAACAAACAGGGTTGCTGGAGGGGACAGGGATGGGGCATGGGGTAACTGGGTGATGGGCATTAAGGGGGGCACGTGATGTGATGAGCACTGGGTATTATGTGCAACTGATAAATTGTTGAAAACATCTGAGACTAATGTACTATATGTTGGCTAATTGAATTTAAATGAAAATACATTAGAAGAGCTGAAAGGAACTAAATATTAACAAAATCAAATGTTTCACCAATCAGTGCTACTTAAGTACAGATCACTGCCCACACATTCCTCAACTGAGTAGAAGTTTAGTGAAGAATGACTATGTATTTGCTAATTTTGTCAAGCACAAACTTGCCATAGTTATCTTTTATAAAACCATCAAAATCTTTTTCTTTCATATCTGGTTTTAAAATTATTCCATAACTCAACTTGGATGTTCTCTTCAATAATGTAGCCTTTTCTATTGAATTTTTGAACAAAATTCAATGTATACTCCCATCTCAATTATAAGTAATGAATATTCTGACATCCAACTTTATCTTTTTATTTTTGGCATTGTCTCTTTCAGCACAGTGGAGAATTTACCGTTTCTTTGAGCGATGTCTTATTGACCTGGAAATACTTCCTACATGAGAAATTGAACTTATCAGTTGAAAATATGGAAGTGATTGACCATTATGAGGACATTAAGAGGACTTATGATGATTTCTTAAAGAAGAGTAATATGCTAGATCTGATTGATGTTTATAAAAAATGTATTTTGATTTCTAGTTGTGAAAATGCCAATATATCCCCTGTAAGTATTTTTTTTTTAAATTCTATCTTAAATGAAAATTTGGCTAGATTTATTTCTATTTTAAACTATGGTGTTAGCATTTATAATACCTTGATAATGCTTTTGCTTTTCAGATGATGTTAGAAATAGAAAATCTAGCTGCCTGAAAGTTATTACTGGAAAGAAATATTTCAGTGGTAAATTTTGCTGAAATTCTGTTATTATTTGGTTGAAGCAGCTTCTTACTAGATCAAAAAATTTTAACAAAGAGATCAGTTCCAAATGTGTGATTTCTTTTTGAATTTGTGCCAAGGATTGCTTTTCTATTTTACTTTCTTGGTTTAATGTGCATCTGTTCTTTTGGCATATGTTGTATAAATTATTGCAATGACTCTTTATATGGATTAAAAATACTATTTCACTGAGATGAGGTATCTTTTGTGATGACAGTATGATGCAATAAACATGAAGTTATATACTATTCCTTTTTTTTACATGTACACATATTCATTGTTTTATTTTTTATTGAATATAAATTTTAAAACTAATGGGATGCCGTCCTTTGCAGTTTGGTTTTATATACATTAGACTTGATATATTTGGATGTGTCTAGTTTGTTTTAAAGTGTTGAAATGTATTTCTTTATCTTAACGTTTGCTGGGTACCATTAAAGTAGTAGTTAAATACTGGTAATAACTAAATAATTGTAGATATAATTAGAAGAAAATGTTTATTGTATTTTCTAAGATATTAAAATATTTGATAAATATTTCCATCTGATACTTGGAAATCATGTTTTGGCTCCTTGTAATAGGAACCTCCACAGTAACAGTGGTTTATGAAAATGGAACTTTATTTCATTCTTTTATAAAAGGAGTCTTAAGGTAAGCCTCTGGGGCTGATGTGATAGCTCTGTGGTTATCAGATACTGAGGATATTTTTGTCATTCTGCCCTCCCATCTTAGTTTTTGACCTCTACCCTCAAGATCATTTGTGATCCAAGATACCTGTTGGAGCTTCAGATTCCTTATCAGCATTCCTAGTATTAGGAAGTAGCAAGGGAGCACAGCACTCTCCTTTCCTTTTAAAGAGACATAGCTCTTTTGCTTGCATGTCCTTGCCCAAACCTTAGTTACATGGCACACCAAGATGTTAGGGGAGATGGAAAATAAAGTTTTTTTTTTTTTTTTTTTCTGGGTAACATGCCAGAATAAAAACACAATCTCTGTTACTGAGGAAGAAGGGGAGAGTGGATGTTGGCAGGCAGTTTGCTGTCTTGGGCTCAATGGGCTATAATGGAACCCTTTGCCCTGTTATAACTTTCTTTCCTTTCTTTTCTTGTTCTTTCTTTCTTTTCTTGTTCTTTCTTTTCTTTTCTTTTCTTTTCTTTTTTTCTTTTTTCTTTCTGATTTTATTTATTTGAGAGAGAGTACGAGAGAGAGCATGGGGTGGGGAGGGGCAAGAGGGAGAATGAGAAGCAGGCTCCCTGCTGAGTGAGTGAGGGGGTTCAATGCAGGACTCTACTCAGGGCTTCCTCCCAGAGCCCTGGGATCATGACCTGAGCCAAAGGCAGACACTTACCCAACTGAGCCACCTAGGCCCCCCTGTTGTAACCTTCTAAGACACCCAAGCATACATACAATATGGTAATGATAAGTGTGAGGGAAGATAATTTTTTTCCATTTCTCCCTACCTTATTTTATTTGCTTGTAGAAATAATTTTTGACTACTTTTCACATGGTTATTTTAGAGAGGCTAATCAAACATAAGTATTTGATTGTAGGAACAACAAAGACAATCTTCTGATAAAACCAATGGGAGTAAAATCTGCCTGAGGTTTTTGGACACATTATTTTCATCTTATCCTTTGCTCCTAACTCTTATTGTAAAGCTCTTCATTTAAGTGAATCAACCATACTATGAGATATATAGATCTACATTGGAGGGAGTTCTGTGTCTCCAAATGTCAGCATGTTCTGCAGAACATCAGGAGTGGAGTGGAAGCTGCTGAGATGATAGTATGTGAAGTTGAAATTTTTCTGCACTCAAAATGGAAGATTTGATCTCTCATATTTGTTTGCTCCAGGGAAATTTCCAATGAAGAAAAAGTGAGCAGGAAGACAGATCCCTAGATTGATTTCCTCAAATATGCACTAAAATAACCCTAACTTATGCTAGAAGTGTCTTTAAAGAAAACAAACAAACAAACAAACAAACAAGGAGTTATTTATTTATTTGAGACAGAGTGGGGAGGTGCAAAGAGAGAGAATCTTCAAGCAGATACCCTACTGAGCACCAAGTCTGATGCAGGGTTTGATCCCAAAACCTGTAAGACCTGGGTTGAAACCAAGAGTCAGATGCTTCACCAAATGAGCCACCCAGGTGCCCCTGAAAATGTCTTTAATGCTTATGTATCTTCGTTTCTTATTTATTGTAGCCTAAATAAGGCAGGAATTACGAGGAATTAAGATAAAGGTAAGACAAGGCTGTTCTGGTAGCATGATAACTTGAACAATGCCCCTTTCCCCTGTATTTCATACATATAATTCCTCTTTTGGGGAACAAGGATGCAGGGTCTGTGGACATCTGGGAGCTTATAAGACCTTGGATTCTAACTGGAGTCCAAGTAGAAGACAGTTGGTACAGTTGGTACAGTTTGCTTTCTCATGAATTGAACAATTATCTGAAAACCATTGGAGACTTGGGCTGAGGAGAAGAAATAGTAGATCTTAAGAAGAGCTTAGCAGCCCTCAGAAATCTGGGAACTTCTGGGGAAGGTCAACAAATACCCTCTGTGAGTGTGCCAGGATTCTTTGATTCTCAGGAAGCCAAGAAGGAGCTGAATGGGTGAGCATACTATTGGTGATCCTTCAAAGACCTAAGAAGACTCTCCCTTGACTTAAGCAGATGACTGGCATCCTGTTTATTTTTCCACTGATGCTTCATAAAGACTAGAGACTATTTCAATTTCTATTGCTTCTAAAATTGTTATCACTTCAGGTACCTCAACAGTCAAGGCTATAAACCCCAAAGAGCCAATGAAGAAAAACAACAGCCACTTAAGGAATCCCAGCAGCTACAGAAAGATGAGTTACCTCAGAAACACATGTGCCCAATAAAATAGAGCTCTTAGTGGTGAATGACAACTTGAATCCATAAAAGTAAGAAATTCAAGGATACACCTAAACATAAAACTTTCTAGGTTTAAAAAAAAGAAGAAAAAAGGAAAGTTTTCCCAACACAACAGATGAATTCAGATACAAATTCATATTCTGAAAGTCAAATAAATATTTAAAGCACAGAGAGAAAAGTATGAAGATGAAGAAATCATGAAGGAAAAGTTAAGAAACTTGGAGACTGGATTTAACATGACAAATGATAGGAATTCCAGAAGGAGAAAAGGGAACAGATGCAGAAGAGGCCATGATTAAATAAAATATTTCTTGTAACCACATTTGTTATAAAATTTCCCTGAGTCTGTTAGTTTAGAGTCTTTATGAAGTTCCAGGCTATATTGAAGAGAAAAGACTCATACGTAGACATCCTGGTAAAATTCCCAAACTCTTAAGGATGAAGGTAGATATAAGTTTTCTGGTGGAAAGAACAAGCTATTTAAAAAGAACAAAAATTAAATAGCATGTCCTGAAAGAAGAGGGCAGTGACCTAAGGATCTCATCTTCAACAAGATAATCACTTAGCTAAGTTGAAGGATTTGTGAGGATATGCAGAAATTTGAAGAATGTCATATTCATACTTCAAGTGAAGAATTTGTGTTTTCAAAGACCATAATAATTAAACAGATGACCTGGAGAGCAGATAATTAGGGGATGGTAGTGAGCAATGAAACTTGGAGTGTATGTGTGTCGAGTTAAAATGATACGGAAATATGTATGCTAAAATGGAAGGCTTATGCTAAGGGAGATTCTGATACTGGTTTAAAGTTCATTGGATTTAGCTCATGACCTGAGCTAAATATTGTAGTTTGTTGGGGAGGTGGGAGCCAGGAAGTAGGAGGCATTATCACTTTTAAATAATGATAGAAATGGATCTGATGTGAGTATAGGAACATGAGGTAATCATTAATGGAATGGAGAAATATAGTTAATATGAGGATAAAAAGGTATAAATCAGTAAAATTAATAATGTATCACAAAAAAAAACTATTGTGATTTTTGTGCTTACCTCAGAAAGCTTTATGCTTTATTATCTAGAATCCTTGTCAAATTTTTAGGTCTAGGAACTCCTTTGCACTCTTAAAAATTACTTAGGACTACAAGGAGATTTTGTATGAGTCATGTCTGTTACTAAAGATTAAAATTGAGATACCTTTAAAGTAACAGTTATTAAAATATTGATAACAAACCTATTACATGTTAATATGAATAGTATTTTATGAATAAGTTTTCCAAGAATAAATTGTGAGGCTAGTGACCCTGTTTTACATTTTTAGAAATATCTTTAATGTCATGTGTGATGGAAAATAGCAGGATTCTCATGTCTGCTTCTGTTTGGTATGTTGTTTTGACTGATATATCAAGAAAATTCAGATTCACATTGGTACGTAGTTGGAAAAGGGAGAACCTCCTGGGTCCCCTGAATGGGTCTTAGGAACCTCAGGAGTCCTTGGACCATATTCAGTGAACTGATCTAGAATATTGTACTTTACATGTCATTAAACATGAAAATAGTTTTAAACCAGAGGGTAATACTATCCCATTAAAAAAAAATAACATTGTGTTTATGGAAGAATAAATCTTTGCTTTTAACATCTGTTCTGAAAACAACCACAAGTGTGAGGACTACCTGTGTTCAAAATTTGTTATATAGTAAATTCTTTTTGAAAAAGAGACATACCAAGAACCAGACTCTTAACTATGGAGGACAAACTACAAGAGCAGCAGGGGATAGGGAGAATCAGGTGATGAGGATTAAGGAGTATACATCTTGTGATGAGCATGGGGTGATGTATGGAAGTGTTGAATTGCTAGATTGTATACCTGACACTAATGTAATGCTATATGTTAATTCTACTGGAATTATAATAAACATTTTTTAAAAAAACAGTGATTGTCAGGCACACCTTCCCAAAGGATTTTTCTGTTGAAAGATAATGACTGTGAATTATTTCATAACATCAATTTTTTAAATATTGAAAAGTTGCACTGTAACGTCATTGGTGGTCATTAAATGTTTCTGGCTAGTATTTAGAAAATAGGTATCTAAGTTGTCCTTTGTTTTTATTTTCTTTTTTAAAGATTTTATTTATTTATTTATTTGAGAGAGAGAGAGAGAGAGCATGAGCAGGGAGAGTGGTAGAGGGAGACAGAGAAGCGGGCTTCTCACTGAACAGGGAGCCTGACAGGGGCTTGGTCCCAGGAGCCCAGGATCATGACCTGAGTTGAGGGCAGATGCTTAACCGACTGAGCCACCCAGGTGCCCCCTAAGTTGTCCTTTGTAACAAAGGAGTAGAAGTCAAAACTTATTTTAAAAAAAGTAAAAAAAGTAAATTCTTTTTTTAGTGAACTTGAATTTTGAGATTCAACCTATGAACAACAAAATCCTAGTCTTTCTAGTTCTTTTCTTTCTTATGATTAGCTCTGAGTTCCAGCTCATCATATTAGAAGAATAGTGGTAAATGCTATTGCCTTTTAAGAAGTATATATTGGTGAATTGTTTTCATTATAATTTTGCAATCGCTGAGAGGATAAGGGGTTTGCAATGTCATTAGGCTTTGTTAATTCTGTTCGTAGGTTCTCTCCAGGTTTGCTCATTAGGAATGGGGTATGCGAATACCTATGTGACCTTAGAGCCCTTAGAATAAATAATGTGGAGATGTTCAGTGCTGTGCCAGGGTGAAAGCAAATATCTCTTTATAATTATTTTTTTTATGGAAATTCTTATTTTGCTTGAAATATGCTGTTAGGACACTAGGTTTATTTATATATAAGTCCAAGATGAAGCATTTATTATGTGCCTTAGGTAAGCCCTTTGTCTTTAATTTTCTTCTATAAAGATAAAAGGCTTAGATTAAATTTCTATGGTTATCTTTTAACTCTCAACTTGTAAACTCTTTGAGTATGGCCATTGGAAACGGCAGCATTTTGTTAGAAAGTTTAATTCCATGTATACTTACTGTCAACAAAGATCGGGTAATAAAACTGTACGCGGGATGACACCATGTAGAGCTTGGTGTGAAATAGTACTTATAGTTGGCATAGCACTGTATTATTAGTAACCTTCTATGTTTTCTACAGAGTCAACTACGGGATTTTCTGTCTGGGAGACAGTATGAAGTAGCTGATGAAACTGATCTTTATGTACCAACATCACCAGTGAGTAGACACAACCAGGACAATGAAAAGGTACTGATAAATTATGAGTAAATTAAAGTAGGATATGATCCTCTTCAAATAACTATAATTTGATTGTACATTACAGTTATTTTGTTAATTTTTAAAAGTTTTTAATTTGTTTAAATAAAACTGTATTTGCAAAGAATAATACATTAGAGACTGGTAAGAGCCTAATAGTTTCTTCCTGGTTTTGGGCCAAGGTAATAGGCACTGTGTAAAAATAGTTATCACTCTTCCTTTTTTTTTTTTTTTAAAAGATTTTATTTATTTGAGAGAGAGAGAATATGAGAGAGATCACAAGCAGCATGGAGGGGTAGAGGAAAAGAAAGGCAGACTCCCTGCTGAACAAGGGGGCCCGATCCAGGGCCCAATCCCAAGACCTGGGATCATGACCTGAGCCGAAGGCAGATGCTTAACCAACTGGGCCACCCAGGTGCCCAGGTATCACTCTTAAGTCTCTGAAAAGTAGTTGGAAGGTCTAGGTTGCCAGAGTTCTTTGAATCTTTGTATTTGGTAAAGTCACTTATGGTTTTAAATGAATGAATCTTGGGAGGATATGTACAATTGAAAAATCTGTTCTGTCCCCTTTACAGTAGATAACTGATTCATCACAAATTGTAATAATAGAGTTTGTTGTGCAAACGAACCATAGAAAACGAACCACAGGTTTGGTCAAATATAATTTACCTTCAGTTAAATACTATGCTAGATACCTAATTAAATATAGTAACCCCTTACTAACCATGAGAGTTATGTTTATAGAAGTTTCTATGATAAATAAAATCATTATTGATAAGATAAAAAATAAGGATATTGAAAGAAGTAGTAAAATTACATTCAACTTATCAAAATCCATCCTCTTCATTCAATTTGATGAATTATCTTCTTCATTGTTTTAGGAACCGTTGCTAAGGCAGATTCTCCCATAAGTCCTGTGCCAAACAGATAACACTTTAAAAAAAATTTGTTTGTCACTGGCCTCAAATAAATATCTGTGCATTTACTTCCTAGACTTACTAATGTGCTTGAACATCTGCATCTAATATTTTTTCTGCTGTATTTGAAAGTTAAGTTTCTGACATCATGACACTTAATGCCTAAAGTCCTTCAGCATATCATTTCCTGAGAATAAAAGCATAATCATAATATTAACATATATAAGAAAACTTAAGTATTCTCTAATATCATTTACTATCTACCCTATTCAGATTTCTCCATTTGTCCCTCAAATGGTTTTATATTTCTTTAGACTCTTAATCTAGAAGTATTCCCCTCCATCTTTTTCTCTTATTTATCTGTTTAATTTCTCCTGGTATTATTTATCTTGTTCCTGTATTTCTGGTAAACTGGAATTTTTATTCAAAAGCTTGCTTGGGGGCACCTGGGTGGCATAGTGGTTGAGCGACTGTCTATCTTTGGCTCAGGGCATGATCCCGGGGTCCTGGGATTGAGTCCCACATTGGGCTGCCTGTGGGGAGCCGGCTTCTCCCTCTGCCTATGTCTCTGCCTCTCTCTCTGTGTCTCTCATGAATAAATAAATAAAATCTTTAAAAAAACACACACACAAAAGCTTGCATAGATTGAGGTTTAATGTTCGTAACATTGTGGTGGAGACACAAACTCAAGTTGTCCCAAATTGGCAGATATCTAGGATATAGATGTCATTTTCCCTTTGCTATGAGCAGAGATCTGTGGGGTGACAATGTATAAATATCCTGTCCCCCAGCAACCTTTCACCTACTGGTTTTACACATGTGTTCATGATCGTTTTCTGAATCAATTATTTCTTTACTGTTTGCAGAATGGTGAGTTTCTAACTTTGTCCTATCTTTATATTAATTTGCTGCCATTTCTCAGTAAAGCAGAGCTTGATAAGATAAAGCTATTTAGGGAAAGAGTTCCCAAAAATGGCAGAGTCACAACCTAATTCTCTTTCATTATCAGTTTAGCAGTTGGGATAATATTTATAAGATGGAATGCAAATTAGATTTTTTCCTATTTATCTTCTTTATTATGTGTGTATTTATTACCACGGAATGATGAATTTTTATTTATTCAGTTTTAAAATTAATTATACTTATTAATCTTTGATGCTAAAATGGAGGGATTCCCTTCAAGCTGGCTTCTGTGTCTTTTTCCTATTAGACTTCTGAGCACTTCCCTTTTTTCTGGTACAAGAGAATATTTCAAGCCCATTTTTTTAAAAATATTTTATTTATTTATTCATGAGAGGCACAGAGAGAGAGAGAGAGAGAGAGAGGCAGAGACACAGGCAGAGGGAGAAGCAGGCTCCATGCAGGGAGCCCGACGTGGGACTTGATCCCGGGTCTCCAGGATCACGCCCTGGTCAAGCCCATCTTTGAATGTTTTCTGCCCAGATATGATTCTTTTAGTGATTTTAACTATTTTCTCTTGCTTGAAATTAATTTTTCATTTACATTGTTTCCTTCCTCTTTTCCTCCTTTCCTCCTCCTACTGATAAAATGTTCACCAAATGCCTGGTCTTTCCTCATTGGTACTTGAGTACATTAATTTACCCCCAGAGTAGATCACTTGCAAATCTCCTCTGTGATTTATCTTATAGGATCTACAAGGAGGAAATAATAACTGTTATTGTGCCTTTTAATTAAGAGAAATAAACTGATTTGTACATATATAAAATACCTAAGCATTTATAACTTTGGCTTACAGGTATAAAAGGTTGAAGGGACATCCATGAGAAAAGAGTATAGCATATAGAAACTAATGCATCTGCACTGCAGGCATATAGTTTTCTCATTTAAAAAAAAAAAAAAACAGTGATAGTTTCATTGTGTGAATCCTCCACTTTTCTCTTGCCTTCCTAGGTTGTTTTCTGAGTATTTTGTCTACTAGTTAGCTGATAGATTAGGTTTTATGCGGACTTTTACAGTAGCAGCTATCCTCTCAACTATTTTTCTGTTACTTGCAGACTTCTAATATTTTCTTTTTGGAAAGTATTTTTGGAAGGCAATATATTTCTATTAAAATTCCAAAGTGACTTTTTGGGCTGAAGTCTTACATAGATATATTTTGATCACAAAATGTACCTTACTAATGCCACACCAGAGTCATCAAGTAGATGAATGGCATGAATTTGAGAAACGATACTTTTGTTTCCTTATTTTATTTTTCCTAAGGTTCTAAACTGCTTTAGAAATTCTGAAGTAAAGAGGGGGAAAATGGAGTAAAGGCCCAAAAAGAAAATCATCAGTTACATAAAAAATTCTATCAATATATTAGTGCTAGTCCAACTTTTTTTTTGTCATTATATGTAAGAATTTATGTGTTGACAAAGAAAGTAAAAAAATACCTGTAGAAATTGTTAATCTCAATCTAGAAAAATGGACTTTCTTCAAATTGTGATTGAATATCTGCATTTCAGTAATAATTAAGGGATAAGAAAAGAAACTTGGAATTGCCAGAAAGCTTAAATAAAATTGTTCAACTTCTAAACAAACATTGCAAATACTTTGTGGTATGGATTGAATCAGTTTATTAAATAAACAGAACATTATCTTTATTTTTGGTATCTTGGTAAAAGCTTCAATCTTGTGGATTTTTTCAATTTAGACCCTTGCTTCTGGACATCATAACTGTATTTATGTGGAGTGCTTTTCCAGAGAGCCTCTTTAAAACACACTTGCAAATACAAGAGCAGGGAAACCATAACTGCCATGTTATATGACCATAATGATAGGGATAGATTTCCAATTGCAGCCATGAGTTAAAAGAAACACTCTTGTTTCTTGGAGTGAGGACTCCAAGATGTTTTTCCCTGATGTTTGTCTAGTGTCATAGATTAAAAGGGCAGAATTGGTTAGCCCTTAAAGAGCAAGTTGTAGATGTGGAGGTTTAAGCCCCAGTTTGTACCCAGTAAGGATCAGATACATACATTTTGGTAATTCTCATTTTTGGACATCAGAAGCACAGTGAAACAGGGATTGAATGAAATTAAAAGTAGAAAGAGTAAAAAAGTTTGATTGCAGTATGAATCTCACATTTTCTCTGCTTTGATTTTTCACAAAATACGTTACTCTTGAAATGTGAAGGGATAAGATAAAGAGATTCATATGTTTCAGACTGTTGCACTGTGAGGTTAAAATGGAAACTTTTGTATTAGAGATTCACATGAAGTATTATAATTTACACTGAAAGTAAAGAATGCTTGAAATATAAGCAGAAAACTATGTTATGACTTAAGTTATAAAATTTTAGGATGGATCCTAAAGATTTTAATTTAGTTGTACCTTGGAGCAATTTTCTTTTTAAGGCAATGTAATATAAATATGTGAGTGCTTAACTTGATCCCAAGTACTTTTTTATAAATGGTTTTCATTTTGAAATATCTAAAATGGCCAAATACGTGTATTAAGTTTTTTTCATTTATCATTGAACACAAACTAATTGAGAACCTAATAACAAAAATGGATTGATTACCTACTACAGTGTCAGTCATTCTTTTAGGCTGTAACAATACATTAGTTGCTCTCCTGGAACTCATGAAGTAGTAGAAAGATTAAGAAAATACACAGCATTGGAAAGATCTATGCAGGGAATTATAATTGATCTGTATCGAGATGACAGGATTATAAGAAAGGGAGTACATGAATTGCTATTCTATACTGAGATATCATGGGGCCTCTCTGCAAAGATAACATTTGTCCTATATGTTTAATATTCAAGAAAAAAATTTTTTCATAGGGCTAAAAGTAAAGCTTTTTTTGAAAAAAATCAATTTTGCCTAAATTTTGAGTCCATATTTAAGGTAACCTTTTCCTGTCCAGTAAAGTTTTTTTAAATTGACCCTGATTGCCTCTCATGTTTCAAGACTTGTTTTTCATAAGAAATTTAAATAACTGAAAAGCATGTTACCTTTAAAAGTGCTTTTAATGCATGTGTGAACCTGAGACGTCCTTAATAATTGTTTCAGAGACTTCCTAATAATTTGTAATTTCTTTTGATTTGTAATTTTTTTGCTACCTTTTAAAGCTCTCTTTTATGCTTCCTAATTTAAAATTGATTAAACAGAATATGAAAAAAATTTAGGAAAATATTTTCTTAGTTTACAGATGATAAATTATGGAGTCTTTAGCTAAGTTGTCAGTCACTGAAGGACTTAATGAATTTCATGTTTTGAGAAGGAATTGAGTATAGAATTTGTGGAGTCCATCTTTCTAAGGGAATAGGCAAGGAGAGGATTTCAGGTAAATATGTGGGAGCGACATTTAAGAATTAGATACAAACAAGATTCCAGAACAAGAAGATGGAGTGGAAGGAGTTGAGAAGGTGATGAGAATTCCATAAAAATAATTTAATTTTGATGAAATCCAACTTGTCAGTTTTTTCCTATTGTCAATTGTGCTTTTGGTGTGATGTGTAATAATTCTACCTAATTCCAAGTCATAAAGATTTTTTCCTTAGGTTTTCTTCTTAAGTTTTACAGTTTTATACTGTACATTTATACCTATCATCTGCTTTGAGTTAATGTTTATAAAAAGTGTGAGGTTGGGGTATCTGGTTGGCTCAGTTAGTTAAGCATCTGACTTTGGCTCTGGTCATGATACCAGGGTCCTGTGGTGGAGCCCTACATTGAGCTCCTTGCTTAGCGGGGAACCTGCTTCTCTCCCTCCCTCTGTTCCTCCCCCTGCTTTTGCGCTCTCTCTCTTTCTCTCTCTCTCAACCCCCCTCAAATAAATAAGTAAAATCTTAAAAAAAAATGTGAGATTTAGGTGTGTTTCATTTGTTTTGCATATGGCTGACCAATTGCTCCCACACAACTATTGAGAAGTTGTCCTTCCTCTGTTGTTTCTTTTGCACCTATGTCAAAAATCAAATGGCCATATCTGTGTTAGGTCTTTGTGAACTTTGTTTCATTGATTTGAATGTCCCTTCATAAATACTATATTATCATGATTATTGTAATTTAAGATAATTTTTCAACATATTTAATATGTTTGCTCCAATGTCTTCTGGCTTACTTTTTGATGGTCTGTTAACCTTATCATTGTTCCCATTATATAATCTGTCATTTTGTTCTGGTTCTGGTTCTTTTGTTGTCAAGATTTTTTCTCATCTTTGGCTGTCAGAGTTTAATTATACCACAGGAATGATATTCTTTGTATTTTTCCTACTTGAATAGCTTCTTAGATCTATAAATTAATGTTTTCTACCAAATTTGGGTTGCTTTTGGCCATAATTTAATGAAATATTTTTTTCTGCTTCTGCAGGGATTCTAAGTACATGCCCCACAGAGCTCTATGGCTTTATTTTATTTTTTTTCTTCTTTTGTTTTTCTGCTTTGGTGATTTATATTTATATATTTGTAAGGTCACTGATAGTTTTCTTCCACCTTCTCCAAGTTGTTGTTGAGCTCACCTAGCAAATTTTGTTTTGGTCATTGTACTTTTCATTTTTAGAATTTACTTTCTTTATAGTGTTCACTTTGCTGTTGTCATTTCCACTGTTAATTCATTGATAATATTTTCTTAATTCATTGAACGTATTTTGTTTGGGTTCTTTGAATATATTTGTACCAGCCACCTCAGTGTTTTGCTGCTAAATCTAACATCTAGGTCCATTTGGTGTTAATTTTTATTGACTGCTTTTTATCCTAAGAAAGGGTCACACTTTCCTTTTATTAAATTGTCCAGTAATTTTTAGATGAAAACTAAACATTAGAGATAATATTTTATAGTGATTCTGGGTTTTGTCATGTTCTTCTGAGGACAACTGAGTTTTTATTCTAGTAGGTAGTTTTCTTGCCGGGATTTCAACTTCATATTTTGTCGCCTTGGTAGGTAGCTTTTTGGATATCTATTCTTACAGTTTCTCTTTGCTGTTTTTTGTTTGTTTTGTTTTTTGGGTTTTTTTTAGGTTAGCTTTTGTAAATCTTTCTTTTGCCTGCCAAATATGACAGTCAGCCAAGGATTTGGCAAAGTATGGAGCTCATTGTTTCCGTGGATTCCTTTTTTCTAGGGATTTTCCTGAATTTTCCAGTTGTTCTGACAAGTTTTGGCTCTGTACACCTAAAACTTCAAGCCTGTCCAGCTTTAGCTTTCTGAAACTTCAGCTACACGCAGTTGTGGAATGCACTCAATTTAGCAAACGTTCCAACTCATAGTTCTGGTTCCTCATGGCTAAATCTTTCTTAAATATATTTCTTTTTGGTTTTTGCCTGTATTTTTGATGGGCCCTCAAGAGTCTCCTCCATGCTTGTGCAGTTTCACTGTTAGCTAGGGATTTGGGCTCTTTATACTCTCAATTATTTCCAAGATTTTTCCCTTTAAATTTCTAGCTGCTTTCCCAGGCCTGGATTCGGAGGGCACCTTTATAGTAACTTTTATCTGCACAGCCATAATCATGAAAATTGGGCCAGTAAACAACAAACTATTCATTACCACACTACCTTCCTTGCCTTTTTTTTAAAAAGTAGGTTCCATGCTCAGTTTGGAGTCCAAAGTGAGACTTGAACTCATGACCCTGAGATTAAGACCTGAACTGAGATCAAGAGTTGGATACTCAACTGACTGAGCCACCCATGTACCCTTGATTTATTCCCTTCTTATTGCAGTTCTGTTAAAGTTAGATATTCCTCCAGTTTCTGTTTACCTTCTAGATACTTTCCAGTATCTTTAAATAATATTTAAAATTTCTTACTTACTCTTTTATGTTTATTATCTGTGAGGTTTATGCGATCACTCACTTCTCCACTATTACAGGAAGTTTAGGGCCTTTTTTATTTGATATTTTATTTATTCATGAGAGACACAGAGAGAGAGGCAGAGACATAGACAGAAGGTGAAGCATGCTCCCTGCAGGGAGCCTGATATGGGACTCCATCCCCAGACTCTGGGATCACGACCTGAGCTGAGGGCAGACGGTCAACTGCTGAGCCACCAAGGCGTCCCTTAGGGCCTTGAATAACCACAAATTTGTTATTCTTAATGCTTCTTGTTGCAGTTTTTTTAAAATTAAATTCTTCTCTAGCGTGGGTCTACTTTTTGTGTGCTTTCCCGGGTCTTTATGTTTTCTGTTTTTAAAATTTTACCTAAAAAAATAAAAAAATTAAAAATGAAATAAAATAAAATTTTACCTAATAATTCATAGTTACCTGTGGGAGTTACCAGGTACTTTCCCAGTACTAGAAGTTGCAAGGCCTAAAATAGGTGTAAGTAGATAATTTTTTTTTTTTTTAGATTTTATTTATTCAGGAGAGACACAGGGAGAAAGAGAGGCAGAGACATAAGCAGAGAGAGAAGCAGGCTCAATGCAGGAGGCCCGATGTGGGACTTGATCCCAGGACCCCAGGATCATGCCCTAAGGAGAAGGCAGATGCTCAACTGCTGAGCCTCCAAGTCGTCCCTGTAAGTAGATAATTTTAAGAACAAGATCATTGAATGCCCTGGTTTTTAAACTGCTTGACTTGACTATAAAAGACAAGTACAGTATATTTGAAAGAACTGATGCCTAGGATGCCTGGGTGGCTCAGTGGTTGAGCATCTGCCTTTGGCTCAGGGTGTGATCCCGGGATCCTGGGATTGAGTCCTACATGGAGATCCCTGCAGGGAGTCTGCTTCTCCCTCTGCCTGTGTCTCTGCCTCTCTCTGTGTGTCTCTCGTGAAAAAATAAATAAAATATTTTTTTTTTAAAAAGAAGAAACCACGGATGCCCATATTAAATTCTCACAAATATTATTTATCTTGTACTTGAACAGTCTGTAACTCTGTTTTAGTAGTTAATGTCAACATCAACTACTTGTTATTATTTTCTTAACATTTGCTTGAATCTCTTCATTGTAATACGTACTTGGTTATTTGGTATTGTCAAAGTCAGTATCTAATAATTCTCCCCAAATTAAAAAATTTAACTATTTAACTTCAGCCCTTATATCTAGCCCTGTATAGGTACAGGACCAAATAATGCCAATTGGCTCGTTCCCTAAGCTTTAGGGGGCTTCATTATTCCTTGTTATTTAGTGACAAATATCTGCAAGGCAATGAGATCCAGCCTCATCAGAAATGCAGACCTTGGACTTTATCCTTTATAACATTTTCTAAGAGGTGTTTTTCAACAATTATGATAGTTATTTGCTCATTGATACTTAGCACACTGGTTTCATGAGCAAGGATATATTAATTGTCCAACTCAAACTTTTGTTATATGGCAGTTTTCTTTTCCCAAAGAATTGAGTGAGATATTGTTATTGAATGGTCATACTATTTTTACTGCATAGAAAAAAGATTATTGACTTAAAATAACTTCAATAGAGAAAATAATATTTTGTTGTACAGGTGCAGTTATTAGCAAGAAAAATTATCTACTCATATTTAAATTTGCTGGTGAATTTGAAGAATGACTTGGCTCTGGCTCATATTCTCAATATTCCTGATAGAGGACTTGGAAGAGAAGCCTTCACTGATTTGAAACATGCTGCTCAAGAGAAAAAGATGCCTATCTTTTTGGTATGGACATGTTAAATTTTCAGGATGTTTTAAATTAAAGATTCTTATGACAGTAGATACAAGTACCTTCATATAGAATTCTTTTTTAAAAAATAATAAATTTATTTTTTATTGCTGTTCAATTTACCAACATACAGAATAACACCCAACGCTCATCCCGTCAAGTGCCCCCCTCAGTGCCCGTCACCCAGTCACCCCCATCCCCCACACTCCTCCCCTTCCACCACCCCTAGTTCATTTCCCAGAGTTAGGAGTCTTCCATGTTCTGTCTCCCTTTCTGATATTTCCTACCCATTTCTTCTCCCTTCCCCTTTATTCCCTTTCACTATTATTTATATTCCCCAAATGAATGAGAACATATAATGTTTGTCCTTCTCCGATTGACTTATTTCACTCAGCATAATACCCTCCAGTTCCATCCACGTCGAAGCAAATGGTGGGTATTTGTCGTTTCTAATGGCTGAGGAATATTCCATTGTATACATAAACCACAGCTTCTTTATTCATTCATCTTTCGATGGACACCGAGACTCCTTCCACAGTTTGGCTCTGGTGGACATTGCTGCTAGAAACATCGGGGTGCAGGTATCCCGGCGTTTCATTGCATCTGTATCTTTGGGGTAAATCCCCAGCAGTGCAGTTGCTGGGTCGTAGGGCAGATCTATTTTTAACTCTTTGAGGAACCTCCACACAGTTTTCCAGAGTGGCTGCACCATTTCACATTCCCACCAACAGAGCTAAAATAGAAATTTTAGATTAAATAGAAATAGGAGGATTCCCTTTTCTCCGCATCCTCTCCAACATTTGTGGTTTCCTGCCTTGGTAATTTTCCCCATTCTCACTGGTGTGAGGTGGTATCTCACTGTGGTTTTGATTTGTATTTCCGTGATGGCAAGTGATGCAGAGCATTTTCTCATGTGCATGTTGGCCATGTCTATGTCTTCCTCTGTGAGATTTCTGTTCATGTCTTTTGCCCATTTCATGATTGGATTGTTTGTTTCTTTGGTGTTGAGTTTAATAAGTTCTTTATAGATCTTGGAAACTAGCCCTTTATCTGATAGGTCATTTGCAAATATCTCCTCCCATTCTGTAGGTTGTCTTTTAGTTTTGTTGACTATATATTCTTTGCTGTGCAAAAGCTTCTTATCTTGATGAAGTCCCAATAGTTCATTTTTGCTTTTGTTTCTTTTGCCTTCGTGGATGTAACTTGCAAGAAGTTACTGTGGCCGAGTTCAAAAACGGTGTTGCCTGTGTTCTCCTCTAGGATTTGGATGGAATCTTTTCTCACATTTAGATCTTTTATCCATTTTGAGTTTATCTTTGTGTATGGTGCCAGAGTGGTCTAGAATTCTTTTAACTATGATAAAACAACTTTTAGATTGTGAATAGCTGTTCTTCCTTTGTATTTGAAAATCTATGGTATTTTTATTTATTACCATATTATTCAATTTATCAGGTGAGAATTTCTCTGAAGTAGTATTTTCCTACATGTGTTCTACAGAGTTGTATCTCTGTTAAATTCTCCTTTAATAAATATTTCCAAAGACAAAAGTCCCTGTTAAATGCTCCTTGAATAAATGTTTCCAAGGGCAAACAGTTTGGAAAGAGTGTCTACCTTTATTGGATATATGTAATGCATGTTTGTGTATCAAAAGCTCTGATACCTGCTTAAATTAACCTTGTTACTTAATCTGTTGTTTCCTGAGTTATTTAACCATGGAACTTTCTTCTAAATTACTGAAATTTTATGGAATTTGTTTTAAGATACACTTTAGAACATATCATCTTTTTTTTTTTAATTTTTTTATTATTTATTTATGATAGTCACACAGAGAGAGAGAGAGAGGCAGAGACACAGGCAGAGGGAGAAGCAGGCTCCATGTACCGGGAGCCTGATGTGGGATTCGATCCCGGGTCTCCAGGATCGCGCCCTGGGCCAAAGGCACGCGCCGAACCGCTGCGCCACCCAGGGATCCCAGAACATATCATCTTTAATGGAAGATGCTCTTAAGTGTAGCCACCATATATGTATTGTTAATTTTGTAAAGGCAAGGCCTTTTGAACTACACATGATCAAATAATCCTAAAATGTGAAAGTTAGATAGGGTTTTGTGATTATTTAGTCTAAATATTTAGTTCATAAATAAAGAAGATAAAGCTTGGAAGAGTTGTATTAATTGCCCAACCTTGAATAAATAAACACAGTTGACACTGAAAAACCCCTTTGTTTCATATAAAAATACCAAAAATTTCAATCTATAAAAGAATATATTCATACACTAGTATTTTATAATGAAAGAATATATTCATACACTAATATTTTATAATTACTGGCATACTCTTATGAATATATTCTTATGCTTTTAGCTTGTCACCTAACTTGGCTCCTCAGATTCTACTTGCATTACCATCACCCTTGCTGGCATGAATGTTGCATGGCCTCTGTTTCTTTATTATTTGCTTCCAAATCAAAGTGACATGAATCATAAAAAGTGCTTACTTTACCTGCATCTCTAGAAATAATATAAATGTACCCAGCTTCATAAAGTTTTATTTTTAACTTACTAAATCATTAAACATAACTAAATCATTTATTTTAATTCATAGGTGGCCACATCATTTATTAGAACACTACAGCTTGGAGGGAAGGGATATGCACCATCACCATCTGATCCTTTAAGGGCACATGTAAAAGGACTGTCTAATTTCATTAACTTCATTGACAAATTAGATGAGATTCTTGGAGAAATACCAAATCCAAGGTAATGACTTTTCATAAATTACAAATGTTTGGTATAAGTATGTCTTGAAAACTTTACTGAATCAGATGTAGACTTGAATATATGAGCTATTGAAATGACCAAGCATCAACAGTAGGGAAAAGATGAGTAAATTATAATCTCATGACCTTCCCCACTAAATTTCTGCCTATCTTTGATTCTAAATTTTTGCCAAAGTCAAGTGGCATGTACTGTTTGTCTTTTTCTGGAAGAAAGATTTTTGAGGACTGGACATGACTGAATAGATAATTTCCTTAAAATTTCTATTTTAGCACTAAAGGAAGCCTATACCAAGAATGACTAAGGGAATTGACAAAGATGATGAAATCTTTATTCTATTTCTTGTTACTTTTCCCCCCTTTTCCTGGGTGTAAATCTTTGATTCATCTGGAATTTGTTTTTATATGATACTGAAAGTAAGAGATTCCTTATCAGATAGAGTCCCATTTATAATATATGCATATTGGATGATTAGTAATTTTAGTATTAATTTTTGAGGGGGGCAGAAGTGGGTTGTATATTTCAGCAATACGGTAAATCACTGTCACTTTGGTTGGTATGCTTTGACAAGTACTAATAAAAACAGCTAGTACTTACTGAACACTTTTTAGGTGTCAGGCTCTTTATGGGGATTATCAGTTGATCATTACAATAACCTTACAGTATAGATACTATATAAGTACCCAGTTTAGAGAGAAAGAAACTGAAACACAGGGACTAAGTAATGTACCTCAGTCACATAATGTTATTAAGTAGCAGAGCTGATATCTGAACTCAGTTCTGATCTTGGAACCCATTCTCTTAATCACTGCATCTTATTTCATGAAACTTCTTTTCATTTTAAGATCCTAAGAATTTGTTTTCTGGATTTTTTTCTCAGTTGCATCCTTCTGTCTTTATGGATATCCATTATAACAAAGTAAATTTGGAAGAAAGTTTTGAATATGTTTTTTAGGCAGTATCAGTGTCATCTTCTGAACTTTCAAGTAAGGTATTCGCTGGCTAATTCTTCTGAGAATGTGCCAATAACTTTAAAAAATATACTTTTAGAAAATATACTTTTAGCAAAGCAAATATAAGTATATTTTGTTAAAGTCAAATAATGAAAAAGTCCTTCACAGATTGACTTTAAATTTTTTTGTATTTGTTTTCATTTAGATGAAAATTTTATGCATCTATTTGTTGATTTGTTTTTTCCCATTCGAGACCTTATTAACTTCTACCCTGGAAGATGGTAATTTGCCACTTACACCTTCCTGGCACCCCCTTGTCTGCCTCCTGTTGCACACACACAACTTCTCTTCTTTCATCTTTCTAATATAGTTATACCACAATTTCAGATTAAAATATACATCAGAATTTATATTATTACGCATCTTGTAAATACTGCCTATACCTAAGCTTTGTGATATGCTGTCACTATACTTCCTTTCTTGTACAAATTTTTGTGTTTCTTTCCTAGAGTTAATAATCATCTACTTTTTTCTTTTGCTTTAGTTCCTATAGATTTATCATTGATTCTTTATTGAGTTTTTCAACAAAACTATTCATATTCTTATAGTTAGATTATGGATCAGTTCTGGCTTTTGCCCTTCAGGACATTCCTTCTGGAGAGTCCTCTATATTCCTCATTCAGTGTAGACTTTTGCTTGGTAAGCCTGTTCCACAGTGGTAACCAGGAAGCTTCATTACTTTGTGAATTTCTTTGGCTCTGCCTTGTTTTTTGGATCTCAACTATATTTTTAATTGGTAAATCTCTTATTTTTTTAAAATAAAAAACAAAAGACAAAAAAAGAGAAGGCCATATGAGTAAAATATTTTATTTAAATTCGATTTGCCAACACAAACCATAATACCCAGTGCTCATCTCATCATCTCACATGGCTTTCTGAGAAAAAATAGGAAGCCAGTATCTTTATCATTTTCTCACATTCGATTGTTTATGATCTTGTATCATTTCATGTCTAAGATTATTATATTTATTTTTTAAGATTATCTGCTTCCTTGGATGGTCTTTGTTTTATCTAAGTTGAATGTTTTCATTTGTTTTGCCCTCTTTCATGTTAGAGGTATTTCTAAAATGTGTGGTGATTCTGAACAGTCCTTTCATCATATTTAAGAATGAGACAATGGAAAGCTGATTAGTAGGTCTGTACAATGGATTTCATTATAGTATGGTAGTCATTTGGCTCTTTTGTTTGGGATTCTCCAAATGTTGGTAACTACAGATCTTTGCTTTGGGAATTACCCCAGAATGTCCAGAATGACATCCTTCAGTCTCTTTCGAAAAGCTGTTAGCCTAGCTAGTAGCATTCTGGAATTTGAGGTCAGGTGGGGGGTTGATGCTGAGTCTCTCTCAGTTCAGAATGTAGACTTTTACTCAGTCACTGTGTCTTCAGTCCCTGTTGCCTTGAGGTCCAGAGCTGATCTGATTTAGTTTCTCTAGAGTAATCTTGCTTTTTATGCTGAGGGGAGAGAATTGCACTGGCCTGACTGCTCAGCATAGGAGAGGAGATTTAGGTGTCTGAGTGTTTCTGATGTAGACTCAACCAATAGAGTCTCTTATTTGCAACCCTATCTTTATTGTAGCCATCAGTTTTGAAATCAATTTCTGAGAATTTCTGGGGTTGCTTCTTACTGGTGTCTCTTTTAGTAGTTACTTATATTTTAGCTTTCTCTGTTCTGAGTAGTCAGCTACCACATGTCCATCTGCTTTTCATTTTTCCATGCTTTCATTATATGTCTCTGCTGTCATCCGTGATTGTCGTCTCTAACATTCTCTTTCTTTGTGGATTTAAAACACTTGCCTCTTTCTCATTGTTAGTGCAATTTTAGGAGGGAGCAGATAAAAATGCTTATATTCAATCCAATATAGTTTTTTATAATTACATTTCCTTTGGAGGAATTTCTGGTAGGGATAAATTATCTACAGGATAGAAGTACATTTTAGAGGCATTTAGGATGAGAGAATAGACTTAAATTATTTAATTTATCAGTGAATTATTTTGGATATCCTGTCTTGTCAGAGTAAGAAATTACTCTATGTTCTAGGGAAGACACTGAAGAAGTAGGTATCTAAATAGTGAATATGTTCATATGGGTGTCTAAAGAGTCCACTTGAGCAATCTTTCTTTTTCTTTTTTTTTTAATAAATTTATTTTTTATTGGTGTTCAATTCTGGGTCTTTTCTGATTCCACAAAAATCTTAAAATAATTTGTTCCAACTCTCTGAAGAAAGTCCATGGTATTTTTGATAGGGATTGCATTAAACGTGTAAATTGCCCTGGGTAACATTGCCATTTTCACAATATTAATTCTTCCAATCCATGAGCATGGACTATTTTTCCATCTCTTTGTGTCTTCCTCAATTTCAGAAGTATTCTGTAGTTTTTAGGGTATAGATCCTTTACCTCTTTGGTTAGGTTTATTCCTAGGTATCTTATGTTTTTGGGTGCAATTGTAAATGGGATTGACTCCTTAATTTCTTTCTTCAGTCTCATTGTTAGTGTATAGAAATGCCACTGACTTCTGGGCATTGATTTCTAATTGTTTAATATGTATTTCTCCCCAGGCTATAAAGTCTATGCGGGTTTTATTGGTTTTCTGCACTAATATTCCCTAGTCCTAGCACAGTGTCTGGCAGAGTAGACACTCAGTATTTATTTACTTGTCTGTACTTAACTGACTCACAGTAATTCACTTTTCTACTCTATTGAAGCTGTTCTGCCAAAGATCACTTGTGATCTAGTTGGTGTAGACTTTTTTGGTCTCTTTTGAGTCTTCAAATTTGATGGTTTTCTTTCTTAGAACTCTCTTCCCTGTACTTCTGAGATTTCATTCTCTTATTTTCCACCTACTGGGACTGCATATATGCAAATTATTACTCTATATTTCAGTGGGATTCAAACCTCTTTGCTGAATTTCAAAAATATATCTTTAACTATATGTTGTGACCTCAAGGGCAACTAAAACTTAACATGTTCCAAACTAAATCTTTGTCTTTTCCTGAAAACCACTTCTCCTTCTGAAGTGCCCAGTTTGACAAAGCTGTCTTTCTGCAGCTGCCTAACCAGAAATCTGAAATATATCCTAAACTCCTTTTTCTCCTTTCTCTTTCCCTTCAGACACCAGGATCCATCAATTCTTAACATTTTTGATATTCTTCTCATCTCTATTCCTATATTATTTGTTTTTTTTTTTAATTTTTATTTATTTATGATAGTCACACAGAGAGAGAGAGAGGCAGAGACACAGGCAGAGGGAGAAGAAGGCTCCATGCACCGGGAGCCCGACGTGGGATTCGATCCCGGGTCTCCAGGATCGCGCCCTGGGCCAAAGGCAGGCGCCAAACCGCTGCGCCACCCAGGGATCCCTATTTGTTTTTTTTTAATGGAAAATCTGTTTTCAAACTTTTAACCTTTCTTGCCTGAACTTCTTCACTTCTCTCTGAGTTGTTTTTTCTGCCTCCAATTTTGAGTTACCCCATCCTGTTGTCCTTACTGCTGCCAGTGGTCGTTCTAAAACAGCAGGTGTTACTCTCGTAATTAAAATCCTTCAATGATTTCATGTTAGGTTCAGGATAAGGCTTACAAAAATCTCAATATGATATAGAAATTCTATAGGCTCTAACTCCTGCCTGTGTGTTGTTCTAGCCTCTGTCTCTCAACCTTAAAACTTAAAGATAAAAATGTGTTTAATTCTTATAACTGAGTATAATAGGATAGAGTTAGTAGGGAATCACAATAATTGTTGAATCAAAAGGAGGATGGGGAATAGACAGGGAAGAAATGAAAGAAAAACTGAGTCTCACATTTCCCTCTCTACTGCCAACTTTTCATCAGGCCATATTAGCTGTAATTTGGTTGTATTTCTACATTTTGCCAGTAGGTGCCACCATAAAATGCATACTATACTTTCCTGAAAAATCTTAAATTAAGGGTTTCTTGTTACATAAAATAGTTCTGTTGTTCAAATATTTAAAATTATGTATTTCAAGTTTATAATAGCAACTTGAATTCTATTTATTGGACTAAATATAATACATTTATAGAATGTTAAATCTAGTTGAAATTATCCAGTCCAAAATATTGTTACATTTTTTTTCTCATTTACAAATATTCTAGAAGCATTTTTGATGTATCTTATGGAGCACTTTTAATCATACTTAATTTTAATTTTTAAAAATTTATTTAAAGGTTTTATTTATTGAGAGAGATAGAGAACAAGTGGTGGGGAAGGGCAGGGAGAGAGAAAAGCAGACTCCCTGCTGAGCAGGGCTCAATCCTATGACCTAGAGATCAGGACCTGAGCCAAAGGAAGATGCTTAACCCACTGAGCCACCCAGGTACCCGCATACTTAATTTTTACAGATATGTTTTAGCAAGTAGTTATCTAACTCTTGAATATGGTAGGGGAAAGCCAACCCATATAGTAAAGATATTCAGTAATTACAGTGAAATATTACCAATCTGTTTGTATTATTGCTTATTGCTCTGTCTCAGTCACTAGGTATTAATACAAGCCTGTGGATTTAATTGTGTTTTTCTTTAATAGTTTTTTTTTTCTCCCTTTTTCTGCCCTAGGGCCCTTTTTTTGTTGTTGTTGTTTGTTTGTTTGTAAAGATCTGCAATTTACCTCTTTTTCACTTAAATTCTTCTACTAATATTTGTCCAGAGTACTCATAATATATCTTCTGGGATGCCTTCCTGAATAACTGCTTTTTCCCTTACCCACCCACTCAGACTCCCTCAGTATCTCACTTTCTCACATGATCAGTTGTGACCTCTTAAAGAGAAAATATGTTGTTCATTGTGTCCCAGTGCCTAACACAAATGTCCTGGTGTCATTTGAGTTAAAACTTCAGAGATGCCAGTCTCTAGAAGCAAGAGTCTGGATTATGCCACCATGTTGCTGTGCAGATATTTGGCTCTTAGGAGAGAATGTATAACAATGGACTGGTTGTAGCACTGGTGTTTGAGGTATTTTGCCGAGGTTAAAATGTTGAGCTTCATAATATCTGAAACACAAATTTTATAAATTTTTTCCTAATATAACTCAGGGTATTATATCATCTTTAATATTTTAGGGTATTTGTTCTTATAGAAAGAGTGAGAAAAGGAGGGAAAGGTGACTTTAACCTAATACCGTTGAAAGCATTTTTTTTTTGTTCTTGTAATTGACATTAAAACACTCTTTCATATTTTATTATCCTTTTGAATCTTTTCCAAAACTCTTCCATTAGATTACTTCCCAGAGAAAGCACATAGTGTTGTGTTTTCATTTTGGCTTCATTTCATCCAATTACTTTCTGTGCTTTTGATTGAAAATCAAGGGAAAACACTGAAAAAGAAAGTGCCTATATATATATATATATATATATATATATATATATATATATACACACACACACACACACACATATATATATATAACAGTTATATATATATATATATATATATATATATATAACAGTTCTTAGAGTTTACTCAGACTTCTGATTACACATTTATGGCAGACTAGGTCCCCTGGTTGACCCTTCCACTGAAAATTGCTAGTAATGCTGGATAGCATATTTTTAAAATACTTCTTGAATGAATTGATGATTAGGCATATGTAATGAAAATATAAGCCGAAAACTAGGGGAGGGAAGAAAGCCAGAGAGGGGAGTCTAGAAGGGAAGTGAGCTTTTATTTTGAGAGTATTTAGCAATTCGGAAGATCTATTCTTACAGCCTCTAGAGTCTGAGAGTGCAAAGACAAAGCCCAGGGACTGCCTAAGGTGAGGAGTCTATTGGAACATACCCACTCTACAGGGCTACCACTCTGTGAAATGAACTGAGAGTAAGGGCTTTAGCCTGATAAAGGGTTTCTATAAAACCCTACTTAATGGTAAAATGTTTTAGCATCCTATTTAGGATTTAGGACAAGATAAGAGTTCTTGCTCTTATCATTTCTTTTTTAGTGTACTATCAGATATTCAATTCAGTGTAGTAAGGCAAGGAAAAGAAAAAGGAGATTTAACAATTAAAAGGAAGAAATTAAAAAAAAAAAAAAGAAAGTTCTATTTGATGATAATAGGATTGTAGATGTAGAAAACTCCAGGAACCTAGAGACAAATTATTAATATTAATAATAGTGTTTAACAGTGTTGCTGGACACAAGGTCAATAAACAAGCCATTGTATTCCTATGCTGTCACCAAATATAAAACTTTAAAAAAGAAAAAAGAGCTTCAAGAATATAAAATACATTTAAAAAATCTAATAAAGTCATACTAATCCTTCCCCTTCAACTAGTTCAGGTTGAAATTCTCTGATTGCCTTTTTCTACCCAGGGCTTTGTGTCCTGATCAAAGTGCTACCAGAGATTTTTGTCTTCAGGAAAACCCATTTATTCTGCTTGCCTCCCATTTAACAGCTCCCAACTTTCCACTCTAGCTCTTGTTTTTCCCTTTTTTGGGGAGAGATTAAGTGGTACTTAGAGATTTCCCCCGTTCCTGCCAAATTCAGTAAGATATTCCCCCAGAGTATTTATTTAGTCTGCCATAGTGTAAGTGGAAAGTCCATAAGTACTTTTGTATCAAAAATAATAATAATAGTAAAAAATATATATCTTATGTCTTACTATTAAACATTTTTGATTGTTGTGTGTGATAATGGTCATTTACTCAACAAACGTATCATTTCTTCTGTGTGCCAAATATAAACTGGTAGTATAAAGATTAGTAAATATTGTTCCTTTCTCAGGGAGCTCTTTTCTTTTCTCTTTTCTTTTCTTCCTTTATTTTTAAATGAAATGTTTCCCAAGCTTATGTAGTTGTCAGAATCACCTGTAGTACTTTTAAAACAATGCAACTGTTATGTATCCTTCTCAGCAGTTTGTGATTCAACAGGGTATGAGCTGGAGTTGATATTTTAAACAAATGCTGAATATGATTCTGATAATCAGGCAAATGTGGGAGACACTAGTCTAATCGAACATTAAGTGTCTCTGCAGTTTTCTTCTCTATCTTGCCTTCTCTATTTGGAACAGCTATTTGAATGTAAACAATCATATTTCCAGTATTTGTTATGAAACCTGGCTTCTTCCCCAAAACATCAAACCTGGTAATTAGGCAGTCTGGATAAAAACTTTAATTCATAATTTCCTTTATGCTGCCATGAAAGTCACAGAAAAGTTAAATAACATACCCAAGGTAAAAGGCAGAGGTGGGAAGCAGGAGGTGGGAGATGGGATCTGTTATTCTGTGCTCTGGCAGCTGCCTTTATAGCCAGGACATACCACCTTCTTCAGCACCATGCCGCCTTCCCAGGGATACCTTTAGGGAGAGAGATCTCCTGACTTTTAAAAAAAAAAAAAAAAAAAAAAAAGGCCTCTCCTAGTGTTGGGCACCTCTAATTTCTTCCTTGCAATAGATCAAACTCCTTCTTCCTATATATTTCTTACAATTTTTTAGGTCAGCCTTCTAGAGCAGGAACTGCAACCTAAATTCATTTCAGGTTCAGGCTTAGTATAAAGAAATAATTGATTTCAGGTTTTTAAAAACACTTGTCTATTGAACATAGTTGGTCCAGTCATTGGTTTGCTTTAGATCAATATTAAATAGCCTTAACTTCCCCCTTGCACACAATAACAATTCTCTTATCAGAATGCAATGTCCTGTTTCGGGTCAGTCCTCACCACCTCCTTCCTAGCCCAGAACACTCTTGTGTTCTTGGACAAGCTGTTTAACCTTTTTGAGACTCAATTTTCTCATCTGTTATTTGAGAATAATAATACTTACTGAATTGATTTTAAGATTAAAGTAATGTAGGATTCTAGGTATTCACTGAGAGATAGTGTTTCTGTTACCTTGTATCTAAACGTACATATTTTAATTATATTATGTGTGTATGGCTGCACTGCACCTGAAACTGTTATTATATATAACTAAAATATTTCCCTTCAGCTTTCAAATCAGGGAAGAAGTAACTTTGTTGAAATGGCTTGCTTTAAGAAAAACCTTAATTTTCTTGCTCATGGTTCTCATTCTTTTCTTAAATGTGTTAGTTTGATTTATGAGATCAAAGTCATATTTTTTGAAAAGTGTTGATTAACTTTGAGAAGTTTACTTTCAAGCTCATACGCATAGTGTCATTTCTAATACTATTATAAAGGTGATCTTATTTCTGTCTTCAGCATTGCAGGGGGTCGGATACTTTCAGTGATAAAGATGCAGCTGATTAAAGGCCAGAACAGCAGGGATCCTTTTTGTAAAGCAGTAGAGGAAGTTGCTCAAGATTTGGATTTAAGGATTAAAAATATTATCAATTCTCAACAAGGAGATGTAGCTGTTAGTACTACTGACATCAGTCCTGCCCGGGTAATGAACTTTTTATTTTTCATTATCCTTCTATACAAAACATTGTCACTTCTACTTATTATGGAAATGGTTTACTATTGCTACTTAAGCCAGAAGAATGTTTTTCCTGTGTTATGAGATATTGGAAATTTATGTTTCTCAATAGGATTATCAACTTGAGTAAATCATAACATCTTTGGGCCAAAGTCTATTTGTTAAAGTGGAGTATTGGATAATCTTCAGTATCCCTTGTAGCACTAGAAGTTTATAATTCTTAGTGGATGTTAAAGTGTTTTACAGTGTTTTTCAGTAATTATTCTTATGGAACCATTATTTTGCCGTCTATTCAAATATAAAATAAGAGCTGGGTTTCTCTGGTTCTGATCCCTGTATTAGGTACTGTGTAGAACAGCAATAGAAATGGTTTCTATTCAGTTTATTTTTCTTAAGTATAATTATTTCATCCTTATGATCTGTTGGTTTCTATCTCTATTACCAGCCTCCTGCAAACATGAGGAATTTTTCCTATGCTTAGTAATCTTTTAACTATATAGTCCCAGAATGTTTACCTCTTTCTTGTTTTTTTCTTTTTTTTTTAACATAGGTACTCAATCATTGTACAGTGTTAGTATTATAGGAGAAATTGGCTACCATCTTTCAGCTGTAGAAAAGAATTTGGGAGTATGTGTGATAATCCATTTGTTGCAGTTTAATTACTCAAGCAACAAAAGCCCCCTTCCATATGTGTGATTGTGATAATCTGTGTATGAAGAAAGACTTTTGCTTATGTTTTATTATTCATCTATTTATCCACAGTCTTTGGGAACCATTTTTAATTGTTTTTCTGTAACAATGTATGTTTTCGGATGTATTTGAAGATGGGACCTGGGGGAGATTCTGTGTTGTTGCCCCATGTGTTTTATGTTTGTTAACACCGTGACTAGCACTTTGTCATGCAGTTGTTGGTTACTTACTTATTTTATCAAGGAGACTATGGATTCCTTGAAGTGGAGGTGTTTACCTCTGTAGCCTAAACTTCAAACACTGTGCTTAGGACTTGGTATGTGTTTATCAGTGGATTACTGAATGAATGAATGTCAACTCATTTTTTTTTTAATTTTTGCATTTGAATAGATCTTTACAGCCATCTATTTGGTTTGGTATTCAGATCAACAGAACCCCATCTCTCTTTGGCATAAGAAAGAGAAAATACACAGGGAGGCTAAATCCTGAGGCTAAAGTCACCAAGCTAGCTAGTTACTAAATTTTCTGACTTAAAGCCAGATGTTATTTTGACCAGAACCAATATCTTTCTGTGATGCTATTATGCTATTATTTTCTATATTTTCTATATTCTTTTATGCTTTGGGAAGGTGATAAGATTGATTTTAGTATGACTTGAGGGGGAAATATCACGTGCCTTAAAGCCATTTCCCATGGTTGATTTTTTTTTTTTTTTAATAACATAAACAGTAGGAGACCAGTGGCACAAGAAATGAAAAAGAATGGCTGATCACCAACTCTGGTGATTGTTAACTTTTTTTTTTGATTGTTAACTTGTACTTAATAGTATTTATTGTTCTAGCCAAAGTCTTATGCCATAAACCATGGGACTGCATACTGTGGCAGAGATACTGTGAAAACTTTACTAGTTCTTTTGGATGAAGAAGCAGCCAGTATGCCTACCAAAAACAAAGCAGAGCTTTTATATGATGATGAAAACACAGTTCATAATAATGGAATTTCTATTCTTACACTTTTTAGGTAAGTAATGTAGAAGTTATATGTATGTGAGTATTTAGTCTATAAAGGGAATTTTTGAAAAAACACCTCTTGGATTAAAAAGAAATATATTATGGTAAGAAACTTAGAAACTAGAGAAAAGTATGACGAGAGAAAACAAGTTAAAAGGAGATTGAACATTTGGATATGAGAAAGTTTTTATAAAAATATAGTATTTTATGAGAGTATGGCAAGTATTTTTGTTTTTATTTTTTGGTGCTTGTATTTTGCTTTGGAAATATTTATTTCCTTTGCTGTGTATATCAAGAACTTTGGTAACTGCTTTCACTCATATTATCTCAGCCCTTGTACAACATCTTTCAGTGATATCCCCACTTCATAAGTAAAAAAAATTAGATACTTGAGAGACAGAGATTAAGTAATTTGCCTAAGACGGTACAGTTAGCAAGTAGCAAAAGTGTCTTACCCCAAAACCTAAGGTCTGTCCTCCAAAGATTGTACTGCTGTGCACGAGAACAGGAAATGGGGAATATAAAAAATAATGAAAGGGATTAAAGGGGAAAGGAGAGAAAAATCAGTGGGAAATATCAGTGAGAGTGACAGAGCATGAGAGACTCCTAACTCTGGGAAATGAACAAGGGGTGGTGGAAGGGGAGGTGGGTGGGGGTTTGGGGTGACTGGGTGATGGGCACTGAGGGGGGCACTTGACGGGATGAGCACTGGGTGTTATAGTATATGTTGGCAAATCGAACTCCAATTAAAAAAAAAAAGAGAGAGCATGTATACCAGACTACATGGGAGTTGACATCTGTCGGTTCGTCATCGTATGAAGAAAAATACTTAACTAAATTAATGTATTGATATTCTGGACAAGACATTGATACGCTCCAGTTTTAACAACAACTAGGTCAAACACTGAGTAGGTTGGTAGTGTTTTCCATTAATGAACGTTCATTTGTAGAAAAATGTAAAGTTTTAGAACGATTTTAAATTGTATTTAGTACCTTGTGGAGAAACTTTACAAAATCATCCTACTTGTTTGCTCTCTTCTATTTTTCTTTTCTCTTTGAAGAGAAACTTTGTAATGACCTGTCATTGAGTGTTGTCCTCCAATTTATTTAAAATCTTCACCAGCTTTCAGTGATTATTATGTTATATTTCAGTGTGATATAATTTTCCCATGTTCTATCTTAAAAGTGTTCAAATATTTTCGTAACAATGAAAATTTATTCTTTCAATGATTTATGAAAAAAGCGAAAAGAAAATGAACCTTGTTTTTTTTTTCTTTTATTTCTGTTTAACAAAGTTTGCTTTTTAGATAAAAATATAAATGATTAAATTTTCTCTCAGATTCAATTCTACCCTTAGAGAAAGTTATTTTGTGTTTATAGAATTTTATTAAACAAAATCAATCCCTACATCCACTTTATTTATTTATTTATTTATTTATTTATTTATTTATTTATTTATTTATGATAGTCACAGAGAGAGAGAGAGAGGCAGAGACATAGGCAGAGGGAAAGCAGGCTCCATGCACCGGGAGCCCGATGTAGGACTCGATCCCGGATCTCCAGGATCACACCCTGAGCCAAAGGCAGGCGCCAAACCGCTGTGCCACCCAGGGATCCCCCTCCAACATCCACTTTAAAGAAGTATTTTTCTCAGCCATGTGGTCACACATATTTCAGTTGTTTACAGTTACCTTAACATTTGCAATTGTCATTGTGCAGACAAGTGCCAATTCATGGTAAGGTGAATTTTTAGTGGTCTGCATTGGAATGATAAAATTAAGGACAATGTGGTGTATGAATATAAGTCAATGTAAGGTTATAAACTAGTGTTTCTTAGAATAGACTATTCTTTATCCTTATATAACAGTCTTTTGAGTTAAAGAGGTTATGACTCTGGCTCTATTAAGCCAGAAAGGAATTTATTGAGGAATCCAGGTTTGTCTGGCTCCAAAGCTCCAGTGTTTCTTTCTCCATTGTGCCTTCTTTGTCCTATTTCTAAACTGTATTTTTCTCTTGAATTCCCCTGCTACAGCACTTGTCCTTTTTTATTTTAAATTTTAGTTGTGTGGATATCTTATTTCCTTAGGCTTCAGGAGTCTGAATTCAGGACAATGAATTAATCTACTTTCTATCCTTTATAATATCTTGCACAGTACCATATGTATATTAGAAACCCAAATATGTAGTGACTGAATCAATTAACTTAGCAAATTATCAATACTTAGAACTCTCATTAGTAGTACTAACACTTTTATACAGTGCTATAAACAATTAGATTCAGTTGTCTTTTTATTTTATAACTGCTTTTGGGTAAGAGAGGGGCAAAACCAAGTTAAAAAGCTACTTTTGTTTATATGTTTTTTGCTTTCTTTGGACATAGATCTCCCACACAAGTGAATAATTCATCAATGAAATCCCTAAGAGAACGCATCTGTCAGTCAATGCAAGAGAAAAAAATTAAGGTACGGTTTAATGTACTGTCATAAAAATGATAAAAATGGTTTTATTTGTAGAAGAAAAATAGAAAGCTGAGCTGGATATTATAAATATACATTGTACTTGGAGCCATAAGACTTAAATGGAAAATGAATTGTGGCAGTGACATATAGAAACTTTACTCTTATACAATCATGGCTGATTAGTCTTTGGCTTATTCAATCTGCTGGACCTAAATGAAGGAAAGAATTAAGTACTTGCTATTTTAAGTGTTCAATACATATTGTTCAGTAAATGAAGGCAAAAGTAAAGAAGATATGATGTTCTCACTTACATTTCTCACATTTTAAGCTGATTCTTGAAAGACTAAATAATTTCCATTTTGTTCCTGTCTGAAGACATACAGCAGAATATCATTCATTGTAGATTAAGACAAGAACATTTCACATTCTTTATTGATTAGAGCTATTCTTTATAACTTTATTTTATTTGAGCTAAGTTTTTCTGCCCTCATTCAAACATTTGTTCCTGTAAGTAGCCAATAATGTGTTTTTTTTTAAGTATTTAAAATTTTCTTGGTCTTATTTTTTTTCTTTTTCTTTTTTATTTTTGGTCTTATTTTCAAAAAGAAATTTGGTCTTAACTCATTCGGCATACATTTATTGAGCATCTGCTATGTGCTAGATATTCTTCTATGGTTAAGAATTCATTCATTTGTTCAAAATTTTCATGTAAAATTTACAATTACCTTAAATTATCAAAGTTATTCATCTTCATACAACTTTAAGAACTCTAATTTGTATGCTTTTTATATCGCATTTGGTAAGTTAGTCCCAATTCGCAGAACTTTTAGTTATCTGTTTCATACCCAAAACCCATTCAATTTATATTAATAAGTCTTATCTTTGTTTTGGTTATTTGTTGTCAGTACTTAATACCTGTGGAATATGTCAAGGAGTTTTTTTTTTTTTTCTTTAATTAATTTTTATTGGTGTTCAATTTACCAACATACAGAAAAGCACCCAGTGCTCATCCCGTCAAGTGTCCACCTCAGTGCCCGTCACCCATTCCCCTCCAACACCCGCCCTCCTCCCCCCTTCCACCACCCCTAGTTCGTTTCCCCGAGTTAGGAGTCTTTATATTCTGTCTCCCTTCCTGATATTTCCCACACATTTCTTCTCCCTTCCTTTATATTCCCTTTCACTATTATTTATATTCCCCAAATGAATGAGAACATACACTGCTTGTCCTTCTCCGATTGACTTATTTCACTCAGCATAATATCCTCCAGTTCCATCCACGTTGAAGCAAATGGGTATTTGTCGTTTCTAATTGCTGAGTAATATTCCATTGTATACATAAACCACATCTTCTTTATCCATTCATCTTTCGATGGACACCGAGGCTCCTTCCACAGTTTGGCTATTGTGGCCATTGCTGCTAGAAACATCGGGGTGCAGGTGTCCCGACGTTTCATTGCATCTGAATCTTTGGGGTAAATCCCCAACAGTGCAATTTCTGGGTCGTAGGGCAGGTCTATTTTTAACTCTTTGAGGAACCTCCACACAGTTTCCCAGAGTGGCTGCACCAGTTCACATTCCCACCAACAGTGCAAGAATGTTCCCCTTTCTCCGCATCCTCTGCAACATTTGTGGTTTCCTGTCTTGTTAATTTTCCCCATTCTCACTGGTGTGAGGTGGTATCTCATTGTGGTTTTGATTTGTATTTCCCTGATGGCAAGTGATGCAGAGCATTTGCTCATGTGCGTGTTGGCCATGTCTATGTCTTCCTCTGTGAGATTTCTGTTCATGTCTTTTGCCCATTTCATGATTGGATTGTTTGTTTCTTTGGTGTTGAGTTTAATAAGTTCTTTATAGATTTTGGGAACTAGCCCTTTATCTGATATGTCGTTTGCAAATATCTTCTCCCATTCTGTAGGTTGTCTTTTAGTTTTGTTGACTGTATCCTTTGCTGTGCAAAAGCTTCTTATCTTGATGAAGTCCCAATAGTTCATTTTTGCTTTTGTTTCTTTTGCCTTTGTGGATGTATCTTGCAAGAAGTTACTGTGGCCGAGTTCAAAAAGGGTGTTGCCTGTGTTCTCCTCTAGGATTCTGATGTAATCTTGTCTCACATTTAGATCTCTCATCCATTTTGAGTTTATCTTTGTGTATGGTGAAAGAGAGTGGTCCAGTTTCATTCTTCTGCATGTGGATGTCCAATTTTCCCAACACCATTTATTGAAGAGACTGTCTTTCTTCCAATGGATAGTCTTTCCTCCTTTATCGAATATTAGATGACCATACATTTCAGGGTCCACTTCTGGGTTCTCTATTCTGTTCCATTGATCTATGTGTCTGTTTTTGTGCCAGTACCACACTGTCTTGATGACCACAGCTTTGTAGTACAACCTGAAATCTGGCATTGTGATGCCCCCAACTATGGTTTTCTTTTATAAAATTCCCCTGGCTATTCGGGGTCTTTTCTGATTCCACACAAATCTTAAAATAATTTGTTCTAACTCTCTGAAGAAAGTCCATGGTATTTTGATAGGGATTGCATTAAACGTGTAAATTGCCCTGGGTAACATTGACATTTTCACAATATTAATTCTGCCAATCCATGAGCATGGAATATTTTTCCATCTCTTTGTGTCTTCCTCAATTTCTTTCAGAAGTGTTCTATAGTTTTTAGGGTATAGATCCTTCACCTCTTTGGTTAGGTTTATTCCTAGGTATCTTATGCTTTTGGGTGCAATTGTAAATGGGATTGACTCCTTAATTTCTCTTTCTTCAGTCTCATTGTTAGTGTATAGAAATGCCATTGATTTCTGGGCATTGATTTTGTATCCTGCCACGCTACCAAATTGCTGTATGAGTTCTAGCAATCTTGGGGTGGAGGCTTTTGGGTTTTCTATGTAGAGTATCATATCATCGGCGAAGAGGGAGAGTTTGACTTCTTCTTTGCCAATTTGAATGCCTTTAATGTCTTTTTGTTGTCTGATTGCTGAGGCGAGGACTTCCAGAACTATGTTGAACAGCAGTGGTGAGAGTGGACATCCCTGTCTTGTTCCTGATCTTAGGGGAAAGGCTCCCAGTGCTTCCCCATTGAGAATGATATTTGCTGTGGGCTTTTCGTAAATGGCTTTTAAGATGTCGAGGAAAGTTCCCTCTATCCCAACACTCTGAAGTGTTTTGATCAGGAATGGATGCTGTATTTTGTCAAATGCTTTCTCTGCATCCAATGAGAGGATCATATGGTTCTTGGTTTTTCTCTTGCTGATATGATGAATCACATTGATTGTTTTACGAGTGTTGAACCAGCCTTGTGTCCCAGGGATAAATCCTACTTGGTCATGGTGAATAATTTTCTTAATGTGTTGTTGGATCCTATTGGCTAGTATCTTGTTGAGAATTTTTGCATCCATGTTCATCAGGGATATCGGTCTGTAATTCTCCTTTTTGGTGGGGTCTTTGTCTGGTTTCGGAATTAAGGTGATGCTGGCCTCATAGAATGAATTTGGAAGTACTCCATCTCTTTCTATCTTTCCAAACAGCTTTAGTAGAATAGGTATGATTTCTTCTTTAAATGTTTGATAGAATTCCCCTGGGAAGCCATCTGGCCCTGGACTCTTGTGTCTTGGGAGGTTTTTGATGACTGCTTCAATTTCCTCCCTGGTTATTGGCCTGTTCAGGTTTTCTATTTCTTCCTGCTCCAGTTTTGGTAGTTTGTGGCTTTCCAGGAATGCATCCATTTCTTCTAGATTTCCTAATTTATTGGCATACAGCTGTTCATAATATGTTTTTAGAATCGTTTGTATTTCCTTGGTGTTGGTAGTGATCTCTCCTTTCTCATTCATGATTTTATTAATTTGAGTCTTCTCTCTCTTCTTTTTAATAAGGTTCGCTAATGGTTTATCTATCTTATTAATTCTTTCAAAGAACCAACTCCTGGTTCTGTTGATCTGTTCCACAGTTCTTTTGGTCTCGATATCATTGAGTTCTGCTCGAATTTTAATTAACTGTCTTCTTCTGCTGGGGGTGGGGTCCATTTGTTGCTTTTTCTCTAGTTCCTTTATGTGTAAGGTGAGCTTTTGAATTTGAGTTCTTTCCAGTTTTTGAATGGATGCTTGTATTGCGATGTATTTCCCCCTCAGGACTGCTTTTGCTGCGTCCCAAAGATTTTGAACGGTTGTATCTTCATTCTCATTAGTTTCCATGAATCTTCTCAATTCTTCCTTAATTTCCTGGTTGACCTTTTCATCTTTTAGCAGGATGGTCCTTAACCTCCATGTGTTTGTGGTCCTTCCAAACTTCTTGTTGTGATTAAGTTCTAATTTCAAGGCATTATAGTCTGAGAATATACAGGGGACTATCCCGATCTTTTGGTATCGGTTCAGACCCGATTTGTGACCCAGTATGTGGTCTATTCTGGAGAAAGTTCCATGTGCACTTGAGAAGAATGTGTATTCAGTTGAGTTTGGATATAAAGTTCTGTAGATATCTGTGAAATCCATCTGGTCCAGTGTATCATTTAAAGCTCTCGTTTCTTTGGATATGTTGTGCTTAGAAGACCTATCTAATATAGAAAGAGCTAGATTGAAGTCACCAAGGATAAGTGTATTATTATCAAAGTATTTCTTCAGTTTGGTTATTAATTGGTTTAAATATTTGGCAGCTCCCACATTCGGGGCATATATATTGAGGATTGTTAAGTCCTCTTGTTGGATAGATCCTTTGAGTATGAGATAGTGTCCCTCTTCATCTCTCACTATAGTCTTCAGGGTAAATTTTAATTTATCTGATATAAGGATGGCTACCCCTGCTTTCTTTTGAGGACCATTTGAATGGTAAATGGTTCTCCAACCTTTTATTTTCAGGTTGTAGGTGTCCTTCTGTCTAAAATGAGTCTCTTGTAGAGAGCAAATAGATGGGTCCTGCTTTTTTATCCAGTCTGAAACCCTGCGCCTTTTGATGGGGTCATTAAGCCCGTTCACGTTCAGAGTTACTATTGATAGATATGAGTTTAGTGTCATCATATCTATTCAGTCCTTGTTTTTGTGGATTGTTCCACTGAACTTCTTCTTAAAGGGGAATTTTAAGAGTCCCCCTTAAAATTTCTTGCAGAGCTGGTTTGGAGGTTACATATTCTTTCAGTTCCTGCCTGTCTTGGAAGCTCTTTATCTCTCCTTCCATTTTGAATGAGAGCCTTGCTGGATAGAGTATTCTTGGTTGCATGTTCTTCTCATTTAGGACCCTGAATATATCCTGCCAGCCCTTTCTGGCCTGCCAGGTCTCTGTGGAGAGGTCTGCTGTTACCCTAATATTCCTCCCCATAAAAGTCAGGGACTTTTTTTCTCTTGCTGCTTTAAGGATCTTCTCCTTATCTTTGGAATTTGCAAGTTTCACTATTAAATGTCGAGGTGTTGATCGTGTTTTGTTGATTTTAGGGGGGGGATCTCTCTATTTCCTGGATCTGAATGCCTGTTTCCCTTCCCAGATTCGGAAAGTTTTCAGCTAGGATTTGTTCAAATACATATTCTGGCCCTCTGTCCCTTTCGGCGCCCTCGGGAACCCCAATTAAACGTAGGTTTTTCTTCCTCAGGCTGTCATTTATTTCCCTTAATCTATCCTCATGGTCTTTTAATTGCCTGTCTCTTTTTTCCTCAGTTTCCCTCTTTGCCATCAACTTGTCTTCTATGTCACTCACTCGTTCTTCCACCTCGTCAAGCCTCGTCGTTAGGACTTCTAGCTTGGATTGTATCTCATTTAATTGATTTTTAATTTCTGCCTGATTGGATCTAAATTCTGCAGTCATGAAGTCTCTTGAGTCCTTTATGGTTTTTTCTAGAGCTACCAGTAGCTGTATAATAGTGCTTCTGAATTGGCTTTCTGACATTGAATTGTAATCCATATTTTGTAACTGTGGGAGAGAGGGCTGTTTCTGATTCTTTTTTTTGAGGTGAGGTTTTCCTTCTAGTCATTTTGCTCAGTGCAGAGTGGCCAAAAACAAGTTGTATTGGGAAAAGGAGAAAAAGAGAGAGGAGGAAAGAAAAGAGAAAAAGAAAAAAGAGAAAGAAGAAAAAAAAAGGGGAAAAAGAGAAGAAAAAGAGAAAGAAAAAGAAAGAAAGGAGAAAAAAAGGGTGGGGTGGGGTGGGGTGGGGGAAGCAATCCGAAATCAAGAAGAAAGAAAAAAACGCACAAAACAAAACAAAAACAAAAACAAAAAAAACAAAAAACAAAAAACAAACAAACAAAAAAAAACACAGGGGAGTATCTTCCGATTCTGTATAATTTAAGTCCCTTGACTTCCCCTGGAACTGGTCCCTGTCGCTGGTCTTCTGGGGGAGGGGCCTGCTGTGCTGATTCTCAGGTGTTAGCACTTGGGGGAGCTGCTCTGCCCCTGCCTGGTGCAGGGCTCGGTGGGGGTTGTTTACCCCGTGAGGCCCCGGGAGGAAGCCACAGTGGCCGGGGCAGCTCTGGGACCCTGGATTCAGCTCCCGCAGTAACTCCGGGGCTCTCCGTCTGCAGGGCCTGGGGGCTCCCGGGCGGGGCCGCTGATCTGCTCAGCTCGGGGCAGGAGCGTCCTCGCTGTCCTGGGCCCTCCCGGCCTCTGCCTGTCCCGGGGGGAGGCCGGATCCTGGGCTGTGTCCCAGCGCCCTTTGCTCCGGGGCCTGCGCTGTTGGATTCGCGCTCCCGGCGGTGCAGGGAGCCGCAGACCGAGTCACTCTGAGCTGCTCCCAGAGCCGCGCAGCCCCCTCCGCGCGGAGCTTCTTCCTCCGCCCGAGCCGCCGCCGCTGAGCTGTTCCCGGAGCCGCGCAGCCCCCTCCGCGGAGCCGCAGCCCGAGCCCCTCCGAGCTGCTCCGGGTCCCGCCGAGCGCTGCAGCCCTTAGGGAGCTCGGCGCATCTCCTGGGGCGCAGTTCCTCTGTTACTGTCCCAGGGAGCCCGAGGGCATCCCCGCCTTTCTGGGGATCCTGCTCCAATTCCCCGGGAGGCCTTTCCACCCGGGAAGGTCGGTGCAGCTCCTGCTCCTCCAGGACGGGGCTCTCCTGTCCTGGGGACACTCGCCCCGGCCTCAGCCCGGCTCCTCGCGGGGCCCCTCCCCCTTGGAGGCCTTTTGTTCCTTTATTTCTTTTTCCCCGTCTTCCTACCTTGATAGAAGCGCGAACTCTTCTCACTGTAGCGTTCCAGCTGGTCTCTCTTTAAATCTCAGGCCGAATTCGTAGATTTTCAGGATGATTTGAATGTTTTCTAGGTAATTTGTTGAGGACAAGTGACTTGGAGACCCTGCTCTTCCGCCATCTTGCCCCTCCCCCCGTCAAGGAGTTTTATACAATTTTTCTATGAGTAAAATTCGTCAATCCTTTGTTATATTACATAAGCACTTATAGTCAAGGCATAAGATCTTTTTGAAAAAAATCCATTCTTTCGACTTCATTAAAACCAGAAATGTAATGTACAAATTCTTTAATTTTTTTTCCCTGCTATGGATACTGACAAACTTTAATATTTTCATTTAAAGATCATTGGTATAATACCCCTTAGTTCTACCCATGTCAACGCAAATGACAATATTTCATTTTTTTGATGGCTGAGTAATACTCCATTGTATTTATACCACCTCTTCTTTATCCATTCATCGGTCAATGGACATCTGGGCTCTTCCCATAGTTTGAACTAGAGAGTTTTATGCTAAGGGAAATAAGTCATTCAGAGAAAGACAATTATCAAATGATTTCACTCATCTGTAGAATTTAAGAAACAAAACAGGGTTGTAGAAGAAGGGAGGGAAAAATAAAATGATGAAATCAGGGGAGACAAACCATAAGAGACTTAACCATAGGAAACAAACTGAGGGTTGTTGGAGGGAAGAGAGAGTTGGAAGGATGGGGGGTAACTGGGTGATGGGCATTCAGGAGGGCATGTGATATAATGAGCACTGGACTGGATATGATAGATCACTGAACTCTACCTCTGAAACTAACACTATATGTTAATTAACTGAATTTAAATAAAGAATAAAGATCAATGGGATATTTTGTTAGAATTAACTAAATCAAAATGAAAAAAATCTATTTTAAGAATAAGGTGGGGTTTTTTAATTTTATTTTTTTTTAGAAACTGGTAAGAGTCAGCTAATTTACTATAAAATGTATAGTCAAATTTAGAAAGTTTTGGGAAGTAGAGGAGAGATTATCTAATGCTGTCTCATTTATGGATGTGGAGACCAAAATCTTGAGAAAACACCTTGTCCAAGATCTCATAACTACTATGAAATGTGGGCAAAGCCATGGTTAAATACTAATGAAATTATAATTACATTGCTACCTTTACTTAATAGTGGAGCTGGCTTAGTCTATATAGCTCTGACACAAAATGGCAATAGAGAGAGGAAGGAATTGGTGTTTATGATTATATCTTACTGTACAATGTCTTTATAAAAGCAAACTGTGAAAATAATTGGTTTAGCCAGGTATACAGCAGAACCATAGCCAGCTAAAGTATTTTGTTGGAATAACAAAAAAAAATTATTAATATTTACTACTAAGTTATTATGGAAAAGTAGTTTAACAGCTTCTTGTCTTATTGTCTGGTTACTTTTGCTCTTTTGGCATATAGTTCTTTTTTAATCATGGTAAGAATACATGATTTACATTTGAAATGGTGTCTTGCAAAGAGCACTTCAAAAATAGAAAATATTAGGGTACTTAGAATTTTGATGTCATAGATGATAATTGATTGGAAGTATCCATGTCATTATTATATGGGGCAAATGAACTTTTCTTAGATTTTAGTTTATCATTTATAAATAAAAATAAACACCCCTCTTATCGTAAAATCTTACGAAACCATATTCATTTTAAGTCCTCAAGTTTTATTTCCTACTGTTGCTTATTAGGAAACTTGTCCATGGTGGTCAAATAAATTCTACTGTGATAGATAGGAACCTTTAGGGAATGGTTACATCCCAACACCCCCTCATCCCCCATTTCAAGCAGTTTATACAAGTATCCTCATATCTCTTTCTTTAAAGATTTTCCAGAAGATACTTACCTCCTTATATCTCTGTAAATTAATTGTATTCCTTTCATGGTTTAGCAGTATTTTGTGCATCAGGCACAACTGAAAAGTCCCATGTACAGGTGTTTTCCTTATTCTGAGTTTAATGTTTTTGCCCATATACATACAATAATACATAGGATCATCAGCAGCAACTGATTTAGTAATTTAAGTGAGCTGATCAGGAAAATGCTGGATTTTTAAAACAAAGTAGCTAGGACAGTGAAAATTAGGGTTTAGGTGGTTTGAAAATAGACTGGCTATAATTCTGGTACCTTTGTAAGTAGTCAGGTCAATGCTCATGGTGTTGGAAAATTCTTAAATAGATATCCAAGTTGAACTTTTAGAGTCTTAGAAAACTCTGGGTACATCTAAATTAAAATGTTAGATTGAGCTTAACTCATAGAATTTCTCTCTCCTTACAATGTTTATAAAATAGTAACTAGCAAAAGCATACATCGAAAGCAAACAATAAAGAATAATACAACTAGATACAATAACTTCAAAAATGAGGCCAAGGAAAGAATCTGAAGATTTTGGGGGGAAGAGTCACAATATGACTTAATACAGCCGCAGTCCCCAGATACTATACTAGTGAGAATTATCACTAATATATCTCAAACTGAAGGGCCAACTTCAGTTGTGTGTGTTCCTTTTTTTTTCTTCCCCCCTTATTAGAGAAATAGTAGAAGTGGCAATGAGGGGATGCCTGGGTGGCTGGCTCAGCAGTTGAGCATCTGCCTTCAGCTCAGATCGTGATCCTGGGGTCCTGAGATCCATTCCTGCATCGGGCTCCTCACAGGGAGCCTGCTTCTCCCTCTGCTTGTGTCTCTGCCTCTCTCTGTGTGTATCTCATGAATAATAATAATAATAATAAAAAAAAAAGTGGCAACTAGATAGTAATGAGTAATGTGGTTAAAATGTGGAAAATGAATGCTGGAACTTATATACTTACATAGATGAAGCCTCCAATGCCACATGATGAACTGGGGAAATTATCCAAATGACCCCCTTCCATTTGAATGAGATATAGTGGCTAAGTAGACAGAGTAAACCTTCTTACAGTACATATAATGCATAATAAACTCCTACGGGTAAGTGTAGCACCCGGAACATTTTCAAACGGTCTCCTCTGCTGTGTCCACCATTCCTCAGGCTACTGAAAAATGAGGAATGACAAAGTATGTGGCCTTCAAAATGTAACTGAGGAGAAAATAAAATGCTCTCAAATAAGGAGGGAACAGAATCAAGAAATCACTCACGGACTTAGAGGCTTCTGTTTGGAGCTAGGATATGGTGGCAGAAAACCATTTCTGCTACAATAACAAAATGAAAAGCATATAAATGGGAGAGAATATATTTTAAAGACATAGGAAAGCTATGTAAGCAAAGTGGTTTAAGTAAACTAAAAATCTGAGGAGGGTAAAGTCCTTCTGAGGTGAGCACCTTATTATCAGCTTCTTTCTTCCCCAGGATTATTTGCCAGTTTTAGATACATGCCAAGGATTGATATTTGGCCACATAAAGGAACTACTGATGGAAAGAGGGACCAACAGACTGTGGATATCTGGAGGGCTGGCAACAGTTTGGAACCTTTAGGAGCCCTGAATGCATGGTTATTTTTACCTAGCGCACATATTCTGGATTTTGAAGCGGAGTGGGAGGCCGAAGAGCTTGTTTGGTAAACTAATATCATCTGTGCTCTTGGGCGAGCTAGAAGACAAGGCTCTGCTTGAGGAGTGGGACCCACGTTCAACATGTGGCTGTCTCCTTTCACATATTTGTCATATTTGGAAATGAAGTAAGATGAGAGGCCAAAGAGTACAATGTATAAACCTCTGAAAGGCAAACTGAACCCTCCCCCCACCCAGACTTTTAGGTCAGAGATGATAGAGATTCGCAACATTCTTGACTTAAAGCCTGGGAAGGACATTCCTGAGGAAGAGATTAGAACCAGAAGTCAGATGTAAGTTATGACACATGTAACTGAGCTCTTGGTCAGCCCAGTCCCTGACTGCATTGAGGTTATCAGCCCTTTGCTATGTCTACCTACTAGAGACAAGGGAAACCTTTCTAGTGGAAGAAGGTTCTTCATCGGGAGCCTCTACACTTTCTTTACACACAGTATCCAGCATGAAATAAAATATACTGGACATGAAAAGAAATAGGAAGTCTTGTCTTTTAATTAAGAGGAAAAACTAACAATAGTGGCAGATGCACAAATAATCCAGATATTTGAATTAGCTGACAAGGAATTGAACATTTTTTGATATGTAAAAGTTAGGAAAAGATGGGCAAAATGAATGAAAAATTGGGGAATTCCAGCAGAGAATTAAAATCTATGAAACTGTATAGAGACATTCCAGAACTGTAAAAACATTATCTGAAATTAAGAACTCATTACTTGATTTTAATAGTAGACTGGATGTAGCATTAGGTTGCAAAACTAGACTTGAAGATAGGTTGTTAGAAAAATTAGAAAAAGTCTAACATGTGCCCAATTAGAGTCCCAGAAGGAGAGGAGGAAATAGGAAAGAAATGGTATTTCCAGAAGATAAAGTGATTGTAATTTTTTCCCAAAGCCTAATTGGTCCTTTTATATCAGTTGATACTTAGAAGACAAAGGGAACAGATGGGAGGTCTCTCTTACTAATATAAAGCTGCATATGGGTTCCAGTCTTAGAGACTCAGGAAACAGAAAATGTCTCAGAGTCCTTTGAGGATCCATTTGCGGCACATAAAATGGCACAGAAAGGGGCACCTGGGTGGTCCAGTCGGTGAAGTGTCTGCCTTCGGCTCAGGTCATGATCCCAGGGTCCTGGGATATACTACATGTGGTTAGCAGAATATAAAAACAGTTACAGTTCTGGTGGATTAGATAACCACAAAAGAAATAACTAGAGACCAATAAGTAAAGGAAATGGTGCTCTGACCACGAGAGTTGAGAATAAGATTTAAATAGAATGGAAGAGAGACTTCCAAGCTGAGCACATAACCTGATGAAAGTATTAGATTATCTCAGTGGTATAGACTGTATATTGGGTAGTTGTAGAAAATAAGTGAATAAATAGTATGAGGCAAGGTTAAGGAAAATGTGGCTTTTGTGGTTTTAAGGAATAGTCTTTTTTTTTTTTTTTCCTTGTAGGGTTTATGTGCATGAGAACCTAAGAAAGGTGGACTATTTAAGACCTGTAAAGGGACGGTGGATATAATAGGGCCTACAGACTCAGATGCATAATTCTCAGTACCTAAATATGAGGTAGGTTTTCCCTGTGTGTATGCATCTCTCTTGTTTCTTTACCCAATGGCGTCACCACTCTGTTGAATAGAGGAGTTTACTTTGTCTAGACATGTTTTTCTATCTCAAAGCTTTTGTCCTCAGAGTGATTTAGGTGTTCTTTGCCCATCTACTTCTCTCATTTCTGTATCACATGGTTTCCTTTCGTTCTGTTAAAGAGTAGAATCCATTCTGTAAATCTCTTTTTCTTTCTCTAAGCCTTTGCTTACTCATGTCTCTGTTCCCTCATGCCTTCCTCTTGCATATATATATATATATATATATATATATATATATATATATATATCTGTTATACTGTTCAAATTTTACTTATTAATTGATTCATTCACCAACATGTATTATTAAATGCCTCCTGGGTACCAGACAATGTTCTAGGCACCGGGAATAGGGTAGTGAACAAAACAGACTAAAACCTTGCCCTCATGGACAGGTCTTCCCCAAATATTTGTAGGGCTGAGATACAAGAATATAAACAAAAGTCACTGGCCCACTCCTGGATCCCCTTTCAACCCTTATTCTGTGCCACACTCAGGGACACTCCACCAAGAGGTGTGCACACTCTACTCTCCATCACCCTCGCCATAAACTGTAAGTCCTTGAGCCTAGAGCAGGAGGCTAGTCCAGTAAGGAGGGGAGGGCCGTAGGAGGGCCAGAGCAGGTCACCAGTTGCCATACTAAGGGTTTCATTCATGGAGCTTCCATTTTAGTTGGGAGAGGCAAATAATGAACAAAACAAGTGAATCACGGGAGCATTAGAAGGTTAGTAGTGCTGTGGAGTGAAATAAAGCTGCAGAAGGGAGTAAGGAGAGTGTGTTCCTTTGTGTGTGTTTTGGCTTTAAATAGGATGCTCAGGGACTCCTGGTGGCTCAGCAGTTGAGCGGCTGCCTCTGGCTCAGGGCATGATCCTGGTCCCGGAATCAGTTCCGCATTGGGTTTCCTGCATGGAGTCTGCTTCTCCCTCTGCCTGTGTCTTTGCCTCTCTCTCTCTCTCTCTCTCTGTGTGTGTGTGTTTATCATGAATAAATAAGTAAAATCTTTAAAAATAAATAAATAGGATGCTCAGTAGATGTTTTTTTGAGAAGGTGACATTAAGCAAAGACTGTAAGAGAGTGAGCAGCGTTTTTCATTAGAATGAAAATGGGATGTTTGTATTAAATGAAACTAAAGTTGAATTCATTGGGCTGAAATAAATTGGCATTTACTGAGTACCTACAAAGTGTGAAGTGTTATATTAGGCATTTTATATCCTTCATTCCAGTTAATCCTTGTTCACTTCTAGAAGGCATCATTTTCTAGTCTTATAGTTAGTAAGTAAAAGAGCAGGGTTTGTATTCAAGTATAAGACTTCAAAGACGTCATGCTATTTCCAAAGAATAAATAAAGGCATAGTAATTATAGTGAAGAGTCATAAAAAAGTAATGCAACTACTTTTGCTACTATTGTGTGTAGTAATACTACTATTATCTTTCTTAACAAAATAAGTGAAATTTCACTGATGAAGAAATAAATGATTATTTGATGCATTTACAATCCATATACCATTAAGGGTAGCAAATTTGTTCTTTTGAAAAGATAATAATATATGAAAAGATATATTTAGAATTTATTTTCAGTTACATATTACCTATGTGTTTTGAGAATAATTTACTTTTTCTTTTTTTTATAATTTTTTAAATTTAATTTCCTTTTTCAAACTTGCTGATATATTTATCAGCATAATGGGGCTTACCACTTTCATTATCTTATTAGTGTAGCTAACTCTGAGAATGACTGCCACTTTTTGGTGTTTTGACTCATTTGTTTTGATTTAAGAGGAGTCAGGCTTTCCTATGTGAAGTACTATTTTCCTCAAAGTGGGAACCTACTAATAATTCCAATTTAAAAAGAGCTTGTGGCAAAAGGACTTTTCCAATTCTTGGCAAGTTTGAAGTTCATTGCAATTTTACTGTGGATAGAAATCTTTCCAAAGGGGGGAAATCACTCTACAAAGGAAAACATTCAATCCTTTTCTGTCATGTGACTTGAACATAAAATGATTTTAACAGCCATGTATGAATCTGGACATTATTCTTAGTTGTTTAGTACTTCAAAAGCACTTTCAAGAGGGAATTGTTTTGCTTGTTTGTGATTCCAAATCAAATACACAGAAAGATTTGGAAGATTTACAACAGGAAGTAATCTCAATTCTATGTAGCCACTAATCTTGTGCAGAAAAATTCAACTTTTATGAACAAAGGAAAAGCAATCTCTTTTAAGTTATGAGTACAAGCCAGTGCATTCTGTATTGTTTCAATAACTAAAATGAAGATGCTGATTATAAGTTCAGTTTTTGAGTGGCATTCCTAGAATAATTTTAGAGCTGGCCTGGTCCTGAGGAATCCAATTTAACATATTTCTTACTCTGCAGAAAAATTATCCTCATATATGTTATTGCATTAATTAATTGCATGGTATCTACAGGGATCTCTAGAACTTATATAGTCCTTTTTTTTTTTACCTGTATTTAATTCTGATGGTTATGTGAAATAAATATTATTCCTATTTGTGGATAAGTGAGAGGTTTAGAGGTTTACCTGAAATCATCTAGTTTATAAGTGATAGGGCCAGTATTAGAAGGCAGTTCTTTTAACTGCAAATCTGATTCCTTTCCCATCACATCATTGTCTTTTTGTGCATGATCAATGAAAATCTCTAGGTCTTTTTCATTTGTTACTTTTAAGTCAGGTTTTCCTCATCATCATCTGTAATGGATATTTTGAACTTAAATATAGGAGTTTGGTTATCCTCATTCATCTTCATCTTATTATTTTCTACTTATGGTTCTAGCTTTCTGCTTTTCAGTCTTGAGTCTGTTATCCAATTTATTTATTATTTCTTCCAGCAGCAGGTCAACAGCAGGTTTTATAAGTAGAATGTCTTGACTATAAGAGTCATCCTAGTAATCTCTTTAATATTCTGGGTGCCTATCACATAGTTGGAACTAAGTCATAATTGATTTTAAAAAAAGAGATTTTTGTAAGGGCAGGGAAAAGAAAACCCATATATAATTTCTTACAAAAAGAAAAACAAATTCCTTCAATGTAACTACTTAGTTACTTCTTTTGGAAGTAAGTATTCCAAGATTACCATAGAACTGTTGTGGTTCTCATGTTTTGATATTTTTATAAGTGATATTTTTTGTAGTGTATAAAGTGGTTAACTATTTCCTTTCACATCTGAATTCCTGCTCAGTATTTTAAAAATCCATTGCCTTATAATTCTGGTTTTCTGAAATTACCCTACTGTCACCGAGGCTCACGAATTTCTCTCTAGGAGGCTTGAAGATAGGAAATCTAGTATAAAGAGGGCTATGCACTTATTTTGTCACTGTATTTACATAGCAAGGAAAGGTTTTAACTTAGATATACATCAAAAATTACTAAGAATAACACAGCTTTCTAAAGAAATGTTTATTTTTGCGAACCATGAGATTGAGAAAACATCAATTTTCTTTTTTTATATGTATATTTTTTTATTGGAGTTCAATTTGCCAACAAATAGTATAATACTCAGTGCTCATCCTGTCAAGTGTGCCCCTCAGTACCCATCACCCAGTCACCCCATCCCCCCGCCCACCTCCCCTTCCACTACCCCTTGTACGTTTCCCAGAGTTAGGAGTCTCTCGTGTTTTGTCAATTTTTTGTACTAAATATATAATTATTGTATTTATATTTAGAGTGTTTTGTGGGTAGTGCTGATATAGATTCTGTGGTGGGATGCTAGAATCCTCCAAGCTACTCACAGATGCATTCACCGTCTGGGTACTTTGAAAGTGATCCTAGCTAGTCACCTAGCATTCATTTGCGTTCATGGGCTTACCATACTCTTTATAACTAATTTTGGGCAATAAGTTTAAAATTTTCCCTAAGCAGTAACTCTGATCCAATGAAAGATATGTTGTGGGATGTCACAGATAATAATAATGATAATATTAAAGATATTTCAACAGTACTGGTTTTGCAGATAGAAATAAAAGGTTTTTAATAACATTATAGTAATAATGTGATGTAATATAAACTTTTAAAAGTTCATTTTATTAACAAAATCTATTTTAATAGCTTTATTATTTGATTTAATTATGTATTTTTGGAATTACTAAAGTCCAGAAAAGTCTAGTTAAAACCTTTAGTTATATTTTAGGGCATCTCATGATGGAAACTGTATAATGGTAGTTATATTCATATAGATTCAGGATCCGTCATCCATAATCAAGAGCCTACTCTCTTGTATTATTTAAAATAGTTTTTGATTTTTTACATTTTTACATTTCTTTCAATTTTGTGAATTTTTGTGCTTAAAATGGACACTATCAAACTCCAGTTGTCTAAATTTTGAAGCAAATTAAACATGACTTTTAGTGATCTGGGAACTGGAACTCTCATAGACATACCATTTGTTAGAAGGATATAAAACTTGTCATCAAAATAAATAAATAAATAAAACTTGTCATCCTGGGAACACTTGCTTTTTGCCTTTTTTTTTTTTTTTGAAGATCTATCTATCTATCTATCTGTCTATCATCTATCTATCTATCTTTCTATCTATTTAGAGAGAATAGGTGCTAGCAAAAGCATGGGGGAAGGGGCAAAGGGAAAGGGAGAAGGAGAGAAGCAAACTCTTCGCTGAGCATGGAGCCTGGCCTGGGGCTCAATCTCAGGACGTTGAGATTGAAATAGAAAATTGGATGATTAACCGACCGAGCCACCCAGGTGCCCTTTGGAAACGCTTGCTCTTATGAAGCAACTGGATTAATTTAATTTCTTTTAAACTGAAGCCTGTGAATTTCACTGCCATTATTTTTGCAAACATTTAAGTTGATTAATACAGTAATCTTTCTGAATGTATAATATTAAACTAGTCAATATGAAATATATAAAGTGCTATTTCAGACTTTATGAACTGTATCAACCAATATTTTGTAAGTAATATTCAGCATAATGTAATTGTTTTGAAGTGTTAAATTTTTGAATTGTTGAGGTCCTCTTTATTCATTTATCTGAAATTTAAACATCTATTTCTGAAAATGCTTTGACATCTCAATTTGAAGTTATCTCCTCATGATAACTAGACTTCATTACACATCAGCTATGATTACTGAAATTTGCATTATCCATATATGTTACTTTGTTCTGAAATTAATTTCTATCCCTAAAACAGCCACTGGTTTTATGTTTGCAGAATACATTGCCAAAGCTACTTTTTTGACATCCTTTTTTGTGGTTAAGAATTAAAATTTAGCTTTCTGATTTTCTCCTACTTATGATCTTTGAAGATAAATGCAAGAGTTTATTTTGAATATTTGACCAATCACTTGGTCATATCTTCCTAGAATGGTATATTTGAATCATCTTTCTTATTTTCCTAAATATTCAAGTAGTCACATATTCTGAATCTAAAATTGATTTTTCTAAACTCTTACAAAAACTATAAAAAGTTTGCAGTTTGCATAAAGTTGGTATTACTAAAAATAAGAAAAATTCCAGTTGTAACAATGGATGCGATTGTAAACTATGAAACATCAAGGGTTAAAAGTTTCCATTGCATAATGGAATTTTTAAGGGAAATTTTTATATCTTGATTACTGTAGAATATATTTCTATCTGGATAAAAAAAATAAATCAAAATAAATCAAATAAAATAAATTGCAAAATCTTCTTTCTTCCTGTTACTAGATGAAGCAAACCTTAATTAGATCTCAGTTTACTTGTACTTACAAAGAAGACTGCACAATAAGCAAGGATAAATGGAATGATATTAAGTCAGCATCAAAGCCTTTGTCTATCCTTCATGTGGAAAATGACCTTTCTGGTAATTGAACTTATTTGAGTAATTAAATGACTATTTAATTCTAGTGTATTAATTGTTTTCTTTTTTAAGATTTTATTTATTTATTTGAGAGGGAGAGGGAGAAAAAGCATGAGCAGCGGGAGAAAGGAGAAGCAGACTTGATCCCAAGATCCCAGGATCAGGACCTGAGCCAAAGGCAGATGCTTACCCAACTAAGACACCCAGGCGTCCCACATTGGTTTTAACTTAATTAAAACTAGATTTTGTTTTGCAAAGTATGAAATGTAAAATGTAAAGTTTTATATTTTTAAGACCTGGGTTTATTTAAAAAGTTAAATCTAAGTATGAATCTAGGAGGAATAGACAGTTTGATTTAAGTAAATGTATCTAAGAAATAACTTGTCATGCATTTAAACAAAACAAATATTTGTTATTTGGAAGGATAATAAATGATATGGTAAATGGTAAAATGAAAAGTAATGGGATAGTAATGTAGCTGTATTTGCTCATCATGTAATTTATAGTGTTATGTGATTACAAAACAAATTTTTAAATATTCTTTAGTGATTTTTAAAGTTTATTGTAAAATTTTCACATGGAATAATACTAAATATTATAAAATTTCTTTCCTCTTTTCATCTTGCATAACAGAAGGTGTAAATTCATCTGTTGGAAGGCCAACAATTGGAACAAGTTCTGGAAATGTTCATCTGGACAGAAGTAAAAGTGAAAAAGTAGCAAGAAAACCAAGTAGTCAGACAGGAAGTAAAAGCTCAAAAAGGAAACAGGTGGACTTAGATGATAAAAATAATCTCTGTGATAATGAAAATGAACCAGCGCAACATAAAAATGTTAAGATACCCAAGACATCAAACAATTTCCAGAATAAATCGTGTGGCAAAATAGTCAGAGTAGCAAAAAATAACAAGTGTACAGCCAAGAATAAATTGATTACTGGCCAGACAAAGTTAACTCAGTTTTTTAGACTATGAATTTGTTTTTTATGTGCTTTAGATTTCTGTGTATATTAAACCATTCACCAAGGGCATCTACTTAATTTTTAAGAGATCAAGATGTAAGTTGTGATCCTTTGTTATATTAGTCTGAAGTGTATATAAGATTAGTATGTTAAGCATTTAAAAAACACTAGTAAGTCATAATTATGCAGAATATTCACAAAGTTTAATGCACAGATAAAGCATATCATTTAGGCTACAGATACATCTTAATAACTGCTTTCTTTTAAAGCAGACATTTAACATAATACAAGTTATAGTAATGTTAAGGGCTTTTTCTCCGACGGACAGTTAAATGATTTTGTTTTCTTCAGAAATGATGATGTGGTCCAACAGGTTTCAGACTTGCCAACAAGGTCGATAGACTCTTCCCAGCATGCACCTGAGCACTGGAGGGAAAAAAAAGTTTAAATTGTTTAAAGCACTATTATTATCACACAGAATTTATTAGAAATGAGAGAATGGGTCTAATACAGCTAATTCTGAATAAATCAAAATTACAATAACTCTTAAATGCTTTTTAGCCCCACATCTTTGGCAGGGGTCACTTAATGTCAAGTCTAATTGAACCATGGTCTTAATTGATTTTGTTAAGATTGGATCCAAATCCAGTTAAACTCAGAATTCTATTTTATGGTATTAGATATAAGAATTGAATTTTAAAAAGACTACTCACTGTCAAAATCTCTCCTTCCTATAGGAAATTTAGCTGAATTTTCTTCATCCCCAATTTCTCTCTTTTCTTGTGTCGATTCAGTATTCTGAACTCCATTCTCAGCTGGAAAAGCTACAGATCCTTTTAGTGCAAGATAAGGTTTTATAGCCAGATTCAGTGGCAGACCATGATTTAAGAAATTATGTTTGGAGCCTGTGTTCTGTAAAGAAAAGATTGATTTGTGTTTTAGCTGCCTTACTGGTAATAGAACTATAATATATTTATAATATTCTCATTGATCAGTTCAGAGATGTTTTGCACTGTTTTGACTCTTTAAAAATACGTTAGATACAAGTTTTTGGGAAAAAAACTTTTGGATAAGAGGTATTGTTCAGAGTGGAAGAACAACCTGGTATGTATGAAATTTTATTGTTTTCCTAAAGCATAATGTGACTGTTTATATTATATATACTTCTGTTTATAAAAGTATCAACTTACTTTCAAAGATATCTTAAAAATCATTCAGATTTCCATCAGAGAAAGGATAAGTCACATGCTACTCACCTTTGAATTTTTGTTTTCCTCATCATTCATGAAACTGCTGTCATCATTTTTGTATTGTTCCAGAGAAGGAGCAACAACTGATTTTTGTGGAGTATCTTCCTTCTGAAGGGCTTTCCCCAGCCTGAATGTATTAAATACCATGTCGTCTTCTAAATTTCTTATGGACTTGGATGCTGAAAGTAAAATGCCTTGAGAAAACAGAGAAAAAGTTAGTATTAATAGGTAGGAAGAAAGACTCATTTTTGCCATTCTTAGTTTGATGTTTGCATCGAGTCAAGTAAGGGTATGTAAAATGAAGAAAAATTTCTCAACCTACTCTGTGATTCCTACCTTATATATATTCCAGCTTGAATAGAAAACACTTCAAAGACCTAGACTTTCATCATTTTAGGAATGACTCATCAGATAGAGGCAAACCCCTTGTATAGCTGCTAATACCTACATTGTTTTGGTTTTAGTAGCATATTGTTTATTTTGAGTGTGAATTTTCTCAGAATCCGATTAAGATCCTTGGTAGAATGCTTTCTGTTGAGTAGATTACAGTCTCTTGAAAATGGATTGTTATTAAGGAAGACCATAGGACACCAGGCTCTCCATATTCTTATTGTTTTCTTCTGTATATTTTCCAATTAAATATGATATTAAAACTAAAGTTATTTTATTTGAAGTTGATAAAGATAAAAGTGTTATTTACTTTTAATCCTGACTAAATTGAAATAATCTTTAAAAAGGATTTTCTTTCATAAATGCTCAGTTTAGTCTTTGGTGATTAAAGTATATATGCCTGTCAGTGTGGACAAAAAGTCATTCCTAATATATCAAAAGTTGACCTGTGAGGTGTGTTTTATCTTTGCATTTACAAAAGAATATTATATTTATTAATGAATTTAACAATTAATGAATAAGAAGCTCATGAAGAGAATATTTTTATGTTCCATAAATATCAATTTTGGATAAATATGTTGTAGTGATTCTTAAACATTTAACTATAATTTTTAATTTTGACCCCACCAAGTAAGATAATATATTCTTTTATTTATCTTCTGGTACATATGTGCAAAATTTTTTCTACAGTATATTCCTGGGTATGGAATTTCTGAGTCCTGGAATACACATATTCAGCTCTACTGATGCCAAAATACTTATAGAATAGTAGTAGCCAATTTAAGCTCCCACCAGCAAGGTTTGACAGTTCCCATTGTTCCAAGTCCTAACCACTACTTGGGTATCTTATTGTCCTTTTAATTTGCATTTCTCTGATGACCTAAAGAAGTTGAGTGTCTTTCCAAATGTTTATCATTCCTCTTATATAAAATGCCCTTTAAAAAAAATCTGTGTCCATTTTTCTTTTGGGTGGTTTGTCTTTCTCATATTGATTATGGGAGTTCTTTATATATCCTGGATATTATTCTTTGTTAGTTAAGTGTGTTTTAAATATTTTTTTTCTCACTTTGTGACTTGTCTTCTCAACCCCTTTGTGTGGTGTCTTTTGGTGAATCAAACTGCTAAATTTTATTGTTTAAATTTCTTTTTTTTTCTCTTTATGGTTAGTACTTTCAACATGTTAGAAATTTTTTTCCAATTACGAGATCATTAACATATATCTATACATTCTAAAGTTTAAATGTTTTGATGTTTACATTTAAATTCTTAATTCATCTGAAATTTTGTATATGACGTAGAATAAAAATACAATTTTACTTTTTCCTGAGGTCCTTACACATTTCTTCATCTTGTCTCCACTAATCTGCACTGACATCTCTGTAGTATATCAACTTTCTGTGTACATGTGGGTTTATTTCTGAACTCTTATTTCACTGCCAAATCTAGTCTTAATTGTTATAATTTTAAAATAATTTTTGATAACTGTTAGGTCAGGTTTCCCAGCCTCCTATTCATCTACCAGTTTTTTTTTCTATAGCAGTTCCTGAGTACTTTTGTCCATTTTTTTTTTTCATATAAGTCTTAACATCAGCTTTTTCAGCTTTTCAGCTTTTCAGCTTTTCAAGCTTTTCAAGGTCCATGAGAAACTTTGGTGGGATTTTGGAGGGAATAGTATTGATTCCATAGATTAATTTTAGGGGGTAATTGAGACTTTTAAGATAATTCATTTTCTTCCCTGTGAACATGGTACTTTTCCATACTTATTTAGATTGCTTTAATCTTTTAATAACATTTACTATTTTCTTCATAAAGTTCTTAGTTTTTGTTGAAAGAATTATAATCGGAGAAGGACAAACATTATATGATCTCATTCATTTGGGGAATATAAAAAATAGTGAAAGGGAATAAAGGGGAAAGGAGAAAAAGTGAGTGGGAAATATCAGGGAGGGAGACAGAACATGAGAGACTCCTAACTCTGGGAAACGAACTAGGGGTGGTGGAAGGGGAGGTGGGTGGGGGGTGGGGGTGACTGGGTGACGGGCACTGAGGGGGGCACTTGATGGGATGAGCACTGGGTGATATTCTGTATGTTGGCAAATTGAACACCAATAAAAATAAATTTATAAAAAAAGAATTATAATTCTTTATAATTAAAATTAAACTATCTTAGTTATTGTAAATGATAGTTTTAAAAAATTTACCTTTTCTACTATTATTGCTGGTTATACATGTGCAATTGGCTTTTTTGTAGTGCTCTTCTAAATAAAATACTTTCTAAGTTCTTTTTTAATTCCAGATAGTTTAAAATTTTTTTTTAATTTTTATTTATTTCTGATAGTCACAGAGAGAGAGAGAGAGAGAGAGGCAGAGACATAGGCAGAGGGAGAAGCAGGCTCCATGCACCGGGAGCAATTCCAGATAGTTTATAAATGTGTTAATTCTATTGGATTTTCCATGAAGACAATTGATATAAATAATAAAATCATGGCATTTTATTTCCTCCTTCTAAGTCCTTCTATATTTGTGTGTGTGAGTGTGTGTGTGTCTGTGTGAGTGTACATACTGAGACTGACAGAACCTCCAGTAAATGTTGGAAATGTAGATAACAGACATCTTTGCAGTATTACTGATTTTATAGAGTGGTTTGCCATAGAGGATGATGTTTGCTCTTTTTTTTTTTTTTTATAGATGTTCTTCATAACTTGCAGGATGTTCTCTTCTGTTTCTGCTCTATTAATGGTTTTTATCATGAATTGTTATTGAATGTTATTGGGTAGTTTTTTTCTGCATCTATTGAAGTGATCATATCATTATTCTCCTCAGTCTTTCAAATTTTTCTCATGTTAGTTACATCAACCATGTGTTCATGAAATAAACCTTTTAAAAATATTGGGATCAACGTGGTAATATTTGATTTAGTACATTTTATATTTATTAACATGACAGATTGTTATGTACTTTGCCTTCCTTATTTTTCCTTTGTCTAATTTGGCATTAAGGTTGTCTAGCTTCATAAAGTGAACTGAGGAGTAAGTTTATTGCTTTTCTTTTTTCTTCTGTAAAACTATTTGAGTGTGGTTTTTTCTTGGTGGGATTTTTTTTATGATTAATTCACTTTCTTCAGTGACTGTAGAAACATTCAGCTTCTTTATTTTTTTAGTTTGTTTTGGGAATTTAAATTATTATAGAATTTGCCACTTAAGTTTTCAAATTTGCTAGTATAAAGTTATTAATAATATTTTCTTCTACATTTTTTTAAACCTTGCTCCATGTGTAGCTGTATTTCTTAATTATGTTTATTTGTAGTCTTGTGGTCTCTGCCTATCTCTCTTTCACCCCTCTTTTTTGATCAGACTTGTTAGAGGTTTATCAGTTTGGCTAGCCTTTTCAAAAACAAACTTGGTTCTGTTGCTCTTCTCTGAATTTTTCTATTTCATTATTTTCTACTTTTTATTATTTTAGGGGGTGTTATTTTTTAAATTTTATAATTTCTTAAATTAGAAGAATAAATCATTACTATTTATACTTAAAAATAAGCATAAGGCTGTATAATTCCCTTTATGTATCATTTTTTGCTACTTCCTACAATTTGATAAATAGAATAATCAATGTTTAATTCCCAGTTTTTATTGTTTTCATTATTATTTCTTCTTTGACTCCTCAATAACTTAGATATTTTCAACATTTCAAATATATGAGAATTGAAATTGTGGGGGAGAGAGTACCAAGTTCTAACAAAATTGTTGTCAGAAGTCTTGGTCTATAAATTATAGAGTATTTGAAATCTCTCTTAGATTGAACAGTATGTAATTATGATTTTCAGCTATTTTTGACGTATATATACCAATTTTGTATGGTTCACCATATAGAAACTTGCCTTATGGCCTGTATATCTTTATTTTACATAAAAGGTCTCTTTATTCTTGAAAAGAATATGTATGCCTTATTTTTGAGAGCAAGGTACTATGTCCATAAGATGAAACATGATAATATGTTGTTTAAATCTTGTATGCTTTATTCATTTTTTGTCCACATGGACTATCAATTATTGAACGAGATATTCACAAATCTTTCACTACAATGAACTTATCTAATTCTTGTAGTTTGCAATGTTTACCTCATTTTGGGCTGATGTTATTAGAACACTCAAATCAGAAATTGTTTTATATTCCTCATAAACCAAATCATGTATCATGACCCTCTCCAGCTTTAATAATGTGACTATTACTGTTATTTTTTCCTGTATCTTTATGTTTTAGATGTATCTAATGTAAATACTATGTAGTTGAATTTGGAATTTTTAGTCTGACAATCTTTGCCTTTTCTTGGAGACTTTAGTCTATTTACATTTACTGTTTACTAAATTACTGAGATTCAGTACTACTATCTCATTTTGTAATTTTTATTTGTTCTGATCTGTTTTTCCCACCCAACCTCCCTTCCTTGCCTTCTGGCTAAATTTAATCTATTTTTTTATATTGTTCTTTTAGAGGGTACTCTAGATATTTTATTTATTTTTATTGATTTGTTTTTTATTTTTACTTTTAAAGATTTTATTTATTTATTTATTTATTTATTTATTTATTTATTTGAGAGAGAGAGAGAGAGAGAGAGAGAGAGAAAGAGCTAGAGAGAGCACAAGCAGGAGGAAGGGACAAGGGAAGAAGAGAGGGAGAAGCAGACTCCCCGCTGAACATTGATGAGCATGGAGCCCAACACAGGGCTGGAATTCAGGACCATGAGATCATGACCTGAGCTGGTCAGAAGCTTAACTAACTGAGCCACCCAGGTGCCCTACCCCAGACACTTTAACATCATCTTCAGTTATTTATGTTTAAGTTAATATTTTTTGCCCTTCTTCCAAATAATGTAAACACCTTAGAATCTTTAACTCCAGATATTCCTAATTTGTATGCTATTATTTTCTATGATTCAATTTCTATTTTATTTTTTAATGAAGTGAATTAGACTATTGTTTGTTTTATACTGTTAACAATTTGTTTAGATTTACCTACAAAGTTACTATTTTTTCTCACCATTCCTTTTTACATCTGAGATCTTCCTTTGACAATCATCTTTCTGAAATACAAGTTTCTGTAATATACTGAATTAGATGCTAAGTTAGAGTTAGTTTTGAACTAAGTTTTGTTTTAATTAAATGTATTTTGTTTTTCTGTCTTGAAAAATAGAGTCAGTGACCATATAGTTATTTAGTTGACAATTATTTTCTCTTAGTACATTATTATTTTATTTTCTTCTGATTTTCATTGTTACTGGTGAGATATCACTTGTCGGTTTGAATCATGATGTCTTTATAGGTAATCTCTATATTCAGTCTGGCTACTTTTAAATCTTCTCTTTGGCTTTGATGTTCTGCTGTTTCATATGATGTATCTGGGTTTGATTTCTTTTAATTAATCCTGGCTTAGATTCTGGAATCTTGAGGTTTGAGTGTTTCTTATGAATCTGGAAAATTATTAGTTAATATTCATTTGAATATTGCCTCTCTCTGTTCTATTTGTCCTTCTGAAATTCCCCATAGATATAAATTAGGCCTGCCTGCTTACTCTGTCCTCCAGATCTTTCCTACTTTTTCTTTCTCTCTCTGCATTTTATTTTTTTATTTTTTTATGTTTTTTAAAATATTTATTTATTTATTTATGATAGACGTAGAGAGAGAGAGAGGCAGAGACACAGGAGGAGGGAGAAGCGGGCTCCATGCCGGGAGCCCGACGTGGGACTCGATCCCAGGTCTCCAGGATCGCGCCCTGGGCCAAAGGCAGGCGCTAAACCGCCGAGCCACCCAGGGATCCCCTCTCTCTCTGCATTTTAAATAATTATTCAGAGTTTTACTCCAGCTTACCAGTGCACTTCACTTGTATCTAATCTGCTGTTTAACCTGTATATTGAGCTTTTAATTTCTTATATTTTTTATTTTTAAAAATTCAGTTGCTTTTTAGATCTGCCTAGTCAGTTGAGGTTTTCCATTTTTCAGCATATTTAAAATCTCTTCTTTTATTGCTTTAAATCTTTTAAACATTTTATTTTTAAACGTTTATATTTATATCTAATTATTCTCGTATCTGCAGTTTTCTCCTGCTTGATTTTATAGTTTCTTATTTCTGCTGATCCCTAGCTCGTGGTATCTTCTTCATGTGTTCAGTGAATTTTCATTTTTTGCATATATTCATTGAACTGTGTCTAGAGGAGTTCTTGAGATTCCTGTGTTTGCTTCTGCCTGCCCGTGGAGCGTAGCAATCCAGGGTCACTTTAAAATTTCTGCTTGAGGATTTTCGGGCCACAGAGTCAGTACAAATACCAAACTAAGTTAGTATGTCTTTGTCTTTAGGAATTCTCAGGACAGTATATATTTTTTCTTCCCACCTCCCCTCTCCCCCTTCTTCTCAGAGTCATTGCCAACATACTTTCCTCTACTAGCTGGATTTTTTGTAGTTTACTTCCTTATGGGGGTTCCCAGCTTTGTGTGGGATTTTCTGATCTGAGCTCTCATTTTACTTGGGTCCTAAGGTTTGTCTTCTGTCCCAACATATGTGGGTCATTAAAACCAGGTGCTAGGCCACCAGGAATTCACAGAATCTCTCAGGGTCAATGCTGTCTCTAACCCTTTTTAACTCCTGTGGAATATTGCATTTTTTCTTTTCTAGCTTCCTATGGTGTCCCTTATTTTACCACTAGTGTAGTCATACTTTATAAAAGATGTTTTTGTTGAGCATTTTAAGATGTTTTTTTACTGAGAGACGGTCTCTACACGAATATATGCCAAATTGCTGGAATTGGATGTATTAATTCATACTTTAGTGTAAAATTCTCTCTGCAAAAAAGAAAATCTCTCTGCAAAAAAGAAAATCTCTCTGCAAGGGAATCTATTTGCACAAAATGTACATTTAGTATATTAAAGTATTTCCTTTTTAACTCTTGTGTTACAAGGGTATATTTCAAGTTCTTGGATAGTACTGTTTAATATTCTGATTTCTCTAAGTATATTTTATTAGACATGGAAATAGCTGCTGAGTCTTTTAGGGACTATTAAATCTTATTAGGCATATGTTTTCTGAGAGTGTATTTATAATAAAAGACTCTGAAATCTTCTGAGCTTGCTCTTAGGGCTTCTTTATCTTATGTATGTATGTATGTATGTATGTATGTATTTAAGACAGAGAGAGAGAGAGAGGCAGAGACACAGGCAGAGGGAGTAGCAGGCTCCATGCAGGGAGCCTGATGTGGGACTTGATCCCGGGTCTCCAGGATCACGCCCTGGGCTGAAGGCAGTGCTAAACCGCTGAGCCACCTGGGCTGCCCGCTTTATCTTTTTTATATTGTTAGTTGTGCCTTGGTTTGTTTCCCAGGGTTTGAACCTGCTTTGAAGTGCTATTTAATCTATAGAGGTCCTGGTTAATGGTAACCTTTACTTTAGCTGCTGCTTTAGAAGTGTAATAAATATTTATAATTATGTGTTTTGTTTTAAATTTCCACTAGATGGGGAGCCTGGGTGGCTCAGTGGTTGAGCATCTGCCTTCGGCTCAGGGCGTGATCCCAGGGTCCTGGGATCCAGTCCCACATCAGGGTCCCCACAGGGAGCCTGCTTCTCCCTCTGCCTATGTCTCTACTTCTCTCTCTGTCTCTCATGAATAAATAAATAAATCTTTAAAAAAAATTTCCGCTAGTTAAATTGGTTTGGCTGATTTTCATCCAAAATTAGGACCAAATTCAAACCATTTTAACAGTTTAGAAAAGTTAGTTAATATTTTCCTTTATTTTGCTTAAATTGTCCTAGCCTCTGAACAGTGTGAGGTTTTCCCATTACCATTTAATTAGCGAGATAGTTTCCAATTTTCTTAAATGATAACTTAAGAAAAAAACCAAACAAACATTGGTTACTTTGATGTGCAATGGAGCATAGTAGATTTCTTTTCAATTGATGCGGAAAATTAAGTGTCCCCAAGTGGTAGAAAGGAACTTTGAAGAAGAAAAGCTATTGCCAGGTGGGCTTGAGTGGTTCAGAAAACCTTGGAAAGGCAAAAGGTTTATATCAGATGTGATCTTCATATTCTGAAGAATTACTAACACCAAATATTTGAAAACTGCTTTACTGAAATTTTCATTCCTCCAATTAACAGATCTTTGCCCCGTGATACTAGTAACTGCAATACAAATCAGAGGGATTGGTAATTGTTTTACTGAGAACCCTGAATTTTTTTGTAGGTTTTATTTTTTTTATTCATGAGAGACACACAGAGAGAGGCAGAGATACAGGCAGAGGGAGAAGCAGGCTCTCTGCAGGGAGCCCAATGTGGGGACCCCAAGATCATGCCCTGAGCCACAGGCAGATGCTCAACCACTGAGCCACCCAGGCATCCCAAGAACCCTGAATTTCTTAGTGGCCAGTATTATGAGTCTAAAAGCCAAGATTGCTCACTTATATTACCAAAAGATATAAGAAATCTTAAATTCCTTCTTAAATTTATACAGGAAATGACTCGTATACCTCTAACTAGATTCTTTTGTTTTTGTTTTTGTTTTGTTTTTTGTTTTTTTTTCTTTTTTCTTTCTAACTAGATTCTACCATTAATATTTTACTATGTGTCTTTTATTATCTGTCTTTCCATCCTTCCTGTAATCATTGTATTCTTCTAATGCATTTCAGAATATGTTTATCAATATACTTTCCATTAAATACTTCAATATGCATATCATTAGCTAGAATGTAATATTTGCTTACAAATTTTTCTTTTAAGGGGAAATTTACAAAAAATGTAAAATTCATAAATGTGCATTTAGTGAGTTTGGACAAATCTATACACCTAGGTAACCCAAACTGCTTTCAAGATAAGATTGCCATCACCCAGCATCACCCAATTTTTTTCTTTTCTTTGCCTCTTCATAAGTAAATGCCTCCCCTCCTCACCCTAGTCCCCTGCTCTGAGGCAATGTTGGTGTTGATTTTTTGCACTGTGAATTGGTTTTACCTGTTCTGGAGTCTTACAGTACTCAGTCTTTTGCATAAGGCTTCTTCCACTCAGCATATTTCACCTTCATCTGTGATGTGTGTGAATCAGTAGTCCCTTCCATTTTATTACCATTGTTTGAATAAATCACATTTGGTTTATCCATTCTCCTTTTGATGAACTTTTGAGTTGTATCTGTTTTTTGTTTGTTGTTTGCTGTTATAAATAAGGTTTCTATGAATATTTTTGTACAAGTCTTTTTGTGGACCTGTTTTTATTTCTCTTAGGTTAATACCTAAGAATGGAATTGCTGGGTCATAGGGTAGATACAGATTTGATTTTTCTTTTTTAAGATTTTATTTATTTGACAGAGAACAAGAGAGCACAAGCGGGGAAAGCGCCCAAGGGAGAGAGAAGCAGGCTCCAAGCTGAGCAGGGAGCCTGACCTGGGGCTTGATTCCAGGACCCAGGGATCATGACCTGAGTGGAAGGCAGAAGCTTAACTGACTGAGTCACCCAGGTGCCCCAGAAATTATCAGATTATTATTTTTTTAATTATTCTACCATTTTATACCTCAAGAATTTATTAGAGCTTTGGCTGCTCCACATCCTCACCAACATTTGATGTCAGTCTTCTTAATTTTAGTCATTCTGGTAGATGAAGAGTGATATCTCGTTTTAATTTACATTTCCATATTAATTAATGATGTTGAACATGTTTCATGTACTTATTAGCTATTCACATACCTCCTTTTGTGAAGACTCTGTTTAAATATTTTGCTTTTTTGGTGGGGAGAGGGATTTTTTTAAATTGTTGAGTTGTAAGAAGTTTTTAAATACCCTGAATTCCAGTCTTTTATTCGTGTGTGTGTATGTGTCTGTGTCTGTGTATTTTTCATCTCCTGACTTATCATTTTCTTACTTGGGTGTTTAGATGAACAGAAGTCTTTAAAATTGGTAAAGCCTAATTTATCAGTTCTTCCCTTTATCATTATTACGTTCTGTGTCCTAAGAAACCTTTGTGTACCTCCAAGTCTCAACAGTATTCTCCTGTACTTCTTCTAAAATCTTTATGGTTTTGGTTTTTACATTAGGTCTATTATGATCCACCTCAAATTAGTTTTTGTGTATGGTGTGAGTATGAGGTAGAGTTTAAAGTTCCTTTTTTTTTTTATATGGATATGTAGCTGTTTAGGTACCATTTGTTGAAAAGATTTTCCTTTCTTCGTTGTGGTGCTTTGGTGCCTTTTTCAAAAACGAAATGGCCAAAAGTACAGACCTATTTTGAGACCTTAATTTTTCATTGATATAATTGTGATTATACCATATTATCTTGATGACTGTAGTCTTTTTTTTTTTTTTTTTGAAGATGTTCTTTACTTATTCATGAGAGACATAGAGAGATGGGCAGAGACACAGGCAGAGGGAGAAGCAGGCTCCCTGTGGGGAGCCCAATGTGGGACTTGTTCCCAGGACCCCGGGGTCATGACCTGAGCCAAAGGCAGATACATGCTCAACCACTGAGCCACCCAGACATCCCAATTACTGTAGTTTTATAGTAATAGTGAAATCAAGAGTATAAGTGGCTCAACTTGGTTCATTTTCAGAGCTGCTTTGAATATTCCATGTCTCAACAAATTTCATGTTTGAAATCTAGTGTATATTCTTTTATTGCTCTGGAATTAAGCCAGAAATCTTTAATACAAAACTAGCTAAGACTACCTTCGTATATTTAGATGTTAAACAACACACTTTTGTGTAATGTATTGTTGAAGAAAGCAATCACAACAGAAATTCGGGATATTTAAACTGAGGATAATGAAAATATGGTATAATGTGGGGTTTAGTTATGCAGTGCTTATGGGAAAATATATAGCTCTGAAATGCATATTTTAGAAAATAAAAAAATTTAAAAATTAATTATCTAAGCTTATCTCTTAGGGAATTAGTAAAAGAAAGCAAAGTAAACTCAAAGAAAATAGAAGGGAGAAGTTACAAAATATAAGAGCAGGACTCAATTAAATAGAAGGCAATCATAGAATTGAAAAATTTTACAAATTTAAAAGTAATAACTTAGTTATTTGTAGCAAGATTGATTAAGAAAGACAAAAACACAAGTTACTAATACCAGGAACATAAAGAGAGAACATTGCTACAGATTTTATGGACATTAAGAAGATAATTGAATATTTGAACAACTTTTTTTTTTAAGATTTTATTTATTTATTCATGAGAGACACAGAGAGAGGCAGAGACACAGGCAGAGGGAGAAGCAGACTCCCTGCAGTGAACCTGATGTGGGACTTGATCCCAGGACCCCGGGATCATGACCTGAGCTGAAGGCAGATGCTCAACCACTGAGCCACCCAGGTATCCCCTTATGATCAACTTTCTGCCAATAAATTTAGATAAGATGGATCGGGGATTGGCCAAATTCTGTAAAGGCCAGATAGTAAATAGCTTAAGCTTTGTGGATTATACAGTCACATCCAATTAGCGCTGCCATTGCAGCAATGTATAAATTGCAGCTTGTATAAAGCTGAAAGCAGCTTGTATAAATTTTAATAAGGCATGGCTGTGTCCCAATAAAGCTTTATTTACAAATGCAGACATCCTGAGGGACATAGTTTGCTGACTCCTAAGATAGACAAATGCAGTAGAAAAAAAAAAAAGACACCAAGACTGGCACAAGAAATAGAAATCTAAACATTTCTGTATCAAATAAATTGAATCCACAAATTAAAACCTTTTTCCACAAAGAAAACTCCAGGCTCAAATGCTGGTGTAATCTTCCAAACAATAATACCAATCTTTCAAAAACTCTATCAGAAAGTAGAAAAAGAGGACACATTTTCTGTGGTAGCTTTGTAATGTATGACTTTGCTAGGCTGAATTGTTTTCCAAAATTTCCTTCCCTTTCTATTTCCAATTGGAGTCAGCCACAAGATACATTTTTATATGAGACTTAGAGGACAGACTTGTGAATCAGCATTCATTTTGTAGCCTGCACATGTCGTTGCCTACCTGCTGGTTCATCAGGTTTTCCTGGGCAGCTGTCAGGTCTGCTACTGCCATACCTGCCCCTGGGCACACTTACAATTTTTCTGAGTCCTGGGATGTGCCTGCATGCGTGCGTGCGTGCATGTGTGTGTGTGGTTCTGTGATAATGGGCATGTCAGATGCAGCAAGATCAGATACAAGTTTCAGTCTGTTTTCACTGGTTTCAGCTCATGCTTGTGGGTTCAGCTTTGTCCTATTCTTCCCTACTTTACATCCTATCTTTCCTCCCCAGCTGCCTGCCCTATGGACTCTAGCATCAGATGCCGCAATTTTCTGGAGACTGACTAACTAGCTTCCACAATTGCATGACAGAATCCCTGTAATAAATCATGTATGTGTGTGTGTGTCTGTCTGTATATGTTTTGGGTTGTTTCTCTGAATCCTGATAATTTCCCAAGTCTTATTTTGAGTTAGCATAAACTTGGCACCAAACCTGACAAGGATATTACAAGGAGGGAAAATAATAGGCCGGTCTTTCTGATAAACATAGATGTAAAATTCTAAACAAAATATTTTCAAGTAGAAACTAGCTCTATGGAAAGGATCCTAATTCATGTCCAGGTGAGGATTATTTCAGAAATGTAGAGTGGTTTAACTTTTAAAAAAATCGGATTTAACCATATTAAATGAATAAAGGAATTAACACATGATCATCTCAATAAATGCAGAAAAGCACAGGGACCAGCTGTGTCAATCACTACTGGGTAAGATAACTGGGAATTCATCTTTGATTTAGCCATGTGTGAGACACTTGATGACCTTGATGAAGTTTCAGTGGCGTTGATTGAGACTGAACCCCTATAGGAGAGGATTTAAGAAAGAACAGGAAGAGAATAAGTGGAAGTGTTAAATATAAAAATTATGGTAACAGTTTATGCTGAGGAATGCAGAAAAATTGGGCTGTGGACGAAAGGGTGTGGCACCAAGGGGATATTTCTCTTTTAGATGCTATATCATGATAACAAAGAGAAATGGCATTGCTAGAGTCAAATAACAGAAGATTTTACATGTTATTGGCAGTGTGGAATAAAAAGGACATTCATTCCCCTTCCCAACCCTTAAGTATGTGTGGTGGTTAAAAGATCAGTGAAATGGAGAAGGTTTTAAGGGTGTTTATTACCCAGAAAGCATAGTACAAATTGGAGCGGGAGAAGGGAGGAAGCACAGAGCTGTTTGGAGATGACTATGTGGAAGATTGATGACTGGAGGGCTCACATTTGGATGGAGAACAAGAACAACAGAGTATATAGCAAGGTGGATTTGGCTGGCAAAAGAATGAGTCCCAGCACTTCTTAGAAGGGGGAGGTGTTCATGTAGTAGTCAGGGAAGGGCAGCTAGCTCCTGGTGGGCATTTAGGCCATTGAGAATTTAGCAGTGAAAGTAGGAAATGTCACTTCTGAGGGTTAGGATTTAGTTGATGAGTTGACTCCAGTCTTTCTGGAAAGAATCTACTTCAGTCTGTCTTCAATTTGAGGGCTCAGGAGAGGTTCAAGGCTCATGGCCTTCAGGCCCAGGCTTGTAGGGAGGGCTGAGAGATTATTCATGGATATGGGGCCCAGCTGAGGGTTGTGGAGGCTATAAAGCTTTTCAGCTTTGCTCCTATAATGCGGATAGGTAGGGTATTTTGTGAGCATGCTCAGTACGGTGGGTTTGTGGGATGGTAGGTGGAAGATGTAGGGAGAGTTGGTGATGCTTTACTGGAATTAGCCCAGTGAGTATGAGACCAGGTGAGTAGAAACACTGGTATCCTCAGGCTTTGCTCCACTGTCACAGCTGCTAATTGATTTAAATATTTATATTGGCTACAATACAATCACATACAAATATATTTGAATTATAGGCCTGCCTTGCATGAGGTTTCCTCTTTTTATTTAATTGTATAAAGATTTAAATTCATCTCTATGTGCACTAGTGGACTGGCTGTTTTCCTGAATCTCATTACTGAATGACAAGTTGCCATAAGTGTCATATAAGCAGAATTAATAATTAAAGAGCCAGATGAAGGACCAGTTCTAGTGAATTATATATTGCCTGTAGTTAAGAGCTTAGAAGATTCTTGAGAATTGCCTTAAAACCTTAATGCCATGAATCAAGATATAAGTAACATTAAGAGTTACATGAACATGCTTGAGATTATGTTTGTGGCCAAATTTTTCAGTTGCTTGCAGAGAAAATTCTTGGATATTGTTTTGATTCTTTGCAATTTTGGAGTCATCTGATAGCATGCTTCCAAAATAACAATGTGATGATAGCTTTCAACATTGGGTTACCAAAAAGGATCGTTATATTGTATACATTGATTCATAATTTCAGGTTTCTTCACCATTATGGTAAATACTACATTGAGACTTCATTGTTGCACATGTTTGGAATCTTATGTTTGTACTCTCATGGCTGTCTTCAGGCCTCAGACATTCCTAATTATCACATTGAGAACTCTAGACTCTCAAAACATTTTGAAATGGAATGGTTTCTATTATGTAGGATGCATATGAGATTCATTTGTTCTACTTCATTGTTTTGTGTTTGTGATAGAGATCGAATCAGATAGAAACCTCCTGATATCCATAGACACGCCAGTCTTCATTCTGTTTGTACACGGTGCTCTTTGCTCCCATCATAACTTTGTTCATGTTGTTCTCTGTCCTTAACGTTCCCTCATTTTGTCCTTCCACCCATCTAAAACTAAAATATCTTTCAATACCCTTCTCTTTTTAGCTTTCTCTGTGTATTATAGTCACCTTTTTCTGAACTCCTTCATGTGTAATACATTATTATCCTGTTTAGAAAACAATTGTTTCTTACATTCATTAGTTTACCAAGGCCCTATATACTTGCACAAGCTTGCCTTGATGGCTTCACTCATTCATTGTTTTCTGTATCTCTCCCACTGTGGGCAGAGTTGACCTACCTACCCCTGACTTTGGCCTCAGTCAGGTGACTTGCTCTAACTAATGAGCAGTTACGAGATATGCAAGCAGAGGCTTGAACCCATCTTGCACACTGGGGATTCTCTTTTGAACCTCTGCCATCATTGTGATAACATTCCCCTGCTAGCATCTGGAGTGAGTGCCACGTGGAGCAGAGTGCCCAGTTGCTACAGCTGAGAACTTCCTGGATCAGCAGTTACCAATTCAAACATCAGATATCAAAGCAAGTCCAGTTGAGGCCAACAGAGCTGCCTAGAGACTTTCAGCTGATTCTGGAAGCACAAGCTATAAACAAAGTTTGTGTTGTTACACAGCACTATTGTAGCCATAGATAATTGATACAAATGTCCTGCCTGGCCTGGCCTTCCTTGCTAAGTCTCTTACTATTCTCTTCTTCCCTTTTTCATCACTCTCTGTATTGGCCTTCTTCCACTCCTCTGATATGCCAAGATCTTTCTTGTTCTAGATCTTTGCCCTACTCTGTTCCCTCTGTCAGGAGCATCTTCCTCCTATTAAGATAATAGACATTTATCCTTAATCATCATGAAGCTCCGCTCAGATGGCATGATTTCTGAGAATGCTTCCTGCCTCCTCTGACCTCTTCCTAGTTGTTCCCTGTTCCATCTCTTTTTTTTTAAATATTATACACTGTGCTTATTGTTTTCTAAAATTGTCTTATTTGTGTACCTGTCCAGGAGTGTAGAGACTTTGTTTCTGTTTACATCTCTATCCCTGGTATTAACAGAATCTGGGGTACCTGGGTGGCTCAGTTGGTTGAGCGTCAGACTCTTGGTTTCAGTTCAGGTCGTGATCTCATGGGTTGTGAGACAGCCCTGCATTGGGAATCTGTGCTCAGCAGAGAGTCTGCTTGAAGGTTCTCTCCCTTTGCCCCTCCTCTCACTGATCCACAAGCATCCCCCCTCCTCTCAAATAAATAAATCTTAAAAAAAAAAAAAAAAGATTCTGGCATATTGTAGACTTTCAATATATAAATGATAAATGCAGTACACTTTCAATAAATAAATGATAAATATTTGAATAATTTTTTAAGAACAGTACAAAGTATGATAGGCTCCTAGGGCTGCTGTAACAAATTACCATAAACTTGGTGGCTGAAGACTACAGAAATGTATTTTTCACAGTTCTGGAGGCCAGATGTCTGAAATCAGGCTGTAAGCAGGGGCACAGTCCCTCCAGAAGCTCCAGGGGAGATCTTTCATTGCCACTTCCAGCTTCTGGTGGCTGTTGTCATTGTGGCTGGCTGAGTCTCTCTCTCCTCTGTCTTCATAAGTTCTCCTATTTTGTGTCATCTTCTGTGTGTCTGCCCATAATAACCCTCTGCTCCTCCCCGTAAAGATTCATGTAATGGCATTTAGGGCCCACCAGGATAATACAGGAGTATCTCTTCCTCTTAAGATCCCTAATGTAGTCACATCTACAAAGACTGCCCCCCACCTTTTTTTTTTTTTCCAGATAAGGCTTCGTATACACATGGCCATGTGACTTAACCTCTCTGTGCTACTTCCCCTCCTTCCTCTCCTCTCCCAAAGAAAGTTCTTTGTGAAATTGAGGAGTACCCGCTTCTGGTCATTAGACTGTAAGCTAACTAAGGGCAGAAGGTTTTGTCTTGTTTTGTTTCATGCTTCTCCCTGCGCCCCCCCCTCCCCACCAAACCAAAACTTTATTTTCAATATAGCATCTAGAGTAGACCTTTGAAAATGCAAGTTGAATTAGTTGTCAAATCAGAAACCTCCAAAAGTTTCTCATTATTCTTAGAAGCAAATTTCAGGTTGTGTAGGGGTGTCCAAATCCCTCCTTCACGTGGTGGCCTCTCTGACAATCTGATCTCTTCTTCTGCACTCCGAAACTTGCTCTATCAGGTCCGGTCACATTGGTTGATTTGTGATTGCTTGAACTTGCTGTTTCCGTGCCTGAAAGTCTTTCCCAGGTCTCTACTGGCTTGCCTTATTACCTCTGAGTTGTGTCTCAGATTTTGTCTTCTCAGTAAAGTCTTCCCTAGCCAGCCCTTTCCTTGTACACCTTGCCCCACTGCCCCCACTTTCTTTTTCTCCTTAGAGCTCACTACCACCTGACATGCTATTTTACTAATGTCTTTGTTGCCTGGCTGTGTCTATGCACCAGCATGTAGACTCCATGAGGACAGAGATTTTATCAGTTTGTTCACTGCTGTATCCCCAGAGCTTTAAATAGTGTTTGGCACACAGCAGGCATTCAATACACGTATATTGAATAATTCATTGAATGCTCTGCGATTTGATGGTCCAGTTAGCTATTCAGCACCGCTGTGGCCTGACACTGTATGGAGATATTAGTTCTCTGGGTTTATTGGTATTCTGAATGCTTGCTTGACTTTGTGCTCTTAACTTTTAGTATTATGTATTTGAAATGCTGTTAATTCTCCAGATAGTTAAAAATGGCTAATTTCTCTTCCCTATTTTTACAACTTTTTGGAGTGGAATTCTCAACCTCTAAGCCATCTTTCTTAGATTTCTTTTAGTTGCATATATCTTGAGGGCATTGGTAATGGGGAGAAAGGGAGACTTTAATGGAAAAGCATAAGTTAGGATTCCCCATTCTTGACTTAAAACTCCAAAAAAATTCTTTTTTTATAAAAACCAAGCGAGGCTATGTAGCCTAAGATGCATAAAGGGTAATGTAGTGTAGTTGCCCTAGTCACATTTCAAGTGCTCAGTTGCCATAGATGGCTAGTGGCTATCACATTGGACAGTGCAGTTATTAGAACATTTTCATCATTCCGTAAGGTTCTACTGGACAGCATTGTCTTAGACAGTGGAGCTGTGAAGATTAATTCAGATAATAATATACAGTTATTTTTATGTTTTGTCTCCCCACAGGAAGTGTAAGTATAGTGTTTCATGATTGTGCCTTTATTCATTCAACAGATGCTTACTGTGTATCCAATAATACCTGCCTGGTGGTGTGTCAGGCAACCGGGAAATCAGTTGATGGGAGAGCCTCAGGCCCTTCCATATGAAGCTTATATTCTAGTAGGAGAGATACTCACCAAATAGCCAATCATAGTTGATGGGAGAGCCTCAGGCCCTTCCAGATGAAGCTTATATTCTAGTAGGAGAGATACTCACCAAATAGCCAATCATAGTTGATGGGAGAGCCTCAGGCCCTTCCATATGAAGCTTATATTCTAGTGGGAGAGATACTCACTAAATAGCCAATCATACGAATAGCTATAATCTGCAGAGTGCTGGGTGTATAGTAGCTGTTTAGATCACCTTTGGTTAATTAACGAACATGTACAGTGTCACCAACTTCTTAGATCCTCACAAAGTGCAGGCATAAAAAGTTCCATGGTAGCTCATAGTTCAGGTCTATAGTCAAAAGTTTCTGTGCAGTCAATAAATTTGGTAATATTCAGACTGTTTCTGTATTTTTCTTATTTCTGACATAGAGCAAAGATTATGTCAGTTCCCTGTGGTTTAAAGCCACAGTTATTCTGGGAGTGCACAGTTGCCATCATTGAACAGTAGCCGATCCAAAAGAATTCCAGCCAAGATCTTGCCAATGATGGAAAGAAATGATGTGTCCTGGCAGTTTCCAAGAAGTATATTTTTCTTGTTGATGGCAATCATTGTGTCTTTGAGGCTTATCATATGTTGTGACATACATATATGAATGTTTCTCAGAAAGCATAGATCATGCTGTCAGATTTGTTCAAACACTACGTACCTCTGTATAATTCTCAGCTAATCGGATGTTTAATAAGTGTTTTCAGTACTGCTACTGCTGTCGATGTTGCCAATGACATTCGATAGAAAGTTCTACAAGTGCCATGAAGACTGGCACTTTATCATTGTTTATTATTTCAATTTCATTTTTCCCTTCAAATCAGCAAGTCTTGCTCATGCTATTAAGTCCTAGAATTCCTTCTTTAAGTAAGAGGGTATGAAGTGTAATTTACACCTATGAGAATTATTTTTGTTATTGATTTCTTCAGACTTCTCTAAGGTGGTATGTCTGTGTGTGCTTTTTATTGCTCGACACACCTTGTTGAAACTCATAATTATCAAAGGGATTGGGACACCTGAGTGGCTCAGTGATTGAGCGTCTGCCTTTGGCTCAGGGCATGATCCTGGGGTCCTGGGATCGAGTCCCATATTGGGCTCCCCACAGGGAGGCTGCTTCTCCTTCTGCTTATGTCTCTGCCTCTCTCTCTCTGTCTCTCATGAATAAATATATAAAATCTTTGAAAACATAAAGGGATTATTGCACTGGTTAATAATTAGCTGAGTAACATATTTACAATAGAGGCACCTAAATAAGTTGAGAGATTTAGTTTCCCTATGCAAAGAGGAGTCTGGGAATAATCAGGGCAGGGTGGCTCCAGAGCAGCTCTGTCACCAGAAACTAGGTTCTCTCTTTGTTCTTGGCCTTTCTTAGTATTGGATCCTATTCCCAAGGTCACTGTGGTAGTTGCAGCAACTCTAGTCATCATATCTGTATTCCTGGCTGAAAAGATGTGGAGCGGAGAAAAGCAAATCTAGCACACATCAGCTGAAGTCCCACAAGGTATGTCTGTCTACCTCTCACAAAACCTCTCCTTATTGGAAGGGAAGCCAAGAAGTAATTTTTAGATAGAATAGTATTGAAATTCTATTAAGTAGGAAAAGTCAGGAGTATGGATGTTATGTTGATAGCTTACAGTCTTGCTTACTGCTTAGCACTGATTATTGTTGGTAAACTATGGGAAGGGGGGAAAAACTGCTGTTTTAAGAGTGTGAAATTGCTGACAAGTCAGCTTTTATTTTTTTACTTTTTAAAAAATATTTATTCATCAGAGACACACAGAGAGAGGCAGAGACACAAGCATAAGGAAAAGCAGGCTTCCTGCAGGGAACCCAGTGTGGGACTTGGTCCCAGGACCCTGGGATCACGGCCTGAGCTCAAGGCAGATGCTCAACCACTGAGCCACCCAGGCGTCCCAGTCAGCTTTTATTAACATGACTTAAATGTAGCTCCATGGAAAGCAAGAAAAATACACTTCGTACTTTTATAAAAGAAAACCTGATTAAGGTAATGAGATATTTTTGGTAAATTTTGTTTGACTATAGCTAGTCAAATATTTCCTGTGACCTGAAATATCATTCATTCAGGAAAGAAAAATCAAACATGTAGTAGGCATCCAATAAATCTTACTGAAATTAATCACATTGAATATCTTTCTTTGGTAGAAGTTTGTCATGCATGTGATTTCCTTATTAATACAGGATAGTGTTATACTGGTGTGATAATTAATGCTACTTGATGAAGGATGTCAGCGTATTATTTCTTTTTTATAGTTCAGTTTTCTCATTTTAAAATATGACAAAACACCAAAAACCATAAGATACCTAGGAGTAAAACTAAAGAGATAAAAGGTCTGTACTGTGAAAACTAAAGAACACTTGTGAAAGAAACTGAAGATGACATAAAGAAATGGAAAAGCATTCCATAGATCCTGGATTGGAAGAACAAATATTGTTAAAATGTTTATGCTATCCAAAACAATCTACACATTCATTGCAGTCCCTACTAAAATGCCACCAGCATTTTTCACAGAACTGGAACAAGCAATCCTAAAATTTGTATGGAACCAGAAAAGTTCTCAATTAGGCAGAGCAATATTGAAAAAGAAAACCAAAGCTGAAGGCATCACAATTCCAGATGTCAAGCTCTCTTACAAAGCTGTGATCATTAAGACAGGGTGGTACTGGCACAAAAACAGACACATTGATCAGTGGAACAGACCAGAGAATCCAGAAGTGGGCCCACAACTAATTTTCGACAAAGCAAGAAAGAATATCCAATGGAAAAAAGACAGTCTTTTCAACAAATGGTGTTGGGGAAACTGGACCACTTTCTTACACCATACACAAAGATAAATTCAAAATGGATGGAAGACCTAAATGTGAGACAACTCATCAAAATCCAAGAGAAGAACACAGGAAGCAACCTCTTTGACCTCAGCTATAGTAATATCTGCAGAGGCAAGGGAAACAAAGCAAAATTGAACTCTTGGCACTTTATCAAGATGAAAAGCTTCTGCACAGCAAAGGAAACAATCAATAAAACTAAAAGGCAACCTACGGAATGGGAGAAGATATTTGCAAATGACACCTATGATAAAGGGTTATTATCCAAAAGCTAGAAAGAACTTATCAAACTCAACACTCAAAATACAAATAATCCAATTAAGAAATGGGCAGAAGACATGAATAAATATTTTTCTAAAGAAGACATGTAGATGGCCAACAGACACATGAAAAGATGCTCATCATCACTCATCATCAAGAATACAAATCAAAGCCATGATGAGACACCACATCATACCTGTCAGAATGGCTAAAATTAACAGGTTAGGAAACAACAGATGTTGGAGAGGATGTGGAGGAAGGGGAGCCCTCTCACACTGTTGGTGGGAATACAAACAGGTGTAGACACTGTCGAAAACAGTGTGGAGGTTCCTCAAAAAGTTAAAAATAGAACTGTGACTCAGCAATTGCACTATTAGGTATTTACCCCAAAGGTTACAAAAATACTGATTTGAAGGATACATGCACCCCAATACAGCAGCATTATCAACAATATCCAAACTATGGAAAGAGTCCAAATATCCATTGATGAATGGATAAAGAAGATGGGGGGCACGCATGTGTGTGCATGCACGCACACACACACACACACACACACACACACACACACAGGAATATCACTCATTTATCAAAAAGAATGAAATCTTGCCATTTACAACAATGTGGATGGAACTAGATTAATTATTATGCTAAGTGAAATAAGTCAGAAAGACAAATACCATATGTTTTCACTCATATGTGGAATTTAAAAAACAAAACAAATGAACATATGGGAAGGGGAAAAAAGAGAAGGAGGGAAACCATAAGAGACTTAACTATAGAGAACAAACTGACGGTTGTTGGAAGGAAAATGGGCAGGATATGGGCTAATGGGGTGGTAGACATTAAGGAGGGTACTTGTGACTAGTACCAGGTGTTAAATATAAGTGATGAATCACTAAATTCTGCTCCTGAAACCAATATTTCACTATATGTTAACTAACTAGAATTTAAATAAAAACTTAAAGTATGACAGCAACATTTGTAACGGACTTATTTTAATAAGACTTTTCATATTTGACCAATTAGCAAATATTTAGTGGAACTTTTGGCCATTTTATTGTAAAATAATGCCAAAAAACCCCCAAAACACAAATGTATAGCTTAATGAGTTATTACAAGATAAAATAATCACCACTCAATAAATCTCTGTGTGCCCAATCTCAATCTCAGCGTCCCAGTTAACACCCCCAAAATAACCATTATTGTTTTATAGTAATCAATTTTTTGAATTTCTCTGTACTTTGAATACTCAAGTGTGTGTGTGCCTAGACACCAGAATTTAGTCTTACTCATTAAAAAAAAAAAAAAACACACCCTGAGTCTTAAAAGTTTCTTCTTAATATGTAGGTTTTCCCTCCATCATTTTCTTTTATTTCCCCCCACAATTTATCTTTTATTAGCCCAAAATAATTGACCTGTAGAATTTCCTCAGGATTTTGCTAATTATATACTCATGGTGAAGTTCAACTTATTTCTTTGCCCTCCTTATTTCATGCAAATTGTGGTAGGATCCAGAGACTTGATACAACTCATGTTTGATCCCTTCAGCAAGTGTATAAAGGATGTTCTTTGTTGTTGTTGTCTAATCAGTAGGTACATAAATGTTTATTATTAGGTTTGATGCTTATTTGGGGCTTGAAAATGGTGAAATTCTAATTTTATCATTCTTTTCATTTCTAATTTGAAATACTTTTATAAGAGATGTTTCTTCTTTATGTAATACTTTGTTTCTTGGTGGTACATTGTATATGAGAAATGCAAGATAGATGCTTGATTTTTCCCCTTATTTACAGTTCAGAATAATGAATTGCATCCCTCTCATTCTCAAAAGGTGGTCATTTACCTTTTTTTCTAAATATCAATATGAACTCATGGATTTAACCATATTTGCTGTGTTTCAATCACTTGAGATTATTACCCAAATTAAAGCTTAAGTTCCCCCATCTTTGGTCAGTGGGAGCCTCTTTACATGGACTCCTGAGGGTGTGATAGCTTTTTTGCTATCTAGTATGACCAAATGTTCCAGGTTCATCTTGTGCATTTCTTTTACTAGACTTGAAGTTGTCATTTCTTCAGTAAGTCTTGAAATAAGAGTTGGAATTTCAATGCAGAGATTTCCTGGTAGCAGAGATTTCATTGCTACTGAATTGGTCATTTTTTTCTAAGCCTCTTCAGTGGGTAGAGCGAATAAAAACAACATATTAAATAAAATATCTGACGAATTCATACTACTGCTTTCAGTTTAAATTCCCCTATCGCAATTTTTAACTCAGTCTGTTTTGTGTTATATCTGTATCTTCGTTCCCCTTCCCATTGAAAATCCTAGTTCTCAAGGACACAGATGATATTAGAGTATCTCGTAATTATTCCTTTATTTTTTCCTAAATTAAATATATAATCTCAAAATATTAATCTATTAATAATTCCACTACCAGTATACTCAGTATATATACTGAATATGGTGTTTTTTGTTTTTTGCATGTGTCCACTCCATTTTTTAAAGTTGCACAACAGTTGGCCATTATCTGAGCATATAACCATTACATAACTACTGTCTTCTGTTCTTTAAGCACTCATTTTTATTTTATAATATTTATATGGCTAATGTTCATTGCTAGACTTATATTGATATCTCTGTAGTCATTTTGGTTGATGAAGCTAATTCTCTGGGAGGTTCCTCAGTAAGGGCTCATAGGAACAATACTCCTTGAGCTTTTGCATGTTATTAAATCATTTGCACCCTTTATCAGTGAAGATCAGTTTTGCTGGATATAAAAATTTTAGCTCACATTTTATTTTCTTGAGTATCTTAGATATGATTATTTTAACTGATGCTCGCAAGCATTTGATTAAATTCCACAGCTGTTCATGGAAAAAAAAACAACTTAATATGTTAGGAATAACATATGTCAGATACTAACACCAAAAAAAAATAGCCTTACAACATTTCTACTATTGTCAGGATTAAGAGTTAATGCTCACTGTTATCACTGTTTTTCATCATTGTTCTGGAAATTCCTGCAAATGCATTAATAGCCAGAAACAATTTTTTCTGGCATTAACCAGAGTGGAGGAGACAAAATTACCTTTGTTCACAGATGAGTGTCTAGCTAAAAATGCTACAAAAAATAAAAATAAAAAATAAAACAGAATTGAAAACAAATATGTTGAGTGTGATAGCCAGAGCCAATGTCTATAAACAAAATCATTAGCTCTCCTATTGTGCAGGAAAGGAATAACTCAGCAGGCCTGGGTTTCTCAAACCCTGCACACTCCCAAAAACTGCCCATTTTGAGGACTGGCCTTTGGCTGGCCTCGGGGAACTGAGCTCTTGGAATGTTCTTTCTAATAAGAGTGTTTTTGTTTTGTTTTGTTTTGTTTCATACCTGAGGCCTTGAGCCATGCTGTACTAGTTTGTCCAAATAGTTTATGCTAACAATGTGATTTAAGGTTTGTTTCTGAGATTTGGAATTAAGTAACTGATGTTTATCATGCAAGAGCTATATATCTACCTGAATGGCCCCCCAATTAAAAAACCCAGGGCATTCAAACTTGGGAGAACTTCCCTGGCTGGTGACACTTTGCATATATTGTCACACATTGTTACTGCATGAATTCAGTGTGTCCCATGTGATTCCAATAGGAGAGGACATCTGAAATCGAGCCTGGTTTTCTCTGGATTATCTCCCATATACTTTTCCTTTTACTTCTTTCTATTCTTTCACTGTAATAAACCATAACCATGAGTGTAACAACTTCTAAGTCCTATATAGGAGTCCCAGTGAATCATTGGGCTTGAGAGTGGTCTTGGGGACCCCCAACACATCTATATACTGAGAATATCTGTATGGAAAATAAGACCCCATTTATCAGAGTGACAAGAATATCTGGAATATATGTTCTACCTATAGAATACTTAAAAGTTTAATAAGGCTTAAAATTAAAGACTAATAAGTTTTGAAAAGACAAGATGAAAATTTCACTTTGAGATTTAAGTGAAGACTTGAACAAATGAATAGAGAGGGCTTATCAAAATATCAATTTTCTCCAGATTACTAAAAAAATTTTAATATAGTTCTAAATAAAACCATAATAATACTACTAATAAAAACAATTACCTGAGAAAATAGTCTGTATATTTTGGGGAAAAGAATTCTGAGTAGGGCCTTGCCTCCAGATAATAAAATTTATTTTTTTTATAGCTAGAAGAATTTTTTTTTAAGATTTTATTTATTTATTCACTAGAGACAGAATGGCAGAGACACAGGCAGAGGGAGAAGCAGGCTCCATGCAGGGAGCCTGACATGGGACTTGACACCAGGACTCCAGGATCACACCCTGGGCTGAAGGCAGGTGCTAAACTGCTGAGCCACCCAGGGATCCCTATAGCTGTAAGGATTAAAATAGTGTGGTACATTTAGAACCAGGAATAGGTAGATAAATGAAATTAATGGAAACAAAGCCAAATACTTATTAGAATTTAGTATAAACTAAAGACTACCTTCAAATCAATGAGGAAAAGTTGTTTATTCAAAAACTGGTGTTCAGAAAATGGACTAACCATTTGGAGAAAAGTTAAGTTGGAACTCTATTAGTCTTTAAAGAAAAATGCAATTCAGGTATAAGTAAATATTTAAATTGTGAAAAACCAAACCATAAAAGGATTAAAAGAAAACATGAGAGAATGGTCAGATAGTCATGGTATGAAAAGACTTATATGTATTCATTCCCAAAGATGTACTATTAGAGAATATATCTAAACCTCATAAATATTTAAATCTGATTTCTGTATGCTAAAACAGCAACACTGTAAAAATCCTGTCATTCTGCTAATGAAGAAATGCAAGTTAAACTCCAGTAAGTTCCTATACTTTTCCAATTAGATTGGCAGTGATTTAGAATAATGATAAAAGCTAGGATTTGTGAAGAGATTTGGAAATGAGGACTCTCATAAGCTCTAGTGGAAGTGTAGATTGATAAAACATTTTCAGGAGGTAATTTGGAAATCTGTGCCAAAATATGTATCCTTTGCCAAGTAGTTCCACATTTAGAAATACTTTTTAAAAAAGATTTATTTATTTATTCATGAGAGACACAGGCAGAGGGAGAAGCAGGCTCCCTGTGGGGAGCCCAATATGGGACTCAGTCCCAGATCCCAGGATCATGCCCTGAGCTGAAGGCAGATGCCCAACTGCTGAACCACCCAGGCATCCCTAGAAATCCTTTTTGAGAGAATAACCAGGAAAGAAGCCAAGAGGTATATATAAAAAAATGATTTTTGAAAGATTAGAAACTGTTTAAATTACCATAAATAGAGAATTGGCTAAACACATTCTGGTACAGCTATACTTTGTGGTCACTAGGGATGATGATATAGGTATGTGTTTGTGCACATGTGAAGATATTAGTATATTATTTAATGAAAAAGTTACAAAGCCATTTTAAGATACTTTTTAAAAACACTGTGTATGCATGTGTGTCAATATTGTACACTGCAATACCAATAATGTTATTTCTGGGTAGGAGGATTATAGGTATTTAAAATACATGTATTTACTTTTCTTTGTGTTTATCTGTATCCTGAATTTCCTATATTAAACCTTGTTAAGGAAAAATAATGAACTAAAACTAGTTCACTCTGTCTGCTTTAATAATATCAGGATTCATGTGGAAAATATGCTTTGATGGAGAAATAGCTTTTAAAAGAATGGTTTGTAATTCACATAGTTAACTTTTTTCAGCCATCTTGTTACTGATTCTTAACTGATTTCACAGCTCCAGATTGGGACTGCCTTTCCCTGCACCAATGCATAATTTGATCTACTTCCTCAATTTTTTACCATTCCTGTTTTGTCTGTGAGTAGCAAGCCGTTTCCCTTTTGTCATGACCCTAGAAATCCCCACACCTGATAATTGCCCTGTGGTCAGTTTTGTTTGAAAATGCTTTCCTTTAGAGAGTAGTTATGGATAGTTGTGATTGCTCAGGATAGTATTTGTAAAGATTTGAATAAAAGTACTTTTAGCTCTAGGTTTTGGTGGTGAGAGAGAGATTAAGCATCTAAATTGAATATAGCAGCCTTGCCTTCATTAAGCTCTTTAGAGAGATGTCCAGATATGTTTGGTTATAGTGTTCTATCAGGAGAAGTGAGGAGGCCTAGGTGCTAGTACTTCTAAGATAAGGATGTTCAGCAGGGCTTGTAGAGAATGTCATTCAGAATTTGGCTTGCTCACAAATGACTCTCTTTATATTTCCTAAGATAGAGGCTCTGGCTGGGTCAATATGGTGTTTTTTTTTTTATTAAGTAAAGGTTCATGCCAAGCAACTTCAGATGCATTTGACTTCATATTTAGCCACTGTGGATTTCTGTATGAGCAAATTATCTATCACAGTGATGAAAAGAATGAGACATTGCTGATGCTGTGATTACAGTTGACCTTTTCATCCTTGATTTTGGTGGATCAGTGTTCCTTGAAACTTGCCCTTAAAATGGACCATCAGTATGGAACTCCAAGGCTCTCATTGAAAGAGTTTTTTTTCTGAGCTGGCATCCACTCAAGCCAGTAGATTGCAGTACACTTATTGAGAATGACACAGTTCTTGATTTTATGTCTGATCCATGGCTTACATTGTCTTCACCACACCAAATAACTGCTATGAAGTTTTATAGCCCTTATTTCCTTTACTTCTTGAACTTCTTTTTCCTCCTACAGTTCTACTCTGTTCCTATGGTTCTGTAAAATCCAATGAGTTTTCTAAGCCTGAAGACTTAGACCTGGATATTTCTCTTTCTTCCAACCAGCTTCTTTCCTAAGATGGCATTGAAGATGTTGTCGTGTTTGTTTAATACTTAGTTATTATTGTTATAATCGATAATAGCTATTTTATTTCAATTCTGAACTAAAATTGTTGGCTTGCTTTTATCATTGAGCTATGGTTTTTAGGAATATTCACTCTAGTTTTGCCACTGACTGATTTAATTAAGTGGTAGGTTTTAGGAGGACAGAATTTAAGAGAAGTTTTCAGAGAGAATAAAAAAAAAAAAAAAAAGTTCCAGAGTTGACCTTACAAAATTCCTACCTAGGCCTATCTTTTCTCCCTGTAGTTAGTCACAACAGTTGGAGCACCGCTTCTAACACTGGCACCAAAGGGTTCAGTTTTTCCACTCTCTCTCCCAGAGAAGATCAGGAAGTGCAATAAGGTTCATGAAAATTTAAGCTTGAAGTTTAGAAAACTCAAAACAACCCAAACCCTCAAACATTCAGTTTGGTTTGAATCTTGGACAAAAGCTTGCTATGCAGCTAGTGGAGTCATTCCAGCTTAAGGGCTGTAGTAACTTCATTTCGGGGCTAGTGATGGGAAAATTATGAAACCATAACTTGGATCTTATTTTAACAAAACCAAGAAACAAAAACACTTACTGGAGAATCTGCATGGGAAAGGGGGCCTACCTAACCCCAATTGCTGCTATTTTACTGTGGCAACTCCTCTTACTATAGGAATTATAAACCATTCTTTCCAATTCCTTCAGAGAGAGCTGAATTTTGAAAGTGATTGAGTTGTCTGCATCCAATTTATAAGCCTTCTGATGTGCTCAACAGGGAAAGATCTTTCATAGGTGATTAAATCCAACTGGGTTAAGGCCTGTCATAGTGATCTCCCTCATGGTCAGCTTTCATTTCAAAAGTCATCCCAGGAGAACAACTGTATTCTTTACCTAGCTGACTTCTGAAACAAATTTTCCACTTCAAAGAGAGCCTAATAATTTAGACCCTATCCTCCTTGGATACCATTTATTTGTTCCAGGGATAAGAGTTCAATTTAATGACTATTTCTCGAGTGACTTCATGGGCTTCATTATATCTGGCACAGGAGAATATATTCCAGGCAGCGGTATACAACATAGAAAAAAAACATTATCCTCAAAGATCTTATGGACCATTCTATAATCAACAATCCAAACATATTAGAACCAAACAAACATAAAAAATATTTATTCTGAAATAATTTACACAACTTGAGTTGATTTCTAAACATACGATAGATTATTTCACCTCATTTACAGTTGTTCACTTATCAAATACTGCAGAACAAAATGAGGTCAAGCCTCAGGCTCTGCAGATGTGGTAGAGAGCCTGAAGAGGCAAAGAATCACAGAAGCTTGCTGCAGTTCTGAAACACACAGTCTCAAAGGATTTTAGAAAGATTTGGGGCCTCAGAGTACTCAGAGATACTGAGAATTTAATAAAGTGCGCATTTTCTTATTTAGGTAGAGACATGATAGAAGTGACTGACAGGGGTGTGGTTAGCAAATAGCATAAATATTCTTCCAAAGTGTCCATATTTTTATCAAATGGACTGGTCTTTCTTTCTTTCTTTCTTTCTTTCTTTCTTTCTTTCTTTCTTTCTTTCTTTTTCTTTCTTTCTTTCTCTCTCTCTTTCTCTCTCTTTCTCTCTCTTTCTCTCTCTTTCTCTCTCTTTCTCTCTCTTTCTCTCTCTTTCTCTCTCTTTCTCTCTCTTTCTCTCTTTCTCTTTCCTTTCAGATTTTATATATCATGAATAAATGCCCGGGTGGTTCAGCAGTTAAGCATCTGCCTTCAGCTCAGGACATGATCCTGGAGTCTTGGGATCAAGTCCCACATCGGACTGCCTGCATGGAGCCTGCTTCTCCCTCTGCCTGTGTCTCTGCCTCTCTCCCTCTCTGTGTGTCTCTCATGAATAAATAAATTCCTTTAAAAAAATAAATGAACCAATGGTTGAGGAAATGAAATAAACTTGAGTGTTAAGTGTCTAATAAGTGGCCAGGATAGTCAGTTCCAAATAACAGAATTATCATTTTCAGATGGAGATGGTCAGAGAATTTCATGGAGGATGTGAGACTTATGTTCGACATTAAAGGGAATATGGATTTGGAGGAGAATAAGCAAGTTGTTAGAGATGTGAGGGATCAATGCATTAGACTGGAAAATGCACAAATTGTATGGGGAACAGAGAGTTAACATAAAAGAGTAGAGGGAATTAGAGTTTGAAAAGTAGAATCAAACCACATTTTGGAAGACTAAGCTAAAGAGTCTAGACTTTATCCTGTAGTTACAAGTAGCTGTTCTAAGTTTCTGAGATGGGGAATGAAATGGTCAAGTAATGATTTAGGGAGATAACACTGGTAGTAACTGGTAGGATAGATGGGAAAGGGAATGGTTGAAGACAGAAAACTTGATTAGAAAACTTTTTTCACTTACCTAAAAAATAATAAAACTCTAGTGTACAGTAGTGGCTACAATAATGGAAAGAAAAAAATTCAGAAGAGAATGAGGAATCAGTATAACTTTGAGGTTATTAGATGTGGGAAGTGAGGAACAACATAAGAGATATTAGGTTTATGTACGATTTGGGACCTGTGTATCAGAGTGGTTGCAGAGCATTATCATAAATGAAAAATGTGTATAATCAATTAGCTTAGAGTTAGAGAAAATAGTTTTTGTTTCGGGTTAATTGCCCTTGAGGTTATGGCATGTAGTTGGAAATACCTATGGAAATATATTCCATGTTCATGGATTAGAAGAACAAATATTGTTAAAATGTCCATTTGCAACAATGTGGATGGAACTAGAGGGTATTATACTAGGTGAAATAAGTGAGCCAGAGAAAGACAAATATTATTTCACTCATATGTGTAATTTAAGAAACAAAACATATGAACATAGGGGAAGGGATGGAAAAATAAGGTGAGATCAGAGAGAGACAAACCATAAAAGACTCTTAACTATCGAAAACAAACTGAAGATTGCTGGAGGGAAGAAGGATGGGAGGATGGGGTAACTGGCTGACAGGCATTAAGGAGGGCACTTGATGTAATGAGCACTGGGTGTTTCATGCAACTGATGAATCACTAAACTCAAGCACTGAAACTAATAACTATATATTGATATTAAACAAAATCAAATTTAATTAAACTTTAAAAAGTATATCAAACAGAAATATTTTTAGTTTCTGTATAACACATCTTTTTCATTTAAATCATTTACATATATGCATTACTTTTATAATTTGTAATGCATTTTTTAAATAAAAATTTTCAAGATTGGGGATCCCTGGGTGGCGCAACGGTTTGGCGCCTGCCTTTGACCCAGGGCGCGATCCCGGAGACCCAGGATCGAATCCCACATAGCGCTCCCGGTGCATGGAGCCTGCTTCTCCCTCTGCCTGTGTCTCTGCCTCTCTCTCTCTCTGTGACTATCGTAAATAAATAAAAATTAAAAAAAAAATTTTCAAGATTGAAAAAAATGTCCATACTACCCAAAGCAATCCACAGATTTAATGCAATCCCTATCAAAATATCAACATCATTTTTCACAGAGCTGGAAGAAATCATTTTAAAATTTGTATGGAACCAAAAAAGACCCTAATTATCCAAAGCAATCTTGAAAAAGAATAAATCTGGCTAGACCACAATCCTGAGTATCAAGATATACTACAAAGCAATAGTAATCAAAATAGTCTGGTACTGGCACAAAAATAGAGACAGAGTCCAATGGAATAGAGCAGAGAGCCCAGAAATAAACCCATGATTAACTATTGACCAAAGGAGTCAAGAATAAGTAATGGGAAATAGATAATCTTTTCATAAATAGTGTTGGGAAAATGGGACAACTTCATATAAAAGAATGAAACCAGACCACTTTCTCACAAAAATAAACTCAAAATGAATTAAAGACCTAAATGTGAGACTTGAAACCATACAAATCCTAGAATACAGCACAGGCAGTAATTTCTCTAACATCAGCCATAGCAACATTTTTCTAGATAGGTCTCCTGAGGCAGGTGAAACAAAAGACAGACAAACTATTGGGACTACATCAAAACAAAAAGTTCTGCACAGCAAAGGAAACAATAAAACTGAAAGAAATCAACTGAAAGGGACAAGATATTTGCAAACGGCATCTGATAAAGGGTTAGTATTCAAAATATATAAAGAACTTATATAACCCAACACAAAAAAGCCCCAATAATCCAATTACAAAATGGTCAGAAGACATGAAAAAAACATTTCTCTAAAGAAGACATGCAGGTGGCCAATAGACCCATGTGAAGATGCTCAACAGTACTCATCACCAGGGAAATGGAAATGAAAACCACAATAAGCTATCACTTCACATCTGTCAGGTGGCTAAAATAAAAAACACAAGAAACAGCAAGAGTTGGCAAGGATGTAGAGACAAACTCTTGTGCACTGTTGGTGGGAATACAAATTGGTGCAGTCACTGTTGAAAACCGTATAAAGGTTTCTCAAAAAATTAAAAATAGAGTTACCATATTATACAGTAATTCCGCTACTGGATATTTACCCAAAGAATACAAAAACACTAATTTGAAAATACATGCACCTCTATGTTAATTGCAGCATTATTTACAAAGGCCAAATTATGGAAGCAGCCCAAGTGTGTCCATTGATAGATGAATAGATAAAGAAGAGATGTGGTATGTATACATAATTGAATATTACTGAACCATAAAAAAAATGAAGTTTTGCCATTTGGAACAATGTAGATGGATCCAGACAGTATAACACTAGGTGAAACAAACCAGAGAAAGGCAAATTACCATACAATTTCACTCATACATGGAATTTAAGAAACAAAAGAAAAAAGACAGAAAAACTGAAAGCCGGCCTCTTAACAATAGAGAATAAATGATATTTACCAGAGGTGAGGTGGGTGGTCGGAAGAGTGAAATAGGTGATGGAGATTTAAGAGCACCCTTACCATAATGAGCATTGAGTAATGTATACAATTGTTCACTATATTGTACACTTGAAGCTAATATAATGCTGTACATTAATGATACTGGAATTAAAATGTAAAAAGTCACAAATAGAAGATCAAAAAAGAAGGAAGAAGAAAAGGAAGAAAGAAGAAAGAAGGAAGAAGAAAGAAGAAGGAAGAAAGAAGGAAGAAGAAAGAAGAAGGAAGAAAAAAGAAGAAGGAAGAAAGAAGGAAGAAAGAAGAAGGAAGAAAGAAGAAGAAGAAAGAAAGAAGGTGGTAGTGATTGGCAGTATCTCCTACTCCAGAGAGGTTCTGGAGAACAGGGAATGGAAGAATCCATTGATTTGGATAAGCAGGAGCCTTTGGAGCCAATTATGAGTAATTTTCACCAAGTGGAGAGTAGAGCCATGTTATATGAGTAATAAGGAGGGACTTGTAGTATTAAAATAAAGGCAGGGGAGTGTTGTATGGTGGCCAATGGTAGCCCTGCTTGTGGTGAACACAGCGGAACATACAGAGATGGTGAATCACACTGCTGTACACCTGAAACTACCATGACACTGTGTGTCAATTATCCTTAAAAAATTTAGAAAAAGGAAGTAGAGGCAGAAGGTATATATAACCCCTTTAAATAATTTGACATGGGAAGAAAGGAGAAAAAAGACAGCAAGACAAGTCAGAGGCCCTCTCCTTTTCTCACTCCGTGTGCTCTCCCCAAGCTGATTCAATCTGTCTCACATAGAATTGCCACTTAAATGTTAATAGTTTCTAGAATTAGATCTCAAACTTAGGCCTTGGTCCCTAACTCCTATCGATCAGTAACTCTGCCTGGATATTAAATAGGCACTACAACATCAGAAACTAAGCTCATGGTCTACCCCACCTCCACAAACTACAAAAGTCAAAATACAAGGAAAATAAACAACCAGACCCTATCTCAGTAAATGACATGGCCTACTTTGAGGTTGCTCACGCTAGAAACTTTGGGGTCATTTACGATACTGTGATACCTGTCTTCTCTTCATTCCTCTCACCTAATCCATCATCAAATCTTGTGGACGTACTTCTCTTATATCCATCGTCCACCCAAGTTGAAGCCACCATCACCTCTCAACCACCTTTCCAAGTGGTTTCTCTGTATCTGCTCTTGCTCCCCACAGCATCCAGAATCTTTAAATCTGCAAATCTGATTAATATCCCCCTTTTGTTTAGCACCTTTCCATGGCATCTTGTTTTCTTTAAGCCAAGCAAATTTGTTAGAAGAGAGTAGCTATATGGAGGAATTCAGGAAAGCTTCACTAAGAAGTTGGCATATGAACAAGTCATGAGTGTGTGCAGGTGAAGAATTGCATTAGGGAGGACTAGGGGGTGAGGGTGGCAGGTCATTCCAGTTTAGGAAGTGTCATGGGCCAAGGTAGGGAGTCAGGTGTTCAGAAAAGTGTGACGAGTTCAGAGTGGATATTCTCGGATGCCAGGGGGTGAGGAGTAGCTATTGAAGGGTTGTGAAAGCCTTTTTGTGTTTGGATTTTACGAGGGTTTTTAAAAGCAAGGGATGATGTAAAGAACTAGACTTTTTGTTGGATAACTTTATGGGAGAAAAAGAAAACTTGAGTGGCTGAGAACAGGGACAGCAGTTCAGGGCTTGTTGCTTTGACCCAGTAGAGGTGATAGAGACCTCAGTGAAGTCTGTGGCAACAAAGAGGAAAAGGGGTCAAGACATATTTTACATCAGGATCAGCACAAGTAGTGCTGCATTTGAGGACATGTCTCTGTGAACACTGTCATTGTGAATGGATTCCTGTGCACAGCCCATTGTTTTTGGGCCTGGATTAATAGGTTATTCCGTGACAAACTCTGCAGAGTGTATTATTTTTGCCATATTTAAAATGTCCTGGAGATAACAATCAATTTGTGTCCTGGTCAAATCTAAAAATTCAGTCCAAAAATATACTTTTAGAAATTCAGATACCTGGATTCTCTATCATTTTGCCTCTGATACATTTTCTGAACCTGGTTAAGTCATATAGCTTACAAATAAATTCCTTATTTGTAAAAAATAAAAAAATAAAAAATTCCTTATCTGTAAAGTGAGGGTGTTGACCAGAATCATTAGATGATCTCTAAAGTCTCTTCAAGTTCCTTGATCCCAGTATCAATTTCTAAGGTTTTTCTCTAATTTACTTGATCAACTCGAGTCTTATCAGTAGGGAGCAGACTGCTCCAGTGTCTTAAGGACATAACTCTGTCTTTAGAGGTCCAAGGGGTGTTCTGAGCAGCATTCCTAGAACCACCTTATCTTGGAAAATGCATTATATTTAAAATCCTTGTAGAGGGTTTTTCCAATTTCCAATAGCTGGGTATCAAGAAAAAAAAACCTGAGTTAATAAAAGCTATTTGTGATTAGTTAATTATAGTTCTACTTGGTATGTTCTCTTCTCCACCCAAGGTTCCCTCAACCAGGAGAAGCTTAAACATAGATTTATTGCCAAGTCTTTCTAGACCTTTGATTTCAAGAACATGTATAGACTAATGAGTGTATTTTTTAAAGTACAATCAAATTGCAGAGCGTTAGAGATAAATAATTTAAGAAATTTTAAGTTTCTGTCAAGTGTGAAATGTGGAGAGGAAGAAGAATAGGTATAGGAATGTACCAAGAGGGATAAGGTACAGCTTATGTCTTCAAGGAAGGATATCATTTACCAGGAGAGCCTGGAGTAAAAACAGATATTCTACGTGGGTGCATGCAAAGGGTAGTCAGCAGAGGAAAGTGCCGAGTGTAAAATGAGTACAGTTTTGTCCTCAGGGTAGCAAATTGGAATAACTGTCTTCCGGTGCATGCTGTTCCTAAGTTCTGTCTCCAAAGATAAGTGACAGTGTCACTCTGGTTTTGGGTCTAAAGAAATTGACCTACCCATCTTTGGCAAATATGTATAAAGGGTTTTAGTCAATTTTATGAAACAATTTAGATTATAGCATATCATTCATGGAAGAGATGAAAAAGGACTGACTCACTAAAAAATGGTTGATTGGTTATAAATAGACACTGTCTAAATTTTTGGCAGGAGTGAGGTGAAAGATCTCACGAAGTTACGTAATTGTGCCAACATATCGTCAACTGTTGCACTAGTAGTAGTCAAATCTTTAGAAAATCACATCAACAGAGTTTGTGTACTACTTAACAGACAGGGATGCTAGCATAAACAAGTTATCAAGCTCAGACTAAACTGAAGACCTATAAAATGATGATGCTTCACTGTATGTTCTGTGGGTGTTATATTTGTTACGCACATCATGTCTGACTCCTGGGTGAGTGCCACCCTTAGATTTTATGTCTTAAATTTAACATAAAAGTGACAGAATTAGACTTCTAAAAATAGGGTATTTATGTCATTCAAAGTGCTTGCTAAAATATTCTGTTCTATAATGTCACTCATCAGAATGATAACTATGTCTTCTGGTGGTGAAAAGGTGTTCTTTCCTGTTTTTCTCTTAACATCTCTTTCAATTTAACACATCAAATGACAAAAACTAGAATACCGAAGATAAATGATTTTTGGTGCTTTGAATAAACCTTTAGGTTTAAAGAGCATGAGAAAGCTAGTAAGGCCAGGGAAGCAATTTTTTGGGGGGAGGGGGAGCAGAGTTTGTTATAAACTTCAGCTAATTTTGAAAGCCTTTGAAAGGCTTGATTGTTTAATGTATGGATAAATCAGTCTAAACTGTGATAGAAGTTCTGATCCCAAATTTGTGTCAGTAGGTTTTGAAGAGGTACAATGCTACAAATAACTTCCAAGATACATAACCTGAATGAGAACATCGAAAAGTCTAAGCCACCCAGAAGGTATGTTTGCATTGGCTCTAAGCCCTCATCCCCTGCCCTCAGTGATTCTTTGCATGTTAAGGTGTCATATCTAAAGATCCTTTGTTACAATAGAGTACATCTGGCAGGAGAAACTCATTAGTAATATTAGCTGACACTCAAGTGCTTAGTTGGTGCCTGGTACTGTGCTAAGGGCCCTATTTGGGTTCCCTAAGGCCATACTGAGAATACACTTATGAGGCAGATATTATTATATTTAATGCACCATTTTCCACATTTTAACACTCTGAAATTGGGATTATCTTATAATCAACAGCATCTTACATGCATAATCTAGAACATTCTTTTTTATCCTAGTGGTGTGTAAAACTGACAAGAAAAGGCACCACCACAGATTAGATGACATATGCTATTAGCCACCATCCTCCTTTAGCCAGTCTTACCTAAATGGAAACTGAGACATGAAGTTAAATAAGCAATCCAAGATCACAGCCCTGGTAAGTATTTGAGCCAGGATTCCACAAAATTGTCTAATTCGATTCAGGACCAATCCTTCTAACATGCCCACCATACTGCCTGCTGGTGATCTAGCAAAGTTGGCATCTCTGAATAGCCATCCTCAGAGAGCTCCAGACTTGTGAAAGTGGAACTGGGGAGAAAGAATCTGCAAGGATAGTAGTGGACCATTGAGTGAAGGGGCAGCGTGGAGGACTCTGGGCAGCGAGAGTAATCGTGAGTGAAATGTCAGAAAGCTGCAGGAATGTTGGGAAGCCCTGAAGGTGAAGACCACCCACTTCATTATTTTGTCCAGGGCTGGTCCTGCATTTGTAGAAACTTCTTTTTTTTTTTTTTTAAGATTTTATTTATTTATTCATGATAGTCACACGGAGAGAGAGAGAGAGAGAGAAAGAGAGAGAGGCAGAGACACAGGCAGAGGGAGAAGCAGGCTCCATGCAGGGAGCCCGACGTGGGATTCGATCCCAGATCTCCAGGATCCCGCCCTGGGCCAAAGGCAGGCACTAAACTGCTGCGCCACCCAGGGATCCCCTTGTAGAAACTTCTAAATGGGATATGCAGAAAGAAAATCCTTACACAGCAGAGACAGCTAGTTACCTGTAGCTGTCCTCTTATCTATTTATCTGTATCTATACCTGTACCTTAGATATATAATATACCTTAGATATACTTATATCTAGATCAGTCTACATCGAAAGAGAGATTTGTATCATGCTTTCTGAGAAGGGACTCTGCATTATTAATAAACACTTCCTTACCCTGCAGTTCATTTTAAAACTTTGTGTGTTATGCCTTGATTTTTAAAATTTATTTTATTTTCACAGTTCTTCACACAGATCCATGTAAATGGAAGGTCAAACATTTTTTTGAATAAATGAATAATAACTTTCTCTCTCACCTCAATGCTATAAAGGATCTTGGAAACATATCTGGGTTGAGAAGAAGGGTGCTTTAGTGGTGGTGGGGAGACTCTTGAATAGTTTTATCAGTCACAGAAATAACAAACACCAATCGTACTTTCTATTCCTGCTGTCAAGAAATGAGGTAGGTGAATTAAAGTGAGCCAAGATCTAGCACTGCAGCTCTGCCTCCAGTAGTAGAGGTGAGCCAAGGAAAAGCCAAGCCAGTGAAAATACTCTGTCATTACTTCCTGTCAGCCCCAGTGACTATTCGCACAAACACGGCACAGACCCACACGTACACACACACACGTATATGAAATTTTGTATTTTCCTTTGCCTGTGTCTAGTCAGCTCAAATGGGTCGACTCATGTTTTGGCTCATGTAACCAAACCAGACTCTCTGGCTCAGCTCTACCTGCAAACTTTCTGGCTTGCTTGGGTATAGCAAAGTGGTTTGAGTTTCTGAGAACAAATAGTTAGGCTCCAGAAGAAGGCCATTAGTTTCTGCCTCTGTGGGTTCTGTGACCCTGTGAAAAGGAAAACAGAATTAGATAAGGACAGCACTTGGCTATATGGGCTTCATGATAGTCTTCTTTTAAGTGTCATCAGAAGGCCTATTGAATTGTTATCCTGGACTTGATAAACTTAAGGATTAATATTTTTAAATTATTTCTGCTTTAAATAAACCACAGATGATACATGAGACTCAGAACTAGCTTTGGTGAGGTCCAGAAAGCTCAGCTTGTCTTTTCTATTTATTCTCATTCTTTGGACTTCTGAGATAATGAAGTTTTAAATGAGGCATAAGAGCATCGTCATATCTAAGAGGCTATGAATAAGATAGTTGCTTATTTTATCATTTACTCTACTTACCCCACCATTTTTCTACATCTTTTCATGGTATTTTTTTCATTCCAGAAAAACATCAGGGACTTGTGTTACTGAGAAAATCGCCCAGTTACAGTATGGACTGAGGCATTGACCATGTCAAGTGAGTTTTGGTAACCAGGAGGTAATAATTGGGCCAAATAAAAGCCTTTCTTCCTTGGAGTTAACAGGAATAGCATTTAAATCAATTTTTAACTGATTTTAAAATGTGACAGAACATGAATCTCACTTTGTATTTTTCCTTTATTAAGGACATAATGTCCAGAAATTCTTATTAATCATACTTAGGCCTTTTTCCAAATTATGAATCATCCTACTATAATTACTTACTAATATATACCCACTCAAATAACTTTCAGTGACCTGTTTGTACATCCATTTCCCCAAGGACAGTTCCTAATGCTATTTTTAGAGGAATTACAAACATTTAATTTTGTAAGAAACTCACAGCCTTGTCTGTTAGGCTTGAGGTAGGTAGGAAAGAAGGTGAGAAACACCTTTCTCCTACCCAAGTTCAGAACTCATTTCCAGAGAAAATAAAATAGAAACCACCTTCCCACGGTGAAGTTTTTCATTTCTTAAGAGGAAACAGTAAAAGGAGTAGTAGTCACCTCAGCCAATTTTCTGAGTCCAGTCTTATGTGTCAGATGGTATTTTATGATTCAGAGATTTCAGTATCACCTATAAGTTATTAATAGAATTGAAAGTTACTTTGACCGGTGAGATAGAACAAGAGAGATGATACTAGGAGTAAACTGCGTGTATCGTGGAATAGGGAGATGAGATCAGAGGAGAATAAAAAGGATTACAGGGGGTCCTGGGTCACTCAGTTTTTTGAGCATCTGACTTTTTGTTTTGGTAGTTGATCATGGGATCAAGCCCTCCATCAGCTCTGTGCTCAGCATGGATTCTGCTTGTGACTCCATCTCTCTCTCCCTCTGCCCCTCCCCACCACACTCTCTCTCTAGTAAATAAGAAACAAAAACAAAACACAAGGATTACAGACAAATTAATTACATAGCTATTATTCCACTCCTGTCCCAATAATTGTTTTTTGTAATTGTAATTCCTTGAATAAGGGCAAACTCTAGTGGGAAACGGGTTGAAAACGAATACTTGGGTATACTTGGGTATTAGAAGAATTGGGGAGGTGTGTTTTTTTCATTCTCATGTGAATCTTTACCCTTTGCCTTTTCAAGCCACAGGGCAAAAGCACCACCTTTAGAGGTTCTGGTTATCTTATTAATCATTTGAATCCTTCCTTATCTTTTTGTTTTGAAGCTGTCCATTGCTTTTCAATCTAACATCTTCTGGAGCTTGGTACTGAGAGTAAAGAAAAAGCAGATAAGAAAACATTAGATTTTAAGTTTGGAAGTAGACATTGGACAGACATATCCCTCATAGTATAAGCATGTGAAAAGTCTTCAGTGGTGATTTAGCAAGAGTTTAATTTTTTATTTCGAAGGGCTTATTCTGCTTGTCTCTTTGGAATGTCAGAGAGTTATGCTTGGGTCCTTCAACAATTGACTTGGTTTGATCCCCACAACACAACGTAGTAATCAATCTGGGGTTTGTACATTTCATTGCAACCCTGCAAATTTATAGTTTGGTAAAGAGCAGAAGGGCAGTTCCAATTAACTGCACCAACAAAGGTTATCCGCTACATGAAGACAACCAGATCTCCCAGCAGAAACAGACACATGATGAGTTTTGGGACTCTGTTGACAGGGTCACTCATAACTATGGAGAACTTCTGAAAACAATTTGGTTACATGGCCTTCTTTTGACTTCTGTATAGCTAACATGATTGACTTGTAGACTCTGTGGTTAATGGGGACCAAGAGAAGAATCAGAATGACATAAGCCAGAGTAACGATGCTAAACTTCAGGAAAAATAGCAGCATCAGTGTGGGATGAAAGACAAGCTTTGCTTTCTCCAAATCATGCCAGAAAAACAGATGGTATATCATACAGGAGGCAGAGCACCTTCCCAGGAAACCCCCTCCTATATGTCCTGCCTTCTGTCACTAGGCATGGAGGCTTGGGCACCAGAGGTCAAAGAGCAGTTAGAAGAAATTGAGTGCTGTCTAGTGGCTCTATCATGAGTTTTTCCAACAAGGGCAGGAGACAGGGCAAATAAAATATTCACACTGTTGGCTCTCCCAAGTCCCCTTGCTCTTTCCACTTCGTGCTTAGACTCTGACTACTAGTAATGTTTTGATATATGGCTTTCCAGACTCTATTATTTTATATGCTAACTGAAACTTTTTTTGTTTACTATTTCACTCATAAATCCCTTCTGCCTTTGCCTTTTTTCCCCACTGAAAGTGTTCTCCAATTGTTTTCTTTTGTTTCTCTATTCCTGCCCTAATCCCATTCCCCTGAGGTATCCTCTAGTCATGTTTTGATATATAACCTTTCAGACTTCCCCAATTATATTATATGCTAAACGGAATCATAGACTGTTTTCACTGGAAGGGAACTTGGAGATCATCTTTCTACCTCCCCCCACCCCGCACTGTCCCCTCACTGCAGGCTTCCAGTAGATAAACAAGAGGCCTTGAAATGCCACTCCAGCCAGTAAATTGACAAAACTGGGACTAGACCCCAGGCTTCTCCACTCTTAGTTAAATGACCTTTCTATTGCACCCCACAATTTTATTTTCTTAGTCTGTTTCATGCCCTTAAAAAAGTAGTTTCTGTAAGATGGATTTAAGTGATCTGTGGCTAGGTTTAGTTTATGAGGTGACCATTCATTTCCATATGGACAATAAACAAGCAGGCAACAAAGTTCTAACCAAATAGAAAGGACTATAGTTCATCTCCTCTGTTTTTCCTCTGGCCTTAGTGAATGTGGTGCACAGGCCAAGTGCTCTGCTTTATTGGAGCAGCTTTCTTGTGCTCAGATTGTTGTTCGACACATGTATCATATATTCAGCTTTTGCCTCTCTCTTCTCTAACTGGTCATTTGTTTTAGGCATAGGCATAGGTCTCCCTGCTTTCTCCTTTCTAGAAAGATAGAACTTAAACCAGCCAGGCCATTCAGGTTGCTCATTTTCTGAGCATCTTCTAGGTATTCCCAATTAAAACCAGGATTCTCCCCTGGTGCAGTACATCATATTTTTGACTCATGTACACCGAACTGAAATTTACAGCTTCATCAGTAAATCCTAGCTTACCTTAAACTTCTAGTCTTGACTTTTTTCTTTAAATTTTTAAGCAGACCCTTCTCCAGGCTTTCTAAGTTTAAGCTGAGCACACACAAAAATCCCTTTTTATAGGTAGAAAAATGCATACTTTCATGAAAAACTCTAATAAAAATCCCGGGGTCTCATTCGGTCTCCACCCTTCTTCCACCCCAGCCATGCTCAGAACTTCTCACTCACCTGGCCCACCTAGAAGTCCTAGGATCACTCTGCTCCACACTGGGCTCAGATCTTTGGTCTCTGTTCCAAGTCCATCACCTCTTCTGAGTTACAATAAACTTGCTTACTTTAACTATAGTCAGATCTCTAACAGAATTCATAGTGATTTTGGAGGAGGGATTTTTTTCTGCCAAGGATCCAAATCGAACAAACTTGAGTTTTGAAGGAAGAACATGTTAGGGAATAGATGCCAAAGAGGCCCACTCCACAAATATATTGTGCAATTAGCAGAGTGCAAGTGAGCTCTTCTGAGTCTGACGGTAGTAATTGCTTCTTTGGGCTTTCTTTCATATAATCCTTTGCCTGTTGTTTTTCTTTGTATGTGTTTGTGAGTATGTGTGTTATTAAACAAGCACCATTTTATTCTATGTGATTGTAGCATAATGCTTTCATGTTTACCTTTCATATCCACTTTAAAGATGGAATCTGTTTTACCATTGGGACTGCTGCTATGACCAATTCTGTAGCATTGCCTTCAGTTCAGGCACATGCCTCTGAAACCGTAATCACTAACAGACGCTGGTCTGAATCAAGAATTCCCTTCTCTGGCTACTCAGCCTGAGCAATGAGCTGCCTAACTTGGATCCTACTAGCTTCTTGAAAAACTCCACAGGCTGCCTTACTAGCACACTGTTAACATGCAAAAGATTGATATTTTCCAGACCCAAGCAGGACTTTGAAATAATACCTAGCAGTTGTAGAGAACTATTTATTTTCCCCTCCTCCCACAAGTGTTTTCATGAATGTGATCTCATTTTATCCTTCTCATAGTCCTTGGAGTTAAGTAGGGAAAGAGTATTTTCCTCTAGGAGCTTGAGGTCCAGAGATGTTAAATAACTTGCTCAAGGTCACACAATTAGCCTTGACTGCTAGTCTGGTGTTCTTTCCACCAAAATGACACTAGTATTTACTCTGTCCTGTGTCAAAGTTGTCTAAAGTCTTTTTGGGTGCTAAATGAATCCAAACTGTCATTCTTATGGCTTAGATTTAAATTAAATTTATAATAACTTTTAGTGGTTCCCCTACCCCTGCCAGACCTTAAGTTATAAGTCTAAGGCAGTGATTTTGTGTGCCTAAAAATTATTTGGGAGTCTTGTTCAGTAGATCAATGGTGGAGCCCCAAATTCAGCATTTTAAAAAAGAATCCAACCACCCAGTGATTCTGAGTCAGGTAGTCTATGTAAACACTGTTCTAAGAGCTAAAGTAAGCAAGGCACTTAAGATCCTTGAGCCTCGGCTTCCTCATTCAAAAAACAAAGGAAAGCAAGACTAAAATTAATAAACTATTTCCAGAAACTAACATGGATGCTAATCTAACTTAACAACTTGCATCAAAATTCCTCTTAGGGAAGAAATAGTTCTTGTCTAGAAAAACACCTTGGAGGCAGACAGTGGAACCTTTGGGGTCTGGGTTTTCTGAAGAGGGAGTGAAGTTAGAATAGAGGGGGGTTTATAGAAAGACATGAAGTCAGGTGCTGAGTATGTTAACAGAGGAACCCTCAGTGGTGAGATGGCCAGAAAGGACTCTGGAGAAGAGGGATGGTTGATATGGATTCCTAAGGTATTTGATCTGTGGTATAAGGTGTGGTCCTTCCTTGTGATCCCTATATATTCAGGGAAATCTATATTTTGTATGAACAGAAGTCTTTCTTTGTCAATCAATGAAGAAGTTGGACTTAATTCTGGATTAATATAATGTGAAACTGAGCAGAAGAGATCATAAAAACATAAACCTTGGGAATTTGTAGAAATCGTGAAGAGAACTTTGGATTTCTACAGACTAGAAGTGGAGGCTCAAAGCCATTTCACCTCACTATCATGGGATAGATGTGACCAGGGGACACCTGGGTGACTATGTGACAGTGAGCAGGAAAACATTATAGAAAATACTATTTCTAAAATATTCTTGTGGCCCTAAAAGAACTAGAATGTGATTAGAGACCTCATAAGAAAGGTGCACATCAAAAAAGTGAATGTGAACAAGGGTGTGTGCAAATAGGGTAGGTAAAAGAGTAAGAACTTTCATGTGTAGTTCCAGCACAGGCCTAGTTTGTGGAATGATTTTAACTAAGTTCTAGTGCCTTTGTTCCCTTTCCTATGCACTGTATAATGGTAATGCACATGAACTGTTGATGCTTTTCATCTAGTAGCCAGAGCCAGAAAATTGGTAGTTTTCTACAGCTAGAAGTATTTATCTCAAGATTATCAGAAAGAGTTCTTAGTCTCAAAGAGCAGATGATGAAGAGATGCAAGGTAGAGGGCAACAAAACCAAGACATTGATTTCCAATTCCACAAATAACAGATATTCTACATGAATGTAAGGAGCAAAAATGCTCTCTTTGATGAGGCACTTGTGTGGCTCAATTGGTTAAGCATCTGCCTTCAGCTCAGGTCATGATCCTGGAGTCCCAGGAAAGAGCCCCATGTCAGGCTCCCTGCTAAATGAGGATTCTGCTTCTCCCTTTCCCCTTGTTCCTTCTCTCTCTTTCTCAAATAAATAAATAAATGAAAATTCTTAAAAATGTCCTCTTCTCAAAGAAGTAGTAGCCCAGATATGCAGCCTTAAAAATGAGGCTATGTCCTCATCTGTGATGTGGATACTAGAGAGTCTCAATCTTCATAATTTAGAGACTAAGATGACAGGATTCAATGAGAATGCTTATGTTGAATGGTTTCAGTCTTCTTAGTAAGAAAGAGGGAAATAGCATCATCTGCTGAAAAATAAAAGTTGGGGTTATAGAAGTTTGTGGAATTTACAAGAGAGATCTGCATTAGTTCAGGGAGAAGTAAGCTAGGGAGGCAGTGATAGATCAATGGCAAGACTGGATGGCTAGAGCCAAAGAACCCCTACACATTCTTATACAAATTTATCAAATAAAGGCTCCCTTTATTTCCTATCAGTGAACTTCAGTTCCCTTTGAGAATGCTGCTTAGGCCAGAAAGGGCTGGCAGGATATATTCAGGGTCCTAAATGAGAAGAACATGCAGCCAAGAATACTTTATCCAGCAAGGCTCTCATTCAGAATAGAAGGAGAGATAAAGAGCTTCCAAGATAGGCAGAAACTGAAAGAATATATGACCACCAAACCAGCTCTGCAAGAAATATTAAGGGGGTCTCTATAAAAGAAAGAAAAGTCCAAGAAAACAATCCACAAAAACAGGGACTGAATAGGTATCATGATGACACTAAATCCATATCTTTCAATAGTAACTCTGAATGTGAATGGGCTTAATGACCCCGTCAAAAGGCGCAGAGTTTCAGACTGGATAAAAAAGCAAGACCCATCTATTTGCTGTTTACAAGAGACTCATTTTAGACGTAAGGACACCTACAGCCTGAAAATAAAAGTTTGGAAAACCATTTACCATTCAAATGGTCCTCAAAAGAAAGCATGGGTAGCCATCCTTATATCAGATAAAGTTTATCCGAGAGGAGGGGCAAGATGGTGGAAGAGTAGGGTCCCCAAATCACCTGTCCCCACCAAATTACCTAGATAACCTTCCAAGCATCCTGAAAATCTACGAATTCGGCCTGAGATTTAAAGAGAGATCAGCTGGAATGCTACAGTGAGAAGAGTTCGGGCTTCTATCAAGGTAGGAGGGGGAGGGTGAAGAAATAAAGAAACAAAAGGCATCCAAGGGCGAGGGTCCCCTCGAGGAGCCAGACTAAGGCCGGGGGCGAGTGTCCCCAGGACAGGAGAGCCCCGTCCCGGAGAAGCAGGAGCTGCACCAACCTTCCCGGGTGGAAAGGGGCCTGCAGGGAGTTAGAGCAGGACCCAGGAGGGCGGGGATGCCCTCCGGCTCCCTGGGACAGTAACGGACACCTGCGCCCCAGTGAGAGTGTGAAGGGCTGCAGCGTGTGTTGGGACCCGGGAGCAGCTCGGAGGGGCTTGGGTGGTGGCTCCGCGTGGAGGGGGCTGCGTGTCCCAGGAGCAGCGCTGAGGCGGCTCTGGCAGAGGAAGAGGCTCAGTGCAGAGGGGGCTGTGCGGCTCTGGGAGCAGCTTGGAGGGGCTCGGGCGGCGGCTCCGCTGAGGGGGCTGCGCGGTCGGAGCACGAATCCAACACCGCAGGCCCGGGAGCACTGGGTGCTGGGATACAGCCCAGTATCCGGCCTCCCCCCGGGACAGGCAGAGGCCAGGAGGGCCCAGGACTGCAAGGACGCTCCTGCCCCGAGCTGAGCAGATCAGCAGCCCCACCCCGGAGCATCCAGACGCTGCAGACCCAGAGCTCTGTAGTTACTGCTGGAGCTGACTCCAGGGCTCCAGAGCTGACCGCCGCCACTGTGGTTGTTCCTCCTGGTGCCTCACGGGGTAAACACCCCCACTGAGCCCTGCACCAGGCAGGGGGCAGAGCAGCTCCCCCAAGTGCTAACACCTGAAAATCAGCAAAACAGGCCCCTCCCCCAGAAGACCAGCTAGACGGACCAGTTCCAGGGGAAGTCAAGGGACTTAAAGTATAGAGAAACAGAAGATACTCCCCTGTGTTTTTGTTTTTGTTTTTTTGCTTTTTGATTTCTGTTTCCTTCCCCCACCCCTTTTTTTCCTTTCTTTCTTTTTCTTTCTCTTTTTCTTCTCTTTTTTCTTTTTTTCTTCCTTTTTTTTTTTCTTTTTCTCTTTTCTTTCCTTCTTTCTCTCCTCTCTTTTTCTCCTTTTCCCAATACAACTTGTCTTTGGCCACTCTGCACTAAGCAAAATGACTAGAAGTAAAACCTCATCTCAAAAGAAAGAATCAGAAACAGTCCTCTCTCCCACAGAGTTACAAAATCTGGATTACAATTCATTGTCAGAAAGCCAATTCAGAAGCACTATTATACAGCTACTGGTGGCTCTAGAAAAAAGCATAAAGGACTCAAGAGACTTCATGACTGCAGAATTTAGATCCAATCAGGCAGAAATTAAAAACCAACTGAATGAGATGCAATCCAAACTAGAAGTCCTAACGAGGAGGGTTAACGAGGTGGAAGATGAGTGAGTGACATAGAAGACAAGTTGATGGCAAAGAGGGGAACTGAGGAAAAAAAGAGACAATTAAAGACCATGAAGACAGATTAAGGGAAATAAACGACAGCCTGAGGAAGAAAAACCTACATTTAATTGGGGTTCCCCAAGGCGCCGAAAGGGCCAGAGGGCCAGAATATGTATTTGAACAAATCCTAGCTGAAAACTTTCCTAATCTGGGAAGGGAAACAGGCATTCAGATCCAGGAAATAGAGAGATCCCCCCTAAGATCAATAAAAACCGTTCAAAACCTCGATATTTAATAGTTAAGCTTGCAAATTCCAAAGATAGAAGATCCTTAAAGCAGCAAGAGACAAGAAATCCCTGACCTTTATGCGGTGGAGTATTAGGGTAACAGCAGACCTCTCCGCAGAGACCTGGCAGGCCAGAAGGGCTGGCAGGATATATTCAGGGTCCTAAATGAGAAGAACATGCAACCAAGACTACTTTATCCAGCAAGGCTCTCATTCAAAATGGAAGGAGAGATAAAGACCTTCTAAGACAGGCAGGAACTGAAAGAATATGTGACCTCCAAACCAGCTCTGCAAGAAATTTTAAGGGGGACTCTTAAAATTCCCCTTTAAGAAGAAGTTCAGTGGAACAATCCACAAAAACAAGGACTGAATAGATATCATGATGACACTAAACTCAAACCTTTCAATAGTAACTCTGAACGTGAATGGACTTAATGACCCCATCAAAAGGCGCAGGGTTTGATAATAAATCTTTTTTTAAAATTTTTATTTATTTATGAAGGTCACAGAGAGAGAGAGAGACAGAGACACAGGCAGAGGGAGAAGCAGGCTCCATGCACCGAGAGCCCGACGTGGGACTCGATCCCGGGTCCACAGGATCGCGCCCTGGGCCAAAGGCAGGCGTCAAACCGCTGCACCACCCAGGGATCCCAAAAGGCGCAGGGTTTGAGACTGGATAAAAAAGCAGGACCCATCTATTTGCTGTCTACAAGAGACTCATTTTAGACAGAAGGACACCTACAACCTGAAAATAAAAGGTTGGAGAACCATTTACCATTCAAATCGTCCTCAAAAGAAAGCAGGGGTAGCCATCCCTATATCAGATAAACTAAAATTTACCCCGAAGACTGTAGTGAGAGATGAAGAGGGGCACTATATAATACTTAAAGGATCTATCCAACAAGAGGACTTAACAATCCTCAATATATATGCCCCGAATGTGGGAGCTGCCAAATATTTAAATCAATTAATAACCAAAGTCAATAAATACTTAGATAATAATACTCACTTATAATTGGTGACTTCAATCTAGCTCTTTCTATACTCGATAGGTCTTCTAAGCACAACATCTCCAAAGAAACGAGAGATTTAAGTGATACACTGGACCAGATGGATTTCACAGATATCTACAGAACTTTACATCCAAACTCAACTGAATACACATTCTTCTCAAGTGCACATGAAACATTCTCCAAAATAGACCACATACTGGGTCACCAATTGGGTCTGAACCAATACCAAAAGATTGGGATCGTCCCCTGCATATTCTCAGACCACAATGCCTTGAAACTAGAACTAAATCACAACAAGAAGTTTGGAAGGACCTCAAACACGTGGAGGTTAAGGACCATCCTGCTAAAAGTTGAAAGGATCAACCAGGAAATTAAGGAAGAATTAAAAAGATTCATGGAAACTAACGAGAATGAAAATACAACCGTTCAAAATCTTTTGGATGCAGCAAAAGCAGTCCTAAGGGGGAAATACATTGCAATACAAGCATCCATTCAAAAACTGGAAAGGACTCAAATACAAAAGCTAACCTTACACCTAAAGGAGCTAGAGAAAAAACAGCAAATATCCTACACCCAGCAGAAGAAGAGAGTTAATTAAGATTCGAGCAAACTCAACGAAATCGAGACCAGAAGAACTGTGGAACAGATCAACAAAAGCAGGAGTTGGTTCTTTGAAAGAATTAATAAGATAGATAAACCATTAGCCAGCCTTATTAAAAAGAAGAGAGAAAAAAAAAAAAGAGAAGAGAGAGAAGACTCAAATTAATAAAATCATGAATGAGAAAGGAGAGATCACTACCAACACCAAGGAAATACAAACGATTTTAATAACATATTATGAATAGCTATATTGCCAATAAATTAGGCAACCTAGAAGACATGGACGCAATCCTGGAAAACCACAAACTACCAAAACTGGAACAGGAAGAAATAGAAAACCTGAACAAGCCAATAACCAGGGAGGAAATTGAAGCAGTCATCAAAAACCTCCCAAGACACAAAAGTCCAGGGCCAGATGGCTTCCCAGGGGAATTCTATCAAACGTTTAAAGAAGAAACCATACCTATTCTACTAAGGCTGTTTGGAAAGATAGAAAGAGATGGAGTACTTCCAATCTCGTTCTATGAGGCCAGCATCACCTTAATTCCAAAACCAGACAAAGACCCCACCAAAAAGGAGAATTACAGACCAATATCCCTGATGAACATGGATGCAAAAATTCTCAAGATACTAGCTAATAGGATCCAACAGTACATTAAGAAAATTATTCACCATGACCAAGTAGGATTTATCCCCGGGACACAAGGCTGGTTCAACACTCGTAAAACAAACAATGTGATTCATCATATCAGCAAGAGAAAAACCAAGAACCATATGATCCTCTCATTAGAGGCAGAGAAAGCATTTGACAAAATACAGCATCCATTCCTGATCAAAACTCTTCAGAGTGTAGGGATAGAGGGAACATTCCTCAACATCTTAAAAGCCATCTACGAAAAGCCCACAGCAAATATCATTCTCAATGGGGAAGCACTGGGAACCTATCCCCTAAGATCAGGAACAAGACAGGGAAATCAACTCTCACCACTGCTATTCAACATAGTACTGGGTCCTAGCCTCAGCAATCAGACAACAAAAAGACATTAAAGGCGTCCAAATTGGCAAAGAAGAGGTCAAACTCTCCCTCTTCACCGATGACATGAATCTCTACATAGAAAACCCAAAGGCCTCCACCCCAAGATTGCTAGAACTCATACAGCAATTTGGTAGTGTGGCAGGATACGAAGTCAATGCCCAGAAATCAATGGCATTTCTATACACTAACAATGAGACTGAAGAAAGAGAAATTAAGGAGTCAATCCCCTTTGAAATTGCACCCAAAAGCATAAGATACCTAGGAATATACCTAACCAAAGAGGTTAAGGATCTATACCCTAAAAACTATAGAACACTTCTGAAAGAAATTGAGGAAGACAAAAGATGGAAAAATATTCCATGCTCATGGATTGGAAGAATTAATATTGTGAAAATGGCAATGCTACCCAGGGCAATTTACATGTTTAATGCATTCCCTATCAAAATACCATGGACTTTCTTTTTTTTTTTTTTAAAAAACATTTTTTTAAAATTTTTATTTATTTATGATAGTCACAGAGAGAGAGAGAGGCAGAGACACAGGCAGAGGGAGAAGCAGGCTCCATGCACCGGGAGCCCAATGTAGGATTCGATCCCGGGTCTCCAGGATTGCGCCCTGGGCCAAAGGCAGGCGCCAAACTGCTGCGCCACCCAGGGATCCCTACCATGGACTTTCTTCAGAGAGTTGGATAAAATCATCTTAAGATTTCTGTGGAATCAGAAAAGACCCCGAACAGCCAGGGGAATTTTAAAAAAGAAAACCATAGCTGGGGACATCACAATGCCAGATTTCAGGTTGTACTACAAAGCTGTGGTCATCAAGACAGTGTGGTACTGGCAAAAAAACAGACACATAGAGCAATGGAACAGAATAGAGAACCCAGAAGTGGACCCTGAACTTTATGGACAACTAATATTCGATAAAAGAGGAAAGACTATCCATTGGAAGAAAGATAGTCTCTTCAATAAATGGTGCTAGGAAAATTGGACATACACATGCAGAAGAATGAAACTAGACCACTCTCTTGCACCATACACAAAGATAAACTCAAAATGGATGAAAGATCTAAATGTGGGACAAGAATCCATCAAAATCCTAGAGGAGAACACAGGCAACACCTTTTTGAACTCAGCCACAGTAACTTCTCGCAAGATACATCCACGAAGGCAAAAGAAACAAAAGCAAAAATGAACTATTGGGACCTCTCAAGATAAGAAGCTTTTGCACAGCAAAGAATATACAGTGAACAGAACTAAAGGACAACCTATAGAATGGAAGAATATATTTGCAAATGACGTATCAGATAAAGGGCTGGTTTCCAAGATCTATAAAGAACTTATTAAACTCAACAGGAAAGAAACAAACAATCCAATCATGAAATGGGAAAAAGACATGAACGGAAATTTCACCAAAGAAGACATACACATGGCCAACATGCACATGAGCAAATGCTCTGCATCACTTGCCATCAGGGAAATACAAATCAAAAGCACAATGAGATACCACCTCACACCAGTGAGAATGGGGAAAATTAACAAGGGAAGAAGCCACAAATGTTGGAGAGGATGTGGAGAAAAGGGAACCCTCTTACACTGTTGGTGGTAATGTGACCTGGTGCAGCCACTCTGGAAAACTGTGTGGAGGTTCCTCAAAGAGTTAAGAATAGACCTGCCTACGACCCAGCAATTGCACTGTTGGGGATTTACCCCAAAGATTCAGATGCAATGAAATGCCGAGACACCTGCACCCCGATGTTTATAGCAGCAATGTCCACAATAGCCAAACTGTGGAAGGAGCCTCGGTGTCCATCGAAAGATGAATGGTTAAAGAAGATGTGGTTTATGTATACAATGGAATATTACTCAGCCATTAGAAACGACAAATACCCACCATTTGTTTCAACGTGTATGGAACTGGAGGGTATTATGCTGAGTGAAATAAGTCATTCGGAAAAGGACAAACATTATATGGTCTCATTCATTTGGGGAATATAAAAATGAGTGAAAGGGAATATAAGGGAAGGGAGAAGAAATGTGTGGGAAATATCAGAAAGGGAGACAGAACATAAAGACTCCTAACTCTGAGAAATGTACAAGGGGTAGTGGTAGGGGAGGTGGGCAGGGGGTGGGAGTGAATGGGTGATGGGCACTGAGCGGGGCACTTGACGGGATGAGCACTGGATGTTATGCTATATGTTGGCAAATTGAACTCCAATAAAAAAAATAAATTAAAAAAAAGAGAGAATGTTGCTTAAGTGGATTTCTCATTTTCCCCTCTTTCAGCATCTTGGGACCTGGAGGAATAAGCATTGAAAAGCCAAGCATTCTTCTGGCTTCCCTTTCATCATTTATTCTTGCAATCAGTAAATGTTTTGTTGAGCATCTACTGGTCTAGGTGCTCTGGGTTAGGTGCTGAGAATACATCTGTGAATAAAACAGAGAGACTGGGGCAGCCCCAGTGGCTTAGCGGTTTAGCACTGCCTTTAGCCCAGTGCGTGATCCTTGGAGACCTGGGATCGAGTCCCACGTCAGGCTCCCTGCATGGAGCATGCTTCTCCCTCGGCCTGTGTCTCTGCCTTTCTCCCTCTCTCTCTCTCTCTCTCTGTGTCTCTCATGAATGAATAAATAAAATCTTTAAAAAAAAAAACAACAGTAGAGTGTCTCATGCAACTTAGTTCATAATCATTTTAATTCCTTGGATAAAAATACCTCCCTTGAAGCTTCTACTATGTATCAAAATACTACCCTTTCTTGTTGGTATCATTAACCAAATTACCCATTTGTTGAAGATTTAGATACCTGTCCTTCAAATCTAGGTTACGGGTGTGAGGAGAGCTAAGCATTCGTTGAGCCAACTGTCCATTTTTCAGAGGATGGAGATCTATGCTCTAAATTTATTTTTTGTAAATTGTATTTCATACAACTGAAAAGATTTGTTGGTATTAAAACCTGGCCTTGGGACATCTTAACCCATTCAGAAAATTTAACAATGAATGTGATGGCCATACCCTTGATTTGATCCTTGCCTTAAGGCTTGTTTTGGTTTTTTTTGTTTTGTTTTTATCAGCATCTGTTGCTCAACTGTATGTTATTTGGGATGGAAAAAGCAGTTGCTTTCTCTAATCAAGTTCCCCAGTTCCCAGACTTATCCCTTTTGATTCCTATTTGCACATTGGTCAATTCTTTTTTTTTTTTTTTCTATGTACAGTATCATGTAATCTGCAAAGAGGGAGAGTGGTCAATTATTTTCTGAGCTCATCTCTTTTTGTAATACTTTGCTGTACTAATTTGTTAGGGCTGAGGTAATAAAGTATTACAAGCTGAGTGACTTAAATAAACAAAAGTGTACTGTTTCTCAGATCCAGAGGCCAGAAGTTCAAGATAAAAATGTCAGGAGCATTGGTCCTTTCTGAGGGCTGTGAGGGACAACTGTTCCATGCCACTTTCCTAGCTTCTGGTGGTTAGCTGGCCATCTTTGGTGACCTTGGCTTCAGTATGCATTACCTAGTCTTTGCCTTCCCCTTCATATTGTATTTCCCTGTGTGTCTCTTTGCCTGAATTTCCCTTTTTTATGTTGATGTGATCACGTTGGATTAGAGTTCAACCAAATGGCTTCATTTTAACTTGATTATCTCTATCTCCAATATAAAGTCACATTCCGAGGTAGTGGGGTTAGAACTCCAATAAATCTTTTTTGGTGGTGGGAGGGGGACACAACTTAACCCATAACACTTGCCAAACACACCTAAGGCAACTAAGTCATGCTACTGTCTTTCCATTTGCCAATCTTTTTTCTAGGACCACAGGTTCATTTAATGCATGATCTGCCTTCCAAGTTATCACAAACAACAGTTTTACCAAATGTTAGCAAATAGTTTTATTATCTTACACATTTTATCACCACCCAAAAAGAGGCTCCTAAGCCAGTGCCACCTTTTCTTTCACATTCCAATTTGTGATTCTGGAGAATCGCAATTCTCACAAATTCACAATGGTTGCCCATGGAGGCCAAAGAACATTTGCAATATTGGGCATTTCATATTACCCTTAAATTTATAAGCAGGTTCATTTCTATGCTTGCCAATTCCCTGCAGATATTAGAGGAGGCTGTGTTTTCTGTGTCTCCCAACTCTCAATGCATTTTTGACTATATCAGTTCTTTTGCTCCTTTTCCAATTAATTCTGTCCCAATATATTAGCTCACTTTTGACTCAACTCCCTTTTTCCCCCCTGCATTTATCATGTATGCTGCAATCTACTCCTTCAGTTTGTCTTTCTCTATTATCTTTGGTAGTGTTATTTCCTATTCTTTTGTCCTGTTGATTCTAAAAAAGGACAGTACCAAACTATATCCAATCACTCCTGTCCTCCTCTGACCTGTAGCACATTATGTACTCATGGAGGAAACCATATAGAGTCCCCTCAGCTTCATGGTATCTAATCTAACTCTGTTCTCAACACTACTGGGGAATCCTCCAGGAGTTCTTTCTCCCTCTTCCATTCACAGATATGCCATAATCGCTTAAGACTCTTTGGGAATGGGACGCTTCGGTGGCCCAGCGGTTGAGCATCTGCCTCCAGCTACGGGTGTGATCCTGGGGTCTTGGGATCGAGTCCTTCATCGTGCTCCCTGCAGGGAGCCTGCTTCTCCCTCTGCCTGTGTCTCTGCCTCTCTCTCTGTGTCTCTCATGAGTAAATAAAATCATAAAAAACAAAGACTCATTGGGAACCATAACTTTGGTTTAAAAAAAATCTGCTATGCAAAAAATGATCCAGTGAGAAATTCCTTAACTTTTAGCTTCTACAACGTTCATTTGTACCCATTTGTTATATTTTTCTTTTTGTTTCAATATCCAATCTCTTGTTCAATTTTATCCTTTGCCAGTGTGTTTTATCCTATCTTTTCCACCTCTTCAGGAGTCTTACTCCCTTAAATGCCTCCTCCTTATATTGATTATTTAAAAAGATTTATTTATTTATTGAGAAAGTGAGAATGTGGGTGGGGGGAGGGCAGAAGGAAGAGGGAGAGAGACTATCTCAAGCAGTCTCCCTATTGAGTGCAACACCCAACAATGAGGGGCTCAATCCCAGGACCCTGTGATCATGACCTAAGCCAAAGTCAGATGCTTACCTGACTGAGCACCCCATGTGCTCCTATATGATTTTAAACAATAGTATTGTGTTATATACATGCTACAGTAGCATGTAGTATTATTGTGTTACATGCATGCTCTAAATTCCACAATACATTATTATACTTTTTGACTTAAATGGACCAGTATCTTCTAAAGAAATTTTAAAAATGAGATAAAGTTTTACATTTATCCACATCTTTGTCATTTTGTACTCTGTTCTTTTGTGTAGATCCAACTTGCCATCTGATGGTATTTTTCTTCTCCTTGAAAACATTTAATATCTTTTAATACAGACATCCTAGTGATAAATTCTCTCAACATTTTGAAGATGTCTTTAATTAACATATATTTATTTCACTTTTATTTTGGAGGATATATTTACTGAATGTAGAATTCTAGATTGACAAGTTTTTTTTTTGTTTTGTTTTGCTTTGTTTTTGTTTTTTAGTAGTTTAGAGATGTAATTTCACCGCCTTCTAGCTTGCGTAGTCTTCAGTTAGTTTTACTTTTGACCCTCTGTTCATCATGTATTTTTTTTTCTGGGCCCTTTTAAGATTTTTTTCTTTATCATCAATTTTTAGCAATTTATTTATGATAACTTTGCTCCTATCTTTGACATTATCTCTAGATCTCATACAGTTAGTTTCTTACTGTGTGTGTTTTGCTTTAAATACTTAAGCATAGTTACAATAGCTGTCATAACACTCTTGTTTGCTGGTTTCATCATCATTGTCATTTTTTTTATCAGTGTCATTTTTGATTATGTGTGTTTTAGTACTTTTTAGTACTTTGTCTTTTGTTTATGGGTCACATTTTTCTGCTTCATGGCATGCTGAGTAATTTTATGTTAAATACTATTCATCATGTGTTTTACATTGTTGAATGTTGAATGTCTTTATTTTATTATCTTCCTTTAATGATGGTCAGGCTTTTCAACCAGTGGTTAGTCTACTTTCAAATCTATTGGATATCTTTGAGGCCCTTTTGAAAACTGGTATAGTACATCTAGATTAGAATTCTGGATATTCCTTGTTCAAATAGTAGCTCTGAATCTTTTCCTCTTGGTATTCAGCTATTTGTTTCTATACTTCATTTTAAGCCAAAAGGCTGAGAAGCAATTGCTTCTATTTGTTTCTATTTCCTTTTATTCTTTGTAATTTTTGATCCAATGACAAATATTGAAATTTTTTCAAGATAATTTGAGGGTCTGAAAACTGTCCTTATCTTCAGAGAAGATTTATAGTCGCTTCTGACAGGAAGTTCATTTCAGTCTAGTTTGGGGTTGAGCTGGTTCAAAGATGGACTCCAGTGTATGTGAAGGCTAATCCACTTCCAGTTTGATCATAAGAAGTAATCTTTGGGGATCCCTAACTAAATGCTTGGCATGTTTACTAGCGTTTCACCTCAAATTGGAGGTGGGACCCTGACACACCTACATTCCAGCTTGCAAAAGGAAAAAAAAAGAGACAAAATTCAGAGAAAGCAGCTTTTCTTTAAATTGCAGATGACATCGCACACTTCACTATAGTACATACCTGGTTGTCCAGAACATACTTATGTGACCACCCTAAGTAATTGCAAAGAAAGGTGGGAAATGTATTGTCTACCTGGGTGGCCAGAAATAAGAGGGGATTTAGAGGAAACAGGAAGTCTACCTCAAACTTGTAGGCGGCTTACTCATTTTGCCTTTATGCCCAAAGTTCTTCGTTTTTGCTTTTTTCATCTTTATAGTTCAGTACTATCACTAGGGTAGGTTTTAGTGTTCTGATCTCATTGCATTGGTTTTGTTTTATTGTTGTTGCTATTGCTTTTGTCTGAACTGCTATTTCAACTTACAGGTTTAAGTCTCAGTTTTTCAAAATTACATCTCTAAATTATTTTCTTTCTTTGTTTTGTGTTGTTTTTGTTACTGGTTCAGTCTATAATTTGTATCTATTATTTTGCTTGCTTTTCTCAATAGTGTTCTTCTGTTCCTTGTTGTAATTTCAGTGATGGCTGTTTGTGCTGCTCCATGTGGCCTTGATTTCTTGGATGGTTTTATTTTTTTTTTCCTCTGTTTATTTCTTAAGTCTGCCAGCTCATGTTTCATCTCCTCCAGTTCTCTGCTTTGAGCTTGTTGATTCATTAGGTGCTCTTATTCATGACAATATATTTGGTCATGATTTTTATCTGAGCAGTGGCCATATTTTTCTCGTGTGTATTCATCACCTGCCACTTGTTTTTCTCACATTTTTCTTCCTTTTCCTGAAAGTAACTTTGCATAGATACTTGGCTGGTTCTTTTTTGCTTTTTACTTTTGTGAATGAGGTGAATTCTTTCAGTTACTTGTGAGAGGTTCCTTCAGGGGAGAGACTAGAGCAGTGTTCCAGGGAAGCAGTAACTTTCTTTGGTTCACAGAAAAGCTCTTTATGACTCAGTGGTGTGTGTATGTGTGTGTGTGTGTGTGTGTGTGTGTGTGTGTACTCTTTCAACCTTCATTTCTGTCTAGTTCAAATAAATCAGCAATTTCTGGACTGGTCATAATTCAAGATCCATTTCCTTTACCCTTCCACAATGACACATTTTCTCAAAAATGTGTGTTTCCTTGTTTAGTCCCACCTCCTCTGCCTATTCTGTGGGGTCCAGGGAAGCTCTCCTTAAAAGCCCAAGCATCCTGTTCCATTGTTTCAGGCAAAATTTGTGGTTTTGCCACATACTTGAATAACTGGGGTCTGCCTGATTTTGTTTGAGATCGTTAGCCATAGATGTCATTTTAAGCATTTCCCGGCATCTGGCAGCTCTTCCTCAAATATTATAGTTCAGGGTTACAGGTGTCTCCTAGCTTTATCAAAGATCATTTTTCTCTCTCTTTTTATTGTTATTGTGATTTTATTTCTTCAAGAAAACTGGGTAGAGGCATATTTTCTCTGGAATTTTGTAAGTTGGTACAGTGAATAACCCATTTAGTGAAATATATTATTATTTTGTTAGGATCAATTTAAGTGGTATATTAACAAAATTTCAAGAATTCCAATATGTTTTCTCAAAAAAGTTATACGAGGGTGCCTGGCTGAACATGAAACTCTTGATCTCTGGATTGTATATTCAGGCCCCATGTTGGGTGTAGAGATTACTGGAAAAAACAGTTATACAAACCTATAATCCTACATTAACATATAAGATTTTTTATTTTCGTATTCTTACTTATATAGGTGGAGCTTTGTCCATTTGATACTGTGATATGCTATGCCTCTTAAATTGTACTTTTAAGTATTAAGTGTCAAATACTTTTTTTTAATCTTTTTTTTTGAGAATTTTCCATTACTATCTGTTAGTGATTTTTGTTTTCTTCTGATGACTTTGTCCACCTTCTGTGGATTGATATGAGCTTTTCCTTAACAATATGTTGCATATATTTTTCTTAATCATTTGCCTGTTTTAATTTTAATGTAATCTTTTACCAAATGAAATGCATTTTTATAGTAAGTGTAATATTTTCCTCTGTACCTTAAGTGCTATTTTCCTTACCACACTAAAATAATCTATTCATAAATATGTACCTTTAGTGCTATAGATCTTTTTTTTTTTCACTTAAAGCTCTAATAATCCTGGAATTTGTTTTAAATATAGTAAAATGTATTAATCTGGCTTATTTCCCCACAATTATTAGTCATACACTTCTTCACTATTTACAGATTAAATTATCTTTCCAATTGATGTAAGAAACCATTCTTTACACATTAATCAATGCTCATACAGAAATAGTTCTAAACTCTAAATTTTATTCCATTATTTGCTTGTTTTTATGGCAGGACTACAATAATTTAATTATCATTTTACATTCTAATATATTTTTTTTCTAGCAGGTCAAAAATTCTATGATTATTATAATTTTCAAAATCTCTTACTTAGATTCATGTATTATTCTTCTAGATGAACTTTGGAATCATTTGTTGAGTTTCCAAAAATATATCCCCAAACCCACTGGGATTGCACTGAGTTTATTTATTTATTTGGGAAGAATTGACATCTTGATAGTATTAAGTCTTCTTCTCTAGTAACATGATATAGTTCTCCATTTAGACACGTTTCCTTTATGTCCTTCAATAACAATATTGTGGTTTTCTTCACAGAGATTCTGCACATTTCTCATGAGTTTAACTCTTAGGTAATACGTATTGTTTTACTATCAAGAATGTAATTTATTTTCTAATTAATTGTTGCTGTAATGTAGGAAAATATTGAGCTTTATTTATTTTGTGATACTACTCTACTAATCTTTCTTATAAATCCTAGTTGCTTTGCAGATTATTTTTTTGAGTTTTATACATAGACAATGATGCCATCTGCAAACAATATTAGTTTTTCTTCTTTTTAAAAAAATATTTGTACATCTTAATTTGCTTTCTTACCCAGTTGCATTGTCAAACTTTTCCACAATAATGTTAATTAGTAGACATATTTTACTTGTTCTTGATTATAATAGTAACACATATTGTTTTGCTGTTAAATTTTTGTAGACCATGTGCAGTTGGATCTACTAAAAATATTTTTATTTTCCCATCTAATGATCACTGTCTTTTAATTGGTATGTGGATCATTTACCATTAATGTAATTATTGATGGTTGCTTTTTTTTTTTTTTTTGATGGTTGCATTTAAGTCTGTATTTTACTTTTCTTCTTTTGTTTTCTATTTTTTTGGCTTGTCCTCTCTGATTTTGTTCCTTTCTTTCCTTTTCCTTTTCTTTTTTTGGTGATTCATTTAAATTTATTGGCTTGTTTTCTATATCTCTTTGTATTTTTTAGTGCTTGCTTTAGAGATTATGATATACATAACCAAGTTAATATATTTCCAATTCAAGTAAAATGTAGAAGAAAATTTGAAGCCATAGAGTGTTTTGGACAAAAGAATGAAATCAATCTAATTAACAAGATAGCTTTTTTTTTTTCTATTGAGAATAGACTCTAAGGGTACAAAGGCTAAAGTAGGAAGACTATTATAAATATAAGGAAAAAATAAAAGGAGTTTCCTTCTATTACTATTCTGCTGAGGGTTTTTAGTGAGAAAAAGTATTAATTTTGTCAAGTGCTTTTTCTGCTTTTTTTATTGAGGTAACTTTTTTATTAAAGTAATCATTTTATTGTGTTAATGGGATGAATTGTAATGATTTATTTTTCAATGCTCGATCAACTTTGCATTCCTGGAATAAACCCCACTTTGTCATGAGGTATTATCCTTGTTATTATTTTGTTAATTTAACATTTGCTAAGGGGAGTACAGGGTGCTGGATGGTGAGCCATGGTTCCACAAAATACCACAAGAGAAATTGAAATAGAAAGTTTATTACTCATAGGCCCTGAAGCAAGTATACAGTATGCCTCAAGGGACCATATAGGGAGATCAAGGCAAGGTGTAGGCAAAGAATGAGGCAGGACCTGGGGCATATGCATTTATCAGGGCCTATGGTGGGAGTGCATTGGGATTCCCAGACTAAGGGTGGATTATTTAATTCAAACCAAATTTTTATGGGGTTTTGATAAGCTCCATGAAGGTCCTATCCAAGGAGCATGCAAAGAAGACCCTGAGAGGCTGAGGAGACTGCTGGTCACAAGGGTTGTTGGGGAACTCATATGATGAACTTAAATTTCTTTGTGACTCTCTGGGCTATTATCTGGGACATGTGCTTGCAATGAAGGGACTAATGTTAATGTCTCTTTTAGATACTGGTTGCTAAATGAAATGGTTTCTGAGCAGCAATACCATGAAATAGTTTAGGTAGCTCTCATTAATATATATTTATTTATATATATTTATAATATATTAATATATATTTATCAATGAGAGTATATATATTTATTATATAAATATATATTTAGTCTTGATATGTTAATATTTTGTTAAAGAATATTGAGATTATTCATGAGGGATAAGGGTCTATAATCTTGTTTTTGCTAGATTCTTGTCTACTTTTGGTATTAGGGTCATGTTAATCTCATACAATGAAATGAGAAGGTCTACAGAAGTCTTTTTAGGGTCCCAGCTGAATGCTTGGGTATTCAGCCAAGTATCTTCATTGGGCTTGTCAAAACACAAACATCTCTCAGTATTATGAGGGCTTTGGAATCTTCATTAATCTCATGGCTTTTGAATAGTTGTTCCCTATAAGCCTCTTGGAATCTTGCTTTGTGCATGCATAACTTAGTATTTATCCAGAGACTAAAAGGGATCTTTATGTAGATATATGGGGCTATTCTTTACAGCTGTGGTACATTTCCTTACAAATTTCACTTTGTTTTCTCTACTCAGCAAGGTTTCTGCTCTTTGTGATCTGCTGTCTATGCTACTATTTGTAAAATGCTTCCAGGCAGAAAGCCAGGAAGAATATGAAGTCCACCTCATGCTTTGTTTTTCCTCTCAAGAATAACACCTGTATTGTTTTTGTCCAATGCCTAAAGCAATTTCTTCATGTATTTTTGTTCAACTTTTTTATATTGAGGTATAATTGACATAGAACATTATGTTAGTTTCTGATATGCAACATAATGACTTAATATTTGTATATATTGTATAATTATTTTTGTTCAATTTTTGAGTTATTATGGAGGATGAATATAATACCAATGATTTCATTATAAATATACAGTATATAATGTATATAGCTATACATTATAATGATACATATATACTGTACACATACATATACATAATTATACATTATATACTGTATATATACATGTAAATTATATGTATAAATTATATATACATTATATACTGTATATAAAGTTTTGAAGTGGATGAGATCTAAAAAGTTAGTTTCGATTGAGAGGAGATAAAAGGACTGAGCCTTTGGGCAACTTTAAAATATCAGGGAGATGAGGAATAATCAACAAATTCAGAAACATCAAATGGGTAGGAGCAAAACTAGTAGAGTGTTGTGACCCAGAAGCCAAGTGAAGAATATATTTTAAGGAAGAGATAATCTTCCACTGTGCTACCCAGTGCTGATCAGTCAAGTAAGGTAAGGATATGAACAGATTATTGTATTTATCAAACACTGGAGTCATAATGACTTTGACACCAGAAGTTCTATTGGAGTAGTGGGGATAAAAGCCTGACTGGGGTGGATTCCGATCAGAAAGGGGGGTGAGGGTGGAGGGAGAATTGGAGACAAAGTTTGGGGACTTTGTAAAATTAGGAATATAAAGATTATGAGGAAAGGAATGTAAATACAGGTAGTAAAGAATATAGAGTAATTCTTTGTCCTTGAGTATTTGATAAAACATTAGTTGGAAACCACTGGATCTGAGCTACTTTATTAGATGGAGGAGTACTCCAGGAATATTCTGTTAAATGTTCAACAACTGGGTCTCTGAAAAGAAAAAGCCCTGATTTGTAGCGTTTGCCAATTTCTGTGATGTAAATACTTCCATCATGGGACATTTCAAGCTACCAATGTGACGTCGCTGAACACAGAAGTGTTACATACGACCCATTCTTCAGAGCTCAGCATATCACCAGGTATATATTTACTTTTTCCAATTTATTGTATAACTATTGGTCTGTTAAGATTTTCATTTTACTTATTCTTGAATTAGTTTTATCAATTTGTGTTTTCCTGAAAAATTTATTCATTTCATTTTAGTTGTCTTAGGCTGTTACTGACAATAGAGAAAACATAATGAAGGCTGTGAATTATTTAGGAATCACAAATATACAAAATTTTGTTTACACCCTTCATTTGTGTGAAAGTATAGTAATTATAGTATAACGTAAAAGAAATCTTTGTGGAGAACAGAAATACGTCCACTTTCATTACTCTGTCAGAAACAAATTGCATAATATATAAAAAACTATGATCAGAATTTTAATATATTAGATGTATAAATAAGATGTAATAGGACTTTTAACATTAAAAAGCTTGATTGAAAAAAAAAAAAAAAAAAGCTTGATTGACGGGATCCCTGGGTGGCGCAGCGGTTTAGCGCCTGGCCTTTGGCTCAGGGCGCGATCCTGGAGACCCACGTCGGGCTCCCGGTGCATGGAGCCTGCTTCTCCCTCTGCCTGTGTCTCTGCCTCTCTCTCTCTCTCTCTCTCTCTGTGACTATTGTAAATTTTTTTTTTTTAAGAAAAAAAGGTTGATTGAACAGAAAAAAGACTTAAATTGAAAATATTGCAAGGAACCTTGTCTTTTGGTCTACTTCCTAGGAGATTTCTTCAAGTTTATCTTCTAACCCTCATTTTCATTTATCCTACCATATTTTTAATTTCTAAAAATTTTTTTCATCATCTTGTGTTTGTTCAAGGATACATTATCTTATCTTATGGAAGATACTAATTACATTTTGGAGCTTTTCTTCTGCTTCTAGTATTGGCTCTTTTCCTCCAAATTTCTTCTTCTGCCTTTTGGTTTGCTTTTTCTCTTTAGGGTTATAAGTCTTTCCTCAAACATCTGTTAAGCTTGGTAGTTCCACCATATTTAAGAGCTCTGTATCTCTGCGTGTGTTTTAAATGATGTGCTTCATGGCTGTGTGATAGAAATAGGCCATTTCTTTGGGAGAAGACACACACATACACACATACACATATGTAAAATACACATGTATATATTTTTTCAGTGATCCAATTTCTCCGGAGCAAAGTTCTTTAACCCATTGCCTGACAGTTGTAAAAGCCTGGCTAACAGTATTATGGGAAGCAAGTTAAAAATGGGGCCTCCCAAATACCACCACTTGTATATTCTTTCTAATATTCTCCCCCCACCTTTTTTTGTTTGTTTGTTTTAGTATCCATCTTACTCCAATTCTCGATGAACCATGTGTTTCTAACTCCAGGATCCACTTGGTTAAGTATGTAAGAGAAGAAAGCCTTAGTCTTCTGTCAAGGTAGGGGAAGAGTGGTCACCAGCTGGTAGTATGAGATGGTGGTCCAGGAATCCTACTGCTGCATCTTTGGACTTTTTATTCAGTTCACTCATATTTAGTTCTAACTACACACTCTCTGGAATACATGAGGATTCAACTTACTGAGGCTGCTTTGGATTCTGCGGCCCAAATTAGTCTGGTTCTGGGGTTCCTTCATGGCCAGTTTACTTTCAGCTTTCTTTGGGCCGTTGCTCAGTTCTACTTGTGTTTCTGCTTTCTCATTTCCAAATTTGTGTGGCTTTCAATTCCTCTGCTATTTTCTTTATGCCTGTGACTACCTATCTTAAACTTTTAAGTTATTTTAGTAAGGTTTCAGGAGAGGTAAATCACTATTAACACTAACTTCTATCTACTCTCTTTAATTATAAATTGACTAAGTTTTTTTCTTATGTAGGACTACCTTCTCTCTGTCTCTTCCTCACTATTTCTCTCCCTGTCTCAACTGCTCTCTGTCTCTGAATTCAGAGCCCTTTCAACCTTAGGCATGTCTTTGTTTTTTTTTTTTAATTTTTTTTAAAATTTTTATTTATTCATGATAGTCACAGAGAGAGAAAGAGAGAGGCAGAGACATAGGCAGAGGGAGAAGCAGGCTCCATGCATTGGGAGCCTGATGTGGGATTCGATCCCGGGTCTCCAGGATCGCGCCCTGGGCCAAAGGCAGGCGCCAAACCGCTGCGCCACCCAGGGATCCCCAGGCATGTCTTTGTTAGCACAGAAATTGTTTTTATTATATAATTGATTACAGTACATTTTATTTTTTTAAAAAAGCCACTTTCTTTAACATCTAACTCTAGGATTATCTTCTCTGTGAACCAAATCTGACCTCCCCCAGCAGAGCCAATCTCTTCATTCTCTGTATTTCCAAAGCACTTTGAATAATCTTCTGTTGTAGCACTCATCACAGTGTTTTGCCAAGTAAGTTTTGTTTTGTATTTCTCCTCTGACTGTAAAATCCTTGAGGCATATTTTATGTAGTCAGTATATGCTAAGGGAATGAGCAATTGAAACAGTGTAGCCTAGAGAGGTTTCTGATAAGGTGAGGAGGTACAAATAAGAAATGAAATTAGTTCCCAGATATAGAATTATTAGGCTAAACTATAATGTAAACCAAGATCCAGAGATACAGAATTACATAGAAGTGTTCATGGTAGCCTTGCTTATTATGATAAGAAATGGTAAACAATGAAGGAGTGGTTAAGAATATTGTAGTATATTCATTTGATGATTATCCTCTTACTAATAAAAGAAAATTTAGAAGAATTTCACATGTGAAAAATTATGTGATAGAGTGTTAAGTTTAAGAAGCAAAATACAAAATTTTATATGTAGCATATTTAAAAAAACCCTATACACAGAAAAATATACTGGTTGTGTTAGGGTAGTAAAAATATGGGTGGTTTTATTATATTATCCAATGTTTTAATAAAAAATATTTACTGTTTTAATAGTAAAAAGAGAAGAAATGAAAAAAATCATAAAAATGAGAAAATTTGTTATAGCAAGTTGAGGACTTCCCAAGTCACACTCCTAAGGTTTATTAAAAGGGAGGGCAGGAAAAGGCATGAAAAGAAGGGTTCAGGAGCATTTATCAGAGATCAATGAAGGAAAAGCTTTTACTGAATAAAAAGAACATGTGCATTGTGTTGTGAGGAAAAACCAGTTAATGACATTAGGTGGGAAAGCAATCCTGTGCACAGAATGCCAATGAATTCTTTGAGTCATTCCATCTTAAATTGAGCCTCAAAATTCTTCCTGCTGTTCACTGACTCTTTTAAAAAGGAAGCCATGGTTTAATATGAGACCTGGTAGTTTGGGAGCATTGAATCAAGATATCTGGTATTGAGCACAACTGAGGATGGGTGGATGGGGATTTCATGTATTTCTGTATTGATAAAATAATTAACTGTCCATGTTTTATCTAATATGTTGGGTGGTGGTTAGGGAATGGAGTTGCTCTAGGAGTTCTACCTTGGCTCACAGTGTCAGAAAAAGCTTATTAACATTTACCAAATTTAAAAGTTTTGTCTTGTAATCCTTCTTTGACTGTAAAATTCCTTTATAGTACTTATATTTGAAGTATAGGAGAAAATAATTATGCATCCAATTTCAGCGAATATTCTGTGAGTATATGATTTTAAAGTGAGAATACATGAGAATATGGTGGACGAATGATAGAAATGCACAATAGTTGTTCAATAGTTGGTTACCTGTGTGGCATGCTGAGTGTTTTGGGCAGGAAGATAGCAACCAGTTAGCTATCATTACATCAGAAACTAAGTATGTACTATGTGTTGGCTATTGAATTTAAACTTAAAAAAACTGAAAATATTTGTGATTTCTTTTGGTGACAAAGTTATAAATGCTGCTAATATTGCTTTGATTTATTGTCTCTATTTATACTCAAGGGAAATAATCAAGTTAGAGTCTAGTGAAGAAGAAAAGATACAATTTTTTCTCCTACCCATGGTCATGAAACTCTCAAATTCTACCCTTGGATCCAAGGTTTAAAACATTTGCCTTATATTTTTTATTCTAGTCTCACTCATGACCCTCAACTATATTAGTCATGGATGTTTAGACAATAACATTGGAGCCAATCTTAATTCCTTCTCTGCTGTTGTGCTTTAGTTTAATTGGTATTGAACCCTGAAGAAGGTGTTTTCAGCAAAAGTGTTTGATTTTAGATGGTGAAATCTAGAAGAATGAACCAGGCCAGAAACCATGGAGTCTGGTTGTTTTCAGATCTAAAAAGTGACTTGCTCTGAGAACAAACTTGCCCTGCTTTTCTTCAGGACTTGAGAAAGGTTGAGCTGATTTTTGTTTTCATGTTGAACCTTTTTCTTTGTCGACCACAGGAAAAGATCTGAATCAATGACACATGGTGGATATTTGGCCCCCAGAGGTATAGTTAGCCCAACAGAACTATCCTGCAAAGTACAGTCTGAATCTATGGTTTTAATCAAAGCAACTAATCTGGATTTGTTTAATTTTTTTTTCATGTTAATGGAGATGGTGTGTGTGGGGGGGTGGGAAGAATCTTTATTTCTGCTGTAGGCTTAACTGTAGTCAGAAAGCTGTAGTGAACCCTAATCCTGTGATCTGTGTTAGGTTTTTCGAATGTTAAATTTAAGGCAGACATATTTGAGCTATATATAGTATCAACTGTTATAATGGAAAATAGCTTTATGATGCTAGATCTAGTGTTTCTTCTATATATTATGGCTTTGAGGCCATCCTTATAATTTAAAATCATAAAATTGAGCACATTGTTCATAAGTGAATACATTGTACCTAATTCTCTCTATGCACTGTTTCCTGGGGTTTGGAAAAATAACAAAGACTCTTACTTTGTGTGGGTTTCTTAACTGAGAACAAGGAATAGGGACTTAAGGTTTGAGTTTGAAAGTCCTCTGGTTCCACTTTTGTTACACAGATAGGTCCTAATAATCAGTGCGAAATGCGTATGAGAGAAAAAGACTGCTTTTAAAAGGAATCATTTTCAATGGTGACAAAATTTTAAGATAAATAATAAAATTTTTAAAAATTAGATCATTAGTTTGAAAAAGAAATACAATCACTAAAACAAGTTTATTTTACTTCACATTACAAAATTTAGCTTTTTAACTACACGTTTACTTAAAACAAGAAATGAACAAAATGTATCTTTGGCATACATTTTCTGACAAATGGTATGATAGTAGGATATGACATTTTTATCTTCATGTTTTAATTTTTTTTAGAGTTTTCATGTAGAGTCTTTTTTTTTTTCAAATAATTTCAAGGGCTTAATTACTTTTCCTAACAGCTTTGTTTCATATTTTTATATTCAGATTATCCTCTTTTAGGTGCCTACTTTGTTTTTTCATTTTGTAAGATCTAAATTTCCCTTTTCTTTTTTTCAAAGATTTTTTATGTATTTATTTGAGAGAGGGAGAGAGAGAAAAAGAGAGAGCGAGCATATGAGAATATGAGGGGGAGGGGCAGAGGAAGAAGAAGAAGCCCACTCTCCACTAAGCAGGGAGCCCCATGCAGACTGGATCCCAGGACCCTGCGATCATGACCTGAGCCAAAAGGCAGATGCTTAATTGACTGAGCCACCCAGGTGCCCCTAAATTTCCCTTTTCAATCTATTTGCTTTGTATTGTCAAATGTTAAGGAGTCTGAATTTCCATGAGGGTAGATGGTAGTGTATTATGTGGGAAAGGATGTTGAGCGGTAACTAATTTTATAGGTGTCTAGTGCTTTCCTGAAAAATTTCAGGTTATAACTATTATTGCCCTATACATCCTCATAACTGGGGTAGAGGGGACTCATCTACCAATTCCCCTTTAAAATATTAATGAAGACAAAAAAAAATATTAATGAAGACACTAGAAGAAATATGAAGTTATGTAGTACAAACCTCTGGTTTATCAGCCAAAGATTGGCCTATACTGGGAGGAATTTCCAATAATTGAATTGTGGAATTGACCCTGAGGAGGAATATGGAGGTGAGCTGGTAAATAGTAGGATATGTCTACCCCCTTCCCATGATGTCGTCTACTTTGGAGACAGGGAGCTTTCACTGACCAGAAGGCAAAAGTGAGTAAGAGAGTGTCTTTTGCCTTCTGTCTTTATATCTTTTCTAAAACCACCCAGGACATTAGCTTTTATCTTGAACCCCATGTCATGTCTCTTTCAAATAGTATTTTCAAAGTTCATTTGGAGATGAAAATTTGCTATAATGCACTATATTGTGCAATGGACAGCCAGAGATGTTTTGCGAGAGGACATGGGAAGACTATAGTAATAATGATTATATATATCAATACTGCTATTATTACTAATAACAATAGTGGCTAACATTGAACCCATACTGTATAGTAGGGACTCACTAAGAAACTTACCAGGTCTTCACAACAACCCTGTGAGATAGGTTACTGTCATCATCTCCATTTTACTGATGAGGAAACTGATAACATGGAGAGGTAGAATTACTTGCCCAAAGTCACATAGCCAATAATCAGAAGGTGAAAATTTGAACCTAGGTATCTGACTACAAGGTCCATAGGAACCACTGTCTTGCTGGCTCCCCATAGAAAGGAAGGGCAGAGATCACAATGGTTGTGAGACCAGATTACTTTAAGTTAGAGGTGTTACATGTTTGGATTTCACAGATTAATAAGAATACTAAAGGCATTGGAGCTTTGCTTGTCAGGAAGAAAGTTGGCCCTGGGATGCTTTCCTCAGGTAAGTGATGTAACATGTTAGAAAAAAGGCATGTGTTCTTAAAAACCAGGAAGGTGAAGTTAGAAGAATTAGGTGAAGTTAGGTGAAGTTAGAAGATTCAGGGTATAGATAAAATATTTTTGAGAAACAATGAGAAAGAATGGGGCTGCTTCTTGTTTTACCAGCCAAGAAAGATCCCTCAGGACTGAGAGGAAGAGATGTTGTACTGAGGGGTATTGATGAAAGCAGAGAGTCTAGGGCTTCTCAGAGGGAGGGGTACTGCTCTCTGTTGTCCAGGCTGACAGCTGGGAAGGTGTCAGACCTTAGAAGAAGCTTAGAGATGGGATGGGAGATGAGCTGGATGTCATACCTTTCGTACCCAAGAGGATAAAGCCATGTGAGACTCAGAGTCATGCAACCAGGAGGAAAAAGAATCCTGTTCTATTCTCAGCATGGTATGGAGGAAGCAAAGAGAACTGAAGACCCTGAAGCAGCTATTTAAGTAGGAAAGAGGACAGCTTTGTGAACTGATGACTGAAGAGCAATTGGGATAATGGATGTCTCCGTGGATCTCTGTGTAGGGAGGGGATTCCAGCCCTAGAGCTGCTCTTCCCCCTCCACTGCAACCAACGTCAGCTCCCCAGAACTTAGACACAACCCCACAGAAGAGAAATGTAGCTGCAGCTCCAGATTTGTAAAATTTGACCACTATCCTGACAACATTTGTGTGCTCATTTATTCAGGTTTGCATGCTAAGATCCCTAGTTACCATGCTGCTTAGTCTCCAAAGTTTTGTTCTGTTTCTGTAGCTATTCCTTAGTGAATCTCTCTAGAAAATTATGTCATACCCAAATTGCATAGTTTAGTCAAGCACCAAAATGTACTTACATGTTCTCCCCTCCCCACAAACTTTCATTCATTCATTTTAAAGCAGGTAATATGTGTACTTAACACACATACACCCACCCAAAAATCAAAAGGCATCAGTGAGTATACAATCAGAAGTCTCCCTCCTATGTCTGCCCAACAGTCTTACCACTGTCGTCAGTTTTTTGTTTCCTATCATATCATGTGTACCTATTCTCACATGTACAGTCTAAAAACAAACCCACAGTCATATTTTACACACTGTTCTATATCTTGCCTTTTCTGCATGACAAGATGTCTTGAATATTATTTCATGATTGCATTTGACATTCCATCCTAGAGATGCACCATGATCTATTTGAGCAGTTGATGGGAATTTATTTTATTTATTTATTTAAAAAATTTTTTTAGTTGGAGTTCAGTTTGCCAACATATAGCATAACACCCAGTGCCCATCCTGCCAAGTGCCCCCCTCAGTGCCACTTGATGGGAATTTAGATTGTTTGCAGATTTTTGTTACTAAGAGTAGTGCTACAATGAATTGTCTGTACATATTTCTTTGCACATTATTTGAATATATCTGAGTGATATTACTAGGAGTAGAACATAGGAATGACAATTATATACATTTAAAATTTTAACAGACACTCTCAGTGGCTCTCACAGGGATTCTACTATGTGAAATTCCCACCTAAACATATGAATGCCTGTTTCTCCTTTTATCAAACTTAAAGTTTTTGTCTCATTTGATAAATGAAAATGAATAGCTCATTGTAGTTTTTCATTTTATTTAAAAAAATTAATTTGTATTTTCTTCTGTACTTTTTTCTTTTTTATCCACTCATGATCTTTGCTCACTTTTCTTGCTGATTTTTGTTTTACATGTTCATGAAATACATTATACATTTTATGAACTTAGCCCTTTGTAATATGTGTTGTGAATGTTTTCTTCCAGTTTGTTTGTCTTTATTTCTTTAGACTTTATTTCTTTAGACAATTTAGACTTTTTTATTAACATATAGTTTAATTCATCAATTTTTTATAGTTTTAGTCAGACCTTCCCTTACTCAAGTGATTTTCTTTTTAAACCTCATGCTTTCTTTAGTACATTTTTCTGCTTTTATTTTTCTGTTTAAATCTTTCTCAGTCAGGAACTTATTATTATAAAGGGAAAAGCAGAATTGCTGTGTTTATGATGTTCCATTTATAACTTTTTAAGTTCCTGATGAATCATGTGCAATGGAATAAGATTCTACTTTGTACCTTCAAAATCATCTGTTTGAATCACTTAACTTACTTGCCAAAATAAGTTTTGCAAGAAAAAAAGTCTTCAATATACTTTTTCATACTGCAAAAATAGCCATCCACTCTGGGTGAGTTAATTGTAACAAGACTGGAGTGGGGAGAAGGTCAGGGGAAGTGTTGGACTGTTGTAAACATAGAAAGCAAACACAAACCATGACAAACATGGTTTACAGTTTCATGTGAACAAAGACCATTCTCTAGGACCAACATTATAAAAAATGTAGTTTCCTATAACAAGACTTTATATTTTCAACATCTTAAAAGTCAATAGTCCTTGAAATTATTAAAACAGACCTTTGAGTATTATAGGAACACTTGTTCTGTAAACTTAAGTAGAAATTTATCTTTAAGAAAACATGATACAAAATAAGTATAGTTTTATTTTAAATTTTATGGTAACTGGTATATAAATATTATCTAAACTCCTTAATTATCTGGCTAGAACAAAGCGTAGTGGCTAACCCAATGCTTTGCATTTTTAAAAGCACTCATGTTAACTCAAAGTTTCTTCTTAAATAATGTTGAAACACATTGCTATCATTACGACTATTATTTTAACCAAGGCTGGGTCAAAGACCTTGGGCACAGAGTAATATACTCTAACTGATATGAATAACAGACTTAAGTGTTATGACATTGCAAAAGATTGCACTTTGAATTTAAATTTAACAATTGATGAAAACTCTGTTGCAAGAATCTTCTGTTGTCCAGCTTACTAATTTTTATCATTAAACTTTAAGAAATTTAGTTTTTAATTACACTATTATGAAATAGATAGGCATCCAGTTTTGAAAACTATAAATACAACAGGTAAAGCTAAAATCCCCTTTTTCTCTACTCCTTTACCTGTTTTCTTCTCTGCTAAAACCCCAGCCCCAGACTGTTGGAAGTCTGATGCCTCTGAATTACTTATTTATTCAACCCTATACTTCCAGCTGAATTACTTCTTTATTCAACACTATACTTCTATATCTATTCATATTGAAAAATGAGATCTTGTCAGTTTCTTTCAGTTGTTGCACAATATTTCATCAAATGGAATATGCTACATAAACAGTCACATTCCTCTGTTGATGAGCATTTAGTTTCCTTTCAGTTTTTCTTTTAATGAATAACATTGCAGTTAATATGCTTGTAAATGTCTCATGCACCAATGATTTTTTATTTTGTTCACTTTTTGAAGAATTTATTTATTTATTTATTTATTTATTTATTCATTCATTCATTCATTCATTCATTCATTCATGACAGAGAGAGACAGAGAGAAAGAGAGGCAGAGACACAGGCAGAGGGAGAAGAAGGCTCCATGCAGGGAGCCTGATATGGGACTCGATTCCGGGTCTCTAGGATCAGGCCCTGGGTTGAAGGTGGTGCTAAACCACTGAGCCACCTGGGCTGCCCTGGTGATTTTTTTGAAGGAGAAAGTTCTAAAATAGGAATTTTGAGGTTATAAGGTCTGAGCATTTTGAGTTACTATACTGTCAAATTATCCACCAAAGTGGCTGTACTAATTCCTGCTTCCATCAGTAGTGTATAAGAATTTTGACTTCCCCGAAATCTTTTCAACATTTGATTTTGTCAAACTTTTAAAATTATTGCTAATTTGGTGAATAATGAGACTTGTATCTCATTATTTTAATTTGCATTTCACTGATTACTACTGAGTTGACTATCTTTTTATATGTATACTGGCCATTCAAAGTTTCTTCCTCTATGAATTACCTGTTTTATCTCCTTTGCTCATTTTCCTTTTGGGCTTCTTTTTAATATCAATTTTAAGATTCTTATAGGATTGTTAGAATTCTTTGTATTTTTCCAGATATTAATTCCTTTCATGTTATTTGGGTTTGGAACTATTTTATCCATGCCTATTGATTAGTGTGGTATCTTTGGGATATGTGGATTGGTATCTTTCATCATTCCTGGAATATTATCAGTCATGTGTTTCTTCAAATACTGTCTTTATTACACAACTCTTCTCTCCTTCTCCAATCAAATTAATCATTGCTCATCTCTATCTTCTATTTGTCTCCACTCCTTTTTTATTTTCTATATTTCTCTTTCTCTCTATGCTACATTTTGGGTGATTTATTATGGTCTGTTTTCTAGTTTAGTAATTCTCTCTTTAGCTTTGTTCAATCTGTTGCTAAATGCATACAGTTGAGGTATTAAAATTAGATATTCTATTTTCATATCTTGTAGGTTATATAATTTCCAATTCCTTTCAGATATTTACAAACTTGACCTTATTTCTTTAAACTTTGCAAGTCTATTTGTTATATAATCTCCATTTGATTATTCCAATATGTGACATTTTTGTGGATCTCTTTTTGCTGGCTATTTGTATTTCTATTCTCACTCATGGTATCATGTTTCCTTGTGGGCTTGCTTATTTTTGATTATATACTACCAATTGTCCTTGAAAAATTATTTGTGAGGATTCCCTAGGACATAGGGTAAAGTTTTCTCCTCTGGTTAAGATTTGCATTTGTGGCTGTCAGATCCCCAGAGGCATAACAGTGCAGAACCACTTTAAATTTACTGCTTGAGGTTTCCTGGACCACCCCACTGATGTGAGTTAGGGCAGAAAATCTATGCAAGAGATCATTTGTGGTTGCCATTTTTAAGAGACAGGTTTTTCTTATTCTATTTACCCCCCTCTGTTTTGCTCAGCATGAAATCCCACCCTCTCAAGTTCCCTGCATGTGGGTTGTGGTTAAGAAGGTGCGTTTATTTACTTCAGAGTTTTAGTTTAATGTGCTTATCTCCTATGTGGTTCCTCAGGTCTGGTGGAGTCTGAACTTTGACTTATCTACTCCATGCCTCTTTATGTTATCTAAATTGCAGCTCCATCTTATCTGGATCAGCAGATGTTCTGGAGGTGGGGTGGGTGGGTGGGAAGCAGCTTTGGGGCTGTATACTTTTCTTTTTTTTTTTAATTTTTTTTATTTATTTATGATAGTCACAGAGAGAGAGAGAGAGAGGCAGAGACACAGGTGGAGGGAGAAGCAGGCTCCATGCACCGGGAGCCTGATGTGGGATTCGATCCCGGGTCTCCAGGATCGCGCCCTGGGCCAAAGGCAGGCGCCAAACCGCTGCGCCACCCAGGGATCCCCTGTATACTTTTCTATATCTGCTTTCTTCTAGAGTTTGTCTTGGCATCTCATTCTTGATATCCTTTGAATTCTTTGATGTTTCTAAGAAAATGGTTTTAATAATTAGAGTCGGTATGAATAAACCAGCCTTCCATTTCTGTAATTGGAGATTGTAGGGAATCTTCTAAATACATCTATTTGCTTTCTTTTTCCTTGAAATTCAAGAATAAAACCAGGATATTTTAAGATGTCAACTTCCAGAAACTAATTTTTCCTGGTACAAAATAAATCATTTTGTTTTATCAATTTCAAGGGTTTTGTTCCTTGATTAAATAAAATCTTCATTTTATTGCACCTTTATCACTGCTGTTCCATTTCTCACAATTTTTGCTTTAGGAACTGAGTCCTTCATGTCTATGATTTTCATCTTTTTATTTTCAACTATTAATGCTTTTGCACTTTCTTTTTTTTTTTTTAATTGGAGTTCAATTTGCAAACATATAGCATATCACCCTGTGCTCATCCCAAAAGTGCTCCCCTCAGTGCCCATCACTCCGTCACCCCAACCCCCGCCCACCTCCCTTTCTACTACCCCTTGTTTGTTTCCCAGAGTTAGGAGTCTCTCATGTTCTGTCATCCTCACTGATATTTTCACTCATTTCCTCTCCTTTCCCCTTTCACTATTTTTTATATTCCCCAAATGAATGAGACCATATAATGTTTGTCCTTCTCCGATTGACTCATTTCACTCAGCATAATACCCTCCAGTTCCATCCACATCAAAGCAAATGGTGGGTATTTGTCATTTCTAATGGCTGAGTAGTATTCCATTGTATACATATACCACATCTTCTTTATTCATTCATCTTTCAATGGACACCGAGGCTCCTTCCACAGTTTGGCTATTGTGGACATTGCTGCTATAAACATTGGAGTGCAGGTGTTCTGGCGTTTCACTGATCAGTATCTTTGAGGTAAATTCCCAGCAGTACAATTCCTGGGTCATAGGGCAGATTTATTTTTAACTCTTTGAGGAACCGCCACACAGTTTTCCAGAGTGGCTGTACCAGTTCACATTCCCACCAACAGTGCAAGAGGGTTCCCCTTTCTCCACATCCTCTCCACATTTGTTGTTTCCTGTCTTGTTAATTTTCCCCCATTCTCACTGGTGTGAGGTGGTATCTCATTGTGGTTTTGATTTGTATTTCCCTGATGGCCAGTGATGTGGAGCATTTTCTCATGTGCTTGTTGGCCATGTCTAAGTCTTCCTCTGTGAAATTTCTGTTCATGTCTTTTGCCCATTTCATGATTGGATTGTTTGTTTCTAGGCTGTTGAGTTTAATAAGTTCTTTATAGATCTTGGATATTAGCCCTTTATCTAATGTGTCATTTGCAAATATCTTCTCCCATTCTGTAGGTTGTCTTTTAGTTTTGTTGACTGTTTCTTTGGCTGTGCAGATGCTTTTTATCTTGAGACGTCCCAATAGTTCATTTTTGCTTTTGTTTCTTTTGCCTTCATGGATGTATCTTGCGAGAAGTTACTGTGGCTGAGTTCAAAACGGGTGTTGCCTGTGTTCTCCTCTAGGATTTGGATGGATTCTTGTCTCACATTTAGATCTTTCATCCATTTTGAGTTTATCTTTGTGTATGGTGCAAGAGAGTGGTCTAGTTTCATTCTTCTGCATGTGTATGTCCAATTTTCCTAGCACCATTTATTGAAGAGACTATCTTTCTTCCAATGGATAGTCTTTCCTCTTTTATCGAATATTAGTTGTCCATAAAGTTCAGGGTCCACTTATGGGTTCTCTATTCTGTTCCATTGATCTATGTGTCTGTTTTTTTTGCCAGTACCACACTGTCTTGATGACCACAGCTTTGTAGTACAACCTGAAATCTGGCATTGCGATGCCCCCAGCTCTGGTTTTCTTTTTTAAAATTCCCCTGGCTATTCGGGGTCTTTTCTGATTCCACAGAAATCTTAAGATGATTTTATCCAACTCTCTGAAGAAATTCCATGTTATTTTGATAGGGATTGCATTAAATGTGTAAATTGCCCTGGGTAGCATTGCCATTTTCACAATATTAATTCGTCCAATCCATGAGCATGGAATATTTCTCCATCTCTTTGTGTCTTCCTCAATTTCTTTCAGAAGTGTTCTATAGTTTTTAGGGTATAGATCCTTTACCTCTTTGGTTAGGTTTATTCCTAGATATTTTATGATTTTGGGTGCAATTGCAAATGGGGTTGACTCCTTAATTTTTCTTTCTTCAGTCTCATTGTTAGTGTATAGAAATGCCACTGATTTCTAGGCATTGATTTTGTATCCTGCCACACTGCCGAATTGCTGTATGAGTTCTAGCAATCTTGGGGGGAGTCTTCCGGGTTTTCTGTATACAGTATCATGTCATCTGCTAAGAGGGAGAGTTTGACTTCTTCTTTGCCCATGTGATTGGCTTTTATTTCTTTTTGTTGCCTGATCACTGAGGCTAGGACTTCTAGTACTATGTTGAATAGCAGTGGTGAGAGTGGACATCCCTTTCTTGTTCTTAATCTTAGGGGAAAGGCTCTCAGTGTTTCCCCATTGAGAATGATACTTGCTGTGGGCTTTTCGTGGATGGCTTTTAAGATGCTGAGAAATGTTCCCTCTATCCCTACACTCTGAAGAGTTTTGATCAGGAACGGATGCTGTATTTTGTCAAATGCTTTCTCTGCATCTATTGAGAGGATCATATGGTTCTTGTTTTTTCTCTTGTTGATATGATCTATCACATTGATTGCTTTACAAGTGTTGAACCAGCCTTGCATCCTGGGGATAAATCCCACTTGGTCATGGTGAATAATCATCTTAATGTACTGTTGGACCTACTGGCTAGGATCTATTGAGAATTTTTGCATCTGTGTTCATCAGGGATATTGGTCTATAATTGTCCCTTTTGATGGGATCTTTGGTTTTGGATAAGGTGATGCTGGCCTCATAGAATGAGTTTGGAAGTATTCCATCTCTTTCTATCTTTCAGAACAGCTTTAGTAGAATAGGTATTGTTTCTTCTATAAATGTTTGATAGAATTCCCCTGGGAAGCCATCTGGCCCTGGACTTTTGTGTCTTGGGAGGTTTTTTGATGACTGCTTCAATTTCCTCCCTGGTTATTGGCCTGTTCAGGTTTTCTATTTCTTCCTGTTCCAGTTTTGGTAGTTTGTGGTTTTCCAGAAATGTGTCCATTTCTTCTAGAGTGCCTAATTTATTGCATATAGCTGCTCATAATAAGTTTTTAAAATCATTTGTATTTCCTTGGTATTGGTTGTGATCTCTCCTTTTTTATTCATGATTTTATTAATTTGAGTCTTTTTTGTTTTTAATAAGGCTGGCTAATGGTTTATCTTTCTTATTAATTCTTTCAAAGAACCAACTCCTGGTTTTGTTGATCTGTTCCACAGTTCTTCTGGTCTCTATTTCATTGAGCTTTGCTCGAATCTTTATTAATTCTCTTCTTCTGCTGGATGTAGGTTTTATTTGCTGTTCTTTCTCCAGTTCCTTTAGGTACAAGGTTAGCTTTTGTATTTGAGTTTTTTCCAGTGTTTTGAGGGATGCTTGTATTGTGATGTATTTCCCCTCAGGAGTGCTTTTGCTGTATCCCAAAGATTTTGAACAGTTGTATCTTCATTCTCATTCGTTTCCATGAATCTTTTTAATTCTTCCCTAACTTCCCTGTTGACTCTTTCATCCATTTTCATCTTTCGGTTTATATTGTATGAGAGTCTCTCAAGCTTGCCTACCACATAAGTGATTTCCCTCTCCTATAGTGTTGTTACTATTTTAATTTCTGCTTGTAGTCATGTTAAGATATTGATGACATTATTTATCTCATTATAGCTTTTAAAATTTTTTTTCCACTTTTCTCATCTTAGTATTTAGTTGGTCTCAAGTCATATTTCTTTACATTCTTATAGAAATCATGATTTTTGTAACTTTATTGGGTATTACCTCCTAGTATATATCTCCTATAAAAATAGTTTTATCTTTGGGCAGCCCCAGTGGCCCAGCGGTTTAGCGCCACCTTCAGCCTGGGGTGTGATCCTGGAGACCCAGGATTGAGTCCCTGCGTGGAGCCTGCTTCTCCCTCTGCCTGTGTCTCTTTCTCTCTTTCTCTCTCTCTCTGTGTCTGTCATGAGTAAATAAATAAAATCTTTTAAAAAAAAAAGGTTTTATCTTTATTATTAATTACAGTATTTATATATTTTTCCTTGTTGGAGAATCTTTATATTTGTCTATTGTGCTTTTATTTATTCATTTTCAAAAATTTTAATAATCATTTTTAAAACTGAGATAACAATAACAAACATTTAAATAGTGAATTCCACCGAAGAGAATTAACCAAGGAAATGAAATGTAAGCATTACCACACAATAAAAAGTAAAGCAGTTGGGATCCCTGGGTGGCGCGGCGGTTTGGCGCCTGCCTTTGGCACAGGGCGCGATCCTGGAGACCCGGGATCAAATCCCACATCGGGCTCCCGGAGCATGGAGCCTGCTTCTTCCTCTGCCTGTGTCTCTGCCTCTCTCTCTCTCTCTCTCTCTGTGACTATCATTAAAAAATTAAAAAAAAAAAAAAAAAGTAAAGCAGTTGAACTGTAACATTTAAACATGCAAATGATCTTCTTCTTTTTTTTTTAACCTAAAGATAAGGAAGAAGATACTTAGGTGTAATTTATACACAGGCATTTTTAGTAGTATATAAATGTGAGAAATCATTGGATTTAAAGAGAAGTTGAAGTAGAAATTTCTAAGGCAAACATCCAACTTAGAAATGTGGATGTTTAGATGTTTTCCGTTCCTCTAATTCCTTCTTATTTATTAGAAGAATTGGAGAAATGAGTATCAATGAGCACTGAGACAACATGTGGATATACCTGTTGACACCACTGTAGAAAAAATAAATCTATCCTGAAAGTCCTCGTGAACATCCAGTCAAGAGAAAAATACATTCAGTAAACCATGTTAGAAATTGAGGTGCAAAGTTTCTATTCAGGAGACACTTAGAGTCTAGTTGGGGGCTGATAGACATAAACCTTAAATAAATACTTATAGCGTGGCATCCTCTTTCTTTCTGTCTCTCCCTCTCCCCACTCAGTATATGTAAAAATGATTTATGTATATAATTTATATATCATACATCTTGGCATAAACAGGGAAAATAAGCATCTGTATATACAGAATGAAGTTAACATTTGTATAAATATTTTGCCTTTTTAGTTTTCTTTGGAACATAGAAGCCATTGAATTCCTGAAATTTTAAACCTAAACTCAGATATTCCAATAATTGCATATCAGGTGCCCACTAGTAGCTAAGCATTTGCTACACAATAGCATACAAAAATTTGGAAGGTGATAAAAATGGTGCAAATGGGTTTCCCATTTCTTTTCCAAGAAAAACTTCCTAATGGGCTGCTGATGAGCTAATCAGGTCAAGTGCTCTCTGAGTTGCCCTCTTACAGTCAGCAAGCATAACATTTTGTTAACCTATTGACACAGAGGAGATTTGTTTTTCATCTGACCTTTTACAGTAACTACTCAAAATTACTTTCCCTTCAGCTAACAAAGTTAATGAATAAATTATCCGACTTTAACACTCACAGACAGGAGCATTTAAAATTTTTGTTTTTATTCCCAATCATTTGGTTTTCTCTTTCAGCCATTACTTCTTTCCCTAAGGAAAAAAAATTAATTTTTACTGAAAATTTGCAGTTGTGGTTTAGAGACAAATACTCTTGAACTATTTGGAACCAATCACATATTCACAAAGTAATTTGTTATTTTGCAAATATTACATTCATAGATGTTGAAATGGTCTCCTGGTAGTTCTATGATGCATAGAAATTCTATTAAGAATTTGTAAACATTTGTATAAGATAGAATAAAAGTTTAATTTTGAGCTGTTTTTAAAAATACATGAGACACTTCAAACCTGAGAATAAACCCTTTTCCAAAACAGAAAAGTAAATTGTGGGTCTTTCTTATCAATCCTTATTAAATCTTGATTCTGAAAATTTCTACTCATCAAAATTTTATTAAATATATTCATTCGGGGATCCCTGAGTGGCGCAGCGGTTTGGCGCCTGCCTTTGGCCCAGGGCGCGATCCTGGAGACCCGGGATCAAATCCCACATCGGGCTCCTGGTGCATGAAGCCTGCTTCTCCCTCTGCCTGTGTCTCTGCCTCTCTCTCTTTGACTATCATAAATAAATAAAAATTAAAAAAAAATAAATATATTCATTCAAATTACTAAATTTCTGAAAAATAATAGCACTTATTTTGAATTATTCTCAAGTTGAGCCTTTTAACTGTTTCAAACTGATCTTTCCCTATAAAGGTCCAAATTAGACATTTAGTAAATTTGTTTTTAATGATTTTTTTATATTCATTACAGTTATGAAGATGGACATCGATTCAATTCCAAAGGTAAGTGTGCCTTCAGTTTGTTGGACTAATTTCGAATATTTCTTAGAGAATAAATTTATATATATTTTCTCAGCAGACTATTCTAACATTTACTGTCTTATGAATATTATTTAAGCATTGTTTAATCCATTTACCTCTCCAATTTCCAGAGAAAAATTCAAGCTCACTCACATTTCATTTATCATGAATAAGCACAGAGGCTATTATTTTAACATGTTCTACTAATATAAACATATAGCAATATTATTGTACACTTGTTAGAAAAATTCTATAGACCTGAAAGAGCTGAGAACATTTTGGATTATCATTACAAATGGCCATTGTTCCTTTTGGAAGCTGTTCCTGGTCACTAAAAAGTGTATTGCTTTAACCACAACTCATTAAACTGGGTTTAATGACTCACAAATTATACCAACAGCAGTATTTCTTTCAGTTGAATATGCAAAGTGGGTTTTTATTCTTGTCATGTTTGATTATCTACCTTGAGCATTCTTATAATGGAACTAGTTAAGACATCATTAAATATTCTTCTACTGGGAAAGTAACTCCTTTATTAAGACAGTATGCTTAAGTACTAACTACCCTTGCTATTAAATACTCTTGTATTACAAGATATTTTTTCCCTAACCTTTAATTTTGGAGGATGGTGAGTAAGGTCTCCTCTCCTTTAATTATTTATAGACCCAAGCACCCAACAGTCATAATATCTCTTAGTTTCTTTTAGAGCAGAAAAACAGGCCTTGCATGAAAATTCTTAAGGAATGTCAAAGAATGAGTTCTGTTGGAAAGGTTAGTAGTGATAGAAAAATATTTCAAAAACATAAATGCAGCAGTTTTAAACATGGTTTAGTGCCCAGAATAACTTGTTGGTTTTTTTTTTTTCATTTTTAACATAAATATCAACTGCCACTGTGTAATTGAGTCCCAAACACATTTGAATTCAGGAATTTTCATACTGAAATATTTCTCTGTGAACAAATCCCATCTCACCAAACAGAAAGATTTTGTTACTGTTTGTGTATTTTAAAAGCGAGAAAGCCTTGTATTACATAGTATTCCATTGGGTGTTTTATGTATCTGTGTACTTTCTTATTCCATTCCCCCTCTCATTTTTGTGTTCTTCAAAATATCTAGGACAGCATTTTTTCATGCTTTCATATACTTAAGAATATAGCATAGTGGTTAAAAATTTGGATTATGTAGCCAGACTCCCTGAGTTCAAATCTTATTCTGCAATCTTTAGCTCTATTATCTTTGCAATTCACTCAACTCCTGTCCCTCAGTTTTCTTATCTATAAACCAGAGGCTGCATTAAATGTTTGTGGATTAGGGGATCTCTGGGTGGCTCAGTGGTTTAGCGCCTGCCTTTGGCCCAGGGCGCGATCCTGGAGTCCCGGGATTGAGTCCCACGTCGGGCTCCCGGCATGGAGCCTGCTTCTCCCTCTGCCTGTGTCTCTGCCTCTCTTTCTCTCTCTATGTCTATCATGAATAAATAAATAAAATCTTTAAATGTTTGTGGATTAAGTGAAATAACACATGTAAAGCACTTAAGATAGTGGCTGGCACATAGCAAGCTCTTAATAAGTATTAGTTTTTATTTTATTTTTAGAGATATTGAGAGCATACAAACAGTGAGGTTGAGGAAGGGGTAGACGGAGAGGGAGAAAGAATCTTAAGCAGGCTCAGCTGTAACAGGGCTTGATCTCACAAACCCCAAGATCATGGCCTGAGCTGAATCAAGAGTGGATGCTTAACCAACTGAGCCACCCAGGTGCCCTGTTAGCTTTTATTTTTAATAAGTGTTTATCAAGCACCTATTACACTGATGTTGTGCTGTATAAATGCCAGAAATGCCACAATAAACAAGACAGGAATATTTACTCCTCTCATAGAATTTACATTTTAGTAGAAGATTAGACAAGTACACAGGTCATTATAACACAGTACAATAGCCACTATGACGAGGTAGTGTAGGGTGCTGCAGTTGATTAATGGAAGACACTCTACCCAGACTAAGAAAATCAAGTTACATTTAAGCAGAGGTGTGAAAGATGGGTGGGAGCTTGCCATGTGATAGTGAATGGTGTGCAAGAATAGTTTCAAATGGACAGGGTATCCAGAGGACCCATAATGAGAAAATTGCCAAGGGGAGAGAGAATATGGCACATCTAAGGGCTTTAAAGAGGCTCAGTTAAATGTATTCTATGGTTCGGGGCAGGGCTAGTGCACAAGGCTGCTTCATTATGAGAATGGAGTCACTGAAGAGATTTAAGAGGAGAATGTCATGTTCTGATTTTAGTTTTTTAAAGATCCCTGTATTTCCAGTATAGATCGTGTAGTGGAGTAAGTTAAAAGTGGATACAGGGTGGCCAGTTAAAATGCCGCTATGACATTCATAAAATTGTCCTGGCTACAAACTCTAGTACAATATTAAACAGAAGTGGCATGAGTGGACATCCTTGTCTTATTCCTCATCTTAAGGGGAAAGCAGTTTTTCACCATTAAGTATGATATCAGCCCTAGTTTTTTCATATATGCTCTTTATCAAGGGGATATTCCTAGTTTAAGTGTTGTTTAATCACGGAAGAGTGTTGGTAATTGTCAAATGCTCAATGTGTCTATTGAGCTAATGTGGCTTTGGTTTTTAGTCTATTGGCATGGCATATTACATTAATTGATTTTTGGATGTTAAGCCAACCTTACATTCATGGGACAAATCCCACTGGGTCATGGTATATAATTCTTTTTATATGTTGCTAGATTTTGTATACTAGTTCTTTGTTGAGCAATTTCACATCCATATTCCTAAGAAGTGGGGATCTGTGGTTTTCATGTTATATCTTTGCCTGGTTTTGGTATCAAGGTAAGACTGGATTTACTAAATGAATTGGGAAGTGTTTCCCTTTTAAAGAATTTGTGATGAGTTGGTATTAAATACATCAATAAAGCCCATAGAGCCAATGTACTTTTTATATGTGGGTTATTTTTGGATTAATAATTACTTCTTACTTTGATATGGATATATGCAGGTTATCTGTATTTTTTCTTGAGACCATGTGTATGTGAATATATATGTATATATATTCATAGTATTCCTTATCAATCTTTTTTATTTTGGTAAAGTCAGCAACATCTTTTTAATTTCTGACTTTGGTAGTTTGAGTCTTTTCTCTTTTTTTCCTTGGCCAATCTAACTAAAGTTTATCAATTTGTCAGTCCTTTCAATGAAACATTTATTTTCTCCATTGTTTTGCCGTTCTCAATTTCACTAATTTTCATCCTGATGTTTATTATTTCCTTTCTTCTTTCTTTAGGTTTGGTTGCTCCTCTTTTTCTAGTGTTTTATGGTGGAAGGTTAGTTATTGATTTTTGACTTTAAAAGCTAGACATTTCCCTCTGAGCACTGCCTTCACTGCCTCTTATAAGTTGTTGTATGTTGTGTCTTCATTCTTCTCAACATATTTTATAATTTTCCCTTTGATTTCACCTTTGATCCATAAGTTAGTTTGGAAAGTGTTATTTAATTTCCATGTATTTGTGAAGTTTCTGTTTACAAATTTTCTCCTGTTGTTGATTTCTAATTTTATTCCATTGTGATCAGAGAACATATTTTGCATTATTTCTATCATTTTAAATATACTGGGGTTTGTCTTATGGCCTAGTGTATGGCTTGTCCTGGAGAATGTTCTATATGCATTTGAGAAGATTGTATATTTTGCTGCTGGTGGGAAATGGTCTATCTATTATGTCTAGCTTATTTACAATGTTGTCCAAGTCTCCTATATCCTTGTGCCTTTTCTGTCTAATTGGTCTATCCATTACTGAAAGTTGAGTATTGGAATTTCCAACTATTAATGTTGAATTGTCTATTTGTGACCTCATTTTTGTCAGGTTTTGCTTTGTGTATTTTGATGCTCTGTTGTTATGTGTATATATGTGTGTATATATGTTCATAATTGGTGTATCTTCTTAATTGATCTTTCATCATAAAGTGTTCTTTATTTCTGATAGTTTTTTTTTTTGTTTTAAAGCTTATTTTGTCTTATATTTGTATTGCTACTTCAGCTTTCTTATGATTGCTATTTGCATGATTTCTTTGTCCATATTTTTACTTTATTTGTATTTTGAGTTTGGGAGTGTATGTCCTTTAGACAGCATATATTAGATCTTATTTTTTATCTAGCCTGACAATCTCTGCCTTTTGATTGGATTATTTGAACTATTCACAGGTAAAATTATTGATATAGTTGGAATTATGCCTGCCATTTTACTTTTTGTTTTCTGCATGTCTCATGTCTTTTTTGTCCCTCTATTCCTCCTTCACTTCTTTCTTTGATATTAAGTGAATGTTTTCCAATGTAACATTTTAATTTCTTTAATGATTTTTTTCGCTATATTTTTTGAGTTATTTCCTTAGTGATTGCTCTACGGGTTACTATGTACATTGTAATTTTCCAGAATCAGCTTGAGATTTATACTAACTTAATTCCAGTGAAATATAGAAATTTTATTTTTCTATATCTCTACTTCTTGGTTCCCTTTTTGTAGCATTATTGTTATACATATTATATCTATAAAGTTGTAACATTTGTAACACTACATTATAATTATAATATTTATAATTACAATAATTATAACAATGCAATTATAATTATTGCTCTATATATGTTTATGTTTTTTAAAGAAGCTGAGAAAAAGAAAAGCAAGTATGTGTGTGCATATATATATTCTCCAATGAGAGAGAACAAGTACATTTTTTGTAGTACATACATAGAACATAGAACAATTTTATATATATATATACACACATATATATAGGCATATATGTCTTTTGTTATATTAGCCTTTTTATTTATCATTTCTGGTTATCTCCATTTGTTTCCTTGGATCTGATATACCATCTGGTGTCATTTCCTTAGCTCAATACAACTATACTGCCATTCAACTTCTTTGTTCTGTTATTGTGAAATCTATTGCATTTCCATATGTTATAGTCTCAATAATACATTGTTCTTAAAGTCAGTTAAGAGAAGAAGAAGAAATATGCTGTCTTTTATAATTACATAGTTAGTTTCTCTGGTGCTTTTTGTTTTTTTTTCGTATAGATTCAGGTAACTATTAGGAGACATTTGCTTGCAGCTTGAATTTCTTTTAATACTTCTGATAAGATGGATCTGCTAGCAACAAATTCTGTTTTTATTTATTGATAAATGTCTTTATTTTGCATTATTTTTATTTAATATAAAATACTTAGTTGATAGTTTTTTTTCTTTGTGCATTCTGAATATGTTATCCTTCTGCTTTCTAGTCTCAACTGATTCTGGGAACTTAGCTATGAATGTTATTGTAGTTCCCTTGCAAGTGATGAGTTACTTATTCTTTTGTCACATTCAAAATTTTCTCTTAATCTTTGGCTATCAGCCTTTTTACTATCATGTATGTGTTTGTGGATCTTTTTATACTTATCCCATTTGGAGCTCATTGAGCTTCCTGAACATGTGGACCAATGTTTTCAATAAACTTGGGACCTTTTCAGCTACTATTTTTTTGAATATTTTTTCTGCTTTTCTCTTTCTTTGGTTTTTCTGATTCCCCTGTTTCATGTATTTTGGTTTGTTCAATGGTGTCCTATATTTCTCTGAGACTCTGCATTTTCTCCATCCTCTCTTTGTTCTTTGGATTGCATAATCACTATTAACCTAACTTTATGTTTGCTGATTCTTTCTTCTTCCAATTCAAATCCTATATTAAGCTACTCTGGTGAATTATTTATTTTATTTGTCATGCTTTTCAAGACCAGAATTTTCATTTAAAAAATAATTTGTAGCTCCTTATTGATATTTCCTGTTTGTTGTGACACTGTCATCATACTTTCTTTTATTTTGTGACCATAGAATCCTTTAGTTATTTGAAAATATTTATAATGGCTACTTTAAAGACTTTTTTGTTCAGTGTATGAGCTATTCTTTCCTGTTTCTTTGCTTATCTCATTTTTTTAATTGGAAACTGAGCATTTTAGAAAATTTATTGTAACAATTCTGAGTATTAGTTCCCACCTCTAGAGCTTGTTATTATTATTATTTACTAGTTTACTTGTTTATTGACTGTGTTATTTTAGTGAAATCTGTTTCTTTTCCTGCAGTATGAAGCCCCTGATGTTGCTCCTTGGGGGAGAAACTTAGGTATACCCACAATTACCCTGGGAAGGCAATGAATTTGGCAGGACATTTTTTTTTTTTTTGGTCTATATATTTCTCTGATCACAACCAGCTGTTAAGTTCTACCAGCTTCTGTCTGATTGCTCTATTGCTTTCAATGATGACTTAGGACACAGATTGCTTTACAAACTGATCCAGTAAAATTTGGGCTTTTTTGAAAGGATACTTTCTGAAGTCAGTGTTTGATATAGCCTCTGACACCAGGAAGGCTCCTCCCAGCTCTCTTTTCTTGTTTCTCTTCAGCAAACTATCAGCTTATAGTTTAACCTTTATCTTCAGCTGAGTATCAATTTCATCCCAATTGTCTTTTACTACACCTTGATTGTTTTTGAGAGTGCCTTTAGGCTTGAACTTCTTCATGCTCTGTAGGAAATGAAGTCAGTTTCTTTGGAGAGAGAGTAAAAACCTGCTGTTTTAAATCCTCCTTCTCCCTGTGGGCAAAAATCTCTGCGTCACAGGTTTGGTGCTGGGGGCACACTTCTCTAAGTGACACTCCCACTTTAGGAGATAAGCACTTAGTGGAGAGGGGGCAGTAGCCCCAGGTCTCTTTGGCTTTATTCTTCTAGTGTGGGACTTCCACATCATAAGCCAGGGAAAGGACAACTGAGGTCCCAGTATTCTCAGTGGCCTGAAGGTAAAACCTCCCTTTCATGAACGGGGCCTGGGCAGAATAAGGGAGCCCCCACCTCTCAACTAGAGCGTGGAAAAGGTGACAGATCTTCCATTTTCAAGGAGACACATCTAATTTCTGGCATCAGAATCAAGGCAAAGTAGGTAATACTGGTCTATAAAATAAATTAGCACTGAGGGGAGTTCTTAGACTCAGGAAGTGGGATCCTTGGGGGACATATACTAAACTTTCTGCTAATCTGGGTCACTACGTCTTAGTGTTACATTGGAGCTGCTTTCTAGGATGACCAAGACTATTCCACTGTCTTCCTCCAATAAGTACCTCTCTTCTAATAATCACAAGTTCACATTCCAGACTTGGGAGGACCATGTCATTTGTAAAAGGTTGCTGCATCCTCTTTATTTTCATGACTTCCTACTTGCCTATTACTAGGATCCTTGTGTCTTAAGCTGGAAGACTAGCTGATATGCATAGCTAGTTTTTTTTTCTAGTGTGTGCCTATCTTTTATTTCATGTGGATTCTGATTGTGTTAAATTGAATTCCCTTGTTGCACTGGCTTGTCTCAATGAGAGATGCAGAGTTCAAAAATGTCAGCCCATAGAGCTTTTCCTATGTATCTCTACTCCCAATTGAATAACACTGCAGAAAATGGTAGCAGTACTAATTGGGAAGGGAGTAAAATGTCCCAGGTTGCCTTTGAAATTAACTCTAAATCAACCAAGGCTCTCCAAGTCAAACTTTAGAGGTTAAAAATCTGGGCTGGGTAGATGGATTTGTTCGAATATATTTTTGTCCATATGCCTCTGCAATTGTTTATAGAGTTTATCTGCCATTTGGCTGGTAGAATTTTTCATAGAATTCAGATCATAGATCAATATTGCTTGTTTCTAGGACTATTGGAACTTTGCATTTCTCACTTGATTTTCATTGGTGTTTCTATGGTAGGGAAAGGAGATGAAAAAAATTAGAAGTTGGTAGGTTTTTTTTTTTTTTTACCATTATAACTAGAAAGTGTAGATTTGGATACTTTTATGGCAGAGAGGAGAATATTCCAGACCTCCCACCCCCAATTCCCAGGAGCCCATCTCTCTCTCTCTCTCAAATAAATAAATAAAATCTTGAATTCATTTATTTATTTGAGAGAGAGAGAGAGTACTACAAGTAGGGGGAGCAACAGAGGAAGAGGGAGAAACAGGCTCCCCACTGAGCAGCAAGTCCCATGTAGGGCTTGATTTCAGGACCCCCGGATCATAACCTGATCAGAAGGTAGATGCTTAACCAACTGAGCCACTCAGTTTCCCCAATAGATTTTGTCTTAATACAACCAAAAACTTTCTAATAATTATATTTGTTCAGTGAGTTGCCTTGGGAAGTAGTAAGTTTCCCTTTGGGAACACCTCTACCAATCAGGTCATGATCCTAAAAATCTAAAAATTTAGATTTTTAATGGAACAAAAGAGAAAAGGACAGGTAATGAGGGCAGATAAAAGGAGGCTATTTCTTTTTAGACTTGATTTACATTAGTACATCTCCTACCAATGATTGGTTGTTGTTGGGAGGAGAGAGGAAACAGGAAGATTCAAGCCAATGAGGAGTAGAGCTTCCTTAGGCAGTGATGAGTCTTGGACCTTGAGTTATTATACAGGATCTACATGATCCTTGAGGAATATTCTCTGTATATTGGAGGATGGAGCCATACCTGTTCTATAAATTCTCATGAATGTCTGTGTATTGTGCTATCTCTGTAGGAGGAAGAGAAAAGGCAGAGATTGTCAGCTCTGAGTGGCTCTGGGTGACTCCAGAGATAGCTTGAGTCTGCTTATCAGGGCCTTCTGGGTTTTATATAACTTAGTATTATCAGTCAAGATAGTCTAGGTAATGTTGCTGTAACAAAGCACTCCCGAACCTTGGAAGTTCATTCTTTTCTTTCTTCCCCTTCCTTCATGCTTCCCCTGCCTTCATCCCCTCTTTCATAATGCATTAGGGGCTGGAGGAGTAGGCTTTCTGTTTTCCTGTTTTATTGGCACTTCCTTTGAGTCACAATATTGTCCTTGAGGTAGGGGGAATCCTCTATGGCTGTAAGAGTTAAATGAATGTCAGGAAACAAGAGAAATGGAAGGAGCAACATAAAAGAACATTGGTTTGATATTTATAAAATATTAACTCCACTAAATTTGTAACAAAGCTGAAATTTAATAAATATGAAAGTTATTAGAAAAATGCTGATTCATTGGATATAGAGAGACAATGTCTGATTGCTAGATTTGTGGCCTATCCAGCCAGTTGGAGGATGGAGTAATGTCATTCAATGGGATGAGCCTGGTTGAGAGATGAGGAAGGTTTTGAGGGAGAAAGTCAAGAGTTCTGTTGATATTTGTTAGCTTAAGAAGGTATAATTATGGGTGGTTATTTCTTTTTAATCCTCTTCTTTTGGTCTTATTTTTTTTATTTTTAATTTTTTTGGTCTTATTTTTTTAAAGGATTCTTTAGTAGTAAAAATTAGTTAATTACCAAAGAAAATATGTAGGTTATATTCCGAGTTCTGTGTCTGGGATATCTGCTGGTTCTAAGGCTCCATCCCAGCCTGGTTGGGCTCTACCCAAGAAGGAAGAATGCTGCTGGAGAAGCCTGAAATGAGCTTCCTGTGGTTTTTTTAGATGCTTCTTGCTGAGTAAAAGTGCAGGGTATATGGCTCAGGTTGCCAAGATGGTGCTAAATACCTCCATTTGGCGCAGGGTGGCTTGATGGATATTTTTGAACTTTTTTTTAATGTTTCTCAGCTTGAAAATGTTTCCAATTTCCATCTTTTTCATGGGAATTCATTGAACATAAGTAAGTCAAATGTTTTTCTCATTAACTAGAGAACTTAATCATGTAGCATGACAAAAGAAAGAAAGACAGAAAAGATTCACAATTCCCAAGAGAGGGCAATTCCCTTGAAGGGGTGGATTTTTCAGTGAAGCTGTTTGTTTGGTCTGGGTTTTCTCTGAGTTTATTGTTCTCCTCACTTTGAAGTTCAGTTGATACCTTGAGTGTTTCCAACTACTTTCCTTAACCCTATCACTTTTTCTAGGATTTGTGCTCTGAATAGAGGGCCATCCAAGGGGCCTGTGGGTCCTCCAGCAAGTGTCCTTTGCCTCTGAACTCTTTTAAAGAAAGGTAAATTCTCTTACAAGGAAAAATGAAGTTATCTAAGGATAACTTGTGTATTATGTAGACTACATACTATGTTAACTCAAGTAATAGTGATTTATGCTTTTCTGTTTGTTTGTTTCAACTGTTGCTATTGAAAACTCTTATAGAAGAATTTAGTTTAGTTTTTTAGAATTTATTTAGTTATTTTCCTACTTTAGTAAATAGATTGGATTTTTCTATGGCTTGTGTCATGATGTAAATGTCTTAAGGGTAGGCAATAAATAGTGATAAGACATACACAAGATATATTTTTAAATGTTTTTTCCATAAACTCTTCATTTCTGTATTCCTAAATGCTTGTTATATATTGGTATTCAACTGAGTGCTCAGAATTATTTTTAAGAATGATAGAAAATGTTAAGAATAAGTGTCTGATCTTGGGTTGCTTATGAACTAGATGGAAAGAAGACATGCAGTTGAGAAAATAGTTACCAATACCTGATAAAACATGACAAGCACCATGTGAGCCAAGCAGAGAAAAACGGCTACAGGAGTTCAGTAAGAGTATAGTCCCTGTGCACAGCATAATCTGAGGAAGCTTCTTGGAGGAGATGGAAGTAGAGTTGAGATTTGAAATCTGATTTAGTGAAGTGGACTATGGGGAGGAAGTTTTCAGGGAAGGAAGAAGCAAAGGCACTGAGATGAAAAAGTATATGTGCTCGAATAGGGTAGAGGAGCATTCCAATGAACAGATGTATTTGTTTGGAGCAGAAACCCTCCCACCCCAGCCACTAATCCTATCAACTGAAGGGTTCATGGAGTTGAAGTGGAGTAAAATCTGGTTCTTTACTCTTGTAAATCTGAATCAGTGTCCTTATTTGTAAAATGTATCAACCAGCCATGGATGCTACAAGAGTTAAATGAGATACAAAACTAAAGAGAAGGTTTAGCTAAGAAGGACTCCTCACACTGTGTTATCCCTCTTCACTCAGTTCCTTGAGTTCAGCTTAATTCCAGTGCCATTATACTATAAAGAAATCTTCCACTCCCTCCTTCTTATACATCATTTAAATTTGACTGTTATTACATTTGTCTAGACCATTTTCTATTCATTTTCTGGTTTAGGATAATTTTCTTGGCATAAGCCATCTGTATATGAAAGGACACATGTCACAGTTAAGAGCTTTAAATGAGTAACTCACTAACTAGTGCAAGAGCCTAACAAGCTAAAAGGGAGAGCTGGAGATAAGAATGCATTCTTTTTCCTTTGTAGTTATATCAAAATCTTCTGTGATATAAGTTTCCCAGTAAACAATAGGCAGAACATATACCATTACTCGGAGGAATTCAATTAAAAACTGACTGCTGTTACATTTGATCCATAGAGGAAGATGACTCAGGTCTGGGAAGAAGGAGCACCGTACTATGTCTAATCTCCATGCCATATTAGAATGTTTGCACCAGCTTGAGTGGTTGTGATGGGGTCATCTACATCATTTGGTTCTTGTCCTTGTGACTCATTATTTCTGCTGTGGGGTTAACTCCCTGCAGTGGAAAAGGGAGGAATTACTTGCCAGACCATATGGAGGAGAAAACAGCAGATTGACTGAGGTTTTGGTAGAAGCTGAAAGCACATAAACTTAAGCCTCCCAAAGGATAACCTTGGAAAACTCTTTTAAATAGCATCCTCATATAGGTGTCTAATTTTCAAGATCTGTCTTGAAATCTTAAGATTCCAAAGTTAGCTTATGCAAAAAACTTGAGAGAGGACAAATGGTACAAGGTCTGCAATTTTGCTCCCTAAGTTTCTAGATTGGAGAATCTAGAAAAAAAGAATGCCTTCCTTTGATTTGCTATAATTATGCCTAGTTTAGGGGATCTGATCATGACCATGTGTGAATTGGAGATTCTTGGTCTTTAACCCTGTAAATTTGAGTTTCTGTGGTCAAGCTTAACAAGCTAACATTAAGGAGTGTGAATGAGCCAATGAAACTGGAAAACTGGAAATGCATGTGTTTCCAAGTGGGATTAGAGAATGCTCATCCTCACATGTAATCCCAACAACCCATGGATTTGTTGATTAATGGTGGCCTTAAATCTATAGCGTACCTGGGTTATACTTAGAACTGTTATAGAAAAATGTAGCTTCCTTCTTAAGCTCATTAATTGTAAACTTATGGAGCAACTACTGTTTAGCAGGTTTGTATTAGATACTAAGGAAAGAAAAAAAAAAGCAGGACACAGTCTTGTGGGATTTTATAGTCTAGTACAGACAAGTATGTGCAAACAGTTATAGAGCAATGTGATGAATGCTATAGGAATCTGTCATGAGTTATGGTAGCAAAGAGGAGAAAATATTTACATCTGCTGATGTTTGGAGCGACAAGTCAGAGAAGGCTCTGTAGAAGAGCTAACCCTATAGTAGGTCCTGTAGAATGGGTAGGAAGAGGCAGGTACTGAAGGCAGAGGGAAGAGCATGCTCATGGGTATGGGTTAGAGAACAGTACAAGTTAGGTTAATAAATATATTAGCCCTCACTTCTTTTAATTCCTGCAGTATAAATAACCCAACTCAAAATGAGGCAGAAATATCATCAGGGAGATCTTCAAATTAATTGGCTGATAGGTCCCAAAAAGTTAAAGAAGAGGAATGAGAAAGCAGAAGTAGACTTTAAGTTAGGACACAAAAAAGCAAGAGTGGAATGACTGAGGGGGTCCTGGCAGAAAACCTGGCATACTCAGAAGAGTTGAACTGATTTATAAAGGGACTATTTTAGGTCCAAGTTAAGGGAACCAACAAAGGATAGCGAGGTACCTAGGGACTAGCAACAGCAGGAAACCATTACTACTTTGGGACTTGAAAGGACAAAGTAAGAAATGGTGTTATTGCAGCCCAGTGAGATCTAAAGTCATACAGGAGGAGAAACAGCTGTTCAGGAGCAGTAACTGTGAAGAAACATGGCTCCTGTCAAAATTACTGAGAGGCAAGAGGGAGCAGGGAGTGAATACCTCAAACTCAACTTCCTCTATCCTCTGGTATTGGCCAAATCAGTGGCAACCAGAGGACAAGGGAGCCCAGATGACAAATTCTGCAGAGATCAGCCCTTAGGTTGCTACCAGGCCCCCAATACCACTATATTTGTATATAAAAAATATAAAATACCACCATATATAAATATATATATATATAATAAAGTCCCAATGACATATCATTGGATCTCATTGACCCTGGCTAGAACCAAGCTGTGAGTTCTCTGACTCCCACAACACACTTTCTGTTGCAACTATTAAAGCCCTAATCTCATTCTTCAGAGTCTAACTAACATGTCAATGTCCCCATTAGGTTGTTAAATTTTATAGAGAATGCTTGTACTGTATCATCCAGAAATCCAGCCCCTCTTTAGGATCAAGTCATTCATTTCCCTAGATGCTGGGAATATTGGCTGTTGACAGCTCATGGGCTCATGGTGGTGTCCCTCCTTGGGAATTATCCTCCTCCTGGGGGCTGGCTTGTATTCAAGGACTGGCCAATGCAGGGATACAAAGGCTCAACCCCTTTGCTTTAATTGGAACCACTCTGTAGTAGGCCCATTCATCTACAGAATTCCCCATGGGATTGGCAGTGGCCAAATTGTCTACCATACCTATTTTTAAACTGTGTAGGGGGGCATTATTTTTCTTATTTTCCAGCTTTGAGAATTAATCTAAGAATTAATTGGCTACACAAATTTTGACATGTTGTATTTTCATTTTAATTTAATTAAAACATTTTCTCTTTTTTAAATATTTTATTTATTCATGAGAGACACAGAGAGAGAGGCAGGGACACAGGCAGAGGAAGAAGCAGGCTCCCTGTGGGGAGCCCGATATGGGTCTTGATCTCAGAACCCTGGGATCACACCCTGAGCCAAAGGCAGACACACAACCACTGAGCCACCCTAGAGTTCCAATTCAAAATATTTTCTAACCTATTATTTTACTTTCATTTTTGATCTGTAGGTTAGACATGTGTTGTTTAATTTCTAAATCTGGGAATCTTTAGATTCCTTTCTTCTACTGACTTCTAGTTTCATTATCTGTGTTTAGAGAACATACGTTTTCTGATTAAATCCTTTTAAATTAGTTATTCTATGGCTCAGAATATGGTCTATCTTGATGAATGTTTGTGTCTATGTGAAGAGTATGTATTCTGTTGTTAGAGGGAATATTCTGTAATTGTCAGATTGCTTTAGTTTATAGGGTCAATCAGGTCTTTTATATCATTGACTGATTTTTGTGTTTACTTGTTTTATCAATTATTTAAGAAAGAGTGTTGAAGCCTCCAACTATAATTGTGTATTTATTTCTCCTTCATTTCTATAGTTTTTCCTTTATGTACTTTAAGCTGTGTTATTAATGTATATACATGAAATATTATTATTTCCTATTGATGAATTTACCTCTTTATCATTATGTGATATCTTTTTTGCTGTTAATATACCTTACTCCGATCTACACTAAGGGGTGTTAATATAGGTACTCCATCTTCCTTTATTTAGTAATATAAGTTTTCTATCTTTTTACTAATTTTTAGTTGTCTGTGTCTTCATATTTAAATCAGATTTGAAAAAAAAAAAGCAGATTTGTTGTAGAAAATATGTAGTTGAGTCATACTTTTGTATCCAACAGGACAATCTCAGTCTTTTAATTGAAGTGTTAATTTTAACAATTATTAATAATTATTGATGTGGTTGGGTTTAAATATACCAGCTGCTATGTTTTCAACTTGTCTAATTGGTTCTTCATTCCCCCTTTCCTTTCTAGTGCCTATTTTCTATTATTTAATTTACTTTCACAATTGGCTTAGTGTTTGCTTTAGAATTAAAAAAAAATCTTTTTAGCTTTCAGATATATTTTACTTTCAAATATGTTGCTTCACATAGTATAGAAATCTTACCAAATACATTTTCATTTCCTCTCTTGATTTTTGTCCTGTTGTTATATATTTTCTTCTACATTTATTATAAGCTCCAAAAATATATTATTATTACCATAGCTCTAAAAAGTCAATTATATTTTAAATAAATTCAAAATAAAAATGTCTCTTACATTTAACTATATATATATATTTTTTACCATTTCTAGTGCTCTTTATTCTTTTATATAGATTAACTTTTCTACTTGTGCTTTATTTCTTTTTCCTAGATAACTTCTTTTAACATTTCCTATAGTGAAAGTTTGTAGACAATGAATTCTCTTAGCTTTTGTTGGTCTGAGAAAGCCTTTATTTCTTCTTTATTTTGAAAGATATTTTTGCTGAGTATATAATTCTGTTAACTTTTTTGTTTAAAGATGTTCCATTATCACCTGGATTGTATAGCTTGACAAAAAGTCTACTGTAATTCTTTTCTTCCTTTGTAAGAAATGTCTTTTCTCTTTCTCTAATTTAATATTTTTCTCTTTATATTTGAATTTCAGCAGTTTGACTACAGTTTTTATAGCTGTGTTTTTTTATTTGTATTTATCTTGCTTGAAGTTTCCTGGGATTCTTTGAGTTTTTTTCACTTTATTTTTGTTTTTGTTCTTCTTATTTTCAGAAAATTCTCCATCATTATCTCTATTTCTTCTGTTCTTTCTATTTCTTGTTAATCTGGGAATAATTCCATACATGTTATACTGTGGTCCTCTTCCAAAATATTTGGATAACCTATTCTTTTTTTCTCCCACTTTTTCCCTTGCTTTCCACTTTGGGTAGTCTCTATCTATCAAGTTCATTGATTATTTTTTTGCTGTGTCCAGTCTGCAGATAACATTATAAAGGAAAAACAATGGTATTTAATATTTCCATCCTTACTAGTTTCCTATTTCTATTGTAACATATTACCACTATTGCTTAGAACCATACAACTTTATTGTATAAAAGTTCTGGAGATCAGAAGTCTGAAATGGGTCTCACTTGGCTAAAATTAAGGTGTCAGTAAGGCTATTTTCCTTCTGGAGTCTCTAGAGGAGAATCTTTTTCTTTGCCTTTTCCAGGTTTTAGAAAGTGCCTGTATTTTTTGACTGATGGCATCTTCCTCCATCTTCAAAGTTAGCAGAATAGATCTTCAAATCTCCAACTGTCCTGACTCCCTCTTTCTCTTAGAAGAACCCTTGTCATTACATTGGGCCTATCTGGATTACCCAGGATAATAGCTCTGTCTCATGATGCTTAAATTAATCACATCTGCAAAGTCTCTTTTGACATGTAAGGTAACATATTTACAGGTTTAGGGGATGAGGATGTAGACATCTTTGGGGGAGGTTCATTATTCTGATAACCAGAACACCTTTTTTTTTCTTTTATTTCTATTTTTAGTGGGTTGAGTGGTGACTCCTAAATAATATGCACATATCCAAATCCCTGGAATCTGTGAATATTATCTTATTTGTCTTATGTACTTAAACTGAGGTTCTTGAGATGAGATTATCCTGGATTATATGAGCAGGTCTTAAATTCAATAATAAATATATTTATAAGAGGTGGAAGAAGACACAGATACACAAAGGAGAAGACAACATGAAGATGGAGGCAGAGATTGGAGTGATGTGGCCCTAAGTGAAAGAAGCCAAAGAATATCTATGGCCATCAGAAGCTAGAAAAAGAAGCAAGGAAGAATTCTCTTCTGGAGCCTCCAAAGGAAATGTTTCCCTGCTGATACCCTTGATTTCAAATTTTAGGCCTCCAGAACTGTGGAAGATGAATTTTCTCTTATTTTAAGTCACTAAATTTGTGGTAATTTTTCACAACACCACCAGGAAGTGAGTACATCTCTCTGTTTAATTTTCCCATCCATTCGCGCATTACACTTTTTCTACTAGGCCCTTTAACAATGAATTATAGTTATTTTAAAGTTACTATCTGTTAGTTTTAATATCTAGGCCAAATCCAGAGTCTGTTTTATCTCTTGATGGTGGATCATTTTGTTCTTGCTTTTTATGTTAATCATAATTTTGATTACATACCAGGTAACATATCTAAAGGAATATTAGAGACTGGAACCAAACAATATTCATGCCCAGAACTGGATATGCCTCTTTTTCTGTTAGGTCATTAGTCTTTGGAGAATTGAGGCTATCTAGTCAATAGATGAGCTGGGTTTGGATTTACTGTCGTTGTTGTTGTGTTGTTGTCACCTGTAGTGAACTCTAGGCTTCAAATTTGTCCATTGTTGGACTGCTGCTACCTTATTGTTGGTGTGAGGCCTGGCATATAGAGAGATTTTCTGAATGTTCTTTCTCCATCCTCAACTTTCAGCAATCCCTAAGTGCCTTTGTCAACAAAGGGGATTTGTCTCCATGTTCTAGTTTTTCCTCTAGCCTTAGACTTCTGTTGCTTGGTATTCTGTGCAAAGCTCATGCTGAGGCTGAAGGTTTTTACTTCTCTAGCTTTAGCCTCAGTCTTGGGCAGATCTTTTGCTCCTGAACCTCATTTGTCAGGCTTTTTGATCACTCCCACTTCTCTGCCAAATAAGCTATCTTTGCCTTCCCCTCAGTGCAGGTAGGTGTTCTGCATTTCCTCCTCTGCCTGCCTTTTAAAGAATTTCCTGCTCCTTCCCAGGCAGTTGCAGACCCCTGCTTTGTTAGCAGTATAGGGTCTATAGGGTCAGAAAACAAGTTCTTAGGCACTTCTTCCTCAGAAACAGCCAACTTTTCCCTGGGAATAGAGACATGACTAGGTTTCTTGACTCTCCCTCTATACCAGATGCATTTTATTTCATGTAAAAGCATGGTGATATTTGGGATATGAGCAGTTTTTTTCTACTACCCCCAAGAAGATCAGAAAGATTTTGCTTCCTATCAAGGAGATTCTGGGCTGTGGGCAGTGGCAGCTGCTCAACATCTATATTCATGCAGAGCCCATTGTGAGATGAGATTTCATAGATATTCCTGTTCCACTTTCAAACAAACATTAGCAGACCCTACACATTTGTGCTACCAAGGGGACTTTCTAGTTTCCTATCTGCACCCAGTCTTTCTTGTAAACATCCAGTGGAGGCCTGTGGAGAACAGCTGGTGTGTGGGCACAGACACCCTTATGCCTATGGCCTCTGAGGATTCTACACTTTCACACTAATCCACACTTGTCTTTTAAGAATGTGGAGAAATTTCAGTTGTGTACTTCTTACCCTTCCTATGGCTTTCTCCTTTTCCTCCTATGTTCCATCCAGGGTGAAACATTGGGTGTCTCATGTGTTTTGTGCAGTCTTTTTACTCTGTAATTTTGTTTACCTGATTATGTTGCAACCTCAGCTCACTGATGAACTCAAGAATGGTTATTTGTAGGTTATTCCTTCTTTTCTAAGGCAGTGTAGATTATTTAAGAGTATAGATTATTGAAAACAAACAGACAAATCCAGAAAACCACATTGTTTTAGGACATTCCATGAGACAACTGACCCAGCCTCTACAAGTCAATGATATGGAAAAGTAAATAAAAGGAGAGAGTACTTAATAGTAATGTAGAAATACAACACAAGGCAATTTATAGACCTTGTTTGTCTTCTGCTTCATACAAGCCAATAGTAACAAGATATTTCTTAAACAAGTGGGAAATTTTGAATTTGGACTAGATAACTAGATTATGTCATGGAGTTATTGATAATTGTGTTAGAGGGATAATAGCCTTATAATTATGTAAAAAGATCCATTTTTTAGAAATATAAAATATGTAGATGTGAAATGATGGTATCTGGGATTTGCATTAAAATATTTCAAAGGCTCAGTTGGGGGGTGTGGGTACATGAAGCCAATGTGTCCACATCTTAGTAATCTTGGCACTTAAAAGATTCCCTAGCATATGTGAGAAGAATGAATTAGGAAGGTATGAGAGTCTAAGTAGAGAAACCACTCCTATGGGAAACGATGGTAGCTTGGACTGAGAGTAACAGCACAGAGTAAGTCCTTAGTAAAGATTTTGTTAAATAAAGCCATGATAATGATATACATTTTATACACAAACACACAGATTTTTAAAACAAATATGCAAAAGTAGAATGTGTCCCTTTTGAAAACCACATTAACTTCAAATCAAAATTAAATAGGAAGAGAAAAAAAGAAAAAAGAAAAGAAAACAAAACAAAAAACAAAATTAAATAGGAAAAAGGCTCCTAGACTTGGGAAGGCTAGAATTGTTCAGCTCATACTCTGCCCAAAGAAATCTTTCCTTATCAGCCTGTCAGTACCTGGAATTTAAATAATATGGGTATTTGGATTTAAAAAATGAGTATAGATTGTCAACTATTGGGTGATAGTGACTTTTTTGTAGCTTCTGCATCCTAAGTGAAAGGAGTGCTACATTTATTGATTTGACAAATATTTATATCAACAAATGTATAGTAGGAGAGACTAATGGATGTCTCAAACTTGAACATTAACATAATGGAACTTTTGAGTTTCCCCAACCTGTTCCTGTTCTACCTGTAACCCATCTCAGTAAATTATCCTGCAGTTTACCTAGCTGGTTAATCCAGAAACCCAGGAGTTATCCTTACTTTCTTCCTTTCACCCCACATATTCCATTGCAATAGTGACCACTATGATTACTGACTCTATTTCCAAAAAAAGATATAAAATACATTCACTTATTTCCATTATTGTTGTCAATAGTTTTATCCAGGCTGTCACTGTCTCTTGCCTGGATTTATATGAAAACTAGCAAATTGGTCTCACAATTTTCACTTTTGTTTCTTTAGACTACATTATCCACTCAGCAACCAAAGTCAAAACCTGTCTAGACACATTCTAAAAACAGAAGTTAAATCAAGGTATGTCAAACCCAATGTCTTCTCATTGCCCTTAGAATGAAATCTTAACTCCTCACTGTGGCCTGCAAGGCTCTGAATGATCCAACCTTGCCTATTTTGCACTTCATTTTGCACCACTTTCTTCCTTACTCTATCTGGCTACACTGACATCTTTCTGTTTTCTTGAATACACCTAATTATCTTGCCACATGGTCATTGTCCTTGCTGTTTCCTTTACTTGGAAACTCATTTTTAGAACTTTGCAGCACTGGTTTCTTATCATTACAGGTCTCAGCTTGAATGTTGACCCTAAATGTGCTTTCTATGACCCTGTAACCCAACGTCCAAGATAGCTTCATCTCCACTCCTCAAGCCCTAGTATTTTCTTTCTTGGCATCTTTCTTTTGAGTTTCTCCCTTACTAGATGTGAGCATCATGAGGATTGATTTAGTACTATATCTCCAGTGTCCGGCACAATGGCTAGAATGTAGTCAGTACTCAAAAGAATTTGTTGAACAGATGAACTTATTTAGTACCATCTATATATTAAGCCCTAAGCAGTGATGGGAATACAGTAGCAAACAAGCAAGAGTGGTTTTTAATCTATAGCTCAATACTTAATGAGGGAGACAGTTATTAACTGTCACAAAATTAACAATTTAACTATAATTGTAATTGGAGCTACAGAAGGATCACAAACAGGAGAAGTGGACTTTATTTTGTCCCAAGGAAGTGGTGTCTGAAATGTTTCCTAAGATCTAGGGGGAAGAAACAAGTGAAAAAGGGTGGGCAAGAACAGTCTTAGAAAAAGAATGAGATGTAAAGGACCCAAGGCAGGAAGAAGAGTGGGGGTTTTTTGAGACAGAAGCAGTCCTGGGAAGCCTTTGTGCTGATCTCAAAAAAGTTTTCTTTGGTCCCTTCTTCAGGTGTATCTGGTCTTAGGCATTCACAACTGGGCTGTGAATTTTTTTTTTATGTGAGTGGCTGTGAAAGCCACTCAGTGGCTCTTATAAATTCTCACAGACATACTGCCTTGTACAGAAGGCACAAAGAGATCATCTGCTCTAATTGGAAAGATTAAGTTGAGATATTTCTTCAGAATTTTAGGGAAACCCAGGAAAGGAAGTAAAATAGGTTTCTTTTCCACCTTAGTTTCTCTTCATTCTGACATGTATCAAAGGCAAAGGTATCTCTTCTCTAATTTATACTTATGGACTAAGAATTTAAATGTATGACATTAAAATGATGAAAAGCAGAGTTCAGTCTTTAAGTAAGTCAGGAGAGACTGGTGTGACCTCAAGAAGTCCCTGCTACATGGTGGTTAACTCCATGGTGGTTCAGCTGTGAGATGCCGTAAAAGTGATAAGCCTTCTCTGGACTTTTGTGTTTCATTTGTTCAATGATATATTTAAATCTATTAAAGGAGGCCAGAAGTTAAACAGATTACTTATAATCACACAATGAAGTATCAGAATACAAAGAAGTATTTAGAGATTTATCACAATGCAAAGTGAGTTTAATAAAATAATAATTTATTACCTGGAATACATGTCTAAATTATTTGGTTTGGTAATTTTGTTGGAGGAGAAAAATGCTTTTTATCATAGTTTACAAAATACTATAAAAGAAAACCTGCACTTACAAAATAGAATGTATTGTGGGGTACCTAGTTTTTAAAGTGATTTATAACAGGAAGCTTTAAATAACCTATGTCATTAAATATGTTTAATATGCCTTATTATATTTTATCTCTAATGCTTTATAGGAACACCTTTTGAGAGGCATTCCCAATTTATGCATTTTTGAAGAATCAGAGCATTCCATGAACATATCCTTGAACTCTGTAAACTTTAAAATATAAAATATTATTAAAAAAAGAATTCTAAATTATTTTTGAGGTGATATCTATTGTAGTTAAGAATTTTAAAATTTATATTTTAAAAGCTCTATTCATTTTTTTTTTAAATTTTTTTAAATTTATTTATTTATGAGAGACACACAGAGAGAGAGGCAGAGACACAGGCTGAGGGAGAAGCAGGCCCCATGCAGGGAGCCAGATGCGGGACTCGATCCTGGGAGTCCAGGATCATGCCCTGGGCCAAAGGCAGATGCTTTAACCGCTGAGCCACCCAGGCATCCCTATTCGTTTTTTTTTTTAAAGTGATTTTATTTATTTACTTATTCATGAGAGACACAGAGAGAGAGAGGCAGAGACATAGGCAGAGGGAGAAGCAGGCTCCTTGTAGGCAGCCCGATGTGAGACTGATCCCAGGACCCTGGGATCATAACCTGAGCCAAAGGCAGATGCTCAACCACTGAACCATCCAGGCATCTATGAATTCTAAACTTTATTTATTTATTTTTAAAGATTTTATTTATTTATTCATGAGAGACACACACAGAGAGAGAGAGGTAAAGATACAGACAGAGGGAGAAGCAGGCTCCATGCAGGGAGCCCAACCTGGGACTCAATCCCAGGACCCCAGGATCACACCCCGGGCCAAAGGCAGGCACCAAACCGCTGAGCTACCCAGGGATCCCCAAGAATTCTAAACTTTACATCATCTTTATTTATTTCAAGTTTGCTTATTTTTTGACATATGTACATTATTTTCATCTCTTTCAAACCTGACTCATGTCTTTCATTGTTAACTTTATTTTTGCAAATGGACCATTGAATCAAAGCACTAAGTTTACTGATGACAGTGGATTCTCCTGAATCTTGTTTTACCCTTAATTGTTAAAATGTCTCTTTGGTATGGAGTCAATGCAGTTTGCTCACGGTAGGCATAAAGAAGGCAGGATGTCTGTCTTTGCTGTTTCCTGGCTATTCATCTCATTTGGAAATAGTCTACTTCAAGTAGTTAAATCTATTCCTGGGGAACCTCCTTTCTTTCTTTCTTTTCTTTTTTTTTTTTTTTTTCCAAAGATTTATTTATTCATTCAGAGAGAGCGCTAGAGAGAGGCAGAGACTCAGGCAGAGGGAGAAGCAGGCTCCATGCAGAAAGCCTGATGTGGGACTCGATCCTGGGTCTTCAGGATCGCTCTCCAGGCTGCAGGCGGCGCTAAACTGCTGCGCCACCGGGGCTGCCCGGACCTCCTTTCTTTATGTCTTATTTTTTCCTTCCTTTCTTCTTTTATTTTTTTCTATTACATCATACAAGTAATTTGACATGAGGAGACCTTAAAGGCAATGGTTTCCTGTGGCAATTGTGACTTCCCTATCACTGGAAGTGTTATTTGGGCATAGATGTGAGCCATTGGAACCATTCTTTCATCAAAACCAAATATTTATTAAAGCACCCCCTTTGCCAGGTACTGAGATACTCACGAGGAGTTCAGGGGTAGAAAGTCATGCTCCTGGGGCCCCTGGATGGCACAGTCAGTTAAGCATCCAACTCTTGGTTTTGGCTCAGGTTGTGATCTCAGGGTCTTGAGAATAAGCGATGCTCAGTGTGCAGTCTGCTTAAGACTCTCTCCTTCTCCTTCTGCCCCTCCCTACTGCATGTTATTGCTCTCAAATAAACTAATAAATCTGAAAAAGAGAGAGAGAGAGAAAGTCATGCTCTTAACAAGGGTCCATTTTAGGTGTCAGACATACAGCTTTAAATCAAGTGCTGATTATTCTAATGGAAAATGGGGAATTCAACTATAAAACTATTGCATGGCCCAGAAGATGTTTAAGAATATTGTGAAAATGTTAATGTTACCCAGGGCAATTTACACGTTTAATGCAATCCCTATCAAAATACCATGGACTTTCTTCAGAGAGTTAGAACAAATTATTTTAAGATTTGTGTGGAATCAGAAAAGACCCCGAATAGCCAGGGGAATTTTGAAAAAGAAAATCATAGCTGGGGGCATCACAATGCCAGATTTCAGGTTGTACTACAAAGGTGTGGTCATCAAGACAGTGTGGTACTGGCACAAAAACAGACACATAGATCAATGGAACAGAGTAGAGAATCCAGAAGTGGAACCTAAACTTTATGGTCAACTAATATTCAATAAAGGAGGAAAGACTATCCACTGGAAGAAAGACAGTCTCTTCAATAAATGGTGCTGGGAAAATTGGACATCCACATGCAGAAGAATGAAACTGGACCACTCCCTTGCACCATACACAAAGATAAACTCAAAATGGATGAAAGATCTAAATGTGAGACAAGATTCCATCAAAATCCTAGAGGAGAACATAGGCAACACCCTTTTTGAACTCGGCCACAGTAACTTCTTGCAAGATCCATTCATGAAGGCAAAAGAAGCAAAAGCAAAAATGAACTATTGGGACTTCATCAAGATAAGAAGCTTTTGCACAGCAAAGGATACAGTCAACAAAACTAAAAGACAACCTACAGAATGGGAGAAGATATTTGTAAATGACGTATCAGATAAAGGGCTAGTTTCCAAGATCTATAAAGAGCTTATTTTTTTAAAATTTATTTATGATAGTCACAGAGAGAGAGAGAGGCAGAGACACAAGCAGAGGGAGAAGCAGGCTCCATGCACCGGGAGCCCGACGTGGGATTCGATCCCGGGTCTCCAGGATCACGCCCTGGGCCAAAGGCAGGCGCCAAACCGCTGCGCCACCCAGGGATCCCCTATAAAGAGCTTATTAAACTCAACAGCAAAGAAACAAACAATCCAATCATGAAATGGGCAAAAGACATGAACAGAAATCTCACAGAGGAAGACATAGATATGGCCAACACGCACATGAGCAAATGCTCTGCATCACTTGCCATCAGGGAAATACAAATCAAAACCACAATGAGATACCACCTCACACCAGTGAAAATGGGGAAAATTAACAAGACAGGAAACCACAAATGTTGCAGAGGATGCGGAGAAAGGGGAACGTTCTTGCACTGTTGGTGGGAATGTGAACTGGTGCAGCCACTCTGGAAAACTGTGTGGAGGTTCCTCAAAGAGTTAAAAATAGACCTGCCCTATGACCCAGCAATTGCACTGCTGGGGATTTACCCCAAAGATACAGATGCAATGAAACGCTGGGACACCTGCATCCCGATGTTTCTAGCAGCAGTGTCCACAATAGCCAAACTGTGGAAAGAGCCTCGGTGTCCATCGAAAGATGAATGGATAAAGAAGATGTGGTTTACATATACAATGGAATATTACTCAGCCATTAGAAATGACAAATGCCCACCATTTGCTTCAATGTGGATGGAACTGGAGGGTATTATGCTGAGTGAAATAAATCAATCGGAGAAGGACAAACATTATATGTTTTCATTCATTTGGGGAATATAAATAATAGTGAAAGGGAATAGAAGGGAAGGGAGAAGAAATGGGTAGGAACTATCAGAAAGGGAGACAGAACATGAGAGACTTCTAACTCTGGAAACGAACTAGGGGTGGTGGAAGGGGAGGAGGGCGGGGGGTGGGGGGTGAATGGGTGATGGGCACTGAGGGGGGCACTTGATGGGATGAGCACTGGGTGTTATTCTGTATGTTGGCAAATTGAACACCAATAAAAAATAAATTTATTATTAAAAAAAAGAATATTGTCTAATTCCTGAGAGTCTAAAAATTCCTCTGCAATCTTGCTAGAGGGATTATTAAAGATGGAAAATAAGAATGATCTTCAAGTCCAGATGAACTTGGATTAGAAATCTGACTATACCACCTTTGAAGCTCAGTTAGCTTTTTTTTTAATATTTAAAAAGCAAATATTTTGAAGAGGGGTAGATGGGATAATACATAGAAAGCCCCAGTACCTGTTAGGTATGGTATAGTAGAGGTGTGTTTATGAAATTGGAGATTGGATTTTTTTTTTATATTTATTTATTTATTTTTTAATTTTTATTTATTTATTTAGGATAGTCACAGAGAGAGAAAGAGAGGCAGAGACACAGACAGAGGGAGAAGCAGGCTCCATGCACCGGGAGCCTGACGTGGGATTCGATCCCGGGTCTCCAGGATCACGCCCTGGGCCAAAGGCAGGCGCTAAACCACTGCGCCACCCAGGGATCCCGGAGATTGGATTTAAACAGATATTTCAGGGTCTTTTCTTTTTTTCCTCTCTCAATATGTATGTTGGGGGATGGAGTGGAGAGGAGGTCTTATATTAAGCAAAAGGGAAGAAAAATGTGAAGATCTAGGGAACACTATAATGAACTGTGACAATGTACTGTGTGTCCTGAGTCAGTTCTGAAGGCAGTGAGCCTCAGTAGAGCATCCTTTATGCACCCAAAGAAGATAATGATATTCAGTATGTCCAAGTGTTTGTGCCCGGTGACAGTTTTATCATCCGTTTCTGTTAGCAACCTCAGAGAACCTGGAAAAATTAATCTTAGTGTGCTTTATTTTAGAGAGAAAAGTTTTTAAAAATATATTTTATTGCTTTATTTATTATTTCTCATTATGGAAAGAACAGTGCATTCCTGACCTCATTAGCAGCTGGCTCTTTGTGAGGCACTTTAGTAACAATAATAATCAATTTTGGAGGTGCCTGGGTGGCTCAGTCAGTTAATCATCTGCCTTCAACTCAGGTCATGATCCCAGAGTCCTGGGCTTGAGCCCCCCACATCAGTCTCCCTGCTGGGTGGGAGTCTGTTTCTCCCTGTCCCTCTGCCAGTCCCCCTGCTTGTGCTCTCTCTCTGTCTCTCTGTGTCTCATAAATAAATAAATAAATAAATAAATAAATAAATAAATAAATAAATAAATAAATAAATCTTTAAAAATATATAACTAGTTTTGTCGCATTGTACAAATTACAAATGTTTTCACAATGAGTGATCTCATCTTTGTCAATCCCGTTTTACAGATGAGGACATCGAATCTCAGAAATGACTTGTCTGAAGTCATGTAGTTGGTATGTGTTATAGTAGAAACTTGAACTCTGGTCTCTCCTATCATATTGCATATAAATGGGCCATGCCTCAGATTAGATCAGAATTTTCAATTAAAATAAAATTAAAATTGGATTAATATCTGTCATTATATTTTATTTCAGTCTTAAATATGAGTAGATAATCTTATAAAAGCTTTTATATTATCATTTAATTTACCCCTGCTGATCAATTTATATTCTACTCAATTTTTATATTCTATTAAATGTGGTGTCACTGAAAACTTCTGGAGTATGATGAGTTGATGAGATTGGACAAACAAATCCCTTAAAATACACACACACACACACACACACTCACACCCCAAGGCATTTATTTAAACATAAGACCTGTATGCAATAATTAATTTAAGCAACTAATACTTGCTTGTTATGTTATTAGTAAGCTACTTTCAAATACTCCAATATAAATGGTGTGATGTAAATTAACTTTAATTTATACTATAGGGATGGTCAGTTACAGTAATGTGCTGACAATACAGCTCTGGGAAGGATAGTCCTGATTTGTATTGCTTGCTGATTTCTGTTTTGAAACTCCTCTCACCATGGCCAGTTTCAAGCAAGCAACCAGTGTGAGGTCACGGAATGCAGTGTTGGGAAGAGATGTGCACTATTGACTCATAGCCAGCACAAGCCAGCTGTAGCACACACATTGTGATCTTGCAGTTGTCTACTCAGGGATCCAGATCCAGAACACTTCAAATGTTGCTATTTAAAACTGCACCAGAGGGTTTGGTGATGAGTGCAAGGGATGTTGGACATAACTTCTAGGGCGTAAGTGAATGATGGTGTGCAAAGTACATATCGGGCTAAAAGAAGATTACATAGACATCTCTGTCTTTGAAGGAACAAAATTGAAGAATCCAACAAAACCCAGAAGCCTAACATCTTTAGATTATATGTTTTACGTCTAGAATTTTGATTCTGTGTCTCTATTTAATCAACACTGTGTCACCTGAGCTAATTAGAGTTTTGCTAATTTTTGTACTCAACTATTATTGTAAAGCTTGTTGGTGTGCCTGAAAAGTAGAAAGCAGGGACTTCCCCAAGCCCATGGGAATAGTTTGTATGACAATTTTGAAGCTTGCCTACTCATAAATATTTCTACGTGGCAGAATTTGGTCTGAGATTTACTTTCACTACGCTTACCACCTAATGGTGAAGTAGAGAAAGAGATCATAGCTTCTACTTATATCATATTATTACCAAATACTGAGGCAATAAATATTTACCAAGAGAATCTGATAATTTTAGGGCCAACTTGGCATATATCAATATTCAATGTCACAAATGTATACTATGTTTGGGGCATTGTAGCATGATAAAGTCCCTGTCTGCAGAGAGCTTTTAGGTTGATTGTATCATGAACAATTTCAAAATGCAATGTTACCATTTGCATTTGTAAGGAATGAAAACAAATCAGATGCCAAGATCACACATACCCGCAAAGAATGGTTTATTCATAATACTGGGGTTGAAGGTGAATATACAGATCCTTTCACTCTCTTATCAGATAGCAAGGCCTTAAATAGAAACTAACAAAAGTGTGTAGGTAACGTTTAACTGTAGTGATTACGTGGCACCTTGGTATAATGGGTTTAAAATATGGCCTCCAAGTTTCTGACCTTCCTTCCTTCTAGATGTGGGAGGTCTGTGTCCCTTCTCCTTGAGTCATTATGAATTGTGATTGCTTGACCAATAGAATATGACAGAAATATTGCTGTGCCAGTTTCTTAAAATATGAGTTTGGGAACTGGCACTGGATCTGGTAAGAAATAGGACCAGATTTTAAGAAATTGCTTGCAATCTTTGTAGAATGAGGTAAAGGCTCATTCTAATAGTGAGCTACCTACTGGAGGAACGTAGAAACATGACCCCCACATACTACCCAATAACCAAATGATGTATCATCTTTGGCACACCAGTGAGCATTCTATCAGCCATGGCTACTTTGAAAGGATTGAGCTTCAAGTAGAAAACTCTAAGGGAACTAGATCTAAGACTTGATGGTATTTATATGTACTGGGGTGGGGGGATGTCAACAGGATATAGGAGCCCATCAATCTAAAAGGATTAAACTCAAGTCCAGATTCCCATCCCTGCCTCTGTTCTACTCACAGCCTTCCTCATTTCAGTGAAATGGAAACTCCATTCTTATTATTGGTCAGGTGAAGTCACCCTTGATGACTCCTCTTCCTCTCACATGCCCCATATGACCCCTTGGGAAAACCTGTTGATTCTACTTTTGAAATATATCCAGAGTGGGATCCCTCTTCACCATCCCCATTGTCTCCACCCTGGTCCACACGTCCACTATCTCTTAACTAGATTATTGGAGTAGTTTCCCACTGGCTCTCTGCTCCTACCTTTGAAACCCTACCTCCTTTTTATTTATGGTCAACACAGCAACTGGCATGAGTCTGTTGAAAGGGCTAGGTGGATGCCAAAGTGTAATTGATGAACAATAAACTGCACAAATTTTAAATGTACAATTTGAGAATTTTTGACACACTTATGCACCCATAAACCATTGCCATAATCCAAGTAGTAAACATATCCATCACCCCCATAAGTTCCCTGTTGTCTTTGGTAAGCTTTCCTTTTCACCCTCATCTACCCCAGTCCCCAGACAACTATTGAGCTAGCTGTTTTCTGTTACTACAGATTAGTTTGCATTTTTCATAATTTTATATAAATGGAATCACAGACTACATATTTCTTTTCTGGCTTCTTCCACTCAGCATAACTATTTTGAGATACAGCCACATATCAATAGTTCATTTCTCTTAGTTGCTGAAGAGTCAACCATTGTATGGTTATTCTGCAATCTGTTTATCCATTCACCTGTGGATGGAAATTTGGGTTGTTTTAGTTTTTGGCTATTATAAATAAATCTGTTATGACCATTCATGTATAAATCCATGTATGAACATATGATTTCACTTTTCTTGAGTATATACATAGGATGGAATGCCTGCGTCATGTGGTAGTTGTACATTTGACACTTCAAGAAGCTTTTCCAAAGTCATTGCACCGTTTTCTTCCCACCGCTAGCCTGTGAGAGTTCTAGTTCCTCCAAAACTTCACCAACATTTTGAATGATGAATTAAAAAACTTTTAGCCATTCTAAGAAGCAAGTAGTGGTATCTCATTGTGGTTTAAATTTGCATTTTTCCAAACAACTAATGGTGTAAAAATCTTTTCATGTGCTTATCTGCCATCTATATGTCTTCTTTGGTGAATGTCCCAATTTCTTATCCATTTTTTATTATTGAGTGTTAAGAGTTTTTTAAAGAATTTTTAAAAAATAGATTTGTAATAGAATCTCTTCATTGGATATATAATTTATAAATATTTTCTCTCAGTCAGTGGTTTATATTTTCATTCTCTTAATGTTTAGTATGTTCTTAAAGAGTTTTAACACAGGTGAGTTATTTTACAAACTGTTTTTTGTTTAAAGAGGATCATAGGTAGATCTGGGAAGAAAAAAGTAATAGCAAACAATTCAATGGTTTGATGTTCAATGCTTTTTTTGCATGATTTTCTTTAGTTGGCATGTACTGAGTGACCTTTCTTTATAAAGTATTGTAGTGTAAATAAGCATTGTGGTAAGTAATGTTTAAACTTGAATTCTGGGCCCAAAGCAAACTTTTAAAAACAGTTTCCAGTTTAGGGATGCCTGAGTGGCTCAGTTGGTTAAACACCTGACTCTTGATTTTGGCTCAGGTCATGATCTCAGGGTCCTGTGATTGCACTCCCTGTGGGGCTCTCTGCTCAGTGGAGAATCTGCTTGGGATTCTCTCCCTCTGCCCCTCCCCCCACTTTCAGATAAATAAATCTTAAAAGAAAAAGTCTCCAGTTTAAAGAAGACCTTATTCTCATGGTTCTCACTGTATTGTGTCTGGTCTGCAAACAGTCTAAGCTAAAACATCCATGCATGCTATCTGTATTTCTATGCCTATGTTGTCATCTGTATCTATAACTATTTTTATTTCTATATATGTATGTATGACTTGCAAAAAAAAATCCAACTTGCATTCACATTCAGCTCATGTCTTTGGTCAGACATAACCATATGGTCATAACCATAACTTCTGTTATGAACTCAGAAGTAAACTGAATGATAATATAATACATGTCACAAAACCCATGTACTTTAGTCCACAGTAAAAACATGAATCTTCTCTTGGTCCTTTATCCAGACATTTATAAAGCAAGATAGATTATAACCAATGAGGCCACATCGACAGCATGTGGAATAACAGTTTACAATGGTGGGAAGAGAGAGATAAAATACAGATCCAACAATTACAATGCACAGAAGTCTGGATTTATTTTATATAGCTACAAAAAGCCTTATAAGCATGAATTCTCTGGAGGACCTTGAGTCATCAAAAGTTTATAATAATTTATTTCAGAAATGGTTGAAATTATAACTTAAAGGAATAAAGTTTTGAGGAACATATAATTAAATCCTTGATTAATATAAAAGAATTTATGTTATGAAAGGATCTGAGGCTATAAAAAGTGTAAGACTTATAAAAGAATGGCGTCAGAAAGCTGAATGGAGTTAGGGTAGAGAGTTTATCTTGAAAATGCTTTCGCTTTAAATATTCTAAGTACAGAATAGAAAGATACAGTTAATTGGAGGGAGAAAGTAATACCTATTGAATGGAATTCTGCACGGTGGCAATAATGGAAAAGGGATATTCTCATTCAATGAGTTATTAAGCCTCATAATATCAAAATTTTATCTAACATTTGAAATATTTGATTTAGAAAATTAAGAACAGGTAGGATCTGAAGGAAGGAAGTTTATTTTCTCTGTTGGAGTTTTTCAGGATTTAAAAGCATAACTTTAGGGCAGCCCAGGTGGCTCAGTGGTTTAGCGCCATGTTCAGCCCAGGGCCTAATCCTGGAGACCTGGGATGGAGTCCCATGTCAGGTTCCCTGCATGGAGCCTGCTTCTCCCTCTGCCTGTGTCTCTGCCTCTCTCTCTCTCTCTCTCTCTGTGTGTCTCATGAATAAATAAATAAAATCTTAAAAAAATAAAAAATAAATAAATAAAAGCATAACTTTAGAAACAGCCCAATCTAAGTTTGGGTCATGGCATGATCTCTGACTTGGCTTCCACAAACCCTAGGATCCTCATCTGCAAAATGGAGATAGAAATCCCCACCTCACAGGAAAATGGTGGAGATGACATGGAATGCAGGCTTAGTACCATACCTGGCCCAAGGTTTCAGACACTCAATAACTATTAAGTATTACAGTTATCATTCTTGTTTCTTTTCTTTTCTTTTTTTATCATTCTTGTTTCTTAAGGCAGATGTCTGAAAGTGAGGAAGCCCTGGAAAATTCAAAGAACGTCAGTTGTCGGTCCTATAATTTGGGATTGAGGATTGAAATCAGGTTTTATTTTCATCTGTTTTTGTTCCTTTGATTTTAATACCAAACTTAAGCCCCCAGAAAAAACTGACTACTTTTTGGGGGTGTCCCCTGATGCTTTGTGGGCTCCACCTGGGTTTCAGCCATTATTCTAGCTACTCGACATATGAGGAGGTCCCTGAGGTTAAGTGTTCTACACAACGATACCCAGGTCAAAGGCAGAGTTAAAGTATGCCCCGGGTCGCATAACTCATTCCCTGTTCAAGAATCTTCCCTAATCCCTGGTGCCATTTGGGAATGGTTTCAAAGGCATTCCAATTGCAGAATCATGCCAGTGCACTGGTTATCAATTATTTTGTTGATCCCTTAGCAAATCCTCAAACTGATTTTTCTGCCCTCCTGGGACACAAATCACAAAGCTGACCTTAACTGCTTTGGCATCCCCCTCTACTCCCAAGGCACACAAAAGAGCAATGCAGGGATAGTGATTTATTGTTTTCCCACGCAGGTCACCCTCAAGCCTAGACAGATAGAGACGATCTGTCTTTAATGAGAGAAATGTACCATTACTTGGTCATAAATTCAACTTAATGGTAATTTTAGTAGGGCAGCTTGCCCAGGCTTTGTAGAAACACAAATCAAAAATCCCAAATTCCAGGCATATCCTCCTAGAAACTCTTTTGGCAACTCCATTCCCCTTGCTTTTTAAGGAAATCCATTTCCCTAGTTATAGTCCCTAGTTGCTTAGGGTAGATTTGCACAAAGTCTAAAATCACTGTGGCAGCAGAGAGGGGAGTGGGTGGCATGCTGCTCAAATTATTTTTGCCAAGTGTTAGGCCCTGACTTCAGTCGTCAAGGAGGCACAAATGAACTGACACACAGATTCAGTATACAGCCCAGGAAAAGTAGTTTGCAGTAAGAATATTCAGACAATTCTAAGGAAAAGTTTTATTTTTTTCCAAATCCTTATGTCTTTGGTCAGTTCTAAACTGACTAATACTAGTCCTTACCACTCTTGGATTGCAGAACATGTTTTTATCCACAGACTTGACTTAATTTGAGTTGCTGGGTTAGAAGTGTATAATATTTTCAGGCATAACGCTACAGACACCTTGCCACACTCTTAGAGGTGTCGACTTGAATGTACCCTCTTACCTTGTATCATATCCTGTGCTTACCTCCACTGTAACAGCTTGCAGCTCCTATTGTGTTTAATTATTCATATATGTTGTCTTCCACTAATCTGTGTCGTCCCAGGCGTAGGATCATATCTGAGTATGTTCCCCTAGTTTCTATACTCTAAACAGATAGTCAACATTTGTTGAGTGAACAAAAGTATGAATGAAGGAAGTTCCTGCCTTTCCAGTACGATCTGACTTTTAAGTTAGGGAGCCTGGTAAACAGCCATTTTTTTCTATTTTCAGGATGATATGCTTGGTGAGGTGAGGCAGTGCTCTGAAAGACCATGGAGAAAGAACAGGACTGAGGACAACTGCCTCCCACAGGTAGGTTAACTGGAGTCCATTAAAAATATTACTTCATTAATTTAAAAAAATATGTATAGATTGCCAACATATCTAAAGCATGTGTGCCAACCACAAAGAACATTCAAGGTGACTAGAAATCAAAGAGCTTATAATCTTTAATTCTAAAATCTAATGTATAATGTTATCATAAATATTTTTTTTTTCCAATAGCATAGTTCTATCCAGAGAAAAGACATGAAATTCTAGTGTTCCTCTTCTGATTTGGTTTTGTAGGTGGGTCTACTGACACTCCTCCCTTCATTTGTAGAGGGGAGTTTAACTGGCAATTTATTTGTGTTGCTATTCATTCATCTAGCATATGGGAAGGTCAGGATTAGAGCAGGAAAAGGCCTGGAATTCTCATGGAATGGCATGTTTGAATCCTTATAATTCTCTAGGAAGAGTGATGGACAGCTATCATTTGTATACCTTCTATTTACATGATGTTAATATACGTTTACGTCTCAGTAAAACTGGAAAAAAAGGAATTCAGAAATAATGACAAAAAGGCAGTGGCTCTCAAGCTTGGGCAAGCATCAGAATCACCAGGAAGCCTTATTAAGACACGGATTGCTGGGCTCCACCTCCAAAGCTCCCAAGTCAGTGGTTCTGGGTTAGGATTCCAGAAGTTGTATTTCTAAAAAGTCCCCAAGCAGTGCCGATGATACTGGGTCCAACACCAGCTGATCTAAGGTAAGCCATGATACTTATCCTCTACCATATCTTGCTCTGCCATTCTCTCATGTAACCCCATACAGTGATTATATTTTTATGGTTTCATCGGGGTAGCCTTGGACTGGGGTGAAAGAAAATCAGCTTGAATTATTTTGTAGCCATTTCTTAGTGACCCAGGACATGTATGTTTTATGCCAGGTATTTTCCTTTTGCCCATTTAGTCTGTGTACTTATAAACTGCCTCTTCTGCCATTAGTTGGAAACAAAAACGATGATAATATCAATGAAAGCAACACGTAAACTTACTGTTAGCAAAGACATATATACATGTGAAATATTTTACTTACACCATTGACCTTGTGTGAATAACTACCTGAAATGATGAATTTAATATTAGCTCTTGGATTCTTTCTTCTTTCCTTCATGTGCTCTGACTAGGAAAATAAGTGTAGCTTCAGTCTAAATGGGGAAATATCAGCCAGGTCTTTCTGTCTTCTAGATAGTTCCTGTAGTCCAGCCAAACTATCTGGCTTTCTGATTAGACAGTTTCTATAAAGGGAATTTTTTTTTTCCCTCAAGAATCTTTTTTAGTTATTTTCCCATCTCATGATGAAAGGCTTATCTAAAGGCCCAAACTTCATTCAGGATTCCTCCCCATTCTTTGTCATCACCCATCCTTCCCTGACCCAACTCACCCCTCAGACAGCCAGGGATTTAAAAATATGTTGGAAGATTTTAATGGTGTCTGCAGAGTAGAATTATATTCTTCTGTAATGTGGCATTCGGACACTGAGCAGAAAGATAGCACAGTCTGTCTAGCTCTTTGTAATTAGTTTCATGATACTGTTTTAATTATGGCACAGCTTAATCACTGACTATGCACAAATTATGCCAATAGTTAAAATAATTATGGGGATTTGATAAGATAATTATTTGAATTCATATAATGCTTCTTTTCCAATGGGCTCCACACTTTAAAAGGAAAGAGAGTAAAGAAGCAGAGCCCATTGATGCTAGTATTTGTCATTTTCTATACCTTGTCAGGGCTGGCCAGGGGAATATCGTTCCTTTATTTCAGGGCCTCTTGTACCTGCCCAAGGAAACATTTTATCCAGTACTCAAAGATTCTGAAGATAGTGAGAAATGATATGAACCTTGTTTGCCAGCTAATACTTAATACAAACTACATACTTAGTACCCTATACAAGCCTGTGTGGATGCATTAGTTCTAAATACAATGCTTTGTTTACATAACTGAGGGCTGCCATCTTCATAAACAATTCTTTACTTTCAGGAGAGTACAGTCTGATCATAGATCTTTCTTAAAACTACTCTGCAATTTGTATGGTTTATTGAACATTCGTTCATTCATTCATTCATTCATTCACAGTAACATGCCTACTATGTGCCAAGTGCTATTCTAAACTCTAACAGTAAATAAGTTAAGCAAAATTCCTACCCTCATGGCACTGATGTAGGGGACATTCCAGACATAAGGGGAACTGACAGGGGGGAACAAACAGTGAAATAATGACTTCAGTTATGATTAGTCCTATGAGTAAAATAAATCAGGGCTGGGGAATAGAGAGTGTCTAGAGTGGGGAAATTTTAGAAAGATCAGGAACTATCTTTTTAAGAAGATGACATTTGAACAGAGTCCTGATGATAAGGAGAAATTAAACGTGTGAAGAGTAGGGGAAAGGAATTTAGGCAGAAGGAAGAATAAGTGCAAGGGGCTGAGTCTATATTGAGCTTAGTGGCTCTGGGAACAGCAGGCAGAGTAGAGGGGCTGGAGCAGAATGAGTAGAGGGGAGAGATTTGGGGGCTGAGGCAGAGGCCAGGTCAGAGGGCTGTGCCCCCTGACTGTAGGATTGGATTTAAAGGTGATAGGATGTCTTAGAGGGTTTATATTGCCTGATTCACATTTTCAATTTTTGATTTCTAATCTGACTGAAGAGATTAGATTTATGAGCAAGAATTGAGATGATAAAGACTAAAGGATATAAGACCTTTTTGTAGACATTTGAGTTTGAGATAGCATCACACATCCACGTGAGGCGTCTAATATAAATCTGGAACTCAAAGGATAGGTCCAAATGGGAGAGATGTATGTGGGAGTCCTTCTGTATACACATAATATATGTATACAGAAGCTGGATCTACCTAAGCTGGATCCAAGGTGAGTGGAGAAATGAGGTAATGCATAGGATATAAATATATATATATATATAATTGCTCTATCCTAAAAGAGATTTTTTTTAAATGTTATTTTTTTAAAAATTTGAGTATAGTTGACACACACAATGTTACATTAGATTTAGGTGTGCAAAACAGAGATTCAACAAGTTTATATGTTGTGTTATGCTCTTTTATGATGCGTGTAATGAATAGGAAGTAACAGAGTATGACTTTAATGCATTTTTTGTTTCTTTGTTTAATAGAAAATAGCAGAATTTAGATATTCAAATAAATCTTACTCTTCAAAGGAGCCATTTGAGAGGGCTAGTCAATTGGCCTAATAATACTGCCATTGCTTAGAACTTTCTTAGAATGATTGGGACTCGCTTTTAGATTTGCTTATGCTCCATAAGAAAGTCAGTCTTTTTCATAAAATTTTATTTTTCTTTAAAAATAGAACTGGATTAAAAATTAACCTGCTATTGTACTTATAATGGTTTTAAAAAATAAAACCAAATAATTCACCATAGGGAGATGAATTGACATCATTGATGATTTTAAAATGAATTTGTCACTTGCTTTGGGGATTCTCAGAACAGCATTTGGATATATTTTGAACAATAAACAGATGACTAGGGTTAGTACACAACCTCCCATGTGATAATTTTGAAGGAAATGCTGCTTATTTGGGTTTTAAACTTTAGTTTTATTCATTCAATTCACTTCTTCATTCACGAAAAAATGTATTATCTGTCATATGACGGGTGGTTTTCTAGGCAGTGAAAAGGCAGTTATAAGCAATAAAATATGCTAATTTTCAGGACTTGATCTTTGGCCTAAAAGATTAGTACAAACAGCTTTTAAAAATCCCATTTCTGCAAATAGCTCCATTAATCAATTTTTTGAAACAAAAACATTAACATGAAGGAATAAAATTTAACTTTACTTTTACCTTCCCCATCTGTTTTCCTCTTCCTATTATATTTCCAGATACCTAACTCTCAACCTCTGATTTTTAAGTTTATTTATTTATTTATTTATTTTTAAAAATATTTAATTTATTTATTCATGAGAGACACAGAGAGAGGCAAAGACACAGGCAGAGGGAGAAGCAGGTTTCCTGAGGGGAGCCCGATGTGGGACTCGATCCTGGATCCCAGGATCATGCCCTGAGCCAAAGGCAGATGCTCAACCACTGAGCTACCCAGGATCCCCTGGTTTTTAAGTTAAGTAATCTGTTCCTATATGCCATAAAATCCCCTTCAGACATTGAACACCCTATTATTTTTCTTTCTCCTCCATCTTGTTACTAGAAGATGTTCACAAATTTCTGGGGTAGGATTCTAATTTATTAATTAATTCATAGTAAGGTGTAAATTATTTGATGCTGATTTACTACAGCCTGAATTTTGATTTTAAAAACAGAACAAAATTTAGATCAAAGAAATACATCTGTAATGATGGGAAGTAAAGGATTTGCAAGTAGTAAAATGATATATTTCTTGGCTGAGAGCCTTCTCCATGTCTCTGAAATCACAGCCTATACAGCTTACATAAATTGGCAATCATAATCTCTAGGAACAAGAAACTTTCAGTTTCCCCTTGATGCTACTATTTCTTTTTCTTTTAAAGAAATGTTCTGTAACCCTCCAGTGCCATATAATACATTAGCAAGCAGTCCTTATAGTTTTGCTAGAGCAATGGACCAAATTTTGCCTTGGCCTTTGTTTAGCTGGAAGGTGCCTACCCACTGAACTTGGGCTCTCCACTACCATTGCTCCTCAGCCTTATGCAGCATATTATTACAATCAGCTTCACTTGTTCCCAGTTCTTTCAGCATCTGTAGTGGCAGCTGGCGCATCTCCCACTTCATCAGGAAGTGCATTCAAGGGTATCCGGCTAGAAAGCTCCCCCAGCAAGCATTTCTTCATATTACAAAATGAAGAAGCAAGGTTTCAGTTGGAGGTATTCATATTTGGGGTCAAGTAAGGTAGAGTAAAGTTGGAGAGATCTTCCATCATCAAAATATCTTCATCATGGGTGAGACCAGTAAAAATATTCATTATTTTTTCTAGGGGACTGGCATTCCTTTGACCCTGGTTTAATCAGAAAAGGGATGAGCAGAATTATGTGATTGGCACTGCCCTTGTTTGTTTTCTAAATTCTCAAAGAGAATTGCTCTCATACCATGGGTTTTCCCTCAAGATCTACAGTTCTGATTACTGTGGTTCACTTTTGTGTGGAGTTTTCTGCATTTTGCCTTTGGATGCCCATATCTATCTTTATTCCAGCAGTTAATAGGAAAATTCCATTGTGCCACTTGTGGTTGCTTTTTTTTTTCCTTGAGAAAACAACCTCTATTGTCCTCTACCTGTCTTTACCTCCTGTATTCTGTACTAATGTGTAATTGCTTGTCAGAGAGGTGATGATGGTGATCAGCACATGTCAGAAAACTGTTCTGATTAATTAGAAACAGCTATGTTTTTAGAGATTTAGCTCATGTGAAAATAAGTGTGGCCCAGAGAACTGGGGTGTATATTTTCTCCCTGGGGAAGTGCTTTGGGACAACATCTCTCAAGGTCATTCATTTTTTTGTCTAATTTTTTAGTATGCTGTATGTCTGGTAATGAGCATTAGAGCCAGAAGTGTTGCTAGCCTTCAACAGCCTTTGGCAGATATTGAGATAAACATGTCTCTTGAAGAAAGACTAATTGGAGTCTGATATGTTTAAGGAAGCTAACAATTATTGAGTGCTTACTTTGTGCCAGGCAACATGCTAGGAATTTCTGCATATATTATGTCATAAAGCCTCAATTTTTTGTATATTAGTTGGAATATAGATTTTACTTCATTTTATTAAATCTTCTTTTTATTAATTTGATCTGAAATGTTACCTATGAGTTTTGTACTAGAGGGAAAGTGAATGTGGTGCTCTAAAAGAGCAATGGTAGTAATAAATAATTTGAAATTAGATCTGTTTATGAAGTATATAAATTCAAAGTATACAAATAAATTTAAATTACAGAATTAGAGCTATTTAATACAAACAGAGTCAAGTGAGTAATTCCAACAATTTCATACTGTGGTAGTTACTGAGACTGTTCATCAACATTTCTAGACATCCCCCTTGAGTAATGCCTTGTGTCATATAACGTGTCAGTAAACAATCCTCATAGTTATACTCTATTTTCCTACATCCTTAAAGTTAGGTGTGGGCATATAACTTGGACAACATGACTATCACCTTTAGGTAGAAGCCCTTACAGCCAGTGCACAAATCACCATCCTCCCATCCTTCAGTCATTATGACCAACAGCATTCCAAAGGGGGTTGCTCTGCCATCTGAGTCCTGAGTGAGGATAACACGAAGCCAAATTCATTACTGACCCAATACAGCATGAGTGAGAAATCAACTTGTTTTAAGACATTGAGATTTGGGGATTGCTTGTTAATGGAGAACAACCTAGATTATTCTACTTAATAATATAGGTTCCATCCATCTGGGAAGTAGAAACCCCAGAAGTCCTTCCTTAATGTATTTGCTTTCCTTATCTGAGTGGTTTAACCAGAGGTCTGAGTTGACCAGCCCTTTGTGATGACTGGTTAGTAGAGAGGTTAAGAGGTCTGCAGAGTCAGGCTGCCTCTGTTCGTGTACTGGCTCTGCTATTTTCTACCTGTAAAGACTTTAATGAGTTAATCTCCGAATCTCAATTTCCTCATTTGAAAAATCAGACAGTTAAAGTTCCTACCTTACAAGGCTATTGTGAGGTGAAGTAATATAATGTATAAAAAACACTTAGCTTGGAGGATACCCTTTCGAGGTCTTAGGGAGGGGGGAAATAGGGAGTTATTAAGAGTGGTCATAAAGTTTCTGTCAAGCAAGATAAATCAGCACCAGGATCTGCTGTACAACATCGTACCTCAATAGTCACATATTATACACTTAAACATTTGCTAAGAATGAATCTTGCTTTAAGTGTTCTTTCTCTAATAATTTAAAAATAAACATTAGCTATCATTCTATTATCTGATACCATTTGAGATTGGCTTCATGGATTCTGTCTTCTTACATTCTAATTGTTTGGGTGAGTGATCTTTAGAGTTGCTTCCAGCTCTAAAACTCTGTGCTTCCATGAAATACCATGCTTTCTGGTCCCTAACTTTACTTAGAGTAGCTTTAGCTGTGGTTTGAGTTTTGTGGTACACAAAGGAACAGATGCCAGCAAAGTTTCTCTGGCTTAGCAAGAAATTATCTACCAAAAAATCAATTTATTCTGCTTCGTCTTTCTCCTGCTAGTCTATTCCATTATTCCTTGAAGTTGCTCCAGAATTCTATTTGATTTGTAGTTGCTTGCTTCTTTCTTGTTCTGAAATATATTTTTATTTTTGGCCTTTGACTCTGGACAACATAAATTTTCCTTTTGGTAAACTTGGCTATGTATATAGTAAATAAGACCAGGAATATGTCAAACAGACTTCCCCAAGAGATAATAGAGGTTTTTGATGGCAATGCAGTATACTAAGATATAGAGACACGGAAGAGGGTAGAGGAGAAACACTTGTTATACACACATTGACTTTAACATTATATCAAAGTATTTCATGTGCACATATTTGTAGAAATATTTCTGATTTGCTATGTACATTTGCCAGTCCTCTCTCTGGGAAAGGATGCATTGTTCCCTGAAAAAGTAGTCATCATTGGCTAAAAATTTTTTGTTAAAATAAAAAAGTGCAGTCTTAAGTATTTTATTAGTGTGGTTGGGATCAATGACTATGCTTTGAAATGTGGATGTGGATTGTGAAGCTGTGAGTAGGACTGCACAAGGAAAATGCCATTGTCTAGGATGGAGGAAATGGGCAGGACCTGTGTCAGATGTGAGCAGGTAGTGCCAAGATTATATGTAGAAAAGATGATGAGGGAGGAGGCTGGTTAAGTTCCTGGGACAATAGCCAGAGAGCTCATGGAACTGGCACAAATAGAGGGCAGGAAAAGTGACCATGGGTGTGGGGGAGGTGAGAAAACCTCAGCAGGAAGACAGACGAGATCAGAGAGGATGCAGAATCAAGGCAGGGCTGCAGACAAAGCCCTCAGGACCAAAAGCCAGAGAGAATCCCAGTTTGTTTAGTTCAGAGACAGGAAAAAGGACATCCTCTAAAGGGACCTAGGTTAAGGGCTGGAGGGAGAAGATAGATAACAGGAAAGGACCACACTTCTCTGGGGACTCAATGAGCAAAGCCTGCCCGTCTGTTTCCCCTCCCCTCTTTGTCCCTGACCTAACCCTTCCCATAAGACAATAGCTTGAGGCTGAAAGGTAGAAATGGAACAAACTGAAAGGAGAGAGAACCTGAGCATCTAAGTCAGAGGCCTACCAGGGAAGGCCTGGCAGGAAGGCCAGCATATTAATGGGGCTTGCAGTCACAGGCCATGCCAGCAAGGGCTGGTCTTATACTTTGAAAGCATTCTTTTATTGAATAAGTGAGTCTGTGGAGTGGGAAGCACTGAACTTGAGCTGATCTTACTAGCAGCATGGCATTTGATTCTACCTCTAGGAGCTGAGAGCCTCAAATTTCCTCACAGGTGGAAAAGTGCCTTGTCTGGAGTTGATGCCCAATGGGTACTGAGTGAGGGAGATGATTCCCTCCTGGAAGCTGAGTCAGATGTGAATGGAGGTGGGGAGAAGGAAGAGAGGTACCCTATGCTGGAAAGCAAGTGCATTGTGGCAATTCCCTTTTTTCTCTACCTCCCCTCTTCCCAGCTCTCAGATTATTAGGTGAGAAATGGGGAACTCAGATTGGTAAATCCATCACCCTAGGGTTGCTTTTATGGGATGGCATTGTATAATTTACTATAACACTTCCATCTTCTAGGCTATAGTAGGGGGTCACTGAAAATCCAAAGCAGATACAAGAAGAGTTTGGAAAGCAACTAATGCTAGGAAAATTTCCAGAATTCTCTGTCAGTTCAGTGTCATGAATCCTTAGCTCTTTTTCCTTTGCAGTCTTTATGGATCCGAGTTGAATAAGATCTGACTTAAGGGACTTGGATTCCCCTAGTTTGGGTGACTAGATCCTTGACTTGCATCTTTCCCTCTGAGGGGTCTTCTCAAATGTTTTCCGGGAGGATAGCCTTCGGTGCTATTACCTCAAATTCTGGTTCTCCGCTCGTTAGCTATATCCTTAGGAAAGCACCTTACTTCTCTGAACTTCAATTTCCTTATCTATAGAGTGGAATACCCAGACTACCACACAGGGAGGTTCTACAAACCGGTGACATGACATATTTGAAAAGGGCCAAGGCATGTGCCATATACAGAAGTCCTCCAGTAAACATTTCCCTTTTCTCAGAAGGCTAGACATCTAATATATCTTACTGGAGGATTTTGCCCCAGGAAAAAAGCAAGCCAGCACGGTGTAAGCATATCAAAGACTGCTCCAAAAAGACAAGCTTTCTCCTAAATAACTGAACAGCCATGAATAATGGACAGTTTCATTGTTACTTTCATCCCCTAGCAGCAGACCTCTTCTTAGAATTGTAGCTGCCTGAAGGGATCAGCCACTGAGGCCAATGTAAAAAAGTAGGTCTTAGCAAGGCTGAGGATGATATTAAATAGGGTTATTTGCTGAATGTGGCTTTTCATGAACCTGCAAATTCGAACAGGAAATACATTTAGGTGCTTCCCTGACCTTCGGCCACATCACCCCAGAACCCAGTGTGGTAACCTCATAGCTGCACTAGCATTGCATTCCTGTCTTAGTCACAAGTTAAAAAAAATAATTTACTGGATGTCACACAAATGTGACCTTAATGATGACTTATCTTTTAGCCTGATGCCCAGGAGAGACTGAGTACCTCTAGCCTGGCTGTGACCTTCACAGGCCTGCAGTGTTGGTGCTGAAGGCTGCTGTGATTCGGAGAGTCAGCACTGTGCATAGTGTGGAGCCCTATGTGTCCTGGCAGATCTTGAAGAGCTCATGCCATCTGCATGAGGGGCGCTACATTTACCAGATTTCCTTGCCAACCGGTTTGCTGGTGGGTTTGGCCACTGTGTAGGATTCGTGGAAGACTGAAAGGCAGGATGTACCAGGGTGGTTCTCCTACTTTTTGTTTCAAATGAGGCCTCCAGCACTAGCGGCTTTTGTTTGCTTGTTTTTGCAGTTTCCACTGCTATTAGTTAGTCCCATCCTTTGTGTTCCCAGCTACCATGGAGGGGTCACAACCACAGTTCTAGGTCTCACTTACTCATCTCAGTTCCTGGCTCTGGTAATGCTACATCTTCCCTGTGTCCCTTCAGCCCTAGGCAACTTTCATTTCTTGCTAATACCTGAGTTACCTCACCAGCCTTTCTTGACTTCTTATTTCTTTCATCACCTGTGTAACCAATTCCCTGTATAACATTGCTTCTGTTTGGAAAGCTACTGGCACATCTGTTTTCCTCACTAGACACTCAACTAGACACCCAACTGCTACACCTCCTTCAGTCAGTGCTATTTTACCTTCGTGTTAGACCTAAGGCTCTCAGGTGAGATATGCAGTCTCCCATGCCATACACTGGGAAACTAGACAATGGTTCCCTGCAACAGTTAGTTGTCCCTGAACATACCCTGGGTTTCACTTACCCTTTAGGCTTATGACCCTGTGAAGGAGACAGGGTGCTTATCATTTCTTAGTGACCTACTTTATATAAACACGAGGTAAGCTTCTTGAGATTGTCCTTGTTCTCCCTCCCATTGGCTAAACTATTTTCTTTTGAGGTAAAAAATTGCTCTTAGTTCATCATCCATTTTTCCCCTTTTCCTTGGTTTATGTTATGCATTGTATGTTATTTCTCCAGGCTTTGCTGCTAGAGACAAGCCTTTAGATAAACACAAATGCAAAAGCAAGCCAGGGATGCAGAGCATCAGGGACTATACAGATCCATTAAAGTGCTTAGCAGCTGTATCTGATTTCCAGCGACAACAGTGGCTGCAGAGTTATCAGCAATGTGGGGCGTGGGACATCTAGTTCTAGTGAGAGTAGCAGTGGTATCTTCAGCAACCAGGTTTTGTAGCATGATTTCAAACATGGTCTCTGAATGCATAGCATCTGAGCTGGGTTTGAAGACTCCTAGAGATTTTGTGAGCTACCCAATGTCATTTTTTGGTAAATCATATGAGTTTGTTTCTGATATTTATAACTAGATAGTAGGTACAGAAATTGAAAGCATGCACAGTGTTTTCTGATCCATAATGATACATTCAGGTGTGCCCAGGTACACTGTAATCTAATGTGCTTTCAAAATGAGTCCACAATATCTGATTTCTGTATGAAGATTCACTAAAATGACCTATGGTAATTAGATAATTACTATGATCTGTCCTTTGAATGCTACTAGGTATTTGACCTCAGCTGTGCCAATGGTGCCCAGTGGGCTCATTAGTTAAGTGGCCATGGTAGCAGGAACTAACCTACTAATTATGAGGAATTATGTGGAATTCCCTTCACTAAGGGTTTCCAGGAATCACCAACAGCTCTAGTGGCCAACCCTGTCTCAACTGAGACCATTCTAGTAATTCACGTGGTGGCAGGTGCATCATATTTGACTTCTTTTGTGGAGGGAGAAGCAGTACCGCCTTACTAAAACAGATACTATTTGGATTTGGATTTGGATTTGGAAGGGATTTGCTTCCCTTCCCTCTGTGCTTCTGCCAAAGCCATCATCTGTAGATACTCTGAACACCTTGTTCACTGTCACACTATCTCACCCAATGTTGTTTCATGCCAAGAAACTCACATTTTAGAAAAGGAAGCCAATGGGCTGAAGCCCATGGAAATATGTAGTCTTTCATAAACTCTGTCCTGGAAGCACCTGGCTTTTTACAGCAGAATGACTTAAGATAAGACTCAGTTATTGTGCCAACATAAAGTCCACATCTTGATATGTTAGAGAGCCATGTTAGAGGTGATACCTATGTTTACTTGTGTTTAATATATGATGCAGACCTTTACAGAAAAAATGGATCCAGGGACCACAGCGAGGAAATGGGACTGCCACTTCTCACAATTACATTTAATATGATGGTCATTATGTTATGTGTCTGGGCAATAGTTGTATAGAAGCTTTAGTACTTGGAGGAGATATGCCTCCCCCAGAGGAAACAACAGATTGCCACTCTATCATCTCATGCTCCTTTTACCACTGGGCCAGGATAATATAGGCCACAGTATTGGCTAGGGTGACTAATGTGACTTATCCTAGTTATCAAAGGTTTCTGATACAGCAGGGTCAGAGAGGAACAGGAATGAAATCCAGAGAAAACTCCTAGGACTTTGCTGTTCAGTTTTAAGTTAAGGGAAGCTATTTCAATTCTCTCTAAGGAGGAACCACTGAAGGCTCAGGTTCTTCAGGAATAAAGTTTTGAGTTACTCCACAGCATGAACACTGGCCATCTGAAGAGAAAATAAAAGGATGAATAGTGGAAGGTAGAAATAATAAATATTTACTATGGTCTTCTTACCAGGGGAGTCATGGTTTGAAAGTAGACACAGAAAGGGTAGGAAGTAATCTGTATTTTTCAAGAACATAAAGGAAATCGTCCAAAGGTTTTCTTTTGCAATAGGAATAAAATCCAAAGTTTATTCTGATTTAAAAAACCTGTGTGAGCTGGCCACTGCCTACCTCTCTCACTTCATTTCAGCCTCCCCGTTGCCTGCCTGTTAAAGCTTACCAGTGAAATTCATTCTAGTTTCAAGGATTTGTACTAGCTGTTTCCCCAACCTGGAATACTTTCCCCCTAGATATCCATGTAGTCTCATCTCTCACTTTATATGGCTCTCTGCTCAAATGCCCCTTATCAGGGCCCACTCTATAAGAACTGTATTACCCTGTTCTTTCTCCACCTCCTCAACCATACTTTAGTTTTAATGAGTATGGAACTAACGACTATATTGCATATTAGATAATAGGCATATGTATGTTTATTGTCTCTCACTTTCCAATGGAATATGATCTCCATGAGGACAGAGACTTTTTGTTTATTATGATATCTGTAAGGCCTGGAATAGTGGAGATATTCAGATATTGGTCAAATAAGTGATTTAATTAATTAATTAATGGCAGAGATAAAAAAAAAATGTATTACCAGATCCTGGAAAGCCCAGGAAATCAGATGAGCTGCTTGTGTCTCTCAAAGTTCAGACAGCTTAATAAACATAGAAGATGCCTTAGAGTTTTTGAAATTGCTCAGAGTCCTTTGCTAACTTCTCAGTTCTTTAGCCACTCAGGATTGTGCTAATGGCTTATTGTAATCTGAAAATGCTTTTATGTTGATTCCTGTTCTTCCCAAACTACCCCCAAATCTCCCTTCTGAGCACCTCATTTCCTCTTCCAGTAAAGTACTGACTTCTGTTTTTCCCCCCAACATTTTCTTCTTCAAGTGATACATCTTGATTATCTGGCAGCTGCTTCATAAAGATGGTGGGAGAGGGCCTTATATCTTTGTTATCACCCAGCATCCTGATTAATGTGCCTATTTGCTTCTGTATATCAGCTTTTGAAGCTATTCCGAAGCTTTTGTTTGGTATTTTCATTATCAGAACATCCACACTGCTACTCAGATGCCTGGTTCTTGTGAAATATAGTGTGGACTTAACTCCTTACTGTCCATCAGGGCAGTCAAGGTGGCCTTCTTTTCCACCTGTTCTGTCCACACAATCCTGCTGCTTCAAGATTTCTCCGGAAATTTTTGCTGCTCTTCCATATGCCTTACTGCTTTTCTCTTTGAGCTCGTTTCACATACACAGTTTCCACCTCACATGTAAGCCCTTAATTACATACTGTTAGGCATTCTATTTCAGTGAGGGCTCAACTCTTTGCTGCCACCAGAGAGTTACCAGTTCCCACATTCTCATTACCAATATCTCTCCTGTCAGTGATCATCAGGTGTAGAGAATTTGACATGTCCCCCTGCGTTCTATTTGAAAACCTTTGCCTATTTCATTTGTCTCAATTATCTTTCTCAACTAGTTTGTAACTTCTGAGATCCTTGATTCTATCTCATGTTTCTCCAGTATTCCTCCAAATAGTGGCTTAACATCTGGGATAGTGCTAGACACATAACAAGTAGTCTTCAAAAAGAGTAATTGATTGATATTTTTTTAATTGGTTACTAACTGAGGGTTATGTTGAAATTTAGAGGAGTCATTATGTATATATACACACATGTATATATACATAAAACGTATATATACAATATATTTGTTATACATAATGACATGTATTATATATAATGATATGTATATTTGAATATCTTTACCTCTATTCCAAAATATATACTATATAAGATATATAAACATATCATAAATATGAATTATAAATAAATATTAAGTATGTATTATATATAATGACACACACACACATATATAATATATTCCAAACTTATAGTAAGGCTATTCTGGGATTGATGCCATGATTATGTATTGTGGATAGGGGTCCTATAGCTCCATGAAAAGTCTAGTTTTAGTTCTGCAAGCATTAACTCCCATTTCAAATATGGCAAAGCCCAGGCACCCTGTACATAACCTCAGGCCTCTTCTAGCTCAGCCTCTGGGAATGGAAGTGCCGCTAGGGACTGAGTTTAACAATGTGGGCAATCAATAAGTCAATCAAATAATTATACCTATGTGATAAGACCCCAGTAAAAACTCTGGACACTGAATCTCAGTTTCCCACATCGGCAGTTACTGTGCTTGTGTTGTCACACATTGATGCTGGGAGGGCAGTGTGTCCTGAGGATGACATAAGCTTTGCATTTGGAGCTCTCTGAAACTCTGTCCTATATGAATTTTCCTTTTTTTCTTTTTAATCCCTGTAATAAACTATGGCTGTGTATATAGTATCTTTCAGTGAGTTCTGTGAATCTTCTAGTGACTGATCAAAACTGAGGTATTGTTAGAAATTCCTTGAACATGTATTTAGTGTCAGACGTGAGTGAATTCTGGGAGACTGTGCCCTGAGACTTTGCAGTTTTGCTGACTCTGGTAATGACACCCCCATATTCCTCTCCTTTCTCAGAATTTGAAACATGACCAGAATCACAACTTTACGTTGTTGTAGTTTGGGAGAGACAGAGTGACCTTTGCTTTTGTTCTGATTTACTTTTCCACCCACTCAGTCTACAGCCTCTCTCAGCTTCTGTTTCCCCTCTCCACAATGTCCATTACCTTATACTCAGCCTTGCTCAGCTCCACACTTCATAGAGGTAGGATAGACAGGAAGAGCTGCCTCTCTTCTAGAGATTTTGTTTGTAGGTCTGGGCTTTGATTTGAGAGCCCGTATTATTTGAATTTAAATAATAAGTGCACTAGTTATTATAATCACTAACTGTATCCATGAGCCTGGACTTCTGCTTCATATTTACTTCTGACTTTCAATTACCATCCTTTGTTTTTTCCTTGTCCCTGTTGGTCTTAGGACATAACCTGAATCTGTTTTGTATGTCCTCTGTGTTGAGGGAGTCATGCCCTAGCTTGGTTCTGGGGCTGGCAGTCCTCCTATCCCATCTTGTCATGGCCAACACTCCTCTCTGGATCTTTCCTGTGCCTTATCCCAGCCTCTGTAGTCTTGCCACACATGAATGGATGGATATCAAATATGTTGACCAACTCCACAAACAACTTCATTTAATTTAATAAACATTTACTGACTTGAACTATGTCCCAGGCACTGTGCTAGTTGCTGGCGAAATGAAAAAAGGAAAATACTCATAGTTTAAAGGGTGTGACAGACACATAAAGAAACTGCCATAATACTGCATGATAAATGCTTTAGCAGAAGCATGTACAAAGTGCTACGGAAACTCAGACGGGAAAGTGATTAATTCCTCCTGGGAAGGGTCAGGAAAAGTCACAGAGAAGAGTTTACATTTGGAAGGTGACCGAAAGTTCTCTCAGAGGTCGGGGTGAGGGGAAGGTATTCCAGGGAAAGAGCAAATCCGAATCGAAGCCAAGGAGAGTGAGAGTGCTCTCTGTGCTCAGGCAACTTGGACTGAGTAGTTTGGTGGATAGAGAGCAGTGTTTTTTTCCAAGTGTGGTCCTCACGCCATCTGCAATGAGATTCCCTGAAGATTCTATTGAAAATGCATCTTTCAAGGCTTCTACCTCACACTCACTGATTTAGAATCTCGGGGGGGAGGGGGCAAGCCATCTTTATTCTTAACAAGCCTCTGAGATGATTCTTAAATCAATTAATGCAGTGATTCTCTACTTCAGTATGTTATAACCATCAGGGGGGCTTTACAAAATACTAATGCCTAACTAAGTCTCACCTTCAGAGATTCTCACTTATTGGATTGTGGGCATAGCCTGGGCATCAGGGCAAACTCCCCTAGTGATTCTAATGTGGAGAACTCTTCCACCCTACTTTGAGAACCACAGGACCATAGCATTAGATTCAAGAAAATGAAATAGACACACGGAAAACTGCTACAAATTATGCTGGAGGTATAAGAAGTTCATGAAGGAGTTTGGGGAGGTTGGTTTTAATTTTATGGGTGATAGAATAGAGGAGGTGGCTCCTACAAGCTCACATTTTTCTTTAGGTCTCATTAAATGGTGATGGTAAGATACAAGACCCAATCTGGTTTGTACACACTTTGTGTTGGGGAAAGGGATATTCTCTGGGAGCTTGTCCACATGAAGTGGCTCAGCTGTGCCCTCAGGATGACTGTGCTTTCCTGGTAACTGGGCACTGAGTATTCCTGTTACTTTCTTCAGAGCTGTATTGTGCACCCATACTGTGCCCACTGCTGAAAAATCTCTGTCTGTACCCCAGGTGAATTCTGAGCGATGTCAAGCTTCAAGGAGGCAAGACTGCAAGGTGATTGGTAGTGGGGATTATGCATTTACATAGTCTCCTCTAAGCTCAGAGGTTAGAGGTATAAGCTTCAACCAAGTCCCTGAGGTTCATGAATAGAAAGAAATGTGTGAATTATGGTGCCTTTGAAGCACAGAGGAGAAGTTTTGGGGGTGGACCAAAATAGCATATAGGGAGAGAGGTAGGAGATGAGAGAGAAAGTACAGAAAAACAGCCAGCCACCATCCCAGACTAAGGTCCTGAGACCTTAGTGATCAATTTGATCAAGATAGAATGAGATATTCTGTGGGACAGGTGTGAAGGGAAAGGAAAAGAGGTCAGAAGTCTAGTACAGGAGCTACCTGAAGGCCCCTCCTTGCAGCTAGTCAAGCAGACTTCAATGAAATCTCTTCTTAGAGTCTCCTCCAATTTCACCCTTTCCCTCTTATGTGTTCCCCATCCTTTGTCCTATTTTTTAATCCTATGCATCCTCATTACCCATAGAGCTCCCAGGAACAACTAACAAAGCCCATCAGACTCAAAAGTTTTTAAATGAACCCATGAGTTATAGCCTTTGTTGAAACTTAGAGATGAGAAAAATGTGGGCAAGTCTTAAATATGGACTCTTTTAATTTGTGAAAGAAAAGTTACTGCCCAGAGAGGAAAAGATCATACAACTAGCGAGTGGTAGAAGTGAGACAGATCACTGGGTGTTGGTAAGTAAGTAATGAACCACTAAATCTTACCCCTGAAACTAGTATTATACCATATTTTAACTAACTGGAATTTATTTATTTATTTATTTATTTATTTATTTATTTATTTATTTATTATTTATTTATTTATTTTATTTTATTTTATTTTTTTTAACTAACTGGAATTTAAATAACAACTTGAAAAAGAAACAAACAAAAGACAGACCCATGTCTTCTGACTTTTTCTCTGAGCCTATGTCTGTTGTACTAAGCTGTTGTCACAGTGGTGAATTCTTAGATTTTGGATGCTTTGAGTGAGAAATTTTATATTCATCAGCTTAGTCCTACAGCCACTTTATAAGAAGGCTACAGCAATTAGTTCTTCATGTTTGCTAAGTCAACTGAAGAAGAAAACTACTTTGAAAAGGGAACCCTCTTACACTGTTGGTGGGAATGTGAACTGGTGCAGCCACTCTGGAAAACTGTGTGGAGGTTCCTCAAAGAGTTAAAAATAGACCTGCCCTACGACCCAGCAATTGCGCTGTTGGAGATTTACCCCAAAGATTCAGATGCAATGAAACGTCGGGACACCTGCACCCCGATGTTTCTATCAGCAATGGCCACAATAGCCAAACTGTGGAAGGAGCCTCGGTGTCCATCGAAAGATGAATGGATAAAGAAGATGTGGTTTATGTATACAATGGAATATTACTCAGCCATTAGAAACGACAAATACCCACCATTTGCTTCAATGTGGATGGAACTGGAGGGTATTATGCTGAGTGAAATAAGTCAATCGGAGAAGGACAAACAGTGTATGTTCTCATTCATTTGGGGAATATGAATAATAGTGAAAGGGAATATAAAGGAAGGGAAAAGAAATGTTGGGAAATATCAGGAAGGGAGACAGAACATAAAGACTCCTAACTCGGGGAAACGAACTAGGGGTGGTAGAAGGGGAGGAGGGCGGGTGTTGGAGGGGAATGGGTGACGGGCACTGAGGTGGACACTTGACGGGATGAGCACTGGGTGTTTTTCTGTATGTTGGTAAATTGAACACCAATAAAAGTTAATTAAAAAAAAAAAAAGAAAACACAAAAGTTTCTCTAGAAAGGAAGTACACATTTACAAAATAGGGAATTTCAGGCTTATATAATTTTAGGCTGTATTATCAGATTTTTCATATAGTAGATTCTAGAATTATAGTTTGCCATTATCATTATTTAGAGTCCCAGAGCCACTACCCTGGGATAAGAAAAGACTTTTATTGTTCTGTGGTTGAATGCAGGAAAGGGCATTATGTGGTTACATTACTTCGGTGCTATGACCTTTGTCTTACTTCCTTTTCAAATCTGCTGACCTTATCTGCTGCTGCTCTCACCCTAGGATGTGGGAAATGAGCTCATTGCTTCTCTCACAAAGCAACACAGTGGTACCTTTGGCCATGGCTTTATGGAACTTGGGGACCCAATATAACTCAGTGGCTGACACATAGCAGGTACCCAGATTATTTGCTGAACCAAGTTGAGATGACATCTGCAGAACTGCACTGAATAACTATCAGGGCAACCTTGGACAAGTCGTTTCCATTCTCCATGTTCACTCTCTCCTACAAAATAATAGACAAGAACCAGACATTTTCTGATGTTCCTTCCCACTCAGAGATTATATATATTTTGGCATCTCTTTCAAAAAAATCCCAGAAATTTGGACCAGGAGTGACTTTGAAGGTCAATTAGCCCATCCCACAACTTGTTCAAGGCAGAGCCAGACTATTCAAAGAAATGGAGATTTGGCAACTTTGTGGTTTGTGTAATAGTGAAAGTCAGCCAAAAAGAATAATTCAGATTAAAAATCATTTATTTGAGGGCCAGAATTATTCTTTTTTTGCTCAATATCCATCAAGTCAATGAGAAATAATTAAGTCTCTGCTTTGGTTTCCTTCTTTGTTTTCTATGAATGTATACCTTACATACCGTAAAATGCACTAATCTTAAATGTTACAGCTTGGTGGATTTTTACAAATGTATCCATCCATGCAACTATTTCCAAAATATAGAACATTTCAACACCAGGGGAAAGCTCTCTCATGCTGTCTTCTAGTTGTTGTCCTCTTTCAAGGAGTAGAGATCTACTTTCTCCAACCACTGGGTGCTTTTGCCTAGTTTCATACTTTTATATGAATAGAATCTCACAGTATATAACCTATTATGCCTGACTTCTCCCCTTAATGTTATGTCTGAGATTTATCTGTCTGGTTTCACATGTCAGTAGGTTGTTTTATTCTTACTTGCTATATGTGAATTATATGACTATATACATCGTATGACAATCACACAACTTAAGAATTTACCAGTGCAGGATATTAGCTACAACCCAGGAGAAAAAGTCAGAAGACTTGGGCCCTAATCTTAATTTTATCACTAAGTAGCTTTATAAGCTTCTCTCTGGGCCCATTTTCCTCATTTGTAAATGAAGAGGTTGTGATAAAGAATCACTAGGAATTTTTCTAACTCCAAAGTTCAACAAGTAGTATATGAGTCACAGACTTAATAAGGAATTGGAAGATAGTCATAATCATATATCTGACTCACACTGAGAACTCAATATAAAGAACCCATCTTAAGAATTGTAAGGGACTCCTATAAATCAATAAGCAAAAAGGATAGACAAGACAACTGAAAACAGGAAATATGCTTATATGCTGTGTGTGTTACTGTTATTATGATGGAGGAGAACATTTTTGAGTGGGAAATCTTGGAGTGCTATGACTGTGTAATAAATATATTTAGACACTTAGAACCATTTGGTCATCTGCATGCTGTAGAAGCTATTTTTTAAAAAGCATCCTTTTATTTTCTATAAGGGAGGCATCATATTTAAATGAATGCATGAAATGTACATAAAAGGGCTAATAAGCTGTAAAGCTTTCTGCAAATTAAAGGCATTATTTTTATTCCAGATATAATATGAATGCAGCTGACACCAACCTCCATTCATCCCATTTGCAGGTGTAACAACCAACAAGGGTATTTTCCTTTGTTCCTTTGCCATAGCCACGGGAGAGTTTCTGAACCCAGTACACAAATAACAGCTGTGATTTTAATTGAAACTTTTGAGTGGATAAGCAAGGTGTACACTGAACGCATAGCAACAGATAGACTTTCACTTGGGCAGCCACATTATTATTTCCTCAGACTTTGAAAAGGAAAAGTTTTAACAGACCTCTTGGAAGTGACCCTTGTTTTTCCCCCCACCTGTTCACAGTTACTGTCACAGAATGCGTCATCTCTCTCCCACGCACACAGTGAGAAAACAACTTTGCCATGCAGAGCAAGAGAGTATTTTGCTGCGTCAGGGATATGAGAATCTGCATATGGTTCACTGTTCATTTCCCAATTAGGCTCCCTCCCTAAGTAACTGGCGTTTCCTGCCCAGAAAGCCTGCCTGGGATCCTTATCATTTCAGCAGAAAGAAGTCATCATGAGAGGCCACTGCAAACCAGAATTTTGCCAGAATGCTTGTGGTCTGCCTTGCCCTTTTTAAAGATTTTGCAACTCTGGTCTCTCCTTAGAAGAGTGAGAAATTGTCCCAACAATGTAATCAACCCAGATCGGTCAACCAAAGGGAATTTGCTTGTTCACTCACATTTGCTTTCTGTATCTTCTTGGATGAGGATATCCCCATGGCTCTGCCCCTTGACTAGGGTGACTAACCATTGGGTGTTCTCTTTCTGGTATTGGGCATAGATGTGTTTTGGAATGTGTATTTGCCCATTAATGTTTCCCCTATGGTGGACTTAGAAGTGCTTTAGTAACACACACATACACACACACACACGCACGCACACACACACACAGTAATAGATGTAGAATGAAAAGGGTTTCAGGGTCCAGAAAGCCTGGGTTTGAATCTTGGATTTGCATGGATTTGTCACCACACCTGGATGATAAGCCTCAGTTGCCTCATCTGTAAAACAGGGATGAAGATACCTTCCTTTGTCTCAGAATTCTTGTGAAGTAAGAGAGTTTATGCACATACCCTTTCCTTTCCCCTGGCCCCCAGTAATTGCCTCATAAATGGTGGATTGTTCCATAGGTTGTGCAACTGGGACAGATTACCCAGCAGTGCAGGGAGGTAGCCGGCCCAAGTTTTGCAATAAGTTAATGGCAGACTTAGGACAAAGGCTAAGGCCTAGAGCTGTTTTCCACTCTGGAGCAAATCAGGCCATGTACAAGAATTGCTTCTGCAGGTTTTGGGAGGAGGCAAAATGAAACAAAAGAAAATGAAACCATATACTTCAATGAAGTAAATTATTAGGCTTTGATATTTCTTAATTGAGTAGAGTATGATTGGCTGGCACAAAAGGGAGGTTCTTATTTTTATTTTTGTTTTTGAAATAATAACCTCTCTGTATGTTTCAGCATTTCTTCCATGTTCAGCCAGAAGCGTCTATATTGCTTTGAGGAGAGTTAGGATTGTTAGGTAAGGAAAGGATAAAGAAATAAACTAATAAAATATGTTCGTGTAGCCTACAACAGAAACATAGATTTGAATGCCAGAGATTTGTAAGGGACAAGTTTTGTTGGCAGAGAAAAAAACCCTTGAGTATCCAAAGGAAAGGTCCTTAAGGAAGCAGGTTATAGAATCTATGACATAGAATTAGATGACAAAGGGAATAAAGAACCAGATAATTGCACTCTTTCTTTGGGCTAGCAAGTGATAGTCACCTGATTAGAAAATGGAGAGAAGTGGTAACCTGAGTGTTGAGATAAGCAGGCCAGACCTGAGGGGGCCTTGTGGAGGGAAGTTGGTGAGCATAGAGGGACAGGGTATGCCTTGCAGACTGTGTATTGCCATTTAGGGGAGGGTTGTGTTAGCTGTTTCAGCCTTTTTTGTTGAAGATCTTTTGTAAACAGTGGCCTGCATGTCACCAGTGTGTGGGCTGTCAGCACAAGTGAAACCCCACAATGTCCTAAGAGTTTGCCAAGCACCATAAGAGTAACCTATTTGACCAATGACACTAACAAATAACCCCCAAAGCATAGCCATACTTCTCAGAAGATGGGTGGAGATGTGGAGGGTAAGCCGTTAGCATTTATCCTGAGTCATCAGCCATCTTCATTACTAAGGCTTAACATTAATTTTGGTGGTTAACAGAGCATAGTGATAATTAGGCATGTGCCTAATATCCTGGTTCTCTCTGCTTTTTAGATGGGAAACTTTGAGAAAATCTATGAGACTGTCAATCCATTGGTTTCCTTGTCTGCCAGATGGCATAATCACAATGTCTGCTACATAGGTTTGCAGTGGTTACAATGAATTAATACACATAAGGGACTTCATTAGAACAATCCCTGGTACATAGAAGAGTCCACCAATTGTTAGTTCTAGTTGTTTTCACTATCTATGGTCAGCCACACTAGAGCAAATTTCTGTGTGTGTGTGTGTGTGTGTGTGTGTGTGTGTGTGTGGTACAGATCTGACGGTTTTTTACAATAATCAGGAGAGAAGTTATATTTCACTGTCTCAACTTTCTAGATTTGCTCATTTGATTTTCAATTCATTCATTTATATGTACTTTCAAGAAATGTTTACCTAGCTCCTTCTATCTGACTGCCAAGCATTGTGCAAGGTGATGAGGATAAAATGACTAAGGGAGACATATTTCCACCCTCAAGGAGTTTGCAACCCCAACTAGTCCTTTCAAATAACTTCTTTCCCTTTATCTGACCTGGGGACACAGGACAGTCTCCTGAGCCTATTCCCTAGTGCTGGCAATCTGGGGTCCTGCAGCAGGCCATAAAATGCATGGTATATGGGTTTAATAATGTCAGGGGAAATTTTCAGTTAATCCCTTGGACTGTGGGTATACTCAGGATTAAAAGGCCAGACCAAAATGGCATGAAGAGAAACAGAGAACTGGTAATTATCTGGCAAATTTGGGTCATGTGGAAAGCCAAACCAAATTACTTTAGCCAAGGAAAAAATGATTTTTTTTCTCTTCACAGGAATTGGTAGTTTTGGTAAGATTTTGCAGGGGTCTCCCTTCCTCTTTTTGCTTTATTCCACCAAGTATTTCCTAGAAACCAGCATATTGTGGGAAAGATATGAAGACAAGGACTTTGAGGGAATGACAACTGTCCGTTATGGGGTATTATTTTGGAGGCATTGGTGTTGGTCTTCTTTCCAGGACATATATGGAAAATCAAAGCAAAGTTCTCAGTCATACTAAGTTGACACTGCTATCAAAAATCCAATCAACTCTTAGGTGTTTTAACTTTGAACTAAAACTGACAACTTTTCTTCATTTGTGAAATAAATATTTTGAGTTAGATGCTTTCTTTTAGTTCTAAATTATATTATGAATTTGTATTTCTAAGGCAAAATCAAATGAAGGGAACATTCTTTAATTTTTATATTTTGAGTCATTTATTACCCTTTTAATAGAAGGTTTCAATGTATTCCCCATCCAGGAAATGGTAATGGAAATCTCCCACTTCATGTAATCTATAAAATCTTGTTAAATAGTGTAATAAGAATTTGTCACTTTGTCACCTAGCTGAACTTTTACAACCCTGAGACCCAAAGTGAAATGACCCAAAGTGAAATTCCCCAATTCAGATGAAATGCCCACGTATTTTACTGTGTTCTTACCAAGAAAACTCTTCAGCCAAAATTCAGCTAGTCTAAGTCAATTTTTAAGCAAAGTGCATAACCAGAAATTGGCACAAACATTTGTGTATCATCCTTTCCATATTCAAAAGCTGTCTGAGACTCATTTGATTAAGCATAAAAATAACTCTGTGAATGTCATTAGAAAGGCTGATGAACATTCCATGTCTGGTCCCTTGAATTTGTATTCTGAAGATGCATTATTAAGTCACTGCTAAATAGTTTCTCTTGTAAGAACCTGATCATGCTCTCTAGAGTCTGAAGGAATTATTTTTATATTGAGTTTAGGAGGTTTAATTTTTCTATTTCCATTCAACAGAAAGGAAACAGCTGGTAAATTAGGGAAGGCCGTTACAGTTTATTTGGCTACGTAATCTCCACTGACTTCTTTGGTTAATAGAGCATCTTTATTCCAACCAGGATCCACTCCCTGCCAAATCTCCTCATTAAACTGAATTGTGATTAGAAAAGAATAAATGACATTTTATTTCATATGTAGTTCCTTCCAAGCTTCATACTCCTCTTTAAGTTTTCCTTTTACGCTACTTTTCCTTGGCCTTAAGCATTTCTTCTCTCTGGCAGCTCTTCAACACAGGATGTACAAAGTTCTTGTCCAGTCTTATAGACTACTACTGAATGCAGCATCTCCTTGCCCCCTCCTTGGACTCAACTGTTATACATTCATTTATTCATTCCACAAACAATTCTTACACATGAAATGGTCTTGTGTACTTTAGACTCAAGCAGTAGCAGTTATCTCTGAGGATGATTAATTGGTTCAGACATGGAAGTCCTCCTTCACTTTCACAGATTTGTTTCTGTTAGGTGGAGCAGTGGTATGTGTGTGTGTGTGTATGTGTGTATGTACATGTACTTCTTTCCAGAGTCAAGAAAGATGAAAATATACCTTGCATGTGGTAGAGTGTGTTCCAAATGTGGACAGATGATGACAGAAAAAGTATCACTTGAAGAGTTTCTTAAAAATGGAGATTTTAGGATCTTATCCTGAAAATGGTGGTGTAGAAAGTTCCTGAACTCATCTCCCACAGACAGAAAAAAACTCCCTATATAATGATTCCCTCTGAAAAGACCTGAACACTTGCTGAACAGCATCTCCACAATAAAGGATAAAAGGGCCATATTGAGATAAGTAGGAGAGGCAGAGATACCGTTTTGCTAAAAACTCCACCTCTGGCATGATGACCCACAATTGTGAGGGATCTCACAAATATGGAGCTTATCCCTGAGGAACTAATGTGGGCTTGTGCTCCACATCAGGCACCCCAGCCCTTGGAATCTGCCCCAGAGAGACAAGTCTTCAAAACATCTGGCTCAGAAAAACCAATATGGCTTAGGCCCTGGAGGACCAGAGGGCTGTAAGGAATGAAGATTCCACTTTCAAATCTGAACAGCATCTCCACAATAAAGGATAAAAGGGCCATATTGAGATAAGTAGGAGAGGCAGAGATACCGTTTTGCTAAAAACTCCACCTCTGGCATGATGACCCACAATTGTGAGGGATCTCACAAATATGGAGCTTATCCCTGAGGAACTGATGTGGGCTTGTGCTCCACATCAGGCACCCCAGCCCTTGGAATCTGCCCCAGAGAGACAAGTCTTCAAAACATCTGGCTCAGAAAAACCAATATGGCTTAGGCCCTGGAGGACCAGAGGGCTGTAAGGAATGAAGATTCCACTTTCAAAGGGCTCATATGCAAACTCTTTCAGCTTGGGACTCACTGAAAACCAGCAGTTTGAAAAGCACCTAAACCGTGTGACAGGGAGATTAATTTACTAATCTTAAAACAACTATTAGAAGAGTGAGAGTTTGTTAGAACTCTCTAGGGACTGAGGCAGGTGCCATTTTTTCATTCTCCCTCTAACCTGCTAACAGGGGGCCTACTCTATGCTGCTCCTATAGCTCTGACAAAGCCACACATGCAGCTCACACAGCAGGATGCCTCTTGAGCACTTACATCTGGTGGTCAGGGCCTATGGATCTGAAATAATCAGGGAGATGGTTGCTGGTTGGCTAACACTCCAGGGCAGCAGACAACAGATCAAAACATACCCCAGTCTTCCTGTGGAAAAAAGGCCTACCTACTTGTCCTGGAGCTTCAATCTGAGGGGCAGGCTCTAGGCTTACCACACATCTAGAGGTTCTTAAGGAACACAGGACAGAGTAGGCCATTTTTGTGCTCTCTCTTGGCCTCATTACAGCTCACCATAATCCCCAGAAAGGAATTCATACACTTGTCTGAGCCCTGATTTTTGCAACTGTTGCCAATGGGACATCTCCATGTGACATGGTTTGAAGGTCATCAGGCTTTACAATTGAAACCCCACAAGACTGTATATATTTACATATCTTAAAAGTTGCTTCTTGAGGTTCTAGCTTCCAATCAGCCTGAAATTGGGTGCTGATTGAGATCTTGCCTTCTGGAACACTTGATGTACCCTCAACAATAGGGTTCTATTAAGAATAAATCAGGCTGCTTAGACAATCACAAAAGTTCAAGAGACAACTGAGAGCTAGGGAAACAAACTATAAAGTTCATATTTTCTACAAGGCCACTCCTTCAAGACTGGAAGAGATGTTTCACCTAATCCATAAAAACAAACACAGAGAGTCAAGCAAAATGAGAGAACAGAGGAATATGTTTCACATGTAAGGATAAAATAAAATTCCAGGAAAAAACCTTAATATAATATGGATAAGTAATTTATCTGGTAAAAAGTTTAAATGGTCATAAATATACTCACTGAACTTTAGAGAATGGGTGAACACAGTGAGAACGTCAACAAAGAAAGTATAAGAAAGTACCAAGCAAAACTTAAGAGCTGAAGAATACAATAATTATATAAAAAGCAGCAAGAGAAAAACAATTTGTTATGTATAAGGGAATTCCCATAACTCTGTCAGCAGATTTATCAGCAGAAACTTTGCAGGCCAGAAAGGAGTGGCATGATATATATTCAAAGTGCTGGAAATAAAAAACTTTCAACTAAGAATACTCTACCTGGAAAAGTGATCATTCAGAATTGAAGAAGAGGAGCAAAAGCTAAGGGAGTTCATTATCTACTAAACTGACCTTACAAGAAGTTATATAGTAAAGGAAATGAATCAATCAATAGTAAAGCTAGTCTGAAGGTTAAAAAACAAAAGTAGCAAAAATAACTATAAACTATGATGTAGAAAATAAGATGTAAAATGTAACATCAAAAACATAAATGTAGAGTTTTAGATTGTGTTCAAACAATGCACTATCAACTTAAAATAGACATATATATGTGTGTGTGTGTGTGAATATATATATATATATATATATATATATGTCTCATGGTAACCACAAGACAGAAACCTATAATAGATACACAGAAGATAATAAGAAAGGAATCTAGGCATTAACATTACAGAAAAACCCCAAGGGAATAAAGCAAGAGAAAAAGAAAGAATCAGATAGGAACTACAAAACAACTAGAAAACAATGAACAAAATGGCAATAAGTACATATCTACAGTAATTACTTTAAATATAAATGGATGAAGGTCTCCAAATGACATAGAGGGACTGAGTGGAAAAAAAAAAAAGATCCATATATGTGATGCCTACAAGAGAATCACTTCAGATGTAAGGACACACAGACAGTGAAAGTGAAGGAGAAAAAGTATTTCATGCAAATGGCAACCAAAGGAAGCTGGGGTAGCTATGCTAATATCAGATAAAGTCAAGTTTAAAACAAAGAATGTAAGAGAAGATGAAGATGGACATTACAGAATGATTGAGGGGTCCATCCAGTAAGAAGATATAACAGTTATAGATTTTTATGCACTCAACTTAGGAGCACCTAAATATATAAAACAAATATTAGCAGACCTAAAGGGAGAAATTGACAGTGATACAATAATATTAGGGGACTTTAATATCCTATTTACAAAAAAAAAAAAAAAAAATCCTATTTACACCAATGGTTAGATTACCCAGACAGAAAATCAACATTAGCCTTAAATGACACATTAGACCAGATGGACTTAATAAATAAGGATATAACATTTCATCTAAAAGCAGAGGAACAGGGGCAGCCCTGGTGGTGCAGCAGTTTAGTGCCACCTGCAGCCCAGGGTGTGATCCTGGGGACCTGGGATCAAGTCTCATGTCGGGCTCCGTGCATGGAGCCTGCTTCTCCCTCTGCCTGTGTCTCTGCCTCTCTCTCACTCTCTGTGTCTATCATGAATAAGTAAAAAAATAAAATAAATCTTAAAAAAAAAACAGAGGAATATATATTCTTCTCAAGTGTGCATAGAATATTCTTCAGGATTAAGCATATATTAGGCCACAAAATAAGTTCCAAGAAATTTAACTGTGTCTCTCATGAATAAAATAAAATCTTAAAAAAAAGATAAATTTAAGAAGATTGAAATTATATCACACATTGTTTCTGACTACACTGGTCGGAAACTTGAAAAGAATTACAAGAATAAAATGGGAGAAAGACTCACAAATATGTGGTGGTTAAACAACATGTTACCAGACAACCAATGGATCAATGAAGAAATCAAGGGAGAAATAAAAATACCAATTATTAGTTAGGAGATTGAATCAGTAGTCAAAAAACTCCCAACAAACAAAAGTCCAGGCCCAGACAGCCTCGCTGGTGAATTTCGCCAAACATTCAAAGAAGATTTAATCCCTGTCCTCCTCAAAGTCTTCCAAAAAGATGAGAGAATACTTCCAAACTCATTTTATATGGCCAGCAATATCCTGATATCAAAACCAGACAAAGATATAACAAAAAGAAAACTAAAGGTCAATATCTCTGATGAATATAGATGAGAGAAAGCCCAAACTTAACAAAATATTAGCAAACCAAATTCAATGCATTAAGAGGATCATGCATTATGATCAAGTGGGATTTATTCCAGGGATGTAAAGATGGCTCAACATTCACAAATCAATCATTGTGACACACCACATTAATACAATAAGGATAAAAACCATATAATCATCTCAGTGGATGCAGAAAAGGCATTTGGAAAAAGTCAACATCCATTTATGATAAAAACTTTCAATGAAATGTTATCTCATTGTAATAATATATAACAAGCCCAAAGCTAACAACAGATTCAACATTCATGCAAAGCTGTATGCTTTTCCTTTAAGATCAGAAACAAGATTTTAAATATGCCCTCTCTCACCACTTTTATTCAACATAATATTGGAGGTAGTAGCCAGAACAATTAGAAAATTAGAGGAAAGAAATGAAAGAAATAAAAGGTATTTATATTGAAAAGGAAGAAGTAAAACTGTCACCATCTGTAGATGACATGATTTTACATACAATTGACACTTCAACAATACAGGGGTTGGGGATGCTGACCCTCTGCAGAGTAGAGCATCTGTGTTTAACTTTTGGCTCCCTCAAAACTTTACTAATAGCCTACTGTTGACCAGAAGCCTTTCCAATAACATAAACAATTGATTATCATATATTTTGTACATCATATGTATTGTATACTGTATTCTTACAATAAAGTAGAGAAAACATGTTATTAAGAAAATTATAGGGAAGAGAAAATGCATTTATAGTACTATACTATATTTATTGAAAAAAAAATCCACGTACAATTGGATCCACACAGTTCAAACTCATTTTGTTCAAGGTCAACTTGAAACTTAAAATTCTAAAGGCTCTACCAAAAACTTTTAGAGCTAATAAACAAATTCAGTAATGTTGTAGGGTACAAAATCAATATAGAAAAATCTGTTGTGTTTTTATACACTAACAACAAACTATCATTAAAATAAAGAAAGAAAAAATTCCATTTATAACCAAAACAAAAAGAATAAAATACCTAGGAACAAATTTAACCCAGGAAGTGAAAAACCTGTATACTGAAAACTATGACATTGATAAAAGAAATTGAAGAAACACATATAAATGAAAAGATATTCTAAGCTCCTGGATTGGAAGAATTAATATTATTAAAATGTCCGTATTACCCAAAGTAATCTACAGATTCAATGTAATCCTTGTCAAAATTCCAATGGCATTTTTCACAGAAATACAACAAATCTACAATTTGTATGGAACCACAAAAAATCCCCAAAGCCAAAGCAATCTTTAGAAAGAACAAAGCTGGAGCACCACACACCCTGATTTCAGAATATAGTACAAAACTGTAGTAATAAAACCAGTGTGGTATTGGCATAAAAACAGACATGTAATGTTGATAGAACAGAATAGAAACCCCAGAAATAAGCTTATGCATATATGGTCAATTAATTTATGATTAAGTATGAATATTCAATGGGGGAAAAGAGCAGTCTCTTCAATGAGCAGTGCTGGAAAAACTAGACAGCCACATGCAAAGAATGAAACCATATCATCACTTTACATCACACACAAAAATTAACTCAAAATGGATTAAGGATTTCAGTGTATGATCTGAAACCATAGGAGGACCTGAGTGGCTCAGTCAAGTGTCTGATTCCTGATTTCAGGTCAGGTCATTATTTCAGGGTTGTGAGATCAAGCCCTGGATGGGGCTCCGTGCTGGGTGTGGAGCTTGCTTAAGATTCTCTCTCTCCCCCTCCTTCTGCCCCTCCTCTCTCTCCCTCTCTCACACACAAAAACAACAACAAAACCAAACCCTGAAACCATAAAATTCCTACAAGAAAACATAGGAAATAAGTTCCTTGACATCAGTCTTAGAGATGAGTTTTTGGATTTGACTCCCAAGGCAAGGGCAATAGAAGCAAAAATAAACATATGAGACCAAACCAAACTAAAAAGCTTTTGCATAGTAAGGGAGACCATCAAAAAAAAGAAAAGGCAACCTACTGAATGGAAGAAAGTATTTACAAATCATGTGCAGTAAGGGATTAATATCTGAAATATTTAAGTGTCCATACAATTCAATAACAAAACAAACAAACCAACAACTAAGAGATGGGAGGAAGATTTGATTAGACAGGCACATGAAAAGATGCTCCATATCACTCATCATCAGGGAAATGCAAATCAAAACCACAATGAGATATCACCTCACACCTGTCAGAATGGCTGATTACCAAAAAGACAAGAAATAACAAGCATTGGCAAGGATGTGAAGGAGGGGAACTTTTGTGCACTGCTGGTAGGAATGTAAATTGAGGCAGCCACTCTGGAAAACAGCATGGGATTTCCTCAAAAAGTTAAAAATGACCCAGCATTTGGGATCAAATGAAACCACATGATCCAGCAATTCCATTCTGGGTATTTATCTTAAGAAAATGAGAACACTAATTTGAAAATAGATGTGCACTCCTATATTCATTGCAGCATTATTTAGAATAGCCAAGATACGGGGGCAACCTAAGTTGGATAAAGAAGAGGTGCTATATGTGTGTACAACAGAATACTGCTTAGTCACACGGAAGAATGAAACCCTCCCATTTGTGATAACATGGATGGACCTTGAGGGTATTATGTTAAGTGAAATAGGTAAGACAAAGAAAATACTGTATGATTTCACTTATCTGTAGAATCTTAAAAAAATAAACAAAACATAACTCATAAATAGAACAGATCGGTAGTTGCCAGAAGGGAGGGGGTTAGTGGATGGGCAGAATGGATAAAGGGAATCAAGAGTACAAACCTCCAGTAATAAAATAAGTCACAGGGATGTTGTGTACATAGAGCAGGGTGACTATAGTCAATAGTATTGTACTGTATATTGGAAAGGCGCTGAAAGAGTTTTAAAAGTCCTCATCACAGGAAAATGATTTTCTGGTAACTTTGCATAGTGACAGATGGTAACTAGACTTACTGCGGTGTTGATGCATAGAAAGTGCATATAAAGAGTGAATTAGTGTGTTGCATGTCTGAAACTAACATGTCAGTTATACTTCAATTTTAAAAAATGGGGATTTTAGGGTCTAGAAGTTCTGAACCAGTTTGGGTGGAGCTTGAGGATCCTTCTGTGCAGCTAGCTTTTGCCCTATTGAATGTGCAGGGTTAGAGTGAGAGCAGTAACTATGGAATGCATTGGGGAAGCACCCAGGAGGCAGAATGGGAGAGCATGATGGCTACAGGCGGTGACAGGAATCAAGGAAAGCGTAGAATCAAAGTTATACCTATTTCTCAGTTATTTACAAAAACAAACAAACAAAAATCTCATTAATGGAGAAGCTTTCAGAACAGCTTTAACGAAGCACCACCAAACAGTATTCTCCAAATAATTCTTGGATGTCAAAAAATAAATGCCTAATAGAATGCACACTTTTTGCTTGACTACGAGTTTGCTGACAGTTGAATGAAAGTAAAACTTAGAGCTGTACATTTTCTCTAGTACATTTAACCTACAGCCACAGACAAATGATCCTCTTGACGTATAGATTTGTAATACTCAGCCTCAAATAGACATTCTCTGCTAGTACATTTCTCTACTGAGGTTGTCCTCCTACTTACCATGATACATGTATTCTATACCTTTTACTCCCACCTCAAACTTCAACCTCTCCCACACCTCATGCTGCCCTCACTTTTTTTAAAATTATATGTGTTTCAGACATACAGCATTGTAATTCAACATCTGTATACACTAAAAAGTGATCCCCCCCAAAAAAAGTCATCACCCATCACCCTACAGTTGGCTGCTTTTGTCCCTTTTGTCCACCTCTAACCCCTTTCCCGCTGGTAACCACCAATGGGATCTGTGTATCTATGAGTTTTGTTTTGTTTGTTTGGTCTTGGTTTTAGATTCCGTTCCATATGGGTGAGATCCCATGATGTTTGTCTTATTCTTCTGACTCACCTCTTTTAGCATAAAACCCTCAAGTTCCATCCATGTTGTCACAGATGGAAAAAACCTCATTCTTTTTATGATAACCTTGAATCCTACTACTTCACAGAGAATGTAGGCATCATCAGACATGCACACCCCATTTTTTTGCTACCAAGTTTATAAGCCTATCTGCAGTGGCACTTTTTTCCTCCTTCCCTCTTGTTATCATTAAGGAAGTTCCCCCTCTCTTATCAAACACCTTTTTTTAAAAAAATTTTTCCTGCAAGAATCTGGATCTTATGCCTTTTCATCTTTCCAAGGGTTTTGTTTTTGAAGTTTTCCCTTTTCTCTCACTTTCATCTTTGATTTTACCTTTTTACTGGGTCATTTCTGTTAACATACATACCTTCTCTAATATCTTCCATTAAAAATAACTCTTGGGCCCATATCCCCCTGTGTCTCTGACACTTTGTTGATTGAAAGTCCTCTATACCTTTTTCTTCATTTTCTCACCTCTCATTAATTCTTTACTTTCACCTGAATGTGTTTTCTCTCTCTTATTCACCAAAATTACCCAAGAAAAGCCACCCATATCTGCTATGTTGCAAAATAACCTATTAATCATTTTTATCACCTTTCAAAGTGGTGGAACACTGACTATCTCCTGGTAACATTTTGTTGACCTCGCTCAGTTGCACCTCAATGTTCTGGTTCTCTTCCTATCTTTGTGACTGCAGCTTCTCAGAACCCCCTTCCTTTACCCAAACTCTGAATAATGTAGCTCCTTGGGGTTTAGTCCTGGACCATTCACTCTTCTGCATGCTCTCTCTTTAGGTGTTTTATTTTTTATTTATTTTTTAAAGATTGTATTTATTTCAGAGAGATAAAAAGCGTAAACATGAGCAAGGGGAGGGAATGAGGGAGAAGCAAGCTTCCTGCTAAGTAGGGAGCAAGATGTGGGGCTCAATACCAGGACTCTGGGATCATGACCTGAGCTAAAGGCAGACGCTCAACCATCTGAGCCATCCAGGTGCCTCTCCTTAGGTGTTTTAATCTATTTTCTTGTTCTAAATGCTCTTGTTTTCTTCCTTCCTCCTTTCCCTCCCCCTCTCTCTCCCACCCCCCTTTTCTTCCATTCATCAATCAATCAATCAATCTATCCATCTAATCTATTGTTATGGTCTGAATGTTTGTGTTTGACTAGAATTCACACCTTGAAAACCTAATGGTCAGTATGTTGATATTAGGAGATGGGGACTTTGGGAGATGCTTAGGTTATGAAGGTAGAGCCCTCATGGATGGGATTAGGGCTTTTAGAAAAGAGATTCCACAGAGTTCCTTACTCCCTTTTGTCATGTAAGGATAAAATGAGAGGTCTAAAGTCCAGAAGAGATCCCTAACCTGATCATGTGGCACCCTGATCTCAGACTTCAGTTTCAAGGAGTATAAGAAATAAATTTCAGTTGTTTATAAGCCACCTAGCCTTTGGTATTTTCTTATAGCAGCTTGGATGAACTAAGATATTTATCACCTATCTATCTATCTCCACAGAAAATGCATTGATCTATGTTCTCTTGCATATATTATGTGCTACTATAGATATCATTCTAAATCTTACTTCGGATATCTATTCATATAGTTTATAGAGATACATCCCATTTTTAAAAATTACATTAATAGAAGGGAAGGGAGAAGAAATGGGTAGGAAATATCAGAAAGGGAGACAGAACATAAAGACTCCTCACTCTGGGAAACGAACTAGGGGCGGTGGAAGGGAAGGGAGGGTGGAGGGTGGGGGTGAATGGGTGATGGGCACTGAGGGGGGCACTTGACAGGATGAGCACTGGGTGTTATTCTGTATGTTGGCTAATTGAACACCAATAAAAAATAAATTTATTATTAAAAAATTACATGATAGCAAAAAATAATAATAAAAAATTACATGATAGCAGTCATTACCATGAATACACTTACAGTTATTTAATTACTCCCCCCACTGTTGACATTGAAATTATTTACAGGTTTTGGCTTTAACAAATAATGCTTCATCAGATATCCTTGTGGTTTCCTCTATGCACACATTGTTAAGGGCTTCTCGAGTGTAGTAGGTTGAAGTGATGGAGGATATGGGCATTTTAAATTTTAATAATTATCGCCCACTCCCCTTTCAATAAACTAGAATATACATCCACAAGCAGAATATGAGAACACCTGTTTTTCCATACTCTTGTCAATATTTGATATTACCAAACCTTAAAAATTTTACCAATAAGATGAGTAAAAAATTTTTTCATTATGGCTTAGATTTTAATTTTTCATTTTTTTCTTTTTTAGATTTTAATTTTTCTGACTA